>NC_081842.1:90483527-91955691 GCF_963259705.1 Myotis daubentonii
TGAATACCATAAGGTAATTTAAGTTTTCGTGCCAATACAAATGCTATCTAATGGCCACATTTTTCAGGACATTGATACATTGTAAAGAAGTCATCTTTTTTTTTTTTTTTTAATTTTAGTTGCTCTAGGGAGACACACACACACACATACACACACGTCGAGGAGAGAAAGAGAGGAAGAGAGAGAGAGATTGTGGACTATTCAGGCCTCAGAACTAATCTGATATCTTCTAATTAGAAATATTTACACTTAAGTAGTACATTATTTATTTGAAACTACATCTTGACTTAAATAGAAACTTTCCTGCCGCCTGGGCCTCACGCGCCGACCCCACCCTCCCTCCCTTGGCTCCGCCTGCGCTCGCTCCCCACCCACCCGCCATCCCCACCCAGTCCTCAGGCCATTCTAGCTGCAGCTGTCGCCCAGGCTTCCACTCCGCTGCCGCTGCAAACCTGTGAGGTGTCTGACTCCAGCCGCTTCGGCAGCCAGATCTTTCTCCATCGGGGTCCTCAGCTAAGACCGCGGCCATGCCGGTGAAGGTGACAGTGAAGGTGACCGGCACGTCCTCTTTGGACTCCCTGACCATCCTGGGGTCCCCTCCGGTGCTGTGCCAGCCCCTGGGCCTGCTCCGCCTGCTCCAGCTGCTTTCCACCTGCATGGCCTTCTCGCTGTAGCCAGCGAGGGCGCCTATGTAGGGCTCTCGGGCAACGGGTGGCATGTTCGCCTGGTGCTTCTGCTTCGCCGTGACCTTCATCATCATCCTGGTGGAGCTAGGCGAGCTCCAGGCTCGCTTCCCACTGGCCTGGCCAACTTTCCCCATCACCTACGCCGCCCTCTTCTGCCTCTCGGCCTCCATCATCTACCCCACCACCTACATCCAGTTCTTGAGTCAGGGCCCGCACCAGGGACCACGCCATCGCCGCCACTGGCCTTCTCTTACATCACGTCTGTGTGGCTTATGCCACCGAGGTGGCCTGGACCGGGCCCGGCCAGGCGAGATCACGGGCTACATGGCCACCGTGCCAGGCCTGCTCAAGGTGGTGGAGACCTTCGTGGCCTGCATCATCTCCGCCTTCATCAGCGAACCCTACCTCAACAAAACGAGCCGGCGCTGGAGTGGTGCGTGGCCGTCTACGCCATCTGCTTCATCCTGGCCACCGTGGACATCCTGCTGACCTGTTCGGCTGCACCAACCGGGCTGCCCATCCCCTTCCCCGGCTCCCTGTCCAGCCTGGCCGTACTCTTCGTCCTCTTCTACGCCTCGGCCATGGTCCTCTGGCCTCTCTACCAGTTCGACGAGAGGTATGGTGGCATCCCCGAGCGCAGGAGGGATCCCGGCTGCAGGAACAGCACCATCCACAGCGTGTGCGGCTGGGACCGTCGCCTGGCCATGGCCATTCTGACGGCCATCAACCTGCTGGCCTACATGGCCGACCTGGTGTACTCGGCCACCACACGGTCTTTGTCAGGGTCTGAGGCGCTGTCCCGGAGCTCCCGATGCCCTCTTCTCCGCGAGGGTGTCTCCTGCGTCTTTGGCTGCCCACACCCTGTGTTGCCTTTCTCTCCGCACTCTCTCCTTTCCTCCCTCGTCGGTTCTTTCCCGGCCATCCGCCTTGTTGGCTTTCTCGCCTGCCTTGTTTGCTGTGCCACTTCTTCCCACTTCCCTGCTTCCGCTTTCCTTGAGAGCCCTGGGAATTCTTGGTCAGCCCCCACTGCCACCCCAACTCCAAAGGTGCTGAGCTCCACACCCCACACCCCACACCCCACACCCCACATAGCAGCTGGTCAGACCCAAGGTCCCCTGAGGGGCCTCATTGCCAAAGCATGTGCCCACGCTGGCTGTGCCTTAGTAGGTGTGTGTGTGTGTGTGTGTGTGTGTGTGTGTGTGTGTGTGTGTCCTGGGGATGGGAGGGTAGCTAGGGAGGAGGACCCTTTTCTTTCAGTGGAAGGGGGTGTAGAGTAAAGCCTCCCCTTTAAGTAAAAATAAAAAATCCCTGGAGGTCAGTTATTTCCAACTAGAGGCCTGATTCACGAAATTTGTGCAAGGGGCCCCTCACAGCCACAGCTTCCACATGGCCCCACCCACTGGTCATTTGGGAAGGTCGTCCTGCCAGTCCAGCCTAATTAGCATATTAGCTCTTTATTATATAGGACTAGGGGCCCAGTGCACAAAAATTTGTGCACTCGGGGGGGAAGGGAAGTCCCTCAGCCCGGCCTGTGCCCTCTTGCAGTCTGGGACCCCTCGGGAGATAACGACCTGCTGGCTTAGGCCTGCTCCCGGGTGGCAGAGGGCAGGCCCAATCCCTAGGTGCAGCCCCAAGTCAGGCTCAGAGCAGGGCTGATTGGGGAGTTGGGCGCTGCCCCCTGTCATGCACAGAGCAGGGCGGATTGGGAGGTTGCGATGCCACCCTCAGTCATGCTCAGGGTAGGGCCGATTGGGGAGTTGGGGCACCGCCCCCTGTCACACTCAAGGCAGGGTCGATGGGGAGGTTGCGGTGCCCCCATCAGGGGGATTGGGGCTCCATACCCTGTCACACACAGAGCAGGGCCCATCAGGGGGTTGAGGAGCTACCACCTGTCACTCACAGAGTAGGGCCAATAGGGGAGTTGGGGCACCGCCCCCTGTCACACACAGAGCAGGGCGGATCAGGGGGTTGGGGCGCCGCACCCTGTCACACTCAGGGCAGGGCCGATGGGGAGGTTATGGCTCTACCCCGTCACACACAGAGCAGGGCCCGTGGGGGGCGGTTGGGGCACCGCCCTCTATCACCCACAGAGCAGGGCCAATCAGGGGGTTGGGGCGCCGCACCCTGTCACATACAGAATAGGGCCCTTAGGGGGGGGGGGGTTGGGGCACTGCACCCTGTCACACACAGAGCAGGGCCGATCAGGGGGTTGGGGCAACGCAGCCTGTCACACAAAGAGCCGCAGGGCGATTAGGGGGTTTGGGCGCTGCCCCCTGTCACGTTGATCCCGGTGCCAGGAGGCATATTACCCTTTTACTATATAGGATAGAGGACTGGTGCACGGGTGGGGGCCGGCTGGTTTTCCCTGAAGGGTGTCCCGGATCAGGGTGGGAGTCCCCACTGGGGTGCCTGGCCAGGCTGGATGAGGGGATGATGGCTGTTTGCAGCTGGTCACACACCCTTCAGGGTGGGGGTCTCCACTGGGGTGCCTGGCCAGTCTGGGTGAGGGGCTGAGTGCTGTTTGCAGGCTGGTGGGTGACTGAAGTTCCCAACTGCTCTTTTTTTCTTTTTTCTTTTTTATTCTGGGCCAGCTTTAGCTCTGAGGCTTGGCTCCAGCTCTTAGGCCTCTGCTGCTGAAAGCAGGTATCTGGTTTGTTTGGGTTCTATAATCGAAACACTGTTTCAACTCCAGCTCTGAGATCCCGGCTGGCTGAAAGCAGGTTTCTGGGGTTTTGTTTAGCTTCTATATTTGTAACAATGTTTCAAACTGCAAGCTCAGAGGCCGGCAGCGGCAGGCGGGGAACGTTGGAGTCCTCCATCACTGAAGCAAGCAAGCCTCATGTTCGCTTCAAGCTGCCTGGCTGCTGGCCGCCATCTTGGCTGGCAGTTAATTTGCATATCATCCTGATTAGCCAATGGGAAGGGTAGCGGAGGTACGTCTAATTACCATGTTTCTCTTTTGTTTGATAGGATGGGCAGGAGGCTTACATCACAGACCCTGGGTCCTTAGGCCCCACCTGGCATCCAGTCTCCCCAGAATTTTTGCCAGGCTTACCAAAGCCCCCTGCCCATAGGCTGTCTTAAAGGGACCCAAGGACAGTGGCTGCCTTCCCTCCTAACTACCCTCTGGTTACCGAGCTGTCTGCAGTATTTGCGGGGGGCAGGAACATGGGGTTCCTGCCTCAGTATTAAAAACAGCATGTGCCGCCTTTGCTGGGAGGAGAACATGGCCACAGCGGCCTTCTCTGGAGTGTGAGCCTGGGTTTTTTCTTTTCTTCTTCCTGTCACAGGGGCAACAATTACTGGATGATCCTCTTCTTAAAGGGGAAGAGTTCCTTTTTTTAGTTTGTGGGTGGGTTGGATAGGTGGGGACTGCTACTGCCATAGAGGAATTGCACTGCTTGAGTGTGTGAGACACACGCATGTTTCTGTGTGCTTAGTCGCTTCCTGCCGCTGCTTCCTGCTTCTCTGGGACTCACACGCTTAACATGATATATATATATATATATATATATATATATATATATTTAATTCCCTGGAGCTTCTGGTTCCCACCAGCCCCTACTATCAATTAGAGAGGGAAGCCTTGTCCCTCCCCCTGACCCCCACATCCATAATATTCTTTATTTTATTTTTTACGTCAATATAAAGATAAAAGGAAGAAAAAAAAATAGAAACTCTTTTTATTCCACTTAAAGATGCTTTTCACAGATATTTTTGTTAACAGAAAAGGTGACATTAAAAAGTAACATTAGAAACTCCTTGAGCCATATCTACACTGATAAATTAATTTGTTTATTTTAAGCTAGAATACATCACTGGGATATGATAGGAAGAAATATATTGCTCTGTGGAGCAAAATAATTAAATAACATTAAAGATTTTCTGAGGAAATGAAATGGATAGACACAATAATTTTTCAGGGTACAGATACAGTTTATCTCATACCAGTGATTTTTCCCAACACTAACTCTAATTTAACACACAGAAAAAATTTTCTGTAACAAAAATATGTTATGATGAATTAAAAATATTTTACAAATTTTATTTCAGAAATCAAAAGTTGTTTTTGAGATATTATATAATTAATTAGCAAAACATGTCTAGAATTGGAATAGGGAATAATACCTATTTAATCAAACCATAGAAATCTGAGAACAAAAAAAAAAAACACATATTTTCTAGACTATGTTATTCTTATGCTATTTTAAATACTGTTTTGTTTATAAGTTACCCAAACTGAAGACTAATTTCTATTTTGGTCTAAGTATTAAAAACCATTTCTCTTCAGCTTGTTCAGGATGATATGAATTCACCTTAACTTAAGGAGAAAGAAATGGACCTGTAGGACAGCTGAGAGAATAAGTACTAATGCTTGATATACAGTGGTGGAAAATACTTACTGTACAATTTCTCTTTGCTTAATTTTCTTCTTCTGAAAAAAAAAATAACCTTGTTTTTCTATCTAAGTATCTCATTCTAACTTTGATTCTTCAAAAGTGATGGGTGAAAGTTTAAAAATAAATCCTTTTATAACATTTGTTCTAAATCCTTTAAGTTCTTAGTAATTCCTTTTTTCTTTATTACAAAACAGAATAATTTTCAGTAACTGCATTATTTTATCTTGATTCTCTAGCAAACATATTAATCATCATTAAATATGAATAATACAAAATTATGCTTCTGGTTGTTAACAATATCATAAAATGCAAGATGCTAAATTCAGAAGGTTAAGATTTTTAAATTATTTTCAGTGATCATAAAAGGTTAAATTTAAGTTTTCCACTTCTCCCCACACTTTGGAAATCCAGGCTGATGAGAAAGATAATTTAGTGGGTTGTCACTAAAAAAACTTATGCTAACTCTTACGCTTGAAAGAAAGAGGTGGGTGTTAACAACTGGTAACACATTACTGTACTACCATTTACTTAATTTTCTTCCTCTTCAGAAGTTTTTTCTTATCTGTCATTAACCTTTAACTCAAAGTAATTTAAGCAGCAATTGAGAAAATGTGTAGCATAATTTTTCCATAATCAAGTGTCATATGGAAACCTATCAAATAATAGACTGGTGAACAGAAAAGAATTTTAACAGTTTATCTCATAAACTTATTAATAATTATCTCATACTTATTAATAAGTACATATAAAAATAAATATATGTGTAGATGCACACATATATAGTTAATAGCTGCATACAGTGATTTATATATTATTTCCCTCTTTTTATCTCTTTCATCTCAATATAACATAAATTGCCACCTACTATAAAGTGATAGAATTTAATTGAGAACTAATGTCTAAATATATAGTGATAATTTAGCAGCATACTAAGAAAATTTAATGGTGCCTTTAAAATAATTGTATTCACTTAGATAATAAAATTATTAATTTTATTAAATACTAGAGGCCCTATGCACGAAATTCATGCAAGGGGCTCCGCCCTCATAGCCTCGGCTTCCTCGGCCGGCCCATGCAGCCCCTCCTGCCCCAGCCGTGGCCTCTGCCAGCAGTCCCAGCCCTGGCTTTGTCTGGAAGGTCATCAGGAAGGTCGTCCAGACAGTAGTTCTGCTGTTCGGTCTGATTAGCATATTAGCTCTTTATTATATAGGATTGTAATTCTTTGTGTGACCACAGCTACCGCGGGCTGAAGCAACATGAGTATAAAGTAGAATTGAAGTAGAGTGTATTAACAAGGTGCCATCCAGGACCTTTCCATATCTGTTATGCTACCACAAAAGCCATTTCATTGTTATTAAAGACATTGTAAAGTGCTAAGTTTATTACATGATTATATATCCATTCTTAAGTATATATATATATATATATATATATATATATATATATATATATATATGTGTGTGTGTGTGTGTGTGTGTGTGTGTGTGTGTAATCTCCATGCTTAAGAAAGAAGATATTTTATACTGACATTGATCTACTAAGACAAGAGAACAGAGACAGAAAATTTCAGCAGTTATATATTCTAATTTAATATGAGTTATAGCTATATGTAGAGATATGTCTTTTAACAGAATGCTGACTGCTATATCTTTTATAGACATAACCTAAACATCAACACTAATAAAAGAGAAAAATGGTAATTGGCGTACGACGATACCCTTTTCATTGGCTAATCAGGGCTATATGCAAATTAACTGCCAAGATTGGCAGTTAACTGTCAACAAGATGGTGGTTAATTTGCATATGTAGGCACAATGCAGGGAGGTGAAAGGGAAAGCAGGAAGAAGCCCCCTGCCACTGACAGTGATCGGAAACCCAGGGGGGAGCTAAGAGCTGGGGGGCAGGGCAAAGGCGGCACTGGGGCCGCCTTTGCCCTGCCCCCCAGCCATGATCGGAGAATCAGGTGCCTTTTCCGCCCTGGCCAGTGATAGCAGGAAGTAGGGGTGGAGCCAGTGATGGGAGCTGGGCACGGTCGAAGCTGGCAGTCCCAGGAGCTAGGGGCCCCTTGCCTGGGCCTAAAGCGAAGCCCACGATCACGGGGCCGCTGCAGCTGTGGGTCCCCGCTTCCCGGGCCGGACGCCTCAGCCAGAGGCATCCTGCAGGGGCAGGGGTGGAGCCCGCGCGATCGCGGCGCCCCCCCGCTGCCACTGCAGGTCCCCGCTGCCCGGGCCGGACGCCTAGGCCAGAGGCGTTAGGCCTGGGCAAGGGGCCGATCCTGCGATTGGAGGGTGATGGGGGTCAACGTCTGAGGGCTCCCAGTATGTGAGAGGGGGCAGGCTGGGCTGAGGGACACTCCCCCCCCACCACCCACACACCCAGTGCACGAATTTCGTGCACCGGGCCCCTAGTAAGAAATAATTCCATATTCATATTATAGTATGTTATATTTCCATCCAACACTAAAGCATATCTTTCTACTTATTCAATTCTAGATTGGGGTTTCTCCAGTGTATACTGTATTAATATTATCTAAGATTTTATATAGGGTTTTTGTTACAGTTAAAAAAACCTGTGACCCTTCTTTAAAAAATGTTTTTATTATTTTTTGTGTGTGTGCTGGGGTTGCTTTATTTATTTATTTAAATTATTTATTTTTTCATGTATTACATAAGTCTCCTTTTGCCCCAATTGACCTCTCTCAGGCTGCCCCCACCACTAGCATATGCCCTCACACCCGTACTGTCTATGTCCATTGGTTATGCTCACATTAATGCATACAAGTCCTTTGGTCGATCACTTACCCCGTCACCCCCACCTTTCCTCATAGGTTGGACAGTCTGTTCAATGCTTCTATGATTCTGGTTCTATTTTTGTTCATTGGTTTATGTTGTTCTTTATATTCCACAAATGAGTGAAACCATGTGATACTTATCTTTCTCCAAATGGCTTATTTCACTTAATATAATGCTCTCCAGTTCTATCCATGCTGTTGCAAATGGTAAGAGTTCCTTCTTTTTTATACCAACATAGTATTCCATTGTGTAGATGTACCACAGTTTTCTAATCCACTCATCTGTTGATGGGCATTTAGGCTGTTTCCAAATCTTAGCTATGGTGAATTGTGCTGCTATGAATATAGGGGTGCATAATATCCTTTCTGATTGGTGTTTTCTTGGGATATATTCCTAGAAGTGGTATTACTGGGTCAAATAGGAGTTCCATTTTAAATTTTTTGAGGAAACACCATATTGTTTTCCACATTGGCTGCACAGGTCTGCATTCTCTGAGTTTTTAGAAAGAGAAAGAAGGGAGAGGGAATGAGAGATAGAAACATCTATTGGCTGCCACCTACACACCTCCTTTTGGGAAATCAAGCCTGTAAGACAGTCATGTGCCCTGACTGGGACTGGAACCAGTGACCTCTGGTGCATGAGAAGACACTTAATCCACTGAGCAATACTGGCTGGGCTAACATATAATTTAAAAAACACTCAAAGTGATTCAGCTGAGTAAGACTGTGACCTTTTCATGTTTTCTAAGCTACTAAATTTTGAATTTGTGTTTGTAATCTTCCACTTAAAGGATCTCTAAATTTTTGTTTTTGTTTAATTATTCCTCTTGGACATTCTAGTTTGCAATCATATCACTAGGAAAATGGAACAGATTCACTTCTCTTATAATTGGCTGCAAAACTTGTGTATAGGGTTGTGCAATTCAGGAACCTGTTCTTTTTCTCCCCATTTTCTTTTCCTTGTCTTCCTCTTTCCTCTCCTCTTCTCTTCCTTTCTGCCCTTTTCTCCCCTACTTTTTCTGTCTGCCCAACCCCACTGATTTTAATAGGTACATTTCTAGGATTTCTAGGGTGTTATGACTAACCATGACACTGGCCTTTGATATATGTATGTTTATACAAATTTTTTCTCCTTTAATAGGAGTATTAAATTAAGCTATCTATCAGTGAGGAAAAAAATTGCCCTTATTTGTATTGCATAAGTTGATGTATGTATATCAGATGACCTCTACTTTTGGTATTATTTAGTTTATTTATAGTCTTAATATTATTTGACCTACTATTTTTCAAATATCTATTTAATATCTATTAACATGCACATATTAATAGGTAAGGGATTTATTAATGTGGTTAATTATATTAATTGATTTCTTAAAATTAACCAAAGTTGAATTACTAGGACTAAATTGACTATTAAAGCATATGACTTTTAAAATATGTTACTGGATTATATTTGTTAGTATTTCTTTTAGAATTTTTGCATCAATATTTACAATATTTACAAAGTAAAATGATCTCCAGTTTTCTTTGTCTATGCTATTTTTTGGAAGACTTTGTTACTAATGCTTAGGGGTTCAAAAGCTTTATTGATTTATGTACTGACTATCAATTCTATAGTCTGCTTTCTAATTAGTTAATTTCTGTTTTTATCTTTATTTCTTTCCTTTGTTCTTATATTTAAATTTTTCTCATTCTGTATTTCTTAAGATTTATTTTTCTTTCTTTTAATTAAAACTTTTAGTGCTTTAAATTTTTCTATGAATAAGGTTTCAGACAGTACTTATATATTTTATAGTTTTTCTTTTTTTCTAGATAATTTTTATTTTTTATTTTTTGTTAATTCTCACCCAATGATATTTTTCCATTGAATATTTGAGAGATTGAAAGGGAGGGGGAGAGACAGAGAGAGAAATGGATTGGTTGCCTCCTGCACGCTTCCCAACCAGGGCCTGGGATTGAGACTGCAACTGAGATACATGTCCTTGACCAGAATTGAACCTGGTACCCCTTGGTTCCCAGGCTGATACTCTGTCCACTGAGCCAAATCACTAGGGCTCTAGGTAGTTTTTAATTTAAGGTTTAGTTTTTAAAATTTTTATTGATTTCAGAGAGGAAGGGAGAGGGAGGGAGAGATAGAACATCAATGATGAGAGAGAATCATTGACTGGCTTACTCCTGCATGCCCCACACTGAGGATTGAGCCCATAACCCTAGCACATGTCCTGATCAGGAATCAAACTGTGACCTCCTAGTTCATAGGTTGATGCTCAACCACTGAGCCACACCGACCAGGTTGAAGTTTTATTTTTTTTTGTTTTGCAAGCTTATTTCCAAATATTTTTATGCTACTGATAAAGCTTTTCTTTATTGTCATTACATCTAGGATTATTACATTAGTGCCAGAAAATAATGTGATAATACTTTTATATCCTTTTTAATTGACTACTCTTTGCTATCCAACAAGAGATTGGTTAAAGAAAAATTAAGCTATCTATCAGTGAGGAAACAAAATTGCCCTTATTTGTATTGCACAATTTGATGTATGTATATCAGATGACCTCTACTTTTGGTATTATTTAGTTTATTTATAGTCTTAATATTATTTGACCTGTCAGGAATTGCAATTCCTTATGTTTCTACATTATGTAATATTAAAGGCCCAGTGCACAAAATTTGTGCATGGGTAGGGTCCCTAGGCCTGACTGGTGATCAGGGCTGATCAGGTTCTCTACCTCCCTGTCTCCCCATCTTCCCTTCCTCCTTCCCTCACAGTCTGTGTCTGTCACCACCCATCCCGGGTTCTCCATCCCAGCCCTCTCTGGGCCTGCTGGCTGGGGAGACAGACAGGGGGAGGGGCCCAGGAGGTTGGCCACCAGCCCCAAGGGGGGAGCCATCCCTCGGCCCCCTGGGAAAGGGCCCACCTCAGCCACCACCCACCCCCGGTTTCCTGTCCCAGCCCAATCAGGGCCTGCCGGCCATTGTGGGGGACCAGCGGTTTGGCAGGCAGGTCCCTTTGGTGATCAGGGCCTGTGGGCTAGGGACAGCTCCTGCACTGAGCATCTGCTCCCTGGTGATCAGTGTGCATATCATAGCGACCAGTAGTTCCACTGGTCATTCCACCATGTGTTCAATTTGCATATTAAGCTTTTATTATATAGGCTTACATTTGTTGTGTCACGATAATTAAATTTGCTATTCATTCTATTATCCATATGAAATGGCCATCTTTATTTCATTGATTGTCATTTACTTTGATTCAAATTAGTTGTTGGAAAGCCTAACTAGAGCAGAGGCTAATGATAGATTTCCCTTAGAAGGAAGAGCAAGCTTGGTTCACAAAGTGTCAAGCCACTTTTACCAGGACATCATTTAGGATGAGTATTCTACCACTAAACCATTTTGGGCTCATCATAGAATTGTACACTTCAACTATATAATTTTATTAACCAATGTCATTGCAATAACTGTAATTTAAAAAATAAATGAGAAAATGTAAAATTCAAAACTAATATAAATGAAATTCAATTAAGAACTTGTTGCAAAATCATTTTTGACTATCAAAAAAATAGCAGTTCTAAATAGATCTTGAAAATACACACACACACACCATAAACCAAACAAAACATTTTATATTGTGAGAAAGAAGCATCAGCTTAAGTAAATAAATAGTTGTATTGTCAACTACTACATATGATGAAAATGCCAAATTGACTAAAATTTACATAAAATAAGTCATATAAACATAGTTTGGAGTTTTAACAAAATCCTATATAATAAAGAGGTAATATGCAAATTGACCATCATGTTCTTGGACAAGATGGCGATCCCCAGGTGGTCAAAAGATGGCCACCACAAGATGGCCAGCAGGGGAGGGCAGTTGTGGTCAATGAGGCCAACAGGGAAAGGCAGTTAGGAGCAACCAGGCTTGCAGGGGAAGGCAGTTGGGGGTGATTGGGCCAACAGGGGAAGGAGGGCAGTTGGGGGGGACCAGGTCTGCAGGGATGACAGTTAGGGGTGACTGGACAGGCAGGGGAGGGCGGTTGGGGGGTACCAGGCCTGCAAGGGAGCTAGGGCAGTTGGGGGGAGACAGGCCTAGAGGGGATGACAGTTAGGGGTGACCGGGCCAGCAGGGGAGGGTGGTTGGAGGCGATCTGGCTGGCAGGGGAGCAGTTAGGTGTCAATCAGGCTGGCAGGGGAGTGGTTAGGGGGTGATTAGGCTGGCAGGCAGAAGTGGTTAGGGGCATTCTGGCAGGCAGGCAGTGAGCAGTTGGGAGCCAGCAGTCCTGGATTGTGAGAGGGATGTCCAACTATTGGTTTAGGCCTGATCCCACAGGGATCCCACAGGAATTGGGCCTAATCCGGTGGTCGGACATCCCCTGAGGGGTCCCAAATTGGAGAGGGTGCAGGCTGGGCTGAGGGACAGCCCCCCAATGCATGAATTTTGTGCACTGGGCCTCTAGTATAATATAAGCTCTGTCTTTTAAAAATACAATGAATGACCTATCTCAAGTAAAGCCTGTACTCCAAAAAAATAGTTACCTTCTTACGTGAAAATAAAAATAGCAAGAAAACAAACAAATGAAGTAAATAAATAAATTTCTCAAAGCCTTTAAACATCTGAGTTAATTGAAGATCATCTTTTAGAGAAATAGATTTTTCTACTATTCATATGCATAAGTAATGTCATACTGTAGTGTATGTTTAATGTGGATATACCACTTTGCATTTGGTTGTTCAAGTACAGGGAAGAATACAAATGATACAACACCAAGTCTACATCTCTTAAACTGTTAGCATTCAAGCTATTTATTCTTTAATTTATAATAAACACAATTACTTGCTTATTTTTAGTGAGAGGCATTACTACCAAAACCCTGTATTGCTATAATAGCTGTTCTTTTCTCATATAGAAGAGAACATTTGGGGAAAACAAAGAACATTTTATTTCAAATGCATTGGTGTATTGAGAAGATACTAACTAGTTAATTTGCCTTTTGTAGGTGATATTCCATAAAATTGAAAACTCAGGAAAAGATAAAAATTAACAGCATTTTTCAAATCATAATCCTCATAAGTTTGTGGGAAGTTAACCTTATTAATCAAATTACATAAAATTCATCTGGGTCAATTTAGAACTAAATTGTCCTTGAACTAGGAGAAACATTATAAAGGACCTCTTTGCTTTTTAATTATTATGGATCAAGATTGCAAATTAAAATTTAGCCCTTTAATTCCTCTTGGGTGACTAGAGATTTTCATTATCCTTTGAAATTGTCATTCTAGTTTGCATAGATTAAATATTGCCTTTTTCTACCTCACCCAAGCACTGAATTAAGCATGGTATAAGGTTGGTACTTTTGTTTAAAAATCACATTTATGGAAACAGAATGTAATGATAAGAGTCCCAATTTCATTTTTTAAATTATATAATATAGTAGAATGATTCTACAATGATTGATAATTTTTCATGGTTTGCAATCAGATATGATGTTCAAATGTTTTGTGTAAATGAACAAAGATGTATTGTCTTGTTTTTCTTCTCTGTGGATATTTAACTGCTAAAAATAGCCAGTTTGTTTCATGCCACTAATATAAGGTGGAAAAATGCTGCACATCTTTTTCATTCCCAGTCTCCAAACTAAGACTTACCTTGCCTAGGAAATATATTGATTTCAACATTTTAGATTGTTGCCTTTTGGAATAACCTTCAAATTTGGAAAACAAAATTGATTGTCAAATCCAAAATTATCTTATATATGATGTTTTAGAATGCCATCAGTAGCTGGAATTTCATATGATGAACCTGGTACTACCAAGCTGTAATACACTTAGCAATTCAGCAAAATCTGCCTCCAATTCCTTAATCCACAGTTTACATTGTCCTCTTAACTATATCTTGGACTGACACTAACTTGTAGGAGATGTTCAATAGAAAAAGAGACAGACATTATTCATCTAGAATCTGTACAAATAAAAGGGTAATATGCTAATTAGACTGGACATCTTCAGGACATCCTTCTGGACAAAGTCACAGTGGCAGGAGCCAAGGCAGAGGCAGTTAGGGGAGATCAGGCCGGCAGAGGTGGGCAGTTGGGGGTGATCAGGCTGGCAGGAGAGCAGTTAGGGGCATCACACCAGCAGGCAGAGTGGCTAGGGGCAATCAGGCAGGCAGGCAGGCAAGTGGTTAAGGAGCCAGTGGTTCCGGGTTAGAGAGGGTGCCAATAGGACTGAGAGACCCCTCCCCCCCCCATGCACAAATTTTGTGCACCAGGCCTCTAGCTTAAAATAAAAATGACTGTTTTGCAGTTTGGTGTAAAAATCTAATCTTTCATCATTTTTCCTCTACTTCAATAGCAGGCCATGAAAATAAAAGGTCTTAAAGGAGTTAAAAATTCCTTATAGTAATTCAAACATTTCCTTGGGCTTGATAGTATTATAATCTTTAGAAGAAAGTAAACTAGGGTTTCAAATCATCAGCCATAGTTGATAATTTGCTCAATTCCCTTTCCTTTGCCCTTTCAAGAAGGTCTGCCTCTACCAGGTGTCATATGCTTGACAAAAGTTTAATGGGGATTAAGCAAAAAGAGGCAAATCTGGTACTTCACAGCCTGGTGATACAACATAGAAAACTGGCAAGTCCTTTTCTAGTAGAAACTTCAAAGTTCTATTTCTTTCGTTTTTTGTTTTTGCCTTGACTTCTAGAATAGTTTAACATGACCCCCAGTGTCATTTTACTTTTCTTTTCCCTGCCCAAATACATCCTCATTTGCTTATATTTTTTTATCATTATTGTGTTTTTTTAAGTTTTTTATTGATTAGGTTATTACATATGTGTCCTTATCCCCACATTACCCCCCATTCCCCCCACTCATGCCCTCACCCTGCTGTTGTCTATGTCCATTTGTTAGGCCTATATGCTTGCATATAAGTCCTTTGGTTGATCTCTCCCCCTTACCCCCACCCACCCCTACCTGCTATTTATAGTATGTGCATTTTGATAAATCTTGGAAAATCCACTTTGAATATAGGCAGAGTTTAAAGAAACACTATTACATTGCTGGAATCTGGAATATACTGAATCTCGGTCTATTCCTAAACCAATATTAGGACATAAAGATTTGAGTTGATAGGGGACCAGATCTAATAGGTCTGCTCATATTCTCAAGTTAGTAAGAACTGCTGCTGTAGAAAGATGACACCAACACCCTACTCATGATTTCAACAAGGTCCAGTAGCTTTCAGCCGGAGTCACCTGAACCACTAGTGAATCCTCACTTTTTACATCTGGCAGCTTATTCCTAGAAGGAAAAGCATACAATAGTAAAGGTTCACCTGCCTTTGAGGTTTCACAATCTCATTCTTTTCCCATTGATTACTTTCTAGGACAGGGAGAAATTATAGCATTCAAGTAGAGGGCTGCTCCACTACTTCATTGAGCCAGGTAGAGCTCACCTCTTCCTGGAGAAGGGCTTGCACATATAACAGGATAACGTATGTACTTCTAAACAGACTCTCTCTCCTGGTTCCTGTCACCATGCTGACAATTCTGTCATCAGAGATGAAAATTTTTGTGCCAGTGCTCTGAGGCTTGTGATTGACCTCTATTAGGAAACACATTTTAACAGAGCAATGTCCCACAATAATTTATTCTAATGTCTTAGTTTACCAGACAATACCGCTTTTAGTTTTTTATAAAAGTTGGATATTGAAATAATTCCTGGAAGATTACATGATTTGGTACTGAACCAAACATTGGGCAGTGACCCAAACATTAATCACAAGTTATTCAAGCAAAACTGAAAGTAGAAACCATTTATGACTGCCTCCACAGTCCTATTCTTATGAATACACAAGGTGGTGTCCTAATTGTGGTGTGAGGAAAGGTCTGACAATTGATAGAGCGAGAAATGATTTTTGGTTTTTGTGAGTTATCAGGAGAGATGAAGAATGTTCTTGGTGGAAGAAAGCATGTGGCTCAGGCATGAGAAGGGATTTGGGTAGAAACTAAACATTATCCTGCACATCAAGCGCCAGGAAAGGGGGACTGGCTGGATCAGTAGAGAGCAAATCCTGTGCAGCCGGAAGAGCCCAGATAGTGAGTTATGATTTGCATGAGTGCAAGGGTCACGGTAAAATATTGATGGGTTTTGCTTAAATTTAAATTTTATGAAGAACTCTCTAGATGCTATTTGGAGAATGGGAGAGAAGAAAGAAATTGGTATCAGGAGAAAAGTTAAATGGCTATTGCAGAAATAGCCAGTGGTGGGGATAATTTTTTATATATTTATTATACCTTGCTAAGAATTAGACTAGACACATCGTATAAACAGGACAAAATTAACCTGAAGACCTAACTTCAGGCAAATGTTAAATAACAATTTAATCCTTGATAAAGCACAACATTCATCTTGCATTTTATGCTCTCTCTACATTGGAGTGTCACAGTTTCGTTTTCTGCATAGCTTTTCCCACAGTCTCCCATAGTTTTCCCACAGAAATAATCAGCAGGAAATTCTTAGCTCCGCTCCCTTTTAATGTGTTTATTACATGGATCTGTAATGCAGAAAGTGAAGATATTTCCATAGCCAGTAATACTAGGACTATTTATTAGTAGAGAGAATTTTTGAAATTATTATATATAAAGCAGGCATTATTCTAGACACTTTACATTTATTATCTCATTATACTCACAGCAATATTATAATCATAGACATTCTATGGTTAAGTTTCCTTAATTTTTATTGCAGATGTGTAAAAAATTGTGAATAGTCTCATATTTTATCCTGCTTGCAAGCTAGCAAGTTAACCTGCCACAGTTTTAATAGATGCTCTCAGAAGACATGAGAGTCCTGGGTTAAAGACAAAGTAAGTCATCATCGTACAGAAACTTGCATGAGCTTCAGTTTACTTTGCTTCCCCTTGGATTCCAAGTCCCATGGGGGCAACAAGGTGTGGACTAGTGGATGCTGCTGCACACAGGCTTTCATCAGCTGGAATCCCTGAGGTTAGAGATACCCACTTTTTATAATAAACTACAAAACACTTGCCCACATTTGCTATTTGCCATGGAGGGAAACATTATATTTATTAAACTGGACAGTAAGCCTTTGCCAAGCAGGGAGCTCCTATCTCTATCTTCTAAGATTTTTACTAAACAAATGCTCTTAAAGTAAATAAAGCCTTGTCGTTGCACAATGGTCTGAGGTAGAGAGGAGGGATAAAAAATAGCATATTGCTTTAAACATTTTGTTTTTAAATAGCATTTTCATTTTCTCATGCTAAGTAACTATATCATTATCAATTTTATGGCGATCGCTAGAAAGCCTGTTGTGGTAACAGATAAGGGTAAGAACAGGTATCGATAAAATTTAATGGCAACCTAAAACTTTAAAACACGAGTTTAGAATGTCTCATTTATGAACCAAGTTTGCACTAGTCATTTCTAAATTTTTTTGTCTCAAAGAGCTTTAAAAACCATATATTCTATTAGTCAACCATAAACTGTGTATCAGAATCTCTAGGGGTCATATTAAAAATAAAGTCAAGGAAATTTAATTATAGAACGATCCCCAGGAGGACCTGATGTGCAAGCTTGAAGTGAGCCTGGAGATCAGGAAGCTCTGAAGGATGATCTCCAAGTAGATGTACAAGGCCTTTCACAACTGGACTTGAATCAGTGACTTGTGTATCATCTCCAGGAGGTACAGTGGAAACAAGATTGTTCTTAAGAAAGCATAACAATCTTCTGAACACAACAACTTAAGAAAGCAATATAACTTTCTACTCGGTTAAATAGTGTACGAACAAATAGTGCACTATCAAAATGGCATTAATGGAAGGTGAGCTCAATTTCCAACATTTGCAGGGAGCTCATACAACTTAACAAAAAGAAGAGAAACAACCCAATCAGAAAACGGTCAACAGAGCTAAATAGATACTTTTCAAAAGAGGACGTACAGAAGGCCAAGAGACATATACAAACATGCTCAAAGTCACTAACCATCCGAGAGATGCAAATCAAAATGACAATGAGGTACCACCTCACACCTGTCAGAATGGCTATCATCAACAAATCAACAAATGACAAGTGCTGGAGAGGATGTGGAGAAAAAGAAACCCTTGTGCTCTGCTGGAGGGATTGCAGACTGATGCAGCCACTGTGGAGAATAGTATGGAGTTTCCTCAAAAAACTAAAAATGGAACTCACATTTGACCCAGTGATCCCACTTCTAGGAATATAACCTGAGAAATTAGAAACACCAGTCAGAAAGGATATATGCACCCCTATGTTCATAGCAGCACAATTTACAATAGCTAAGATTTGGAAACAGCCTAAGTGCCCATCAGCAGATGAGTGGATTAGAAAACTGTTGTACATCTACACAATGGAATACACTACTGTAAAAAGGAAGGAATTCCTACCATTTGCAATAGCATGGATGGACCTGGAGAGCATTATGCTAAGCAAAATAAGTGAGAGAAAGATAACTATCACATGATCTCACTCATTTTTGGAATATAATGAAAAACATAAACTGATGAACAAAAACAGAGCCAGAGACAGAGAAGCATTGATCAGACTCAAACCTCACAGGAAAGGCAGAGGAGGGTTGGGGGCGGGGTGTAAGAGATCAACCAAAGGACTTGTATGCATGCATATAAGCATAACCAATGGACACAGACACCAGGGTAATGAGGGTATGAGCGGAAGGGTGTGGAGGCAATAGGGGGATAAGGAAACATATGTAATACCTTAATCAATAAAGAAAATAATAATAAAAAAAAAAACTAAATGAGCCCAGCTGGTGTTGCTCAGTGGTTGAGCATTGGCCTATGAATCAGGAGGTCATGGTTCAATTCTGTCAGGGCATATGCCCTGGTTGAGGGTTTGATTCCCAGTGGGGGATGTGCTGGAGGCAGCCAATCAATGATTCTGTGTCATCATTGATGTTTTTCTCTCTTGCCCTTTCCCTTCCTCTCTGAAATCAATAAAAATATATTTACAAAAGAATTTTACATGCTAATTTATAACTATAATAAAAGCAGCATGGATTCCTGTGGAATCAACAGTGTGATCAATTAAAAGGTATAAACTGTGGAGAAGCATTGGCAGCTCATCACATAGATACAGGCTTGATGAAATCTATCCTTCATGTTTATATATTGCCTTTCTTTGCATCCATGCTCATGTGATAAATATAATTAATCATCCCAGGCACTTTGATATTAAGAAGGAAGTGCTCTGGATTGAGTAAAGAATCCAAGATCCATCAAGATTTTAGATTCATTCTCAACTTGGACAAGTGTGGGGGCAGGCTAGAAGGGGCCAATGGAAGAAAAAAGGGGACATGTGTAATACTTTCAGCAATAAAGATTTAAAAATAATAAAAATAAACACCTTTTTAATTCTGATATCCCAGCAGTTGGGTGAATCACTCCTATGGCCACCTTCTGAGTTACCTAGAAGTTTTCCACCTCGGAATTTTTAATACTGATATTGTTTTATCTGGCAAACAAACTATAATTTTCTAGATCTTAGACTCCTTTCCTCTCACTCTCTGCTTCTCTTATTAAGTTCACCTGTGTTCTTCTAGTAAATATCCTCCTTTTAAGATTAGAGCCCATCGCTTTCCAGAACCCTTGATCTTTTCGTTCCACTTTACTTGCCTAATTACATGTCATTTCTTTCCCAGCCAAAGGATCTATACATCCTGCTACAATATGGGCTATTCAGAAAGCTGAAAGTAATAAGAAAACATTTCAAATTAACATTCTTATAAATTGGCTAGGGGCCCAGTGCACAAATTCCTGCACCTTGAAAGGAACTGTGGGCCCTGAGGCTGCGGTGGGCACAGGTGCTGGTCTCGGCCCATCCTCCATGCCTTGACATGGCCCCTTCCACCACAGCCCCCAGTCATCTGTCTGCCAACAGCCCCACCACTGCTGCTCCCACACACTGATGGCACTGGCCCCACTCACACCCGCTGATGGTGCAGAGCAATTGGGGCCAGCACCAGCAGTGGGTGCAAGTGGCAGCTGCTGCCCTGATTGCACCTCAGGAACAGGAGGAGGTGGAGAAGCCCTCAGGGGTGATCAGGGCCAGCAGCTGCCGCTGGCACACACTGAAGGTGCCGAGCGACCAGGACTGGCATTCAGCACCGGCAGTGGGTGCAAGTGGTGGCTCTGGTGCCAGCTGTGGGTGCAGGTGTGAGTGTGAGCAGGGCTGGTGCTAGCAGTGGGTGCAAGCAGCGGCTATTAGCCTCGATCGCCCTTCAGGAGCAGGGGGAAGTGGGGAAGCCCTGAGGAGTGTTTGGGGCTGGCAGCTGCCACACGTACCAGCTGATGGTGCCAAGCTATCGGGGCTGGGCGCCAGCCACAGGTGTGAGAGGGTCCAGTGCTGGCAGCAGATGCGAGTGCCGGGCATGACCATGGTGAGCAGGAGCAAAGAATTTTCAGTAACCACCAGAGGCTTGCCCCGATGACAGCGACTGGCGCCCCACCTTGGTCTGGTGCCCCTGCTCACCTGCTCTACCATCCTGCTGCAGCTGATGCCTGCTGTGTTCTGCACTCTGCCACCTGCTACCCATGCCCGCCATGTCCTGCATGTGCCCCCTGGTGGTCAACGCACATCATAGCGACCAGTTTTTCGGTTATTTGGTTGTTCCACCATTCGGTCTATTTGCATACTAGCCTTTTATTATATAAGATGATCTCTAACTACAGATTGAATTTTCTGTTAATTATTTATTCTCCCTGCATGATCCCATGCTTGGGTTTCACCAATTCTGAACAGCAATCACTAGTTGGAGCTCCCTATCTATATATTTAACTATCTGTTCAATATTTAACATTTATTTGAAGATATAAAATACAAAACAAGCTCAACATGTTCAAAATGAATTCATAATGCTACTTCTCCCAGCAATGCTTCCTATTTCAGTGTATGAAACCATTAAGTTTGTAAGTCCAAAACTTGTGACATTTTCTTATTCTTTAGTCCATATAACAAAACAATCTTTGCATTTTACATTTCAGTTTTAATTATTCCACTTCTATGCCAATAGTACTAATACCCTAGAACTGTTATCATCTCTCACCAGAATTATTTCAATAGATCCTTAACTTTTCTTCCCTGAGCCCCTCTTTCCCATCTCTTATATGCTCGATTATCCTCCAGTCAGAAATGTATTTTAAGTGAAAATTTGATTATAGTATAATTTTGCTTAAAACCAGTTGTGTTTCCTTCCTTCCCCCTTTCTTCCTTCTTTCTTTTCTTCCTCCCTTTCTTCTTTTTTTCTCCACTCCTTCTTCCCTCCATTCTTCCCTCCCTCTCTACTTTGCTCTTTTTTCTTCCTTTCTTTATTCTTAATTGCTCTCAGAGTAATAGCTCAAATCCTTAAGCCAAGTTTAAAGTTCTGCAGAATTAAACCCAAGTAACTACCACACTACGGACCTCCTGTAATTCCTAAGAATTTCGCACCCTTTTTTATTTGGGATTTTCTTAGAATATTAATATTTTCCTTTTCTCCATTAAAAAAAAAACACACATTCCTGCCCAGCTGGCATGGCTCAGTGGTTGAGCATCAACCTATGAACCAGAAGGTCACAGTTTGATTCCTGGTCAGGGAACATGACTAGATTGCGGGCTTGATCCCCAGTGTGGGGGATGCAGGAGGCAGCCAATCAATTATTCTCTCTCATCGTTGATATACTATCTCTCTCTCTCCTTCTCCTTTCCTTTCAAAAATCAATAAAAATATATTTTTAAAAAGTCATGCTGCCAGTAGCTTGAGAGAAGCTTAAAAAAATAGAGCAGTGATGAGAAACATATATTTGTAGTGCTTTACAATTTTCAAATAGCTCTGACATTCATAATCATTACCCCTAGCTTATAGATTATGGATAAATAACCAAGAAGATATTGTTAAAGTTAATAGTTTTAAAACAAAACTAAATTATAGTTATGAAAATAATATAAGAGCTTTCACTGAGAGTTCATTGTGGAGGCTTAAATTAATCCTTAACACAGGTAATTATGTTTATGTTGCTTTATCTTCTTTGCATTTCATAGATAAAACTTTCAAAGTAATTTCCTTTGATTTTTGAACACCTAAACATTCAGGTATGATTTAGACAAAACACTTTCATTTTAGAGCCAAACTACATGAAGAAAAGAAAGCAAGAGCCTTGACCTTGGATAGACTTTGGAGAAGTCATTTATGGAAGGAAGACAAAACAATTACAGTTCCACCCTGATCCATGTATCACTTAGCACTTCTGTTAATAAGAAGAGGCTCTGAGGGTTGGGATGAGATAGGAAATAAAGTTATTAAAAGTAATAAGAATAATCAAGAACTGTAAGGACAGGATTTTTAGCAGTATTATATTTAGGGATCTATTATTTTGTTTTAAGACTTACTGAATTGCTAAAATTAGATGTTTCAGAAAATTTGGCAAAATAATCAGTAACAATAATTAATCCCAGATTTAAAAATGAACTTCCCATCAGGTTGGGGTAGGGATATATTGAAAATTATGCATAAACTGTTTTTGATGAATTTTATGAAGGAGAATAATGTTTCTCCGAAGATTTTAAAATAAAGTCTTAAACAGATGGAGTATATTATCTATATATTCCTAAAAGAATATTAGATAAATCTTTGAACATTTATAGGAGTTTTAACCATCTTAGACATGATCAAACTGGAGCTTCGTGTATAACATTTATATAATTCACCTGGAATTCAAACTAGATATTTAGGCTAGTGAAGACCTTGTAAAAGCCTGTTAATATTTGGTGAGTAAAATTTACTACAAAATAGATCACTATTATTTAGAAATTATTACTGACTTATTTGATAATTGAAGTGATTGAACTAAATAATTGGTCACTTCAATAAGACTTTTATTTCACTCACTTCAAATCACATGGCAAATCCTTAAGTTCTAAATTTTAAAGAGAAGTACATGATTTTAGAGAATGGTCTATCTTCCAGATAAGGTAGCTTTCGCTTAGCATTTGGCCATTGATCTTACTGGTATTCACAAAAGAATAGTAATTTTTATCCTATACGTTTAATGGGTAAAAAACAACAACTGTTAATGATTATTATAAAAACTAACACATTGAGTATTCTGAGCAAGGTATTATTTTATGCAAGTGAAATGTATGAATATATTTTCTTTTATTTTTAATTTCAATTGTTTATTGTTTAAAGTATTACATGAGTCTCCTTTTCCTCCACTGACCTCTCCTCGGCCACTCCCACTCCCAAGCACAAGTCCTCACCCTCCCCCCCCCACTGTCTATGTCCATTGGTTTTGTTCCTATGCATGCATACAAGTCCTTTGGTTGATCTCTTACCCTCTCACCACCCACCTTCCCTCATAGGTTGTACAGTCTTCTCCACGCTTCTATGGGCCTGGTTCTATTTTTGTTCATCAGTTTATGTTATTCATTATATTCCACAAATGAGTGAGATCATGTGATATTTATCTTTCTCTGACTGGCTTATTTCACTTAGCACAGTGCTCTCCAGTTCCATCCATGCTGTTTCAAATGGTAGGAATTCCTTCCTTTTTACAGTAGTGTATTCCATTGTGTAGATGTACAACAGTTTTCTAATCCACTCATCTGCTGATGGGCACTTAGGCTGTTTCTAAATCTTAGCTATTGTAAATTGTGCTGCTATGAACATAGGGGTGCATATATCCTTTATGATTGGTGTTTCTGTTTTTTTTTTGATACATTCATAGAAGTGGGATTACTGGGTCAAATGGAAGTTCCATTTTTAGTTTTCTGGGGAAACTCCATACTGTCTTCCATAGTGGCTGCACCAGTCTGCTTTCCCACTAGAAGTGCACGAGGGTTCCTTTTTCTCTGCATCCTCTCCAGCACTTGACATTTGTTGATTTGTTGATGATAGTCATTCTGACAGGTGTGAGATGGTACCTCATTGTTGTTTTGATTTGCATCAATGGGATGATTAGTGACTTTGAGCATGTTTTCATATGCTCAGCCTTCTGTGTGTCCTCTTTGGAACAGTATCTACTAGTATTTAGGTCCTTTGCCCATTTTTTTTTTATTGGATTGTTTATCTTCCTTTCACTGAGTTGTATCAGTTCTGTATACATTTTGGAGATTCAACATTGGCAAATGTGCTCTCCCATGTTCTCTCTTGTTGTTTTGTTGATAGTTTCTTTTGCTGTGAAGAAGCTTTTTATTTTGATATAGTTCCATTTGTCTATTTTCTCCTTAGTTTCCATTGCCCTGGGAACTGCATCAGTAAAGATATTGCTACGACATATGTCTGATATTTTGCTGCCTATGGCTTCCTCTAAGCTTTTTATGGTTTCCCTCCTTACATTTAAGACCTCTATCCATTTGGAGTTTATTTTTGTGTATGGTGTAAGTTGGTGGTCTAGTTTCATTTTGTTTGCATGTAATGTCCAATTTTCCAAACACCATTTATTGAAGAGGCTTTCTTGACTCCATTTTATACTCTTGCTTCCTTTGTCAAATGTTACTTGAGCATAATGGCTTTGGTGGGTCTCTGGGTTCTCTGTTCTGTTCCATTGGTCTATATGCTTGTTCTTGTGCCAGTGCCAGGCAGTTTTGAGAACAGTGGCTTTGTAATATATCTTCTCAAACATTGTTCTTCTTTCTCAAGATTGCTGCAGCTATTTAGAGTCTTTTCTTACTCCAGGTGAATTTTTGGAGTGTTTGTTCCAGGTGTTTGAAATATGCCGTTGGTGTTGTAATGGAGATTGCATTGAATCTATAGAGTGCTTTGGTTAGTATGGACATTTTAATGATGTTAATTCAACCATTCCATGAACACGGATATGCTTCCATCTGTTTATGTCTTCTTCTATGACTTTTTTCAGTGTCCTATAGTATTCTGAGTACAGGTCCTTTACCTCCTTGATTAAATATATTCCTAGGTATCTTAATTTTTTTGTTGCAATGGTAAATGGAATTATTTTTTTTTCCATTTCTCTTTCTGTAAGTTCATTATAGTTCTATAAAAAAGCCATAGATTTCTGGGTGTTAATTTTTTATCCGGCTACATTGCCAAATTCATTTATTAAATCTAGTAGTTTTTTGATGGAGTCTTTGGGTTTTTGATGTACAATAGCATGCCCTCTGCAAATAATGACAATTTTATTTCTTCTTTTCCATTTTGGATGCCTTTTATTTCTTCTTATTATTTGATCACTATGGCTAGCACTTCCAGTACTATGTCGAAAAGGAGTGGTGAAAGTGGGCATCCCTGTCTTATTCCTGTTCTTAGGGGAAATGGTTTTAGTTTTGCCCATTAAGTATTATGTTGGCTTTAGGTTTGTCATATAAGGCTTTTATTATGTGAGGTATGATCCCTTTATTCCCACTTGCTGATAGTTTTTATCAGAAAAGGATGTTGGATTTTGTCAAATGCCTTTTTTGCATCAATTGATATGATTATGTGATTTTTGTCTTTCAATTTGTTTATGTGATGTGTCATGTTTATTGATTTGCGGATATTGTACCAGCCTTGCATCCCCAGAATAAATCCCACTTGGTCATGTTGTAGGATCTTTCTAATGTATTGCTGGATCTGATTTGCTAGAATTTTGTTGAGGATTTTAGCATCCATGTTCATCAGGGATATTGGCCTGTAATTCTCTTTCTTTGTAGTGTCATTATCTGGTTTTAGGATTAGGGTAATGGTGGCTTCATAGAAAGAGCTTGGAAGTGTGCCTTCCTCTTGAATGTTTTGGAATAGTCTTAGAAGGATAGGTTTTAGTTCTTTGAACGTTTGGTGAAACTCCCCTGTGAAGCAATCCAGTCCAGGCCTTTTTTTGCTGGAAGCTTTTTGATTACTGTTTCAATTTCATCAGTAGTTATTGGCCTAGTCAGGTTTTTTGATTCTTCCTTATTGAGTTTTGAAAGCATGTAGTTTTCTAGGAATATATCTATTTCCTAAGTCCATTTTTTTGAAGTAGAGTTGTTTGTAGTGTTTTTTTGTTTGTTTGTTTGTTTTTTGTTTTTTTTGTTTTACAATCCTTTGTATGTCTGTGGTTGTTCCTTCATGTCTTTCATTTCTCATGTTGTTTATTTCAGTCCTCTATCTTTGTTTCTTGGTGAGCCTGGCTAGAGGGTCATCAATCTTGTTTATTCTTTCATAGAAGTAGCTCTTGGTTTCATTTTTCTTTGTATTTTTTTTGGGGGGGTCTCTCTGTCATTTATTTCTGCTCTGATCTTTATTATTTCCTTCCTTCTGGTTACTCTGGGCCTTTCTTGTGGCTCTATTTCTAATTCTTTAAGTTGCAAGGTTAGATAATTTATTACCATTTTTTTCTTGTTTCTTGAGGTAAGCCTGTAGAGCTATGAACTTCCCTCTCAGGATTGCTTTCACTGTGTCCCATAGATTTTGGATTGTTGTCTTTTCATTGTCATTTGTTTTCAGGATGCTTTTTATTTTTACTTTGATCTCTTTGGTAACCCAATCATTGTATAATAACATGCTATTTATCTTTCAAGTGTTTGATTATTTAAAATTGTTTTTATTGTAATTGATTTCTAATTTTATGCATTGTGATGTAAGAAGATGCTTGGTATAATTTCTATCTTCTTGAATTTGAAAAGAGTTTGCCTGTGTCCTAATATATGGTCTATCTTTAAAAATGTCCCAGTTGCACTTGAGAAGAATGTATATTCTGTAGCTTTGGGCTGGAATGTTCTGAGATGTAAATTATGTCTACCTGATCTAATGAGTCATTTAGGATTGCTGTTTCTTGCTGATTTTTTATTTAGAGGATTTATCGAGTGGTGTCAATGGGTTATTAAAGCCCCCGACTATGATTGTATTGCTGTCAATCTCTCCCTTGATATGTTCCAGAAATTTTGTATGTATTTGGGTGCTCCTGTATTGGGTGCATATATGTTTACCAGAATTATATCCTCTTGTAGAATTGCTCCCTTTAGTATTATGAAAGAGTCCTCCTTATCTCTTGTTATGTTCTTTACTTTGAGGTCTATTTTGTCAGATATAAGTATTGTTCCTTCACTTCTTTCATTTCTCATTTTGTTTCTTTCAGTCCTCTCTGTTTGTTTCTTGGTGAGCCTGGCTAGAGGGTCATCAATCTTGTTTATTCTTTCATAGAAGTAGCTCTTGGTTTCATTTTTTGTTGTTTTTGTTGTTGTTTTTTTGGTCTCTCTTGTCATTTATTTCTGCTCTGATCTTTATTATTTCCTTCCTTCTGGTTATTCTGGGCTTTTCTTGTGGCTCTATTTCTAATTATTTTTAATTTCTAATTTTTTTTCATTTCCATTTGCCTGAATAATTTTTTCCATCCCTTCCCTATCAGTCTGTATGAATCCTTTGTTCGGAAGTGGGTCTCTTATAGCATATATATGGGTCATGTTTTCTTATCCATTTCAGCTCCCCTATGTCTTTTGATTGGAGCATTAAATCCATTTACTTTTTTTTTTACTTTTTTATTGATTAAGGTTTTACAAATGTGTCCTTAGCCCTCCATTGTCCCCCCCACCCCCCCAGTCCTGCCCTCATCCTCACCCCCTGGTGTCTGCATCCATCGCTTATGCTTATATGCATGCATACACGTCCTGTGGTTGATCTCCCCCCATTACCCCCCACCCTCCCCTACCTTCCCTCTGAGGTTTGAGCAACTGATCAGTGCTTCTCTGTCTCTAGATCTGTTTTTGTTCATCAGTTTTTTGTTCATTATAATCCACAAATGAGACTTTTAATGATGTTATTAATAAGTACTTGTTTGTCACCATTTTTATTCTTTATGCTTATGTTCCTTTTTGCCTTTATATTTCTTCTTTTTACAACACCCCCTTTAGTGTTTCTTGCATTGCTGGCTTGATGTTAACAAAATCTCTTAGCCCTTTTTTGTTTAGCTCCTGATTCCACCTTAAATTTTGAATTAAAACCTTACTGAGTATAGTA
Source organism: Myotis daubentonii (assembly GCF_963259705.1). Lineage (NCBI taxonomy): Eukaryota > Metazoa > Chordata > Mammalia > Chiroptera > Vespertilionidae > Myotis > Myotis daubentonii. Next base: position 90,511,363 of record NC_081842.1, read on the forward strand.
TTTTTGGATTCAGTCTCTTACTTTGCATCACTTTGTATATTTCATTCCATTTTATTCTGTCCTGATGTGTTTCTGTTGAGAAATCCGTTGATAATCTTATGAGAGATCCTTTGTAGGTAACTTTCTCTCTCTCTTTGGCAGCCTTTAAGACTCTCCTTTGTCGTTGATGTTTGACAATTTAATTATGATGTGTCTTGGTGTATGTCTTTTTGGGCTCATCTTGTTTGGGACTCTATGTGCTTCTTTGACTTGTGTGTTTTTTTTCTTCCCAACATCAGGGAAGTTTTCTGACATTATTCTTTTTTAAATAGGTTTTTTTCTTCCTTTCTCTGCTTCCTCTCCTGCTGGTACCCCTATTGTGCGGATGATGTTTCATTTCATTTTGCCTAAATCTCCCTTAGGCTCTTCTTCATTTTACGTTTTCTTTTCCGTTGCTGATGTGTTTGTGTGTTTTTTCCTATCTTGTCTTCTAATTCACTGATGCAATCATCAACCTCTTCTAGTCTACTGATTAAGCCTTCCATTGTATTTTATTGCAACTAGGTCATTTTTCATTTCCTCTTGGTTCCTTTTCATGTTGGTGACATTCTCATTTAGCTCCTTATAATTCTCATTGCGTTGTGTGTATTTGTCATCCAGCCATTTGCACATCCTTATAAGCAGTACTCTGAATTCTTTCTGTGACATGTTACTTGCCTCCATTTCATTTAATTCCCTTTCTGGTGATTCCTTTTTCTTTCCCCTGGTGATTGTTATTTTGTCTCCCCATTTTTTGCTGTAATGTTTTAACTGTTTCTATGTCTTAGATCCAACTGCTTTACTACCCAGGTTCTTTTGGGGGTGGTGTTATGTAGTTTGTGATTTGGGGGACCCAGTGGTGTGGTTTCTCAGGTCTCCTGAGCTTGGTTATCTAGTGGAGGTGCTACTTGAGTTCTGTGGGTTCTCCTGATGTAGCTGGGTCTTAAATGTTAGTTTCTTATTCATGGATGAAGTCTCATTACAGATTGGCAATGTGACTCACCCCTTTTTGTGCAAGCTGTTTTGTATGTGATCATGATTGAAGCTTTTGTGGAAAGGGTGTCTGAGGTCTCACTGGTATATGCTCACTGTGGGTTCCCAGAGTTTCCAGCCTGGGAGGAAAGAGTCTTGGGGCCTAAGGCTCAGGTACAGTGTTGTGTGACTCTTGTTGGAGTAGCACCACTCTGAAATTCACTATGAGTGTCCCAGAGCCTGTGATGGTGGGTGTCAGGTGTCTCCTAGTCTGCAGTTGAGGCATTGGGACTCTGACCAAAGTAATTTCCCTCTCTGAAGCACGAGGGGGATCAGGAGCCAGCAGCTGGAGATGTGGGAATCTTGGAGTCTGTGGCTGAAACAATGTGACCTTGTCTGCAAAGGCTAGTCCTCAGTAACTCACCAAGGTGTGCAGAGGTAAGCAGCCAGGAGGGGGATGTCCTGGATCCTGCTGAGGGAGCACAGGCCCAGAGGAAGCGTACAGAGGGTCCCAGGAGCCATCTTCCAGGGCTGTGTGCTAGTGAGGTCCACACACTGAAATGGATTTGTGCGACTTTGGTGTGCCTCTGGCTCCAGGAAGGGAGAAATTCCAGTTTTTGCTTCAGGAGATGTGTGCCCTTGGTTGGCTTATAGAGGCGCCCAAGAATTGTCTGCTGGAGCAGATGGCTCATGGGACTCGTGTGCTGGAGCAGCGCTACAGCAGGAATTTGATGCCAGCAGCTGGGGTTGTGCCTTGCATCAGCTCAGAGAGGCACCTGGGGGCCGCCATGCCAGGGCTGTGGGCTCAGGGGGCCCATGCACTGGATCACTGCAAAATCAGTGACTGGAGGTCAGCATCCAGGGATGGGGAAGTCCCAGTTTCTGTTGCTAGGGCCGTGCACCCTTATTTGGATACAAGCATGCCCAGTGGGCACTCACAGAGGCACCTGTGAGTTGCCTGTCTGGGCAGCGGGGCTTAGGAAGCCTGCGCTCCGGAAGGCACAACTGCGGTTTCCAGCAGTCCACAGCCAGGGAGAGGGAAGTCCCACTTACTGCTGCAGGAGCCATGCGCCCTTAAGGTGGATGTCCTAGGGTCTGCAGGTCTGTGGGCAAGGCAGCAGGACTGTGGCTTGTGTGGCTGCAGGGTCGTGGGAAGTGTCCAAGGCCAGTCTGGGTGGTGGTGCTGATGATCTGAATATATTTTCTATATTCTAAGGTTGATACTATTTTTATTCTCTGCACTTTTTTGTTCAAAACAGAGGCACAGACAACATAAGGTATGCCCAATGCTTATCCATGGCAAATTGGAAAAGGGAGCCCAGATGATATGAGTCAAGAAGCTAATGCCTTTACCATTTTCTTTTCCTCCAACTATTTTAATTCAATAAAAATGGATCAGTTTTAAATTACAACATAAAACAATATTGGGAAGTTAGTTTATGCTGTGGATTTGGCTATAAAGTGGTTGACCAACAGAGACTTGGACTCAATTACACAACTGCAAAAATGGACCATGTACTTTAGTTTTGGGGACATCACAGCTGGAAGTCAATATTTATTATACCACCATGCTGTGAGGTTAGACATTTTACAGACTAAACCATCTTTAGGTATATAAAGACTTGGATGCGAAAACACTGGAAGGAAAGGAATGTGAAATTGCAAATGATGGGAGAAGAGATGGGAATATTACTAGGAAACAATGAACAAAACTCCAAATATTTCAGTCAGAGTTTAATAATTCATTTTTAATCTTTTAGCTTTTAAGTTTATTCAAACAAATGAGCTGATAGCGTGATATTCTGTTTAAAATTATTCAAATAATTTCAAATATCAGAGTGATTTTATCCACCTGTTCTGATTGAAGAACACCAGAAACTACAGTGGTCCCTGAAGTTCTGGTGAAGGACTCAGGTCTGCAGATAATATTTCACAGAATTCAAGAGTTGAGAAACACATTAGAATTCACATAGCTGACTGGGGTCCAAAGAGATAAACTGCCTTGCCTAAGATCACATGATCAGAGGTCAAATAAGGATGACACCCAAATATCAAATATCCTGCCCCCAGAAATTACTGTCACTGTCTCATGCTGAGTCTGAATGTGGTATTGCTTGTGAACCCAGGGAAAGAATGACTGTACACTGAGAACATGCTGAATACTATTTTTAGTTTTTAGTAAATACCATTTCATTTTAAAAAGATACTCTAAACATCCCACATTGATATATTATCATGGGAAACTCTTACATTGATATATTGCCAAATATTGATTAGATAAATTAAAATATTGATATAAAGTAGCAAAATGAACTGTTAGCACTTCCTTCTCACTTGCATTTTTTTTTCTTTTGACTTAAACTGAAATTGGAATATATTTTGGATTTAACCTGACAGGACTAAAAGAAAAGTATATGAGGATTTGTTTTTAGTTCCCTAAAACAGCATTTTGAGATGCAGTACTCAATTTCCAAAGGCCTAATTCTCAAACTACAGAATAGGTTACCTAGAAATATGAGAAAAAATACCTTTACTCTTCTTACTCTTTTAAAAACTATTCCACAATCCCACTCTGAACAAAACTTTCTGTTCTGTCCGTGGTAAAACATGGAGGGACACAAAGTTTAATACAGACAAACAGGTAACTTTAGTTGTTTTTATTTCACATGTTTTCTGTCAACCAACTTAACTGAATTAATAATCTACACATACTTTAGAAACAGTAAAGACATATACGTATATTATGTTACTTATTAAGGACTGTGATTGCTGTTTCTAAATCTTTACTAAAGACAATGATTTTTTTCTGAAAAGCTCTTATCTTAAGACTGACAAATATTTGTCTATGTGACACTAAAATTCCTTTAATAGAAAGTGAATGACATACATTGAGTGGCCAGATTATTATGACCACCTGACATTTGTAAGCAAATTAGCTGTACACTGCATCATATGGGATATGGTAGCCAAAGGCCTGTTCGAACACCTTTGCTGTCTGCAGTTACCAAGATAAAATGTCTCCAATTTGCACAGGAACACAAGGATTGGACAGTTGAGCATTGAAAAAAAGTCATATGGTCCGATGAATCACATTTCCAGTTGCATCATGCAGATGGCAGAGTGAGAATTTGGTGGAAACAGCATGAAAGCATGCATCCCACATGCATGCATGAGTACAACCCTTCAAGCTGGTGGGGGCAGTGTTATGGTTCGGGGCATGTTTTCCTGGCATGATTTGGGCCCTTTAATGCATGTGGAGCAACGTCTGAATAGCACAACATACCTAAGTATTGTTGCTGATCAAGTTCATCCTATCATGTTGATGGCGTATCCCAATGGAGATGGCTTCTTCTAACAAGACAATGCGCCATGCCATGGTGCTCATATTGTGCAGGAGTGGTTTCAAGAACATGAGGGAGACTTTATCTTGCTTAGGTGGCCCCCACAATCACCAGATCTCAGTCCAATTGAGCATTTGTGGGACGAAGTTAAAAGAGCCATCAGGCAGCTGGTTTCACAGCCATCACATCTCACAGAACTGGACAGTGCTATTCATCAGGCCTAGTGTCAGATTCCTCCCATCACCTTTCAGCATCTTGTGGAGTCAATGCCAAGAAGAATCGCTGCAGTATTGAAGGCAAAAGGTGGCCCAACGAAGTACTGATGGGGTGGTCATAATAATCTGGCCACTCAGTGTATACATATATCAGTTGATTATTAACTTAAGGTTGGCTCATTTTTAGAGACCCCCAACTGGAGCCATGATTTTCAAAGCATTTAATCCAAATAGAAATCATTTCAGTCCATACAGGTATATTTGAGAATATTTCAAATGAGGAATCTCTTACTACTTAATGAATTGGATAGGAATTCTTCACACTGATATTTAAGGTGATTATCTCTTGGAAATCAAGATATTTACTGTAAATGATAAAAAATAGATTTTAAAAGACTTTTTAAAAATATACCAACAAAGTCTAGCCTCATCAAGCTTCATAATCTGCTCTCTTCTAGAGTGTTTTTCTCTTTTCAATTGTTGCATTAACAGGGAAATTATATATTGAAATGAGTTGGGAGCACTGCTATTTTACCACCATTACTAGCTCCATTACTAATTTTCTATTACAGACTTGTAATATGTATATTAATGAGAAAAATCTAAAACTAAATTAAAATCTGTTATCTAATCACCTTGAATGATCAAATGAGATGACATATTTTATTGTGTTTGTTTGTTTGTTTTTGTTTTTTAGAGAGAAAGGAGAAAGAGATAAAGGGAATCAAACCAGAGACCTCTTGATTTATAGGTTGACACTCAACCACTGAGCCACACAAGCTGGGCTAGATGACATATTTTAAACAGATCAGATGACTTTCTAAATACAAAGTCTCTGCTGTTCATTTTCCTTTTGGTCCCCAAATCAATCATCCATCCTTTTTTGCCTTGCTCTGTGCTCTGAGAGGTAACTTCTCTGCATTGCTTCATCCAGATTTCTTGACCTCTGATTTCCAGTTAGATTCAACTAATGACAAGGTTTGGAAAGCAGAAGAAAGAGACCCACTATTGATCCTTTGTCCCCAATGTCGCCACTTGATTTAGGTTTGAATACTGGCTGTGTCCTTTGACTACTGCTCTTTTCAAGCTGCCACTTTTCTGCCTCTAGTTTTTCTCGAACTAGAATAACCCATGCATTTTCTCCATATTCAGGAGCAAGTTGCTATGAGAGTACTCGCTCCTGCTTCTCCCATCATTTATGAGTTCCCCAAACTCAGCCCATGTTTCTGTGAAAGGCTCATTAAAAAGTCGATAGTTACACCATTTGGAGACTACAATCAGTTTCTGCTAATATCTGAATAACATTATCTAAACTAGAAAAATGTTTATAATTAATATTTTAAGAACAAGACTTCAAGGGAAAAAATGCATTAAGTCCATTAAATGCAGTTTAATCCAGACTATTCTAGAAGAGCATTCTGCTTCTTTATTACAGAATCTGGTTCTTAGACATCAAAATTGGTTCAAAAGCTTTTTAAAAAATACGTTTTTCAACCTATCTAATCCAATATCTCATGTTAGTTCAAATTTGTTTTTTTCTCCACTAAACACTCATTGCTTAGCATTCTTTGCTTACTAGTAGATTAAATAAAATAAATAAAATATCCGTTGGAATACTTGAGTTTCTTTAAATGAAAAATAAGTGGACTTAAATTAGGTATTTTTGTTTATTACGTTGAAAAAAATTCCCTTTACACTAGTGTAATTCTTTAAGCAGTATTGGTAAATAAAGTTTAATTTCTGTTCTTACTTACCTCTTCCAATTTATAGTAAATTTATTGAATCTTTTAATATGATTCAATTCAAATATGAACTGTGGAATTGTTACAAATCATTCGCTTCAAAAGGTTTTCTTGCAATAGTTTAAATCTGTGTTCCTGCTGGGACAATTTCTTTTTCTTAGTCATTTTTCTTAATCATTTAATAAAGGTATTTCTCTATTTAAAAGTCAGCGTCACTGCAGCTCAGGCACAAGCAGTTCTGATACTAAAATTGCATGAATATTTTGTACGTATTTGAGAGCTCATTTGGAAAAATCTGTTTCCTTGTCTTGCATTCATCTTATGCTCACTTTGCATCAAGTAGTTTATAATTTTCTGGCCACAGGTTATTTTAAATGAGTACAGAAAGCTAACAAAAATTATTGAAATCTAGAGAAAGAAGAAGCCACTGTATTATAGAAAGAAAAGATATTTTAAAACATTACAATTATCCAAGCACTTATTGCAATTCTACCAACTCCCCAAGATTCATAGATTGTATTAGATCCTTCTCAGAAATTCTGCTTTGTGCCATTTGCTCTTATTGTCTTGGCAGAAAGTTCCAGCTGAAGTCAAGGTCACCTTCTGTCCCAAAGTTGGTTTAATTATTATCAATTCGGTGTTTCACCGAGCTTACATAGGAGGTTATTAACTGTGTTTTTCATGTGGAGTGTCAAAGAAGCAAGAGCTGTGCCGGCAATCTTTTCAGCTTCAGAGGCACCGCTCATAAATTTAATTCATTGGTTAGTAAGAAAGATACAACCAGTTTAGTTTATTAATGACTTTTAAAGTAATTTTAAACATGTTCTAGAAATACATTTATTCACATATGCAGGCTGAGTTTTTAAAATATAAAATAGATTACCATCCTAATAATAAGTAATTTATTTAGTCTTGATATTTATAAGGGACAAGCTTTCTGGAATGTAATAATTATGAAAATGTTTAAATTCAATATTTAGGTGTATATGCATATTATATAAAATGAATTAAAGAAAATGGCACATGGTCTTCTAGTGAACATTTTCTTTTCTTCCTTGGAGGTTGTTTTGCAGGAATTGTATGTATTATTAGATTATATTAAAATCTAGGATTATTACCATAAAATCAATGAAGATACTCTTACATTTATAGAAGTAAAAAAAAAAAACACCTGTTTATTTAAAATAAATGTAAATGAATAGAACAGATGTTTCTGTTCAAATTGATCTAAGTCAAATAAATAAACAAACTGAAAATTAAACTCTTAAAAATGTTTGATGCTTTCAATTTGCCAAGCCTCAAGTGTCCTTAGAAAATAGAATGGAGCATAAGTGTTCTGCTTTCCATAAGAAATAGGTAAATATTCGAAGTTTTTCAAAGTTTTTTCCAGAGTTCAACTTTATAACCAGTGATATGTATTCTTACTCCAGAAAAGACCTACTGGAATAGAAAGGACAACTTTAGCATCCCATGCTACCTTAGAATAACCTAATCTGCAAATGTATGGGTCCACAGCCGACTTAAATAAAGAGCAGGAACCCCCACTCAGCATGCGCACTCATGTCCTCCCTCACCACAACAACATGGTACTAGTAAGCAAGGCTGGGGGTGCCTGCAACTATGGAGCTATGTGTTGCTTGTTTTTTCCCCAGTAAGAAACACTCAGTATCCTATTTTCATTATGTACAATGTTTCGTATATTTAATTTTGAAACTGAGTCAACTTCATATAATCATTACAATATAATAAATTTTCAAAAGCCTAATGGAAATTTAGCTAAAATTACAGCTTAAATGTGGAAATCTGATTTTTTTTTTTTTCCAGATAAGCAGGTCTCTTTATATGGACCATCTGGAAACTGAATGATTGCTTGATTTTTGTCAAGTGAAAAAAACACCAACATATTGGCACTAAATTTTTAAAATCTTATAACACCATGCAAATTGTATTTTATTTCCACCAATAAAACCAGAACCATTTTTAATAGCTAACCTCTCATAATATAAGCTCATAAACAACTTCTTGATTTACACACATTCAGATTTAACTGTTTCAAGTTGATATATTTTACAATTGTAAATGCTCGTCTTGAGGCTTTCCACCGTCATTAACTTAGAGCTAGAATGATTTTACTCCATTTTTTCTCAGTGCTGGCTTTCTTTTTCTTTTATTCTGATAAATGCTTCTTTATCTCTTTGTATTCAATTTTTAATGTATATAATTCAAAAGGGAAGGAGAAGACACATTATTGAAGCCACATAGAAATATAGATTGGAGTTTCTGTAGGTATGAAAAAAATAGAGGATAGAAGCACAGGCCAGATCATTACCACTTTTTAAAATCTGAATTAATTAAACAGATGCTTCAGATAGCTATTTGAAATGTACATGCATGCATTTTGTGTTTATTTTACTTTAGCATATTACATTTTGAATCCAGAGACATTACATAATAATTGAGGTAAAGGGGTCTACATATAAAACACTACTTCATAGTCAATATTTTAGGCAATTGTAGCTAATTTTAAATGCCCATATTAAATATGAGTAGAATTTTACAATTCATCTCAATATCTCTATGCTGGCACAAAGTAAATACTGCAGCAGCTTTTCATTTGCAATAGCGTAACATTGTGTACATGATTTATTTTTTACAAGTCACTAATCTTCAAAAAACCTACAAAAAAAGCGATTATTTATTTATTATTTTTTCATCCTCACCGGAGGATATTTTTTTCCATTGATTTTTAGAGAGAGTGGAAAAGAGGGGGAAAGACAGGGAGAAACATAGGTGTGAAAGAAACACATTGATGAGTTGCTTCCTGCACATGCCCGACCAGGGCCCGGGCCATGGAGGAGCCTACAACGGAGGTACATGGCCTTGACCAGAATTGAACACAGGACCCTTACTTAGGTCCACAGACCAACACTCAATGCACTGAGCCAAACCAGCTAGGGCTAAAAGCAATTATTTATTAAGATCTTTTGATCAGCAATGTTTTAGGATTATACTTAATGCTCAAACAGGTCCCTAAGGTCACATACAATTAAATAATTCAGTTTTATTATTCACATGATTTAAAAATACAATAGCAGCATATGGACTAAAAATTCTAGATTGCCGGTATATTTATTCTAGATATATGCTATAATTCATCTTATTCTACATGAATGACTTTAAATATTTCATTTAATCTTATATTTTTAAACACAAGTAACACATTTACTGTGTAATTTAATTGTGAATAATTGAGTATGTGTAATGTAAGTTCTTGAAATTAACCTTTTGATTGTTGAGGTATCCATTTCAAATGCCATCCAGGTTGAATAAACATATTGTTAGCAACATGGTGCAGTTACTAGCAAAACAACCAGATAAAGGCTAGGCTGCCCACCTCTGAAGTTCCCTCTTTCAGAAAGCCCTGGGTAACCTAGATGACTGACTGCTTTGAGTAATTCTGCTCCTCCCTTTCCACACCTTCATTCCCTTTCTTGTGTTTTTGCTTTAAAATCACCAATAAAGAGTGAAACTGCGAAACCCTAGACACCCCACCATTGGACCCTGGTAAAGACAGAGTCCTAGGTCTGTGAATTTGCTTGCTCTCTCTTTCTACCTGTGACCTCACGGTGTGGTCCTCCAAGACTTGAGAATAATAAATTGTGTTCATCAATGTTCCTTGATAGCTTCTTATTGGAGTTTATCATAAGAATCACACGGGCTGGTCCAGCCACAACACTGGCTTGGTGAAGAAATGTCTGTGGGAGCTCCAAGTAAAAGGAGCCCAGGCGAGTGCCTCAGGCATTCCTAACCAAGCCTGGGACCAACACAAAGCACCCATCTCTACATTTTGTGAGGTTGTTCCATTATTACTCTAATTACAGAGCCATAGTTTGACAATGGTTGATTTCCTAAATTAAAAAAAAAAAGTCCTTTGATTTTGTTTTGCAGTGCCATTCTGGAATAAGGTTCCAATGCAATTAATCTCATTATAATCTATAAATTGGTTGAGATTACTAAATAAATGATGTAAATTTATTAATATAAAGTTATTCCACCATTTCAAAGTCTGATGTTAAGCCAAATCTATATTTAAACCAATAATTCATTTAGATTTTTATGTAGATTGTATAAACAATTTTACCATCATTCAAGGGTTTCCCCCCATTTGAAATTTAAATTTTATAATATGACATATACATTAGAGGCCCAATGCATGACATTCATGCACTGGGGGGAGCCCTCAGCCCAGCCTGCACCCTCTCACAGTCTGGGACCCCCAGGGGGTCCTTAATGCTGCCGCAGAGGCAGGAAAGGCTCCTGCCACAACCGCTGCTCTCGCCAGCCTTGAGCCCAGCTTAGGGCTGAATGGCACTCCCCCTGTGTGAGTGCACTGAACACCAGGGGACAGCTCGTGCATTGAGCGTCTGCCCCCTGGTGGTCAGTACACGTCATAGTGACTGGTAGTTCAGCCGTTTGGTCGATTTGCATATTAACATTTTGTTATATAGGATATGTTCTCTCCATAACTGTTACTTTTAGGGCATTTACAGTCTTGCAGAGATTAAAACAAATAGCAATTAAGAATTTCATTTTTCTGCCTTGATAAGTATAAAAGTTAATTGCAAATTCTAATTAAAAATTTTATGATAGACATAGCCATTGATATATTTCACTGTGTCATATATGTTTACTAAAATTTTAATACCCTTATATCACCTATAAATTGAGGGTACTACTAAAGATTCCTAGGTTATGACATAGTAATTATGAAATTTAAATTTTGTAATATGATACAAATAGAAAATACTTTCAAGTTAAACACACCATGCTAATATAATATTAATAGTAAAAATCACATTAGGTCATTTGGAACAATTTTATGAATGATCATATTTAATGCACTAAAATTTATCACAGATGACCTTTTAATATTCCACATTTATAAGAGAGTGTGTATACGCCTTCTAATTGAACAATAGGGCTAACCAGGCCACTAGTTTTTAAAAAATAAACACACACACACACACACACACACACACACTGCCATAACAACTCCATTTCCAAAAGTAGAAATTAAAATGTGTTATAGCAATGGCCTTTTGTAATGAAAAACATTTAAGAGATTTATAAAATGTTCAAATTTTAGATATATAATATATATCAATAATACTATCACATGGAAAGCTTATAAACTTTCCAGGATGATAGATAGATAGAGATAGATATGTTCCACATGCTCTAATACCATTTTTATCTAATTTTAGAATATAATCAATTAAAATATGTTTGAAATTAAAAAGTAATCAGTACACTAACACCAAACAATTTTTCCAGAATTAAAACTATAATTATTATAGGAAACTATACTATTTCATTAATTGCATCATCCAACTACATGTAATGCATTTGTTCTACTAAAACGAATTGAGCAATATTCTACCATACATTATGTTTCCAGAACTCTACATATTAGCCAAGTCTCAAGACAACCTGTGAATTAAGTGCTTCTATTAAGTGTTTCTTAATATTCTAATAAGACTGCTGAATCTCAATTTGGATCAATGTCCAAGACCAAAGACCTTTTAAACAGATGAACCAAAACTTCACAACCAAAGATGTCAAAGATGTCTCTATGTCACTTACTTTCTATCTTTCCCATGACTGCTCAACTTTGCTCATTCCTCTGTGTTTTATCACCTTATTTGTGATAAAACACCCCACACCCCAATTGGGGGTGTGGCTGGCCTGCAAACCCCCAGTGGCTCCAAGCCCAGGCCAACCCCACCCCGGTGGGGACCCCCACCCTGATCAGGGGTGGGGCCAGCCTTCAAACCCTGCAGCCCTTCGCCCCACCGACCCCTCCCACATCGGGGACTCCCACACCCCAATCCAGGGCCCCCTTTAGGGCAGGCCAGCCAGCCCCCAGCCATGCACCAGGCCTCTATTCTATATAATAAAAGGGTAATATGCAAATTTCCTCTAATGGCAGAACGACTAGAATGACCACCGGACCAGACACTATGAGGTGCACTGACCACTTTTTGGTCCCTTTTCCCAGCCAGCAGGCTCCAATCACCTGATGGCCACCTGCGGTGGGGGCAGGGCTGGCACGCGGGCAGGAACAGCTGACCTCTCGGTCCCTTTCCCCGGCTGTCAAGTACCAATCACCTGATGGCGAATGGGGAACCAAGGGTGGGTGGTGGCAGGGGGCAGGGACGGATGCAGGCAGCTGGGGAAGATGGCCCTGATTGCATGCCAGGCCTAGGGACTGTACTCTCACATGAATTTCGGGCACCAGGCCTCTAGTCGATAATAATAAAAGCTTAATATGCTAATTAGACCAGATAGCTGAACAACCTTCCGGATGACCTTCTGGATGAAGCCAGGGCTGTAAGGGCCAAGGCAAGGCGGGGCTGCAAGGGCCAAGCCCCTTGCACGAATTTCTTGCATCAGGCCTCTAGTTTATAATATTTGAGGAAAGTACAGATAAACCTAATAAAATCAAAAGTAGTTAGTTTACCGAATTTTCATTCACATTATTGAATGAGAGAAAGTTATGAAACACAAACTTTTAAAAAAATCTGTAAGCTAAAAATATTTTCTTTACTTCTCAGCTTTTGTTAGCAAACATATTCTTATGATATTTTAAACATAATATTGAAACACTTTTTACTAATTTATAAATAAATTAATTCCATTGAAAATATAATTGCATCTGAAAGCTCTAATTTAATAGGTAATACACAAATAAGGGAGTATAATATAGTAACTTAAAAGGGGGTAGAGTCTAACATTTTTAAGAAATGTTTATGTACTGACTGAATTTTCCATTTCTTCAATTATGAACTACAACATTAATCATGCAGGTGAGCTGGGTGACTTTCCTTAGTCCCCAGTTGTTTAAGATAAGAAGGAAAATAGGCATTAGACTGACATTCAATGTCAGTGCTACTATTTTTTTCTATATAAAATAGATAGTATGTGTTGACTAATGTACAAAACACATTTCTTTCCATGCATATTGGTGTCATTTGAAAAACATCTTTTCACTATTGGTTAAAACTGTGTGTGTGTGTGTGTGTGTGTGTGTGTGTGTGTTTCTTTGAAGTTTGTTCACTTGTGCATTTATTTCAGGGAGACTAATTATTTTAGCATTTTTAATGTCCATAATGTAAAGTTCTCAAAAAATCAAAGGGAACATATAAATAAGTGAATTTACTTGAAAAATATAAAATTGATTTCGTTTTATTTAATAGGCTGGCTAAAATGCAATAGGCAACATTTCAAGATACACATGAACAAATATAAAAGAATGTTGTTAAACACTCCATTTAAAATAAAACACTTTTCTCTTAGTCATATATATGTCAGACTAAGGAAGATGAACACTTTTCTAATTAAATACCAACACTGGTTATTTTGTGGGGAAATGCATTAAGTTTATTGTTAGTGATTTTCAATGCAATACCTTTAACTTCTGTAACTTTAGGACCTGGCATAGTCCCATATATATAGCAGGTGCTCAATGACTATTTGTTAAAGAAGGACACCATAACTGATTAATGGCTATAAGTAGGTCTTTAAAATAAAAATTCAAATCAACATGTTTCCCTCCTTTTCTATCAAGTTGATTTGATTGTACAATTGGAACTTAATATTATTTAGATTTTGTTAGTATGGATTAATTATATTTAATTTGAATCACTGTTTGTAAAAATCTTCAAAAATTATAAAGCAAAGTAGAATTTTAGATAGCTTTCATTTTATAATCATACAGTATTATTTACCTTTTCCTTCATCTTTGTTATTTTCTTCCCACTTTTATGTAAATTGCTATTAGAAATATCTTAAACACTTCTCACTTGTACATTCAACTCAAATACAATTTATTTAGTAACCATTAAATAAACTTAGGTATTTTTGACAAGTTCTTATTGCTACTATCATCAAACTTTGCTCTCAATCCTTTAGCTATGAATCTTGTACATTGTATAGTATAGTTGGCATCACTATTAAAAATTAGCAATTATCAAATACAATTTTTTGGAACAAGAGAAAAAAATACTATGATAACTGCAAAGTGAAAGCTGGCAACTCATTTTAAATATTGAGAATGAGTAAAAATTTCAAGAAAACCAGATAGTGTAATTGAACAAACTTTACAAGTGAATGAAAATAATTCAAAGCCTACCCTTGATACAGCTTTAATTACATATATATTAATGTAACATCCTCATGATTTCAAGTTAAATTGTCAAGTTTAATACATGTTAGTATAGCCAACATGACAAAAAACATGTATAAAAAATAAAAAAAACAGACTTAAGACAAATTTTCTCTGAATGCTGTTTATGCAGAAATAAAGTTTAATGTGTTTTTTGTAATGCACTCAACTCTTTATTTCTTTATCATTTGCTAACCACTTAATGACTGCTCAGGAATGCTTTTTTATATTTCTGAACCATATGTAATAATTTTTTTTGTCCTTAAGGATTTTTTCAATTTCTTTAAGGTTGCTATCCTTTAGGCAAAAAATGCTTATTAATAAACTGATACCAGGAATTACTCCTGGAGCCAATATCAAATACTACCATCCTGGAAACTCTACATCTGCTTTAGAACATCATACTAGAATAAGCAGATCCACTCAGCAAATTATTTTAGGGTAATAGGTTGAATATTTGCTTAAAAGTTCTAGATTTTTTTTATGGTTTATAATGACCATAGATTATATCAAGTTTAGAACAAATTCAACACTAGGCATTTTAATCTGGTTACAGAAAAATAACAGTTCTTTAACATTAAACTAGAACCTCAAAAAAGCAAAAGTTATCTCTGCATCCTTAAACATGTTATTTCTTTGTCTGCATTGAAAAGGCAAGGCAAAAAAAACATTGCCCCATGTTCAGATTTTAAATTTGCTGAATGCTGTAGAACTCCATAGGTTTTTAACCTATATTCTGGAATATTTTCATAATGGTCATAAGTGACACTAAAAATTAAAATATAACATTTGTCTTATATTCTATTCCAATCATCCTAATTGATTGTAAGTTAGGTGATTTACTTACTTATTATTAAGTAAAATTGGATCTTAAGTTTTCTACCCCTTAAAAAATCCCTTAAAGCTCCATTAAATGTGTTTTCCAGGCCATAACAAAGAAGGATACTGTACCTCTTATGCTCTTGGTTGTTGCAGATGTGGTTGGGCTGGTTGTTATGGCTACAGTGGTTGTGACTGTTGCAGTGGTAAGGGAGGGGATGATAGTAGTGGGAAGCAAAGTGTTGGGAACATCTGGTGAGTGGAAAAAAACAAAATATAAAACAAAATCATATCATGCAAACAAAAGACAAACTCAAATGATTCAAATTACAAAAATACATACATCTTATTTGGGTTTAACATTAACAAGCTTTAACAAGATTATCAGGTACAAAGCTGGCTGTACCTCACAGTTCTTGCCATTTTTTGTTCACTTTCATTTCATGCTCCTACACGAAGTAAAAACTCGGAGCGATGTTTGAGAATAAACGGATTGTTCACAATATTTAGAGTGAAATTTAAAGTGACAAGAATTCATTTGTTCACTGAGTCATTTAAAAAGTTGGACATGCAATAGCAAAATACAGATAGGTAAAACAAAAAATGACATGCTTTGTCGAAGACGTAAACAAAGAAACAACACGACAGAACTCAACACAAATAACGTCACCATATAAGGTTAAAGAAATGTTATGGATGGGTGAGTATATGCATGTTAAAGGCTTTTTTATTTTTTTTCATTTAAGAAAACTTAATGATAGGAAATAAATAGGATGAGAGCAATCTTTAGAAACAAAAATAAGCCAATTGTTATTATATTACTTTATTTTTCCTTTTCTCACAAATGATGTTAATGCACATTTGGAGTCTTGCAATTCTTACCCTGATTAGGTGGTAACGCCTTCTAAAATTTTGCAGTACCTAGAAGTCTTTAACAAGTATTGAGTCAACTAGCATGAAACCCAATATTCTGAAAGGTTTATGATTTATTTTATTTGGCATACCTAGGAGAAGTTATTGAACATATACTTGAACGTAACATTCAACCCTTAATCTGTAATTAGTAAAAGTTGCCAAGGTTAACAATAGATCCAAATATAGGGAACATACTAAACAGAATAAATACCTCAGAGTTTAACACCAAAATTGTACTTTCTGTCACTCAAAATGAGATGAAAATTTGAAGAGCAGCATAGAGTATAGTAAAACAATATAGCCAGTGTCAAACTGTGGGGACCGCAATAAGATCTTCAGAGAGTCAAATCTCGTCTCAAGTGGATAGGCATATCATTTACACAGTAAGGGAATTAGAAACAGTTCACAAATTACCTATAATTACAGTGCCAGGATTTGATTTTACATGTTTTCCACACAGCCCCGCTGTATGCAGAGCATTTGACAGATTATTTTGCTACTAAAAGGCTTCCTGTCAGTCTTTCAATTAAAGTCTTTGAGTCACACCAAAATTTCTCTATTTCTTTGCTTCTGATACATAGTCCTACTGGATACTCAGACTTTAACCTGATGAATTATCTACTCTGAAGACGCAGCGAAGCACACGAAATCACTCTCTTATCTTCCTGGTCAGTCAAATTTAAGATAATAACCTTCTGAAAACTCAGTGTTATTACATTAATCACAAGGGAAAATGAGTATTTCCTGGAGTGTGATTATCATGGTCATTAAGTAGAACTGACTTTCATCATAAATGAATAAATACTATGTTTATGAGCATGATCACTTCTTGTTTACTAATTTTTACAGTACCATCTTATTTTATTTTTTAGCAAAGATTTTTCTTCCTCATAGGAGGACATGTCTTTTATTGATGAGAGAGAGAGAGAGAAAGAGCGAGAGAGAGAGAGAGAGAGAGAGGGAGAGAGACAGAGAGAGAGAGAGAGAGAGAGAGAGAGAGAGAGAGAGAGAGAGACTGATGTGAGAAACATCAATTGGTTGTCTCCTGCACCCGCCAGACCAGGGATTGAACCTACAACCTTTTGATGTAAGGGAGGAAGACTGTTCCAACCAATTGAGCAACCCAGCCAGGACAATAGCTTTTTTTTTCATTGTTAGCTTTCCTAAATAGTTTATAAAGGCTAAAGGTAAATGATATATGTTTTGTAAATTAAAAAAAGAACATGAATTTAATCTTCATATATTGTCCAAAATAAAAAATATATTCTTCATCTACTTATTTTTTAGTATCTTAAAATATATGTATTTAATTAATGCAAAGGGAAATATTTCCCAGGGCTATCAAATGTAAGAATCCTATATAATAACAGCATAATATGCAAATTGACTGAACAGCCGAACAGTGGAACGACCATCCAGAAAACCATCCGGGAGCATGCTATGACACCAACTGGTGCCAGGCCAGCCAAGGAAGGTGCGATGCAATTGGTCAGGGGCCCGGCCATCGCCCCATGATCACCCCCCAGAGGGAGGCCCAGGCCACTGACCAGTGGACTGCAGCAGGTGGGCGGGACCTCTCTCTGCGAGGGGAGCTGGGTCCTGGGTGCCGGCAGCCAAAGGGAAGCCAGTGCTGGCAGCTGGGAAAAGGAAGGCCTTCTCTTGCACAAAGTCCATGCATCAGGCCTCTAGTATACAATAATATTAGTTCTTTAAAACTTCATGTAAATAACCTTATTATAAATTATCAAATATTAGGATTTTGCTATCAGACAATGAGTTAAAATGATTCCACTGGATCTGAAAAGCAGCCTTTCAAAATTACTTTAACAAAGAATTGAAATACAAATAACGGGTTTTGCATTGTTTTGTTTTGTTTTTAGTTTAGCCAAAACAAAAACAAAAATCAACAGCATGTGATTTGGTGTTTTTGTCCTTATTCCATATCAACTAAAATAGGTAATAATAAATCCTGATTTGTTTTGGATAGAGTCTATACTACCAAGTATTATAAGCATTCTTGTATAAGTCACAAAATATCCTTATTTTCTAAAATTGTGAAAATGCATGGAATATATGCATTTTTCTAGGCTAATTTTCAAAGAACTTAAAAACAATAGGTTGTGGTTTTAAAGTGTCCAAATAAATGAGATATCACTACAAATTATTATTGACTCATAGTGTGGCTCCTGCTTGTCTGTTCATCATCCTCTCTAATACTCCCCTCGACTTCATCCTATCTAATAAAAGAGAAACATGGTAATTGGCATACGACCACTACCCTTCCCATTGGTTAATCAGCGAGATATGCAAATTAACTGGCAGCCAAGATGGCGGCCGGCAGCCAGGCAGCTTGAAACTAACATGAGGCTTGCTTGCTTCAGTGACGGAGGACTCCAACGTTCCCCGCCTGCCGCTGCAGGCCTCTGAGACTGCAGTTTGAAACAGTGTAACAAATATACTACACTTGATCTTAGCCAAAAGGCCGAGAAGCGATGATTGTAACAAATATAGACGCTAAACAAAACCCCAGAAACCAGCTTTCAGACAGCTGGGATCTCAGAGCTGGAGTTGATACAGAGTTTCGATTATAGAACCGAAACAAAACAGATACCTGCTTTCAGGAGCGGAGGCCTAAGAGCTGGAGCCTCAGAGCTAAAGCTGGCCCAGAATAAAAGAAAACAAAAGAAAAAAAGGAGCAGTTGGGAGCTTCAGTCACCCACCAGCCTGCAAACAGCCCTCAGCCCCTCAACCAGACTGGCCAGGCACCCCAGTGGGGACCCCCACCCTGAAGGGTGTGTGACCAGCTGCAAACAGCCATCATCCCTTCATCCAGGATGGCCAGGCACCCCAGTGGGGACTCCCACCCTGATCCAGGACACCCTTCAGGGCAAACCAGCCAGCCCCACCCGTGCACCAGGCCTCTATCCTATATAGTAAAAGGGTAATATGCCTCCCAGCACTGGGATCAGCGGAGCTGAGAGGCCTCCCGGCACCGGGATCAGTGTGACAGGGGGCAGCGCCCAAACCCCCTGATCGCCCTGTGGCTCTGTGTGTGACAGGGGGCGGGGCCACAACCTCCCTATCCGCCCTGCTCTGTTTGTGACAGGGGAAGGCGCCCCAACCTCCTGATCAGCCCTGCTCTGTGCCTGATATGGGGGAGCTCCCTAACCCCCTGATCACCCTGCAGCTCTGTATGTGACAGGGTGTGGCGCCCCAACCCTCCCCCCCCCCCAGTCCTTGCTCTGTGTGTGATGGGGTAGAGCCATAACCTCCCCATCGCCCTGCCCTGAGTTTGAGAGTGGCGGCGCCCCAACCCCCTGATCGGCCCTGCTCTGTGTGTGACAGGATGTGGTGTGCCAACTCCCCTATCAGCCCTGCTCTGTGAGTGACAGTGGGGAGCTCCTCAACCCCCTGATGGGCCCTGCTCTGTGCGTGACAGGGGGGTGCTCCCCAACCCCCTGATGGGCCCTGCTCTGTGCGTGACAGGGGGCAGTGCCCCAACCCCCTGATGGGCCCTGCTCTATGCATGACAGGGGGTGGCACCACATCCTCCCCCATCGACTCTGCCTTGAGTGTGACAGGGGGCGGTGCCCCAACCCCCCAATCGGCCCTACCCTGAGCGTGACTGAGGGTGGCATCACAACCTCCCAATCTGCCCTGCTCTGTGCATGACAGGGGGTGGCACCCCAACTCCCCAATCGGCCCTGCTCTGAGCCTGACCAGGGGCTGCATCTAGGGATTGGGCCTGCCCTCTGCCACCTGGGAGCAGGCCTAAGCCAGCAGGTCGTTATCTCCTGAGGGTTCCCAGACTGCGAGAGGGCACAGGCCGGGCTGAGGGACACCCCCCCCCCCCCCGAGTGCACAAATTTTTGTGCACCGAGCCTCTAGTATATACATAAAAACTAATAGGCTGAAAGTAATTTGGTACAAAGCGCCTTGGCCGATATGACCACTGGATCAAGACAATAACCTGTATAAAAAATATTTCCCAGTAACTGTTACATCTTTTGAATCACCATTACTTCATTTCATCCTATGTGATCTAAAACACTTTAGATCAGTGATGGCGAACCTATGACACGCGTCAGAGGTGACAAGCGAACTCATTTTTTTGGTTGATTTTTCTTTGTTAAATGGCACTTAAATATATAAAATAAATATCAAAAATATAAGTCTTTGTTTTACTATGGCTGCAAATATTAAAAAATTTCTATATGTGACACGGCACCAGAGTTAAGTTAGGGTTTTTCAAAATGCTTACACGCTGAGCTCAAAAGGTTCACCATCACTGCTTTAGATACATTCATTTTTTAAAAATATTTTAGGGTTTCTTAATTCTGTTTTTTTTTTTCTGCATATGGATGTTCACTCAAATATTTCAACCCTGTCATGAATAGCAAAAGTTAAATAAACTAAATATTCAACACTCAATTAATCAGCATCAACTAAAACTCAACAACATAAGATTAATTGGAATTAGTTGAAACCCTCAGAAATAATAAGAATATTATATGATACTCATCTTCTATGAAAACTTTCTAAATGCTCTGGGTTTGTTGCTGTCAGAGTCCCTACCTGACAATTTTGAAGAGAAGAACTTTGCATACTTATTGTTGAGAACCTAACACAATTTTGAAGGTCAATAAACATTTACCAAGTGAATTTGGTCATAGCATTACAAACATACCCACATTTTATGGGACCTAGAAAAGGCTACATTTTTGACCGGATATAATAATTAATATATAACTGAAATATTTCATTACTTCTGTTCAAAAAATCCTTCTGTCTTCAATATAGACTGGCCATCATTTTTTTCAGAGGGATAAAATTTCAAGACAACTTATTCCGTCAAGAAATTTCCTTGCTAACAAAATATACCTTTGCTCACACATCCTGCTACTTTGAAAGCAGTGTGAGCCTGATCTGAGATCCATGTTCTCCATTCTTCTTATGCACTATCTTCCTTTTAAGGGTGAAAGGCCAGGAGGGCTCACTAAACAGATCCTATTGTCATCAGTGGTGAATGATCATAGCAAATTTATGAGTTGTTTATTATTTTCCCCATTAATGGATAAAACAACTTTGAGATAGAATTTCTTTGTCTCTCCATAGTTGTTTGATAAACATGTGTATACATGTTCTAAGTGTTATGTGTGACATATATTATGTTGCTAAGATAATATTTTATTTACTTTGTATAAATCAGATTCTTCTACAACACTCCCATATTGAGATCATTTATTTTAGCTTCCTGATTGTAACTTTTCTCAAATCAAATATTAGTAAAAGACTGTGCTCTCTTCCTAAGTTCAAATGCCCTTCTCTCTGGTTTTCATTCCTAGAATTGAGTGGCAATATTTGGCATCATTAACAATTGTTTAAAAATGCCTGATTTCATGTATTCACTTTTGGCCTTTTATTTAAACACTGATTGTAAAATTGGAGTTGCCTATTTTTTAAATATGAAATTGGGTACACTATTACTAGTCACTTGCCTCATTTTTGATGTATCTAGAATCCTGGATGTTTTTTAGAAAACATTACACTGTTAATACAAATAATTCTCAATCAAATATATATATATAGGTTATAAAATATATGTCATTTTTTCTTTTAATACATACCCATTTTTATTTTTCCAATAAGAATATTAAATTTATATGCAGAAAAATTATACATGTACACACTAATAAAAATAACCAAACCCTAGTTCAACATTAACTTACTAATTCTGTTTAAAAAGCAAGATAATCTGCAGCCATATTATTAAGTGATTTGGCTCACTATGACTTGTCAATTTTAGAAGTTATTAACATATTCTTTACATATTAACATCCTATGATTAAAGAATGTTTGACTATAGATACTAAGATACAAATAAATAAAATAGAGAAGTTAATGATATGTAACATAATTTATAAATATTAAAATTCATAAATGACATCTATTTAATAGGTCAATAAATTCACTTCTCATTTTCTCTATAATACAAAACCTGAGCTCACATTTTTATTGTTGTTTCCTTGGAGTATGTGTTAATAAAATACATTACATTTTCCTAAAATAAAAAATAAAGTGGTTCCAAAGAAGTTCAGCACTTAAAATTTGCAAGAGAAATTAACTGAATTATATATTTTTTAGATGTTAAGGCATAAAGGATAAAAAAGTTAGTAATTGATGATGAAATATGTAGTGGGTAAAAAAAGGTATTTTGGGAAGTGGAAAAAGTCAAAATTATTAAATTTAATTGTATAGATCTGATTAGAGACATTAGTAAATATAAAAAAATTATTTATATATCATTTAAATCCAAACAAAAAGAAATGTATATAAAGTTCTTAAAAGTCAGAATTAAAAACATATTCTAATTTATAAGAAATTGTTTAAATGCTATATTAGAGTTTTTTAAGTTGTTAAAACTTTTTATCATAATATATAGAATTGTGTGGCATCAATTTCTCTGAAATTGTGATTATGTGTTTTAAATAATTTTCTAGTAAATTAAATGTTTGAGAACTAATTTTTAACTATACGATAAAATGGATAAAACTTGCTAAACTGACTTTATGGTTTAAAAAGAATATTAAAATAAATTCACAGAAGTCCATATTTCATTACTGGAAAAATATGATATCTGTAAATGCATGTATAATACATATATATATATAAATTACTATAGGTATTTCTTTAAAGGAAAAATGTGAGCATTTTATCAATTGGAAACTGAGAAAAGTAAAGGTTTTAAGTCATAAAAATATTTGCTTATAGTTTTACCAGTACATCATGAGTACAAATTATAATAAATTATACTTTTCATTTTACTTATAACATATATAAAGTGGGGTTCACATATAAAAGGAAAATTCAGGAGTAATTCAATAATATCAGACAGAACCCCAAATCTAGTCAGTAGCACAATTGCATAGTAGTGCATACAAAGTCTATGTAGGCTAAAATTTTCATGTGAGTGAATATTGGATTATAAATAAATGTACTATAAATAATATGAGTTCCTTCTATGAGAAACTAATCACTTGAAGAAGCACAATTTCAGCTCACACAACAAAGTTGTTGGATCAGAAAACTAAAATCTGTGTCCAGGAACCATGGCTAAACTTTATGATAAATGTATCAGTTTATTCTCTTTCCTGCTCAACACCCATGATTCTGATTTGAACCCCAAACTGCATCCACCGTTGTTTGTGAGGCATCACAATGTTAAAGTTTTCTGAAACGACAGGGAAAGAGTTCCTTAGTGTATATATGCCTGGCTTTCTTTATTTCCCATAGTGCTAGATTTACCCGAACAAAGAAGCCAGAGCCCAGTACCCAGGAAGACATCTTACCTTGTTTCAAGTGCTTCCCCCAAATTCTAGACTAACTCCATTTATTCTCATCGCTGCCATGCTCTCATAGCCACATCCTATTTTACGGCAATAGTTTTCTCTGTCCTTCCAGTCCAGCTTAAATATGATCTCATTTATAAAGCACCCCCAATTCTACAAAGAGTTAATTTCTTCATTCACTGTACTTTTAAGCACTTTGCACACAATCTCACACATAGTTATTACATAGTATACCACCAGGGTATTTATGTACATCTCTTTCTAGCAAACTGTAATCTCTGTCTTTATAAATCAACTAGAGGCCCGGCACACAAAATCCTGTGCGAGTAAGGTCCCTAGGCCTAGCCTGTGATCAGGGCCATGTCGGACGTCTTGCAAAGCCAAGTGATGCTCCCTGCCCTGCAAGCTCCACTCCATCCCCTGCCCTGCGACGCTTGCTGCTGCCTCCCCGCCATGCCCCGCGCAGCTTGCTGCGGCTGCCCTGCAACACCCGCAACGCTCCCCACCCCACGATGCTCTGTGTCACTCGCTGCCACCAGTGCTGGACACTCTCCATGCTGCGATGGGATCCTGCTAGCCCGAGAGCTGGTCAATGCATCTCATGGCGACTGGTAGAGCAGTCGTTATGGTCGTGACACCGTTATGGTCACTGGCCTTTGATATATATATATAAATATATAGATATGTCTTTATTTTTAAAAATATCACTTTGCACAAACGTCCACCAGTAGATGAATGGATAAAACAGCTGTGGTACATTTGCAAAAAGAAATATTACTTAGACATAAAATATAAGGAAATTTTACCTTTTGTAATCGCATGGGAGGATCTGAAGAACACTGTGCTAAGTGAAATAAGCCAGTCATATTATTTCACTCATATTTGCAATGGAATGAAAAAATAAGAAAAATACAGAAAGACTCATAGATAGAGGGTAGCTGTCAGCTGCTGGGGTGGGTGTGGGGACTTTGGGTGGGTGGTGAGTGAAGGGATTGAGCAAAAAAGAAAAAAAGAGAGAGAAAGAATTCATGGAAATGGACAACAGTGTGGTGATTGTTGGGGGAGGGATGGGGGTAGACAAGGGTATTAGGGTATGAATAGTGATGGATGGAGATTTGACTTCAGGTGGTGCACACACAAAACAGTGTATAGATGATGTGTGTAGAATTACATACTTGAAACCTGTATAATTCTGTTAACCAGCCTCATCTCAATAAATCTAATAAAAAAGAAAAAATAATTAAAATATCACTTTGCTTTGGGACAAATTATTCTTATCCAAATCCTCAGTATCACCCAATTCCTGTCTTAAACCAGCCTCTCTTTCTTTATGTATCTAATACAAAACACAACTCTCAACTTTTAGCCTGATTTCAACCTGCTCTGTGAAGATATCCTTGGCCAGCTAAATTCAAACTGATTTCCCTTCTCTCTGAATAGGCATCATGCTTTTGATTTACCTACTGCTTTCCTCACATTGTTACTACTCTCCTGACCCCCCATGACAATGATGTTTACATTCATAATATCTTACTATCTATGGGCAACCATACCCAGAGCTATGTGCCTCTTGCTAGCTGCACATCTCTGTCTCCCTCCCTCAGCTAAAAAATATTACGAAATACATATGGGATGATATGGTAACATTTTAAAATTTTCTCTAATTTACATAATCAATTAATACCCTCTATTATAATAACTCATCTATAATAATAAAAGTATAATATGCTAATTAGACTGGATGTCCTTCTGGGAGGAAGCTAGGGATGCAGCTTCAGGATGGAGGCAGCCGCCCATGGCTTCAAAGGGGGGATCCAGGCAGCCACGGCTGTGCAGGCCTACTCTTGCATGAATCTCGTGCATTGGGCCTCTAGTTAATAATAAAGTTCACCATACAAAGAATATACAACAAGGTCTTCATGAAATCAGTGGTTGAAAACTGGAAGGCTGTAATATTCCTGAATTACCTATATTCATGAACCAACAAGATGATAAGATATCAGAGATCAGAGACGTCTGTGCTTTCTAGGGTAACTCGCTCAATGTTTTGAATTTTAGTGGACGTTGTAAATATGCTCTTTCTGGTGGTAGTGACAATGATTTCAGAAGAATGGGAATCCTATATAAGAAAGAGGGAATATGCAAATTGACCATCACACTGTCACAAAGATGGCGGCGCCCAGTTTCCTCAGTCCCACCAGAGTTCCCCATTCCTTTCAGCCCTGTCGGGGTGTGGCAGATGCGTGGTGCAGCTGAACCCACCCTCAGCCCCCAGCTGCCCAGGATTGGCCTGAAGCACAGGCAAGCCTCAGATGATGGCTGCCCAGCTGCCCAAATCTGCCTGAGGCTCAGGTAACCAGGGCCAGCTGAGGCTTGCACTGCCGGCAGTGGCAGCAGCAGAGGTGTGATGGGGGCGTCTCCTTCTCGTAATCACTGGGTCTCCTCCTGCCCCTGAGGGCTCCCAGACTGTGAGAGGGGGAAGACTGGGCTGAGGGATCCCTGCTCCAGTGCATGAATTTTCATGCACTGAGCCTCTAGCAGCATCATATTTAATAACATGAATCAGTAATTGAGCCTAAGCAGGTTTAATGATCAATTACTGCTTCTTCTTCTTCCTTCTATTATATATGAGGTAGTATTTAGAAATTCCTGCCAAGTGTTTCTAAGTTTAAGTAATTACTAAAAATTTAAAATGCAGCATACTAAAAAAAACCTTATATTCTGAAATCAGTTTTTCAATGATTTTAAGTGTTAGAGTTCTAAATCATCACATTTAAAACAATACAAAAGTGCCCTTTTTTCACATCCTAATGAAGGAATTAAAAAAATATGCAACCACATTTTGTTATTCGGGTTTATTAGAGCACAGAAGATCCTTTATAACCTTGTCAAAGTGAAATCAGTTCCAACAAGTGCTGTATACAATAAATTGGAGAGTGGTACAGCACCTTTTTTCTAATAACGAGCTTTTCAGGTTAAAGGTATGTTCTGTTCTCTACAAATTCAGTGTACAATAATTTCTAACTTGTCAAGCTGTTTTGTTTTGTGGCAGTTTCTCTTTTTAAAAATGGCATTCCGGCCCTTTCAGAATGGATTTTTTTGAAGCAAAATTAAGCCTAAAGTGTCTTAGAAGCTTGTTTTTCTCCAAGGACTAGTGTTCAATAGAAAAAAAAAAAAGCCATTTAGTCTGGACTTCAGATGTCTGCTTCCTTTCTGCTTTACGTCAGTAGCTCCCTAGGATGGTCCCTGGGTAATCAGGAGTGGATTCAAACCAAGGATTTAGTGGAGATACAGGGACATCAGAATTCAATGCATGTTAGAAGTATTAAGGTAAGAAGTATTTTTTTTTTAATAGAAGCTATTCCCATTTCCTAACCTTGAAAATAATATGACATCATCAACCTTTTTACTGGTAATTGAATTGCCACTGGAAGCAATTGTAACAGAAAAATTTTACTGTATCTGCTTTTGTTTTATGTTCAGCTACATGGCTTATAGCGTAAGTATGGTGGAGAACACCAAGGCTCTTACTTAAATGACAGCCATCAGGTTGACGAGGCCTCAACTTGCCTCCTCTTTGAGCATCACAAGGCAACCTCATCTTCTTCATAGAATGGAACCCTTTTAAAAATTACATTTGAATAATTCATCCCTCTGATAGTTTCCACTGGCTTCACAAACTAAATGGAATCCTTATACAATAATAAAAAAGAGCTATTTTTGAAAAATGAAAAGTACTGCAATTTTAAACTGTAGGCGGTAACCAAGAGTCCTATGTAATTACAAGAAGAGTTTATGAATAAAATCAGTCTGTTATTTGAAAAAAGTGTATGCATTATTTTCTTTTAAAATACTCCTTTACATTCCAAACTGACAAAGGCAAAATTAAATGTAAAGAAGGAAAGAAAAAAAAGTCTTTGAAATGGGTGATTCTATATTATTTAGATCCAGCTACTTCAATATCGTGAGCACTCTTCTAAAAGTACTTTTCCAAAAAATAAATCAGATAATTTGATAAAATACTTTCAGTTCTGTAAAGATGCCAGTTTCCTAGGGAAGAATAGGACTATCGGTCATTAAAAGAAAAATACATTAAATGTGAATACACACAAGAGGAAGTGTAATGTATTAAAAAACACTGATTGAGAAATCCATATACTTGAATTTGTCATCTAGGTTATGTGATAATATAGCAGAGAGACATTTTGCATATAATTGAACCTCTACCCAAAGTGAAGCGTTTAGACCTAGACATTTATATAAGTACTTCGGACCAGATTGATACTCTAAATGAAAAACACCTTAACTCAAGAAACTTGTAAGTGCAGATATTTTTGTGTATGACTTTAGAGGAAACAAAGAGCCCCTAAAGGTGCAGGTTTACATCTAAAAAATGCAATGACTTAAGCTCATATAATGATACTGTAGTAGGCTACCAAAAAGATATAGGTTAAAAAATTAAACTGGAACTTATTATAAAGCACAAATTTTAGTGAATTCTAATAATTTTCACATGCATATTTCTTTATTATTATTATTTTAAATTATTTATTCTTGAAAGTATTACATATGTCCCCCTTTCCCCCACTGTCTTGCCCCCCATTGTCTGTGTCCATTGGTTATGCTTATATGCATACAAGTTCTTTGGTTAATCTCTTACACATTTCTTATGTGACAATTTGTAAAGGTAGTAAAATACAGCCAGATATAATATTTAATATTATAATATAAAACTTTTAAAATAAAATTTAAAAGAGAATGTGGGAGTGTTTCAAAGATTATTATTATAAACTTGCTATCCTATAACTTTACAAAGCACAATGGTACTTTTTGTGCCAGCATGTTAATAAGTACATCCACTTTTTTGAACCACAGAAGATAATCCCTAGTAAACACTAAGAATAATATTAAACAGAATTGTGAAGAAATACTTGTTGAGCTCCACTTTTAATATCTTTTCTTATCACCTGTATTTTAATGTTCAGAGTTCTCATGCAAAACTATTTTTTTTAAACCTTAGAAATGATCATTTTAAAAAATTGACGCCTTCATAAGATTTAGTGATACAAATTAATAACCTTCCTCAAATAATTTACATTTAAATTATGCTCTTGATAAAGAAGTGAACATTTTACCAAAACAATTTAGTTCTGATTGTGGAATTTCATATTTTCCTGAAATATTATAAATACTGAGGGGACCTTAAAAACACCTCTGAAATTGCATCATGGTGAAACAGCAGTAAAAACACTTCAGTGTTTTATCTTTACTCAGAAGTCCAGGCGTAATTGAGAATGTTTATTTATTTATTATAGAATCCACAGTGTCTGATATAACACTTTGAATATATTAGAAAATCAAGAAAGATTTCCTGAAATAGTGAAGCATTAGATAGTACAGCATTCTGATGTGGATTTTCAGGCTGTGTCTCAGAGATGTTCTATATATAAGAGATAATAGTTCTCTTTATAAGAGATGAGATAGATTTCCAAAAAATAAATTTTCAGTTAGTAACAATCATAGAATTTTTCAAAAAATAAACAGACATA
Source organism: Myotis daubentonii (assembly GCF_963259705.1). Taxonomy (NCBI): domain Eukaryota; kingdom Metazoa; phylum Chordata; class Mammalia; order Chiroptera; family Vespertilionidae; genus Myotis; species Myotis daubentonii. Next base: position 90,540,507 of record NC_081842.1, read on the forward strand.
TGAAATCAAAGATTTCCATGACCTATTTTAATTTTTCTATGCACAGTATTCATATTGTACACTGCTTAACTCTATAAAGCACAATATACATATGGATTGCCAAGTAAATTCATTTCACTTCTTTTCCTAATATAAGATGAAAGTTAAAGGTCTTGATTTTGGTGATCAATGAATGAATATCAATTATCCTGATTTTACTCAGAAGTTTTAAGTATATTTGTGTATATATACATATGTAATTGGATATGGGTATGTACATATGCATAAATGTATGTAAACATGCATACATATATAATTTTTTTCTTCTGTTGAAAAGAGAGAGACTGAGAGACAAAGAAATTTAATTGTTAAGCAAATATTGATGGTTTGCCTGCTATTTAGCAGGCATGTATCTCTAAGAGCTAGAGATACAGAGATAAACAAGATGTATAATATATCTGCTTTCAAGGAAATAATAATCTACTGGGTGAACATAGAATATATTAATTCATACAGATACATATGTGTGCATGTAATCTCTACACACAAATGCATGAATATACTAGTGGCCTGGTGCATGAAATTCATTGGCAGGGGGGCGGGGGTGGTTCCCTCAGCCCAACCTATAGGGATCGGGCCTAAACCAGCAGTTGGACATCCCTCTCACAATCTGAGACCGGTGGCTCCTAACCACTCACCGGCCTGAGCATCCCTAACTGCCTCTGCCTGCCTGCCTGATCGTCCCTAACTGCCCTCCCCTGCCGGCCTGATCTTGCCCTCAACTGCTCTCCCCTGATGGCTTGGTTGCCCCAACTACCCTCCCCTGCCAGCCTTATCTCACTCCCAACTGCCCTCCCCTGCCAGCCTGATTGCCTCTAACCCCCTATGGGCCTGATCTTGCACCCAACTGCTCTACCCTGCCAGACTGATCACCCCTAACTGCTCTCCCCTGCTGGCCTTATCTTGCCACCAGTGGCCCTCCCCTGCTGGCCTGATTGCCCCTAACTGCCTCTGCCTTGGCCCCCACCTCCATGGCTTTGTCCAGAAGGAAGTCGGACTTCCAGAAGATGGCTGGTTGACCTGGTATAATTAGCATATTACCTTTTTAGTAGTATAGATAGATTATATAGGATAGGATTGCTCAAATAGGGGAGAAAAGCCTTTTTCAACAGGAGGAAATGCTCTTGACAGACAAAAACACATAATAACTATATCTGGACTGATAGCCAGCCATATGCACTATACTGCCAAACTGGTCATTAAAAAATTGAACCACTTTCTTATACCTTACACCAAACAGCTATTGCCCTTAAAACCCCTCCTCAGCCCCCAGGTTCTGCCTTCCCAGTTCACCCAGATTAGGTTTTGATTGTTCAGTTTCTATGCCAGTCAGCATCAAAAGCTCCGCCTCCTAGGCAGCCATTGGCTCCTCGCAGTTCACCCAGATTTGGTTCTGATTGGTTGGTTTTTATGCCAGTCAGTGTCTCCAAGCCTATCACCGGGCCTGATCAGAGAGGAGGGCCTGATCAGCAGCCCATGCAGAGGCCTGGAGAGAAACAGAGGCAGGCTGCTGGCCAGGCCCAGAGAGAAAGAGGCAAGTGCTGATCAATAGCTACCATGGAGGCTACAGATCAGACCTTGCCTCTATCTGTGGGTCTCTCTCTATCCAGGCCTGATCTGCAACCCCCTCAGCAGTCAGTGCTGGGTCACTGCACCCATGGCAGCGGCAGTCACTGCTGGGGTGCCACGGCAACCAGGGAAACAGAAGTGATTGCATGGAGAATGATGAAATGTCACAGATGTAGGTTGGTATCATGTTATGTTGGATTTGGTACACTAGGGTAAGGACTTGGATTTTATACTAAGTATGATGAAATGCCTTTGGAGACAATTTAATTGGGGAAAGACAAAGGGATATGCATTTAAAATGTGAATATACTGTATCTATGGGGGAAATAGATTGGAGAGAGAGAAGCATGGAAGCAGGGAGCCCACTAAAAAATTTTTCTATAGTCTAGGCTGGAGATGATGGTGGACAGTGGACATAATTGGGGCATGGTTTGGCAATAGTGTCAAAAGACTGTGCTGATGAATTGGAGAGAAGGGTAGAGAGGAATCAAAGATAAATCTTAGATTCTGGATATATATTATTACAGTGTTTGTGAAAGCTACATTGTAAGAAGCTACAAAGCAATGTTTCTGTAAAATTTGTATCTTCTAGTTAGGTATGCCTTTGCTTCTGAAGACAAATACCCACAATTTCCCCCATGATCCATTGCACATTGCTTTAATTCTCTAATGAATGGATGCATATATATGTCCATAGAAGAGCTCCATACATTTTTGTAGAGTTACAATATAGCCTCAATTGCACATTAAATAGAGAAAGAAACGTTACTTAAAATGTTGAAGTTGTTAAGTAGTAGGATCTTTCCTGCCTTCATACAGGAATGTGAGTTTTTCTCCTGGATATTTGAGCCAGTGGTCCATCTGACTGTCACAGACACATTTTCCACAGAGTGCTACCAGTGAACAGAATTCTCACCCTGAAAGGTGAAAACCTAATCTATCTACTTCATGCTCATCTTAAAACAAAGATGTGGAATTAAGCCTAATCTCTGCTGAGTATGCTTATACATATATACCTTTTAAAACGTTTTCTAATGAAAACAGTGCCCTTGGCTCCACTCTTCGATCCCATTCTACTTTTCTCTGCAGAGCAACAGCACGTTCCTGCAGTCAGAGGTGCCCCTTCCCACTGGCATCACAGCTATCCCTGTTTGTTCATGTCCAGGAATGATGTGTTTTATCTCAGACATTAAAAAGGTACTGTTTTCAGACTCATCCAACTAGTGTCGTGTCTGGAAACTCTCAACTGGAGATGAGAGCAGTAATCATTGGGCTCTTCCACTAGTGGCTGTTTATTATTCCATATGGATGTCTTTTATGTCCTTTTCTTCCTGCACTGTATACTTCCATTTATGTCTCTAAAGAAAGCTTCTCCAAAGGGAAAAATGCTCATTATGAGTGCACAGAATTAATTTACCAACTGGTAAGTCTATTTCCACGTGAGGGAACAGATTCTAGCTGAATTCCTTTTAATGTTCACTAGGCCATACATCTGTCCGTAATCCAGGCTTCTCTGTCCTGCTCCCAACTTTCGGATCTGAGTGCAAAGATTCAGTCTCACTTCCATTGTGATCTGTAGCCCCTTTCCCACCAGTACCACTAAGCAAACAGATTCGCATAGCTTTTCAATGTGTCTAAATGTTTCATCCCTGGATAACTGTAATAATACATGGGCATGCGACTGCTAACTTTTTAGTCTAGCTACATATTTACTGTGATGTACAGAGTACAGTTTTTCATTTTAATGCCGTGGAAGTCCTCATTAGCTTTTAAATCACTGATAGTCATAATATGAATATGTGAATTAAATACTATAAGACTAAGAAAGTATGCATTATAATCATATCTGCTTAACTCTAGTTTAAAATATATTTAAAAAGGAATTTAGGATATTGCTTTATGATATTTCTAATCTGTTTCACAATCATTACTGCATTCACCTACACATGTAATGGTTATTTTGCTAGATTTAGGATCAGGTACTAATAACCCTAAAGCAATTCGATTTATGTTTTTTACACTAAGTTGTTTTTTGCTGTTTTTCTTTCCTTTTTTTTTTTTAAGATACTAGGTGGCTTAGAAATGTTTGTTCAGCTGAAAGAAAGGCTACCCTTTATTACTCAGTTTGGCTTTCTCCTATGGTAAACACATCAACTGAAATGGGGAATCTGCATCCAGAATTGAAAGTGACCTTGCATTTACTTTTAGTCTCTGGAAAAGATAGATGTGTAAATGAGCAACAAAACTTGGAAGCTTGGCTTGATGACAGAGTCTGTAATATCTCGGTGTGCAACTTTCTGAGTATTTTTGACATTTATTATTAACAATAAAAGCAGAGTGAAATGAAAGTAGCATTTGTACCAATCCTTTAAAAATAGAAAGGAATATTTAATGGCTTGATACCTTTCACTAGACTAAAGCACATACATATTTCTAGAAGTAATAGTGTTTTATACTTTTAAAATTAAAAATCTAAAACATTCCTTTTGTAATGCTTCCTACTCTAACAATAAAATGTGAGGAACCTTAGTCAATATGTGTGTTATTTTGAGGTAAAATATCCAGGAAACAAACAAACAAAAAAGCAATATTGCATCTTTCATCAGCATTCATTTCAATTGATACATGAACAAATAACCAAAGCAATCATAACATCAGCGATATTTTAGGGATATCAAGTCAGCAACTGTCAGTAAACTTATTGGCATTACAGAAATATAAACAAGCTTTTTACTGTGTTTCACTTTCTACTATGATAATACTATGTATGGAGAATTTTAATTATTTATATACTAGAGTCCTGGTGCACAAAATTCATGCACGGGGGTTGGGGTCCCCTCAGCCCAGCCTGCATCCTCTCGCAATCCGGGATATCCCTCTCACAATCCAGGATCACTGGCCTCCCTGCCTGCTTGATCACCCCTAACCACTCTGCCTGCCTTCCTGATCGCCCCTAGCCACTCATCTGCCTGCCTGATCACCCCTAACCACTCGCTTACCTGCCTGAGTGCCCCTAACTGCCTCTGACTCAGTCCCACCCCCCCCCCACGGTTTTGTCTGGAAGGATGTCCATGATGACGCCCGGAAGGTCATTCAGCTGTCTGGTCTAATTAGCATATCATGCTTTTATTATTATAGATGTTCATAAAAATAAAATTGCTAGAAAAGCGAAATAACAAATAAAGTAAAAATCTGGAAATAAGCATGGTGGCTAATTTCATTCAAAATAGTATCATGCTACGTGAAATAAATCAGTGAGAGAAAGACAAGTATCACATGATCTCACTCATATGTGGAATCTAAGTAAGAAAATAAGCTGATGAACGGCATGGATCCAGAGACATGGAAGCATGGAACAGAGTGCGGAATTTCCGAGGGAAGGCAGTGGAGGGTCGGTGGGTGGGAGATAATCAACCAAAGACCTTGTATGCACATATGCATAACCCATCGACACAGACAATAGGGTGCTGAAGGCTTGGGTTGCGGGGTGGGGACGGGATGGAGAGGGTCAACAGGGGGAAAAGGGGACTATATGTAATATTTTCAACAATAAAGAATTATTAAATAAATAAAAGTGGGAAAAAGTGAAGTTGAAAAATACCAAAAAGAAACAAAATAAGAGTAGTAAACATTAAGATAATGAAGTACTGAATTGTTATAAAGGTGTATTCATACAAGTAGAAAATAATGAAGTAATGGAATGAGTTAATAGTAGAACGGTGGCAAAATAATTTTAAATCTCATATGAGGGTTGTTATGGTAATAGGAAAAGAAAATTTGAAGAGAGATGTGGAACATCATAAAAAACTTTCTGGAGTAGTTAGTGCATCTCAGCTGTCATGACCTCCGGGACAACCCTGAGTAGGGTCCTCGGTGGAGTGGGTTCTCCACACATGCCCTAATTGGACGCCCTGCTTCTCTTCTATAATCTGGGCCTTCCATAGTAGTGTAGCTACTGGTACAAAAAGAAATATGTTGCTCATTTTTTTCTACTTGTATAACTGGATTTATTCCTGAACCCCGGGGAGGACTTTGAAAGTGGAGGTGATATTAAAGAGTTTCAGCCTTTTTGTCCATCTTCCATTTGTATTTTGAAGAGTGGTTACAAATTGCTCTAGGGAAAGTTGAGAAGCAATAAGTTTAGGATTTAAGGGGAATATAGTAATTTGTGTTTCACACTTTCCTTAGATAGTTTCTCAAAATCTCCCAGGTGATATATGTTTCAAAATAATATTGTTTTAATCTATTGATGACAAATGAATAGGAGCACTTGAATTGCTTCCAACCAGAAAATAAGATTAGCCTACAGTCATTTGTAATTCTTTGCAGCCATCTCTTACGTGATAAATAGGTATCTGCTAGATTCTCTATGCTGGAAGATCCAGATCCGGATAGTCTTTGCTTGGGAAGGAAATATTTTATCGAAATCTTTTCAATTTGATGTTGCATCAGAGAAACAAGGATGATTATAACTTTTGTCCTACTCAATATACCGTATTACTAATTTTGCTATACTGTTAAGTTTTTTATTACTCAGCAAGGGTTTAGAATATTCTTATTCTTCAATATGGGTAACTTAGTTTATGCTTTGAGTACTATTCAGGGAAGAGTATGGGCAGTGAATTATGTGTAACTCTTGAGTAAGTTTCGTATCAGGGTACTGAAATGATATTGCTGTTGATATCATAAGGTTACTAGTAATTTTTGGTGATCTGTTTTCAATATATATACAAATATTAAGTTATCATGATGTATACCTGAAACTAATATAGCATTCTATCAGTTACAGTTTAATAAAAAAAGAAAATAAAGGACAGATGTGTCAGTCTTACAATATCTTTAATCCAAAAAATTTAGCAAATTTTTATTTTGATTAAATGGGTTACTGAACTTATTGGTTATAATCAGTCAAAGTGTTCAAAGATTTCTACATAGAGTTATGGACATAAAACTAGTCATGGGTTAACTAGTCTTAAAATGGGAAAAATTGAATACAAAAATTCACATTAATAACAATTGTATATGATACACTGCACATGGGCTGGCACCATGCTAACAATCACATTTCAAATTCTGACCAGTTGAGGACTTATAGATAAGGAATGCATGAATTGCCTATAATAAGGGCCATGACTCTCAAGGGAATTATTATGTGGTTGGGGGGACTTTAAGAATATGGTGTCCAGAATCTTTGATTTTCCACAGGTATGCTTGTGTTTGTGCAGTATGTACATGTGCACCATGTGTGGCAAAAGTGATGGTAGTATGAAAGGCTAAAAAATTCCAAGGTGTGGAAAGAGATCTATGGAAACCTGAGTAAACAAGGAATTCCAATAATATAATATTTTAATATAATAATAATGATAGTCTAATTTGTGCATCTCTACGTACCTGACATTGTGTTGGGTACTTCTATTTATGAAACCTACCATTAGTTTATGAATAATCAATGAGTCCTGTGCTATTTTTAAGAATTCCAGACACTTGGACCTCATTCTTGCAGACTCTGAAAATCTACATCATTGTATGGCCATTCTCCTATAGCTCTTCTATTTTTGTATCATAATTATTTGGATGCTTAACTTATTTTCCAAGTTAAACTCTACACTTCTTGATTGCTATTCACCTTATTTGTATAGTGATTTTATACTCAGTGGATAAATGCTAAATATCTAGTTAGTGAGTGAATGAATTTTTCTCTTGATCTGAGTTCTACAAATGGTTAACACAGCAATGCAACATCATAATCCAAGACAATACATATGAAAGTAATCAGCCATTCTAAATAAATAGCAGGATCCTACTAATAACACAAAAGTAACTGTGCTCACAAAAATCAATAGTAGAACTATAACTACTTATTTAACATTAATTTTTCATTGCTGAGCTTGTTAATAAAAATGCTACTTTCTTTCCTAAAGGAATCTCCATAATGCAAATGTTTCATAAGTATGTTTTATTCTACAAGTATTTGCATGTTCAAATTTGTGAGGCCCAGAATTTCATACTGCCAGTCTCCAATTACCATTTAAAGTTCTAATGCTGAAATTTGCAAAGGTGTAATTAGGAGGTGAAATAATAAAACCTTCCAGTGTCCACAATACAAAATGTCAGTGCTGCTAACAATTAAATGTGGTAACATTTAAATAATGAACTTCCATTGACACTCGAAGAATAAAATGTAGCTATTAGGACGACATCTACATAGCAGATGATTTCACAGGAAAGCGCTCAGGCCTCCATCAAGTTAGGAATCAATAGAACCTAGGCAAGTGTGGTACAAAGGCAAGGTCTCAGCTCCTGAAAGGCCCTCTGTGCTAGAGCTATATTAAATTATCACAGCTAATGCAAACCAACCTTGGAGTAAAAGATAAAAGGGTGAAGTTCTCACAAATGATCATTTATCACTCCATTCCGAAATGCAGACAGCATTCATTACAGATTGAAATGCCACTCAAATTTCATCATTTAGTAGGGTTTTGAAACAGCCAAACCATTAACAGGGGAGAGAAGCTTTTTATATTTATACAACCAGTGACTAATGAAACATTATACTCTGTGTGCAAAAGGGGTGAAAAAAACACCTTTATTTTGTAATGAACCCAATTGGAGCCCTTTTAAACACAGTGTAATATGGTCTCACTGTCTCATCGAGCCTCTCATTACTTGTGTCGATAATCCTGGGTAAACTACTGTTGAACTTCACAGCATTTATATAGTAGCATGAATAGCATTAAACTATGGGGTGCTTTTGACAAATTGTAGTTCAAAAAGCAAAGCCAAAAATTACTTCTTACAAAGTGCTTAGAAAAGCATTTATTAGAAATGTGTCAACCGCCAACTACCTAAAGGCAGCTTGGCTACTTAGGAAATCACGCTGTTGGCTGGCTCACAGACACTTGGAACACATGTGAATTTTCCCCACTTGAATTACTTTAAAAAAACAAACAACATTCCTTTTATTTAAGTATATTATTTTCTGCCACTCCCTTCTAATTCTATATTTTTAATTTCATATTGCTTTTGACATAATGTGACATGCTGTGCAACAATCTCCCAGGTCCCAAGAAACTCTCAGGTGAGAGACACACTTAGAAAGTTAAGGGTGAATCTGACTAGACTTCATTTACATGAGTGCATGATCTACACAGCCAGGTCAGCATGAATGGAAAGCTACTCCCAAATTATGCTCTAAGGATACACTCAATGATTCCATTCTCTCTGGAAGAAAGGTGGCAGGAGTGTCTACAAGGATTCACCACATTTAATTCCAATATATCAGTCTAATTTGATTAGGCTGATCTTTCTCAAAAGATGGAATATGCACAATTCATAATATGCTAGAAATTAATCTCTCATCTCTACCTTTAAGATGTTTGTATGTGGACAGTCTAGGACAGTCTATTCACTGAGAACCTTCATTTGCCTTTGACAACAAAGTAGTATTTAGAATTAAGAGATTGTATACACTAAAGCAATTTGGAAGTAGAATATTAGCTTAATATATTAATTTTTATCCAATTTTGCCCTATATTACAGTAAAATAAATACCTGGGTAAAAACATAATACAATTATTGTTTCCCTAAATTTAAATATATTTTCAAAGAATTCGATTTTGCCCCCCCCCAAATTCTTTTTTTGTAACTAACTCATGCTTCTTACAGTATTCTATAATTTAGTCCATGAGAAAATATATCAAATAAAACTACCCTCTTCATTATGTCTAAGATCCACTGGATTTATGAAAACATCATGATTTATGCAATACTTATTTTGAATACTGTAATAATGTGTAGAACACAGTACTAGTCTTAGTAAAGTTTTCTTGGTGAAATATATGAGGAAAATGTTCCACTCCCCATAGCTTCTCTCTGTCGGAGGTTCATAATATACCCTGCATATTAAAAAGTTCTGAGAAATTCTTCAACAACGAAACCTGACTTACTTTGTTTATTGAGATAGTTTTCAATCTCATCAAAGTTACCTCCATCCAACAAAATGTTAGTGTTACATTATAAACAACATAATGTGACTTTTGGAGGTTGGAAAAAGGTGGTACTTTTCAATTTTGTGTGTTAATATTTATTTCTGAATTTTGTTATATATACTCAAATTGTGAGGTTAGTGGAGTGGGAAAAATGTCTGTGGGTGTTTTAAATATTGTTCATAAGAAATTAACACAGTTGTCATTAATATTGCATACCTCTATTTCTGCTCCATCTCAATGACATTCTATCACTCTTTGTGAAACCAGTTACAGTGATTATAAGTACATTTAAATGACAATACAACCAAAATTAGCTTATGGGGAATATAATCTTTATGATTCTGATTTATAACTAGAAGCATTTATTTGTATAATTGAAAGAAAACCATTACTATAACTTAATAGTCACCACACAAAATTACACAATATATTTTTAATAAGGAAGACTTATCATAAAATTAATTTTTATTTTTAGTGTATCTTTTAATTTTATTTTATTAGTTTGACTCAGAACACGTTAAAAGTGAATCTTGGAGATATTTACACTTATGAGACCTTCTGAAAGAAAAAGAAAAACCTATTTAATTTTGTGTATTATTCTAAAGACTTTGAAAACTTCAAATAATTTTTCAAGGGATTCATTATTTCACATATGATGATGTCCAAAAGGTACTTACCATGTACAATGAGAACATACTCTGCACTGCTTTGGCCAATGGTGTTGGTGGCTTCACATCGATATGTACCGTTATCCGTTTTGTTCAGGAAAAGAATATTTAGCTCTCTACCACTCACAACCATCCGATCAGGATCTGGTAATTCTCCACCATCCTTTGTCCACAAAACAGGTTCTGGCCTATTGGATGTAAACACACATATAGTTAGAAAAATTAAGAAAATGCTACATATTTTGTGAATTAAATAAATCAAGCAGTTTATGTTTAACACCCATTTTGTACATAAACATGTGCTAACTTCTATAAGGTATCAAAAGAACCATCATGCACTCACTCAGAAGATTTGAAGGGATGACAAATATACTTAACTAGGCAGGATATACACTTTCTTAGACAGGCACTAAAAAAGTAATTTGTTGAGTCATCATAGGAGTCCCTGATATATAGCAGTTCCTGTGGGCCTGATCTGCTGCTAAGGACTCATACTTGCTAATGTTTGGAGAACTGTCCTTGAGCTATTGGAACAGCTTTTTCACCAAAGGTACCTGGAATGATACTTTTGCACTAGGGCCACCATTGCGACACAGTTGTTGCCTGAGACCACTTAAAGCTTTTTCTCTTTTTGTCTCCTGCTTTTCTCATTCCCCTAAATGTTATTATTGATAGTTCTCTCATTTTTGCCCATAGTTTTATTAATATACAATTAACATGTAATGCTGCATTAGCTTAAGGTGTACAATATAAAGATTTGACATATGCATATATTGCAAAATGATTACCACAATAAGATTAGTTAACATTCGTAGCCTACATAGTTATAATTTTTGTGTGTGATGAGAACTTTAAAAATTACTGTCAGCAGTTTTGAGATATACAATGCAGTCTTGTTAACTATAGTAATCATGTTGTACATTACATCCCAGGAGTTTTTATTTTATAACTGGAAGTTAATACCTTTTGACCACATTCACATATTTACCCTACTCCCACCCCATCTCTGACCTCTTTTATTCAATATTGTACTTGATGTCTTAGCCAGAGAAATTAAGCAGGAAAAGTAAATAAAGAACACCCAAATTAGAAAGAAAAAAGGAAAACTCACTATTTATAGATGTCATGGTACATATAGAAAACGCTAAAGACTTTACCCCCACACTTCCCCCAAATACAAACTGTTAGAACTAATATGTGAATTCAGTAAAGCTGCAGACTACAGAATAAATATACAAAATGAATACATTTATATACAGTAGCAGCAAACTATCAGAAAAATAAATCAAGAAAACCACCCCATTTACAACTGAATCAAAAAGAATAAAATACTTAGGAAAAATTTGATCATAGGTAAAAGATATGTACACTGAAAACTGTAAGACATTGATGAAAAACATTAAGAAGACACATAAATTGAAATATATTTAACTCAATGCTTATAAATTCAAAAATTAATTTTGTTAAAATACCCATATGACCCAAAGCCATCTACAGATTCAATGCAATCCCTATAAAATTTCAATGACATTTTTCCAAAAAACAAAACAACAATACTAACATTTTCACGGAACCACAAAGGCCCTGAATAACCAAGAAATTTTTAGGAAGAAGAAAAATATCTAGATGGATTACATTTTCTGGGTCCAAACTGTATTACAAACCTATAGTAATTAAACCAGTATGATATTGGCATAAATACAGGTATATAGATCAATGGAAAAGAATAAAGAACCCAAAAATAAACCCAAGCACAAGTGGTCAATTAATTTTTGAATATGGAGTCAAGAATACACAATGGAGAAAGGACAATTTCTTAAATAAATGATGCTGCTAAAACTGCAAAAAAAAAAAAAGCTGGATCTCTATCTTATACAATACACAAAAGTTATCTCAAAATGAATGACAGAGTTGAATGTAAGATCTGAAGCTATCAAACTATGAGGAGAAAACATAGACAGCAAGCTCCTTGATATCGATCTTGACAATATTTTTTGTATTTAATACCAAAAGCAAAGGCAACATAAACAAAAATAAATGTGTGGCTGTTGGTGTTCCATGCCATTAAGTCAACTCCTGGTGACCCTATGAATGAGTGATGTCTACAATATCTTATCCTTAAATGCCCTGCTTAGCTCCTGTAGACTCCTGCCCATTGCTTCTTTTATGGAGTGAATCTCTCATATTTGTTGTTCCTCTTTTCCTGCTGCCTCATTTTTTCCAAGCAATGCTGCTTGTTTGTTGTTTCCCCAGAGAATCGTGCCTTTTCATTATGTGCCCAAGTGGGACAGCTTTTTTGTTTTGTTTTGTTTTGTTTTGTTTTGTTTTGTAATTTTTACCTCCAGCAATGTTTCAGGTTTAATTTGCTCTAGAACACACTTATTCACCTACCTGGAGGTCCAGGGTCTCTTAGAGCTCTCTTCCAACACCATATTTCAAATGAATCAATTGTTTTCCTATTAGCCATCTTCACTGTTCAGTTTTGGCACCCAAACAACATAGCAACTGGGGATACAAGGGTGTAAATTACCTTAGCTTTTGTCTCCAATGACACATCTTTTCTCTTGATGATTTTTCCTAATTCATCCATTGCTGCCCTTCAAGTCTCAGCTTTCTCTTAAATTCATGACTACAGTCTTCATTTAAATTAGTGACTGAACCAGGACAAGCAAAATCTTTAAGAATTTCAATATCTTCACTGTCTATGTAAGGTCATGTATTTCTTCTACAGTCCTTATGTTTGTTTTCTTGATGTTCAAATGCAGTGATCCTTTGGTACTTTCTTTTTTCATTTTCATCAGAAGCTTCTTCAAATCATTGCTACTTTATGCCAATAAAATATGTTATTTGCATATATTAAGTTATTGATATTTCTTCCACCTATTTTAATCCTCCTTCCTCTGAATTTAGCCCCATTTTTGACAGGATATGCTCTGTGTACAGATTAAACAAATAGAAAGATAAAAATGCATTCATGTCTGACACATTTGCCTGTAGAAAGTCACTCTGTCTCTCCATATTCTATCCTGACAGTGGCTTCCTGTCTGCAACACTGTTTATGTATCCAGATGATCAATCAAGTGCTGGGGTGTGCCACTTTCTTTCAGAACAACCCCTCGTTTTCATGATCCATGCAGTCAAAGGCTTTACTGTAGTCTATAAAACATAGACTTACATTCTTCTGGAATTCTTTGGAGCGCTCCAGTATTCAGCAAATGTTTGTGATTAAATTTTGAATATCTTTTACCTTGTTGAGTCCAGCATTTCTTGCTCCATGTAAGGTAGAAGGAGCCTTCATTGCATTACCTTGAGCATCACTTCACTTTTGTGGACAATTAGAGCAATGGTCCTTAGTTACTGCACTTCTTGGAATGTCATTTATTGAAAATTAGGATGTATATTGAATATTTTCAGTCTGTAGGCCATTGTTTGGTTTTCCATATTTGTTGATATATCCTTGTTAGGATATTGACAGATTCAGTCTTTATGGCTTGAAGTAATCCCATCAGTGTCACATCTAACCTTAGTGATTTACTTACTTGTCCTCGATACTTTCAGGGTAGCTTTCACTTCAGTTTCTAGAATCATAGTTCTTCCATATAGGAATGTTCTTCAAAGGTGTCTGTCATCCTTTTGTCTCTTCTGTATAGATTTTCAGTAAATTGTTTCCACCTTCCTTTTATATTCTCTTGGTTAAGAAATATTCTTCCTTTGTCATTCAGCATTAGTCTAGGTTTGAATTTTCCAAATCTTCTGGTAGAGATCTCTTGTTTTTCCTTTATATGTTGTTCTCTTCTACCTCCTTATATTGACTAATGTAATAGTTCTCTTTATCTCTACATGATACTTATTGAAAAATTGCATTCAGGATTCCAGCCCTGTTTTTGTCATCTTTTACTTTTGCCTTATGCCTGCCTTTAACAATTTTTAGTGTTTCTTCTGTCATCTATAGCAGTCTGTCTTTCCTTGTTACCGCCAGCATTGCCTTTTCATATTCTTTCCTAATAATATTCCTAGTGTCAGACCACATTTCTTCTGGTTCTCAGTTGATTAGGTTTAACAGTGCAAATATCTTTTTTTATGAGGACTTTAAACTCATCAAGGATGTTATTTGTATTATATTCTGATACTACCATTCTTTCAGAGCTCTTCTTCAGCTTTACCTTAATGTTTGATACTCACAGTTTATGCTCAGTACCACAATCAACTAACAACTTGTTTTGTTTTGGCAGAGTGATTTGGGGGGTCCAAACGACATATAGGACTACATCAAACTAAAAAGCTTCTGCACAACATAGAATACCATTAACAAAATCAAAAGACAATCTCCGGAATGGAATAAGTTATCTTCAAGTCATATATCTGATAAGATTTACATATCCAACATATATAAAGAATGGATACATCTTTATAGCAAATAAATAAATCAAATAAATAAGCAGGGGAACTGAATAAACATTTTTCCAAGGAAGACATACAAATGACCAACAAGATATGCAACATCACTTATCATCTGGAAAATACAAAGCAAAACAACTTTGAGGTATCAGCTAAGAAATGTTTTGATGATTTATCATCAAACAAAAAGAACAAGAAATACAAGGGTTGCAGAAGATGTGAAAAAATAAGGAACCCTTCTGCACTGTTGTTGAGAATGTTAATTGTTGAAACCACTATGCAAAACAGTATGAAGATAACTGAAAAAATAGAAATATCACACGTCCCACCAAATCCATTCTGGGTATTTATCCTAAAGAAATGAAATCACTATCTCAAAAAGATATATGCATCCTTTTGTTTATTGCAGCATTATTTACTTAGCCAAGACATGGAAACACCTATGTGTCCATCAATGGGTAAATGGATAAAGAAAAATATTCCAGATAGAGTAAGTATTCAGCCATAAAGAATAAGGATAACTTGCCCTTTGAAATAGATGATAAACCTTGAGGGCATTATTTGAAGTACTAGAGGCCCGGTGCACAAAATTCGTGCACTGGGGTGTGTCCCTCAGCCCAGCCTGCACCCTCTCCAATTTGAGATCCCTCAGGGCATGTCTGACTGCTGGTTTAGGCCCTATCCCAGAGGGACATCCCTCTCACAATCTGGGACTGCTAGCTCCCAACCGCTCGCCTGCCTGCCTGATTGCCCCTAACAGCTTCTGCCTGCCAGACTGATCACCCCCTAACTGCTATCCTGCCAGCCTGATTAACATCTAACTGCTCCCCTGCCATCCTGATTGCCCCCAACTGCCCTCCCCTGATGGCCTGGTCGCCCCCAACTGCCCTCCCCTGCTGGCCTGATCTTGCCCCCAACCGCCCTCCTCTGCCGACCAATTTGGTTCTGATTGGTCAGTTTCTATGTCAGTCAGGGTCAAAAGCTCCACCTCCTAGACAGCCATTGGCTCCTCACAGTTCACCCAGATTTGGTTCTGATTGGTCAGTTTCTATGCCAGTCAGAGTCTCTGGACCTATCAATGGGGCCTGATCAGAAAGGCAGGGCTGATCAGCAGCCCTGTTGGAGGTCTGGAGAGAAATGGAGGCACAGCTACTGACCAGGCCCAAAGAGAAAAGAGAGGCAAGTGCTGATAAACAGCTCCCACAGAGGCTATGGATCAGACCCTGCTTCTCTCTTCAGCCCACTCTCTGAGCCTGATTCGTAGACCCTCAGCAGTCAGTGCTGGGTCACCACACCTGCTGCTGTAGTAGTCAGTGCTGAGTCACCTCGGCAACCCAGCACTGATTTCAGGACTGCCTTCCGGTTAGTCAAACCTCTGGTCGTGATGGAACCAGGGTTTTTATATATTAGGATTATAAGTCAGATAAAGATAAATACTTTGTGATTTCACTTATATGTGGAATTTAAACACACACACACACACACACACACACACACACACCAAAAAAACTGAATTAATTGAAATCTCTTTGAATCATATAATTGCAAAGAATTCCCATCTCAAAATTTGCTTTTAGGAAAGAAGACAGAAATAAATCATGGATTTCTGCCTTTAAACATTTCACAGTATTTTATAATTATTAATGATGAGAATGGCTATTAATAATACCACCATGTGTTGATGATGGTAATTATCCAAGATACTTTACATACATTTTCTATAATCTTCATAAGAACACTTTGGTGCATATAATTTAAAAACTTTAATTCAGCCCATCTGGAATAGCTCACTGTTTGAGTGTGACCTATGAATCAGGAGGTCAGGGTTTTGATTCTGGTCAGGGCATCTGCCTGGGTTGTGGGCTCAATCCCCAATGCAGGGTGTTCAGGAGGCAGCCGATCAATGATTCTCTCTCATTGATGTTTCTCTCTCTCCCTCTCTATCTTTGAAACCAATAAAAATATATTAAAAATTAATGCATATGAGAATATAGGAGATTAGAGATGTATCTAAACTCTGTTCTGACTCCATTGTAAATGCTTAGTGTACTATCTTGTGCTTTCTAACATGGTGAATATTTTCTTAGTTCTTCAGAATTATATATATATATATATATACATATATATATATATAATTTGAATTTTTGGAAACTTTAGCTGTGCTGTCAACTTTGGAAAAACTATCCCAGTTGTACTGTGTTGGGTTGGCATTGTACAGAAATTAACAGCCATATTGGTCTAGAAACGTTCAAAATAATTTTTTCCATTTGTACAGGGGCAATGCACTGTATTAAATATGTAAGGTCTTAATCTACATGGGTTTGATTACAGAAACTAATACAGTATTCTCTAAATAAAAAAAAAAGAATTTTCTAATTTAATCATAATTTAACACATCATCTGCAATTATTTTTGGAAAATATTTAATTATTTGTTTATTTTGGATAAAACACTAAAGTTATGGATACAATAAGTATATATGTCTTATTAAGTGGTGGGTATAACTATCACACATTTCCTGAGAAAAAGATTACATTTTTTGACAAAATTTGTCAAACAGATAAAATTTGTGAACCAAATAATAATAAATATTGTAAATCCTATTGAAACAAGCAGATTGGAAATATTACAAAAGAATTTCTTAGTTTAAATAGTAAAAACTTGGAGAAAGAACAAAGAAGACAGTTTTATTAGGACAGTACCCATGAAACTTCTGAAAGAGGATTCTATGAAAAATAAAATATAAAATATCCAAAGCTATTGGAAAATATAATAATTTATATCATCTAATTACATGGACAACTCACTTTCATAGTATCTACACTAATAAAAGAGAAAAATGGTAATTGGCGTACGACGATACCCTTTTCATTGGCTAATCAGGGCTATATGCAAATTAACTGCCAACTAAGATTGGCAGTTAACTGCCAACAAGATGGCGGATAATTTGCATATGTAGGCACAATGCAGGGAGGCGAAAGGGAAAGCAGGAAGAAGCCCCCTGCCACTGACAGTGATCGGAAACCCAGGGGGGTGCTAAGAGCTGGGGGGCAGGCCAAAGGCAGCCCTGGGGCCGCCTTTGCCCTGCCCCCCAGCCATGATCGGAGAATCAGGTGCCTTTGCCGCCCTGGCCAGTGATAGCAGGAAGTAGGGGTGGAGCCAGCGATGGGAGCTGGGCACGGTCGAAGATGGCAGTCCCGGGAGCTAGGGGCCCCTTGCTTGGGCCTAAAGCGAAGCCCACGATCGCGGGGCCGCTGCAGCTGTGGGTCCCCGCTGCCCAGGCCGAATGCCTCAGCCAGAGGCATCCTGCAGGGGCGGAGCCCACGCGATCGCGGCGCCCCTGCTGCCACCGCCGGTCCCCGCTGCCCAGGCCGGACGCCTAGGCCAGAGGCGTCCGGCCTGGGCAAGGGGCCGATCCTGCGATTAGAGGGTGATGGGGGTCAACGCCTGAGGGCTCCCAGTATGTGAGAGGGGGCAGGCTGGGCTGAGGGACACTCCCCCCCCACACACACCCAGTGCACAAATTTCGTGCACCGGGCCCCTAGTCTTTTATAAAAGCCACACCATTAATACTTCTCAATTTGATTCATATATCTAACATCTGTTAGTTATTATTTGCATTTAGTAATTCTCATTTTAAAACTATTAGCCTGAATAATCTTGTACCATAAACTCCCTTTGAGGTTCAATGAAATCATGACTCCATGCATTAAACTGAAATATTAGAAGTTATGTTCTTTCTACAAAGCCACATTAAGCCAACTTTAAAATAACAGTTAATAACTACTTAAGGGATGTATTTTATTATAATAAGAGGCAATACTTTTTTGATACATAAGTCAGTTTTTTTAAGCACAGACAGATATGATTATATGCATGTAAACATACATTTTCATAAACTTAAAAATTATGCTACCTACCCAAATCCAAACTGTCACAATTTTTTCTGCCAATGTTCATAAGCTTTTAGTCACAGTTTAATGACTCCTCTGTAAATATGTAATTAAATGTAGATATATCTTTTAAAATAGTATGTATAAAAATAAAGTTAAAGACCTAGATACATTTTCAAGTTGCCAATCTTTATATTAAAAAAACCTTTTAAAAAGCCTCTGTTTTAAGAAATAATGAAAAATAAACTAAAAGTAGTGTTACTGCTGACACTAACATTGCAGATTTCTAGATCCTACAAATATATGATAGTAAATCTTCAAGATGGCAAAAAGTTAGCACTGTAAGTTATGATATTAATGAAATGAAAGAGTGTATGCATCAATTAAAAATAGCCTACACATATTCCAATTAGTACTTAAAATCTTCACACGTCTTAATCATCATAAAAATATAAAGTGGTTCAGCCAGTCTTGATACAATTTGTGCTTCATCTTAATAAAGAGGGCCTCCAGGCTTTTTCTAGTTGGGACCCAGAAATGATTGAGTTTCTTGCCACAATGAGCAACATTCTTTCCTGCTGTTCAGGCAACCAAAGGATATCATTGAAAAAGTGGTTCCAGAGTACAGTTCCTATGGAATATGCTTAAAAAGAGTAGGAGCTAGACAGCAGGCTTAAAAGAATCAGGCATTACACTGTGTAACTTCATAGTGAGAACAATATAGTTGATCCAGAGAGGTTCCCCTTTAAAAGCCCAAATATTTAGAAGTTGAAAATATTCCCTATGAGATGAAATTTTATTTACATTTCTATTTACCAAATATATAGGGTTAGAAATATTTTTTATTTTCCCATGCACCTAAAGATATTTTTGTATTAATTACTTCCTAAAATGACATAAAACAAAGAAACCAAATATGGTCATACATTTATTCTCTTGTATTGTAAGGCTTTGCTGAAGATTTTAGTAATATATATATATATTTTACAGGTAAAGGCCCGGTGCATGAAATTTTTGCATGGGGAGAGTCCCTCAGCCCAGCCTACACCCTTTCCAATCAGGGACCCCTCGGGGGATGTCTGACTGCCTTTCGCAACCTGAGACTGCTAGCTCCTAACCACTCACCTGCCTGCCTGCCTGAACACCCTAACCACCTCTGCCTGCCTGCCTGATCACCCCTAACTGCTCCACTGCTGACCTGATTGCCCCTCACCACCTCTGCCTTGCCCTGCACCTCGAACCCAGGATTCCTTCCTCTAGCTGGTCACAGGCACCTGGGACCCAGGCTTCCCTCCCTCTGGCCGGCTGCTGGCACCCAGGACCCAGGGCAGCTTCGCCTGGGCTGGCCACAATTGCAGGCACCTGGGAGCGCGGGGTGGGCGGCTTGTCCCTCTTCTGGGATGCAGGCACAGGTGCAGCCACTGGCACCTGAGACTATGAGGTGGACAGCTTGTCCTTCTCCCAGGCTGCAGCCTGGCTGTTCTCCATTCCTCTCTCATTAGCTCATTTGTGCCTGGCTGGTCCCCATTCCTCTCTCCCCAGTGTTGAGTGCCTGAGCTGTTCCGGTGCAAGGGCACCAGGGCATGAGGGTGTGAGGACCATTTGCATATTAGCTCTTTATTATATTATTGATTTTTAGAGAAAGAGAAAGAAAGAGAGAGGGATGAA
Organism: Myotis daubentonii; assembly: GCF_963259705.1. NCBI lineage: Eukaryota > Metazoa > Chordata > Mammalia > Chiroptera > Vespertilionidae > Myotis > Myotis daubentonii. Next base: position 90,560,730 of record NC_081842.1, read on the forward strand.
ATGTCGATTTGAGAGAGAAACAGTTTACCTCTCTTAGGCACCCTGACCAGGGATTGAACTCACAACCTAGGTATGTGCCCTGACTTGGAATCAAAATGTCAACCTCTTGGTGTATTTGACCATGCTCCAACCAACTGAGCCAACAGGCCAGGGCTATCTTAACAGATATTTTTAAAACTTTTTAAAAACTCGTTTTTTTGTGTACATATCTAATAAGAAATTCTTCAATAACTTTAACAACTTTCTATTTACAAATTAGCATTGGAAAGAATTGTCACAACTCTCAGACTATCAGTGTATTTATAATCTTGAACCAGCTAAAAATCTATTTCATAATTTTCACTGAAACTCTTTAATTAGTCTTTGGGATATTTATTCTATGAAGTTATGCCAGAGTAACAGTCCCTCTAATTCTCCTAAGTGTATATGAGATTATTCACTCCCTAGGTAGTGATAGGAACGGAATCTTGCTAAGCCTTCATTGCTTTCATTCTCTCCTGTAGGCTCAAGCTTGAGAATACAAATAAGAGGTAAACAGTTCATTGTGGAAAATTCAGTTCCATGATGTCTCCTATAGGAAAAAAAAAATATTCTGGTGTCTTTGAGGAAATGAATAGGAGTAAAGGTCTTTTTTTAGTTTCGTATGGATGCACACTTCATTGGCTTTCTTTTCCCAAATGGTCATATCCTCTTTGAGTGCTTTAATAAGACAGTACATTTTGGGCTTTAATACTAAAGTTAATCTTATGAAATTAAACTGATACTTCCCAGATAAAAACATGGTCACTGTAATAGCACTCAAGTAAATACTTTGCTCTGGCTTGAAGGGGAAATTATATATATATATATATATTTGTTTTAATATAAGACAAAACAGGAACTTATAGTAATAACTCAGTGCCTTAGGTACCTAACTTATATGGCACATGAAATGATTACTGCCTTTATTTCAGTTTAGAAATTTCACAAGTGGCAGTAGATTTGATTGGAGTTTTAATATCAGGGAGAATTTTTAAAGCCTTATTTTTCTTTATTTCTTGTGATATTTTCACTCTAAAGTGAGAGAACATGGTAGGAGTTATGTAAATTTCTTGTATCCCTTTTTCTGTTTTAAGAAAAAAACTTTTAAATCAAGAATTATACTGCCCTGGACAGTTTCTCAGGTGGTTAGAGCACCAAAAGGTGGAGGTTTTGATTCCAGGTCAGGGCACATACCTCGGTTTTGGGTTTGATCCCCAGTAGGGACGGGAGGTTTATGGAAGACAACCAATCAATGTTTCTCAGTCACATTGATGTTTCTCTCTCTCTCCCTTCCTCTCTCTCTAAAATAAATAAATACATATGCTTGGGTGAGGATTTCTTAAAAAGAATTATAATGAAGAACTATGCATAAAACTCTCATTGTTTATGCTAATTTTTAGAGAAATGGCAGGAGAAAATTAAATGCAAATTAATTGATAACTAAGTTTGAAATTGGGCTTAGGCAGAAAATTTTAAGTTTTAGATTTTTGAAAAGGAAGATTCTGAAAGAACTCTAGCCTATACAGTTCTCCAATGGGAAGATTGAGATTGCAACCATAAGACAAAGCTCAAAAAGTGCCAACCAAATGAGGAAAAAGGAAAAAAAAAAAAAGAGAAGAGAAATAAAACTAGAAGCTGGAATCACTTTACTGCTTTTTTAAAAATTTAAAATATAAATAAACAGCAAGTTCAAGTAGTCTTAGAGTTCTGAATTCAATTCAAAATGTAATTCTTTAATGAGTCTCCTTTGGAAAAGAAGGATGTGCTTGCTAAACATAAGAAATAGAAAGGAATTTCTTGTGGAGCTATTTGTATACTGATCATTTCAGATTTAAAGACACACAAAGGAATATATTTATTATTGCAAATCAAAAGAGGTGTTTCTGAGCATAGTTTGCAAATAACATTCTGTATAGATTCAAAGTAATGTTCTTAATTATTCTAAAAATCTAATCTCTTGAAGGATATATCAAGTTGTGATTTTCCCCCTCAGATTTGATTGTTGTGCAACTTAATTGTAATGTGTGTGTTTTTTTTTTATTCCTGGTATTGATTTCATAGTTTTATGGGAAAATTTTTAAGAAGTAATATAACTTCTACTGTTTTCCAACTTGACTTTAGATGGTTTACTTATCACAATTTGGGTTCCATTTTAAAACACAATCAATGAAACATTTATGTGTCTTCATTATATATAGAATTTGGCTCAAGGGAAAACAAAACTTCAGAAACATAGTAAAATAGTCTTCAAAGAGTCTCAATGAATTTAATTACAGAGACTGTTCTACTTTTATACTTATATCTTAAGGCACACAAGAGATCAATGAAGTTTTCGTTGCTGTTGTTGTTAAAGACTATATATTCTGACTAGAAATCTAATAAGTTTATTCTAATATTATTAATAAGTTATTGATAAACGAATCTGTGAAAATTTTGGACCAGCATTATAAAGGATATAAGGAAAATAAAGTATCTCTACTCTCTGTAATATTATATTTTAGTAGTTTATATGTCATCAACCATAACACTTGCCAGGACATAGTAAGTAGCCTAAATAAGTTATAAGACATCATAAAGATTTCATCACACATAAATTGGAAACATTACAGCAACCTTTATGAAAGATATAACATTGATTAGTGTCTTTAATTATGATAGGATTTTGACTGGAAGAAATGGAAGATGCCATCTCATGAGGAGTCAGAACCCTACATGTTTGTCCTCCAGAAGCCATATTGTTTAAGATATAAATTTAAATATGCTTAATGTCAGGGAAAGAGAATACAGTTGATAGGTAAAATTGCTTTAGACTAAGCTAAATTAGGAAAAAGTTAAAAATACTTGATACGATAATAGCATTAGGGTCCTTTGATAGGTGATTGGAAAAAGAAAATGTGGTACATATATAAAATGGAATATTACTTGGCCATAAGAAAAGATTAAATACTGCCATTTGTGACAATGTGGATGGACCGTGAGTATATCAAAATAAATCAGACAGAAAAAAGTTAAGAACCATATCATTTTATTCATATGTGTGATATAATACTGAGAGTAACAAATAAACAAACAAGAAAAAAAAAGGAAACTCATAGACACACACAACAGTATGGTGGTTACCAGTGGGAAGGGGGGTGGTAAGGTAATAAAGGGTAAAGGAGGTAAAACATATGGTGATGGATGATGATTAGACTTTGGGTAGTGGTCACAGAATGCAACATACAAATCATGTATCATAGAAAGGTAGACTTGAAACCTATATAATCCTATTAACCAATGTCATCCCAAATAAATTTAATAATAAATAAATAAGCAATAAAGGACCTTGAGTGACAGACTAAAGAATCTAGACTTTCTTGAAAATGAAAATACTTTGCTTAGGTATTTAAGAAGTGAGAATTCCTGATTAGAGTTTTCATTAAGTGTACCAATGTAAATTATCTAAAAAAGAAAATTCAAAAAATAGACCATATATAGACTTCTAAAGAGAGCAAACAAGGTCCTACATGAAGCTGAAGTAATACTAAAGGAAAGCACAGAATTAGATAACAGAAGAGTTGTTGGGTAAGTAAATATAACTTTTTTGCAGTCAGCATTTTGGAACATGCTGAGTTTAAGTGCTAGAAGAAAATTAGTAAATACATATCCATCCTGCAATAAGGAAGTGAGAAATTAAAAACAGATTGAGGACAGGGTTGGGAGCTTTTACAGAAAGAATTTGCAAGATTCATGGCTCAGGAAAAAGGAGGAGGAGGAGGAGGGAAAAGGAGGGAGGAAGAGAAGAAGAAATTACCCAATACTGTGAAATACTTTTATTTAGCACATGAGAAAAGTAAGTCAATGACGTCCTAGACGTCCAAGAGAAGTTTTAAAAGAATTATGTCATAGAAAAAAAAAAGAATCTCTAAAAATTAATTGACCTAAACATTGATCCTTATAACTAATCTAACACCTTGACCTGTCAATTCTCTTGACCTACTAATTTTCTGATCCTCTCAAATCCAATAATTATTTTGTTAGCCCTACACTAAACTTTGTCATCATCATAACTTCAGTACCTTAAAAATCACAATATTTCCAATCAAAACTCCCATCTTATTGGCTAACTGTTCTATTATACATCATCAAAACTTCCAATCCTAACTAATAAACTCACCATTTACCTTTATTCTGCAATGTCCTCCTCCAAATCCTTTCTTTAATCAGTCTTACAATGGAATCAATATTTTGTTATTTTGCCTTATCCATTATGCTCATCTGGTTAATTTTCAGTCCTAATGAACACAACTTTTACATCTTCTCTCTAACTTTATCAGAACATCAAAACAAACTAAAGAAAAAAATACTGCTTTTGAAATCGTCATGCATGAACGCACAGAAAGAGCAAAGAGAAGGGCAATGTTAAAGCCAAAGTAAATTTTATTATCATGTCTTTGAGTATTTCATGATTTTTATTTTATTTTGTTTTTCTAATCGGGAAAAATGCCGATTATGTATCATCATAAACATTTTTAGAACATATGATTAGATCAATATATTTCTTTTTTTAAATTTCTTTATTGATTGAGGTATTACATATGTGTCCTTATCCCCCCATTGTCCCCTCACCTCCCCACACTCATGCCCTCACCCCCCTGTTGTCTGTGTCCATTGGTTAGGCTTATATGCATGCATGAAGTACTTTGGTTGATCTCTCCTCCTTACCCCCACCCTCCCCTACCTTTTCTCTGAGGTTTGACAGTCTGATGGATGCTTCCCTGTCTCTGGATTTGTTTTTGTTCATCAGTTTATGTTGTTCATTATATTCCACAGGTGAGTGAGATAATGTGATATCTATCTTTCTCTGACTGGCTTATTTCACTTAGTATAAAGTTCTCAGTTCCATCCATGCTGTTGAAAATTCCTTCTTTTTTTTTTGTTTTTGTTTGTTTGTTTGTTTGTTTACCACAGCGTAGTATTCCATAATGTAGATGTACCACAGTTTATTTAATCCACTCCTCTGCTGATGGGCACTTAGGCTGTTTCCAAATCTTAGCTGTGGTGAATTGTGCTGCTATGAAAATAGGGGTGCATATATCCTTTCTGATTGGTGTTTCTAGTTTCTTGGGATATATTCTTAGGAGTGGGATCACTGGGTCAAATGGGAGTTCCATTTTTAGTTTTTTGAGGAAACTCTATACTGTTCTCCACAGTGGCTGCAGTGCATGAGGGCTCCTTTTTCTCCACATCCTCACTATATTTCAGCCTTCCAAACTCTTTAAATTATATTTAAAATGAACATTTTTGCAAGATCTAAATTTTGATACAGCTAGTATTAAATTTATTCTGTTCTAACATTGTAAATATTTAAGACTAGAAATGTTAAGCAAATGAAGTAGGAGAAGGAGGAGACGGAGAAGGAGGAGAAGGGGAAGGGGAAGGGAAGGGGAATGGGAAGAAGAAGAAGAAGAAGAAGAAGAAGAAGAAGAAGAAGAAGAAGAAGAAGAAGAAGAAGAAGAAGAAGAAGAAGAAGAAGAAGAAGAAGAACAAGAAAGAGGCTTGACAAAATTACTCAGATGAAAAATTTTTTATAACTTCTCTTTTAAATCTGTACTTTTCCATTTTTTTCTAGCCTTTTGCAGTTGTATTGATTGATTTGATAAGTACATACTTGCATATTTGCATGTGTGAGATGGCAGATAGATAGATAGATGATAGGTATGTAGATAGATAGATGGTAGATGATGATAGATAGATAGATGATAGATGATAGATAGATAGATAGATAGATAGATAGATAGATAGATCGATAGATAGATGATAGATAGATGATAGATAGATAGATAGATAGATAGATAGATAGATAGATAGACAGATAGATAGATAGATAGATCCTTAGCTTTTTTGACATTGGTCTCCACTCCCTTTTGCATTTAGTGGTTTCTGGATATATTCTTCAATCTCTTGTTTTATCCTCATAATTCTTATAGGTTTATCTTTGCTCAACTTGGATATATTTCCCAAACCTGCACAATTCTTTTTATGAAAAGCAATAAACACTCCAACCCCTTTCTATTTGCAGTTTGAGAATCCCAGTGATTCCTTTTGAAAGGCTCAGCAACGAAAGCCCCTGCTCAAAAATCACCATCAGTCTGTTTTCTCTGCTAGGGTCAAAAGTGTTGAATGCAGTAATAAATGCAGTCAGTTTGAAGGGGGAAATCCAAGCCCACTTATTCCATTACTAGTAAATTGCAAGCTAAAACTCTGACTCTGAGTTTAGGTACTCAGGTAAATGCCTGAAATCAACTATTGCAGTCTCATTACTTTAAAGGTTAGAGTTAGATGGGACAATAACATTGATGTTAATTTCACCAGGAGATTTAAAAGCTCAATAGCAAGTAATGAATGGACTTCTTCTATCCTGATTAATCTGAGCATATGCTGCTTGATTATAATTTTTAACACACTTCTTACCTCCACATTTAGAAGCTTGTTAAAACAGAAAGTAACCTATATACAAGAGTAAGTGCACTATAGAAGACTTAAAAATAATAGCATTTTTTAGAGTGCCTGTGAAATCCTGGACCACTTTTCACTGATAAGTAGTGTTCATTGATTATTTTGACACTTTTAAGAAATAAAGGCAGTCATATTACAAACTGTATAATTTCAGCCAATTTATGGCACACAAATAAAAATTATTCTAGAAAAGATAAGATTGCTATGATACTGGAGAAGTGGCAGATTTTTGTACTGATGGAAAAATATTCAAGATTGTGCCAAATGCTTAGACTAAGCTCTCAAGAACTTGTGCTAAAGCAAAACAATTACATATGCCTTATCTGTACTTAACATTTATTGTCTTTAATAAACATATAATATCAATTCCTGGTTAAAAGATAAATAAATCTCAAGTAAACATCTATTTACACAATAATAAGTCCTTCAATGTATGTACATTTGGTTTAAATTCTTAATGATATATTTAAAAATTATCATTCTTAAGGAAATATATTTTCAACTTATTTGAAACTTAGTAGGTCCTGAAAACCTCATTTGACTAAGCTAGATTTAGAACAATTTTTAAATCAAGAATTTGTGAGTCAAAGTTTCTCAGAATCTGCTACTTCATCAACCTGTGCTATTATAAGGATAGTTTGATTCCATATCAAACATATCTGAAAGCATCATAATCAATCAAATGCATGAAAACCATTCAGTTCAAGGGTACATTATAATTATGGGGTATTTTTGTCTACATACTAGTAAGAGTTACTTTGAATCCACTATTTCTATGACTGTAAAATAGTGCTAATTAATCTTATAAGAATCAACACTTATGTTAGACCCTGTATCACCATTATAGAACTGCTTCTGTTCTATAATTGTTTTTTTTCTAATATTGAAACCAATAGTCTTAGAAAAGTAAAAGGCAAGTGTACATCATTTACCTGGTAGTTTGGGAATTAAATGTTTGATGTAGGTAATTGCTGGAGATAATTGAAATTTAAGATTAAAATTTGAAAGTAGATTTTAATAATTTGGTCCTTCTCAAAGGATCAAACTTTTCTGCATTATTAAACTGAACATACTTAGTGGCATTTGACTGCATTTTTGGTGCTAAGATCTCTTCAGTTTGAACATACATTTTAGTATAGTGATGGCCTTAGAGAAACCGAAGTAATTAGGACATAACATGTTCTTTCCCTGAATGTCTTCAATTCCAACTTCACCACAAGTGGTGTTAATGCAACGGTTTTCAACTCTTTTGAGGCCTGACCTCAGTAAAAAGCATATTTTACAACCTCATACAATACATAAACTCAAACAGGAAGCAAAACTTTGCTCTTTCTAATATACTGCGACATTTTCTTTTCCTTCATTCCTTCGCTATATTTTCCTGTCCTATTCTATTTTTTCTACGTTTTAGTTTTTAAAAGGGTTTTTTTAATTGAACTTATAATTCATTAATAAGTTACAACCAGCAATTTGAAAACACTGCATCTGTAACCCACAGTGAAAGCTCCTGTGGCCTCTAGGTTTTTCTGTCCCTACACTGACAGCTATTATATTTTTAATACCTCACTATGCTCATCTCTGTTAGTGGCAAATTTGAGTGCCAGTGCTTAAGTCTATCACAGCTCACCGTATCAGGGACAATTGCTGATGGCAAGTCAAATTAGTTGCTGCTTGCTACTTCTGCTTTTTAAAATTTTGTCTGTCTCTCGTCGTCCTTTCCTTGAAGTGGCCAAGATATTTTTAGTACTCTGAATTTGCAAGAGTTGGGCTTTAAGGCCATCATCAATCACTGACAGATTCTTCCTACTCTAATTGGAGACATTTGTAAATGTTCACATTTTCTACAATTTGGGTTGCTGTTTAAGTATTTTTTGTTCAAATGTTGAAGTTTAAGAACTTCTATATGATTGTGGGAATACCTGAAAAAGTGAATCAATATACACCATGCATTTTAAAAACATGTGTGCAATGCAGAAAATCCTCTTTAGATTTCTAAGTTTGAGTAAATGGCTCTCTGAGAAAAAGATTTTCTCAATTTTAACATTAATTGAAATAATACTCAATGTCTAGAGTGAATCTAAATTACTTTTATTCCCATATTTTTTTCTGTACATATTTTACAAAAGTGAAAATCAAAATATTTAATACAGGCAGAGTGTAATCTATTTCGTAGCAAACTTGACCAGACTGGTATTTGCTCTAACATTATGACACATAATATGAAAAGAAATTGCATGTTGAGCAATGGGTTAAGAATTTCTTTAATCAAGGATGTAGTATAGTATTTCATATTTTTTAAATGGTGAGTGATTTTTTGTTTCTGTAATTTTCCTATAATTATTTTAACGACTTGGTTTTTATATAAAAACACAAGCAATGTTTATAGATCTTTAGATAAAAAGTAAAATGCTTAGGTGTAATCTTATAATTAATATATATAAACACTACATAGTTTTAAACCCATGAGCCCAAAAGTGCAGCTTGAAAATCTAATCAATGTCTATGACAGCATCATTCCACAATGGTGTCCTAAGCATACTGAGACATTTTTGTGTGAAAGTTTTCTACAGAAGATTTACATAATTCCTCAAAATAATTGGCTTTTTGTTGCAAGAAAACTGCTTACCTGGAAATGTTCAAGAAGTACATTTCCTCTATGGATCTATAATCGGGGTTCTGCACAACTTATGGGACTTTCACAAGACGTACGGATGTTTAATTGAAAGTGATTGAGTGCCCAACATACCACTGATGCCCAGCCCAAATAACAGCAGTGGAGATTGCCCAGAGTCAGCAACTTGTTTCCAAAACCAAACCAAATATATTCGGTCTCATTTCCAAGATAAGCACTTGTGTGTTTCCAGAGAGTTAATGTGTAATTAAATTTTGAAGCCATGAGATGGAAGCAAAAGACCATATGGGTCTCAGGAAAAGAACCACACAGGAAAAGGACAGCACACGGATATATTTTTAAAAATTATATACATTTAGAGATAATTTCCTTTGAGAACATTTTGGGAAAATATGGACTATTTTGCCTTTAACTTTTAATTAATTGAGATCATTTTGTATTTCTCTAGATATCAGAACACAAAGAAATAAAAACATCCTAAATATCCTTTAACCTTCATTATCTAAGGACTGCCATTTCAAAAGTATCTATATGATAAGGAGACCCTTATGTTTATTCAGCCAATTGCTTTGGTGACATCTATATATATAGTATATATAAAGAGTCAGGGTCCTAAGGATCAAGGCTCAACCTAACATGGAGGTCAGTGCTGGGTTGCCCTGGCGACCAGCACTGACTGCAGCTGGTGCTGGGGCAGCAACCCAGCACTGACTGCTGAGGGGGCTGCGGATCAGGCCCAGAGAGAGGCCTGCAGAGAGAGAGGCAGGGTCTGATCTGCAGCCTCAGTGGCAGATGTTGATCAGCCACTGCCTCTCTCTTTCTCTCCCAGCTTCACCAGCAGCCATGCCTGTTTCTCTCCAAGCCTCCTCAGGGTCTGCTGATCAGGCCTGCCTCTTTGATCAGGCCCAGAGATGCTGACTGGCATAGAAACCGACCAATCAGAACCAAATCTGGGTGAAGTGCCAGGAGCCAATTGCTGCCTAGGAAGTGGAGCTTTTAACACTTTACTGGCATAGAAACTGACCAATCAGGACCAAATCTGGGTGAAGTGTGAGGAGCCAATTGCTGCCTAGGAAGTGGAGCTTTTGACACTTTACTGGCATAGAAACTGCCGGGAGCCGGTCCATCCTTGCTGTTTCAAGGGACTTGGCATATATGGCATACGGTTCTTAATATGTTTGCTCACCTTCTTGGCGCTGTGTTTTAACCAAGGTCATCTCTCTGAGAAAGGTTGAATCCCCAGGTAGGGATTTTCCCCTGAAGTTAGGGAGGGAATAAAACCCCTCAACTAAGTGCCAGGCGGGTAATTAATCACTTTAACTATGAACAATCATGCTTAAGCTACATAATCTTTACTCCCTGGAATGGAGATAAGAAACGCCCTAACCTTTGGAATAGAGATTGATAGGATTGGAATCAACTGGTATAAATACAGATGCAACAAGACAACAGACAGAATTCAGAAGACAGAACCTACACGGAACCTGGAGATGGAGGAGCTTCGCTGGAGAGAACATGGCAAGGGATCCTGGACTGAACCTGACTACAGAAATTGGCAAGAGAACCTGACTAGAACCTGGTGACCGAACCTGGCTAGAGATCTCAGACAGAACCTGGCTGAAGAACCTAGCGAGGGAACATGGCCATAGAACCTTGCTGGAGATCCGAAGCAGAGCCTCTCTGGAGATCCAGACCAGAACTTGACTGGAGATCCTGGCTGGAGATCCTGGCTAGGCTGCTGATCAACTGAACACTGTCTCCGTGTCCTTCCTTCTTCGCCGACTCCGTCTACGCCTTTGGGAACCCCTGGACCTGCTGGGGTTGGACCCCGGCATCTGGCGCCCGAACAGGGACCCCTAGGTAAGCGCCGCGCACTCGGGACGGATAGGACTCCACCATAGGAAAAGGGTGGATAGTCTTCGCCGACTCCGTCCACACCTTTGGGAACTCCTGGAAAAGGATTCCCCTAGGTAAGCCCCCCCCCATTGAGAACCCCCGCACTCGGGACGGATAGGAATCCACCAGGGTGCTACAGACCCCCCTATAGAGGATAAGTAGGGTAAGAAGGTGGATAGTACAGAACTTAGATTGAGAAGATGTGCCTTACTGAGTCCAAAGAAAGAAGACTCTGTATTGATTCTTAGATTGAGAAGATGTGCCTTATTGAGTCCAAAGAAAGAAGACTCTGTATTGATTCTTAGATTGAGAAGATGTGCCATACTGAGTCCAAAGAAAGAAGACTCTGTATTGATCTTTAGATTAAGAAGATGTGCCATACTGAGTCTAAAGAAATAAGACTCTGTATTTATCTTTTAACACATATGCTTGCTAGCAGAGGAATTAAGGTTACTCCCAGTCAGACAGAACGTTTTTATACAAGAAGTATGTCCATGCTTTTCTGAGGAAGGAAAAGTAAATGTAATGGCATGGGAGAAGGTAGGCCCAAGGAGCCTTATCCTTAACCCCACTGCAGCCTTTCTACCCTGGGAAAGTGCAGGATTGGCAAGCTCTCCCTGGGATGATAGATCAGGACTCAGGTAATAGCGGAAAGCACCAATCCTACTCTTAAAATGGATATAAGAGAGTATTTGAGGTTTTTCTTTTTAATGCCTGCTTTTAAAAAATAAAAAAGGGGGAATTTGCCGGGAGCCGGTCCATCCTTGCTGTTTCAAGGGACCTGGCATATATGACATACGGTTCTTAATATGTTTGCTTACCTTCTTGGTGCTGTGTTTTAACCAAGGTTACCTCTCTGAGAAAGGTTGAATCCCCAGGTAGGGATTTTCCCCTGAAGTTAGGGAGGGAATAAAACCTCTTAACTAAGTGCCAGGTGGGTAATTAATCATTTTAACTACGAACAATCATGCTTAAGCTACATAATCTTTACTCCCTGGAATGGAGATAAGAAACGCCCTAACCTTTGGAATAGAGATTGATAGAATTGGAATCAACTGGTATAAATACAGATGCAACAAGACAGCGAGGGACAGAACTCAAGAGACAGAGCTTAGAACAGAATTCAGAAGACAGAACCTACACGGAGCCTGGAGACAGAAGAATTTCGCTGGAGAGAACATGGCAAAAGATCCTGGACTGAACCTGACTATAGAACATGGCAAGAGAACCTGACTAGAACATGGTGACTGAACCTGGCTGGAGAACCTGGACAGAACCTGGCTGGAGAACCTAGCTAGGGAACATGGCTACAGAAGCTCGCTGGAGATCTGAAGCAGAACCTCCCTGGAGATCGAGACCAGAACTTGGCTGGAGATCCTGGCTAGGCTGCTGATCAACTGAACACTGTCTCCGTGTCATTCCTTCTTCGCCGACTCCGTCTACGCCTTTGGGAACCCCTGGACCTGCTGGGGTTGGACCCCGGCAAGAAACTGACCAATCAGGACCAAATCTGGGTGAAGTGTGAGGAGCCAATGGCTGCCTAGGAGGTGGAGCTTTTGACACTGGCATAGAAACTGACCAATCAGAACCTAATCTGGATGAACTATGAAGGGAGACCCTAAGGTAGGGGCTGAGGAGGGGTTTTAAGGGCAACAGCTATTTGGTGTAAGGTATAAGAAAGCAGTTCAATTTTTTAATGACCGGTTTGGCAGTATAGTGCATATGACTGGCTATCAGTCCAGATATAGGGATTATGTGTTTTTGTCTGCCAAGAGCATCTCTTCTTGCTGAAAAAGGCTTTTACCCCCATTTAAGCAATCCTATCCTATATAATCTATACTACTAAAAGAGTAATATGCTAATTAGACCAGGTCAACTGGCCATCTCTGGAAGTCTGACTTCCTTCTGAACAAAGCCATGGAGGTGGGGGCTGAGGCAGTTAGAGGTGATCAGGCTGGCAGGGGAGGGCAGTTGGGGGCGAGATCAGGTCGGCAGGAGAGGGCAATTAGGGGCGATCAGGCAGGCAGGCAGAGGCAGCTAGAGGTGATCAGGCAGGCGGGCAGGTGAGCAGTTAGAAGCCAGCAGTCCCAGATTGTGAGAGGGATGTCCAATCGCCAGGATAGAGCCTAGACCAATGGTCAGACATCTCCCAAGGGGTCCCCAATTGGAGAGGGTTCAGGCTGGGCTGAGAGAACCCCCTACCCCCGTGCATAAATTTTGTGCACTGGGACACTAGTATTAGCATAATATTCAACAAAAAAAGACATACTTTTGAGGAGTGTCTATTTTTAACTTTCTGCTTATTCTATTTACCCTGTAAGGCTTCCCATTATATTTGTGATGTTGGCATTGTGTTTCCATTGATATTGCTTTGTACTTGTGACCTGCAATCTTAATCTTCTTAAATATATATAAAGTTAAGATTATAGTATAACTGGCTTTTAAAAATGTATATAACAATAGCATAATTATACATATAATTATAATTCTAGGTAGAAACTATTTAGATATTTTTAGAAACACTTTATATAATATTTATATATACTCTCACAGGTTTAAACTTATATAACTGGTAATATTTTACAACTATTTGGTAAATGGGCTTTTTTAGTAGGTTAGGAAAACTCTCTTATTCTTGTCGACCTTACCAGGTTACTGTGAAAAATCAGTATTATTGGAAAACTGAAAACACTATAAACGATAAAACATAACCATAAGTGCTGTTAATTTTATTTTAAAAGGATATATTCCTAATGAGCTGTGTGATTGACAAAGGTCATGTAATCATCACAAGACTTATTATCCTCTACAAAATGGAAATAATTATGAGTCTTTGTAAACTTTTCACAACAGGATAGCGTGTTGTTTAAATAAGACAATCCCCATGAGTGAACTTGGAATTCTATGTCAAAACAAGGTGGTCAACATCACAGCTTGTGGACACTCACCTATTCATGAGCCATGCCATTCACTTAGTCCTGGTTGCTTAAGGCTTTCCATATCTCCTGCTTTAGTTTTCTGTCAAAACTCACTAACAGAGTAGTCCCATCATCCCAGCAGAACTACTCTAGAGTGCAGCCTTTTCCACATTTGTTGAACCCAAACTCATTCTCTACCCCATCCAATTCCTTCCAAGTTTTCTAAAAAATGTTCTGCCTTAACATTATGAAAGTGCCATCCCATGGCTTGGGATGGTAGTTTCTCACTTCTAGCTATATTTTTTACAGGGTTCATGCCTCTTCCTCTCTTCTTTCAGCTCATAATTCCTATTTAACTTCAACAAAAATAGCTATAAGTATACCACTATTTTATGGCAAGTGGATAGTGGGGAAGGCTGTGCATGTGTGGGGACAGGGGTATGTACTTAGGAACTCTGTACTTTCCACTCAATTTCACTGAACCTAAAATTACTCTAAAAAATAAGATATTAATTAAAAAGATATTTGACATGGTTTGGTGACTTGTTCAAGACCACTCAGGCAAAAGATATTTGTAATTCAAATCTAGTTTTATATTTCTCTTTCTACTTCACCACACAACTGTGCTGAAGAGCATGACAGCTTAGGCATTATATCTAAAAATAAACAGCAACCTGATTATTAATTATATGGCTTTCAATAACATAGATGGCAGGTGAGAAACATATATCATAAAATTAACACCTGTTATTTATTAGGTTAACCAATATACAATTACTATTATTTTAGAGCAATTTCCCCCAAAATTCATATTTTGTCTTGTTTTGGCCTAAAACATTTCACTATTGATGATAACTTGCTTTTTGTTTGTTTGATTATTTTTCAGAGATCCAGACCCCACCACAGAACTACCAACTCAGAACCTCTCGGCTGGAGACTGGGACTGAGGAAGGGAGAGTATTTCAGAGAGGAAGGGATGGGGAGAGAGAGAAAGAGAAACATCAATGAAAAGAGAGAACCATTGGCTGCCTTATACACACACACTTCTGGGGATTGAACTTGCAATCTGACTCTCAACCACTGAACCATACAGGCTGGGCGATAACTTGCCTTTTTTAACTCCCAGTGTGTTTTTGTTTTATCATTTCCTCTGGCTGTGATTAGGTTGTATGGCAATTAGTAAATAACAAGTGATTGGCAAAAAAGTATATACTAGAAAACTGACTTTATATAAAACCATTTTGCCTTAATTTGAATCTCATTTTTTAATCTCTATTATGCTAATGGAAAGTTCATCAATATGTTCTTAGATGTCTTTTTAAATTCTTGATCATTTCAAAAATGGTTGTGTGGTGGCTGCGCTTACACACCTCACTAGTTGTTACGCAATATGTGATCTGTCTTCCTAAAGATTAAAATCTTTCTTTTTGTACAGAATGGGGATCTATGATTTACATATACTAAATTAATGACAAGAACACAAGAAAAAATTGTGGCTACCAGAAGGTAAAAGATAAACATTGTGCTGGATACACAGAAAAATTTATCAATACCTATAATAATTTTATTTTATAGGATAAATGCCAAATACGTACACGTTGAACTGAAAATGTCCCATTGCTTTGCTGATGTATATTTAAAAAGTGTTAAACATTGGGTTAAAATGAGTGATAATTCTTTGTTTATAGCATGTGAGGTACAATTCCACACCATTTAAGGTCATGACTTGAATGTAACATAACAGCTTTCCCTGCACCTCTCTCTCTACTTCTATAAATGGAGAATGCTGCTTCCTGAAAGCTGTCTGGGAATTCAGCCAAAGAAAGAAGAAGGTTGCAAAGACTCTGGGGACTTGAAAGAAGAGTGGTTGGCATTAGCTTGGTCCTCACTTTAAACTAAAATTAAAACAATAGACAGACAAGTACAGTAATCTCTCTTTTAAGGAAAGAATAGAATGCTTCTATAGTAATGTCGAGTGGCACAATTTGGTCCTGGCCCAAGTTATGCAGCTGTTCAACGGGAAAACAGCAAAAGGCTTCAGTCCAAAGCGGGCAAATAAGGCACGATTGTCTATAAACAGTCACTGGGGCCCTCACATTTAGAACAAAGAAAACAACATTAGCATACAGAACAGCAGGTTGGGAACATGAGAATCAGCACAAGTTGAGTGAGCCACGCTATCATCTGTGATTTAAACAAAAGATAGTAACCATGAATAACTCACCCTTGAGGAAATCATAAATTGGTCAAACATTTTGAAAGGAATCATAAACATTTGGTCATGGATTAAAAATATTATTTAAGTCAGCTACGAGATGTAAAGCATCATATATCCATTATCTATTTCTGATTCCCACCTGCTCATTAAAGGTGGATCAAGTAAGTGGAAAGATAATAGAAATCAAGTGTTTTGGTAGCCAATCAGAAGCTGAACTACAATGTTGCTTCTCAGTGTTTCCATGATAACAAAATGGGGAGTCAGGTGTAATAGTTCCAAGGTAATGGAGTGGAAATTTGGCAGTAAAATAGGAAACTGGAACCTGGCCTTTAGGTATTGTGATATCACATCTTTCATTTTTACTCCCACACTTTTTAGGCTTTTTTGATCATATCTTGAAATATGAACAGCCTTTATGTTATTATTTGTTTTATAACTTCTGTTTGACATAAATTTATTTCCTTATTTCTCTTCCATTTTTTTATTCACTTTCTAAAATGGGTGATCCTCCCATTATCTTTGCTTCACCACCACCTACTATTTCCCTGATTAATCCACTTCAATTTGCCTTCTGTTTTCTCTGTTCTAGTGAGACTATTTTCTTTATGATCACTAAGATTTCCTTCTGGGAAAATCCAATGGTTTCTTTTCAATCTCCCCTTGTCTTTTTGTCCTATCTGCCTCATCTGGCACTGTTGGAGATACAATATAAACTAAAGAGAGGGTAGAAATTAGACTGTCTTTAAAGGAATTAATGCCTACATTTATTGGAAGTGATAGTTACTTTGAAACTCAGAAGAATGAATTTTAAGAATATTAGGAAGGACATAAGTAAACCAATTATCTAAAGGCAGCAAGGAATGTTGGCAATACCTTTAATATCAATGGCCTGGCAGATTACAAGGGAAACAAAGGGTAAAAATGAAGTTGGGAATGAGAATACTATATAAGAAAATAACTTTATACACATTTACTTCTGTAACACAGCATATAGAAGACAACATTGGGACCTATGAGGATAAAGACAAAACAAAATGACAATTTTAGCCCTTGTGGAGTGGAGCTTATGAGGTAATTGCCAGGCGATACTATACTAATTAGAGTTGGTTTTTATTTTTTATATATGGCTGTAAGCTCATACTAGAAACAGTCAGGTTGGTAGGAATTTGGCAAGTTTTGAAAAAAGGGGATAGATACAGAAGAAAGTCTGATAAAAGAGGATGGCAAGAGTAAATGTGTCTTGAGACTGGCTACTTCGTCACCTTCAAGCTTCTGTGGGTTGAACTGCAGTGCTGAACATTATTGTACATCCTCGTTTTCCAAAAGTTACTTTGGATAACATAACTGACAATTTAGACTCAGCAATGGAAGTAGCAGAAAATAGCTGAAAGAATATGAACTTTGGACAATGATTGAACTATGTTTAAATCCTAACTCATCCACTTTAAATTTGGATGAGTCAGGAAAATTTGGTTTACATTTGGTGAGATTTGGTTTTCTCCTATGTAAAATAAGGAGAGTTTCTTATTTATTTCACCTATTTGCAAAGTCAGGATCTTTCTGAGAAAGAAAACATTTTCTATTTTCTAAACTTCTGGAGTCTTTGTGTTCTTTACATAAATACATAAGTGAAAGATGATTATACTTTTCATTCATTTACAGTGTAGAAGAGGGTTACACAGACAACCTTATTTCCAGGTTGCTGAAAGAGACCCTCAATATGCACATCCATCCAACCACAGCTCAGCTAATAGAAATGAACTACTTAACATATCTAATTACATCGACCTCACAATCTCATTATTCACATGAAATGCTGTTTCTACTGTGCAGATTGAATATTGAGTCAAAGAGTAGATCATTGACAGGTAATTGGATGCTGTTTGAACAGGGATATATTTATTTCCAAGCGTTCTGAATACTATGTTTCCCATCCTTTCCTCATTTAATTGCATAAATTGTATATTTTCTCCAAGTGTACATACATGTACTTGGGGGCAGAACTATAGAGAGAAGTTAAAATCATAAATCCTTTGCTATACCCGGATCTTGATCATGTTCCTTCACATCTCAATATGCTGACCTCTGAGGTTGTAAGGGAGAATGGAAACAAACAAACAAAACAGAAGCATAAAAAAAAAGAGGGAAGGGGAACAGAAAGAGTCAGAAAATAATACATGGAAGGAACAGGAGTGAAGATGGGAGGGAGAGTGGGGAAGTTTCTGGTGTTAGGTACACAGGTTCAGCAGTAAATAGATTAGGATTTAAATATGTGTAAAGTTGACTAGGGTCTACTATACTTCTTTCCCTATATAAAGTACTCAACTTGTAGCCATAAGCTTTTGTTGAAACTTTAATACTAGAATGCACTGCCACATTTGATAGCATACTGTAGAAGAAAAATGTTTTATATAAGCAATTTAATCTTATCAGAAGTTAAGAACTACTAAAGTGAATTGTGCAGGGTATATCCAGTAAAGCTACTAAGAAAAATGTTTTTTTTTTTAAAGATATAAAACACTTTAAATGTTTCTTATAATATAAAATAAATTGATATACTAATTCACAATATGTTCTTTAAATCTGCATGTTTACATGTCTAGGAAATAATTACTGAATGAAAGCAGTTTTAAAATACCAAAACTGTAATAAAGTCAGAATGGCTATCATCAACAATTCAACAAACAACATTTGTTGGTGAGGATGTGGAGAAAAGGGAACCCTAGTACACTGCTGGTGGGAATGCAGACTGGTGTAGCCACTGTGGAAAAGAGTATGGAGTTTCCTCAAAATATTAAAGATAGAACTACCATTTGACCCAGTGATACCACTTCTAGGAATATATCCTAAGAAACCTGAAACACCCCTATGTTCATAGCAGCACAATTTATGATAGCTAAGATTTAGAAACAGCCCAAATACCTATCAGCAGATGAGTGGATAAAAAAGCTGTGGCACATTTACACAATGGAATATTATATAGTGGTAAAAAAGAAGGAACTCTTACCACTTGCAACAGCATGGATGGACCTGGAGAGCATTATGCTAAGTGAAATAAGCCAGATAAGTATCACATGATCTCACTCATATGTGGAATCTAATCAACAAAATAAACTGATGCATAAAATAGACCCAGAGACATAGAACCATGGAAAAGACAGATGAATATCAAAGGAAAGGTGGGGGTGGGTAGTGGGTGGAAATCAGGAAACTTATATGCATACTAGAGGCCCTGTGCACGAAAATGCATGCACTGGGAGGGGGGGTCACTCAGCCCTGCCTGCGCCCTCTTGCAGTCCAGGAGCCCTTGGGGGATGCCCACTGCTCCCCAAGGGATTGGGCTTAAGCTGGCAGTCAGACATCCCTCTGGCAGCCCAAGAGCCCATTAGTTGAACATCCTTGGCGCTGCACTGGCCAGCCATGAGCTGGCTTCTGGCTGAGTGGATCCCTCCACTGCCCCGTGGAAGTAAATTGAGCACCAGGGGGCGCTCTGGCATTGAGCATCTTCCCCCTGTTGGTCAGTGCACGTCTTAGAGACCGGTCATTCCAGGTCTTCTCGCCATTAGGGTCAATTTGCATATTAACCTTTTATTATATAGGATATGCATATTTTATGGACAAAGACAATATTGTGGTGAAGGTCTTAAAGGGGCAGGTGCCTGGTGGAGGGGGTCAATAGAAAAAAAAAGGAAGGGGACATCTGTAATACTATCAACAATAAATATTAAAGTAAGAATGTATGAATATGCTTAATGTGTTAAAAAGTACAATATCATACAACTGAGGATGTTCACATTTCAAACTTCTGCCTTAAAACTCTTTTAGAAAAATTTCTCATGGATACTATGTAATTTACACTTAAATAACAAATATTCTTAGAAAAACAATCATAATTACTTTGCACAAAAGGTTTCCCATATAGTTATATACAGAAAATAATTAAATCTCTCTTCTTAATATTTAAACCAAAATATAACTCAATTGAAAGTTTTAAAAAATCAAATAAATTACTTATCTCTGCACCTAGACTATTGCTATATTAAAATGATCAAATGGCTTTCAAATAATCTTTGAATAATCCCTATTTGGATAATCTATACTGATTTGATTTTTGTAGAAATAGTAGACTTTCAGAGTTTTCTGTTTAAAAACATGAATGTTAAACAGTATAATTTTAGAGTTGAAGGGATGTTAGGACTCATATTCTAATAATGAAATAGTTTACAATTGAAAATGTTGAGTTTATGACCCCTTTCATTCACCTTCCCTCCAAGTATTATCACATTCACAAATCATGTGTTGTGGAGCTGCTACATAAGAAATGTAGAGTTGATTTATCTTATTAAGGAAATGCTTCCCCATCTAACTTTAAAACTTGGGCATATTTTGACGATGCTTCAATATTTTCAAAATTTTTCATGGGAGAACTAAGCTCAGCAATGTGCAACTGTTATCAATCTGATGATATGAACACTGACTGATTAAGCCTACACTTCTTTCAGGTTGAAATATCTTCCGGGGGGGGGGGGGGGAATCACAGCTGGAAACCTTCCCAGAAACTTCACTAGATGACAAAGAAACAGACCAATCTTCCACAGACACTTAATGAAGACGTGTTTGTGGGGAGGGTGTTCTGGTATAGAGATCACTTTGCCCACCAAGAAAAGACAAAAGCAGTGGATTTCTGTAGTTAAAGTCTGCAGTCAAAGCAGAATAGAAGCAAAAGTGAAAAACGCCATTGCTCATTAAATCACTTACAGTGGTTTTCCTTTGGATTCACAAGTCAAAATTAAAGGCTGTCCTTCTTGTGGAAAAGGAGTGGATGGTATAATCTTAACTGATGGTGTATCTAGAAAAAAATGAAAAGGTCATTAAGCATGTAAACTATACATTTAGAAATTGTATATCATGCTTCATGTTCATGCACTTTCTTATAATGGTGTCTTTTTAAAAGGGATTTCTTAGATTTGGTGAAACAGAGTATGTCATTTTAAGAAGCTACTATCCTGTCCATGAAAAGCTAACAAAAATATCTGAATATCTCATGAACACCACTGCTGTAATATTTCTGAAATCTGAATTTAAAAGAGAAATTGTAAAAACTGGTTCAGATGAATATCAAGCATTTCATCCAATTGTTTCTTCAACTATTTATAGATGGGTAGAAGTACCATTATTATGGACTGAACACATTTATTTGCATTTGAATAACAACCCATTCATTGTTGCAGGAATACCAGAAACATAATAAGGAAGTCAAAAAGAACTCAAGATCAACTTCTGTCTCACAGCATTGTGCAGAATATTTTTGAAAATGCAGTAATCTGGTACTCAGCACATGTCGCTTGCTCTAAAGTACAGTTAGCAAGTCATTTGACATAGTTACTAAGATTAATACTAAAAGTTAACTTTTTATTGTGTATGTTAAAATATAATTGTTATAAAATTATTTATTTCCATTAGGCAATAAAGTCATCCCTAGTGAAAAAAGATTCATGAATACTTTAAGACATTTATAGTTATAACTTTATGTCCTGTAATACTTTTTAATAAACACAAAGATGGAAGACATGGAAAAATGGAAAATAAGCTAAAGGAAGGAGACAATGTAAACACTTTCATTTCTTTCTGAGAGGCTGCTAAGTCCTCACATTGTGTTTCCCACAGTCAACATGGAATTGCCTCCTCCTCTTGTCTCCACAATAAACAACATAGGCTCCGAGCATTCCTGATAGTCAAAAATTATTCTCATCATTGCCTTAGTTGTAATGGAAGAACAGAACTACCTTGGAGCTATATACATTCTATGACTTTGAAGTTATTTAAATAAGTATCAATCAAGTGTGTAAACTTTAGATTAAAATTTTATTTCAGATTTGTCACATATAGAAAAATAAAGCATGATCCTTTACAAGACCTTACACTTATAAATTATTTGTACTTTTTAAACTTATTCTTTCTCAGCCATTTAAACAAGAAAATACATTTAAGGTAATCAATGATAATATCCAGGTTACAAACAGGCATTCCATATACATCATGGTAAGTAATTGCAGTGTAAAATTACCCAGGAAGAAAAATAATTTGAAGACTATGACACATACTTATTATATTTTTAACTAGAGGCCCTGTGCATGAAAATGCATCCACTGGGAGGGGTTCCCTCAGCCCAGCCTGCGCCCTCTTGCAGTCTGGGAGCCCTCGGGGGATGTCCAACTAACGGCTTAGGCCGGCTCCTTGTGGGGAGCCGGCCTAAGCCGTCAGTCAGACATCAGCACTGCCACAGAGGCAGGAGAGGCTCCTGCCATGGCCTCTGTGCTCCCCAGCAGTGAGCCTGGCTCAGGGCTTCTGGCTAAGCTGCGCTCCCCCTGTGTGAGCACACCTACCACCATGGGGCGGCTCCTGGATTGAGCGTCCACCCCCTGGTGGTCAATGTGCATCATAGTGACAGGTTGTCCAGCAGTCTGGTCAATTTGCATATTAGCCTTTTATTAAATAGGATTCGTAGAATAAAATAATAAAAAATTAAATATAATTTACTAATTTTTCAATTATCACCATAATTAGTGACTAGAATGATCATATACTATTATTCAAAGTAGAACATTTTTAAAAGGGAAGGGACCATATTAACAACTAAGCAAGGTAAGAGCTGTGAGCCAGAATAATTCTGGGCAAACTGAGGTGTATGGTCTTTTGAAATTTGACTATGCATACATATAGCAAAATTTTATTTCCTTTTGACAATTTAAAACTAAAAATCTTTATTTCTAGAAATAAAGGTGGCAGAAGAAAGATTAGAAAAATTATTTTGGAAAATAAAATTGTGTTAATTGGGGTGACTATGATGGTTAACTTTATGTGTCAACTTGACTTCATCATGGGGTGCCCAGATATTTGTCCACACATTTTTATAAGTATTTCTGTAAGAGTGCTTTTGGAAGAGATTAATATTTATTTTTTTGTTTTTAATTCAGTTTACTTTCAATATTATTTCGTATTGGTTTAAAGGGTATGCCATAGTGGTTAGACAATCATATCCTTTACAAAGTGTTCCCCCAATATTGCCAGTGCCTACCTACCATCATGCATTGTTATCACAATATAATTAACTATATTCCCAATGCTGTATCTTACATTCTTGTGACTATTTTCTAACAACCAATTTGTACTTCTTAATCTGGAGGAGATTAATATTCAAATTGCAGACTTAATAAAGCTGATTGCATCTGGGTCTAATCAGTTTAATGTTTGAATAGAATAAAAAAAAAGCTGACTCTCCCCCAAGTAGGAAATAATTCCTCCTGTCTGATGGCTGTATGTTAAAGCACTGGCTTTTTTGGGGCCTTTAGACTTGACCTAAAACATCTTGGGTCTTGAGCCCGCTGGCCTTCAGACTGAAATGACATCAATTCTGGTTCTCAGGTTTTTGAACTCAGAATGAAACTAAATAATTTGTTCTTTTGGTCTCTTGCTTGCTGACTCGGCCTGAAGATCTGGAGACTTGCCAGCCCACATAATTATGTGAGCCAATTCTGTGTGTGTGTGTGTGTGTGTGTGTGTGTGTGTGTGTGTGTGTATTTATCTGGTTAGTTGTGTTTCTCTGGGGAACACTAGCTAAAAGAGAAAGAAGGACATTAAAAAAGTGTGTTATTGAGCAGATTACACCAGGGGCAACTGGGGTTCAGTCCTGCTGTGGAACTCTGAGAAACAATGTAGGGCATGCATCACACTTTTTTTCCTAGATGAGCAGGGCATGAGAGTATTTAGGGAATATTTACCAATTCTCATTAGTACCTGGTGGAGGATTGTCCTGGAGGGAGGTGGGCGTGTTATCTCCCTGGTATTCCTGGTGGACTTGGTGCAAAGAAATGGTGTGTGTCAAAGGGATATGGGAAAGTGTCTGTTTCATTAAAGTAAAATATATAGTGGCAGGTAGCTATTAGAATAGAGGAAAACAGAACATGGTCTGATTTCTCTTAGCTCTGTCCTTTTTAATTTAAATAGTTATTATCAGAGATGAGAACATATATAACAAATAGTACCCTGAAGTATGGTTCAGCATTCCCTTTAGATTCAAAATACAAAATTCAGTAAATAAGTAAATTCCAAAGCAGATAATATGCTTAACATGTAGTTCTATGAAATGTTTATGAATACCACCAAATAACCCCTAAGTTACCAAACTCAAGGGATATAGTATAGTACTCTTTTATTTCACATCAGAATCTTGGTATGAAATAAAATGTTGATTAGACTCAAATGTTGATTAGACTCTATTACTAAAAATTATCTTTAGATTTCTCTAATAATGTTCCTCCACCCTACCCATCCCCAACATTTCTGATTCAACTCTAACATTTCTAGTTATTCTTTCTCAGATTCTGTTCAGTTGTCTCCTTTTATTTACCTTTAGATATTGAGATCACTGAGAATGGTATTAACAATCTATTGTCACATAATTCTCCCTCAGTCCTTTCAGCCACACCCAACTTATTAGTTTCTATCTATTCACCAATCACTCCCAAGTTTATATCCCAGAGCAGTTCTGCACTACATGCTACATTATGTGTATGGAGCACCTATATGACATGTCCACTTGAATGTCTGAAAGACACAGCACATTTGATATGTCCAAAATGAATTCAAAGCCTGTAACCCTCCCCATATAGTCCTATTCTAGGAATCTCTATTCCAAAGACACCACCAGCCTCTACTCAGTTATATACAACAGATACCTCTTGTTTCCTTATCTTTTCTAAACCAATGAACTAATCACATCTGGTTGATATACCTCCTAAATAATTTTCAAATCTCATTTCTTTTTTGATTGCTTCACAACCACTTCTTTTATCTACTTTACCATACTAGTGAATGATCTCCCTTGTACCAATTTTTCACCCCTCATACTTCTAGAACTAAATAAGCTTGTCTCCGCAAAACATGACTCTGATAACATAAATTTTCTGGTTAAAATCTTATGTGGTTAATCTTTGCTTTTAGGATTCCAAGCAAAATAATTAGTATAGCCTTGCTAAGGACAACTATTCATTACCCCCAAATTGGGTCAGATACCTCTGCTACATGTTAGCTTTTTCATCTTGTGTAATTTTCAAAGTCGCTGCTGTATCCTCAGTGTCTGCAGAGTGCTTTATACAAAATCTGTGCTTAGTAAATAAATTCTTAAATAAATGAACACACAAATTTGTATACATCTTATCAGTATGGTACATTAATTCTGAAATATTAGAAAAATAATTGAAATTTATTGGCATCTGATGTATGTAAAATTACTCTTAAGTATTCCTAGCACAAACCTTAGGTTGACTTTTACTCTAATCTCATATTTAATTTAATTAAATGGCTATTACTGACTCTCTTCCTAGTAGAATTTTTTTGCATTAGATAACATTAGTTAACAACTTTCCATGATTATTAAGTGAATTTTTTTAATTCAAATACTGCATACTAATTATTTCTCCTCATCTTTTACAGGGAAAGAACTCAATTTTAACATGGCTGCTTTATCTACCACATTTTGAGCATTCAAGATTCAAGATCTTAACATATTCAGTTGTGTGTCTCCAGATCTGAACAAAATGTCTGATAGATTGTAAGTTTAGCACAAGCACATAAAATAGGTATATATCCATTTATTAAAAAATCATATTTTAGTACTTAATAGTAAGCAAACAAAATATTCATATTTTAAAAGCATAGCTGAAACCAGTTTGGCTCAGTGGATAGAGCATCGGACTGCAGACTGAAAGGTCCCAGGTTCGATTCCGGTCAAGGGCATGTACCTGGGTTGCGGGCACATCCCCAGTAGGAGATGTGCAGGAGGCAGCTGATCGATGTTTCTCTCTCATCGATGTTTCTAACTCTCTATCTTTCTCCCTTTCTCTCTGTAAAAAATCAATAAAATATATTTAAAAAAATAAAAATACATTTAAAAAAGCATAATATTTCCTTTAAGACTTTTGCAGGAAAAAATATTTTTTAGACTCCGGTTTTAAAATTGTATAAATATGAAAGCACA
Source organism: Myotis daubentonii (assembly GCF_963259705.1). NCBI lineage: Eukaryota > Metazoa > Chordata > Mammalia > Chiroptera > Vespertilionidae > Myotis > Myotis daubentonii. The sequence goes on from NC_081842.1 coordinate 90,586,952, forward strand.
CTTTTTTCTTAACTATTAATTTTTACTTACCTAAAAAAATTAGAGAGAAGCGCAATTGCTCTCAAAAGATACATTGATAGGGACATATTGTTATTTTCTTATTCAAAATTTAACAGGAAGTAAGACTACTTCCTGTTCTATTTGAATGATTCAGGATTTGAATCAAAGTAAATATATGGCTCCAGTAGAATGGATTTTCTATATCTTTACCATAATTTTAGAAAAAGAAAAGATTTAATAAAGATACTATTAAATCATCTAATGGACAATTTTGCTTGGCAGTGTCTGGCGGCATTTCTGTTTGTTATAGTGTGGGGAGAGTCCAGGGAGTACCATCAGCCTTTAGTGGACTGAGGCCAGAGTGCTGCTGAGCATTCTACAGTGCACAAGACAGCCCTGCACAACAAAGCATTGTCTGACCCAAAGTCAACAGTGCCCACCCCTGAAATACTTACATTTACTCTATTCATGACCTATCATTCTCTTCCTTGTTACAACAAATTGGGAACTATTAGAGAACAGTGAAGTTGTGCGCATTTATATGGGACTAGAGGCCCGGTACACACAAATCATGCACTCAGGGGTGGGGGGAGTCCCTCAGCCCAGCCTGCACCCTCTCAGAGTCAGGGAGCCCTCAGGGGATGTCTGACTGCCTGTTTAGGCCCACGGTCAGACATCCTTAGTGCTGCTGCAGAGGCAGGAGAAGCTCCTGCCACCGCCACTGAGCTCACCAGCCATGCACCCTGCTTCTGGCTGAGCAGCGCTCCCCCTGTAGGAGCACACTGACCCCCAGGGGGCAGCACCTGAGTGTCTGCCCCTAATAGTCAGTGTGCGTCATAGTCACTGGTCATTCAGCCGTTCTGTTGATTTGCATATTAGTCTTTATTATATCGGATGCTTGGTCTTTTCTCAGATCTTAGTTTACTTGTATAATGAAAGGAATGCTGAATACTCTGACTGAGGCCATTGTGATACATCCCTGAAATAACAATCTTTAAAACAAATTCTATCCACATTTCAAGGTCTACCACTTTTGACATACAAGAGTTAACTGAAACCATTTCAGCCACAGTCCTACACTGTTCATTTCCTCCATGTAAGACATACCAACTTATTTTTCTTGTTTGCAAATTTGAAATAAAACTCCAACCTCACTTTCCTTTTAATTCCTAAAATTCTTTTCATAATGTTCAAAATGATCAGGCACTTTTCTTTTAATGACCTCTTAAATTCCTTTTAATGCTACTGAAACATTACTGTTGTGGTGATAATTTATTCTTTTCAACAAATAGGTATTAATTCCTATGTGTACAAGATCCATTATTACTACTACTATTCAACTGCTATACATCCACAAATATAGGAATCCATAGGAATTTTGTCCCAATGAGAAAGATAAATCATGTATCATTTAAAATATTGCAACGTTTAAAAATGAAAGCAACATAGCATTCTGATGAAGTATTATGGGAGTCATTTAAGAAGAGATTATACATGTTAGTCAGAAACAAAGAAAGTTTCCTAGAGAAGTGGCCCTTCCAACAATTTATAGAATGCATAGATTTGAACTGGTGGAATTATTCCAGAGGGGGAAAAAAGGGAGAGAACTCAAGGCAGACTTGGATAAAGAGTTGACCTAGAGAAGAATATGGGCTAGTTAGGAGGATTTGAGAAATGCTGTAAAGTATCGGGCACCTTATCTTAAAAGGGGTGCTGAGAGCAGCATTTTATGAGATATATTAAAAGCCTTGAATGTTAGGCTGGAGTTTGACTATCAAATAAAAGCAAGAAGAAATCTCCTTAAGTTTTCGACCAAGTGATTATCAGGCTCAGAACTAAGTTTTAGAGATCTATTTGGCCATGTGTAAAACTGAATGGATCAGGGAGCAACTGGAAACCAAATATCTCTATTATAAAGTTGAACCACAGGAAGATCTTCTGGAGAAGACAAGGTAGCAGTGAAATTACAGACAGTAAATGTTTCCATATTTTTGTTTATATTCTACTTCATAAATCATTTAAATTGTAAGCTCTACGGTGCATAATTTTAAGTGCATTTTCTCTATATTCCACTTATTATCCTTACTTACATCTTAGTTTCAAATCCTTGTTTCTCCAATATCTTATTTAAGTTATTATAATTAACTGTAAAATATTCAGAAATAAAGAAATTTATAATCTAGAAATTTATGATAACCCAAACAACAAAATAAATAAAATCTAGAAGTTTATCAAATGGAATTTATTTTGTATTAATGGCCTGATAAAGTGATATAAATTGCTGTTTTGATTTAATGTTGCTGATAGGTTAGTTTTGCTTTGGAGGGCTGAAAGAAATTTATCTTTTTGATAGCTTGAGCGCTAAAGATGGATTACTTAGGAAAAGGCATCAGAAAGTCATTTGTTGAATTTCATCATTAGGTAGGGCATTTGGACACTTCTAAAAGTTCTTTAAAAAAGGGAGGGGCTCCATATCAGCATTTAAAAAAGAATATGAGAAATCAAAATCCATTGTGGTCCCAAACATTTCAAGCTGAATAAACGAGAAACTGCAGATGGGAGAAACTAAGGCTCGGAAAGGTACAAGGAAACATAGCAGTTATGTGTAGAACCTGATACAGAACTCAGGCCATTGGATTCCTGACCTGGGCTCTTTCCTGAATGTAGTGCTTCCCATTCACATTGCCAAACAGCCAAACAAACAAACAAACCCTCAGTTGTCTATGAGAGTTATGGTGGGATTTTCTTCTTCTCTAGTTGCTCTGGATTCTTCAGTTGGCCACCATTGAGGGATTCCTGCTGCAGCGCTTTGCAGCTAGACTGGGAGCGGTCCTTGGGCTGCATCTTAAAGCTGTTCATGTTTTTTTATACAATTTTAAATAAACACTATCAAAGGCACCATGCAATAAATTCATCATGGGGACAGAAAAAGAAATAGTAAATAATGAAATGAACACATGAATGCAAAGTTGTTTTAGTTTTTATAAATCTGCCATGGAAGGGTTTATGCTTTCAATGTTGATTTAACAAACATGCAACAATAATAGGCATTGCATAGGTTAAGTCGAATGTAATGACAGGTAAAACTATGCAGCTTGCCCTAACCGGCTTGGCTCAATGGATAGAGCCTTGGCCTGCAGACTCAAGGGTCCCAGGTTCGATTCCTGTCAAGGGCATGTACCTTGGTTGCGGGCACACCCCCAGTAGGGGGTGTGCAGGAAGCAGCTGATTGATGTTTCTCTCTCATTGATGTTTCTAACTCTCTATCCCTCTCCCTTCTTCTCTGTAAAAAAAATCAATAAAATATATTTTAAAAAAATAAACAAAACAACAACCAAAAAAAAAAAAAACAAAAACTATGCAGCTTGGTGCAGAGTTATCTTAGTTCGTGTTTGCCAATCATTGGGTCTATTTTTATTTCACACGTTATCTAATCTTTAAAATGTCACCTTCCATACCATTTTGGTAAACATCTGAAAGTGCAAAATCATCATCATAAAAAGGTAATTATAAAAGTTAAATAAAACAGTAACTGCATACTTACAAGACATAGTTTCCAGGAATTTTCTCCTTTAGGATGATGACATTTTACTTGTAGTTTTTATGAATGGAAAGAAAAATATATTTAAGGAATGCTTTTATTTTCTTGATATCAATAAATATGTTTGACTTATATCAGTGATAGTGAATAGTATGTTTCCTAGGCAAAATCACAAATAAAACAATCTCTTTATATTATTTGTACTTATATTATTTTCATTCTCAAGCTTTTCCATTTTCCTCCACAATATATAGACCTAATAGGAAGTATTAGCTAGACCTCTTTGTATTCATAAGAAATAATATATTACTTCTCTATTAAAAAACAATACTAAAAAGCCAAGCATTTATGATGCATTATCTGATTTAATGCTTTCCAAAAAAATAAAGTAGGTATATTTTCCAGAGGAGCAAATTGAGTTTTAAGCTAAGTAGTATGAAGTCATAAAGAAGAGCTTGAGTTCCAACCTATCCTTATCTGACTTCAGAACTTCAACTTTAAAATATGCAATATTGATTTTCAAGGTCACACTGCATTCAAAATATAATCTGTGAAGAAGTTTATATTTCACCCCGGAGATGCCAGCCTGTATTTGGACACTAAACATTGTAGTCTTGTAAAAGCACAGCCCAGCCCTCTGTGGACACAGGTAACGTATTGCCTCAAACAATCGATAGACTCCGCCACCCACAAATGGCTCCAGTGTCAGCCACCTAGACTTAAAACAAAAAACTAAATAGCAAATTACAAAATTTGGGGCATCACAAAGAAAATAGAAAAGGTGTTTTGGAGGCCAGAATAAAACTTTCCATAATTCTGTAATAATTATTTAAATCATGAGTCTTATTTTTAAAAATATAAAGAAAAATGTTCACCCTAAAAAGAAATGTAAGATTAATGCTCAGTATAATATTTGAGCCCAATGGCCTCAGTTTTAGTTTTGAGTTACTTTTTGAAATAGTTGTATTTTTGGAAAATATATTTCATGATTTGCATTATTTTTTTAGAGGTCTTCCAAAAATCAAAGAGAAATCTCACTTAAAAAAAAAGATTTAAAATTATCCTACTTTGCAATTACGACTCTTAAGTATGAGATATATTATAAAAATACAGTGGTGTTATATTTCTTATAAAAATCTTGCTACCGCAACATTGTATAATTACTTCACCATTTACTCATCCTTAACTCAATTATCCCCAACTATGCTAAAAGAAATGACATAAGGTAATTGATTTATGATGAAATCATCTAGAGTGGTGGTATCTGATATAGTAACAATCGGGCATATATGGCCATTTAAATTTAAATGTAAATCAATTAAAAGTAAAACTTAAAGCACAATTTCTTAGTAACAAGATCCACACTTCAAGTGCTGAGTAGCCACGTATAGCTAGTTATTGGCTACTAGTTTAAGACAGATATACATCACTGCCATCATCACAGAAAGTTCTATTGAACACTCATTCTGAAAAAAATGTTCCAATCTGTCCCTTGTGCTGTTCATTTTCAATAACAGCTGATTTTTAAAGTAATTTTGTCAATGTCACATAAAGAAAATAAATGTTGATCTATTGTCTTCTTTTCTGTTTTGTGCATAGTTTTTTCTGTTAGTACAAATACATCATTCTTATTAAGAATGAACTAAAATCTGACCCATACAACCTGTTCTTCTACAAATTAAATCAGAAAAAAGTTATTGTTTTAATCAGATGTGCATAAAAACAGAAAGATGAATAAGAATTTCAATTTATAAAAAGCACTAGAGGCCCGGTGCACAAAAATTTGTGCACTCGGGGGGGAGGGGGGTCCCTCAGCCTGGCCTGTGCCCTCTAGCAGTCTGGGACCCCTTGGGAGATAACGACCTGCTGGCTTAGGCCTGCTCCCAGGTGGCAGAGGGCAGGCCCAATCCCTAGGTGCAGCCCCTGGTCGGGCTCAGAGCAGGGCCGATTGGGGAGTTGGGGTGCCGCCCCGTCATGCAGAGAGCAGGGCGGATTTGGAGGTTGTGATGCCACCCTCAGTCATGCTCAGGGTAGGGCTGATTGGGGGGTTGGGGCACTGCCCCCTGTCACACTCAAGGCAGGGTTGATGGGGAGGTTGCAGTGCCACCCCCTGTCATGCACAGAGCAGGACCAATCAGGGGGTTGGGGCGCTGCCCCCTGTCACGCACAGAGCAGGGCCAATCAGGGGGTTGGGGCACTGCCCCCTGTCATGCACACAGCAGGGCCCATCAGGGGGTTGGGGCTCCGTACCCTGTCATGCACAGAACAGGGCCCATCAGGGGGTTGGGGAGCTCCCCCCTGCCACACACAGAGCAGGGCCCATCAGGGGGTTGAGGAGCTCCCCCTGTCACTCAGAGAGTAGGGCCGATAGGGGAGTTGGGCCACCGTCCCCTGTCACGCACAGAGCAGGGCGGATCAGCAGGTTGGGGCGCCACCCTCTATCACCCACAGAGCAGGGCCTGTGGGGGGGCGGGGTGGGTGTTGGGCCACCGCCCTCTATCACCCACAGAGCAGGGCCGATCAGGGGGTTGGGGTGCCACCACTCTCACACTCTGGGCAGGGCCGATGGGGAGGTTATGGCTCTACCCTGTCACACACAGAACAGGGCCCTTGGGGGGGAGGGGGTTAGGTGCTGCACCCTGTCACACACAGAGCCGCAGGGCGATCAGGGGGTTTGGGCGCTGCCCCCTGTCACGCTGATCCCGGTGCTGGGAGCATATTACCCTTTTACTATATAGGGTAGAGGCCTGGTGCATGGGTGGGGGCTGGCTGGTTTGCCCTGAAGGGTGTCCCGGATCAGGGTGGGGGTCCCCACTGGGGTGCCTGGCCAGCCTGGGTGAGGGGATGAATGCTGTTTGCAGCTGGTAACACATCCTTCAGGGTGGGGGTCCCCACTGGGGTGCCTGGCCAGTCTGGGTGAGGGGCTGAGGGCTGTTTTCAGGCTGGGGGTGACTGAAGCTCCCAACCGCTCCTTTTTTCCTTTTTTTTATTTTTATTATTCTGGGCCAGGTTTAGCTTGAGGCTTGGCTCCAGCTCTTAGGCCTCCGCCACTGAAAGTAGGTTTCTGGCCTTTGCATACAATATTGTGAATCTGCTGGCTGAAGTCTGGCGGTATTCATTACAATGTTTGAAATTGCAGGCTCAGAGGCCTGCAGTCGCAGGTGGGGAACATTGGTTTCCTCCGTCACTGAGGCAAGCAAGCCTCATGTTAGTTTCAAGCTGCCTGGCTGTCGTTCGCCATCTTGGCTGACAGTTAATTTGCATATCTCGCTGATTAGCCAATGAAAAGGGTAGCGGTCGTACGCCAATTACCATGTTTCTCTTTTATTAGTGTAGATGTGGCTTTTTCCACTGCTCATGTGTAAACTATGTTGTTACTTATTATGTGAAGTGTGCAGGCATTTGTGGTTCACAATGAAAAGTCAACATTTTCTTTAATTTCAAGTTTAAAGAAGCTCTCTTCCATCATAGTGGCAGTAAAATTTATGATTAATATTTTATAAAGACATAAAAGTTGTTGTGATATATTTTATAGGCTGAGTCCTTCTAAATTGTATATTGCAAGATTAAAAAGTTAAAACATTTAGCCCTAAAAATGGAATTTCTCCAAATATTTTTTTTCATCATGCTCCTTGACACTATGTGTTCAATACTTATTTCTGATTTCTCATCAAACTTGCCTTTCCACCATAACACAGAATTTGTATTTCAGGTGAAATCATAACTTTCCATTATTTTAGAGATGTATATTTACTCTGTCACTCACCACAGAAAAAAATGCCATCTTTTCTGATTTAGAGATCAAATAAACTAAAAATTTTTTATTTGAGCCAATCTTTGCAATTATTCATAGGAATTTTGTAAAACAAGGTGGACATCCTAAATCAATGTTCCATAAATTCTAAACTAACCACCTTCTGTTTTTTAAAAAAACTCTTCCTAGTTTCCTCCACGTGTATCCATGGAAATTTCCATATCATATATATTGCCCTTGTGCACCTAAGTCTATCTACAATCTACTGTCTCTGAAAACAACCATTGAGATATTAGATGTTTATAAAGATTATTAGAGGCCTGGTGCATGAGATTCATGCACTCTGGGGGTGTTCCCCAGCCTTGCCCATGCCCTTTCACAGTGCGGGAGCCCTGTAATCGATCTCCCCAAAGAGATAGGCCCTGCCCACACATCCAGGGATCCTCGATGGATTGCCCCAAAGAGGTAGGCCATAGCCAGAAGACCCCAAGCTGAGGGACCCCCCACCTCACCGCATGGAGGTGAAGCTGCCGGAACCTGCCTCCAGGGCTCCTCGTGCACTCAGCCCCACCCACCCGTGTGTGCCTGCTGCGCATGCAGCCTCCTGGCGATGGATTGTGATGGCATGAGTGTGTGACAACCATTTGCATATTAGCTCTTATTATATAGGATACCCATTTCCTTTAATTTTGATGCAGACCATTGATAAATGTCCCCTTCCCACTCTCCTCCCCTCATTTCATCTATGGGAAATGTTCTGCACCACTAAAGGAATATATAGCATTATTATCAGTTAGTTGTAATTAACTTCACATATCGAATGATGGTATGCTAGATGCTAGTGGAAAAAAAATTAAATAGATCTGGTCTCTGCCTTCTAGCACTTACATATTAAATCATGATAGAATGAGTTGTTATTTTTAATTGGCCAGCAAGTATAACATTTTTCACATAAAGTGTTCTAAAAAATTAGGCAATTCATTTGGCTTCCTCCATAAAGTCTGATTCATAATGCATATTAAAATATGGTGAACAGCTAAAAATGCCTAGGAAGTGTATAATAGTTCCATGTTTTACTCCCAAGAAAGTGAAAATGCCTGGCAGCTGACAATTGGCATCTGATAGCTAAGTTGAAATATTTTCAACAAATATAAACAATTCTCAAGAATCTAAACAATAATCAGATGAAGCCATTCTGTGACTATGGAGTGGAATAAGCCAAAGGCAAGTCTTCCATGACCAGATCTGAAACAAGATAGAGCTCAGGGCATTCAGCAACTATAAAAAATGGCATATTAACTATTTCATCTTTATAATAGCAAATGTAATTCTGCTTTAATATTTTTGATTTCTAGGTAAAAATTACCAACATATTCATTACTAGATTTCTCCCAATCCTGACAGCATCCAACTCCAAAGCCCTTTTTAAAATATTCAGGACAAGCCTCTCCTAATTCTAGTTATAAAGCCTCTCCTAGCTCTTACCATGCACTCAGAGATGTCTGGTAAGCTTTCTTCTTTTCCATAGCCACTAAATAAGCCTGATGTCCAATGATCTTTGGCTGGCAGTCTCCAACATGCCTTATGGCCCAATTTTTATAATTTTATTTTATATGTTTAAAATTATAGCTAAATGAGTAAATATTATTCTAAACAGCCTGATATGGCTTGATGTGTAAGTGAAAAAATATTTAAGATGCTGATGATCTGTATCCTCTCAGTATATCAAATTACAAGGTGTACCAGTTAATAATGCAACTTTTTTCAATAGATGGAGTTGATATATATGCAATATGATATGTATGTTATTTAGTTGTATTGACAGCAGGCTTTAAAACTTCATATGTCAAATTTGCTGAAGGTGTTAACATCATAGATATTTTTACACTTAAAAATGTCAAATTTTGTGCCAAAAAAAGAGCATTTGCAGGAAGTTATAATTCATTACTTTATTTTGAAGAAAAGTGCTGCTGAATACTTTGGGAAGCTTATGGTGAACATGCTCCATCTCAAGATACTTGTGAGCACTGGTTTAAATGCTTTAAAAGTGATGATTTCGATGTTAAAAACAAAGAACATCCAGGTCAACCGAAAAAGTTTGAAGACCAATAATTGCAAGCATTATTGGATGATGATGCCTGTCAAACTCAAAAACAACTTGCAGAAAGATTAAACGTTGCTCAGCAAACGATTTCTAATCATTTACAAGCAACGGGAAAGATTTTAAAGAAAGGAAAATGGGTGCCATGTCAACTGAAGGAAAGACAAATGGAAAACCAAAAAGTCATCAGTAAAATGTTGGTTCAACGGCACAAAGGAAAGTCTTTTTGTGCATTGAATTGTGACTGGTGATGAAAAGTGGATTTATTTTGAGAATCCCAAATGCACAAAATCATGTGTTGATCCAGGTCAACCATCAACACTGACTGCAAGGCCAAATCGCTGCCTTTTGGTGGGATCAGGAAGGTGTGGTGTATTACGAGATTGTAAAACCAGCTGAAATCATTAATTCTGATCACTACTGACAAAAAATAATCAATTTGAACAATGCTTTGATTGTAAAATAACAAGAATGGGCCAGAAGACACGGCAAAGTAATTTTGCTTCATGATGACACCCCATCATACACTTCAAAACCAGTTAAAGACACATTAAAAGATCTTGCCTGGGAAGTATTAACCCACCCGCTGTATTCACCAGAACTTGCTCCTTCAGATTACCACTTGTATGCACACACTTTCTGAGCATCACTTCAAAACAGACAAAGAAGTGAAAAAATGGGCTCTGAATGGTTTGCCTCAAAACAGGAAAAGTTCTATTAAAACAATATTCACAAATTACCTGGAAGATGGGGAAATGTGTAGCTAGCGATGGACATTACATTGAATAAAGCATGTTTGATGTTTCTCTTGAAATCATGTTTTCTTTGATTACAAAATCTGCACTATTAACCAGTACACCTGGTATATAACTTTTTATATTTTAAAAGACATGTTTATGAAATAAGAAAAAGAGAAAAGAGCCTATGGACTAAACATTTTTGTGCCCCCCTCTCCCCTCGCAATTCATATATTAAAACTTAATTCCCAATGTGATATTAGGGAGTGGGGCCTTTTGAAGGTCATGCCAGAGATTAGTGCCCTTATAAAAAAAGAGCCCAGAGGGCTCCTTTAGCCCCTTCTGTCAATTGTGGACAGAGAGAGAAGACAGCCCTCTATGTACCAGGAAGCAGGCCCTCACCAGGTACTGAATGTGCCAGAACCTTGATCTTGGACTTCTAGCACATAGAACAGTAGGAAATACATTTCTGGCCCTAGCTGGTTTGGCTCAATGGATAGAGCCTCGCCCTGTGGACTGAAGGGTCAGGATTTGATTCTGGTCAAGGGCATATGCCCGGGTTGTGGGTTCGATCCTCAGTAGAGGGCATGCAGGAGACAGCAAATCAATAATTCTCTCTCAACATTGGTGGTTCTATCTCTCTCTCCCTCTCCTTTCCTCTCTGAAATCAACAAAAATATATTAAAAAAATAAAAAAGAAATATATGTCTGTTGTTTAGAACCCACACAGTCTATGCTATTTTGCTAATGGGGCTTAACTTTACATATGTTGAATTTTTATTTAATGTCATAATCTTGACTTAATTTGTCTAGTTTGCTCCTCATGGAAATTAATTCTCTAGCTTATATTCAAACCTGAAGCATTTTAAATAATTGTCCCAAGGTCGCACAGCAAATAAATTTTGAAATTTGGAGATAACCTCAGGTTGAGCTATGAAATGTGCTTGCTTCTGAACATGTTTCAATGAGAACAGGAAGAAAATTAATAAAATTAATGTAATATAATTAAAAGTATTTAAAATTATAATAATTTCAACATCAAGTAAACTAAGAATACTTAAACCATGATGGGCAATAATTAAAAATCATAATAAGATTAACATTTTTTTCTATCAAGAATAAGTTTTAAAAGTCTGGTCCCTGGTACCTTGAAATTTTCTCATAATATTCTCTCTTTTTTCCCATAGTTCACTCTACCCCAGTTTCACTGATATTTTTGCTGTTTATAGAAACATAAAAAATAAAGGGATGCTCCTATCTCATGGTCTTTATACTTGCTTTCCCCTCTCTCTGTGTGTATGTGTATATATAATATTACACATATGTATATATACAGCACACACACACACACACACACACACACACACACACACACACACACACTTTCCTTGACTCCCATTCCCACCTATCCAATTGAACTCCTTATCACCACCCTGATTTATTTTTCCCATATACATTAATACATAACATAATATATGTTGTATTCATTTATTTTGCTTTTCTGTCATTCCTACCTAGAACAGGTGCTGTAAAATTTTATTGCTGTGGTGATGGTGATTTTGACTCTTGGGGACAATCTTGATTTGTTTTGTTGTTCCGTTTGACCACTAATGCAACCCCAGTGTCCAAACAATATCTGTTACATAGTAGGCACTCAAAAACTTCTGGTTGAATAAATAAGTAAATGAAAACAAAATCTGAGACATATTACAAGACCAGTACTTATATTTAAAATGTTAGTATTTAATGTAATTTTACATCTCACTTCTACATTCAATCTATAACTGTAATAGATAAAAGCAAACAAAAATCTCTAATATTTAAAAATCAAGTAATCCAATTCAGAAATACAACATTCTGTGTTCTCCTCTTTTTCTTTCCCACATTACCTTACTTATTTCAATTCATTTAATTTCATTTTGATAAATATTTATAGGTCACCTCTCCCAAGGACCTTGCCAACAATTAAAATGTTATGATTACAAGTTCACTATTTGTTAGTTGTGTGAACTTGGCCAAGTGACTCAACCTGTATAATCTTTGGTGTCTTCATTTGTCAATTGTGACTAAAGTTAGAGTAACTGATGCCCTTACAGATAACATGAGATGAGATGATGCCAGCAAAGCATTTAGCACTGCCTCTGAACTATTGGTGCCATCAAACTAATTTTGTTCTTATCACTTGTAAATAATGATGCTACTTATAAAGTAAACATGCTAGATATATTATTGCTGTCATATAGACAGTATATTTCATAGAGAAAGTAAAAGAAACGGGTCTAATTTTAAAAGCACAGATAGAAAGCCACGTTTGCATGCAACAGTTACTTACATATAATAAAGCTCATCAATGCCCTTTTCAGATTCCCAGCTCTCTGATTCTGCCAAAATTACCACTCCTCCTCCCCTACTCAGATGCACACACAGACATCAAGCCACTCACTATTTGGAAGGTAATGCGGAGTTTTAACCTTTTGATGCCACCTTTATTTTTATTCCTTGACTGTAATGATAGTCAGCCAAGAACTTCTTTCCTTTGAACATGATTAATGCTATTTGAGGGTACTTTTATTGCATTTTGCTGTACATTTCCTGTAACTTTACCTAATTTTGAAATGATTTTAAACGTAGATGAGCAGATTTGCTGCGGATATAAATGGGGAGGAAAGAGCTTTTACTTACAGTGTATTTCTAGCACCTGCATCGCTACCTGAGGAGTGGCATTGAGGGATTCATGGTCGACTCTGCAGATAACCGCCACGCCGTCGTCGCTCCTGTCCACTCGGAAATCGAGCGTGCTGCTGACAGTGAAAGTCTTGCGGTTTGCATCCTCTTCTTTTAAATATTTTACATCTGAAAATAAAATATGAATTAAAAATTTCTGTGACAGTCTCCTTCACTATGTAACATTCCATTTAAGAAGAGGGCAATTTTAATGAATTAGAAATCAAAATGAAGGTCTAAGGTTAAGATACCATTCTAATGAAATCTTAAATATAGTTGAGGAAAAACGCTGTCCCATTTACTCAAAACTCTTAGTGGATGCACCTTCTTCCTATATTTATCAACTTTTAAAAGCAAATATTTTTTAGTTTAACATTTAATACATTTGAATTTGAGAAAATAAAAATACACTACTTGACAAAAATAAAATTTAAAAGTTAAATGCAGAAAGAATAGGGCAAGACAAAACGCTTTTATTCCTCAGTGAGAGATACTTATTATACTCCCCTTGAAAAATCAGGCCATTTTACATTATTAATCTCCCTTCTTTAGATTTCAATTGTATTTTATATTTTTAAGTAAATATATTTTTATTGATTTCAGAGAGGAAGGGAGAGGGAGAGAGAGATTAAAAACATCAATGATAAGCAAGAATCATTGACCTGCTGCCTCCTGCATGCCCCATACTGCAGGTTGAGTCCGCAACCCCGGGCACGTGCCCTGAAAGGGAATCAAACCGAGACAGCCTGGTTTATGGGTCGATGCTCAACCACTGAGCAGTGTCAGCTGGGCAGATTTCAATTTTATGAAAGAATAATCTTAATTCTCTGAGCCACAAGCATATTTGGGAAGAGCATTTTCACAACTACCTAGTTCAGCCTAAAAGAAAGTACAATCTACTATTTGAGCTAAGATTTTAAAATGAGCGATGTGAGGTGGACATAATTGCTAAAGAATACCTAAGGTGAGAAACTTTCCATCTTTAGTAAAGAAAATAAGGCAGTCACCTGAATATTTGGAATATATATATATCATACTATCTTTCTATCATCATACTATCTTTCCCATATTTTATGCTGACCACTTCCTTCTGAAGCAAACAGACACAATATAGTACTTAAAATTTATTTCATTTTTTACTTTCTAGCTTTATAAGATAACTGATGTATCACACAGTTATAGATAAACAGAAATTTTCTTTGTCTCATAATATATATATATATATATATATATATATATATATATATATATATATACTCAGTGGCCAGATTATTACGACCACCCCATCAGTACTTTTGGTGTGCAGGACTATGCTCCAACCAACTGAGCCACACCAGCTAGGGTGGAAACCAATTTTATAATTGTTATAGACATCTAACGTATTATTCCAAAATATTGGTGCTAATTGTTTAATATAATAACAGCTGCATTTTTAAGAAGAACACATCTGCTTCATTTAGCTATTTTGGTTCCCTGTACAAAAGCATAATTTAATGTAACATTAATTGGCCACATAAAATCTGATAGCAATTGTATGTAACATAAAATTTTAATGAGTATCATTAAATAAAATAAACAAAAGTATAATTTGTTGCTTTTAATATTAGCTTACATGACAGCTTATTAGGTTACTAGTAGGCATAAAATGAACAGGGAAAATGCATTGCAAAGAGCAAATCATACTATCCTTCCCATATTTTATGCTGACCACTTCCTTCTGAAGCAAACAGACACAATATAGTACTTAAAATTTATTTCATTTTTCACTTTCTAGCTTTATAAGATAACTGATGTATCACACAGTTATAGATAAACAGAAATTTTCTTTGTCTCATAGTTAATTTGTTGATTCCCTGTGTATTTTTGTTTCATGTTCTGTCTGTTTTATAATTGTATTAGAGGCCTGTTGCACAAAAAGTTTCGTGCAATAGGTCTTCCCTCCCCCTGGCTGCTGGCACCGGTTTTCCTCCGGCACCCGGGACCCAGGCCTTCGCTCCAGCCGGAGCCACCTTCAGTCTTCGCTCTGCTGCTTTGCACATACGTATGCAAATTAACTGCCATCTTTGTTGGTGGTTAATTTGCATATCTCGCTGATTAGCCAATGGGAGGCGTAGCGAATGTACGGTCAATTACCGTCTTTGTCTATTATTAGATAGGATTTTTTTTCTCCTGTGTCATGCCACTACTGGACATTGTGATCTAGAGCAATATTTCTGAAGTTGGAATGTGCTTATTAAGCACTGTATATCTTTTGAATATGAAGATTTGGACCAAATATGTTGTGATGTGGAGTCTGACAATCTGCTGCTGGCTCATGGACCATAGTTTTTGGAGCAAGGGTAGAGTAGACACCAGATACATGGACACCAGTGATATCCAATGAGCTATAACCAACGGTAAAGACTGCATATTGGAATATTGAGACTTACTCTGCACATGTACCTTTCTCCTTTCATTTCTTTTTTCTTTCTTTCCTTACCTTCTTTTCTTTCTTGCTCCCTCTTTCTCCCTTAATCCCTCCCCCTTCATCTGTTGCTTCTTTTCTTTCTCCCTTCCTTCCCTCTCTCTCACACCTCTTTTCTTAAGCTCACATTTTACCTTTACATTTTAAAATATGTATTTCTTCTTTTTTATATTTTTTTAAAATAAACATGTTATATATCATGCATTGGTGTAATGGCTAGAAAAAGTTGAGGGCAAATAATAAATAGAGGAGTTTGAAGGATTACTTTGCTTCATAATCTTTGCAGGCACCTCTCTTTCTCTAAACCAGGGTCTGGACATTTAAGTACTTGTCCCTTAGTAATAAGAACACTGGTTGTTTTGGTGGGTGGCAGTTGGGATTTATCTATTATGTTTTTGTACTTACATTGCAGATATTAGAAAATTTCTGTAAAAAAAAACTTTTTAAAAACCTTCCTAGGAATATCCCTTAAGTGTACATCCTATCTAATAATAGACAAACATGGTAATTGACCGTACCTTTGCTACGCCTCCCATTGGCTAATCAGCAAGATATGCAAGTTAACCGCTAACAAAGATGGCGGTTAATTTGCATACATAGGTGCGAAGCAGCTGAGCGAAGACTGAAGGCAGCTTTGGCCAGAGCGAAGGCCTGGGCCCCGGGTGCCGGAGGAAAACTGGTGCTGGCATCAGGGGAAGGGAAGGCCTATTGCACGAATCTTTTCGTGCAACAGGCCTCAGTCTCAATATAATTTATTTTATAGATATTTCTTGGTGAAGTCTCAAAAACAATATACAAATTTTATATTATGTAAATTTATCAGATTTGGTTTGTAGATAGCAACTTGCTTCTGTTTGGGATTTTTGGTTGTTTATCTCATCAAGAGCTATAGTGGGGGGGAGGGGGGAAGGCAGACTGTTGGACACCCTCTCCCCCCCAGTCAGTTAGTTAACAAGTTCTGAGTCAGGTTAGTCAAGAAAAAAAGCAAAGGGTCATCTGGACTTTTTACATACAAATCTTTCCATAAAATATCAGATGTCAGGAGACATCTTCACATGCACATAGTTAATAGTTATATTAATGATTCTGATATATTTGCTTTCTTTACTTTTGTGATTTTGATCCCATTTTAACAGACCTGGAAAGAGACATTCTCATTTTTTATAAATGGAAACCAGCCCTCATCCTGTGGCAGCCCTCTGGATCAAACATGCACCTAAATGGGTCAGTTTCCATTTAATCCATTATAAGGCCAATAGGCCACACTGGGAACAATGCAGCCCTGACATACATTTTTTGTCTTGTTCTGAGTACTGAAAATGCTATATATTCTCATCATCTGAAGATATCGCTTAGAAATCACATAGAATATTATGTGAGTTCTGACCTATTTGGGCCTACCATTCTTTGGAATTCACCTCCGCCACTTCAAAGCCTCAGTATATGCCACAGATACGGATGCTTATATAGAACTTGAATTTTACTATTATTTTCATAATCAAAGTTTGTAAAAGTATATTTTGATGGACCAGATGACAATTTTAGTAGAAGAATTTAAATAAATTATTCTGAATCCATACCGCTATTATTATGGCATTTTAATGATTTGACACCATTGTTAGTAAGCTGGCTACATAAACTATTACCATAGAAAACAGAAAATGGGAGCATTATATGAGATACCATGGCTTTCTCCTCAAAAACATAGAGTGACCATATTGAACAATTGGATATGTTGTGTAATTACTGCTTTAAAAATGTTTTATAGATCAAAAGTTCTGTTGATATACATTTCTTATAGATCAACATTTTGAAAACAAAATACATTATTTTTAGAAGACAACTAACAAAACAACCTTTTTTTTTCTTAATTGTCATTAAGGAACTCTATCTGGTTAACTTATTCAGTAACTGAGATGCATATTTTAAAACCAGCTTGTCTTAGAGGAAATGTCATTGCATTTTTTCTTAAATTTAAGTATTCAAATGTATTTTACAAAGCATTTTTCTTTAATATTCAAGGTAAGAACTACATTTTATATCAGCTTTAAACTTTCTCCAGACCAAAAATATTGAGGTTAAGACTTACAAGGTAGACCTTTAAAGTGATAACCACAATCCCTTTTCATTGGAAAGGACTGCAAAACAAACTCTTGAGGCAAGCACATCATAGCCTATGAGTACTCCTTCATTCAACATCAAAGGGGTAGATTTATAGAAATCCTTTTCCTATAGAGTGACAGTCATAATCTTGGCTTTCAAGCTATGTCTCAACTATTAACCAGCAACACAGAATAACTATTTTACCTGACAAAGAATTTTACTGAAAATCAGTTTCTTGTTAATAGATTTCAAAAGCTCAGATGAGCAAAACAGCATTTATGAAGAACTGGTGAATGGAATGTACTTCATTGATTTAAATATTCTAAAACACCTCTCAATTTACTTAGACAAGCAGAATGTTATACTTCTTACCAAGCTCCTCTTAAGTGTTATCCCACAGGTCTGCATTCAAAGGTACCATAATAAATCTTGCTTTATATTATCTGGGGCCAACGTAATTCAGAACATATGCATTTGTCTAAAACTTAGGAACTCAGAGAGGAACTTCCTCTCCTGACTGTCAGTACCAGGAAACATTAAACCTTTTTTGTACAATTGGCTTGTGAATATGATAATTAACTGATTTTGACTCTTTCTTTGAAATAGATAAAGGCCCATTAAAAGTTTGCAATACATCATTGGCAAATATGAAAGGCTTTATAAAAAGAATGCACTTACTAATTTTACTTTAAGTTCCATCTATTTTTCTATATCAATCTGGCTGCTGCTCCATATTCAATAACATTACCTTTATATTAATCAGTGATTTCTGGATTTACACAAATCATTCTAGAACAAAGTGAATTAGAAGAGTCATTTTCAAAAACACTGGACCAGTTCAATTTCTGCTGATGGCTTAGGAACAATATTTAAATAGTTATTAAGATTTAATATTTTGGAGCACTAAGAACAATATCAATCTAAGAGAACAGTCAGTAAGGAGTAGTCATTTTCTTTGAAAATTATTGAGGTAAAATCTTAGATTAATATCACCTAAATGGTTAAGTCTGTATTTAGTTCTTTATTTAGCTTTTCTGTGATAGAAGAATACTAAGACTTGGTTTGCCAGTCCAGTAGAACATCCAGCAAAAGAAAAGAGTCACTGCCTTCAAAAATTAATAAGGTAAAGTCTGAGACCATTCTAACTGAAAATAAGTTTATAAGTCAAGTAATTCATTCATTCTGTATATAAAATCCTTGAACTCTTACCATGTATTTGACACCATGCCCAATTCTGTACAAAAAGTTAAATGAGGAAAATGATCACATTCTAGCAAGGGATATATATATATATATATATATATATATATATATATATATACACACACCTTACATAGCTCATTCATGATCTTATAAAGGTGTATCCTACATAATTTTAATGATCTTATAAAGGTATATCCTGCATAATTTATGGAGTTTATCTTGGGCACTTTGGTCTTAGTTTACATTATACCAATTATTTATAAATTAAAAATAAATCAAAAGAGTGATATATGAAGGGGAGGAAATAGTAGCCTTTTGTAAATCTAATTCCAGACCAAAAGAGTTTATTAGGGACTTCTTAATATTTTATATCTTACAGATTTGTGTTCACAAAATGTAAAAAAAAAAAGTATATCTAAATGTGAAAATAAGTTTATAATTCTCTATCATGTCTGTGCTTGATGAATTGGAATTCATAGTGTCTGCCAGAATCAGGTTTAATAGTTAATCCCTTTCCTATGTAGTTTCTTTTGCAGGCATCCCTTGCTTTTAATTGCCCTGGTCTGTAACATGGAACTCCAGCCTCCTGTGATTAAACTTGAAGAGGTACCTGACCCCACAGTATTTAATTTGTTGGTGGCAAGCATAAAACTTTATCCCCAAATAGAAACTATGTAATTAACAAATCATTCTACTTTTCCATCATTCATCTTAATTAGTTTAAGAGTTTGAAGAACTCAATGAAATAGAACCTAAAAACACATGCTTAAGCACATATACACATACAGGAACACACACACAGCTGGTTCTAGGAAAATCATTATTTAGCTAATCTAAGAAGAGAGAATGGTTCATTGGGTAGATATAAGGTATGCAAAACTGAGGAAGAAGCAGTTAGCTGATTGCAGTAGGAGACAGAAAGTAGCTAGATCACTATGAAGCTAGTCCATCAGTGAGCTTTTAATATGCAGGGAATAACCGTAATGTATATAACTAGGCTCCCTCATGCTCTTTTCACTTAACAATGGGCTCCTAGCTGGTGTATCTCAGTGGTTAGAGCGATGACCTGTGAACCAAAGGTTTGTGGGTTTGATTCCTCATCAAGGGCGTGTACCTCAGTTGCAGGTTTGATCCCCAAGTCCTGATCTGGGAGCATGTGGGAGGCAACCAATTGATGTGTGTCTCTCACATTAATGTTTTTCTCTCTCCCTCTCTCCCCCTTCCGCCCTCCCTTTCATTCTCTCTAAATAGATATATATGGAAAAATATACCCTCAGGCAAGGATTAAATAAACAACAATAAAAATACATGGGCAGAAAACCATTACAATCACATTTACCATTCTCCAAGTCTGTTCCCCACTGATCAATGGGGAAAGGGACTGGAAAAAGGCAGTTTAGGTGCGTGTCTAATAAGATCTGAGTAACATGGGGAAGTGCCTACCTGTCTGCCAGTCATACCTGAAAACAAATTAGTGGTGAGGATGGGCGTGGCCACTTTAAGGGCATGAAACCTGAATATTTAAAATTACAAACAATGGAAGTTTCCTCTCTTCCTGGCTTGGGTTCCTGGCTCATCTGTGGCAGGGGGGTGAGCTACCCTGTGCCCACATAGTGCAAGGCCATGTTAGACTCAACAAGTTGGACTAATAGACTTTCATTAGCCTGAATGCTGAACTACCCCAGCAACATGGAATGGAAACTTGGACACTGGCCCTGTTTCTGGTTCTGCTGGAATCCTGGCTGCACCTTTTCTAGGACTGGATTAAGGTGCAGGGGACTTTGGGACCCTAGAAATGTAACTCCACACAAATAAAGTCCTCCACACCCCATCCTCCCATGGGACTTCTGAAAATGCTTATTTCAGTGTCACCCAAAGAACTTCTACCATGGTCCCATGAGTGACAGGGAAATTTGATTATCTGATAACATAACTACATTAAAAATATATCAAACTATAAAATATTTTAAAAATATATTATTCATATAAAGTTCATAAAGAAAAGAGGAAGAACAAAATTGAAATTTTTTATAATTACAAAAAAAGGAAAAGTATAAAATATTTTTGCTTCTTCTAAAGGCAAAAATATAAATTTATAAATAAATTTTGATTATTAAGTGTTCAATAAAATATAAATTTATTCTATGAAAAAAATAAGAATGAGAGACAAAATAATTTGTAAGACTAAATAAAGGACGATACTTGGAAGATATTAGAATAATTTATGAGTCAACATTGTGAAAATACATGACTGTAAAAAAGAAACCAAGGTGACTTCTGGAACAGCAGCACAGGAGCTCTGCAGACTCTCTCTCTCCAGCAAAACAGTAAGAACTGGTGAAAATTATTTAAACATACACACAAATTTAAGGTCTTTTGTTCCCTGAGCATATAACAAATGCAGAACCAATTACTCAAGAAAATCTACTTAATCGTAGTAAGAACAGGTGGAGTCTGTGGTCCTAGAGCCATGACCTGCTCCTGCCTCCGTGCCACCCCCAACTCAGTGTGAGTGAATGTGGGGCAAGAAGATGGGGCTTCTCCTCCCTTTCAGCTCCCAGTCAAGGGCTACAGTATTTTCCCAGGAGAGGAACGCAGCCAATATTTCTTATTCCCTTCACTTCTGCATTTGGTTGCAGAGGCTACATTGCAGGGAGTGTGGCTGAGAGATTCAGGTTCTGTTCCTTTACCCAGTTCCCACTTGTAGGCCAGAAATACAGGGTCCCAACAGTTCACATCTCAGGCCACTCATATGAATAGAGGTTTCAAGCCAGAGAGGCCTGCCAAGAAGACAGAGTCTACCTCTGCTCTCCCAGCATCTTGCTTTTACAGAGGAGTGAGTGCACTTTAAAAGAAGCAGGTCATGCCCCCATCTCAGGAGGAACATCATAGAGATTTTGCAGAAGGGAAGAGGCAGGCCATAATAAGAGATTCCTAAAGCTCTCTCTAGGGTAAATATTTGCAATAGAGTGTGGGAAAGCTCAAGCCTAGGGCCCTCTTGAAAACTATGAAGATTTGATGGTGAGCAAGCAAAAGGAGACTGTCAGCTCCAAGAGGTCATCAGGCCAAATGATAGACCACTTGTTTCTGAGAGAAAACCAGATAAAGAAATGTCCAGAAAGCCTTCTTGTAGTCAATGGAAACCTCTAAGACTGATCTCAAAATGTAAAGAAGAATACTCCAGCAAGGGTTCTCAGTTTCATTGGATCAGATTTGGAGCAATTTATGCACAGAATATTGTTGAAAACAATAGAGAAATCAGCTGACAAGAGTGGTGGGGAACGGCAATACAAATACCAACAGAGGCAGATAGCTTAGCACAGACACTAGGCAAAAAGCCCTATGGAAACCATTCTCATTCCCAGACTGACTATCCACATGTAGAAGGCTCTGCCCTCTGAGTGACATCACAGGTTTTGCACTGCAGTGAAAATAGCCCATCTAAGTTACCAAACAAATAAATAAGCAAACAGCAGTGCACTGCAGAATGAGATCAGTATCCAGAGTCACTCAATATATTATATAAATATCCTGATTTCAAAAAAAAATTATCACATGCAAAATAACAGGACAGTGTGACTCCTACACACACACACACGCACACACACACACACACACACACACACACGGCAAACATTAGAAACTGCTGGTAAGAAGGCCTCAAATATGAACTTGACAGAATAAGACTTCAAATGATTCTTTTTAAACACATTAAGAATTTAAAGGAAACCATACTTTAAAAGGATAAAACAAAATAATTGTGAACATCAATAAAAAGGGAGAAGTTATAAAGCAAACTAAATGGATGTTCTGGAGTTGAAAAATGCAACAGTTGAAGTGAAAAATTAGTAGAGGACTCAAAAGTAGTTATGAAACAAAAGAAATCAGATCTCTACAGATTATGTAATCTGAAGAAAAGAGAGGGGAAATAGAAAAATTAACAAGGGAGTTATATAACTGTGAAATTACTAAAAACTTTAGCTAAATTGATGGTATATTAGTTATCTCTCAACAAAAATGTAGTATAAAGGGTAAATAAAAATGGCGAATCTGGCTTCAATTTAGGAGGTATAAAAACAATGAACACTTGAAAGAGTTATTGAATTGAAAGAAACATAAGATTGGTCACTTTCTTGGAAGATGCAGACTACATGAAAGACCACTTTCAAGAAACACAATATTTAGTATTCTGTAAATAAAATCATAGACAGGGAATACACTTAGAACTTTATTATTGAACATTAACCTATACCACTAGAGAATAATTTCAGTAAAATAATCTATCTAGAATTCCCCATTGCCAATGCAAATGGAAGAAGAGTTACCAATGCACTTAGATACCGCCCCACTAAAATGTCAATTAGGCCGCAATATTGTGAAAAACTATTTGAATCTAATGACTTTTATCAATCAAAAAATTAAAGGATCATTTTTAGAAAGATCTAATTCATAAATTTTGTAAAATATCCTCCTGGGTCCAAAAAGAATCCTTAGCCAAAATTGATTGAAACAAGATCCTCTCCCCCCAGATATCACAAAAAACATGAAGGATTGAATTTCCATGAAAAAATTAAAGCTGAAGAATGGGAGGTGTCTTTCATGGCATGGCAGAGCCAGAAAGGATCTTTAGGAAACAAGCTGATGAGCTATTTGAGCAGCTGATTCTCTCCATGAGCAGATGAAAGCTAAAAAGCTAACATATCTTAATATTTATCTTATTATAACCTCAAGATTGCTTATAGGCAGACGAGTCCTGAATTATTGAGGTGTGTACTTGCTTTAACCCTTAACTTAAAAACATTAATTTAAAATATAATTTTAAACAAACAAAGTTTAAAACAATACTTCTTTGTTGATAAAATGCTCATTTTTGATAATAAGTGAGGTCCAGTAAAAATAATTATATTTATTTAACTGATTGTATAAATGCTATTACTTCTATTTGTATTCCCACAAGGTGTAAGAACCCATAATAGCACTGAATTTCTGTGGCTAAATGATAATAATAAAAAATCTAACTTTAAAACTAGCAAAATTATTTTTCTAAAGTATTCTGTCAAAGTGAATAGACACATTTCACCCTCATTCATATTCATTTTTTTAGTTTATTATATCACCTAAAACAAGCAAGCAGACAAAACTGAGACACACTACCACTGAAATAAAAGTATTATTTCTCTACATTTCAAAAGCAAAGACAAAAATACTTCTGCTTCCAGCCTAGATGGAGTAATGAAGACAGATTTACCCCTCACCTAAAGACAACAGTTTTTAAGATATTGTACATCATAGCAATGGAGAGTGATCCCTGACAGATGGAAAACAAATGAGGTGAACCTTAAAATTAGTTCCTGCTTAATGCCTTGAGAGATTTTAAAGGCTGTGGACCATGCATAGAACCCATGTAGCAGCTGGTGGCCTGCCTGAGTGACGGAGGTGGAGCTGGGGGTCTGAGAAGGCCACAGTAGCTGGAGTTTGATAGGGCTGGGTACCAAAAAGGGAGGACTGCACAAAGAGAGAAGGCTAGGTATCTTCAGTGTCCCCACAGGTATTCAGCAAAATAGTACTGACCAATGCATCTGAGAGAGGAAACTGAGGCTGGGAAAAGAACCATCTAAAAGGATTAGAGGAACTCAATAAATACATACACACATACATACTATGGATTCAAACCAGGAAAATGCTACTGTAATGAGATCAATCAATCTTTCAAAACTAAGCTAAAATAATGCAGCTGAGAAAAATAAAAGGCAAGAATATTAAAAATATGAAATACGTCAAAATAAACTTTTTAAGAATATATTTTTATTAATTTCAGAGAAGGAGAGAGAGATAGAAACATCAGTGATGTCTGAGAATCATTGTTATGCTGCCTCCTGCACACCCCACACTGGGAATCAAACCCACAACCAAGGTATATGCCCTGACCTGGAATTGAACCATGACCTCCTGGTTCATAAGTCAGTGCTTTACCACTGAGCCATGCCAGCCGGGCTCAAAATATATTTTAAACCTAAAATTATAAAATTTATGGAAATCTTTGTGATCTCCTTATGCAAAAATATCTTACATATAATATCAAAGCATGACTCATAAAAGTAATAATAATAAATAATAATAATAATAATAGCTGCAAACTATAAACAGCCCAAAAGTCTATTACTAAGTAAATGAATAAACAAATTATAGTATAGATTTATACAATAAAATATTAATCAGAAATAAATAGAAACCACCTTATACATGCAGCAACATGGATGAATCTCGAAATGTTTATTACAAGAGAAATAAATCAGAAAAATAAGAGTACAGACTATGTGATAACATTGGTGTAAAATTCTAGAAAATACAAACTAATCTATAATGACATAAAGCAAAATGATGGTTGTTTGAGAATGAGGTGGTGGGTGGGTCGGGGGAAGGATTTTGAATGAATATGACCAACCTTTTGTAGATAAAAATTATGGTCCTTATCTTGATTGTGGTGATGGTTTCATTGTTATATACACTTGTGAAAATACATAAAATCATACAATTCGAATACATGTAGAATATGTAGAATGCTTTTTGTCTATTATATCTCAATAAAGCTGTTTTTTGTAAAAAATAAGAAACTGTAAAAAGGAAAGTTTCTCAAATTTTTGTGTGATTATTTGCATTTATCAATCATTTGTACCAACATGGAGCAATTGTTTTATCTCTTTCCATGTCTATCTCATAGTGTGGCCTGCAGAGTCTTGAGGTAAACACTTAACAGCACTTAGAAAATTCCAATTTGTGCATATACTCACACACACAGGTATTATTAATGCTATTTCTTTTTTATATATATAACTAGGGGCCCGGTGCACAAAATTTGTGCACTGGGTGTGTGTGGGGGGGAGTGTCCCTCAGCCCAGCCTGCCCCCTCTCACATACTGGGAACCCTCAGGCGTTGACCCCCATCACCCTCCAATCGCAGGATCAGCCCCTTGCCCAGGCCTGACGCCTCTGACAAAGGCGTAGACCCCCATCACCCTCTGATCACCTGATCGGCCCCTTGCCCAGGCCTGACGCCCGATCACTGTCAGTGGCGGGGGGCTTCTTCCTGCTTTCCCTTTCGCCTCCCTGCATTGTGCCTACATATGCAAATTAACCACCATCTTGTTGGCAGTTAACTGCCAATCTTAGTTGGCAGTTAACTGCCAATCATAGTTGGCAGTTAATTTGCATATAGCCCTGATTAGCCAATGAAAAGGGTATCGTCATATGCCAATTACCATTTTTCTCTTTTATTAGTGTTGATACAGTGTCCAGCATGGTCCAGATTTAGATGACAAGGACACTTTCAAGGAAGATTAAAAAAATCATTAAATACTAATACATTCAGTTAATTTTTATCACATATGATACAGAGACTTTAAACTCAGGGGACCCAAATCTTTCATTTTTATTTTATTTACTAGAGGCCTGATGCACAAAATTTGTGCAAGGGACTCAGCTCTTGCAGCTCTGGCTTCATCTGGAAGGTCGCCCGGAAGGATGTCAGGTCTAATTAGCATATCATGCTTTTATTATTATAGATGTTAAATTCAGATAATTCAAGTCACTGTATTACATGGTAATATTTAATTAATTCAAATTAAAATTTTATACAACCTATGTTAAATGACCCATTAGGACAAAATTAGTTTTTTAACACTAAATAGAAAATTTAAATTAAATGTATAATTTACCTTTAAAGTAAATTCCATGGAGTTCAATAGAAAAATACATGAAAAAAATAAACAACAAAAAATATATTATGTGGTCAAAAAATACTGCTAAGATGTTGGTTAAAGGAATTTTTGCAGTAATTCTCAGAAATGTTAAACACTAAGGTACCTTTCGATTCAGTTTTAGAGAATCTCCTAAGAAGAGACTTAGAAAGTGCATAGAATATTAAGTCATTTTCTAAGTTTATTACATTGGGACCTCTTCCCTTTCTTTCCTGGAATATCTATTATATTTTTCTTACTGGTTTCTAAACCCATGAATCTTCAAACTAAAATGAGTCTAAATAGTACTTGAGGTACTTCAAAAGCATTAAGATTTCTAGGCCTGCAATCCAGGAATTCTGATTTTATAAGTCTGCATTGAAATGAAGAATCTGCATTTTGAGCTAATTATCTCTGGTGATTCTGCTCCAAGCTGTTTGAAGGCCACCTTTTAAGAAGCACAGCATTCATAAATTCACTCTAATATTTCCAAATGCTGAAAAAGCACTTACTAAGTAGCTCAAAGTAAAATTACACTATATTTAGCCAATTTTAAAATTATCAGCTAACTATTTTTGATTGACATTAAAGTGTATGTCAAAAAGCCTGTTCACACAGTGTAATATAGCTAAAGTCAACTTAAGCATGATGGTCAAACATTTGAAACAAGTGATGTCTAATAAAGAAATAACAGTTGTAGAATACAGGCAGTACCGTTAAGTACAGGCAAGATGAAATGAATCACCATAAAGTCAGGCTATGATGGATATGCAGATTATTACACAGCATCATTCTTAGGATAGGGAGAAAGTGCTGAAAAAAGCTCTGTCAGAAGTATGCTGCACACATGAAGAGTAGTGTAAGCTTTTTATAAAATTAAAAATTTCCCTCAATATGAGATGATAGACTTTTGTAAGGTCAAAATCCTTTTTCTAGTCATAAATCAACTAACTCCAAAAGCTTACTAAGCATGACTTTTTTGATTCTATATGATTATTTTGACCTTAATATCTTAAAGAATAAAACACATTATCATTTATTTCTAAATTAATTTATCTGATGTATATTTCTATGTTCATTATGCAAGTCACTCAGGCGCCCAAACTGCATTGTCTTTGACTTTTATTTTTGCTCAATCTCTCAGAATCATTCACCAACATTTTGAGAGATTGAGCAAAGATGTCTCCTCTTCCAACTCCATCTTTAAAAAATATTTTTACTTTATTCCATTTATTAATTCCATTTTATCCATCAATTTAGAACCTTATTAGCTCATGGCTGAAATGTGTGTTAACTACTCTTCTCTCTGGCTCTTCATTCTTTTATATAAAACTCATTATGTCAGGCCTGCCTTGATAATATGTATTTGATGAATTCAAAAGGGACCCATGATTATAACTGAAAAATCCTTTCTGCCGCATAAGGTAACATCTTTAAGACAGTGATATAACATCATATTCACAAGTCCCTTCTTCACTCAAGGGAAAGGAATTACACAAAGGTATGGGCTATAGAGGATTATTATAGAATGCAACTAACACATTAATATAAAAACTAGTTTGCTGGAAAAGAAATCTTAAGATTTTATAATAGTAAATGCTCAAACTACATATTATGAAACCTACACATGGGACGGAAAGTTAATTTAATTCTCAGGAAGCTGATAGATTTAGGAAGGCAATGCACATCTTCGTCTCACACTAAATAACAGATAATCAGACTTCCTTGCTACATAGGAAATTAAAAACTTCAGTGAAACCACATGTGGTTTTGGATGCAGAGCTGCCCAGAGGCACCAAAGAGATTTTTGAGTCAGACATATGGGGGTGGGGATTGTCTCATTCTACTGTTCAAAGCTAACCTGAAAAGAAAAAAAAAGTCTTACCATTGCCTTACCTAGAATAAAAGATCTTACATGACTTATTTGGCTTCTGATTTCCTGTTTATCTTTCATGTTTATATCACACAGAGTTTCATAGTTACTTCAAAAAATCACATGCTTTTTACTCAGCATAGATACATGAGCTTCCTTTCTTTACAATATTCTACAATATATTTTTATCCAAACCCATAGGATTTATTTCATTCATTTTTTAAAATCTATTATTCCTTTAATGAATATTTATCGAGTGCCTATATTCATCAAGGAATTGTTACACCTTCACCACTCCCACAAAGTAGGAATAATCTCTGATTTTTTTGATAGAAAATCATTAGCCAGGTCATATAACTACCACCCTGATGGTTAGATCTACATTTATAGGTTCATATCCCAATTGTGAGTATCTTGACGAAAACAGTCTGTTTTTATGTGTTTATATATATAGGAATAATTCAGAGATTGTTGCAACCCATTAATTATGGTTTACTAAAAATAGTAATACTAATAATCATAATAACATCTAAAATGTATTCAGTGATCCCTTGTACTGTGAAAACATGTTCTGTATGTTGGCTCATATAAAATTCTTGCAATAGCACTTTGAGGCAAGTATTATAACCTTCACTTAGTAAATTAGAAAAACTAAAGTGCAGAGACAGAAGCAAGACTTTCTTATAAGTTACTGATGTTCCTAAACTTTATTTTGTCTATACCAATGTGCTTTCCAACTGGGAGCATCAGTATAGCTCATGCATTTAACACAGCGCTGAAAATGCATGTTCTCAGGTATGCTGCAGATTTATTCAATCATAAATTCTGGGGCCAGGGCCTTATAATTTGAGTTTTAACAGGCCCTGAAGGTTGTGCTGGTGCCTGCTAAAGTTGGAGAACCACTGCTATATAACCTAGTATAAGATTATTCCGGCCAAAAAGATGTGATCACCTAGACTTTCAAACAACATTCACTCAGAGATTGGAAACAAAATTCATTATATTAGGTAACAATAGATGAAAAACAAAGATTTCTACAGAAAAAAAAAGCTGTCCTGATATCAGAAGTCATTTTGAAGGT
Source organism: Myotis daubentonii (assembly GCF_963259705.1). NCBI lineage: Eukaryota > Metazoa > Chordata > Mammalia > Chiroptera > Vespertilionidae > Myotis > Myotis daubentonii. The sequence goes on from NC_081842.1 coordinate 90,616,269, forward strand.
CGAGACATTCATCATGTGGAGTCTGAAACTTCATGTCAATATGCTGGCCTGACAATGCTTTGTTAAAGTAAATGGAGGATAACCTTTACTCCTGGCTGTAATAACAGCTCTGTGATTTATATCGTTTCAAACATTTATCTTCATAGGAAAATATTTACAATAACTAGTTTATCACCCAAAGACATCCAAAACATCTTCAGGTCAAGATTCTTATTTTCTTCATTTGAGTCTCTGCTCACATATCAAAGACTGCTGTATAATTAGAGGCATTTTTACAATTTCTTAGTAAATTGAATTAAATTGGCTTCAATTGGCTTATTGTTTTCCATTACTTTACATTAGGAATTGTCTTTTTAAAAAGTGTCAAGCGATACTATAACAAAAATAGTGAAAAGCTTATAAAAAGTCGAGTATTAATCTCTGAAAAGGCAAAGTAGTTCAAGGTAAGAATGAAGCATTGCTTTCAGGGAGGAGTGTTTGCTGAGGAATTTTATTCTATTTTATTTTATTATATATATTTTTATTGATTTCAGAGAGGAAGGGAAAGAGAAAGGGAGTTAGAGACATCAATGATGAGAGACAATCATTGATCGGCTGCCTCCTGCACAACCCCTACTGGGGATTGAGCTTGCAACCTGGGCATGTACCCTTGATCAGAATTGAAATTGGGACCCTTCAGTCTACAGGCCTACCTTCTATCCACTGATCCAAACTTGCTAGGGCTGCTGAGGAACTTCAGAGGGAATTTTCACTTAGCATATCCAAAGTACAGCAACAGTGATGATTGTGTACTCTGTGTAGAGTACTGCACTCAGCATATTCACATATATACTTACAAAAATAAAAGTTTATACCACTCAAGAAGTTCACCATCTGGCTATGAACACAAACTATATAAACATGCAAAAGAAGAGTTATAAACAAATAAAAGCTATGTAGATAAATGCATGAGTAGGGATAATAAATGTTCTATCAATGATTATGCATTGGAGAGCATGGAAAATAGGATGCTTCACTACTTCTGGATGGTACATAGAGCTATACACTGATTTTGTATATAGTTTTGTCTTGATTTTTGTTCTAGTCTTGATTCAGGTGATTTTAAAGTATGGTGTTTATAAAAATCAAAATGTTCATGTTTCCTAACATAAATAAGTACCTTCCCTACCTAACATATGACCAAATATGTTTGGTGTTCAGAGCAGAAGCCAGATTTTTCCAAAAATTAAGATGTCTATAATAATAAAAGCATAATATGCAAATGGACTGAATGACCGAACAATAAAATGACTGTCCTGATGATCTTTGGACGACCATCTTATGACACACACTGGTTCCAGGCCAGCCAAGGTGGGTGCGAAGCAATTGGTCGGGGGGACCCTGTCATTGCCCCACAATTGCCTCACAAAGGGAGGCCCAGGCCACCCCCTGTGCAGCGATAATTGTGGAACCTTGGCTGGGCGGGCGGGGCCTCCCTCTGCTGGGCAATTGATCACAGAGTCCCACGAGTGATTGACCCACAGATGGAGGCACAGGCCACATGGCTGGCAGCACTGTGGCGCGTGTGAGGGGCCAACCAGCGATCACACCACAGAGGGAGGCCCAGGCCAGTTAAGCAATCACACCCTATGCCTGTCGCCCGCAGAATGAGGTGACCATTTGTGGGGGGAGAGAGGAACAGAGCCTTACAGATGACGTGGCAGCAGTGGGGGTGGGGCCAGCTGCCAGAAGCTGAAGGAAAAAAAGTCCTGATAGGCCCTGATCACCAGCCAGGCCTAAGGACCCTACCTAAGGGGTCCTGGATTGCAACAGGGAACAGGCCAGCCTGGGGGACACCTCCCCCTACTCCATGCATGAATTTCATGCACCGGGCCTCTAGTTTTATATAAATGACTACATTATTGGTTCCTCATAAGGCTACAATGTTAAAAGCAATCAATCATTATTAATGAGGAACCTAATATGTCTAATGCTGGTCTCCCTGAGGATATAAGAAAGATAAATCCTTGAAGCATAAATAAAATACTAAACAATTTAGAGGAACTAAATAACCAGCTAATTATGTCAGAATTAAGGAAGGGGTGCACATAGTTAATAAAACAATTGAACTCAAGAAGAAGATTTAACAGAAACATTTATAATAAGCCAAATTGTGATTTATAAGAAATATATCTATTTATATCTATATCTATATATCTATCTATATTTATATCTATATCTATATCATCTATAGTTATAGATATCTATCTATTTACCTAGTCATTCAGATGACTGAAATACAGTTCTCAGATATACTTTATCTTCATTCATTACTGGCTCACAGTTCCAAAACTGCTTGGAAGTTTCGAAGTAATGAGGGTAACAATGGTGTCTCTTGTTCTGTTTATGAGTTGACTTGGACCCAACTCAAAGGTGAGGGCTAGTTGCCAGTAAGAGCCAACCACATGGTTAGAGGATTAGAACATTCAGTCCCAAGCCCTAATTTCCAAAAAAGGGAGAGGAGCTTGAATTTGAAGCAGTCACAAATGTCATTGGCTTAGTCGATCATAACTATTAAATAAAGCCTAAAACACACACACACACACACACACACACACTCACACACACACTCACACATACACACACACTCACACACACCCTCACACACACACGCACACACACTCATACACATACACACACTCACACACACACACACACTCACACACACACACACACACTCATACAAAATAACAGCTTGTGGACCTTTTTCAGAGAGCTTCCATATTGGGGAATCAGAATTACATGTTGGTGTCGAGAAGCCTTCATGCATGCATGTTGGAATAGGGTACAAGAATTCTTTTCACGAACATGACACAGAGGACATGTGAAGTGTAAGAATTGACCACCTAGAGCAGAGGTTGGCAAACCGCGGCTCATGAGCCACATGTGGCTCTTTGGCCCCTTGAGTGTGGCTCTTCCACAAAATACCACGTGGGGTATTTTAAATATGAGGGAAGCTTTTCTCAACAGGTTTCAGGAATTCAGAAACAGCAAAACAACTTTAGCCTTTGTTAAAAAACCTCTCAGTGCTACTGTAACAGAATTAAATTTTTCTCCCTTTAATATTGACATTGGCAACCTTGAAATGCAATTGCTCGATTTAAAAAAAACAAAGAACTGTGGAGCTCGAAATTTGAACGTCTTTGTGCTGATATAGGAATATTGGAGAAAAACAAATGTGAACTTAGTTCACAGCACAAATGGTCTGCTTTGAAAGACCTGGAGAAGGAAGATATGTTGATTTTTAACACCTGGAATAGTATTCCTGACTCATATAATGAACTGAAAAAACTAGCGTTTGCTGTTCTTTCCTTATTCAGGTCTACATATTTATGTGAACAATCATTTTCAAGCATGAACCTTATCACGAGTAAATTGAGAAGTTGTCTTATTGATGAGAACCTGGAATTGTGCCTAAAATTAAAAACAACAACATACAAACCTGACTTACCCAAACTTTCCAAGGAGATGCAAGGCCATTGTTCACATTGGTGTTTGTCAGTAATTGTCATGATTTAATTTTATGGATATTGTAAGGTAAATTGTAAGGAATTTAATTTTATCAATAAATTATATTGTTATTAAATATGACATCAAGTTTTATTCAACGTACCTATAGTTTAACTAAGACTTAAAACTTTAAGTAAAGTTTATGAAGTTAATTTTAGGGAATGTTGTGGAGTGAAAGAAGATGTAGTGTTGAGGATTGAGAAAGGCATATTGAGATGGCTTGGACATAGAGAGAGGTTGAACAAAAGGAGATAGACAAAACAAGTACACAAGACGAGTGTGGATGGGAGAGTTGGAAGGGGTCAACTTCAAGGAATGTACCTCAATCAGACTGAGGACGTTTTTAGCAAAGGCCAGCTTAGGAGTACCCTAATTAAGTTAATAACAATGTACCTACCTATATAGTTTAAGTTTAAAAAATTTGGCTCTCAAAAGAAATTTCAATCGTTGTACTGTTGATATTTGGCTCTGTTGACTGAGTTTGCTGACCACTGGCCTAGAGCATTCTGATAGGCCAAAGACTTCAGATTTTAAATTTATTCTGGAGGTTAGGGCATTCCATTAGAAGTGTTTAAGCAGAAAAATTAGCCTAAATATAAGTTCTGAAACAATAAATTACATAGAATAAATATGTTACTAAACTTGTAGAGCTTGGTCTTAGAGAGGATGTAATAAATCTGACCCCAAAGACAAGGGAAGTAAAGGCAACAGTAAATGAATGGTACTATATCAAATTTAAAAAGCTTCCACACAGCAAAATAAACCACCAACATAATGAAAAGGTAACCAACTCAGTGGGAAAAGATATTTGCAAATAAAGCTCTGAGAATACCCAAAATATATTTTTAAAAAAACATACAATTCCACACCAAATAAACAAACAATCCAATTTAAAAGTGGGCAGAGGACCTGAACAAGTGCTTCTCCCAAAAAGACATACAAATGGCCTACAGATATATGAAAATATGCTCAATTTCACTATTTATTAGGGGAATGCAAATCAAAACTATAATGAGATACCACCTCAGACCTGTTAGAATGTCTAGTAGCAACAAGACAAGAATTAACAGAGGTTGCCATAACTTAAAGAGGTTGCAGAGAAAAAGGAACCCTCATTCATTGCTGGTGGGAATGTAAATGGGTACAGCCACTATGGAAAAGAGTATAGAGGTACCTCAAAAAATTAAAAATAGAGCTTCTGTATAACCCAGCAACCCCTTCTTTGGGTATATACCCCCAAAATTTATCATTTATTTGCAAAGATATATGAACTTTTATTTTCATTGAAAAATTATTCATGTTGGCCAAAACCAAAGTGTCCTTCAACTGATGATTGGATAAAAAAGATATTATATATATATATATATATATATATATATATATATATATATATATATGCAATGGAATACTACTAAGCCATAAGAAAAAAAGATGAAATACTGCTATTTCATCAATAAAATATATTTTTAAAAAAGATAAAGAAAAAGTGGCCAAATCAGATCCTTGTCATAGTAAGATAATTCTGGAAGCAGTGCAGAAGGTCTATTTAGGAAAGATCTTACCAAGTTACCAAGTTCAGACACGCCTAAACAAACATATCCTAAAGGCAGGTTCAAATGGATGCTACTGAGCACCAGAAGAATATAGGATAAGGTTACATAGTAACCTGAAAGTTTAACTTAACACATCAAGATATTTATATAGTACCTTGGGGGGGATTATAGTTCTCTAAATTTTATCCAATAAAATGTATTTATTAGAAGTTCTTAAACAAACGTGATGTTTAGAAATATATTACACATAAGTCCTATTTGAGAAATGAAATATACAGAATGAGTAATTAAAAGACCCCAAAAATGGAATACCTATATGGATTATAAACCTATAATTTCTTAGTAGGGTAGGCAATCTTATCTGTTGTGTTGCATACCCATTAATAAGAATTATTTTAATCTAAGATAAAATATTAGACTTATAAATTAAAGTAATCCCAACAGTTTGCATAAACCTTTTTCTTAGATTACATTGATAATAACAAGGTGATTACTATACACATAGGAAACATTTTTAACAATTGTCATAAATAATTCTTATACCTGTATTTTAATGCACATGTGACATCAAGTCCCAGATACCTGTATGTGAGGTAAAAAAATACCACTACTAACCTTACTTGTCATCTCCCCTATAAACTTATGTCCTCCTTAAAAGAAAGTATGTAAGTGTGTATGTATATGTGCATTTAAATTTAGGTGTATGAAGTAAGAATAAAGCTATGCTTAAATTACAGGCATGCATCATTTTATTGTGCTTTGTTTTATTGGGCTTTGCAGAGATTGTGTTTTTACAAATTGAAGGTTTGTGGCAACCCTGTGTTGAGCAAATCTATCGTAGTCATTTTTCAATAGCATTTGCTCACTTTGTGTCTATGTGTCATATTTTGGTAATTCTTACACTAGTTCAAACTTTTTTATTATTATTATCTTTGTTTTGGTGATTTGTGATCAGTGATCTTCAATGTCACTATTGTAATTGTTTGTGGCATGACATAAGATGGCAAACTGAATAAGTAAATATTGTGTGTGTGTTCTGACTGCTCCACTGACTAGCCATTTCCTCTTCTCTCTTTCATTCTCTCCTTGGGCCTCCTTATTCCATGAGACATAACAATATTGAAATTAGGACAATTAATAACCATGCAATGGCCTCTAAGTCCACAAGTTAGAGGGAGAGTTGTACATCTCTCACTTATCAAAAGCTATGATTAAGCTCAGTAAGAAAGGCATGTCAAAAGCTGAGAAAGGCCAAAAACTAGGCCTACTGCACTGAACGATTAGCTAAGTTATGAATGCAAAGGAAAAGTTCTTGAGTAAAGTAAAAATGCTACTCCAGTGAACACCTGAATGATAAAAAAGGAAAGCACCTTTATGGCTGATATAGAGAAAAATTTAGTGATCTGGATAAAGTCACATTTTTTAAAGCTAAAAGTCTAATCCAGAGCAAGGCCCTAATTCTCTTTAATTCTATGAAGGGTGGGACAAGTGAGATAGTAGCAGAAGAAAAGTTTGAGCCAAGCAGAAGTTGGTTCATGAGGTTTACTAGTAAGAAAATAATCCACACCTATTTCATAAAAGTGCAAAGTGAAGCAGCAATATTGGTGTAGAAGTTGCAACAAATTATCTAGAAAATCTAGCTAAGATAATTAATGAAGGTGGCTGCACTAAACAACATATTTCTCAATGTAGACAAAATAGCCTTATATTGGAAAAAAATACCATCTAGGACTTTCATAGCTCAAAAGGAGAAGTCAATGCCTGGCTTCAAAGCTTCAAAGGACAGGCTGACTCTCTTGTTAAGGGCTAATGCAGATATTAACTGTAAGTTGAAGCCAATGCTCATTCGAAAATCCTAGGACCCATAAAAGTCATGCTAATCTACTCTTCCTATGCTCTATAGAAATCCATCAACAAAGCCTGGATGACAGCACATTGGTCTATAACATGGTTTACTGAATATATTAAGTCCACTGTTCATGCTTACTGTGCAGAATTTTTCTTTCAAAATATTGTTGCTCACTGAAATGCAAGCGGATCTCCCAATAACTTTGATGGAGATGTATTAGATTCATGCTGTTTTCACACGTGTTAACACAACTTTTGTTTTGCAGTCCATGGACTAAGGAGTAATTTTGACTTTCAAATATGCTAATTTAAAAAATACACTTCACAATTATAGCTGCCACAGGTAGTGATTTCTCTAATGGGTCTTGGAAAACTCAATATAAAACCTTCTGGAAAAGATTCACCATTCTAGATGACATTAAGAACATCTTTGATTCATGGGAAGAGGTCTAAATATCAGCATTAACACGAATTTGGAAGAAGTTGATTATAATCCTCATGAATGACTTTGAGGGGTTCAAGACTTTAGTGGAGTAAGTAGTTGCAGATGTGGTAGAAAAGGCAAGAAAAGTGGAATAGGAGTAAAACCTGAAGACATGACTGAATCGAAGCAATCTCATGAAAAAAGAACTTTAATAAATGAGGAGTTGCTTCTTATGGATGAGCAAAGAAAGTGGTTTCTTGTGATGGAATCTACTCCTGGTGAAGATGCTGTAAAGATTGTTGAAATAACAACAAAAGAATTAGAAATTACATAAACTTACTTGATAAAGCAGCAGTAGGTACTGAGAGGATTAATTCCAATTTTGAAAGAAGTTCTACTGTGAGTAATACTATCAAAAAGCATCACATGCTAAGAAAAATTGTTTGTGAAAGAAAAGGTCAACCAGTGCATAAAAAAAATTACTGTTGTCTTATTTTAAGAAATTACCACATCCCCCAGCCTTCAGCACCCACCACCCAGATCAGGTAGAAGCCATCAACAATGAGGCAAGATGCTCCACCAGCAGAAAGATTGGAACTCACTGAAGGCTCAGAAGACGGTTGGCATTTTTTTTTTAACATAATGCTATTTCACACTTAATAGACTATAATATAATGTAAACATAACATTTATATTCAATGGATATGAATAAAATTGTGTGACTTAGTTGATTGTGATATGAGCTTCGTTGCGGTGGTCTGAAACTGAACTCGCAGTATCTCCGAGGTATGACTGTTCTGTGCATTTTTACTAAAATGAGTCAATTATATTTTCTCTCTTGAGAATTACTAGGAATCAGATTTACTGATGTTTAACCAGTTTTATTGTCAAAACTTTGTAATTCCAGAAACCAACAAATTTAAGAAATAAGTTGTGAAGTTTCTCTGTTTACAATCTAAATATTATAGATGAGTTCTGAAATATCTAACTTATACTTAGTACTTACTAGTACTACTGTCAACACAAGTCTATATGCTTTTTAATACATTAACTCCTGTTTTTTTTTATATCTTAATTCCTCCAACTTTCTCATGAATTATATATTGTTATAGACCTGTTTAAATGAGAGGAAATGAGGCACATAAATACAATATTAATATACATTGCAAAATGACCTTATTTAAGAAATGGGTAAATTTGGTTAAATTAAACTTAGAAAATGAATGTGGTATCAAAAAGAAAATGTAAAGTGCATTTAATTTTTCATACTATTTTCAGCACATTAATTTTGATTTGGGGACCTTTTCCATTCTTTACCTTTAATCTCTTTGTCATTTTTGAACCATCTTATATCAGCTGCGGGTTTACTACCAGATGTTTTACAAGTCAGCTGCATCAAGTCTCCCTCCATAACTGGTGATGAAAATCCGCTGATTTGAGGCTTTTCAGGAACACCTGAAATATAAACAAATGAAACATCCATCACCAGGGTTGGTTCATTCTTATGACTATTATTTTTACAAACAAAAGTAATCTGAAAGCATTTATTCAGTTCAAAGTAGTTGTTTAAATTAAAGTCTGCATGTAAAAATAAACTTTGTAAATCTTAAAGATAACCATTCAATATGTCTTAAAATTTACCAGTATAGGGATTTAAGAATGAACATTGCTTTCATTGGAGAAAAATAATTTACAAAGCACATTTATTTATTCTTTACCAAATTATAATTTAACTAAAATAGCACCTTTCATCCCTGATTTCATAACTCTAAAAGCTTAAAAATGATATTATCCTCTCTGCATTTTATTCAAGAAAAGGTATTTTGTCCAATAAAATTCATCAAAAATATTGATATGTAATTGCAACCATACTTACTTTTCTGATTCTTCTGTAGAAAATGTCTCTTGATTTCATTTGCATTAGAAATTCAATTGTAGTTTTGTGGATCTTGATATGTGTTATTCTTAATGCTAACCACTATTGCCTTTGCTAGTCCAAATCATCAAATCAATAAGCAGATAACTAATATTCAGAGATAGCACGTGGGTGGTTTAAATAATAGTACATTCCACATTTCTTGGGCATTAATATTCTGTTATCATGGTAGAGGTTTACTAAAATTTCTTCTAAAATTATTCAATAAGGCAGACTGAAAGTTCTTTATTGTCCTACTTAATTTAGTTATAAAAGTATAAAATGTAATCATGTTGGAAAGTACCAATAAGAGAAATACACATTTAAAGAATAACAACAAAGACAAATGACAGGTCATCATACTCCAATTAGCTGAATAGTTGTGTGTGTTTTTTCCCACCTTCTTATTGGCTTTAAAAAACAATCTATATCATCCCACCATTTAACCAATTGAAATCAGCCAGTTGCTTATTCATGGTCTCTCAAGGTGGCTCTCTACAGGGCAGTACATTAAACTTAGCAGTTGTTACCCTGAAATATTCCATTTTAGTGGTTATGTTGTGTCCTTGATGGCAAACTTGTAAAGATTTTGATAAAATAGTCTGTTTCTTACCCTATGTACAAAACCAATTCACTAGCTGAATTAACTTTTAATGTTCCCACCCAAAAGAACAGCATGTGTTAGTTCCTTTAAATGCAATGTTAGGCCTTATGTATGAAAAAAGGAAGGCAAGCTAGGGACAAAAATATCCATCTTGAAATTCCTCTAAGTTGTTCAGAACACAGGTGTGTTTCAATAAACTGCAGCAATTTCAGCTGATTGGGCCACTGATGTTTGTGGAATCACAGAGAGCTCTGAGATGCAACTATATTTCCTCTGAATCTCTATGAATGCATTGCTTTTTTATGTCACTTTAACCTTTGGAAAAAATGGCTCAGTATTTAGAGAAGTTACAAGCTGCATGCACAAGTGACATTATGCACTTCATTTAGTAATCTAGAAAACTACAGGTTTAAAAGGTGAGAAGATACATGGAAATGTCAGGGTTATTTAAATGCACTGAAATACACAAAGGGGTTAAATCTGAAAGCTATAACACATTAGAGAAGGCCATATTAAATGACTGATATGATAAAATGAAGGAGCACCCTATAAACATATTAAGCTCATTATGCTCATTATTCTATCACTTTATGAAAGGATCACCACATATACAATACATAGATGAGTTGCTACAAAGGAATTTAATTGAGAATCAAGAAACCTGGTGTCTAAGAAATTATATGGGTATGTGCTTTTAGAAGTCATAGAAATCTTTATATCTCCCTTTGTCTATAAAATGGGAAGTGTGATTAAGTGATTTTTAAATGCCTTTTGTTAAAATGTAGCAGAAATGAGATTAAACTACATCTATTATTATAATCCTTAATATATATATATATATATATATATATATATTGTAGTATTGACCTGTGTGGCTTAGTTGGTTGAGCATTGTCCCATGCACCAAAAATTTGCTGGTTTGATTCCCAGTTAGGGCACATGCCCAGGTTGCCAGCTTGATCCCCAATAGGGGGCATGCAGGAGGTAACTGTAAGTGTTTGATGTTTCTCTGTCATATTGATGTTTTTCTCTCTTAAATCAAGTGTGTGTGTGTGGGGGGGGGTGTTTGAATCATGGTACTTTACAAGTGCACATCTCTTAGTCTTGTGAATGCATTGTGTTTATTCCTTGAACTTACCAAGAACAGTGAGATAGGCCTTGGAAGTCTTGACAGGCATTGTAAATAAAGAACAGGTGTACTGTCCTTCATCGGAGAGAGACACATCACTGACACTGATACTCAGTTCATGCCAAGAAGCCCGAACCAGCTCAATCCTATTGTCCCTTAAAGCTGAAAAGAGAAAGTATTAAAAATGTGAAATAGCAATATTAGAAAAAGTCAGTACTGTTAGACTGAATATTTTCAGCACAACATAATACATACATAATGAGCACAACATAATGAGCACAACATCGACTGTACATATAAATATTTACTGAAAGAGTTTACAGGACAGTTTAAATATATTATTTTATCATATTTTTAAAAATAAAGGTAGAATTAGGTGCTCCTTAAGGTTTTCAGAAATAACTTTTTTAATTAAATGATTGCATCTAGTAAATTACTTTGGATGAGGTAGATGATATTGATAAAAGTGGCTTTCCTCCACAAAGTTTTTCATGGGATGCTAATGACAAGAAAAATTATAAACAAAAGGACTCACTTCTATGGACAGATAAATTTGGGAAAACTATAGCTGCTGCATTTCTTCCAAGAAACTAACAGTGAACATTAGCATATTAAAAGCTCTCCACAGTACAGATACCTGTTGAAGTTCATTTAAACCAGAACTTACATTCAGCTGGAAAGCACCTGTAAGGTACCAGATGTTAAAATCTGTTCTAATTCATTGGTACCTCTGCTGTACTGTCTGTTAAATATTTTTTTATATATTTACTAGAGGCCCAGTGCACAAAAATTTGTGCACTCTGGGGGATGAGGGGGTCCCTCAGCCCGGCCTGTGCCCTCTAGCAGTCTGGGACCCCTGGGAGATAACACCCTGCTGGATTAGGCCTGCTCCCAGGTTGCAGAGGGCAGGCCCAATCCTTAGGTCCAGCCCCTGGTCGGGCTCAGAGCAGGGCCGATTGGGGAGTTGGGGCGCCGCCCCCTGTCATGCACAGAGCAGGGCCCATCAGGGGGTTGAGGAGCTCCCCACTGTCACTCAGAGAGTAGGGCCAATAGCGGAGTTGGGGCACCGCCCCCCGTCACACACAGAGCAGGGCAGATCAGGGGGTTGGGATGCCACCACTCTCACACTCAGGGCAGGGCCAATGGGGAGGTTATGGCTCTACCCCATCACACACAGAGCAGGGCCCGTGGGAGGGGTGGGGGTTGTGGCGCCGCCCTTTATCACCCACAGAGCAGGGCCGATCAGGGGGTTGGGGCGCCGCCACTCTCACACTCAGGGAAGGGCCGAAGGGGAGGTTATGGCTCTACCCTGTCACACACAGAGCAGGGCCCATGGGGGGAGGGGGGGTTTGGGGCACAGCACCCTGTCACACACAGAGCCGCAGGGCGATCAGAGGTTGGGGAGCTCCCCCATATCAGGCACAGAGCAGGGCTGATCAGGAGGTTGGGGCGCCTTCCTCTGTCACGAACAGAGCAGGGCGGATAGGGAGGTTGTGGCCCCAGCCCTGTCACACACAGAGCCGCAAGGCAATCAGGGGGTTTGGGCGCTGCCCCCTGTCACGCTGATCCCGGTGCTGGGAGGCATATTACCCTTTTATTATATAGGATAGAGGCCTGGTGCATGGGTGGGGCTGGCTGGTTTGCCCTGAAGGGTGTTCTGGATCAGGGTTGGGGTCCCCACTCGGGTGCCTGGCCAGCCTGGGTGATGGGATGATGGCTGTTTGCAGCTGGTCACACACCCTTCAGGGTGGGGGTCCCCACTGGAGTGCCTGGCCAGTCTAGATGAGGGGCTGAGGGCTGTTTTCAGGCTGGCAGGTGACGGAAGCTCCCAACCGCTCCTTTTTTTCTTTTAATTCTGGGCCAGCTTTAGCTCTGAGGCTCCAGCTCTTAGGCCTCCGCTGCTGAAAGTAGGTAATCGAAACAATGTATAACTCCAGCTCTGACTCCAGCTCTGAGATCCAAGCTCGCTGAAAGCTGGTTTCTGGGTTGTTGTTTTTTTTAGCATCTATATTTGTTACAATGTTTGAAACTGCAGGCTCAGAGGCCTGCAGCGGCCGGCGGGGAACGTTGGAGTCCTCCATCACTGAAGCAAGCAAGCCTCATGGTAGTTTCAAGCTCCCTGGCTGCCGGCCTCCATCTTGCCTGACAGTTAATTTGCATATTGCCCTGATTAGCCAATGGGAAAGGTAGCGGTCGTACGCCAATTACCATGTTTCTCTTTTATTAGTGTAGATTAGTTCACACCACCTATTCTGTTCCAAAACACTTGTTTTCACAGAAATCATACTTCTCTTTACTCCTTTTTTATTATTTTTATTTTATTTTCTTGTTTAAAGTATTATGAATAGTAGTACATAGGTTTCCTTTTATTTCCCATTGACCTTCCCTCAGGCTCATTATATATCTCACTAAGTACTGCTATACAACCTAGAATTAAGCAAGAGGCACTGATGAATTACTCTAAAAGGTATAAAGAGAAAGGAGAACAGGTTAGGAACACCAGGTCCGAAGGCACAACATGGAGGCAAACAATAGTGAAAGACAATGGAGACCTGGCTTCTACCAACCACAGCCTCACAACAGAAACTAATTTTTAGTGCCGAATAAATGGAAGCTCCAACAGCATCACAAGGGAAATCAAGTGGGAGCATCAGTGACAATAAGAGTCCATGGAAAGCGAACTATATCCCCAACGGGCTGGAGACTCCTTTCCCTACAAAGTTAAAACAGCTGATTGGAAACAAGGGCAGTAGGGCAACCCCTCAAGTAACCAGCCTTAAATATGATCTCTCAATAAGCTAAAAAACTACCGACCCCTTTAGATCTACCAGACAGCCTGGCCTGAGGGAGCAACTCTGCCCACTTAGGTGGCATCAGTAGACATCTGTGTAATTTCCAGTGGAACTAGACAACTCAAGCTGACCAAATAGAACTACCAAGGTTTTGACAAATTTGTGTAACCAGAGCCTGCAAATGTACTCGAAGACCTGTGTGCTAAACCTAATTAGGATGACTGCCTCATAAAACCGGACATTTAAATAGAGTTGAGAATCTCCTAACTTAATATCCAAAATGTCCAGAATATGATGATGATGATGATGATTATGATGATGATAAAACTCTCATCACACCAAATGCCCAAAAAACCATAATGTAAATAAGAAAACATAATCAACAAATGTCAACACTGAGTTGAAATATATATTGAAATTATCTAACCAAGAATCTAAAAAGCTATTTTATTAAAATAATATAACAAGTAATAAGTTTCTTAAAATATATTTTAAAAATATTAGCAAAGAAAAATAAGTTATAAAAATGAACCAAATGAGGGGGAAGAACCAAGATGGAGGAGTAGGTAAAATCAGTGCTTGCTGCCTCCCACAACAACTTCAAAATTAGAACTAAAATACAGAATAACCATCATTCAGAACTGCCTGAAATCTGGTTGAATGGAAGTCCTAACTAAAGAATTTAAGAAGAAAGCACATTGAGACTGGAAGGAGGGGTAGAGGTATGGAATGGACTGGTTTGACACCCATGTGTGGCATTTTTTTTAATCAGGAGGGGTATCTAGCTGCGAAGCCTCCCATGAGGAACAAGGGTTCCCAGCCCCACACCATACCCCTAGCCCAGGGGTCCAGTGCTAGGAAGAGAAGTCCCTGTAACTTTGGGCTATTAAAAACCAGTGGGGATTATGGCTGGGGGACATAGAAACTGCTGGAGTTCTAGGTGTTCCTCTTAAAGGGCCAGTGCAGGGACATACCCAGACTCACTCCCTCTGAACTCCAGCATTGGTTCAGTAGCTTGTGGGGATCCAGGAATATATGGGATGGATATGGATTGTCTGGCATTGGAGCAAGAACTGGGAGAGGCTTTCTCCTACACAGGGATGCTCACAGTGGTCATTGTTCCTATGGTGAGACTTCCCCTTTCACAGAGCTGACTGTCAGCAGCTGTATCTGAGTCTCCATCAACCTGGTTTACACTATTCACTCCACCCTGGGGATTCCCTGAGACCACCCCCACACACACCCAATTTGTAGCCCTACCCAAGCTGTTTGAAGAATCTTTCCATGTGAATGACCTGTCCTGACTCAGAGTTTAGACTTTTCTAAAATATCTCAAACAAATAGCCCCATACCACCCAATAAGAGGCCCCAGGCCTGGAACTAGCAGAAGCCTGCATCGTTTCACAGCTTGGCCTCTCCTGAGCAGTTTCAAGACCAACACAAGTAGTAGCCATCTGCAGATCACTCTGTAGCTCCTGACCAGTGGCCCCTGGCAAAACATAGGCAGTAGCTGAATTTGCACCATCAGGGTGGCTCCAGAGTAAGTGCACCTGGTGGACAGCTTCAGAATACATCAGATTACAATTCTACACATCCACAAGCAACACATTCAAGGTGCAGACTCAGTGAGCACCAAAGCCCCACTGAAGCAAGTCCTGTTCCAGAGGAGTATCACCTGCACAGCAGCTTTCCCACTGTAGTCACATCCGGTCCTCACAACCAAGTGGCACAGGGTCGATTCCTCACAGTGACTGACACCAACAGCAATCAAGGTTCAACTACAACAAGACAGTGCACACAGACTACACAGGTGACTTGGAAGGCTGAGCAACAGGGCTCTAAAGACACCTACTACACAATTCTAGGAGACAGCAGCTCTACCTAATACATAGAAGGAAACACAGAGAAGGAGCCAAAATACAGAGACAAAACAAATAAACAAACAAACAAAAAGATGTCACAAATAAAAGAACAAAATAAATCTCCATGGAAAACAAACGAATAAACAAACAAAACCTAAGTGAAATGGAAGCAATCAAACTATTAGATACAGAGTTCAAAACAATGGTTATAAGAATGTTCAAGGATCATAATGAGAGCTCCAAGAGACTTAGTGAAAATTTCAAATAAATTAGTGAGAATGTCAAAGACATGAAAAGGGACCAATCAGAAATGAAGGATACACTAACTGAAATGAAAAATAATTTACCGGGAATCAACGATGGAGAAGAGTATGCCAAGAATCAAATCAGCAATTTGGGGTATAAAAAAGAAAATACACCCAGCCAGAAGAGCAAAACGAAAGGAAAAAAGAATCCAAAAATATGAAGATAGCTTAAGGAGCCTCTAGGATACCAATGTTCACATCATGGAGGTGCCAGAAAGAGAAGAGAAAGAGCAAGATATTGAAAACCTATTTGAAAAAATAATGACAGAAAACTTCCCCTACCCGGTGAAAGAAATAAACTTACAAGTCCAGGAAGCACAGAGAGTCCCAAACAGGAGGAACCCAAAGAGGCCCACTCCAAAAATCAGAATTAAAATGCCAAAGGTTAAAGAAAAAATTTTAAAAGCAGCAAGAGAAAGCATTTAGTTACCTACAAGGGAGCACCCATACAACAGTCAACTGATTTCTCAAAAGAAACTTTGAAGGCCAGAAGGGAGTGACAAAAAATATTCAAAATGATGAATAGCAAGGACCTACAACTAAGATTTCTACCCAGAAAAACTATCACTTAGAACTAATGGTCAGATAAAGAGCTTCACAGACAAGAAAAAGCTAAAGTAGTTAATCATCAACAAACCAGTATCACATTAAATGTTGGAGGGTATGAAGAAGGAGGAGGAGGAGGAGGAGGAGGAGGAGGAGGAGGAGGAGGAGGAGGAAGAGGAGGAGGAGGAGGAGGAGGAGGAGGAGGAGGAGGAGGAGGAGGAGAAGAAGAAGAAGAAGAAGAAGAAGAAGAAGAAGAAGAAGAAGAAGAAGAAGAAGCAGAAGAAGAAGAAGAAGAAGAAGAAGAGAAGAAGAAGAAGAAATATGAACAAAAATATGTCAATAAATACATAAACAAGGAATCTAATGAGCAAAATAAACTGATGAGTAAAATAGAACCAGAGGCAGGGAAACATAGAACAGACTGACGAATTTCAGAGGGAAGGGGGGGGGGGGCTAGGGAAGAGATTAACCAAATAACTTATATGTATTTATGCATTGGCTATGGACACGAACAATAGGGGATGAAGACGGCCGGGGGCTGGTGGGGTGGGGGACCATATAGAGGGGGGGAATGGAGGAAAGAGCAAGACATCTGTAATATTCTCAACAATATATTTTTTTAAAGAACCAAATGAAAATTATAGAAATCAAAACATAGTCAATAAAACCAGGCTCACCAGATTGGCTCGAAGTACAATGCAGATGACAAAGGATAGAATCAGTGAACTTAAGGACAGAACAGTAGAAGTCACTCAATCAAAACAAAAGAGAAAAGTACATTAAAAAAACAATAACAAAATGTTCAACATTGGTATCATAAGAGTTCTAAGAAAGTTGGGCTGAATCAGTATTTGAGGAGATAATGTTTGAAAACTTTGCAAATTTGGCAAACGAAATAAATATAGAGAATAAAAAAGACAAGTAACTATCAAAGAGGATAAACCCAAAGATCAAATGTCTGAAATCCAGACAAATAAAAAAGAATCTGGAAAGCAGCCAGAGATAAAGACATGTTACCTATAAGAGAACACCAATTCAAATGGCAATAGATTTCTTATTTGAAATCACGGAGGGAAGAAGGAGTGGTTAATTTTTTTCAAAAAAACTGTCAGTGATGGATTTGTATCCAGTGAAACCAACCTTTAGGAAATAAATATAGTCTTAAAAGAAGGGAAACTAAGAATATACATTTCCTGCAGATTTGTCTTAAAAAAATTTAAGAAAGTTTCTTTAAACTGAAAAGAAGAGGTCTTGGAGCATCAAAAAGGAAGAAAAAACAACTGATAGAACAAAAATATGGGTAAATAAATATAATATTGACAGCCCTACTTCTTCTGATTTTCTCTGCTACATACCAGTTGAAACAAATTATAACATAAATTATAACATCAATCAATGCCATGTTCAACATTTATAGAAGGAATATTCAAGAGAAGTATAAAATGAGTAGAAAAAAGGTACCTAATGGAAGTAGATTTTCATACTATACTCAAAATGGTAAAACATTGCTATTAGCAGGCTACAATAGTTCACATATGTATATTTCAGTACATGGAACAACTACTAAGAAAATATACAAAGTGATGCACTCAAAAAAATCTAAAAATAAATTGAGATGGAAGACATTTATATAGTATCCTATGCAATATTAGACAAACATGGTAATTGCCCGTACCTTCGCTACGCCTCCCATTGGCTAATCAGCATGATATGCAAATTAACCGCCAACAAAGATGGTGGCTAATTTGCATACTGCAGGCAGGGCAGGACAGCGTGAGTGCGAGACACCATCCAGGCCCCCCTGTGTGCGACCCCAGAAGCCGCCTGCCTGACTCCCACATTCGGATCCGATCTCAGGCCGCAGGCGGGCCCCAGAAGCCCCAGAAGCCGCCTGCCTGCTGCCTATTATGGATTCGATCCCGGGTTGCAGGCCAGCCCCAGAAGCCCCAGAAGCTGCCTGCCTGCCGCCCGTGATAGGATCCGATCCCAGGCAGCAGGCAGGACCCAGAAGCCCAGAAGCCACCTGATATGGCAGTGACTCTATCAGTAAGCACTCTGAAAGTCAGTGGCATAAATCCACCAATTAAAGGACAGATTATGAGGGTGAATCAAAAACAAAACCCACTTTAAATATAAAGACACATATAGATTAAAAGTAAATGAATTAAGCTGCAGCCTGTTTTTCTCAGTGGTTAGAGCATTAGCCCGTGGACTGAAGGGTGCCAGGTTCGATTACAGTCAAGGGCATGTACCTCAGGTGCTGGCTTGATCTTCAGTCCCTATCAGAGCATGTGCAGAAGGCAACCAATCAATACGTCTCTCCCTTTCTCTTCACTCTCTCTAAAATTCAATGGAAAAATATCCTTGGGTGAAGATTAATAAAACCAAAGTAAATGGATTAAGTAACATTAAAGAGATTATAAGAAAAATATATTCCAAATTTTGTTAGTTTTATAATGGTTATGTTTAAATTATTAACAGCTAAGAAATTGGGTGAAGGGTACATGTAATATGCTGTAGTATTTTATAGGTTTTTTTACATTTATGAGATTATTTCAAATTAAAATATTAAAAAATTAAAAATTAATAAAATATTAATTGAAATGTATCTGCATTACATGAAAAATCTCCTAATTGCTTCTAGCATAATTTATTAAATTGTGCTAAAATGTACAAGGGTTCAATTAAAAGATATCTTAATTCTAAATGATATAATAGAAAATATATAATAGTACAGTTATAAGCACTTATCCAAAATAAAAATTTAAAGAAGTGAATTTAAAGAAGAGATTAGCCAAAGAAAATATATGCACAACCCATGGACACAGGCAACAGTATGGTGATGGCCAGAGAGAAGTGGGGGGCAAGAGCTGGGTAAAGGGGGCAAAAGGGGGGAAATAGGGACATCCCATATAATAATAATAAAAGGCTAATATGCACATTGACTGAACGGCAGAATGACCGGTTGCTATGATGTCACTGGCCACCAGGGGCAGACACTCAATGCAGGAGCTTTCCCCTGGTGGTCAGTGCACTTCCATATGGGGAGTGCCACTCAGCCAGAAGCTGGCTCATGGCTGGCCAGTGCAGTGGTGGTGGCAGGAGCCGCTCTCACCTCCATGGCAGCACTAAGAATGTCCAACTAACGGTTTTGACCCAATCCCTTGGGGGCCTAAGCCTTTAGTTGGACATCCCCTGAGGGCTCCCTGGCTGCCAGAGGATGTCTGACTGCAAGCTTAGGCCTGATCCCCTGGGGAGTGGGCCTAAGTTGACAGGTGGACAACCCCCAAGGGGTCCTGGGCTGCAAATGGGCGCAGGCCTGGCTGAGGGACCCACCCCCCCAGTGCACAAATTTTTGTGCACCTGGCCTCCTTTATTTAAATAAAATTATAGAGATTAAGAAGAGATTAGTAGTTACCAAAGGACAAGGCATAGTAAGTAGTGAAGGGGAGTAGGAGGGAAATGAATCCTATATAATAAAAGGGTAATATGCAAATTGACCAAACTGCAGAACAATCGGTCACTATGACACACACTGACCAACAGAGGGCAGACGCTCAACTCAGGAGCTGCTCCCTGGTGGTCAGTGTGCTCCCACAGGGAAAGCACTGTTCAGCCAGAAGCCAGGCTCATGGCTGGCAAGTGTAATGGCAGCACTAAAGTTGTCCAACTGTTGGTTTAGGCCCACTCCCCATGGAAAGCGGGCCTAAGCCATCAGTAGGACAACACCCAAGGGCTCTCAGACTATGAGAGGGTGCAGGCTGGGCTGAGGGACTCCACCAAGTGCATGAATTTTGTGCACAAGCTTCTAGTACTTATTAATAAAAGCCTAAGTGGTCATCATGCCATGATGCCCTCATACCATCACAAGATGGCTGCATGCACAGCAGTCACACGCAGGTGGGCGGGGTTGGGCTTGACACTGTGTGCACAGATCCAAGCCTGCCTGGGAGCATGCTCAGAGCCAGGAGGAGGCAGGTCCCCCAGCTCCATGAGGCAAGGCCTGCCTTGGGGCCCGGCAAGACCTGCCTAGGGGTCCCCAGGCTCTGTGTGGTAAGGTCTGCCTGGGGGTCCCACCTCCTCCTGGCTCTGCATGGTGAGGACTGGCTGGGGTGATGGGCTCCCACTTCCTGGCTCCGTGTGGCCTGGAGGCGTGACCCCTGGCTCCAGCCTACCTCTTTGGGGCAATCCATTGAGGAGCCCTGGATGTGTGGGTGGGGCCTACCTCTTTGGGGCGATCGGTTGTGGGCTCCCGCACTGTGACAGGGCACTGGCCAGGCTGGGGGCCCCCTGAGTGCACTAATTGCATGCACTGGGCCTCTAGTATAGTTATAAAAGAACAGCACATAGTCCGTTTTTTTTTCTTGGATTAATCCTTTCACCCTTCTCATCCAGACCCCAACCCAGTCCCCTTTGACAGCTGTCAGTATGTTTGCTGTATCCATGTCTGTTTCCACTTTGTTAGTTTTTTTGGTTTTTATTTCATTAGATTCCACACAAGTGAAATCATATGGTACTTGACTTTCATTGACTGGCTTATTTCACAAAGCATAAGACATGTCATGATGATTGCCAGAGGGAACAGTATAGTGAAGAGAGGTAGAAGAATGTAAATGGGGGATAAATGGTGATGGAAGGAGACTTGATTTGGTGAACACAAAATAAAATATACAGATGATGTATTATAGAATTGTATACTTGAAACCTGTATAATTTTATTAACCAATGTTACCCCAATAAATTCATCAAAAAAAAAGAACAGCACAAGGAATGCCTTTAGTGATGAAAGTATTTTGTATCTTGACAATGGCTATGGATACATGAACCTACACATGTAATAAAATGCATGTAGATGAACACACACACACACACACACACACACACACACACACGAGAACATATAAAACTGATGGAATCCAAATAAGACTGGTGAATTATATTATTGTCAATTCCCCAATTGTGATGATCTTTGCAGTATGTTATTTCACTGAAGGGTATATGAGATTTCTTTGAGTTAGTCTTACAATTATATATGAATCTACAATAAAAACACAATTAAGACATGTTTACAATCATTTGATCAAGTATGGGGAATTATAAAGATATCAAAACTTAAAATTCATTGTACGCATTTGCCATCCAGGAAGAGAGAGATCCCAAGTGCCATAAAGCCTTAAATTACTGAAGCTTCCCTGTGTGCTTTCTGAGAGAGTAGGCATTATAAAATATTAAGATTTGGGGAAATTCTAAATTTTCATAATCTTTAATGTATTTTTAAAAACCATCCTCCCACACACTCAAATAACACATACGTTATGATTATAGTCCCTCTGCTACCATTCTCTGTTGACTTTAATTTCATAATGAGACATATTGAAAATATTTTTAAAACTGGTTTTTATTGAATATAAAATATAAGGCAACTTTGATCATGATTGTGTTTGCAATTCCATTAAGATACACAGGCATTTTCAAAAATGTTTATTTCATGTTCTATCTCCTACATGTCCAAATATATATGCCTTGTTCAGATGCTATAGGAAAACAGTGGGGCACAGATTTGTCATTTCCCCAATAGGACTTCATGCTATTTCAACTACTTTTCAAAACTATGATTTATTTTTTAAAAAATATTTATCACAACTTATTGGTTTTTATAAAAGAGGTCACCAAAAGGGAACACCTCAGGCTCCTGCCATGATACTGTATGGGTAAAACATGTTACTCACCCACAGTGTTCAATTTCATTTCGTCTAACACAGGCCCCACTGACAAAGAGATAGAACTTTCAATGTTAGTGAATTTTGACAAAAGAAACTTAAATCTTTTTTTCCTCGGTTTATTTTGTGAAAATTGTATAACATCACTAAAGAAAAACTGAATTACTCAGTACATACAAATAAAATTTTTACATTTAAATCATTTTCATCGAGTAAAGCTAAAAGAACTGACTTTTGAATTAAATGATCTGCTCTAGGTATTTACATGAGGTCAAATTTTCTGTGGATAATAATGTTTGATTCATTTCCATATTTGGAATATGATAAGAACTGAATAATATCAAGTTTGTAAAGTACCTTAAAATAAATATATAATGATATTATAAAAATATTTTTAGTTTGGAATCCTTATGAGATCCTAAATATTTTAGTGCCTGAAATGTCTCAATTGATGAAGTTTACCTAATCAGATAATATTTTGAGTTGTCTTATGACTGCTCCCAGCCTTAACTAAAAAGTGTAGGCTCTGAAAGGCAGAATACCTGCACTTTTATATAAACTCTATTATTGATTAACCATGTAAATCTAGGCAAGTCACTTAAATATTATGCACCTCAGTCTGCTAATTGTTAATTTAGCAAACTGAAATATATGAATATATATCTAAAACCTAAAAACATATTCCCCAAAACCAAGAAATTGACACAATTGGTATTGTTTTTATAATAATAAATGATTATTTATTATGTAACTATCTTTGATAATTCAGTTGCCACAACAAAAGAGCTGCTTAAATGAACATTTTAAACAAATCTTACATTTACAACATTCATCTTTTCAATTTTGTAAATATTTATGATGTCATCTGCAGTTCACTTTATCATAGCATTTCAAGTATGAAAGAATACGGGAAAACCCAGAATAGTTCAAAAAGGGATATAATATAACTCAGTGGGTTTCCGGTGAGCATGATCCTTGTCTTGCTCATCTCAGCATCCTGCCCCATCACTATCTGTACAGGGGGTATTCCATGAATGGCTATTGAATTGAAACTGAGAGCCAAACTCTGTACATGATAAGAGCAGAGGAAAAAAGAACAGAACTAGGAAGTCCTCTTCGATATAGCTCCACAGGCATCCCCATGGGAGAGAAGGAAAAAAAAAGGAGAAGAAGAAGAAGAAGAAAATAGTGTCCCATTTATAAACTGTTGAGCATAAAAGAGTTAGAAATATCATGCTACAAAAATTTTTAACAAAGTAATAGTTCTTTCGAAAATGGTTTGAAATACTAAATGAGTGATATCTGAAACTATTGTCATGCTACCTTACAGGTTCCAAAAGAACACAAAAGGTAGTAATTCAACAGAGGCGATTTATATTATTTAACTTCTACACAGCAAGTCTCAAATATATAATGAACCTAAATAAAGGATTATAATAATTTCAGTGGCAGTGAATTTAATCTTTAAAAAATTCTTTGAGAACATGGAATGTTCCTCATTATTTAAATATCTTTTTAAAAAAAGAAACACTCAGTCCAGCTGATGTGGCTCAGTGGTTGAGTATTGACCTATGAACCAGGAAGTGTGGTTTGATTCTCGGTCAGGGCACATGTCTAGGTTGCACACTCAATCCCCAGTGGGGGACGTGCAGGAGGCAGCAGATCAATGATACCCTTTCATCATTTAATGTTTCTATCTCTCCCTCTCTGTCCCTTCCTCTCTGAAACCAAAAAATATATATATTTTAAAAAACAAAATAAATACTAAAAGATTTAATTGAAAATAAAGATTTTGACCGTTCTGTCAGGAACTAGAGGCCTGGTGCACAACATTCGCGCACTCGGGGGTGGGGGGTGGGGGCGTCCCTCAGCCCAGCCTGTGCCCTCTTGCAGTCCGGGAGCCCTTGGCAGATGTCCAACTGATGGCTTAGGCCCACTCCCCTTAGCCAGCAGTCTGACATCCCCCAAGGGGTCCTTAGTGCTGCCTCAGAGGTGGGAGAGGCTCCTGCCACTGCTGCTGCACTCGCCAACCATGAGCCCAGTTCAGGGCTTCTGGCTGAGCTGCACTCCCCCTGTGGGAGCACACTGAGCACCAGGGGGCAGCTCCTGTGTTGAGCATCTGCTCTCTGGTGGTCAGTGCATGTCATAGCCACCAGTCGTTCCACAGTTTGGTTGATTTGCATATTAGCCTTTTATTATGTAGGATAACTGTAGAAAAATATTAGAGTTAAAAAAAATAAAAATAAATGATGATGTATTATAAAGGATTGAAAGGTAATTGCTCACACATCATGGAGATTAAAAATGAGCTAATGGGGTAAGTAGGCTACTCTGAGGTCATGCCTCATCAGGTATTAGGTGCCTGCCACCCATTGGTGGTGATTTAACAGATTCAAAATTGAGTTCTGGAGGATTTAACCTTAACTGCAAATAAGAAGTGTGGACCAATGAGCAAGAACCTATTAAACAGTACTTAACTTTGGACAAAAAATATTTTTTCAATATGCCACTGGTTCTAAATGGTTTATGAATTATACAAGTGCATATTTGGGATTTGTGCAATGTAAAATAAAAATTCCTAAGAAAATTACTTGGAGGATTTTAGTTATACTTTATAATTATTTCTAACAAAAGTTACTGGCATAATTAATAAATTTTATATTAATTACTTTTAAACCAATGAGCTTAATGATATTAGTACTACTGAATTTATCTGGCATTATTCATTTAAGAATCCAATAGCAATTTGTACATACTTGTTTTAAATATAGTTTTTCTTTCTTAAGAGTTAGGATGGAGAGATCCAAGATGGTTGCCGATGGGACAGCAGGCTGCAAGATAGTGTGTGAGTGAGAGAATGAAAGGATAGTGTGTGGACGTGCAGGGAGTGTCAGTATTTGTGAGTGAGAGACAGCTATATTCCACAGGACTGTTGGGAACTGGCGGACCAGGCTCCCCTGGCAGGCAGACTCTACTGCTGCTGAAATCTCTCCCAGAGCGGCTGGCTCTGCGGGAGAGACCATGCCATCTTGAAGGGGAGATGCTGTGATCAGAATCCCAGCGTTACCTTCAACCAGGGAGACCTCAGATACCTCCAGGGACCCTGCAGCCACAATGTCCAGGGACCAGCTGCCTCAGCTGCGAACCCACAAACACCGGGACTCCAACCTCCCCAACCACAGATGCCTAAAAAGTCTTTCAAGGAGGAGACAAAGCGGTGCTGAATCCACGGACGGGCCCTGCACCTTCTCACAGAGCAGATAGAAGGAACAGCTGAATTGAACAACATCCACCCATAATTGGTGAATTAACACAGCTGGTGATGCAATTTTTGGACAGAAAGGTCAGATATCACCTGGAGCAGTGGTTCTCAACCTTGGCTGCACATTAGAGTCACCTGGGAATCTTTTAAAATCCTGATTTCTGGGCCTCATCCTCCAGAAATTCTGTTTCTTTGTTATGGGGTGGGGCCACAACATTAGTACCAAAGATATAGAATTCCCAGAGGATGAGGCCCAGAAATCAGGATTTTAAAAAGATTCCCAGGTGATTCTAATGTGCAGCCAAGGTTGAGAACCACTGGCCTAGAGAAAAGTGAGATCTGGGATCCAGGCTGGAGAGAGAAATGCATGCAGCGGGGACTAGAGTCTCAGAGGAAGGCTGCACCCCACAAAATCCGCAGCCGTTGTCTTCGGTGTAGCCCTCAAATGTGGAAGAGGGTCCACAGGTCTGCTGGAAGAAGGGGACTCTAGACATTAGCCCACATCTGGGCTGGGCCCAGAAAGGAAGCCTGAAGTTCTACCAGTATACTGGCTGTGCAGTGCCAGGAAAAAAGATGAGAGTCAGCACACTTCCTTTGTTTTTTCTCTTTTTACCTCCTTGCTTTTGCTTGCTAAGTCCAGTACATTGGATCTTCCAATTAAAAACACTGAGATTGCAGGGGAAAGTTGTATTTGTGGAAACGGGATCAGAGTGGGGAGAGATGAACAGGAAACCAGTTCTGGGGAAGTCAACACCTCCAACCCAGTATTAAGTGCTGCAGGGAAACAAGAATCTAAACACTGGGTAGAGGGGCCTTTTAGCCCCATATATTAATACAGAAACACTGCCACCCAGGGGTTGTGTCAGAAATTGACTCTTGTGTAAATACAACTAAAGGCAGGCTGAGAAACAAAGTGAGCAGAGAGATCCCACCTGCTTGAAAACAGGGTTGTGGCTTTTAACACAGAGGAGCAGTGGATCGCAGGAAACTTCAATACTGTGTTGTCTACCTGACAGGAAATAGACATGCCAAGCAGAACAGTAGAAGAAATGAACAACCTTCACTACTTCACTTTTTTATTTTTTATCTTTTACTTAAGAAACTGAATTATTTTTTCTCTCACTTGGTTTTACCTTGTTTATTATTATACTAGAGGTCCATTGCACAAAGAGATTCGTGCAATAGGCATTTCATTCCCCTGGCGGTCAGCACCAGTTTTCCTCTGGCACCTGGGACCCAGGCCTTCGCTCCAGCCAGAGCCTTCAGTCTTCGCTCAGCCACTTTACCCCTATGTATGCAAATTAACTGTGATCTTTGTTGGGTTAATTTGCATACTCTCCTGATTGGCTGGTGAGTGTAGTGGGGGGCAGTTAATTTACATGTTTGTCTATTATTAGGTAAGATTTTAATTATTATTACTGCTACTATTATATTAACTTTTTAAAGTTTTATTTTATTTTTTCTTTATTTTATTCTATTTCAGGATTAGTGTTCTACATTCTATTTTTATTTTTATTTTAGCATTATTTTACTCTATCTCAATTTTTCCTTTATGCCAACACTCTCTTCCTCACTTTCCCCTTTTTTCATCCTGTTTCTCTAACCATGTTTCTGCTTTAGTTTTCCTCTATCCTTTCTTTTCACAGCCTGTTAAAAATTGATATTAATCATATATCTAATTTCCTCTCCCCTTATCCAAGTCCCTGCACACTGCTCTCTTCTCTTTCTTCACTATTCAAATTTTGTCTTCCTTTTTTACCCTTTTTCTTTCTGTCTGTCCTGTTTGTTTGATTGTTTGTTAGTTTTTGTTATTTCATTTTTTTGCTTCTGTTTTTCCTCTTCTTGGTTGTTCTCTTCTTCTACTAATAGCTTAAATAATTCCAATCACCAACTCAGGCTTATCTACTCTCTGTTCTCCTTCTCCACTAGTACTCAGACAAATAGATAGATTAAATAAAGTGGAAATATATATATTTGCATATACATATATATTTGCATATACATATATCCTATCTAATAAGACAGAAACATGGTAATTGGCGTACAACCGCTACCCTTCCCATTGGCTAATCAGCAAGATATGCAAATTAACTGACAGCTAAGATGGCGGCCGGCAGCCAGGCAGCTGAAAACTAACATGAGGCTTGCTTGCTTTAGTGACGGAGGAAGCCAAAGCTTCCCCGCCTGCCTTGTCGGCCTCTCAGCTGCACTCTAAGCAACTATGTTACAAAAATAGAAGCTAAACAAAACCCCAAGCTTCAGCCAGCAGGACCACAACATTGTTTCAAATACAGAAGGGTAAACAAAGGCCAGAAACCAGCTTTCAGCAGTGGGAGTCTCATAGCTGGAGCCGAGCCTCAGAGCTAAAGCTGGCCCAGAATGAAAAAAAAAAAGGAAAAAAGGACAGGTTGGGAGCTTCAGTCACCCGTCAGCCTGAAAATGGCCCTCAGCCCCTCACCCAGGCTGGCCAGGCACCCCAGTGGGGACCCCCACCCTGAAGGGTGTATGACCAGCTGCAAACAGCCATCATCCCCTCACCCAGGCTGGCCAGGCACACCAGTGGGGACCCCCACCCTGATCCAGGACACCCTTCAGGGCAAACCAGGCGGCCCCCACCCGTGCACCAGGCTTCTATCCTATATAGAAAAAGGGTAATATGCCTCCCAGCACTGGGATCAGTGGAGCTGTGAGGCCTCCCAGCACTGGGATCAGCGTGACAGGGGGCAGCGAACAAACCCCCCTGATTGGCCCTGCTCTGTGTGAGACAAGGTGCCCCAATCCCCCCTCCCGCCCCCCACGGGCCCTGCTCTGTGTGTGATGGGGTAGAGCCATAACCTCCCCATCGGCCCTGCCCTGAGTGTGACAGTGGCGGCGTCCCAACCCCCTGACCCGCCCTGCTCTGTGTGTGACAGGGGCAATGCCCCAACTCCCCTATCGGCCCTACTCTGTGAGTGACAGGGGGAAGCTCCTCAACCCCCTGATCAGCCCTGCTCTGTGTGTGCCAGGGGGGAGCTCCCCAACCCCCTGATCGACCCGGCTCTGTGCATGACAGGGGGTGGCGCCCCAACTCCCCAATTGGCCCTGCTCTGAGCCCGACCAGGGGCTGCACCTAGGGATTGGGCCTGCCCTCTGCCACCTGGGAGCAGGCCTAAGCCAGCAGGTTGTTATCTTCCGAGGGGTCCCAGACTGCGAGAGGTCACAGGCCGGGCTGAGGGACCCCCTCCTGCCCCCCAATTGCACAAATTTTTGTTCACCGGGCCTCTAGTATTTATATATACATTTATACATATATATATATATACATATATATATATATATATATATGTATATATATATATATATGTATATATGTGTGTGTGTGTGTGTGTGTGTATTTTGTTTTTTACTTTTCTTCTTATACACTCATTCTGTATCTACCTCCTCTATACTGAATTGTCGCTATTTCCCCATTCATTCAATTCCTTGACCTTACCTTCTGAAATAAGCTCTGCCTCCTCAGATTCATCTGGGTGTTTGTTGTTTGGGAGTTTGTTGTTTGCATTTTTTGGATTAATTGTTGTTTTATTAGGGTTTTCTCTTTATATACATATATTTCCCCCCTTCTTTTTTTTTCTCTCTTTATTCTCTTAGATTTTTTTCCTTTTCGCAATATAATTTTTGTACTCTTTTCTATCCCCTAATTATATTTTCTATGGTAGTCACCTTTATTTTGGGTTATTAGTATCATGAATACATTTATGTTCAGTGCCCTGTGTGTTGTGTCTTGTCTTGTTGTATTGTGTTCCTTTAAGTCAATGCAGTTGAGAGAGAGCTACATAATCAGACCCCCTGAGAGGAGCGATCATGGGGAGTCAAAGAAAACAGCCTGCATACAAAAGAAAAGGACAAATCACCAGAAAAGGAAGTAAATGAAATAGAAGTAAGCAATATGTCAGAGAAAGAATTCAGAGCAATGGTTATAGGGATGCTGAAACAGATGGAAGACAAATTCAACAGTATGTGTAAGAACAAAAAGAAATGAAGAAGGACCAAGAAGAAATAAAAAAAAATGATATCACTGCAATAAAGAACTCAGTAGGAAGCACCAACAGAAGAAATGGAGGACCTCATCAGTGAGCTAGAATACAAGAAAGGAAAAAAATACCCATGCAGAGAAAAAAACTAGAAATAAACAAACAACAACCAAAAAAACTTTAAAAAAGAGGAGAGCCGAAGGGAAATTTGAGACAAGAAATGAAACAACATATGCATTATAGGGATCCCAGAAGGAGAGGAAACTGAAGAAGGAATAGAAAACCTGTTCGGAGAAATGATGACAGAAAACTTATCTGATATAGGTAAGAAAAAACTCACACAAGTCCAAGAAGCTCACAGAGTCCCAAACAAGATGAGCCCCAAAAGACAGACACCAAGACACATTATGATTAAATTGGCAAACACCAATGACAAAGTAAGAATTTTAAAGGCTGCCAGAGAGAAACAGAATGTTACCTACAAGGAATTTCCCATCAGACTACCAACTGATTTCTCAACAGAAATACATCAGACCAGAAGGGAATTGAATGAAATATACAAAGTCATGAAAAGCAAGGGTCTGAATCCAAGAATGCTGTACCCAGCAAGGCTATCTCAAGCAAAGTTGAGGTAGAAATCAGGAGCTTCACAGACAAAAAAGGACTAAAGGAGTTTATTACCACTAAACCAGCAATTCAAGAAATGCTAAAGTGTATGCTGTACAAAGAAGAAATAGGAAGGGGAGAAGGAACACAGGCATAAAGAATAAAAATGATGACAAATAAGTACCTATCAATAATAACTTTAAATTTAAATGGATGAAATGTCCCATTAGAAAGACATAGGGTTACTGAATGGGTAAGAAAACACTACCCATATATCTGCTGTCTGCAGCAGATCCACCTCAGATCAAAGGACTCACACAGACTGATGGTGAAGGGATGGATTAAGGTTTTTCAGGTGAATGGAAATAAATAAAAAAAAGTGTGGTAGCAAAGCTTATATCTGAGAAATTAAACCTCAAAGTGAAGGACATAACAAGAGATAAGGAAGGCCACTACACAATACTAAAGAGAGAAATTCAACAAGAAGATATAACTCTGGCAAACATATATGCACCCAATACAGGAACACCCAAATGCATTAAAAAAAAAAAAAAAAAAAACTTCTGGAAGATATTAAGGGAGAGATTGACAGTGATTCAGTCATAGTAGGGGACTTCAATACCCCACCAGCACCACTGTACAAATCCTCTAAACAATGAATTAGCAAAGAAATATCAATCCTAAATGACTCACTAGATCAGATGGACTTAATTGACATGTTCAGAACATTTCACCCCAAAGCAAACAGAATATGCATTCTTCTCAAGTGCACATGGTTAATTTTCAAAGATAGATCATATATTGGTACACAGGCAAAGTCTCTACAAATTCAAGAAGATAGAAATCATATCAAGCATATTCTCAGATCACAATGGCATAAGACTAGAAATCAAATACAATAAAAACAATAAAAAAACAAACACCTGAAGGCTAAACAGCATGCTGTTAAACAATAATTGGGTTACCAAAGAGAACAAAGAAGAAATAAAAAACATCATGACAACAAATGACAATGAAAAGACAACAATCGCAGATCTATGGGACACAGTGAAAGCAGTCTTAAGAGGGAAGTTCATAGCTCTACAGGCCTATATCAAAAAACAAAACAAAAAAAAATTGTGATAAAGTATCTCCCCCTACAACTCAAAGAGTTAGAAAGAGAGCAACAAGAAAAGGCCAATGTAAGCAGAGGAAAGGAAATAATAAAGATCTGAGTGGAGATAAACGAAATAGAGACAAAAAAAAGTTCAACAAAACCAAGAGCTGCTTCTTTGAAAGGATAAATAAGATTAATAAACCTCTAGCTAAGCTCACCAAGAAGCAAAGAGATAGGATCCAAATAAACAAAGTCAGAAATGAAAAAGGTGGAGTAACAACCCATCCCATAGAAATACAAACAATTATGAAAAAACACAATGAACAACTCTATTCTTACAAAATGGACAACCAGATGAAATCGACATTCTTAAAAAAATATAAGCTCCCAAAGTTCAATCAAGAAGAATGAAAAACCTAAATAGGCCAATAACTATCAAAGAAATTGAAGCAGCAATCAAATTAACACCCTGAAATCTATGGCCTTTTCATACAGCAATAATGAATTCACAGAAAGAGAAATGAAAACAAAGCAAAACAAAACAAAATCCTATTTACCATTGCACCAAAAAACGTAAGTAACCTAGGAATAAACTTCACTAAGGATGTCAAAGACCTATACTAAGAAAACTAGAGGGCATTGAAAAAAGAGATAGAGTAGATAGGGAAAAACATAAACAAATGGAAGAACATACCATGTTCATGGATTGGTAGAATCAACATCATTAAAATATCCATTGTACCCAAAGCAAACTACAGATTCAATACAATCCCCATTAAAATACCAACGACATATTCCAAAGATCTAGAACAAACTCTCCAAAAATATATCTAGAATAAAAAATGACCCTAAATAGCCATGGCAATCCTGAGAAAGAAGAACAAAGTTGGAGCGATCACACTACCAGATATCAAGCTATATTACCAAGCTACAGTTCTCAAAACTGCCTGGTACTGGCAAAGGAAACGATATATAGACCAATGGAACAGAACAGAGAACCCAGAAATTGACCCAAGACATTATGATCAGTTAATGTTTGACAAAGGAAACAAGAGCATACAATGGAGTCAAAACAGTCTCTTTAATAAATGGTGCTAGAAACTTTGGTCAGATACATGCCAAAAAAATGAAACTAGATCCACAACTTACACCATACACAAAAACAAATTCAAAATGGATAAAGGACTTGAATATAATACAGGAAACCATAAAAATCCTACAAGACTCCACAGGCAGCAAAATAGCAGACATATGTTGTAGCAATATCTTTACAGACACAACTCCTAGGGCAATGGAGACTAAGGAGAAAATAAACAAATGGGACTACATCAAAATAAAAAGCTTCTGCACAGCAAAAGAAACCATCAACAAAACAAAAAAGCCCACTGCATGGGAGAGGACATATTTGCCAATGCTATTTCAGATAAAGGTTTAATCTCTAAAATTTACAGAGAACTCAAACAATTTAACAAAAGGAAGATAAACAATCCAATAAAAAAAATAGGAAAAGGATCTAAATAGACACTTTTCGAAAGAGGACATACAGAAGGCCAGAGACATATGAAAACATGCTCAAAGTCACTAATCACCTGAGAGATGTAAATCAAAACAACAATGAGATATCTCACACCTGTCAGAATGGCTATCATCAACAAATCAACAAAGGACAAGTGCTGCTGAGGATGTGGAGAAAAAAGAACCCTTATGCACTGATGGTGGGACTGCAGACTGGTGTAGCCACTGTGGAAGACAGTATGGAGTTTCCTCAAAAAGTTAAACATGGAACTCCTATTTGACCCGTAATCCCACTTCTTGGACTATATCCCAAGAAATCAGAAACACCAATCAGAAAGGATATATGCACCTCTATGTTCATAGCAGCACAATTTACAATAGCTAAGATTTGGAAACAGCCTATGTGCCCATCAGCAGATGAGTGGATTAGAAAACTGTGGTACATCTACACAATGGAATACTACGTTGCTATAAAAAGAAGGAGCTTTTACCATTTGCAACAGAATGGATGGAACTGGAGAGCATTATGGTAGGCAAAATAAGCCAGTGTAGAAAAATAAATATGGCATGATCTCACTCATATGTGGGATATAATGATCAACATAATTTGATGAACAAGAATACATCCAGAGAGAAATGGTAGGGGAGGGGGCATTAGAGAGCAACCAAAGGACTTGTATGCAGTTATATTAGCATAAGCAATGGACACACACAGTCACTGGAGTGGTGGGTGCTTTTCCGGGGTGGGAATGGCTCGGGGCCGAGGCGAGTCAATTGGGGAAAAAGGAGACATATGTAAAATTTTAGACAATAGAAAAATAAATTAAAAAAATAGAGTTATGACATTTATCAAGGTGATGATATACTTCTTACTAGCCACATTTTCAAATATCATTCAATTGGGTTTCAGTGAGTAATAATTCCTGTTACATTTTAAAGTCCTTAAATAATAATAAGAAAAATATTTCATGATATAATCACTTTAAAATGACTATTAAAATGCAGCAAGTAACAATCTCATTGTTTTCACATTTTTCTCCTGGTTCATCCATTTAACCTAAAACTTTACCAAATAAATATAATGTTACTAGAGGCAAGGTGAATGAAAACTCATGCAGTGGAGGGGGGATCCCTCAGACTGGCCAGCCCCCTCTCACACTCTGGGAGCACTCAGGGGCAGGATGCTACCCGTTGATTAGGGGAAAGTGAAGTCCCATCATTCCTCTACTGCTGACACTGCTAGTAGCGCAAGCCTTGGCAGGCCCTGGTTACCTGAGCCTTGGGTGGCCACAGGCATCTGGACAGCCACTATCTGAGGGTTGCCTGTGCCTTGGGCTGGCCCTTGGCGGCTGGGGGTATGAAGGGACTGGGCACCACCATCTTGTGGCTGTGGGTGTCACCATCTTTGAGGGCATGGCAGTCAATTAGCATATTCCCTCCTTATTGGCTGTGGGTGCCACCATCTTTGTGATGACGTGAGGGTTAATTAGAATATTCCCTCTTTATTAGATAGGACTAAAGGTTCCGTACACGAAATTCATGCACTGGGGAGGGAGGGTGTCCCTCAGCCCAACCTGCAAACTTTCCAATCTGGGACCCCTCCGGGGACATCCAACTGCTAGTTTAGTCACAATCCGGGACTGCTGGCTCCCAACTGCTCACCTGCCTGCCTGCCTGCCTGATCACCCCCTAGCCACTCCCCTGTCTGCCTTATTGATATCTAACTGTTCCCCATCAGGCCCAATCGCCCGCAACTACCCTCCCCTGTCAGCCCTGTCACCCCTAACAGCCTCCCTTCCTGGTCTCATCGCCCTTAACTGCCCCCCCCTGCAGGCCTGTTCTCTGCCAACTGCCCTCCCTGCCCTGCAGGCCTGGTCACCCCCAGGGCTGAACTGCTGACCTCTCAGACAGAGAGAGGCTTGGCTTCTGGCAAGGCCTGGAGACAGAAGCAGGAAGAGAAGCCTCTGGCTGCAGATAAGACCTTGCTTCTCTCTCTGGGCCTCACCAGCAGCCACACCAGCTTCTAATCAACCCCACCTCTCTCTTTCACCAATAGGTCAGCAGTTCAGCCCACTGGCCAGTCCCCGCCCACCAGAGCCTGCTGTGCACACAGCCTGGTGTTCGGTTGAGCCTTCAGTTGTTTTGGACATTAGGAACCCTGGTTCCTTATATATAGATGGATCATTCAGTATATAATATTCACTTAATATATGTAATTTTCTAAAATGATTTTATTCTGTAAAATTAGTGACCTGGTGCATGGAATCATGCACATTGAAAGGAAATTAATTAAAGGCAGCCAGCGGGATGGAACTGGGCGAGATGGGCCAGACACGTCCTGGAGCCAACCTCCTGCAGTCCCTCCAAGTGTTTGTGGAATGAGCAGGGTCCTTCTGGCAGGTGGGGGACCTCGGCCTGGCCTTCAGGGATACAGGAAAATCTGCCTCTCCAACATCTCCCGAGTGGTCCTGGAGTGCAAGAGAGCACTCTTCAAAGTTGTTGTCCTAAAGGGTGTGGAGCACAAGTGCAAGTGTGCAGTAAACCATATTTTGGGCTGACAGTGCCCCAGCAACAACATAACCCACAGGTGAAGGTGGAATTGCATGGCTCCATGAGGAATTGGGCTCCCTCCTCTATGGTTTTGGGGTGCATCGCCTAAGAACCACCCATGCCAAGTCACTGCAGTGTAGCAGCTACTGCATTGAGAATCTGGCCCCTGGTGGTCAGTGTGCATCATAGTGATCAGTAGGACAGTTAGCATATTAGCCTTTTATATATATACACTAGAGGCCTGGTGCACGAATTCGTGCACAGGTGGGGTCCCCCAGGGGGGTGGGAAGGCCAGGATGCGATTGGCTCTCCAGGCAGGAGGAGGGATGCCATTGCCAGCCTGGGATCTGGATCCACTCCACTGACATTTGCACTGGTTGTTGGGAACCACCTGGTAGCTGCTTTTATATGCTTCCTTGCGGAGCATCTAGGGAAGGGAAGTGGACGCAGTGCCCGAGGCCGACTTCCAGCAGGCCAGTGGTGCTGGTCTATCGGTGCCTGGCCCATTCTCCAGAGATTGGACCTGCAGGACTACTGAAGGAGTGAGTGGCTGCCACTGGGCTGGTGGACCGCTGGGATGAGTCTGTCAGCTGAGTGATGCTCTGGCTGTGGGAATGCACTGACCACCAGGGGGCAGCTGCTGTGTTGTGTCTGTCCCCTGGTGGTCAGTGTGTGTCATAGGTTGTTCAGTCCTGAGGTCGCTTAGGCTTTTATATATATATAGATAGGTTATATAAAAAGATTAATGATACACATATTAAATTTAATCCAATAAATTATTAATGTGCATCTATATGTACAATAATATGTGTGAAACCTGGTGGAAAATACAGAGAAATCCTATATAATAAAGAGGTAATATGCAAATTGACTGGCATGCCCTCACATAAGATAGCTGCCACCATGTGGACAAACGATGGCTGCCACAAGATGGCCATCAGGGGAGGGCAGTTGGGGGCGAGATCAGGCTGGCAGGGGTGGGCAGTTAGGGGCAATCAGGCAGGCAGGCAGAGAGGTTAGGGGCGATCAGGCAGATAGAAGGTTTAGGGTCAATCAGGCAGGCTGGCAGAGGGGTTAGGGGCGATCAGGCAAGCAGGCAGGTGAGCACTTAGGAGCCAGCAGTCAGAGACTGTGATAGGGATGTCTGACTGCCGATCTGTGGGATCGGGTCTAAACTGGCAGTTGGAAATACCACAAGGAGTCCCCAATTGGAGAGGCTGCAGGCTGGGCTGAGGGAATCCCCATCCCCATGTATGAATTTCATGCACCAGGCCACTAGTATCTACACATATAAAATCCTAATATGCAAGTAGACCGAACAACAGAACAATCAAACATTCGGTCACCAGGGGGTGCGTGCAGAACATGACAGGCATTAGAGCACGGAACATGGTGGGCATCAGCCACTGCAGGATGGTGGAGCAGGTGAGTGGGGGCGCCAGACCAAGGCGGAGTGCTGGTCGCTATATTGGGGTGAGCCTCCGGTGGTTACTGAAAATTCTTTGTTCCTGCACACTGCAGTCCTGCCCGGCGCTCACACCTGCTGCTGGCACCAGCCCTGCTTGCACCAACTGCTGACGCCAGGCACTGGCCCTGATCGCTCAGCGCTGTCAGTGGGTGTGAGTGGCGGCTGCTAGCCTTGATTGCCCCTGAGGGCTTCTCCACCTCTCCCGGCTCCTGAGGGGTGATTGGGGCAGCAGCCGCTGCTCGCACCTGCTGCAAGTACGAGCCCCAGTTGCTCTGCGCCATCAGTGGGTGGGAACGGGGCCAGCACTATCAGTGTGTGGGAGCAGTGGTGGCGAGAGCAGGGCTGCTACTCCTGGGGACTGGGGCCACAGCAGGAGGGGCAGGGTGGGAGCATGGAGGATGGGCCAAGATCCACCCCTGTGCCCACAGCAGCCTCAGGGCCCACAGTTCCTTTCAAGGTGCATGAATTCATGCACTGGGCTCCTAGTATATACATAAAAGCCTAAGAGACCCTCTGGTTGTTCAACTGGTAGCTATGATGTGCAATCACCACCAGGGGGAAGACGCTCAACTCAGGAGCTTCCAAACTGCAATGATTTGGCAGCTGTGGTTCTCAGGTGAGACACCCAGAACCAGAGAGGAGGGAGTCTGATTCCGGAGTGAGTCACCTAAGAACTGCCTTCCTGCAGTCTGGGACCTCTCAGGGGATGTCAGAGAGCCGTTTTCATTCTGATCCCCACAGGTCAGACATGGTAGCTCCTATTTTTTTTTTCCAGCTGAAATATCTACTATTTACAAGGGTAAGAAAAGGACAAAGAACGAAAGCTGCAGTGAGGTCAGCTTTGATTTGGTATACTAGAATGATTTTTCTGTTAATTATATCTTTAACTTAATAAATTGGGGAAAAATAAGTCAAATAAGCTCTAATAAAGCTTCTAATGGGCCACAGATACAATGCTTAACTCTTGTTAGAACTTACAAATCATATATTTACTTCTATGATGTCAAATATGCCTCTATAGATGTTACATAATGGGCAACATAAACAAATCTAGCCACTCTTGTTCTTATACTAGAAGTACTATTTTCTTTAATAGCCCAAATATTTTATTTGTTAACCAGAGGCCCGATGCACAAAATTCATGCAAGTGTAGGCCTTCCTTCCTCCAGCTGCCAGCGCTGGCTTCCCTCTGGCACCCAGGACCTGGGCTTCTCTCACAGCCCCAGCTTCATCCAGGATGCCCAGCCTAATTAGTATATTATGTTTTTATTATTATAGATTATTATAGATAGTATAATAAAATACTGATTATCACCAGTTTGTGTTATTCATTATAGTATTATGGATGGTTAGAAATAAAGGAATTAACACACATGAAGACAGAATAAATCTCAAGCTAGTAAATCATTTTTGTTGTTGTTGTTTTACAGACATACAACATACTAGTAAAACAATCTAAATCAATCTTCTGGAAAATTGGTAAAAAACAACCATTGCTCTAGAGCGGATATTTGGTATACCAAGTTTTAGCTTGAACTAAATTTTTATTGAAACCATAGTAAATGGAATTTTGGAATAGAAATATGAACAGAATCCAAGCAATAAATCTGGAATTGTGTCACTATTTGAAGGAAGCTTTCTAGTGGTATAATTTAAATTTATAAACCCCAGCCTCTCTTACTTCAAATATTTGAAAACAAAAATACCTATTTTCATTCCTACATTTGAAATCTATTTTTATGAAACATTTGAAAAAAAAATATCGCCACACTAAAATGTACTACTAAAGCAATATACTTGGGTATGGAAAAGTTATCAATATGCTTATGGAATGAATATAAGTTCAATGACATTGTTACTTTTGATCTTCTTGCTACATTTTGCCCCTCTTCCTCACAGTGTTCACCTCATGATCTGTCCTGATGGAAACTCCTCTAGTATTTTACTCTATTAAATTCCTAAAGCCCTGCACAGAGACCAGCACACAATACATCTATACACTTACCCTAATTGTGTTTTATAACATTAAAATTTTTATGTGACATAAAATGCCATCTAGTTTCCCATCTTTCCTCAAAATGCCTAATAATTTAGAAATACATGAGCATTTGTTCAAATAGTGTGTGTAATCCATGTCCTTTTACCTCAAGGCATATATTTATCTGCATGTTTCCAGGGCATACTTATCATTCAAATTAATTACCGTATTGCCCACCTCCAACCACATTCATATTTCCTTTAAGCTTCCAGGGCAGACAATGAGAGATTAAAAGTGAACATTATATAGTTATATATGGTCTATTATTTATAGGCTGGTATATAGCATTAATCTTATTATACAACTAGAGGCCCGATGCACAAAATTTGTGCATGGGTAGGGTCTGTAGGCCTAGCCGGCGATCAGGGCCGATCGGGGCCCTCAGGCTGCCAGCCAGCCAGCCGGGGCCTTACTTCCCCAGGTGCCGGCTGCAGTCCGGGGCCTTCCTTCGTTCTGTGCCACCCCCTAGTTGTCAGGGCATGTCATAGTGAGTGATCAAATTCCCAGGCTCCCAGTCGAACTCCCGAGGAAAACACTTTGCATATTAGCCTTTTTTAAAAAATATATATTTTATTGATTTTTTTACTGAGAGGAAGGGAGAAGGATAGAGAGTTAGAAACATCGATCAGCTGCCTCCCGCACACCTCCCACTGGGGATGTGCCTGCAACCAAGGTAAATGCCCTTGACCAGAATCGAACCTGGGACCCTCAGTCCACAGGCTGATGCTCTATCCACTGAGCCAAACTGGTCAGGGCTGCATATTAGCCTTTTATATATATAGATGATCACCTAGAATATCTAGCCATGAATGACACTGTTTCTTTCTTTTTTGTTTTTTTAATTGTTGACAGTAGTACAGATGTCCTCCAATCCCTCTGTTTTTATTCCCCTTATCCCATCTAAGCCTTCATGCCAGACCTTCATCACACTATTGTCTAAGACTGTTTCTTAATGGCCCACAGTAATTAGCATAGTGCTCTGAATATAGATCCCATTCTCTCTATTGGATAAGAGAGCCAATGAATAAGTAAAAACACAAATCTATAATAATAAAAGCGTAATATGCTAATTAGACCTGACAGTCGAATGACCTTCTGGATGTCCTTCTGGAAGACTTTCCAGACGAAGCCAGGGCTGCGAGGGCCAAAGCAAACCACCACAGCTGTGAGGGCCAAGCCCCTTGTACAAATATCATGCATTGGGCCTCTACTGAATAAGTAATTTGCTAGATTTATGAAGTCATAAAGTAAAATGAGTAAGGAGCTTATGCTCTAGTAAAAATTGGCATTTTAATTTAAAAATGACTGAAAATTTTATGTTCTAGTAGGTTTCCTTGCACCTGATAAATTTTAATTTTGTAAAACTTGTTGTAAAAGGAGTTTACAGCTTTTTATTTTTAGGCTCTAAATTTTTAGGCTAATATTTTTTGCCTATATTGTACCAAAATATCATTAAAATGGCTAAATAAATAAAATACAATAAATATTTCCACAATTCAAACAAAACAAAAGTCATTTTTCTAAGATCCCATCTTAAATCTCTTTGGACATTTTGATTTGAATTATGTAACTGAAGTTTTTAAAATCTAAGACAGTTGAGTTGTCATCCTATAGTTTAGAGTGGTCGATGACTGCAAAACTTCTAAATCTATGCTTTCAAACATTAAAAATGTACTCCTCTTAAAGAAAGTAGGTAGGCTTATCTACTCTTACTTTGACTTTGTCATAAACAAAAAGAACTTTTAAAAGCCAAAACAAATGCACTTAAATCTTTTAAATCTCTAGAAAACCATCTAAACATCATTATACCCACTGATTTTACATTAGGTTTTCTTTTTGATGTAAGTTTCACTTCAGTATCTTAAAGTATAAAATTTTTCTTTAACTTGTAACAGTAAAGAGCTTCTCAGGGTCCTTGGTGGATGGCAATATATACTGTAAAAATATCAGGGATATAAGCTACTTCTGATTATGAAAGTCTTCTGAGAGTAAGTGATCCTGGAGAAGCATGTGTAAAAAATTGTACTTGCAGTGTCCTAGAATACACTACCACTTCAGCTCCCAGTCCATGTTCTGGCACATGACCATACTGTAAGGGGCTGGCAAATGCAGTCTGTGCACAGGAAAGAGAGATATAAGTGATCAGTTTATGGTTTCCATCTTGCTATGGTAGTATAAATTGTACCACTATATCTATATGCACTAATACTTCTGTATACAAATTCATGTGGATGTCCAGAAATGCTGGAAAATAGGAAATAACATACTTTCTCTAAATAGTCATGATTTTGGTGTGTTTGACACAAAAATTTAACTTAAGTTACTAAATTATGAAACAGAATTATGAATCTATCATTTGCGAACATGTTCTCATCAATGCTGACCTGGATTCAACAAAGAAATATCCATAGAGGTAGCATTACAGTGATTTCCTAATGACTATTTATCCTCAGAGATGAGTGTGACCCTAGTTTTAGAAAATTGGAGAATATTTTTTGTTCATTATCAACTAAATTAAATTTAAAAAATATTCATTATGATTTATATCAATTATAATTATGTATTGATTAGGTATATATTTATGAAAGATAATACACAGCAATCATTTCATTTTAATTCTGATATCAATTTGAAGTAAAATGCAATATTTTCTTACAAGATATAACTTTTTTCAATTATTAAAAAAACCTAAATTTCTTTATATAATGGAGTCTTCTAAAATGTGAATTTCTTGAGAATTCTAAATTAACTTTGACTAAGATAATTATTGAAAATGGAAAATGCTACTATCATAGCCTCCCCATATAGTATCATTATGTTCTAATTTCATATCTTTGATAATCTATATAGTACATTTTGAGAAAAAAATAAAAGTAGTTCCAAGTCCTTAGACCATATATAGGTATGTTTAAAGTCTAAATGTTTTTACTAGAAAACACAGAGAATATAGGAAGTGGTTATTGGCATATGACTGAGAGGCCACATTTACTGTTGTCAAATCTATTAAATATTAGAAGCTAGTAAGCTGATTTGGGAGTAATATAGAGATCGTCTTCCTATTTATTGAGTTCTTCACAATGTATTGAGCAAGCTCATGAGATAATAGGCCATGTCCAAAACATAGTTCAAGTAAGGGCTACCTGATCTGCCAGGACTGCTTAAATGTCTTCCCCTCATTGCAGGAGAATATGCCCTAAGTGACATTTAAATCCCTTATAATGACTTTAGGAATTTACCTTTACAATTTACTTTAGACTAACACTTATTACTTTCAATTATAAATTTAATTCGTAAATTTATTCAATTATAAATAATTTCTGATTCAGTGATCAGGAATCACTAACTCAAAGATACAGTGTAGTCTATGTATATTTTCCTCTATTAAAAAACTTCAATAGATTTTTAAGGTGTTTTATATTAATGATCTACTTATATAAAAACCATGGGTGGTGTTCATCATGACCTGACCTGTACCACCGCGACCAAGCGGAAGGAAGTCAGTCCTGCAGGGGTTGTCTTGGCTGCAGTTCCCCCGAGCTGTTTCCTGGAGCTGTTTCCAGTGAGGGCGGGGTTTGAGGCAGGAACCCGCCCTCGGAGCGTGGACCCACTGAATCCTGCACCCTCCCCAGCTGTTTCCCGTGTGGCCTGAGGGAAGAACCCACCCTCAGAGCACCAGGAGTGCCCAGCAGCAGTCAATCCTGGGTTGCTGAGGCGGAGGCCACGGCATGGTAGAACTCTGGGTCTGGACCAACAGGGGGCATGGCCGACCTTCAAACCAGACCCTGACAGTAGAAATGAGAGACCCCCATTCCTCACAGAATCCGCTGTTGGATAGCTTGCTGTCAGTGGCCTGCCAGTCAGGAACCCCATTCTCCTGCACTCTGGACCCTGACAGGAGGGAGGAGGGAGCCCCTTTCCTCACGGAATCAGCTCCTTTTGTTACTGTTTATTTATTAATAAGTTTATATATTATTTTCATATACATTTTATTAATTTCCTTTCATCTCTCACACTTCTATTATAGAGAAAGGTCAAATAGCAATATTAAAATATCTCTGCTAATTAATTCCCTTTTTAAAAAAATATATATTTTATTGATTTTTTACAGAGAGGAAGGGAGAGGGATAGAGAGTTAGAAACATCGATGAGAGAGAAACATTGATCAGCTGTCTACTGCACACTCCCTACTGTGGATGTTCCCGCAACCAAGGTGCATGCCCTTGACCGAAATTGAACCTGGGACCCTTGAGTCCGCAGGCTGATGCTCTATCCACTGAGCCAAACCAGTTAGGGCAATTAATTCCCTTTTAATGTGCACAAATTTCATGCACTAGGCTACTAGTGATATAATAATGTTTATGGTTCTATTTATCCATATTTTAAATTATTTGATATAAATTAAACCTCATGCTCAATATGTTGCTCTAAGTAGGTGAATTTTTATGCTAAAACATTATCACATAAATAAACTAGAGGCCCGTTGCACAAAGAGATTTGTGCAATAGGCCTTCCGTCCCCTGGCTACCAGCATCAGTTTTCCTACAGCACCTGGGACCCAGGACCCAGGCCTTCACTCTGGCTGCAGCGGAGAAGCCAAGCCTCTTCAGTCTTCAGTCGTCCTCAGTTGTCTTCAGTCTTCACTTGGGCCAGAGCCTTCAGTCTTCGCTCTGTGCCTACATATGCAAATTAACTGTCATCTTTGGTTAATTTGCATGCTCAACCTGATTGGCTGGTGGGTGTAGCGGAGTGACACCAATTTGCATGTTTCTCTTTTATTAGTGTAGATGGTTCAACAAGAACTGCTCAGATAATCAAGTGTGTTTTAAAATTTAACTTTATAAAATTAGTATGCATACACTCAAAATGGTTTCTCTGTCTTCTAGGTGTCAGTACACTCATCAAACAGATGCAAAATCAAGTATTTAGAAAGAGTAACACAAAATCATGAAGAAGTATGGACACATGTCTAGTTAATAAAGGTGAAATCCTAAAAGACAACATTCATTTTTGACAAATCAGAAAAAATAGGAATGTATTATTCTGTGTGTGTGTATTTACATATAAAACTACAATATCTTAGATCAGATGATTCCTTTTGCCCAATATCTTGCCTGTATAAAAACTGAAGGACTTTCATTCTTACTAATAGAATATCTACTCTCTTCAAGAAAAATGGGTTAAGGAGAAAAGAGCATATCATTTCTCAGATAGAAATAGAACATAACAGAAACTTAGTTTTAAAAATTCAAATCTAAAATGCTAAAAGATTCAACTATCTGTTGACATGATATACTCTGCATTTGAGATAAATCAAATACATATCATTACTACTAGTAACATATTGATAAAATGTGTCCTGCAAAAAAAGTAGCAACTTCCAATTCTAGCAATTTTAGTCTTCAGAATTTAATTTACACTGTGATGTTTAACATTAATTATGATTTATTATTTACATGAAATGTTCAAATGATACTGTATATGCAACCACATTATAGTTTGGTAAGTAAAGACAAGATTTACTAGAAGCCTCATCATAGCATGAACACCACACAATTGCAGTTACTATCTATCTGCTCAATGTCTCCTGCTGGGTGCCTGTAAAACTTTATGACGGGTGGGGTCCCAGAAGTATTCAGCATGTGGCCCACGGAGTGTATCCGTCCCAAACGGTAAGATCTGGCGGTGTGAAGGAAGGGCTCTGCACCTGTCAGGCGTGCAATCGAGAAATGACTCCCATTCTACAGCCACATAACTTAGTCTGTCCCAGATTCTGCCCAGACCTCGGCAAGGCAGGGACACCATGAACATTTCCTAGGATAAACCACATGTTAGGATACAAAATACTTCTCAA
Organism: Myotis daubentonii; assembly: GCF_963259705.1. Classification (NCBI taxonomy): domain Eukaryota; kingdom Metazoa; phylum Chordata; class Mammalia; order Chiroptera; family Vespertilionidae; genus Myotis; species Myotis daubentonii. The sequence goes on from NC_081842.1 coordinate 90,660,915, forward strand.
TAAATTTAAGAAGATTGAAATCATATCAAGAATCTACTCTGACCATAAAAGGTGTGAAACTAGGGGGGGGGGGGGGGAAGCCAGGAAAAGCACACTAAGACATGGAGGCTAAACAATACATCACTAAACAATGAGTGGGTTAAAAATGAGATCAAGGAAGAAATCAAAAGATACTTTGAAACAAATGGCAATGAGAACACAAAATCTATGGAACAAAGGGAAAGCAGTCCTAAGAGAGAAATTCATGGTATTGTAAGCATAGCTCAAGAAACCGGAAAAAATCTAAAATAAACTAACTTTTTTTAAACTTAAAATAACTGAGATAAAAACCACAAACAAAGCCCAAAGTGAGTAAAAAATAGGAAATAATAAAAATCAGAACAAATAAATAAACTAGACTCTAAAAAATGCAAAAGATCAATGAAACCAAGAGGTAGTTCTTTGAAAGATAAATAAGATTGGCAAACCTTTAATCAGACTCACCAAGAAAAAGAAAAGAGAGTGAGGGAGGGAGGGAGGGAGGGAGGGAGAGAGGAAAGGAGAGAGAGAGAAAGAGAGAGAGAGAGAGAGAGAGAGAGAGAGAGAGAGAGAGAGAGAGAGAGAGAACCCAAATAAATAAAATCAGAAATGGAAGAGAAGTAACAACTGACTACACAGAAATACAAGGGATTGTTAGAAAATATTATTAACACATATATGCCAAAAATAAAAATAAAAATTTAGAAGAAATTGACTAATTCCTAGAAACATACAATCTTCAAAAACTGAATCAGGAGGTGGGTGTAGTATCCACCTAGTATGCTGCCATCTTGATTTACCTGTGAATATTTTCTTGTTTCTTCAAAACAATATTTCCCTAGGTATTTATCACATGATTTCTTATTTTCCGTTAGAAAATATCTTTCAGTATTTGATAAAGTTCATAATTTTATACAGCTCACTATTTTCCTGGGTTCACAGAACAAGAAAATGATGTGGTATTTGAACTAAACAGTTTCTATAAATTCTCATTCTTTTCAACAACCTACAATATATTGGTTTTCTTGTAGATATATGAAATATATTTGTCATACCCCACTATAAAGCCACCATATATAGCCATGCGGTGGTGTAACTATCATTGAACATTTATATTGAAGAAAGAAAAAGACTATATGCCATGCTATTATGGAAATGCATACACAAAGCTACACTGGGGATGAACAAAAAAAAAAGTCTGCTTTCATTAGATAGAGTAAACAGCCTTCAGTGATTTTATAACATTACAGGGCCCTATGGCTGTGAAAGCCTTGAATTACTGTTTATAACATAGGGGGAAAAATGACTCAAGACTGTATTATGTACATTTCTAATAACCTGCCTTATCTCCTACAGCCTGAAATTTTGATTAAATTTTAATAGTTCTGCTACTATTTAGGGGATAACATAATTATTAGGTGAAATAAATTCTACAGTATACAAACTTTGAAAATCTAGAAACATGTTAAAACATTTAACAAAATTGCTTTTCTATTTTTGAAATTCAGGCACAGCCACAAAATATATAAATATAATACAGATTTCATCAATAATGCTCATGCATTTCTATGTGTTTAATATTTTTTCATTGCCAATGCACATTTGTGAATGAAAGTTTAAAAACTTAATCTTGCCTCCTTCCCTCAATTTCTCTACTTCATAGTAGTTTTCCCCTTCTTATGGGAAGGAAATATGTGTTCATCTTCCAGAAAATAATTACTGTCTCTAAAAAATCAGCAAATCAATATTAATTAAAATATTATTTCTAAAATATCTTAATGCATAAATCAAACATCCAATGTGAATATAATAAATCTCAGGGAAGTAAAACAATTTACTATGTAGAATTTGAAAAATGACATACTACTTTCTAATTTTAAGGCATTTAATATAGTTTTATTTTTTTTTTTACTTCATTAATTTTGTTTTTAATATATTTTTATTGACTTCAGAGAGGAAGGGAGAGGGAGAGATAGAAATGTCAACTATGAGAATCATTGATCAGCTGCCTCCTGCACACCCCCTATTTGGAATTGAGCCCACAATCCAGGCATGTGCCCTTAAGTGAAATCAAACCCAGGATCCTTCAGTCCCCAGGTCAAAGCTCTATCCACTGAGCCAAACTAGCTGGGGCTTACTTCGTTAATTTCATTTTTCTTTACCTTAGTTCTCTAAATTCATTTTTTAAAGTGCTAATTCATATTAAATGATATGCTAACTTTTAGAAGTCTGTCAATGTGTAAAAAAAATGGACAGCACTCAAATTTGCTTGTAACAGATTTTAGCAAAAGGCAGAACCAGTGACTAAAAAGCAAAGACAACATGTTTTAATATGTCACTATAACTAAAGTGCACAGTTTTAAAATTTTTTACATGTTTATATTATGCTAAATATCGTGTATCTATATAAATAACATATACAATATGATTTATCTTATATAAATTCATATAAATACATACACTTTCATGTACACATGTTGAATATATAAAATATATAAATACATTAAAAAGAGGAAATATAAAATAGAATAAAAGTCCAATGTACAACTAAAATGGTTGAAGCTGAGAACCCTAGGACACCTGAGGAGTGACTGATAAAGGCTAATTTGATAAAAGTTTTTCAGGAGTTGTATAGAAAGAGATTCATTTTTTTCAGTTCACAGAGGTAATATTCTAAAATTCATTGAAAAGATGAATTTTTGTGAGAATTTCACTGAGAAGATATTTCATATATATATATATGTATATATATATATATATATATATATATATATATATATATCCATTTAGACACATCATGTGAAATCTATAATTAAAAAGCACATTGTGCATGTTTTCTGTTTGTTTTTTGTTAATCCTCACTTGAGGATACTTTTCCATTGATTTTCAGAGTGGAAAGGAGGGGGAGAGACACAGAGAGAGAAACATCTGTGTGTGCCCCAACCTCCAACCTGGACTGGGAATCCAACCTGCAACTGGAATTGAACCCTTGACCCTTCAGTCTGCAGGCTGACACTCTATCCACTGAGCCACATTATGTTTTATTGCATTAAATATAGTGGTTTGAAAGTAACCTTGAATTTCTACTTTGTAGCTGGGCTGAAATGAGATATACCATGGAGGTGCCTGGTCACACACTACACTCTTTAGTTCCCAGGAGGGAAATCCATGGTGTGATATACGCTGGTTCAAAGGCTCCTACACTTGCTGGCTCCTTGGTTTCCATATAAAGCTCTGAGATCTGGACTTATAGGCTTTGAGTGTGACTTGGTCTTGGAGATGGAGGCGGGCCCAACAACCATCCTACACTGTGGAAAAGATTCTGGTTGTCTCTTAGCTTTGACTGAAATAATAAGGACCACATTAAAAGGAAGAGTGTATAAAATAGCCTTCCAGTTCAGGAGAGAATAAGAAAAATACATGTTTCAGAAATAATCTGCTACACAACTGCATTTGTATTATACATTCCACAACACACTTAGGATAGTCCTACTGTGCAAATACTTTCTGGGAGGTTTCAAAAGCTTTTAAATACTGAATAAGTGCTGCTTTTCAAAGCAACCAGAATTTTTTTCCTGCTGAGCCCCAGAGATCTGACATTGTAATAAACTGTTAGGCAAAATGAAAGCAGTATCCTGTATACAAATTGGATAAAAAGTGGCAGTGGTGCATTGTATTCAAGGAGGTTCAGAATTCACAAATAAAATACAGGGCTGCCAAAAGTAGGCTTACATTGTAAGTATGCTAAACACAGAATTAATAAAGCTATTGTAGTAATCATAACCTGCATGACTTTTTCCACAAATGTAAACCTTCTTTTGCCAACTCCTGTATATGCAGAAGTGGACACAAGGAGAGCTTTCTTAACAATGCATCATGAAGAATACAATCATACTATATCCCAGAAAAATCAGTACAGTTGAGATCCCATCTGAGATCTACAGGGCTACTTATGATTAAACAAAACATACACTGGGGATTGCGCTAGGAGCTAACATATTATCTACCATCCGGTTGTAGGATAAGAAGAGAAATGAGAGTAATATTCACATAGTCAATGTCATAATGAATTAGATGTGGGTAGACTTCTCCTTATTAAAGATTGATTGAGGCTAAAATAACTAATTTTCTACAAGTAAAATATGCTACAAATAAAATAAGGAATGAAGAGCATATTTTGTTCATTATTCAAATCCAGGAGGTAGTTGCTTAGTGAATTGCTACTTGTCTCAGCAACTCCTTATTTTGGAGTAAAACCATTTGACTAGGTTTAACCCTTAAGAATTGAGCAAAGTGGTAACATTTACTTAACTGCTCAGGCTTTTAAGAAGTTGGAAGAGTTTCTCCCCGCTCTCGTCATCCATCTCCTGTTTGGAAGCTGGGGCTTCCGAAGCTCTAGGCAATGGGAATGACACGAAATGGAAGAGCCCTGGGTGGCTGGATCCCCACAGATTAAAATGCTACAAAATGCTAAAGACTTTCAACTGAACACTACTTCAGAGAGAATTAAAATTCGATTGCCTTTGACATTTTAAATGTGCAAGTTTGTTCATGAAATTAGCATTACTATAACAAAATTGAGAAAAGCAAAATATAACATAGATTCTACAAAAATAGTATTTATCGAAAGATAGAAACATAGTCCTAAACAATTTTATAGGATTTACTACATAAACCAGAAAATAAATATTAGATAAGTCTTTAGAACCCTCAATGCACTAAAAGAACATAAAACTCTTACTCAAAAGGAGCAGAGAGACACAGAAAAAAAGTAATTTGAAATATAATAAAAATAGGATACAATCAAAAATAGAGATGAAGATAGAATACAAGTATAAAATAATTCAAGTCCAAAGTAAAAGGAGCAGTCAAAGCAATATAAATGTAGTGAAAGTGAAAAAAAAATGATGTAACCAACTTGAGATGTCTCCAAATGCAGAAGAAATTAGCCCATATGCAAGAGAACTGTCTCTATATGTATCCTTTTTTCCTGAGAACATACACGTGTGTGTGTGTGTGTGTGTGTGTGTGTGTGTGTGTATTCTCAGTTATTTCACAGGGAAAATATTGAGAAAAATAATACTGTGACAATTGTAACTAAAGACACATAATACAATTTCTATGGTTAAAATTAATTTGTGTTTTCATTTTAAAAGTTATTAAATTCCTAAAATGAAAGGAGCAATTTCATCACAACTTTGAGGATAAATGGTTTTAAAGCCAAAATTTTATAACCAACCAATTTATCTTCCACATGATATTGCTCTAGAAAAAATAAGTTAGATATTCTAGGCCCCAGAAAAGTACCATCTATTTCCTTTGTTTAAGAAAATAATTTGAAGATATTTTATTACAGAAAGGAAGAAAATCAAGAGAACTGGCTATCAGTTATAGGGAAGTATTGACATGGTCTCTCCCTCCTAGTGGAAGTCATTTCAATTTTAACCAATATTTATGCACAAAAATCAGTCACCATAAAATGTTATTTATAATAAAGGTATAAATATATTTAATATCCAACATTAGAAGATAAACTTTTTAAATATCAAAAAGCCTTCATTTTTTAAGTAGAGAAAAACCTTTAATACAGGGAAATGTTATAATCCTAACTGAAAACAGAAGTATGCAAAAATAAGCATTCGATAGACAATTTTATGATAAAACAGATAAAGTACCCAATCAAGTGTTAAAATTTGGGTTGATTGTTTTTCTGCTTCTTTGTATTTTTCTGAATTTTCCCATTACATCAATTGTTATAGCACTTATTTAAAAACATTAAAACTTTAGAAAATATAGACTAAATCATGTTTTGGTACTTTATTATATGATTATTTATATTGAGTATTTACTAGCTATAGATTCACCTCATATATTTAGACTGTCTTTTAGCAATAAACATACCATAAAATCTCATTGTAAAATGTGAAAATAAGAAAACATAGAAGCAGACAAAGCTCCAGAAAATAGAAAAGAAAAAGAAAAGTGACATTGTCATGTTAATCATATTAATGTCTTCTTACACCTTGTACTCACCACTTTTTATCACCATTTCAGATCAGATATCAATTTTCTGAACAAATATACATTACTTAAAGCAATACCCCATATCCTGTATCATAAAGATAATTTAATTTTTTAAAAGCATTTCTTGTATTAGCACTAAGATACCTCATTTGTCTATGCTAAAAATATTAAAATTCACTGTTTTAATTACATGCCATAAATATATAGAAATTCACTGCAGTTTCCTTGTGATACAGGGTTTTGAAAAAAAGAAAATCCACTTATCATATTTATTCTTTCTCTTATTTTAGAATTTATTTTTTAAAAAAACAAAGCATCTCTATATTCTGAAGGTTTGGGCAGCAGCTCAAATGCTCTTGCCTGTGGTACAGGACATTATATTATGGGAAAATATTTCTATAATAAAATAATACATCATAAATATGAGGATCATGGGGAAAACAGTCTTTAAAACAAATAGAATAATACATCAAATGTGACAGACTTGAGTGATGACATAATATACTCTTTTCTGTGATGGTGACACAAAATTACAAAGGACACACAACTGTCAGTCTTGATGTTTATCTTCTACCTAAGACTAATAAAGGAAGGAAGGTGATTGACAGCACACAGACACAAACACTGTCTTAGACATACAGTCGTTACTTTTTATGCATACATAACAGGACTTTATTGTTGATTTTAAGGACACCTTCCTTTTCTAACTTGCTAAGATGCTATCTTTACCTAACACAACAAAGGAGCTTATAGTTTGATTTTAAAATTGAAACACTATCCTTCTTTGAAAATTTGCTTCTTGTTGTGTTATTTGTATAGATTATGAGTTCATATACCTGTGTGTGTGTATGTACATATTTATATGTTCAGGCAGAGAGAGAACAGCAAAGTCCTCTTGAAAGAAGGCAATAAGAAATAGAGACTAATTGAGAAAAAACATAAAAAAGAACATTTAGAATGTAGATGATTTTTTGAATATATGTTTCTTTCAACTACATAAATTATTAATTAAAACACGTATTTAAAACTCTGAATATATATAGATGAAGTTCAAAGAAGTAGTAAGTACGTGTACTGATTTTTAAGAGCTTGCTATTTATTTGGAGGAGATTAAATGTATAGATATAAAATACATAGGTGATAATTGCAAAGCAACATGAAAAAAAGTGAATGATAATTGGCATAAAACTTTTTAAACTTTTAAAAATATGTTTTATAGATTTCAGAGAGAAGGGACAGTAAGAGCGAGATAGAAACATCAATCATTATAGAAAATCATCAATCAGCTGCCTTTGGCACTCCTCCTACTGGAGATCAAGTCTGCAACCCAGGTATGTGTCCTGACCTGGAACTGAACCATGACCTCCTGGTTCATAGTTTGATGCTCACTACTGAGCCATACCAGTCAGTCTAGCATGAAACTTAATTAAGAGCTGGGATAGAAAGTAATTCAATAAAAATCTAATGAGTCAAGAAAACTATTTTGTAAACTTTGAATATAGAATTAGGCCTTGCACTGGCAGTGACAGGCCAAAGGAAACTAAAGGTCAGAGAATTAGTTCCAGCAAAAGAAAGGATAGTCTTTGTAACAGGTGGATAGGCCCATTTAAAGGAGTATGTGTTTCTGTCCCTCCTCATCCATGCACATTGGCCCTTCTCAGTTAAACGTAAATAGTCTGTGTCATGCCCACTTCTGGGCCTCTATTCTCATGATCCCACTGTTTGAGGTATCTCTCTGTGAAGCCTCAGTTCCAAATCCTATCTACTGAGTTATTTTGCTTTTTAAAATTATTGTTGGCAGTATTACAGATGTATCCGATTTCCCCTCCCTTTGTCACCTCCTTCCAGCTCCCACCACCCAGGCCTTCACCAGCCTATTGTCTGTATCCCTGGGCTATGCATATATGCATAGATGTTCTTCGGTTAATCTCTTCCTGTCTCCCCATTCGTCTCCCCTCTGATATCTGTCAGTCAAGTTCTATTTATTTTTAAAGGTTATCTCTCTCATATGCCTTTGCATAGATTATGCTTCTCATGCTTATTAAGATATCCTATTGCTCTGAATTCTTTAAATATAGATTTCATTTGAGATATATCAATCTGTATGAAGTAAGGTGCTATTATTATTTCTATTATGCTTTAAGTTCCTTCAGAGTGTTATTATGTCTGGACTTGATTCATCTGTGTCAACCTCACAGTTTCGCTAATATAATTTAAAAAAAAACCACACAACTAGACATGGCTGTGACAACTAGAAAATGTTATATTAATATTATCATTGGTAAGAAATAAATGTTTCTTTCAACATCTAACAACAAAGTTTCAAAAATGTTTTTCCTTCAAATGCCAGTTTGGTTCACTGAGAAGTTAAACGCATCATATTTAATATTTTAACAAATACATATCCCATCAGAAAAATAACAAATTCAGCTATACCAGTGTTTTCAAGTAAGATGGTGCCGGGGTTCATCTTTTGACAACACATTTGCTGTGAACACACAGTGATAATAGTAGAAATATAAAGGAAAACACAACAGATATAAAAACTGGCCCTCCAAATAAAATAGGCAGAGAAGAGCCAATTAACACAGTGGTGAATGGTGCCAAAGCTGTAGGCCTGGTTAGCTCCAGGTCTGAAGTTTGCTTCTATGGAGTGAAAGAGCTTGAAGTGCTCTCAGACAAACAGGAGCAGGAATAGAAAGTTCTTGAAGGCGGGGCTTGGAGAGAGGCCCCCCAGTTCTGAAGGAAGCTAGAAATAAAGCTCACCAACACCGGGGCTGTGGCTTCAAACAACTGCCATCCTCTGGCTGTGAACACACAGTCTTTTCACCAAGAAATGAAGGAGTGGCTCTCTAACTACACCACCAGGCCCTGAAAGGCCTCAATCACATAAATAAATAAATAAATAAATAAATAAATAAATAAATAAATAAATAAATAAATAAAAGTGTTTCTGGACTGGAGACTTAGGGAGGTAAGTTGTAAGAGATAGGATGACACACAACCTCAAAACAGGAAAGAGTGAACACAGTAAGTGAGAAAGTAGGAGGGGAGAGGAAGAGGGGGAGAGAAGCAAGAAAAAAAATCCCCCCAATTCCAGAATATTCAAAACAAAATTGCATAAACCTAATACTATATGTCAGTTGGACAAAATAATACAAAAAGTTTATGATTATAATGCCTTCATTAATAAATGAAAGAGTAATCTCCATTAAAATAAAATAAATTATGAAACAAAAATAAGCAGAAATGGAAAAAAAACTTAGGTTAACATAAAAGTAAGTAATTTAAAATATCATTAGAAATTACAATCACTGAAATTAGAAATGGAATTATTAAATTTGTAGCTATTTTTAATGAATCCAGTGGCAAAAAGCTCAGGAAGACAATGGTATGTATGTATTATAAATTGAGTGGCCAGATTATTATGACCACCCCATCAGTACTTCGTTGGGCCACCTTTTGCCTTCAATACTGCAGCAATTCTTCTTGGCATTGACTCCACGAGATGTTGAAAGGTGATGCGAGGAATCTGACACCATGCCTGATGAATAGCACTGTCCAGTTCTGAGAGATTTGATGGTTGTGGAACCAGCTGCCTGATGGCTCTTTTAACTTTGTTCCACAAATGCTCAATTGGATTAAGATCTGGTGATTGTGGGGGCCACCTAAGCACGGTAAAGTCTCCCTCATGTTCTTGAAACCACTCTTGCACAATACGAGCACCGTGGCATGGCGCATTGTCTTGCTGGAAGAAGCCATCTCCATTGGGATAGGCCATCAACATGATGGGATGAACTTGATCAGCAGTGATATTTAGGTGTGTTGTGCTATTTAGACGTTTATAATGATCTGGCCCTCTAGCATCTTCACCGCAAAATTATAGCTAATTTTCCTACAAATGTCAGGTGGTCATAATAATCTGGCCACTCAGTGTGTATTAAATTACACACATTATAGGTATAATAGAGGCCCAGTGTGTGAAATCACATGGCCCTGCCCACCTGCGCCCACCTTGCTGTGCCCTCAGTGCCACCCACCCACTTGCCAGCTGCCAGACTTGCAGCAATTGGAGCCTGTGGGAACTGAGAGGTGCTCCATGCACTTCATGGTGACCGGTTGTCTGGTCGTTTTGGTCGTGATGCCTCTTGGCCTTTTATTATTATGACTAGGGGCCCGGTGCACGAAATTCGTGCACTGGGTGTGTGTGGGGGGGGGGGGGGAGTGTCCCTCAGCCCAGCCTGCCCCCTCTCACATACTGGGAGCCCTCAGGCGTTGACCCCCATCACCCTCCAATCGCAGGATTGGCCCCTTGCCCAGGCCTGACGCCTCTGGCCTAGGCGTCCGGCCCGGCCAGCGGGGACCTGCAGTGGCAGGGGGGGCGCTGCGATCGCGTGGGCTACGCCCCTGCCCCTGCAGGATGCCTCTGGCTGAGGCGTCCAGCCCGGGCGGTGGGGACCCACAGCTGCAGCAGCCCCGCGATCGTGGACTTCGCTTTAGGCCCAGGCAAGGGGCCCCTAGCTCCTGGTACTGCCAGCTTCGATCGTGCCCAGCTCCCATCGCTGGCTCCACCCCTACTTCCTGCTATCGCTGGCCAGGGTGGAAAAGGCACCTGATTCTCCGATCATGGCTGGGGGGCAGGGCAAAGGCGGCCCCAGGGCCGCCTTTGCCCTGCCCCCCAGCTCTTAGCTCCCCCCTGGGTTTCCGATCACTGTCAGTGGCAGGGGGCTTCTTCCTGCTTTCCCTTTCACCTCCCTGCATTGTGCCTACATATGCAAATTAACCGCCATCTTGTTGACAGTTAACTGCCAATCTTAGTTGGCAGTTAACTGCCAATCTTGGCAGTTAATTTGCATATAGCCCTGATTAGCCAATGAAAAGGGTATCGTCGTACGACAATTACCATTTTTCTCTTTTATTAGTGTTGATATACAAATATTTAAATATATATGTGTTTTTATGACAGCAGTCAAACAACCAGAAGCCACATGGAGAACCTCAAGCATAAATCTTATAGTATACCCATAAGAATTAAATAGTGGAGTATTATTTCAACACTTAGTTGTTGAAACTTTACCAAAACTTCATAAAGACTTTAAAAAAGAAATTTACACATTGAACTCATGAATATAAATGCAAAGAGTAATAAAAAAATATTTAACAAGCTGACTCCACTAGTATATATGAAAGATAATGCATCCTTACTAATTTGGGTTTATTCCAGTAATGTGAGGTGTTTATAAAAATAAAACATTAATTAATGTATTTTACCATACCAACAAAAGGAGGAAAAGCCCACCATTATCTCAAAAAACACAAAGGTATTTTTGAAATGAATAACATTTATGATAAACTTTTATAATTCTCAGAATAGAAGGGAACTAGTGATTCTAACTTTACTGTAGATTATCACTCCAATCATGCTCAGGGTTCCTTGACTTCCTCCCTCTGAAGATGTCATCCACACACCCACTCTTAAGACATGGTCACCATTTTAATCAGCCCTTTCATAATTTCCCCTCCTACTTTCTCACCAGCAACTAGCATCTCTCCAGAGCATCCCTCTTTGGGATTCCCTTAATCCAACCAGAATGTTACTTAAATTCTTTTATCCTACCACAGTTTCACTTTCCCACACTCTTCATGTCCCCTCTTCCTTCTGTATTCAGCTTGGATTTTGTGGTCAGTTTTAAAATTTATTTACTCAGCAAATATGTATTATCAAGTATGGTTTGGGGTCCTTGGAGGCACATCTGCAACCAAGACCATTTTGGTGCATTCAACCCCAACCTCCTCATCTCTCCTTCACTTCAATACTCTCCCTTGGGAAGACCACATTTGAGTTAAATGGAATTCAGTCTACTTTAATATTCATGACTGTAATATGCATATAGAATGATTTCATCCTGTCTCATGGCTTCAATGCCATTAATATGCTGACAACTCCCATATTTATATCTTCAAACTGGACCTTTTTCCTGAATTTATGACCTATATATTCAATTGATTTCATACCTCTACTGAATGACTAAAATGCTATTCAGACTTAACATATTCAAAGCAGAGGTCTTAATAGTATTTCCTGCACAACAAGCTGTCTTAGTATTCTTCATCTCAGTTAACAACTCCACTCATCTAATTGCTTTGGCAAAAGAAAGTGTAGAATTTCAAAATAGGGACAGCTTTCTTAAACAAGAAACACAAGCACAAACCAGAGAGGAGACCATTGCTAAATTTGACTACCTTAAAATGTCCAACTTCAGTTTAACACATCAAAAATATTAAATGACAGCTGTATTGAATATCTCAATAAAACAAAAAAGGTAAATGACAAAATACTAATTAAATAATATATTATCAAAACATATAACTGACACATAAAAACAAGTTTATCAGAAAAAATCCTTTTGTGTTTTTTTCTTTTTTTGAATTAATATGGATAATCTCAAAAACATTAACTGAGAAAGCAAAATTTTTGAAAGATACATACAGTGTGATTTTATATATAATGTTTGAAAGATGCAAAATAATATAACTTCATATATAAATGTGTGGCAACATAAAACACAAAAGGAGATGATAAGCACCAACTAAGGGCCTTAACTATTTATGTGAGATAATAAAAATAATACCATTAGAAATTATGAAACAGGAGACTTCATTTTTTTAATGGTTTATTTTCTCATATAAAATCTTAAACAAAAATTGCAAAATGGCAGTTTTTATTATGCTAATAGGGTGAATATTAATGTTTTTTGTATGATTCACTATACTTTTTTATATTTTTAAAATATTCACAATAAAATTAAAAGTATTCAAAAAATCATATGCATCATCAAAATAATGTATTCTTGATTTCTGGCTTCTCTGAAATTCATTTACTTTGTTCAACATAGAATGTATTCTTTCAATAAGCTAAGGCCAGTTTTGAACATAAAATAATTAAGTAAAAATTCATCTTTAAATGAAATAGGTAAAGGAATAGGGAAAGAAGGAAGAAAAAGAGAATGATACTGATTTTCATTCATTGAAAGAACCAATTAAGGTAAATGTGTTAATTATATATTTTTCATTTTATCTTAGAGTAAAATAATTTAAAAAGAGTAGTTTGATATCCACTGGCTTCTATCTACTTTCAATAAAGGTAAAAATCTGTTATCACTTATATATGACAATTACACAGATTAACTAAAAGTAATAATTATATGATGCAGAAAAGTGAGTTACTATGATTATTCTAGATAATATAAAATTTATATTATTGTGATTTTGAAAACTAATATTGTTATTGTTGTCCACAATGTAACTATGTTGGCACAAGCTTGAAAATATAATTTAATTTGCTGTGGCTGAAAAACTTTCTCTGAGATTTCAACTTCAGTGTTCTATGGAAAGTGTAAAATACACAGGATGTCAACCATTTAGAATTACCTAATTAGGTAGATGTTATGTGCCACTGCTTTTATTGCATAATTATAAAATTGTATTTCCTAGATAACCACTCAGAAATAAATAACAGTTAAGTAATTACAAGGAAAGTAAGATGTATCCTAATTGTGAGGACCACAATGGTTAGTCTCTTACTGCTAAATAACAGGAAAGCAAAAATCATTGAAATAACATGAGGCAACATTTGCTAAAGAAAGTTTCAAGAATAAAATTCATTGAATCATGATCAGGGTTGTTTCTCTGAATAAAATGAAAATAGTTCTGAGAAACAGAAAATAAGTTACACCTTAATTTTTTGCTCATGCTAGTTATTAATTAAATGTATTACTCCTGTAGACCATGGAGTAGACTGAGTAGCTAGATGGAAGAAGCATCAAAGTGAGCTGAGGAATGAAGTTAAATATATGTTTTAAATAATAAACTAGGCCATGTTATAGTAAATTTTCTTTCAAGTTATATTTTACTTATTTATGATTCTATTAGCTTTAAATTATTTTCATTTATTAGAAAAAATATAAATTATAACAAATGCTAAATGGTCTATCCATCCCAACATATTTTAAGATGGGTAAGGTCAAGGACCATGTTTTTATTCATCATTATATTTCAATACCTTTCCTGTGTCTCCAGTATACAGAGGACAGATCAGGGGACTTCTCAGGCTCCATAATCATGTGAGCCAATTTCTTGTAATGCACCTTATTTTATCTATAATCTATCTATCTATCATCTACCTATCTATCATCTATCTATCTATCTATCTATCTATCTATCTATCTATCTATCATCTATCTATCATCTATCATCTACCATCATCTATCATCATCATACATCTATCTCCTATTGGTCTGTTTCTCAGGAAAACCCTCATACACCTGTCTAATTCCAACACCACCGCCAGTGTGATCCTGCTGAAATCAGCTCATGTTATTCTTATTCTTAGTTCTCAGACCTCTCAAGTGGCCTCTTCTCTGACACAAAATAAAACTCAAAATTTTCACAGTGGCCCTCCAGACCCATATAGTTTGCCTCCCTCCTGCCATCACTTCTATGACACTACACTCTCCTTTGCTCATTCTCCTCCAGCCACTGGCCTCGCTGCTCTTCATAGAACACAGATGTGCTCCCACCTCAGAGCTTTGCCCTCTTTGTGATTGTGTTCTGTGATGCCTTCCCCAGTATCCCACACAACCACTTCCTCACTTCCTTTAGGGCACTCGACCATCTTATTCTCCTAAAACTATCTCTTCTTCTTCCCTGCTTTTTTTTTTCTCCATAGAACATATACCATGCAACATGATATAAATATTACTTATTACCTAAGAATTTATGTTATTTTTATTCTCTTTGGAACCTCCTACATCCAGAAGAGTGGATGATACACAATAAATAATCAAGAAATATTTTTGAATGACTTAATAAATTTGCTACTGAATATATAAATAATGTCCAAGAGTATGTATGGTAACTTTTAAAATTACAGAGTTCAACAAAGTTTCTATATATATATATATATATATATATATATATATATATATATATATACACACACACACACATACATACACAACATAATAATCCAAACTGATTTTAGATATAATGGATAAATGATTTGACCACATATTAATAAAAATAACAAAAAAGGATGTGTTTTCAAAATTTAATACATTAATTGATTAAATTAAAATGCAAAAAGAATTGGATGGAAAATTGATTTATGGAATAGAAAGAATAAATATTATAGATATGATAATATTGTCCTAATTAATTTATAAGTTTAACATAATTCTGACCAAAATCTCACTGATTTTTTTCAAAAACTCACACAAATAAAAATAACATAAAAACTGACATAAGAACTACAAAAAAATGTTTGAGGTGCTGTGGACATTTAATATAGGGAACTGCTCCAGCAAAGGAAGTCAAGAAAAGCATTCTTAAGAAAGTGATAAATGAACTTAGATTTTGTGAAAGATTAAGAGTAAATACAGCAAAACTGTTTGGGGAAGGAGAAGGATTCCTAGTGAGACAAATTCACAGAAATGTTTAATGACATAGGAAAATGTCTATGTTACTTAGAAAAGAACAATATAACCTGTATAATTTCTCAGTATTGTTTACAAATAAAAGGGAAAACACTACAATATCAACAGAGGTTGTATCAGAGCGATGGGACTGAGAGATGCTTATTTCTTTTTTATTATGTGTATACGTCTTCATTATAAAACAATGACCATGTTCTATTTTTACATTAAAAGTGTTACAAAAATAGAAAGATTTCTTGGCCAAGTCCTCCAAATACATTTTTTTTGTTCATAGGTATTAAATAAATAAACATATAACAAATGCTGAATTAAGCTCCTTTAGTATATCTGGAGCATTCATTTATTTAATAGCCTATCAAGTAACCCACTGAGTTGTGTTTTTCTCCATATATATTATAGTAGTAACAACCCACTCCACATCAGGCTTGGGCACATGATTAATGTGTCTGCATGAAGGTGCTTTAGTGGCCTTTGGCATTCTATTGCTAAAGGTGAACTCAGCAAAATCCAACAAGACACATTTGCCAATCCTATAGAAATACAATATACACTGTTTACTTGCCAGTTGCATATAGCAGAGAGGAAGGTGTCACTGTATTCACCTCACATGCCTAGGTAATAACAGAGTAGTTTATTATCATTGCAGGTGCAGAAACTTGCCAACATTTCAGCCATCTGGGCTTCCTCAGGGCAGTATACAAGTAAAATATGTGAATGAATAGGTGAGTTGAATGATTTTATTCATTTTTTTTCTGCTATGGGCTCTAACAAAACTGCTTTATATATTTTGTAAAAGTAATTCTGTAATGTTAGTTTACTTTAGAAAGCCATCAACTTTTACTGATTTAAGCCCATTAGTATTCTCACTAAATTGTTTATGTCTGAATGATAATGGATGTGCAGATGGCATTTTATAACAAGAAAATTGTGGTAAATGTAATATAATTGAATAAACAAAAGTTACAATCCCCAAGGGGTTAATGAACAATCTATCTTTCAACATATTTCACCAATTGCAATATCATGGCACAGAGGTTCTACTCATTAGCAGTTAAACATATGCTATCACAACTCATCAGAAGGTTCACTTTTAGAAAAACACACTGGGTGGCCTCATAGCTAAAATCAGAAATGGTATGAGGCTCCAGACCACAAATTTTCAATTGGAACATGTTTACATTCCATCAATGAGTTTTCTTCATTGCTACCACAAAACTAAGTAAAAATATTAGGACCAAAAGTTAATGGTAGAATCAATAAATAAGCTTATTATTCTTTCCACTTTATAACTTACTACCCTCCTGCATTTCCTCATTCAGAAGAGTGCATGGAACAAATAAGTAATAAAGAAATATTTTATGAAAGAATGAATGAATTCGTTATCACGTTGGAAATAGCAGCCAAAAGTATACATTGGAACTTCCTAATATTGTATAGAGTTCAATGAATTTTCTAATAGATTCACAATATAACAATTCAAACCAGCTCAAGGTATAATAGATAAAAGATTCAATAAATATTAATAAACAGCACACTGAAGAATAGAATACAAGAGTCGGTTACATGGAACGATAATTGAATGAAAAAATTCATTTATGGAATGGAAAGAATGAATATTATAAATATGACAACATTTTTCTAATGACTTTATAAGTTTAACATAATTCAGAAAATAAGGTAACTAAAATTAGATTTTTGTTTTGTTTTGTTTTGTTTTGTTTTGCCTCATAGTGCCAAGTGTCAGTAAACAAAGTTGTGTATTCTTTTTTTTAAAATCTGTTTTTATTGATTTCAGAGAGAGGAAAGGAGGGGGTTAGAGAGATAGAAACATCAATGATGAGAGAGAATCATTGATTGACTGCCTCCTGCATACCCCGCACTGGAGATCAAGCCAGCAACCCTGGCATGTGCCTGACCAGGAATCGAACCGTGACCCCCTCGTTCATAGGTGATGCTCAACCACTGAGCCATGCCGGCCCGGCAACAAAGATGTGTATTCTTCTTTGATCTGCATTACTGGTGGTAAAAATCAAATATAATTAAATTTAGAATATTTTAAAAATAAAGAAAAGAATGAGGCCAGGAACTTCTTCTAAAAATAGTTCATAGAACACATCAGATGTCAAAATACTCTGGATCACTAAGTTTGTGGAAATCCTATATAATAAAGAGCTATTATGCGAATTAGACCGGATGGCAGAACCACTGTCTGTCTGCACAACCTTCCAGATGAAGCCGGGGCTGCAGCCATTGCGGCTGCAAAGGCCTGCTCTTGCATGAATTCTGTGCATCAGGCCTCTACTATTGTTATAAGAACGGATTGCATCTTTGCAGTACCAAGGTGTTCTCTTTTTCCCTTTAAATTAACTAAGCACACTTACACGAGTGAGTCTGTGTTTTATACAAGAAAAAAAAATGTAGGCACTGAGCACTCTGTGGCAAGTGTTCTGCAAAATTTCCCTGCTTAATCCTAGAATCCCTGGGGTTTTTCCATACTTTGGCTGTGATCTTGACTCTCTGGCAACAGGCCTCTTGGTTTGTGCATTTTACCCTTTCTCTGATCTGAGTATCCTTTAGAAAATGTCTCACATGGTCTTTCCCAGGACATTGCCCCACCCATCTCTCGCAACCACAAAACGGGGGTGGAAGGGGGAATGTTGTAGTAATTTCCTATCCACTGACTCTTCACTATTCCTGTGATTTATAAATAAGCTTTTATTTATTTTTTAAAAAAATATTTTTATTGATTTCAGAGAGGAAGGGTGAAGAAGAGAGCAATAGAAACAGATTGGCTGCCTCCTGCACATCCCACACTGGAGATCATGCCTGCAACCAGGAATGTGTCCTGACCTGGAATTGAACCATGACCTCCTGGTTCATAGGTTGATGCTCAACCACTGAGCCATGCCCGCAGGGCAACAAGCTTTTATTTTTATAATATTAATAAAAATAACAAAATGAGAAAAATTCTCATTTTGTATCATAGATTTTCAAGAGTTAATTAAATTAAGCCTTTTAATATGTATTACTCATTATCAAAATTGAAATCAATATCTCAAGTTTTGCATTTTGACATTTCCAAACAATTAATGATTAAACATAATGTGTTGATGCCTGTAAGTCCTTGTGTATGTTTCTGATGGTACTTTAATGATATAGACTATAAATGAAAATAAAATCTTAAATATTCTATGATGTTCCTGAAGAAGCAATGGGTAAAATATAGATTGAGGCACGTTTTTACAATGGAGAACTTGTTCCATCATCTTAGCTAAAGAAATTATGCTTAGGGCAAGTTTAGAGAAACTGGTCTAAATCCAATTAACCCTTTATGAAAGAACAGAGAATAGTTAACTAAGTGTGTGGTATTTTACTTTATAATAATTATAGATTATGTGGCTTATCCCCTGTATATGCGGAGTAAAGTGAATTATCCTAGATTTCTGAAAGGAATAAACCTACGCATTGATGTGACAGTAGCCTAAAAAGTTATATTGAAAAAGAAAGATGCTATTTTTATAATGTCCACTGAAGTGGAAATACAGAAGCTTAATATTTTCTCACTAGCAATGACCACTAGACTATAGCAAAGAGAAAAGAATCCCCATTACCAAAAATAAAATGTTTCAATTCTGAGAATTGTAAAAAAAAGAGAATGGCATTAAAGGGTAAATATTAAACTAATGTAATGTTATACTGATTTCTCTTTTAATCAACCTTTTCGTAGCACATGCCTGCTTAAGATTAGAATGCTTATTATAAATGCCAAAAATTATAATCCTTGAAGTCTTTACAGAAAGAAAAAAATGTCAAATTTTGCCAAATATCTCTTGAATAAATTCCTCATGCTATCAAAAAGAGGTTGGAAATCTATATATGACTGAATCAGAACCCTCCATGATTTAATATGAAGGTTTAAATTACCAAGGGAAGAGTTAACATACTCAGTATGTAATGGAATGTGCATATTATGTGTGTCAGACTTTTCTAAAGAACCTGCAAGTAACTTCAAGGCTGGTTTGGGGAACAGCTTGGGCTAAGAAAAGAGACCCGGGGCAAGCTTGAGAAGCAACAGGTGGTAATTTCCCTGTCTTCTAGGGAGGGCATTCCCTGCACACTACAGGCCCTTTTATTTGTTGGGCAAGTTGACTGGGATGGGAAGGTAATCAATCAGACAGAACTATGTAGTTCTAGGTAATGAAAAGAGAGAATGCAGTAGAGGGAGAGGAGAGTAGACTGGAAATCAGGAGAAAACACCTCTTGGTATCATGAAAATTAAGAGATTTTGAGACTGATAAAAAAAGTTTCTCATGGGTATAAGATGAAAATTTCTTCTTGCAGCAAAATACACTGAGTGGCCAGATTATTATGACTGGCCAGATTATTATGAACACCCCATCAGTACTTCGTTGGGCCACCTTTTGCCTTCAATACTGTGGCGATGCTTCTTGGCATTGACTCCACGAGATGTTGAAAGATGATGCGAGGAATCTGATACCATGCCTGATGAATAGCACTGTCCAGTTCTGTGAGATTTGGTTGTTATGGAACCAGCTCTTTTGACTTTGTCCCACAAATGCTCCATTGGATTGAGATCTGGTGATTGTGGGGCCACCTATGCAAGGTAAAGTCTCCCTCATGTTCTTGAAACCACTCCTGCACAATATGAGCACCGTGGCATGGCGCATTGTCTTGTTGGAAGAATCCATCTCCATTGGGATATGCCATCAACATGATAGGATGAACTTGATCAGCAATGATACTTAGGTATGTTGTGCTCTTCAGACATTTATAATGGTCTGGTCCTTTAGCAACTTCAGCGGGAAATTATAGCTAATTTGCCTACAAATGTCAGGTGGCCATAATAATCTGGCCACTCAACGTAGGTGGTATATTCTACGTGGTGTATCCATCAAGTAGAGTATTTTGGGCCAATGTGGAGTATTACTAAAATGTATCCATATTGTTAAAGGGCCAAAAAGCAAGGACTATAGGTGGATATTTGACTTAGAGATGTGATATACACTTACATTATTTTATAAGCACTTTCAGAGGGATTGTGGAACATGGTATGCAGAAGAAAAATTCAATTACCTAGAAATAATAGGGTAGATAAACTGGTGAAGTTAATTCTGAAGAGCTTTTTAAAAATGTATGCATAACATAACACGATGTCCTACTATATCCTAGAAAGTTAGTAGCTCTGCAATTAGCTGATCATGTATGCCTGTCTCCTTCACTAGGCTGCAACTTTTTAATGGTGACTGCATCACCATAGAGCTTACAATGATATATTTTATGTTTATGCATTTAAATTCTTACTGAATATGCAGGAGGAGGTGGGCTCATGTAGAAGTTAGCCCTTGAGCAATAACCCAGAAAAGTTGTTTTATAAAACTGGAATTTGAAGCATTATACTATTTTGATTACCAACAGGATCTACCTATAATTTTACTATTTCCTTCTTTCTAAATTTTCTTTTGAAGACATCTAAACATTAGATAAATTACTGTATACTTTTTCTTCAATAATTGTATAAGTATTATTCCTTTCAATCTCACTGCCCAGTCTCTGACTTTTGTTGCATTAAAGAAATATTTCACATTTTTCTAAGTAACTCATTCTTTTTTTTTTCTTTCTCTCCTTTTAGGTGATTTTATATATATTATATATTTACAAGAGGGCTAAAAGGAAAGTAACCATGCATGTCGAGGCCATTTAATCAACTCATTATATCAATTTCATCAACCATAAGGGTAAGAGAATCATCTAGCTTATGCTTTCTAATTTAATAATATAGGCTTTGATATAATATTTAAAGAATTGCCTTCAATTTTGGATTTTAAATGGAAATAATTTAAGACAAAGAAATATCCTACTCATTATCATTCTTTCTGATTTTTCTGTCTTTTCCTACTTTTGTGTTTCTTTTGTTGTTGTTTTGTTCCTCTTGGCCTCCAATGCCTCTTCTGACACCTAAACAACTGATTATGTGGAAAGTGTAAATTCCTTCCTGCCTATGATGCTTAATTGTTATCTTTCAGCTGCCCAGTCATCTAGAACTTCCACTTATGGTTTAATTACTGCTAATGGTCTAATGACAATGCTGGCAGAAAAAGACATTTTTAAAAAAGAAAGATTATTTAAAATTAAAATCACAGGCCCAGATGGGATTTTAAATATTTCTTAACTATATCCAGAAATTTTGCTAAAATAGGTTGAAAATACATCATTATTGACAGTATGCAATAACGTATTGATTAACTGCTATATGTCATGTGCTGGGGCTAGCTATTAAGAGAGAGCTTGCCAGTGGGGCAAATCATCTGTAAACAAATGTGTTTATTTATTTTGAATTATGTGCAAAGTATAATGGTAATTAGATTATACTGTTAAAAAAATGTCACAGATACAATTGTAGACATAGAGTCCTGGTCTCTTTGTCTTTCTGCCTTAGTACTGTCCATTTCTAGATTTTTATTTTCTTCCCTTTTCCATGTCCTCATTCTATGCCTGTATGTTGATACATTTTTTCTCTCCATATTTCCTATGAAATATGAAAAAATAAAGAAAATTAGATGTTGGGTTTTTTTTGCAGGCATATTCTGGGATTATCCAACTGAACCAGTGTATCTCATTTGCAGATCCATGAATCAGTGGTTATTTATTTAATATCCATTAGTGTATTATACACAGTAATGGATCTGGAAGAAGATTAAGATCTTTGTCTGCAACCAGCTATCTGTCTTTTGGAGACAGAACCGACAAATGTACATGTCTCATTGAAGTCTCTAACCCACTTATCTATTAATTCATTCATGCATGCAACAAACATTTATTGAGTGTCTATTATGAGCTGCAGCTGTAATGGGCACAATATTTTATTTTCAAAAATGCAGGTTACAGGAGCCAACCAACATATAAATAGAATATTTAATAAGCATCAATTGAAGTAAGCACTTGGTACTCTCTGGAAGGAGAAAATGGAAATCTAACCCATTACAGTATATCAGAAATATTATAGCTAGAGGAAAAGACCAGTTATTTTGAAGGCTTTTACAATAATGCAGATAAGCTGCAAACTCCTAGTCCAATGTTTCAATATGAAATTTCCATGTGGATGTATTACAATAATCTCAAACATAAACAACCCAAATAAGCCACATACTTATTAAACCTACCCACCCCTGGCACACATCTGTTCTCCTTCATTACCACCTCACCAATCAGCACCCCATCTACTGAAGTTGCTCAATCTAGAAATCTTTGAGTTCTCCTTTTATCAACTCTTACATACATGAAATTTTATAGATTATAGGAACTTTATTTCCAAAATCTCTTTTGATTCTGTCTAGTTCTTATTATTCCCTCTCACATCCCCTGCTCCAAGTATAGGTATTACTTATTTTTCTGATCTCATTAAATATAATTTCTTGAGAAAGACGCCCTTACCAACATCTCCCTTAGTCTAAATTAGTTTTTATTGTTATTCTCTTTTGATAGCATCCAGTCCTTTCTTTATTAAAATAATACTTCTCACAGTTTATATTTTATTTGGAAGGGTTTGGGGTTAGCTTTTATTGCCTTTCTCTGTCACTGGATTACAACTATGTTAAAAGAAACGGACACTACTGCTTTGTCTACAACTGTATACTCAGTTCCAAAAATTGACCTGATACATAAGAGCACTCGATAAACATATTTTCAATGAACAATGACCATCAATGTTTAAAATTAGGCATTTAAGTAAAAATGCTAACTTTTCACTTCTATAGTAACTCAGAGGAACTATGTGCCAAACAGGCAGAAGAGGCTTTGGAGATTTTTTTTTTTAAGTTTAAATAATGTGAAAAGCAAATGTTTTAGGAAGATTAACTAACTAATCCCAAAAAAGAAATAAATAAAAGCCCATACCCAGAAGTACAGAGACCAGCTTTGAATGACAGTAGAAATAATCTTCAGTAATAAGATGACATTGGAAATGAACATATGGGTTTGGTTATAGGAAACACATGCTTTACTGATAGCAACTAAATATTTTAAAGCTCTAAGTCATTCAGAAACATTTGTTTTGTTTTCTCCTTTTTTGTCTTTTACTTTTTAACTGGCTAAACAGCTTACATTAGACATGGTTCATGCTAATTATAATGTCATTATAAGTAAACGTGGATTTATACAAATCACATGGTTAGTTTAGAAGTTCCAGAGTTCTGACTTAATTTTCAATATTATTCCTGTCAAGTCTGAATATCTTTGTATATATTACTCATATGTACTCAGTTTATGAAATCTAACTTAAAATTTACGCTTTTTTTCTTTAATAAAATCTTTGATAGCAGGATACTGGTTTTTTGGAAATTTACATTAATCTGTGCTTACAGTTTTGTTTGGATTTTACAAAGTGATACATGACATGGTCCTGAAAACTATTCTGGTTTTAAGAGAAGACAATAATTATTTTCAACCTGGGGACATGGTAAGTGGCTGAACTTTCACCCTTGTTTGTAAAATGATTTTACATGAAAAGACAAGGAGTAGAACAACTGTGAGCAATTTAGGAAAGATCACTCCAGCAGAGAAGTCACAGCTGGAAAGAATCTTCACCTTCCTATGCTTATTTCAATTAATCATAAGAAACAATTGCAAAATGTCACAACTGTTCTCTAGACTAAATTTAAACATGAAATAGCTCACTCAATTATGATTTTTTTCACAAAATCCAAATCATAATTTTATTTTAAAACAGACACAATCAATATGGTTTAGTATAGTCTACAAAATATTGGGCATAAAATGATTAAAAAGTTTGCAGGGTAGGAAGGATTTTGAGGGTTACACTAAAAGTGCCACTATACCAAATTGTTGTGTAACAGAGGACTACTTTCAACTGGATCAAATTAGAAGATTCTTCCCTCAAAGTATTTAAAATTCCCCTCCCACCACTACAACATGGTAGAGGCCTCAACATTCAGTAAAACACCACCATGGCTCAAGATTAACAAAACAGAGTGACTATACCAGTGGTTCTCAACCTTGGCTACACATTAGAATCACCTGGGAATCTTTTTAAAGTCCTGGTTTCTGGGCCTCATCCTCCGGAAATTCTGTTTCTTTGTTATGGGGTGGGGCCACAACATTAGTAACAAAGAAACAGAATTTCCGGATGAGACCCGGAAATCAGGGTTTTAAAAAGATTCTCAGATGATTCTAATGTGCAGCCAAGGTTGAGAACCACTGGACTATATTTTATTCCCAATGTTACACAGCTGGCAGCCAAATGTGTGAAGAATATACTGGAAAGAATGTTCGCTTTCACAAAGCTTTCTCAATACACTACAATAAAACTTGTAATATACTGTGTGTGTGTGTGTGTGTGTGTGTGTGTGTGTGTGTGTGTGTATACTAGAGACCCGGTGCACAAAAATTTGTGCATTCGGGGAAGAGAGGGGGTCCCTCAGTCCCTCAGCCCAGCCTGTGCCCTCTCGCAGTCTGGCACCCCTCGGGAGATAACGACCTGCTGGCTTAGGCCTGCTCCCGGGTGGCAGAGGGCAGGCCCAATCCCTAGGTGCAGCCCCTGGTTGGGCTCAGAGCAGGGCCGATTGGGGAGTTGGAGTGCCGCCCCCTGTCACACACAGAGCAGGGCAGATCAGGGGGTTGGGGCGCTGCACCCTGTCACAATTAGGGCAGGGCCAATAGGGAGGTTATGGCTCTACCCCGTCACACAAAGAGCAGGGCCAATGGGGGAGGGGGGTTTGGGGCGCCGCACCCTGTCACACACAGAGCCGCAGGGCGATCAGGGGGTTGAGGAGCTCCCCCCTATCAGGCACAAAGCAGGGCTGATCAGGGGGTTGGGGCACCTTCCCCTGTCACAAACAAAGCAGGGCGGATAGGGAGGTTGTGGCTCCACCCCCTGTCACACACAGAGCCGCAGGGCGATCAGGGGGTTTGGGCACTGCCCCATGTCACGCTGATCCCGGTGCTGGGAGGCATATTACCCTTTTACTATATAGGATAGAGGCCTGGTGCATGGGTGGGGGCTGGCTGGTTTGCCCCTAAGGGTGTCCTGGGTCAGGATGGGAGTCCCCACTGGGGTGCCTGGCCAGTCTGGGTGAGGGGCTGAGGGCTGTTTTCAGGCTGGCCGGTGACTGAAGCTCCCAATCGCTTCTTTTTTTCTTTTTTTTTATTCTGGGCCAGCTTTAGCTCTGAAGCTTGTCTCCTGCTCTTAGGCCTCCGCTGTTGAAAGCAGGTATCTGGTTTGTTTGGGTTCTATAATTGAAAAACTGTTTCAATTCCAGCTCTGAGATCCCGGCTGCCTGAAAGCAGGTTTCTGGGGTTTTGTTTAGCTTCTATATTTGTAGCAATGTTTCAAACTGCAAGCTCAGAGGCCGGCAGCGGCAGGCGGGGAACTTTGGAGTCCTCTGTGACTGAAGCAAGCAAGCCTCATGTTTGCTTCAAGCTGCCTGGCTTCCAGCTGCCATCTTGGCTGGCAGTTAATTTGCATATCGCCCTGATTATCCAATGGGAAGGGTAGCGGACATACGGCTAATTACCATGTTTCTCTTTTATTAGATAGGATATATATACATATACATATATACATATATACTGTGTGTGTGTATATATATATATATATATATATATATATATATATACATATATATGTATATATATACTGATAAAAGGGTAATATGCAAATTAGACTGGATGTCTTCTGGGTGTCCTTCTGGTCAAAGCCACAGCAGCTGCGAGGGCCAAGGGCCAGCAGTCATTGTGAGGGCTGAGGGCCGGCAGAGCAAGCTGATTCAGAGCTGCGGCCCCATTCACAGATGCCGCTGGAGAGCCAGTTTCGCACGAGAGGCCATTGGAGAGCAGCAAAAGGCTGAGGCAGTGGGAGAGGGCAGTGCCGAGCGTGAGAGGGCGGTGCTGCTTGTGAGAGGGCGGTGCCATGGCTCCTTTTACAGAGGTAGTGGGAGAAGGAGCTGTGTGTTCCCGTCCCAGTGCTGCCTCTTTGACAGAGGCAGCCACAGAGGCATGGCACAGGCCGGTCCTAGTGCCACGAATCTGCAGAGGCTGGGCGGGGTGCGACCTGCTGTTCCTCAACCTCGCACAGCCTCAGCCTAGCCCCAGATGGCCCCCCAGCCATCAGTGGGTGGGGAGCAGGGCCAGCCCTAAGAAGCGAGGGCCAGCCATGGCAGCAGTAGTGGGGTGATGGGAGCAGTGCCTTCCCCTGACCCTCCTGGTTGCCTCCCACAGAGGGAAGCCAGACTGCAGCTTAGGCCCGCTCCCCATGTCAGTAGGGCATCCCTTGAGCTCTACTGGATTGAGAGAGATGGCAGGCCCGGCTGAGAGACTCCCTCCCACACTGCACAAATTTTCGTGCACCAGCCTCTAATATATATATACTAGGGGCCCGGTGCATGAAATTCATGCACTGGGTGGGGGGGGGGTGTCCCTCACCCCAGCCTGCCCCCTCTGACATACTGGGAGCCCTCAAGCATTGACGCCCATCACCCCCCAATCGCAGGATCGGCCCTTGCCCAGGCCTGATGCCTCTGACAGAGGTGTCAGGCCTGGGAAGGGGACCCTCATTTCCCCCCATCACTGGTTCTGCCCCCAGCCCAGGCCTGATGCCTCTGGCCCAGGCGTCAGGCCTGGGCAGGGAATCCCCAGACCCCTCCGATTGCTGGCTCTGCCCCTTGCCCAGGCCTGATGCCTCAGCCAGAGCCGTAGACCCCCATCACCCTCCGATCGCCTGATCGGCCCCTTGCCCAGGCCTGAAGCCTGGGTCAGAGGCATCAGGCTTGGACAGGGGACCCCCATCTCCCCCCGATCACTGGCTCTGACCCCCGCCCAGGCCTGAGGCCTCTGGCCCAGGAATCATGCCTGGGCAGGGGACCCCCATCTCCCTCTGATCGCTTGCTCCACTCCCCGCCCAAGTCTGACGCCTCTGACCCAGGCTTCAGGCCTGGGCAAGGGGACCATTGCCCGGAGCCGGTCCATCCTTGCTGTTTCAAGGGACCTGGCATATATGGCATACGGTTCTTAATATGTTTGCTCACCTTCTTGGCGCTGTGTTTTAACCAAGGTCACCTCTCCGAGAAAGGTTGAATCCCCAGGTAGGGATTTTCCCCTGAAGTTAGGGAGGGAATAAAACCCCTCAACTAAGTGCCAGGTGGGTAATTAATCATTTTAACTACGAACAATCATGCTTAAGCTACATAATCTTTACTCCCTGGAATGGAGATAAGAAACGCCCTAACCTTTGGAATAGAGAATGATAGGATTGGAATCAACTGGTATAAATACAGATGCAACAAGACAGCAAGAGACAGAACTCAGAACACAGAACCTACAAAGAACGTTCTCTAGAGACAGAAGAACTTCGCTGGAGAGAACACGGCAAAAGATCCTGTACAGAAACTGGCAGAACTTCGCTGGAGAACCTGAAGAACCTAGCAAGACAACATGGACACAGAACCTGGCTGGAGATCCAGACCAGAACTTGGCTGGAGATTCTGGCTAGAGATCCTGGCTAGGCTGCTGATCAACTGAACGCTGTCTCTGTGTCATTCCTTCTTCGCCGACTCCGTCCACACCTTTGGGAACCCCTGGACCTGCTGGGGTTGGACCCCGGCAGACCATCATATCCCCCCAATCCCCGGCTCTGCCCCCCGCCCAGGCCTGATGCCTCGGCGAGAGTAGTTGACCCTCATCACCCTCCGATCACCAATCACCGGATCGGCCCCTTGACCAGGCCTGAGGCCTCCGGCAGAGGTGTCAGGCCTGGGCAGGGGATCCCTAGCTCCCCGCGGTTGCAGGCTCCACCCCTGCCCAGGCCTAATGCCTCTGGCCAAGGCATTAGGCCTGGGCAGGGGACTCCCAGCTCCCCGCGATCTCCCGCTCTGCCCCTGCCCAGGCCTAACACCTCTGGCCGAGGCATTAGGCCTGGGCAGGGGACCCCCAGCTCCCCGCGGTTGCAGGCTCCTCCCCTGCCCAGGCCTAACGCCTCTGGCCTAGGCGTCCAGCCCAGGCAGCGGGGACCCGCAGCTGCAGCGGCCCCGCAATCGTGGGCTCCGCTTTAGGCCCAGGCAAGGGACCCCTAGCTCCCGGGACTGCCAGCTTTGACTGTGCCCAGCTCCCATCGCTGGATCCACCCCTACTTCCTGCTATCACTGGCCAGGGTAGCAAAGGCGCCTGATTCTCTGATCATGGCTGGGGGGCAGGGCAAAGCATGTTTTTAAAATGCATTCTTTAAGATGATTCTACCTTAGAGTCCTTAGTCTACCTTAAAGGCCATGGTGTTTCAAAGCCATAATAATACTAAACATTTCATTATAGTTGTATTTTCTCTGCAAAGGCTCTTAGGAACTACTAGAACTTCTGGCACATAATTACAATTATCTACTTATCTTTTTATATTTTAATCTGCTATTTAAGGTCTAGAGATTAATGCTAAGTAATTTTGTGTACAGCATTTACTCTAGTAATTTATGAATCTGATACCTAAGGAATTAATCTGTAACCATTTGTGACTCATAATACTTTGTCCTGCAAGAAATAAACAGTAAGGGCAAACATAACAATCAAAGAGGAGACACTAGGATCTATAATAATAAAAGTGTAATATGATAATTAGACTTGTCATCCTTCCGGTCGACCTTCTGGACAAAGCCAGGGCTGCAGAGGGAAGCCCAGGTCCCAGGTGCCTGCCGGTGGCTGGAGGGAAGCCCAGGTCCCGGGTGCCAGAGGGAAGCCAGTGCCAGCAGCTGGGGGACGGAAGGCCTCCTCTTGCATGAATTTCATGCATTGGGCCTTTGGTGAGTTCAATAAACCAAAGAAAGGTTGTATTAAAACATATGTGACATCCTCTCTTTATCCTCGATTCCTCAGTGGGTCTGCAGAGAAGAGGCATAGGGACATCCTTACATCCTAATTTGGCTAAAAAGATATGTGATGGTAGCCAGTCCGCAGGAGAGATTTCTAAAAGAAATGGAGATTTGAGATGAATTTAAGCGACCATGAGCAGGTTATTATTTGACCCAAGAAGATAGATCTCATTGATCCAAGTCTAGTTTTTGCCACAAAGCTAAATATCAGGTGTCCTAGTCTGAAAGGGCAACATTTCCTGAAAGAGGGCTGAGGGAAGCAGGCAAATACAGCTTGCATTCAAGCAGAACATTTTATTTTCTCTATCACTTCAGCTGTTCCTCATCTCCAGAGGCTGCCAGCCATGATCATTTGGGAAGTTACAATGGATCTATTCTATTCAATCCTCTTGTGGGGATAGGTCATTACACCAGCAGTGTGGGACTTCCCACAACAGATTTTCCTTCTAGTGCTAATTTGTTTTTCTCTGGAGCAATACGCAGAGGCACTAATCATGATGGTTTATCGTAAATTTTTTGTGGTACTTTTTTTAATCTCTGCAGCAGCTGCAAAACTGGTAAATACATGCATTAAAGCTATTAAATTTTTTAAAATCATGTAAAAGCCATAACATACCAGTAATGTGTGTGTGATAGAAGGGTTTATTATAGAAATAAACATACATTATAATTACTTACAAGACAGAACTGGTGATTTTAAGAACTACATGCCCTGAAAATTCTCTAATCTATACCAATAAAAGGGTAATATGCAAATGGTCAGGATGCCCTCATGCGTAACAACCAATTAGCAGAATGCTGCGTGCACAGCAAGCACAGGTGGGCAGGGACTTGCAGCATCAGGGATTGGGCCGGGGCCTGGCAGAGGCCTCCCACACTGTGACAGGGCATAAGGCAGGCTGGGGGAACATCCCCATCCCAGAGTGCATGAATTTTGTACACCGGGCCACTAGTTCTATATAATAAAACCTTAATATGTAATTCGATCAAATGGTGGAATAACCAGCAGAATGACTGGTCACTGTGATGCGCACTGACCACCAGGGGGGCAGATGCTCAGTGCATCTGCCCCTATGATGAGTGTCTGCCCCCCTGAGAGGGAAGCAACTGGCAGCGATGATCAGGGGGCAGGGCCAGCCAGAGGGCAGCACCAGGCAGCCAGCCGAGGCAAGGGCCAGCAGGGATCTCCCGATTACCCTGCCCACTGGTTGCCCCACAGATCAGCCCTGATCGCAAGCTAGGCCTATGGACCGTATCCTATATATTGGGAACAGTCTCTTAGATTTAAAAATTGAAACCTGGCAAGGCTGCTCTAACACTGAAAAAACAGGATGATGCAGTGATGACATGCATGGACTTTGGCTTGCACATTTTGTGGTCAGCTCTGATTCTGACACTTATAACTGTGTGACAAAGCCAATTATTTAAATTCTCTCTGCTTCAGTTTTTCCACCCATAAGATGGGGAAAATGATCCTCAGAAGGATCATGTTATGTACTACTTTTTATAATCAGGGCAAAAAAATGTAGCTGCCCATTCAATAGCAAGATGTCTTTCACCTGTATGAAAAGTATGGTCACTGGTGTGTGCAGCATCCCAGATTGCAGGCCGGGTTGAGGGACCACCCCATGCACAAATATCGAGCACCAGGCCTCTAGTCCTATCTAATAATAGAAAAACATGGTAATTAACCATACCTCCGCTACGCTTCCCATTGGCTAATCAGGGCGATATGCAAATTAACTGCCAACCAAGATGGTGGCCGGCAGCCAAGCAGTTTGAACATGAGGCTTGGTTGCCCCGGCGATGGAGTAAGCCAAGCTACCCCGCCTGCCGCAGCCAGGCTCTGAGCTGCACTCTAAGCAACTATGTTGCAATTATAGAAGCTAAACAAACCCCAGGTACCTGCTTTCAGCCAGCCAGCCTCTGAGCTGGAGCCGCAACTAAGTTTCAATTACAGAAGGTAAATAAATCCCAGAATGAAAAAAAAAAAAAAAAAAAAAGGAGAGACTGGAAGCTTCAGTTGCAGGCTTGACCTGCCTGAAAACAGCCCTCAGCCCCTCATCCAGGCTGGCCAGGCACCCCAGTGGGGACCCCCACACTGAAGGGGATGCGGGCAACCTGAAAACAGCCATCAGCCCCTCACACAGGCTGGCCAGGCACCCAAGCAGGACCCCCACCCTGATCTGGGACACCATTCAGGGCAAACCAGCCGGCCCCCACCTGTGTACCAGGCCTCTACCCTATATAGTAAAAAGGTAATATGCAAACTGACCCTAACAGCAGAAAGACTGGGAATGACTGGTCACTATGACACACACTGACCACCAGAGGATAGACGCTCAATGCAGGAGCTGCCCTCTGGTGGTCAGTGAGCTCCCACATGGAGGAGCTCTGCTCAGCCACAAGTCAGGCTGATGGCTGCCAGTACAGCGGTGGTGGTGGGAGCCTCTCCTGCCTCCTCAGCAGTGCTAAAGATGTCCGACTGCAGTTTAGGCCTGCTCCCCGCTGGCAAGTGGAAATCCCCCGAGGCCTGCCGGGCTGCCAGAGGAATGTCTGATTGCCAGCTTAGGCCTAATCCCCTGGGGAGCTGGCCTCAGCAAGCAGAAGGTCATCCCCAGAGGGGTCTCAGACTGTGAGAGGGCACAGGCCGGGTTGAGGGACCTTCCCCAGCCCCCTGAGTGCACAGATTTTTGTGCACTGGGCCTCTAGTCTATATATATATAAAAGCCTACGTGACTGAACGACCAAAAGACCAAATGACTGAGGGGCACCAGGTGCAGGGCTCAGGGCTGGTGAGCACTGCTATGGCTGGTGAGTGACACTGTGGTGGCGTGCGCCTCTCCAGATTGGGACTGACTGGGTGGGAGACCTCCAGCAGGCAGAGTGGAGCCCGGATTAGCGGGAGTGGCAGGCAGGAGTGGCAGGCTGCATTGGACTGCTGGTTTTGGCCCAATCCCCGCAGGCCATGTCTATGGACCCCACTGGTATACAAATCCGTGCACTGGGCCTCTAGTACTCTTATAGGGCTTCTTAATAAGGGCACATTCATGAAATTAGGGAGACTAGAGTCATTTTACGGTCAATCAAATGAGAAAGTGACAGATTCTTATTCTCTGCCTAAATATAAAACAAGACAAAAAAATATGCAGGTATCTCTCTTGGTACATATTATCTTTATTAATGCATATTTATTAATAAAGTCTGTTAATCTAAACAAATATCATGTTATTCTAAATCGTAATTATGTAACATGTACTAGAGATAACAGATGTATCCCCCTCTCCCCACCAACCACCACCCATATGGATTGATTGGGTAGAATTAGAACCCAATAATGAAAGCAACATCCTTGCAGATTTTAGCTTAAAGTCATTATTTCAGGGTTAACTGAAAATAGTAAGAAGATAATGATCTTTCTCCAACAGAAATAGTCAAACAGAGTTTGCATGAGCTTTGGAAAATAATATGGAAACAAATGAAACATTGTAGGTGGCATTTAAACTCCTACAAATGCCAGGGTTCACATTTTCTAAGCAAGGGACACTATATTTATACATACATACAAGATTTGTAACCCCTTCTCTTCTCTGTAATGCTTCTGGTACATTTTCCCCTCACCTCTGTATATACTTCTAGTCTGGCACTTGAAAAGTTATTTAAATAGATACCAAATGAATACCATTAAATCTAATACTCAATTTTTTGTTTTGCAACTATCAATTTTCTCTCTAAAGAGTTTTATGTTATCAATTGAGTGTATCATAATTAATTTAATCAATTATTAGATTGAGCATTTATTTTTCTTTCATTTATCCCAATAATTTTAAAATGTTGATTATTATAATATGATGATAATTATTATAATGTCTATTATGATATAGAATATTACAAACAATTAAGAATCATTGGTCTTTGAATGGTTTGTCATACAATATTAATATGCTCTGTATACACACTTTGCTCTTACCTATTAATTTTTTTTGGTAGGAAATAATTAAAAGTTTCAAATCCCCACAGATGTCCTAGTTTATATTTCAAGTCACATAAATAAATATCAATGAGTTAATGATGTACAGTTAACCCTTGAATAGTGTGGAGGTTAGAGGCACAGTTAAAAATCCATGAATAATTTTCCCCTCTTTCTCTTTCTTCCCTCCCTTCCTTCTCTCTCTCTCTCTCTCTCTCTCTCTCTCTCTCTCTCTCTCTCTCTCTCTCTCCTTTCTTTCCTTCCTTTCCCTCCTTTCCTTCCCTTCCTTCCTTCCTCCCTTCCTTCCTTCCTTCCTTCCTTTCTCTTTTCTAGACTGTTCCCAGGCTTTCTACACAGAGCTATGCACATGTAGAACAAGCCTGTTTCCTAAGCTGGGATTTGGAATCAGCTCACTACTGGATTGCACCAGCCAACAGACAACTGGTAAGGTATGAGGTGGGTGGCTAGATGTATAACTTTGACTTCCCCAAAGTTAATTACTAAAAGCCTCTGGTTGATTTAGCATTAAAACACAGTCAACACATATTTTGTATGTCATATGTATTACATACTGTATTTTTACAATAAGGTAAACTATATAAAAATTGTTATTAAGAAATAATAAGGAAGAGAAAATATAGTTACATCATTTATTGAAAAAAATCTGTGTATAAATGGACTTATGTAGTTCAAATCTGTGTTTTTTAAGGGTCAACCATATATGATGTAAACATATAATGCATTATTGTAAATTAATGTATTTTATTATAACAAAATAAATATATCCAGCATGCTAACAATTACAACTCATTAATATACAGTAAAAAAAATTGGGTGTTACTTTATCCCAGGGGTGGGCAACCCCTGGCACGCGTGCCAAACATGGCACGCCAGTAACTTTTGCTGGCACGCGAAACCCTCTCTTATAATCTTCCATTTACAATTTTTTTCTTAATATCGACTTTTTTTATTTTTCAGATGAATTCAGTGTAGGTGCATCTTAGATAAATAAATAATTTTACATAACAAGTTATCTTAAAGACCATAGACATGGATTGATGAGAGAGGGGAAGAGCAATTTCTATGCCTCTGCCTTAGCTCTCTCTGCCTTCCTAGATCCAACCAGTGTTTTGGTTTCATCCACATACTCTTGTGAATCTTTGTTCTCAGTGGTGAATTTTGTTAAGTCTCGTAATAGGAGTAGCCTGACGGATGAAAGTAGTAGCTCGTGCATATCTCTGAAGGTCACGAAATATAAACCTGATGTAAAATCTCTGTCATCAGTGATGCAGCAGGAAAAATCCCACTGATAATATCAAATGGAGTCGTAAAGTTTTCTGTCAGACTATCAGTGTACATGTATACATTAAAAAATAAATGTATTTTTTTATCATCATATACTGTGTTTTTGTCGCTCGAATGAATTTTATTATTTCTTCAAGGTTCTTCACATACGTACACCTTAAGAGATATCAAGTAGGTGTAACATGTTCTCAAAAAATTAGGGTTGGCATGCACTCACTCACAAAAAGGTTGCCCACCCCTGCTTTATCCTAAGGGATATTAGAAGTAACAGTTTAGTTCACCAAAACAAAATGCACAAACACTCCTGAAAAAACAGTTATTTTCTGTCGTGTAATTGAATACACGAAGTGTTAAACAGTTTTTTAAATTAATTTGATGGGCCAATGGGGATGCTAGTTGTTTCAAGTAAGTGATTTAGCCCTTTTAAAACATGAAAATCAAGTTATACTATTTTAAAAAGATAATCAGAAGTGACTATAAAGATGTAAGTACATGGGAACATTCCTGATGCAAATGCAAAGGCTACAAGTTACCACAATTTTGTTTTGTAAGTCTTGGGCGAGGGCTTCTGAGGAACATTGCTGTAAGACATGGACATCCTCATAGAAACAAAGAAAGTGGGTGTCATCTTTTTTAATGGAAGAGAAACAAGGCTCAAAAACTAATTAAACTTGCTGCAACAGAAATGAAAGCATTTTGATGCAACGTATTAAAGGGAAAATGCTGTGAAATTAACAGTAATCAAAAGCTAATTAAGGTTGATGCAATAGGAACAGTCAAAGAATGCTTGATAACATTTATTGAACCAAGGAAACATGGTTGTCAAAGAAAGAACACATGTGGAATAAAATTCAAGCAATTACAGAAAAAAGCTAAAATATAGACTGCAATGGGAAATTATATACAAATACAGAGAAATTTAAAATACACAATTCCTGGTAGAATCCTGATTCAATTCATGAACATGTCTCTATGAGAAATAAGAGATGGCAAGGAATAATGCTGTATTTTAGTGCCTCTCTTTTACTATCCATAATTACTTATAGCTCTCAAATGATAATGATAAAGTTCTTTTTTATGGATAAATTATTTCATAAGCTCTATAAAGAGTACATAGCTACTTACACTTAATCTATGAGATGGTAACTAAATTCAGTATCTTCCTGAATATGTACTCCAAGAAAGTAGAATTTTGATGTTTCCTCCCTGACTGTTAAATAAGTGACCCTGACTTGCATATTTGCGATTGAGATATGATTGCCTTTATTCTTTCAGACTCACTTCCCTTCATCTTG
This sequence comes from Myotis daubentonii, assembly GCF_963259705.1. Taxonomy (NCBI): domain Eukaryota; kingdom Metazoa; phylum Chordata; class Mammalia; order Chiroptera; family Vespertilionidae; genus Myotis; species Myotis daubentonii. Next base: position 90,696,907 of record NC_081842.1, read on the forward strand.
GTTGATGTCAATTAAATAGAAAGCTGAATTTTATACGTGCTTCATGCATGTGAAACGCAGCTGCATTTACTGAGCTCCATAACATAGGTGGCAGAATGGCTAGTATACAGATATAGTCCCAAGGTCAAATCAGAGAAAGGGCAAAGAATAACTAATATCCACATATTTTGATTGTTTATTACTTATTACTAGCCGTTTTTCAAAAGACCTAAGTGTAGAGGAAAAATATACAGCCTATTAGAATAAATATTATAAATATTACAAAAGGGACAGGGGTATATAAAAATAGCAGTTTCTATATAATACAGAATAGTCATCTTTAACTAAATAGAGAGGACATAGTACTATTTCAAAAACTAAAAAGAAGGTTTATTCAGTCAGTCAGCCAGCAAATAAATAAATAAGTAAATAAATAATTCTCTCAGGCACTATGGTATGCAATGAGTTACAGTCACCAGGTGAGCAGCAATGCTAATTAGGGTACTATGATCTTTGCTGTTAAGTTTGCTGAAGGAAAGAATAGCTGTGAGGAGTAGTAAGCATGTGGCCCTAACCATGGCTCTTAAACTTTCATACACGTATGTTCAAGAGAGGGGCTGGTAAACTGAATGTTCTGGAGCTCACCTCAAGAGATTCTAATTCAGTAGATCAGGGTAAGGCCAAGGAATCTGAAATTTTAACAAGCAACCCCAAGTGAATTTGCTGCAAGGGCTTTTCAATTACATTTTGAGCTGTGGGTTATAAATCCTTTAAGGTAATAGCTGTTTATTTACTTTTGCACCATCAAAATCACCTTTGTCACCTTCATAGCCCATCCCCATTCCATTATTGTAACTGGGCAAAAATATTTTTTCGAAATCTATGACTGGTGTTTTATATTCTGTAGAGATATAAAAAATATTTTGTACAGAGCCAATAAGAAATAACTTAGTTAAATACCTGGTGATTTTCAATCTTGGCTGCACATTAAACTCACCAGGGGGATCTTGAAAATACCACTGCTTGAGCCAGGCTCCAAACCAATGGAGTCATAATTTCAGGCAGTAGGCCCTATACACCTGTATTTTTTAAGTCTCCCCCAGGTGATACTGAGGCACAGCAATAATTGAGAGTCACTTACAGTAGGGTGGTTCAAACAATTTATCAACAATAATAAATTTGTAGTAAGAAAATTTGAAGTATGTGATAAATTTAATTACTATAGGCTCTGGTTTACTTACCACTTTGCCACCCCTATGCTATGCTATAATGGCAAGACATTGACGTATTTATTTTTCCAATTGCTATTTTAAATCATTAGGTTAATTTCTCTATTCTCCAGAGAATATTTAGCTTCTCTTTGGAGCTTAATTAGCATGTCTGCCTTCACCAGGGTTGCCTATTCTGGAATCAGTTACCTTATCCATTAGGCTGTATATGGTTGCCTTAGTCTGAACACAGGTTCAGCTCTCAATGCCCATGTCTGCACTTCGTGAGCACTCATTCCAACCCAACCATAACGTAGCAGTCTGGAGTGCAGCACTTTGGTGACTGAATGCAATAGAATCATACCTCTTTCTTTGACTCTTTTATATAAATAAAAAATGAAAACTAACTCCTTTTCTGTGTTATTTTAAGCCAAATGATATAAGCATCGCAAATTGTTGTGGGACAGTTTGTGTTAATATTTAACAAGCCAGTCACTATTTGGGGAGCATGAAGGCAATAAGCAGAAAAAAAAATCAATGATTTAAGAAAGAGAGAGCAAGTGGCAGTTACTATTCAATTGCCCAAGATTGCAATGGATTCTGAGACCTAACTTTATCTGACCCTCCTCGCAGCTGAATTACTAGTATTTCCCTATTTTGTGAACCTGCAGCAACTTGGGTTTCCACCTCCTGTACCCAAATCTCTGTCCAAGTGGTCTCCCTGTAACTCCGCATCCCAGACCACATTGCTCTCCTCAGAAGGTCTTCCAAAGGGAAACCACACAACACAACTCGATTCTGCTCTCCCTTTCACCACTCCCTACTCCGTAAGTATCTCTCCTACAGACAAATATCACCTTCATTTGACCACCTGGCTTTCCAGAGGCAACATTCTGTTGTTAGTTATAATAGCTTCAAAATTTTAAAACAAAACAAAATATATACTCTTAAGTTAAAGTTATTATTTTTAAGAATAACATAATATATAGCCAGAGCACGTCAAATAAAATGTTGTAGAATATTTTTGTTAAAATTATTTTGAGTTCTTAATATGTTCTAGGAAGTAGTCTATATACTTTTAATTTACAAACTCATTTAATCTTCATAACAATTACAAACTGGGTTGCATAGGGCTCTGCACTTAAAAGGGCTCCATGCTTGGCTTAAAGCTCCCCTGTCATCGCTTAGGTTTAATGCTCTGTTGTTGCAACATAAAATTAGTCATAAATTTTGAACAAAGGTCCACTCATTTTATTTTCCCCCTAGAACTGCAGATTAAGTAGCTAGTCTTGATCCATGAGATATTTTTTCTTCATATTTTTCTAAATAATGTCTCCTTTTAAAATGCAGAAAGTTTAAGTCCCTTGTTTAAATTCACGTAGTGGTGCAATGATACTCCCACATTGGCCATTTAGCCTCATTGACTAGCTCTTCAGCCATTGTTAAATAATGAGATAGCCACTTGAAATTTGAATTGAACATACGTATGGTGATGATAAAATACAGTTGTAAAAAAAAGATTTGAATTTATCTAAATGATTTATGATTGTTATGTATGACAATAACAATGCCCCAAGGAATTGGTGTCCAGGTAACTCATACAAGTAAGATACATCTTATAAGGGCTAAAGAGAAAGGGAACATATGAATAATTATCTATCATGAGGATGACTTACTTCAATCTTTTATCACAATATCTCTGTTAACTATTTCTTAACATCACAGTGCCAGCAAATATACCCGAAGGTAATGTGCCTGCAGAATTGCAACAGAGTAGAGCACATTTTCATTAAAACAGTATACTGTCTGTCAGAGTTCACTAAGGTGTTTTTCAGGAAAGCTTTTTTGCTCTAGTCTAAGATCTTCATGTGTATAGAACCTCAAAAATGATTGCTGAGGCACATCAGTCAGTTCCAAAGAATGATGAGAAGGCGCAACTGACACATACTTGACAAAACAAAAGACACTGTGTACAAAAATGTCTCTCCCTCCCCTGCTCCCTTTGTTCCACCTCAATTCTCCTACTTTAAACCTGCCACGATGAGTTATTCTTCCTTCAGGGTGTGGAATTTCTCTACCTCTGAATTTCAATGGAATGTTAGGCAAAAGGAGAAAGACTATTGTAAATGACTAGATGATTTTCTACTTCAGAAGCAGAAAGAATATTACATAATTCAGTGATATAGTTAGCATGCTTATTTTCCCCTTATTTTATGGCATTGGTTCATTCCACTGAATGAAGCAGAGATCTCCAAATTTAACACAATAAACATAAAATTCCACAATGTAGTTAGCTATGCTAATTCTAATTTGTGTTGTTCAGAGCATGAGGAATAAGCTAAATAAATATGATTTGAGCATTATCCTTATCATACATATCTCAGGCCATAAAATGTCCCCTATAAATTAACCCAGGGAGTAGTAGATTGTTACTGCTTGTTGTTTTTTGTTTGTTTGTTTGTTTGTTTGTTAAATTAATTGAACTATCCCATATAGAAACTGAGACATTCATTTTCAAAACAGTCTCTCCAGTGGCAACCATGATCAGTAAGTTCAGTTTTTTTCTCAAATGGTTAATTAGAAGTCTCCTAAAATAAGTTTGCCTGTTACCTGAACTATACTTGCTCCCATATTTCAGCTGGCCAGTTGCTAACATGCATTAATGCTACTTTGCTCATATCAAAATCTTTAAAGATATAAAATCTGGAGTCAATAGATTGATACTTAGTTTCACTTAAAAGTAAGATAGCTTTAAAATGCCTTTTCAGTGTTAGTCATGCAGAAGGAATTGTCTTTGAAGTTTCCCTGGCCATCTTCTTTGGTGCACAACATAAATTACTCCAATTTGGTTTCTATTACCCCCTATTCCAGGCCCATTAAGTCTTCCAAATAGATATTCTTTATGTCACACACATACAGTGACATATGAGGCCCCCTTTTATTTTATCATATAGTTAAGGTATGCCACACACTGCACTCAACAGGAACAGTGATTTCCACATTTTAAAGCAACAAATTAAGCCTGACCTCCACTACTGACTCTTGAGGAAAGAGCCTGATTTTCAGGCCTTGATCAGTTTGCCTTTACAATTTTCTAATTCTTGCTAGCAGTCAACAGAAGGCAGAAAGAATCAGAACCTGAAGCAATATGTGATTAAAATAACTTTTCTTCTTTCACTGGAATAAATTATTATCTGCACCAGTAGCAAACGGTCACTTTTACAACCATGCCCTCTGGGCTTTTCCCTTTGACTATTTTCAGCTCACTGCACAAAGAGAAAATGCACTTCGCTAGCAAGTTATTACACTCTTTGCAGGGAGTTTTTCCCTTTTCCCCTGAAAGCTCTTTAAATAAGTGATGATAAAAGATCAGATTCTATCCATGCACTTTAATCCCTTCATTACAAATCAATAATATAATTTTTATTCCATTTGACATCTCAAAACTAAAACTCTTTCTTCAAAACTGATGATTTGTAGGCAATACTGGCATTTAAAATATTTCTGTATGAGAATAGTAAAGACATTTTCTGCATTGAGGGTTTTAAACACAGTGCTTTATGCCAGGACTTAACTAGAAATATGAAGTTTTTCAGTAGGCACAAAGGGAATACCATGAGAAGACCTAATTAAAGGGAAAATTCCTTAGAGACAATATGATTTATTAGAATCGGCCTAAACTGTGTCTGTCTTTTGTAAGAAAGAGATATATCTATCTTCTATCTATTTATGCATACATATTCCACTTGCTCTAGATACAAACACGATCTCTAAGATTCTCTTTTGGAGGTAAATAACAAGGCCCTTTATTAAGAAAGTAATGAAAGTCAAAGCACATTAAGTTCCTTAGGAAAAGCACCAACAATCACTATAAGCAAACAGAAAAAAGCATTAAAATTCTCTAAAACACACTTGATTTACAGGGGAATCAAAATTCACTCAGAATTTAAACTAATAGTTTTTGTGCCTCTACTTCACCTATAGGTTCACAGCCTCTCGTCACAGCCCTTGAAGTTTCCCAAATGAAAACTGCCCTGGTGAGCCTGACATCTGGGCAATCTCTGGTGATTTCCCTATAGCCCAGAGTAAAGAGTGATTAACAGGATAAGGCCAACAAGCCAGAAAAAATGTGCAAAAACTGCTCTCATAGTAGCTACCTCTCATATATTTCAAGTCTTACAATTTAGCTCTTTAAAAGCTATCAAAAGATGTTCATCAAAACATTAATCACAAGACTATGGTGAAAAAGAGAAGGCAACCCCAACAGAACTACTAGGATTAGGGCTGTGGGCAGAGTAAAGTTTTTTTCTTTTCTTTTTTAATCAATTGCAGTTTTGATGTCCTTCCAGATTGACAACTCTAATTTTAATTTCTATCATCTTGGTGTGATCAAGAGGCCATCACACCCACGATTTCAACATTCACATACATGTACTCATGCTTACAAGCGCACTCCCAGACACCTACACCCTATATGAGTATCCATTTAGTTCATTTTAATTTCTTGGATAGTATAAGTAGATTTCAGCTATATCAGTTATGAATTCTGTAACCATTAGCAATTTACTTAACTTATCTGGGATTCTGTAGCCTCAGGTTGAGAAGATTGTATAAGATGTCACTTGTGAAAACTCAGCACTGTGTGTGACATACAGCAATCACCTGGAAAATGTTAATTCCATCACTATCCATTCAAGGCCAACCTTCTTTTCCCACAAGAGGAATGGGGAGAACTGAGCAAGAAGTATTTAACCTTGCAAATGAGGCCAGTATTATAAGCATTCTGCTCCCTATGTGTCCAGTAATTCATCATGTTCTGTTGCCTAAGGGGATGTAACTACAAACCAACTCAGAACATGGATCACAGATCTGAATCAGGAGTAAACACTGATGAATAAAATATATATCATCATTCTTAGAAAAATAGCTGCTCAACACTGAGTGGATCAGAAAGAAGACTTTAATATATTAAAATAACATCAACCTGAAATATGAAGTGTGAGTAAGAAGCACAAAATGCATTGTTCTGATTATGCCCCAAACTCATCTGGTTAGTTGATGATTTTTAACGTATATATTTTGGTTGTGCTATCGCCAGTTTTCTTAAGACCACTTATAATAGGATAGTGTTTATGTTTAGTTTGCTTTTCATAGATTTGTATTTCTTAAGAACAGATAGCATAACATTTATGAACGTGAAAAGATTTGAGTATACAATAAAAATTGCTCTCATTTTAAACAGTCAAATAGAAAAATATAAGTAAATGCTAGATTCATGGTATTTTCATTTTTTCTATAAGAAATGTTGGAGAATCATATTTTTGATCGACTCTATTTTTGATATTTTGTTTCCTTAAAAATTTTGCAGATAGTTGGTACACAACTACTATAAAATTTCCCAGTAGAAATGAGTGGTTCTCAACCTTCCTAATGCCGCGACCCTTTAATACAGTTCCTCATGTTGTGGTGACCCCCAATTTCATTGTTACAAATTGAACATAATTAAAGCATAGTGATTAATCACAAAAACAACATGTAATTATATAGGTGTTTTCCGATGGTCTTAGGCGACCCCTGTGAAAGGGTCGTGACCCACAGGTTGAGAACCGATGGTAGAGTTCTTCATATGGTTAAATCTACTTGAAGAAAATACAGCACAGAAGCATTCACTATTTTATATATATATACACATTAAAATAAGCTTCAGAAAGACTTTCCTTATGAAACATCTGAAGTGAATCTCTCTAATCAATTGTAGCTCTAGTAGCCTCTGGTCTGGTTCCTATACAATAAAACAAATGGGATTTCAAAAAAATGATAAAACAGGGTGAAAATAGTTAAGCTTTTTATGAATAAAGTAATTTTCCCATTACCAAATTTACTGATAATCACATGAATTTCAAAAGAACATTTTATTTCCTTGTCAAATGTTTCAATATCAGAGAAAATATAGTATTTCTATGGCTCTACACTGCCATACAATACAGTATATATACATTACTTTATACACCTGAAGAAGTAATAAAAATGCATATTTTAGGAAATGCACTAGAAATGAAATGTGCTAGAATTTAGACAGCCCTTGTAATTTTCTACTGAGTTACCACCCATTATAATATTTGTAAGAGATTGCAATTTCCACAAGCACTGCTGGAGGGCTATCAAGTTTTTATGGTCATTTATTTATATATTATGTTGTCCAAAAAGATTATTCATTTACTTAAATGTTTAATTTTATTCAATAAAAAGAATAATCTCAATGAAACCTACTGTGATTTCCTTAATACTCTCAATTTGAGGTCATTGAAAGAGGCATTAATAGTGCTTTCAGCATCCTTGATACAATCTCTAGCTTGCTTATATGACCTTCCATTTGAGGGTCAATTTGGTAACAGTGAAATTAAAATGTTCTGCATAATCTTTGGAGCACAAAGAATTCAATTCTTCACTACACTCATCTTGCAATCAGAATTTAACAAATTATATCTCAATTCTAACTCCACTTGATCTGTAATTGCGGTGATACTGCTTCAAAGTGGTTGCTAATTTTCAAGAAGAGGCCCAATTCCCCAAATGTTTTAAACAGATCTCTCCATTTAACAAAAATAAAACTTTTAATATATATTTTGAGGTGGGTTAATAGTCTTTTTCATTAGGATAAAGAAGCGCACACTGAGAATATCTTTCTGCCATCTGAGTAATCAATGAGCCAATATGGTTCTAAATCTTCTAGAAATTCCCTCTGGTTCACTTCAAAGACAAGTGTTTATTCTTCTTTGCCCTTTCTCCTTCATTCCCCACTATCATTTAGTAACTATAGGGAGAATCTTTTCATATTGCAATTAAGAGAATGAGAAACTATTTTGCACTTTTTCTTAACAAATTCAGCTATTAAAGTCATTCCTGTTGTGTGCATTTCTGCTAATTCTGAAATAATAAATTATATAAAATATTGTTTGGGAAAAACCCTACAATCAGGAACACAATTCATTCCAATATTGTTATTTTAATGATTGAAATGTGCACATGTGATTTTTCATTATTTTAAAAGAAGTATGGTGCAAAGTAATAATTAAATCTAAGTGCATTTTTTTCATTAAATAGTATAGTAGGCAGCTTTATACAAAAAAGTAAAGTCAGACTCACCAATAATTATATACATGCCCCAATTAACTCACTGGTACCATATTATGGCCCAAGTGAAGTGATTGATAATGTACTTAGGGAATTTATAATTAACAAATTCTATCAGAATGAGAAGTTTTATTAAAAAAATTATGCTGAATTTCTATAAAAGTATGTGATGATATGAGAGCTCAGTAATTATCCTATATAATAAAAGGCTAATATGCAAATTGTCCCCTAGACTGGGAATTCAATTGGGGGGTTTGACCAGGGGGTAGGGCTGGCAAATGGCCAGCGGCCCCTCCCCCTGGCCAGCCCTGCCCTTGATCGCCCTCCTACCCTGATCAGGGGCAGGGCTGGCCAGATCCCACCCATGCATGAATTTGTGCACCAGGCCTCTAATATTCTCATGATACTGTTACGAAACTAATCCCTTAGTTATATTATTTTACTTGCAAAGATAAATTACTGGAATTGTGAAACATAGCAATTATTATTAAAATAGTTAATACTCTAAATCATTGTTAGTACAATCTACATTTTTCATCACTACATAAAAAAATGCATTATAACATTGAGAGAAAACTTTTAAAAGCATGTTTTTATTGATATTTTCAGAGAGAGGACGAAAGAGGGATAGAGAGATAGAAACATCTATCAACTGCCTCCTTCAACCCCCTACTGGGGATGGAGCCCACAACCCAGGTATGTGGCCTAACCAGGAATCATTTCTGTGACTTCCTGGTTCATAGGCCAATGCTCAGCCACTGAGACACAGTGACTGGGTGAGAGCAAGCTTTAATACCAGACCTATACTTCAAAGTATCTGCACATAGTGATTTTAAAAAAGATAAAGTTCATATTCACAAAATATGTATTCAAAATCCTACAGATAGTCCCTTTTTAAGATTATTCTGTGAATAATGCTGCTACTCATGTCACAGTGTCTGATTTTATCACTTTCACCCCTTGTACAGTATATGGCCTGGGCAACTGGCCCTTTGGGATGCATTTCCCCTTGACCCAGTCCTTTGCCTTACAATTAAGTTCAGCCAAAGAACGTCCATGGAAGGATACTGTGGGATAGGAAAAGGGCAAGGGAGAGTGTTTCTGTTAGCTCTGGTAGTGGCTGCATGTTCTGGTTACAGCTTAGGTCACATGTTATTCCAGGCTTAGGGATAGTGATAGTTTCTCAAATTGTTTGTCTCTGAGTGGCTAGTCTTTTGTTGGTTTCCTTGAGCTCTCCCGCACCTTTGTAATGGTATCTTCTTTAAACCCTCTTAACTTGAACCTTTTGATGGTTCCCTGTATTTTCTGCTATGATCTAACTATATATTCTCATGGTAATTTTACTTCAGTTATGGCTATCAGTTTTATATTGTTCTCAAATAACACAAACAAAGTGCCCCTCAGTTTATATCCTACGTGCATTCAGGTATGCGTATCATAATTTTCAATACAAATTACTCTTCCTATTGAAAGATTTCAAGAACATTCACTACTCTATTTTCATCAATTTAACCCTTTCTCCTCACATTCATCTCCTCCTCCTAAATTCTGCATTTCTCTTGAGCATATCATATTCACAAAGGTTTGAGACCTGAGTTATCACTGATTATCACTGATTTCTTCACAGGCCTCCACTCAATCATACATTCAGCCAATGTATTGCCAGTATAAATTCAAAGTTCTCAGCGTTTCTCACAATTAATTGCCTTTTTGTTTCCTTTCCACTTCCTAGTTCTGTTCTGCTTCTCAATTGAATTACCGGGTATGGTTCTACCCAGGACACTGTGTTTCACTCAGTTTTAGTGAATAAGCAAGAGTGGAGGGGAGGTCAGAGGAATGTGTAGCTTCTCTTCCCTCAGAGAATTTTCTTCTCAAATTCAGGGATTTTTGTCACAGTTGATTCTCACCCTCTGTGTAATCTTTAGATCTAATCAGGGGTTGTAACTGTAATTCCTAATGCACAGCAGTGCCAGCTTGATCCCACCATCCTCTCTACCACCTTTCAGCTCGCTTTGTGCACTGTGAGCTCACCTCAAGGTTTTTTGGGAAAACCCTCTATCTTTATCTTCCCCATGTAAATTCACTGAATCTTTCCATTCTTAGCCCCCATTTATCCCCATGAGAGGGCACTGTATTCTGTTGGTGAGCATAGACTCTGAGTGAGGGCAGACTATTTAGGATTCTATGCTTTCACGCAGCAAACTGAAGCACATCCTTGAGCTTGTCCTGCTTTAGGATCCTTAAATGTAAAACATGCATAACAGTTTATCCTTTGTGAGGACTATATGAGTTAATGCTTTTTAAGCTCTCTCAGCTAAAAGAGACTCTCCACTATTTCCTTAACACATCCTATGTGGAGAAATTATGCCAGGACAAGAATATAACAGCAAAATTCCTAGAAAGCTCTCAACAGTCTCAAATTGCACCAACTTGCTCTGCCTGCCATCTTTTTAAGACCATCTCATAATCCATCTCCTGTTTTGAGTCTTATTCAGATCTCCTTAATTTAATATAATTTTTCTGCCTATGCTCTGACCAATCCCTATCAATTATTAGTTTTTCTTATAGAAGATATGCATTTGTGATTCTGTTTCATGCTTTTAGACTCTCAGAGGGAAGGCAGTGGTGGTGGGTGGGTAGGATGAGATAAACCAAATATTTTTTTTGCATATATGCATAACCCACGGACACAGACAATAGGGTGGTGAAGGCCTGGGGCAGGGGGCAGGGGAGCTAGAAGGGTCAATGGAGGAAAACAAGGGATATATGTTACACTTTCAATAATAAAGATTTTTTAAAAAGAAGATATGTTATAATTGAATATGTTTTGTATATATGTAGATACATAAGTATCGATAGACAGATACAATTCTCTATAAGATTTTTCAGGTCAGATAGATTGTTTTATTTATCCTTTTTTCAACTCCTGAATTGCTTAAAGTGGAGTATACAATTATTTAATACAATTTAATAGTTCTTTTAAATAAAATGCTTACTATTTGGTGGACACTTTTCCAAGATTATTGGTAATCTTAACCACATCTCTGCAAAGTAGGCATCATCTCTATATACAACAGTGTTTCTCAAAGTGCCATTTATAAATTATCAAAGAGATGACTATACACGTTGAGAATAAATGATTACAAACTTTTATAGCAATTTTACATTGCTATGACTTCAAAGTGTGTGATCTCTGTCGGTAAATTTGGGCTGTGGTTAAGTTTTCTATAGCAGTAAAATGGCAAGCTACAATGGCAGGGGAACACAGTGGAGTGCTTAGATTAAAATGCTAATGCAGAACATAAACCAATGGACTGTTTTTTTCATCAAGAAATGCTTGCTACACAATAAAAATATCAGCCAAATATCAGGATTCTTTGCAATGTAGTAAAAACTGTGAATTGTGTTCAAACTTAAATGCAAGACTCTTACTTATATGAAGTTGATTATAAACAACTTTACTGCATGCTTGCCACAGAGGTTACAGACATGAAAAATTCTTTTGAGAATGTTGAACAACAACAAAAGCTCTTTTTCATACAAGATAAGAAACCAGCCCAGGAATTTTAAGATATGTGAGTTAAAAGGCCAGCCTCCTAATGTGTCTGATATAGTTGGTGTCATTAATGCTCCTAATACTTCTTGCAAGGAAAGAAGGCAACATGTTTTGCAGAGGCAGTTAAGATAAAAAGGCAAAAGTTAGAGGCTTGAAAGAACAGATTTTCTACAATTATTTATGATGTGATCCATAAATGAGGTACAATTATCAGTAAAATATGTGATGATCTTTACATTGAACATTTATAAAACAGACCATTTTTCAATACAACAGAACATTTTGAATGGTATATTACATCAAAAATGTCCACATATAGAAATTCATAGATCCTGAATCAATTTATTTCATCAAAAAATGTTTAACTCTAACTTTACAGGAGAAATACGAAACTAGCTACTAATGAGGGATTGAAGCTGAATTTTGAAAATGCAGCAAATGTGTCTCATTTTGGATAAATATTAAAAATGAATATCTTAAGATTGATGAAATAGATTTAAAATCTCTTCTCCATTCCTGACAACATACTTGTCTGAGATTAATTTCTCTGCTATGACTGCTATTAATATAAGACATGGAAACAGTTTAGATTATACATTATTCCCTGTAAAATATTCTAGTCAGTCCCAGGAGATTGAATAAATAAACAAGCAAGCAGCAAACACGTGCACCACATTAAAATTTAAATAATTGGTATATATGATGGTCACTCAAAGTGTGTATATCATTTTTAATATAAACAATTTGTATTTTATAGATTTTTGTAAATTCTGATTAAATAATAACAATTACAAATAAGATAATTACTGTGTTATTCCAAATATAACCACACTTGATGAATACATACAATTTTGTAATTTATTTATTTATTTATTTAATATATTTTATTGATTTTTTACAGAGAGGAAGGTAGAGGGATAGAGAGTTAGAAACATTGATAAGAGAGAAACATTGATCAGCTGCCTCCTGCACACTCCCCACTGGGGATGTGCCCGCAACCAAGGTACATGCCCTTGACTGGATTCAAACCTAGGACCCTTCAGTCCGCAGGCCGATGCTCTATCCACTAAGCCAAACCGAGTAGGGCTATAATTTATTTTTATATGTTATTTTTATAGAACCTAATAATACAAAGTCGGGACTTGCTTTTTGTGTGCTTTATTACTTCATTTTCTATTAACCCATTTTTATTGTCCTTTACAAAGCTCTCTATCACTTGTACCTGATTTAGAAAATACAGCAGCCCTCACTGCAGATGCTTTAAGTGCTGACAGAGCTCCATGAATGAGGTTAGTTTGGTTGCTGTGGTCACTATTGCAGCTCCCACCTACAACCTTGTGCAGAAATGACTTGTTGTAGAGAAAGCACCTAAATGGTGGCAAGAAGATAGAACAGGTCCCAACATGAAATGTGACGTCTTTACCCCAACTCCCTCTCATGAAGCAACAACAAAAAACCAACTCCCCCTTTTTCTACTACATGTAGGAAAACCGGATTAGGCTACGGGAAGACTAGGACTTAGGGAGGGTTTTGTTTTGTTTATGTTGCTCTTGTTCTTACTTTGACTTCTTCCATGATAGCAGGGAACTTAACATAAGAGTAAGGAGGGGGTGGTTCAATCATAATAAGTTGCAGGTATTCTCAGAAGCTTTTCTGGATGCCCAGGGAATGAGCTCCTGCAACTCCCATGGCCCTCTGGTTGAGGCCACTTCACTAGCAGAATCATTGATGTCTGAACCTCCTCCCCCTGACCTTGCTATCTCCTGGGAAAGAGGACGAAGTGTTCTTGCCTACGCAGGGTTTTGCGGGTGAGTAAGATAGGAAAGCCCACACTTGGTAAAAGGAATCCCATCTAACATACTTGCAAGTGTGATGAAACATGTATGCAGAGAACCACCGTAGCATTGATTTACCTTCGGGATATGAATGATAAAGTCCATAAACATGACAAGAAAAATGGAAAAATACGATATGAAAACCAGAATGCTTGCAACGTATAAATTCAGTGGAGGGGGATATTAATCTGCTTCTAGTACTATCACTACATGTTTTTCAAAATTATTCTTTAGGCCAAGTGTCACAAAATATAGAAAGCTGCAAACTTAAAAAAAATGATAATTCATGATTCAAATGCTTTTTCTTTATCACCTTCTTACACTACTAGTGGTAGTAGCTTCCAGAGATCATGCCTTGGACCAGCCGTGTCCAGATCCTCCTGGTAACACATCTAGTCTGGTGACATGCTTAGTCTGTCTAAGCTCTTCCACCTGAATCAGGCCCTGGGTTCCAGACTCATATACCCACTTGCCTATTATATAAACCCTCTTGTAGGTTTAACAAGCTCAAATGTAATAAGGCCAAATCTGAACCTTCCCCCTGTTCAGAACCCTCCCTCCAATGGGTTCTCATCTTCATCAGAGAAAAATCCAGAATCCTTCCATGACCGACAAGACCCCACCTGCTCACACTCCCCTGCCCTTACCTTTCTGCCCTCATCTCATCGCTTGTCCCCATTCACTCTGATCTGTACACACTGGCTGAGCTCTTCTTCAGACATACTCATTCCAGGCTGCTCCTCAGCTTGGCTCACTGTCCCCACACACAGTCCCACTCCCAGCCCTTTATCCTCTTCTAAGTTTGTTTCAATATCACTTTATTTATGAGGCTTTTCCTCAGACCGTATTGTAAATGATGCTTCTTTTCTCCCTTTCTAATTTTTTTTTTCTTCAGGTATGTCATTACCATTACACAAAATATACCTTTATTTCTTTCTTTTACTTAAGGTCAGTTTCCTCCCACTTAAATGTAAGTTGCATGAGGGCAGGATTTTGCTTGGTTTTCTTTTTTTCTTTGCTATATCCAAAGTACCTGGAACAACACCTAGCAAATAGCAGCTCAATAAATGTCACTGAGTGAATAATTGAGTCTTAATTACTCTTACGTGCATTCGTGTCAAACTGCATAGATATAGTAAATGAAACATCTACTAATTATTGTGAATCTATAATCTTAGTATCCCTTAGAAACTGAGATATAATTAATTTCAATTGTCACACCTTCTCTGACATAGATTGTAATACACTAATAATATAAACAATCATATGCCTACTCATAATTAGATTACTTTGCTCCTGGTTTGGAAACTTGAAATTAATTTTTGGTTGCCTGACTGCATCCCCAACACCAGATAATTCATTGCTTGAATACCTTTCAAGTATATTGTTTTTCTCTATTTCCTTAGCTTTCATTTTGGTTTAGGTCATTATCATTTCATGCTAGAGATGCTAAAGTCATTTTTATCTTCTTTTTACTACTCTATACTCAAAGTCTCCCTTCCCATAACAGTTGATTGTTTCTTTCATTCCTCTAACTTTAAAAGAATTTATGTAGCCGATATACTAAGGGAGGAGGGGAAAGTAGTTATGGCTATTACAATACAGAAGCACAATTATTTATAGACAATGCAGAGTAGTCCAATGAGAAACCCCCAAAGAAGTTCAAAACACCATTGGAACTAGCAGGAGAGTATTTAGTGAGGAGGTAATCAACAAAATAGAAATGCACATGTCGACTTGCTAAATACCCAATCAAAATGTAGAAGGGGGCATAGAAAGCAGTGAAAGTAGCTGCCAGCATCAGGGCACCAGGACTGATTTTCATTCTCGCTCTTTGCCACCCTGTCACAAAAACTCAGGGACAGCTCTGAGGTGGGAGAAACTCAACATCTCTTTATATAAAGCTCATATTACAAGAGCTCAGACTCGATGTAGAAAGAGGCAAGAAGGTAAGGATGACAGCTCTCCTTTTCATCCTCAGTTTTCAACTTCTAATTTAGGTGCTTTCTCGCAAAGGCTTTAGAAGAGCAACTCAGCCTCCATATTAGAAGCCTTATTGTGAAAGGCGCACCGCCCGCCTCTCCGGGTGGTGCGGGAGGAGGAGTCTGGCCACTGGGCTCTGGAATCCCTCCGCGCCCGCCCGCCATAGGGCCTGGTCTCCCCGGAGCGGGTCTGAGTGTCCGGACCGGCTGCGTGGCCAGCGGCGGCTGAGGGGTGGGGCCAGGAGGCGACCGACCACGGGGGAGGTCGTGGGAGCAGAAGGCCTCACCGCCTGGCTCTTTCCTCCCTTCCCCCGTGGTCGGCTCCCCGCTTGCCCGCGCTGGGGCCCTGGGTCCATGCGGCCCTCGGGCGGTCAGGGGGGTCTGCGTGGGCTGGCCGCCGGGCCCCATGAGGCAGGGCCTGGCCGTGCTGCTGGCGGCCTCAGGCATCGGCTCCCTGGCCCACAGCGGGAGCCCAGCACAGGCTGCCACCTGCCCGCTGCCCCCCTGGGCCGAGCCCACGCGGGCCGCGTGGACCCCTGGCCCTGGTGCGGCAGCAATGGCAGCAGAGTGGGGCGCGTGCCCTAGCCCGGGGAGGCCACCGTGCTGCAGTGTGCTGGCCTCATGGGCCAGGCCTGCTCCGAGCGGATGCTGCTCTTCTGGAGCTGGGCCGCTCCACTGGCCGCACCCCGTGTGCTGGGCCTGTGCCACCCAGACGCGCCGCTGCGGGAGTCCCGGTCCGCCCGCAGGCTGGCTGCAGGTGCTGTGCGGAAGGGCCATCCTGTCTTGCGGCGTGTTCGAGCCGCAGCAGCGGGAGCCGGGCGAGGACTGCACCCTCCATCTTGCCTTGGGTCCTCCATTTTGGGACAGAGCCATGTGCTTCTTCGCTGGGGGAAGCCGCTGCTAGCCACACCCAGGATTTCTCTGGACTAACCAATAATAATCAAGGGAAGTGCACGCCATCACTATGACCACATCCTGTACCGACTCGCGCCTGGCCAATCGGCGGGGCCCACAGTCCCCTCTCCTGCCCTCACACTACCCCCCTTTAAAACCTCCTGTCCCATCAGGCCTTGCTCTCTCGGCCACTGGACTTTCAGTTGTGTTGGTGGGTCTGGTGAATGGGGAGCTCAAGCCGGCTTGCATAATAAAGGACTCTTTGCTTTTGCATCGGACTGACTGGCTCCCTGGGGTCTTGGGAACCTTGAAATCTGGGCACAACAATTGCATTTTACCTTCAGCACAGTTATAGCACCAAGACACCAGCAGGGTGAATATTAGCATTGGAAGGCACGGTCTCTGCTTCAAGTTCCATTAACTAAAAGACCCATTTCAGGTATTTACTCATACACAGCCACTTTCAGTCAAAAGAGTGTTTTTGTTTGTTTGTTTGTTTGTTTGTTTGTTTGTTTAAGATCTCAACTTCCTGTTAGAAAGAAACTGCTTACTATGCCTTGGCACACTTTTGCTTTTAATTCTGTTTGATACTGCAGCATTGGTTTTTCCAACATTTCAAAAATGTCAAAACAAACTCTAAGAATCATTTCACCCTGCAGGCCTGGGCATAGCAGCAGGTGGCCCCTCACAAACCACTGTGTCAGGAGGGTGATAGGCTGGAGTGAGATTGGTTATATAAGTCAAGGTCCATTCGAGATCACACACAAACCTGTGGTGGAGCCTGGATTCAAGTGCAGCTCCCCTGACTATCAAGCCTATAAACTTCACCAACCAGATCATCTATACCATAAAATGTCATGAGACAATATTTAAAGATACAAATAAATAAGTGACTAATAACAATATCATCTCCATGGAAGAACACAGGCACACAAGTATGTATTTTTTGCCGATTTGACAAGAAAAAGATATCATTTTGGTTCATCCACCCTGGACAGCTATTGTGTTGGCAGCTATAATTTTTTTATTTGACAATTTCAGGAAAAAGAGGTCAGTGTCCCTGACTAAATAGTCAGGTTTGCATGCTTTAAAAATTCTTGTAGCACACCGGTTAAAAATCAGTGCCCTAGAAGATATTTATATCACCATTCACTATTTAGGAAATAGCTCATTCAACCTTAACTACATACGATTTTCGTCATTAAAAGGTGGACTGTACGTATTTGAAGGGGCTTTGAAAGTCCAAAACAACTATGAACATGCTATGTCTAGGTTCATGTTACCACCATTCTTCCTAAACTACCATCACTCTTTCTGAAATGTAAAAGTGAATGTTACAGAATATGCAGACAGATCATTCAGAATCCCCCCTTCACCCCCAACATTAGCCATTTGCACCTGAATCCACTAGCTAACCTCATTATAAATAGGTGTTAAACCAAGACACTTAATTCTTACAGGCACTCACACTTCGGTACTAAAATAACACTGCCTCTCTACATCCCACAAGAGCCCCAGATGCTCATTCACATCTGTTCCCACGGATCACACGGGACCTTGCTTGGACTACAGTAATAATAAGCTAAGGAAAGTAGGGTACCTATACCAATGTATAGCCCTTCAGTCCACATAGTATAAAACAATAAATTAAAATATGTATTAGGAAAATGTATTTCTTAACTGTAATATTTTGCTACAAGGATAGAGAAATGCTGCCTGAAAAAGCACGGAAGAGGAAAAACACTCAGTATTTATAAATATTAGAAATACACAAAATAATTTAAGAAAACAAAATGAATAAATTGAAAAGTAGATTGAATTCATTAACATTTTAATTACAATAAATTCATAATCTAGTAGCTTTTTAATTAGTTTGGTCTTTAATGAATAACTGTATTTTAATTTTTACTTTTGGTACTTGGACCAATATTTTCAAGTTTACTTATAAAACTAATAGTCCTTGCAATTAAAAAAAAAAGCCTGTATTTATTAGGGATATTTAAGTAATAATATTTAAAATAGAGGTTTCTCATTCATTTTGTACTTTATGCTAAAGTTATTTTCATAAAAAGTATTCTGTCAAGGGATGTATAGACGCTATACACCAAACCTATAGAGTGGGACCTTTATTGAAGGTAGAAGATGTGAATTACAGGGACTGGCTCACTCACGGGCCACACATGCCTGGTTCCACCTCAAGCACAGGAGAGGCACCTAGCCCTTAACCAATCTATTTCTCCCTCCTATTATTTTGAAACTAGAACTGAGGAATGCAGTGAAGTCTAAGTTTGTGAGTAGAATAGTCGTGTTCTAGGGCTAAGTCCTAGGACTAAGCCCTAGGGCTAAGTCAGTTCTTAAATTCAAAAGCTGCAAACTCAAGAATTACTACCATTTCTACACTATAGATTCACCATTGGTGGCAATATCATTTGCTCCAAGTCTGGTATAAATTACTATGAAACACACAGAATAGATAAAATCATTAAAATTAAATAGTAAAACATCAAACACCATGTTTTATCTAAAATAGAAGTAAATTAATATGAATCAAAATTATGTAATTACAAATAGAATTAAATTGATAGCTTATGGGCAATATTTTTTGATACTGTTAAAGGTTTTCTTACACTTACTAAGGAACTTCAATGATAATGTTACTTTGAAACTTACTTTAAATGTTGAAATAGGCTGTTCACCTTAGAGACCATATCAGTATGTCAGTAGGAAATCAGGCTCCTGTGCAATACGTTGTTGCTTCTCATAGCTGACAAATAGTGATTTATTTATAATTGTTTATTTAAATAAATCAATTTAATCCAAAATTTATGTTTTCAGTCATGCATATTTTTAAGTCAGATTATTTTTCAAAGGCTCATAGAGGACACATTTACCAATTATTTTGGGTATTTTGCATCCTCTTTAATGAGGCTTATATGTAAGAAGTACAATTACAGTTATCTACCTGTAGAATGCTTGCCCAAATTATTTCCTCTTCATCCCCTCCACCATTCGGAAATATAGATGATATATGAAAACATGCTACTTGAGGGCAAAATCCACTTCTTGTTTATTTTAGTAGTGCCAATGCCCAACATAATTCCTGAAATATGGCAATCCTATCTAATAATAGACAAACATGGTAATTAACCATAACTTCGCTACCCTTCCCATTGGCTAATCAGGGTGATATGCAAATTAACTGCCAACAAAGATGGCGGTTAACAGCCAACAAAGATGGTGGTTAATTTGCATACATGGGCGCAATGATGGGAGGCCATAGGGGAAGGATGGTGATTGGAAACACAGGCGGCAGGCAAGAGCCGGGAGGCACTGCCCCTGGCCCTGGATCAGAGAACCGGCTGCCTTTGTGCGCCCCCCTGCCAGTGATTGGAGAAGCCAGAGGGTTGCAGGGAAGAGGCAGGCGCCTGCCTCTTCCCTGGCCGCCCCTGCCAGGGATGAGCAACCGGAGATCCCACAGCAGGAAAGGGGGGCCTGCAGCCAGCCTCCGTGTGTGCCTGCATGTGGGATCACTGTGGTGATCACAGAGCAGGAAAGGGCGGTCTGAAGCCAGCCCCTGTGTGCGCCTGCCCCTGGGTTGCAGCGGCGATCACAGAGCAGGAAAGGGGGGCCTGCAGCCAGCCTCCGTGTGTGCCTGCACGTGGGATCACCGTGGCGATCGCAGAGCAGGAAAGGGTGGCCTGGAGCCAGCCCCTGTGTGCACCTGCCTGCCCATGAAATTGCTGATGCGATCCCACAGCAGGATAGGGCAGCCTGCATCCAGCCCCTATGTGCACCTGCCTGTCCATGGGATTGCTGATGCAATCCCACAGCAGGATAGGGTGGCCTGCAGCCAGCCCCCCCTGTGCGCCTGTCCCTGGGAAACCCTGGCGATCCCACAGGAAAGGGCACCCCACCCTGGCCATAGCTCAAGGGAGAATACAAATTGCAGTGGAGGCCAGGAGCCTGAGAGATCAACAGAGAGGGGTGCCTGCTCCAAGCCTCCAAGGTGTGGCTGGGGGCAGGCCCCCAGCAGACACACACACACAGCGCCTACTCTGAGCTTCCAATGTGGCTGGGAGCAGACCACCACTGGACACACACACGGCAACTGCTTGGAGCCTATGTGGCATGGCTGGGGGGCAGGCCCCAGCAGACACACACACACACACACACACACACACACACACACACACGGGACGCCTGCTCCAAGCCTCTGCTGCTAGACTGTGTCTGTCAGTAGGACATCCACTGAGGGCTCCTGGACTGTGAGAGGAGCAGGCTGGGCTGAGGGAACCCCACCCCCCAGTGCACTAATTTCGTGCACCGGGCCTCTAGTATTTCATATATATTCAAGAAACTGAACTGAAATTGTAACTTGGAAATATGTTACATATCCAATGTGTTTAGATATTTATAGATTAAGAATTCTTAGTTAAGCCTGCTTACTTTAATAACTTTACTCCCAAATTGGAGAATATTAAATATTACAAACAATATTGAGGCATTTCCCAGAACCTGGTTATTGCTTGCTTTCATAACATACTGTTTTGGGAGATGGAAGTAGATGGCACAGCGGTGGTGATATCCTTTCTACCGTTGTTCCCCAGGTGGCTTATGTGCTCGCAATAATTCATTGCAGTAATTGCTGGTTATGTGCTCACTCTGTATATCTTTAAAAAAATATGTTTTTATTGATCTCAGAGAGAGAGAGGAAGAAAGAAGGAGAGAGAGATAGAAATACCAATGATGACAGAGAATCATTGATAGGCTGCCTCCTGCACGTCCCATACTGGGGATCGAGCCTGCAACCCAGGCATGTGCTCTGACCAGGAATCAAACTATGAACTCCTGATTCATGGGTCCATGCTCAACCACCGAGCCACACCAGCTGGGCCACTCTGTATGTCTCACTGACATACAAATGGACTTATAAAACATGTGTCCCAAATCATGCATGACTAGAAGATAAAGAAAATCTGATTTTAATAACAATGTTTCTTTTAAGTAGCTCTATTAAGCATGGAATGGACACCACAAAACTGCAAACAACCTGGTACAGTGCTTATCATACAAGAAATAGTCAGCAAATGTCGATTGAGTGAATGAATAAGTACATAAATGAATCATCAGGAGGTGGAATATAATATTTCAGTGTTTAGAAATAATTTTCCCTTTGGAGGATTTTGCTAACAGTTAATGAATAGCAATGAGGACTTAATTCAGAAACTCGGTCATTTTCACAGAGGTACCCTTATATTTTTAGTAAATTTCACCTTTACTTGTAAATACAAACTGTACAAAAAATATTATACAAAGTAGTAATATTAGTGAAATCTAATTTATCTAAAATATAATACCAAGTATAAAAGTATACTAAATGTACAAAAATTAAAATTTGCTAAAAAAATCATATATATATGAAGGATATATATATATATATATATATATATATATATATATATATATATATATATATATATCTATCTTTCAGAATTAAAGTTCCAAATCCTGATCTGTTGTAGCTTAACCTACCATATAAATAACAAAATTTACAATGTATATGATTATGTTTTTCCTGAAATTGCTATATTCAAGCTACACTGGCATAAAGAGATAAAGGTAGTAATTATATAACGTACAACTCAAGATTTTACTTACTGGTATATTTAATAAGAATTTCCAATAAGAGTTTTGTCATTCACAACTTAAATGATAGGTAACTTATTTCTTTAGGAAATCTACAAGCTAACACTTGCACACGCACACACACACACACACACACACACACACATACTAGAGGTCTGGTACACAAAATTTGTGCACTGGGAGCGGGTGTCCCTCAGCCCAGCCTGTACCCTCTCCAATCTGGGACCCTTCAGGGGATGTCCACAAGGATCAGGCCTAAACCGGCAGTTGGACATCCCTTTCACAACCTGGGACTGCTGCAACCGCTCGTCTGCCTGCTGGCCTGCTCACCCCCTAACCACTCCCCTGCCAGCCTAATGGATGCCTAACTGCTCCCATGCTGGCCTGATCGCCCCTAACTGCCCTCCCCTACAGGCCCAATTGCCCCCAACTGCCCTCACCTTCAGGCCTGGTCACCCCCAACTGCCCTCCCCTGCTGGCCATCTTGTGGTGGCCTTCTTGTGCTCACATGGGGACAGCCATCTTGTGTGAAGGCATGATGGTCAATTTGCATATTACCTCTTTATTATATAGGATAAAGAAGACTCTCTCTCTCTCTCTCTCTCTCTCTCTCTCTCTCTCTCTATATATATATATATATATATATATATATATATATATATATATATATAATTGTATAATTTTAGGGATATTGATAAATTAATATGTTTGGAAAGGTCTGCATTGTTGCAACTTATTTCTTCCAAAATGGAACCAAGTAAAACTAGCTGTAAGCACAGAATAATACATGGTATTCAATAAATATCTCTTCTGAAAATTGGATTGGGAGAAATATCTTTTATATATGGTAAGTTGTGCTGGTTATTTTCTGCTGATCCTTCCAGATCTATTTTCTTCCCTGTCCATGGAGAGTAAATTGCCCCATGATAACTTAACCTAGGATTTTCATTTGTACTCAGCCCATGGAAGGCATTGACAAGAGATCAGAGTGGGAAAAAAGAGAAGTCAATTTCCATGTTTCCACAGCTTCTAACTAGGAGTCTTCTCTCACAGCCATAGCTGTCACCCTTTCAGGCTTGAGGGTCCAATGGTTCCTACAGTTGCTAGCCCCTGGGTGTTGCATCATCTTGACTGTTTCCCATAATTATAACTATGTGCTCATTCTTCATTAACTCACGTGTCTCATTTGTTTCTTAATGGGAACCTCATTCATACTCATTTAATATGTGTACTTATAGGAAATCTGCTAAAACATATAAAAGTATTGTTCTATGATGCGATTAAAATATGAGATGTGTTCAGAAGATTCATCAAGGAGAAAGTGATTTTGGAATAAAGACCTAATACATGTAATAATTTTCACAGAAAAAGTAAAAAAAAAAAAAGTAATAAAATTAAATCCTTATCACAATGACATAGCATGGCTTCTGTGGCTCAGTGGTTGACCATCAAAATATGAACCAGGAGGTCATGGTTTGATTCCTGTTCTGGGAACATGCTTGGGTTGCGGGCTCAATCCCCAGAGGCAGAGGGTGTACAGGAGGCATCTGATCAATGATTTTCTCTCATCATTGTTGTTTCTATCTCTTTCTTCCTCTCCCTTTCTCTATGAAATCAATAAAAATATCTTTTTTTTTTGAAGTGACATAGCTCGAAGTTAATTAGGCTTATAAGAAAACTGAGGTATCATAATTATTTTCTCATTTACTACTCAGTTATTCAAATCTGAAAACTTCTAGTATTTCTTATAGAAAATGGGAATGTCTACCCTAAACGGTTGGTGTGAATCCAATGAGAAAAGATATACATGTTGAGAGTTACTTAGAAAGTGTAGAGCATTATATAACTGTAACTTGTCACTAATTTAAGGTCTTTAAGTTATACATGATGTCTGAATTTTGTAAGAAAGCAAGGATAAAGGTAATATTAATGCCTGCTTTTTACTGAGTTGATCTTTAATATGGTTAAGCCTGTCAAATTGATGGAAACCAGCTGTGTGGACGGGCACAGTCAGGTGGCATTGGTTGGCGTGCAGCCAGGAGAGCCTGTACTTCTATTTCAGGTTAATCTCATTTTTCTTCTCTTTATCACTCCTTGTTCTAGGACTGTTTATTCATGTTTTTCCTCTCCCATTGTCCCCAGTACTAGTGTAAAATTATCAGCAGAATAATTAACACTAGCAATTTTGAGCTATGCATGCCCTTAATAATATTTTAATTTTGTTCCTTCAGAAATAAAATTTCCTTCAGATAATTTGTGAGGATTCTTCAAAAAAGCAAAAATACTGTAAAGAGAAACATCATTTTAAAAAGTAGTGTAGTTTACATTTTTATATAAAAAAATACAATCACACAGAGATGTGTCTATTGAATGCATAGACTGGGGATGTTTGTCCAAAATATTCTTTGTCAATAACAGGAAGGAACTGAAGTGTACTTTCCTGAGCATTAAGTGATAAGATTGTACACTTCAGTTGTTTCTTCCACACCTGCAGAGAAACAGAGGCAATGACCTAATTGATTTTTTACAATTCTATTGCCAAATACCACACCGCATTTGTGTGGTGTTTCAATGACCTCTAGTCCCTACTCTGTCTTTCTCTACCCACTCTATTTCAAATGCTTCGTTACATTTTATAAAAGATGTAGTAAGATTTGTAGAGAAAAGAGGGCCATAAAAAGTGAATGTTGCCTTAGCTGCATATGTTCTAGGTCCCTCTGACCCATAAGGACTTGCAAATTTTCCTCTTGATTTTTATTTTCCATTTACACTTGCAGGTTGTTATAGAAAAAGCTTCATAAAGAAATTACACAGAAATAAAATGGAATTGTAATTAAATATCTACTTTATAGGTTGATTATTTCTGGTGTTCAGTGCACACACAATGGATAGGGAAATTGTTAAAAATGCAGTTCTGGTATAACCACCAGAACATCTAATTTGGTGGGGAGTCAATGTGCCCATTTTATTACTCTGCTAGTTGGTGTCAGAGGCAGAATTAGAAGTCAGTTATGACTCCCTGTCTCCTGTGCTACAATGTTCCCATTAAAGCTGTGCAATTTAAACAGCGACATTTTACTTATTGAATATCTGATACACGTTTTTATGATGACCTAGGGCTTTCTCAGTTAGAAAACGGGCATTCCACCAGCCAAGGCTGCATGGCATCTCAAGAGTGAATCAGCATCCAGAAGAGTGTTTTCCAAAATAGTAACCGCTACCCACATGTTGCTACTGAGTGCTTGAAATGTGGCTGGTGTGATCAAGAAACTAAATGTGTAACTTTATTGCATTTTAATTAACTTAAATATCTACACATGGCTGCTGGCTACAGAATCATTCTGCACAGATACCGAGCATGCCATCATCACCAAGAGCTCCGCTGGGTGTGCTGACTATTGTCTTCCCTGTCTTGGTCTAGGTGGGCCTTTAAGTGTTTGAAAGGCAAAGCTGCTCCCCAACCAAAAGGCGGCTGCCAAGAACAGTGGCACAGGCCGCTTGGGTTATATGTAAAGTGACCTGGTGCCCAGACGCCTTTGTTCTTAGGGGCATTTACAACGAACACAGAGGCCACACCTGGATTCAAATCCTGTTATTACCAGGCCTTAGCTGAATGTCCGGACAAATTTGATCCTTAATTTCTTCATTTGTAAATGGCAAAAGCAACTGATCATGTTAAATGTGCTCAAGGTAGCAAAAGCCCGAAATCTCTGACCTCCTCCATATTTTGCCTGAGAGAGAAATACAGCGATATTTAGCCAACTCTCCCCTGGACACCTATCTCCCTCCCTCGTAAAGAGATTCCACAGTAGATTGGGAAATTGTTAAAAATGCAATTGTGGTACAACAAGCAGAACATCTAATTTGGTGGGGTGTCAATGTGAGTCGTCATATTTAACTTCTGTGAAAGAGATTCATAGGGAAGGGGCTCAGCTTAATACTTATTTACCTGATCATCAACAGCCCATTCACAGCATACCTTTCTTTGGCTATTAATTCCAAGTAAACAAGAAAGACTTTTCCAGTTCTAATTGGGCCAGTGTCTGCCATCCTGAGTTTTTTGTTCAACCCCCCCAGCTAGGATCCTCAGAGCCTGCGTCTCCAGGTAGCAGAATGCCTCTTAGATCTCATACTGGCAGCAGTGATGTTAATGAGAAGCACTTGCTCTGTTCTTCCGGGCAGCATCTCTCCTTCCTTCCTCCCCCCCTGTCTCCCTCCCTTCCTTTCTTCTCAGTAACCTATGTCCGCACAGAAATCTAAGCTTAGGGATACAGAACCCTTATGAGAATTGATTTGCTTAACCCAAAGCTTCTCAACCTCAGCTGCATTTTATAATCATTTGAAACACAATTAAAGCACTAGAATACCGCATACAATTTATCTTGAAAGCTCCCAAGAACAACTGGCAACATCAGTGGAGACAGAAATAAGAACAGAGCCACAAATGAAGTATTTAACAGGAGCAGCCACCTGTAGGAGGAGTTAGTGCAATCAGCGACACAGGCAACCTGCTATTTTTTCTATTGTTCTGAGCAGTTGTCACTTGCACAGCACATATGGGACATTCTAGTCACATGGATCCATGCTTAGCTTATCCACTTCTGCTCTGGCACATCATAGCAAGTTTATTTGCTCAAGATAATCCTTAGGATTGAGGTTCGGCAGTTAAATGCAGAGAACAAAAGAGTGTGGGGTAAACTCTGACATGGAATCTTTAAGAAATGTTTTTATTTTCAAACTCTTGCATTGATGTATGTCATTGTCCAAGATCCCTTCCACTAAGACATCGCATAGGAATTGAACCAAGTTATTGTGAGAGTGTAGACATGCTAGGTGGCCATTCATGAAAGGGTTTATTTATTCAAAACTTTCTGCTATTGTGTTGCAACTGACAATTGGAACCATAATAAAGTTAGAAAAAGTCAATACTGAAGACAGAAACCTGCTATTTTACAAACATATAAACACACACACACACACACACACACACACACACACACACTAGCTTTGTTCAACCTAAGTCTAAGCTATCTAGCAATTAGAGTAGGAGAAATGAAATAAAGCAAGTACATACTTCAGCAATTCATCCAGTCAGGTGTATCATTATATTTTTATAGCAGTAAGATGCAGGAATTTATTACTAAATATTGCAAATATAACATAATGGCTTTTCTCGCCATAATTATCCTTCAGAAAAGAGAGCTGCCTTATTTCCAAGCCTTTGCAAATCTTGCTTTACAAGTTGTTCTCTATTTGCTACAGGAAAGATGCATTAGCTTGAAATATCCTGAATCAATTCTAGTGCTAGCCATTCTATTCAGGATAACATATAGAATCACGAAAGAGGAGGCAAAGACAGTTTGTATAGATTTTGTTTTTGTGCCTGAGGATTTGACCTCACAGATTCAGATGTCAGTGCAAAAATGTCTCTTAAATATCTTCTTAAAAACACTGTACAATTAGTTTCTACATGATGGATATAATTATTATACTCCTGCTGGATGAATAAACAATGAAGACTGTTGTAATGATATAAAAATTTATACTAGTTGTTGCTTGGGACAAACTTGTCATTGATAGTATCTACACTTTCAAAAAAGTGCTTCTAAGTAAAATTATTTCATTAAATGCAAGGGTGGAAAAAATAAGTTTTCTAAATTAATATGTTTTATATTAGTTTAAATATGGGCATATAATCAAATTGATAAATTCAATAGTGCAACTATATATTTAATTGATCCATGAACATCCTTAAAAGTCTGTATTCTTAAAAACATGTTTTATATGATTGGGCAAGTGAGAGTTTTCCTTAAAATTGATATATTCTTATATATTGGTGTATATATATATATATATATATATGATATTTGTTTATAATACTTGTATTCAATTAATACTAAAAGCAAAAACAGATTGTTAAATCTCTGTGTGACTTCTTACTTATTTACTTAATTTTTTAACTAATGAACTTCACTCTTAGGAAAGCAACAAAGATCACTTGATTTGAAAAAACTGCGACAAACACCTCCAGAAAAAAAAGTGAAGGTAATAAAAATAGCATATCACAATGCCAGAAGTGAGGAAAAAATCATCAATCTATACGCAATGCAGCTACAAAACCAAAAGAATATGGTATCTGGATAGAAGGTGATTGTTAAGAGAGAGCATAAAGCTATTTTTGAAACAGAATTAGAACTGTTTATATTATTAAAAAGTTGGCATAAGTTATCTTTAGTGTTTATGACTTGCAAACTAAAGCATTTAATATTTAACATGTTTAAATACAAGCAGCAGCAGTTTGGTAATCAAAAGGAATAATTTGAATCATCTCAGAAATAAATTCATTATAATGAGGACATTTCAGAATATGATTAAAACATTGAAAAGAAAATGTATTCACCTTTCTTGTCATCGAAGTACAGAGTCTGTTGAGCTGGATTTGACCACTGGAGGGAGGTGTTATCATTTTGATCAACCCTGCAGGTCAAAATTGCAGTTCCTCCTTCAACAACTGTTACATTCTGTGTTAGTGGAAACTGCCCTTGGCTGCCTAAAAGGGAATTAAAGAAAATGTTGATTAAATGAAAGTTATAAAATGATTAATTTCCCAAGAGCTTCATTGTACTTAACTTCTCAATCAGAAAAAATTTAAACCAACCAAACAACAACAAAACTGTATATTGCAAAAGGACAGAAAAGTTATTGAAAATCCTTAATCAGATGACAACAGTTTTGACATACAATTAAGACCCCTGTGTGTTCCCTCACATGTTCCAGAAAACCTTCTTTTCCTCCTAGGCACATATAAACATTTGTGTTTAAATAGTAATACGAGTATCACTAACTTCTCTTGGCCTTGCATCAATCATAGTAAATAGTGCTGAAACTGGTCATCTTTGAAGATCAGGCTTTGGAATTATTTTGGATGAATTGAACTCTCTTTAGATTTAATTTTTGATAAAATAAGTATTTTTAAAATCTTATTTCACTAGGGTTTCTTGTGTGTATAGCTGTTTTTAGAAATACAAAATGTGTATTTTGTAAGTAATTTTCAAAATAGTGTTCATTTTGTAGAATATCCATCAAAGTCTTAAAGTGATTACTCTAACCTTGGAAATCAAGATAATATTCTTCTTTGTTCCTTTCTGTAGTTTTAATGATTCGAATACATATTTC
The DNA here is from genome assembly GCF_963259705.1 of Myotis daubentonii. Taxonomy (NCBI): domain Eukaryota; kingdom Metazoa; phylum Chordata; class Mammalia; order Chiroptera; family Vespertilionidae; genus Myotis; species Myotis daubentonii. The sequence goes on from NC_081842.1 coordinate 90,726,317, forward strand.
TTTTATAATAAAAAAAATGTTTAAAATAATCCTTGTCAATTTGGATATTATGAGAAATTAAGTTTGCTGCCTTCCTAAGTGTAGTTATTTATTAAAGAAATGCATGTAATAACCTTACTTAAAAATAGCACTTCCAATATTTAAAACAAAATTCATGCTTACAGAAACATAATACATAAATGTTAGGTGAGCAAGAGGATCTGAAGATGTGCTCTGCCAGGTCTGATAACAATTATCAACATGGGTAAAAATTTATTTTCTTGTGAGCCAGCTTAAAACACTCTTGTATGAGCAAGGTAGTTCATTAAGTCAAGGATAATTTACAATGTAAGAACATTATGATGACTTAATCACACCCATGAAATATATTTCCTTTTTTTCTTTAGTTTTGTAATGATTCTATCATTCCTACAAGCACCACTTGAGGTTATGCTGGAGATATTGGCATAAAGAATCTATTACCAAGAAGCCGGTTGATTGGCTCTTCTCTTATACAGAAGAGCCTGAAGGGGAAATTTTCTTTCCAGACCTAAATGACACAAGCACAGAGGTTCATGGCCACTTTATATAATTAAGCTTATCAAGTATAAAAATTTGATATCAGCAGCTTTGTCTCCTCAATGCCAACCACTTAGAGTCACTATGGCAACTCCTCAGGACATGTCCCTCTAATCCTTAGGGTGGAGTTTTTACATTGAGGTTAGGAGATGTCTGGCACAAATGATTTGATAGTTGACTTGAAAGTCAACAGGAGCCAGAGTGGGATGTGTCTTTCTTCAGCTCAAAGGTGACCCCTAGCTGGGAAACATGGAGAGCTATCAATCTTGTGAAGTGAGGTGAAGTGAAAAACCACATCAGAGAAAATATCAGTAAAAACAGAAAAAAAAAGAAATAATTACCACTGATACAGGATTAGCAGCTCATAAATATGAAGTTCAGAATGATTTTAAGATACTTTGCTTGGGTTCCCTGGTATTGACTTAATGCATAAATAAAGAAATCTGGGGGATGAAGGGATTCTTTAAATAATTAAAAGCACACAGCTGTTAGTAAATACACATAGTTCATCCAAGATGACAATTTGACTATCAACTAGTACGTAGGTATACTGTCTACTTCTTTCAAGAAGTGTGCGTTGGGGGGGCGGAGGGGAAGCAGTGATGCTTATAACCATTTCATCCACTGCATTTGCAAAATAATTTGAAAACATCCCCATAACAAAATATTATCCTTCTCATTTCACAGATGGGTAAACTGACACTGGGACGTGAAGTGATTTTTCCATGGTGAAACAAAGTCAATGAACCATTCAGAGTTTGTTCTGAAAGTTCAACATTTTATTCTTATTTTTTCACAAAGCCTTCTTAGTCACAGTAACTTTGTCACTATTTGTTTAAAAATTAATTAGACAACATTTAAGAAATAAAGAGTAAGCTCTTTAAAAATAAAACTTCAAATTGCATACCTAGCAGAACTATGTACTCATAAATTTCAGTTATAACATTAAAATCAAATAAGAAGAGATGTCAGCCCTGACCGGTTTGGCTCAGTGGATAGAGTGTCGGCCTGCGGACTCAGGGGTCCCCAGTTCCATTCCGGTCAGGGGCATGTACGTTGGTTGCGGGCACATCCCCAGTGGGGGGTGTGCAGGAGGCAGCTGATCGGTGTTTCTCATCTATGTTTCTAACTCTCTCTTCATCTCTGTAAAAAATCAATAAAATATATTTTAAAAAAAGAAGAGATGTCAGTATTAACTGCCCTTAAATATTCTATTCTATTCAGAACTCACTTTTGTTAATTATTTCAGTCTTTCCTTACTGGCCCATAGAAGGAAGAAAGTAATATTCCATAGGGTCTTCTACATGCCAGGTACTGTATATACCCCAGTGCACCTGTACTTTGTCCTCGGGAATAGGAGATTGGGACAACTTTCTTCCATCTTCTCTCTGTGTGGATTCTGACTTTAAAGTATTACACCTTCAATTTCACTGGGACCTGCGGCCTAAAGTCCCTGTGGTCAAATAATTTAGTTTTTCCCAATAGAGAGCAAACTCATGTGGAGAATCTACTAATCCTAAACACCCTTAGGATATGTGATTTCCAAAATCAATTCAAAAGCCAGTGTTGTAGAGGCAGTCAAACAAACTTCTCAAAGATTGAAATTGCCTTTTACTTCTGGTTATAACCTGGAAAAAGCATCACGTTAGCTACTACTTTTTGCTTTTAACTCCTTGTGGCTCAAATCTTTCCAAAAAAATTACTAATCTTCCCAGTTAGCAAAATTAGTATATGTGCCAAATTAAGGATTCATCCTCAATACTTTCATCAAAAAAATATTTTGGGAAATCCACTACATGCCTTGTCTTGTAAGAATCAGCATCTGAAAGATGCATAAAGAAAATTTTTCTAAGGAAACTGTAAAATAATCAGAAACTTTAGCAGAGAGTGTGATGGAAAGGGAGAAAGAAGACAGTCTAGGTGTGTTGCTGTTTACTATCTACAAGGATTTCTAAAATGCATTGGTCATATCATTGAGGCATTATTTTAAAATGATATTTACTCTGCCTAAGCTCACCACCATCCTTGGTTTCAGAGGAGTCGTTCTAAAACAAGTTCATGATGATATTTAAAGGAAACACTACTTCCAATTTACAATTGCAGAAGTTGGCTATTTTCCCAGGCAACCTATATCTATCATTTTCCTCCTTCCCTCTGTGTGTTTATGTCATTTTATTATTTGCATAAATATCAGCCTCCCTCACTTGTTTCTAAACTAATTAAGGGTCAGGTAACAAGGTATCGTATGTATTTTTGAGTCAGCTACTTTGCTTAAATTTCTTTGTTGTGAATCAGAATTCTAAGTTGGTAGATATTGTCCAAAATGAAAGAATCTTCTAAGACCAGTGGCTGGCATTTGCAGAGAAACCTGTGATAGAATGACCAGAGTAATTCAATTCTGTTGCATTGGTTCACGGAGGAGAGGAGAGACTAACTAATTCATAGAACAGACATACCTAACACCATTGTCAGCTCCCAAAATGGGACATGAAAAGACAGACTGTGCTGAATCTATGTTCCAGAGGGGGGAAACTTAAAAGACAATGACTTTTCTTGAATATTAAGTATAATAAGGTCTATTAGTACATAAGCCCTCTTAAGAAAATAGATTTCTGTGACTAAAAGTTTTTTATCTTCCCTTCACGGTGCAATTTCCCTTTTATCAACATTCAATTTAATAGTACCTGTGGATGAAAAAAAAAGGGGGGGGGAGTTCTACAGAAAGTGGCCTCACAGGATAATCTGATCATAAATTCACAGGGTAGTCATGCCTCGGGCCCATAACTTCTTTAGGAAAGGCCTTAAGTCAACCCTGTTCATTGTTCTTCTGCATCTAGGTTAACACACCTTTGAAATACAAAAGTAATACCAGGTATTAACTCAAGAAAACACATAATCTTGTTAACTATCCTGTAATCAGATCCCCATCATGCTTTCTCACAGTCCTACTTCATCTTCCTTAGTTCCCTCCTTAATCACAAATGCATAAAAGAAGCTGCATTTGATATATTGCTACCTGACACACGTCCTCAGTTTGGCTCAAAAACTCTCATAAAAGTTATTACAGGTCTGGATATTTTTTGTGCCGACATACCCTTCCTATGTCATGTCATCCCTCAACTGTCAAGAAACCAGTGGTAAACACATGAAAAATACAGCTAACCTTAACTGAACATCCACAATATGTTAAACACTATTCTAAGTGCATCTCCTTCAGCAAGAATATAATTTTCATGCCAACAATATTGTCATCTCTACCCAGAAAAGGACTGGACAGATGCAAGAAAACCTTGAAAAACATGCCCACAGCCACAGAGCTGGGAAGGGTGGAGACAGGTTTTGAACTCTTGTACTCTGTCTTCAGTTCTCATGTGTTTAACCACTGAACTGCTTTAAAAGTAAAGTGAAAATTTTGATTGAATAATTGTTATAAAAGAAGCAGCTAGTTTGAAATCAAACATTTCAAAGATGCAATTAGACCGTTTGCATCTATTTTTAGTAAGTAAAAGTAGCATCTTCAACTTAAGTAGGAGCAGCTGGGCTCACCTAGGCTGGTAGTGACAACCACAGTCTACTCACGTCATGCTCAGTGAGATATGTTGGTCTCTTGCAATTGACCACAATGGGATTATTTTCATGGTGGAAACTGGCAAAAAAAATCCAGGCCAACTTTTTTCTTTCTTTCCCCCCCACATGTTTAGCAGTTGCTAAACAGGTACATGTACAGCGCCCCACCGAGGAAGCCATCCTTGATGCCTCTTGGTGGAGCTTTGCATGCATTGTTAGTATAAATAAGGTGTTTTGTTTTGTTTCAATTTGTTTATGAAAACCAATTATTCTTTCTAATACAGGTTAGTACTGGTTTTGACATTCTTTTTCTTCATATTTTGAGCCTCTTCTTTAATCAAATTTTTTTTGTTTGTTTTCTTCAAATCACTTTCCAAAGTCCTCTTTCCCTTATTTCAGATAAGATGTCTTTTTTCTACATGGATAGTTGTTTTATGCTACTAGTTTTTTCTCAGGTTGTCACTATCTAGCATCAGTGGTAAAAAATATATAAATAAATAAAATAAAAAAAATAACACACACACACAAAAAAACACTTAAGTTGGTCTTAGTAATCATATGAAAATAATTTGGTAATTTACTGCGTGAAAGACAATTTAGTGAAGAGCAATTAGTCAATATTCTGAAAAGATATTTTTCCAGGTCATCTTCAAATTGCAGACAGAGCAGCTGTTATTATCCCTTCAATGTTTCCATGTCATGTATTTAAGAAAATAATAGTCCAAAGCTTTCCTTGTCTAGATTAGGAACTACCAAGTTCAAAATCAAGTGAACTCAGTCTTGACTCCTGTGAACCTCAGTTAAGAGGCGTCCTCCCCACGCATGTGCCTTTACTCTCTGACCACCAAGAACCTAGCACATTGTCACACAGGACATACAGCAGCGAACTCTCGGTTACGGCCACCTCAGCTTTGGGGAAGGCTGCGGTGTGCCTTAAGCATAAAGAAGCAAGAAACAAAGCAGTGATGAGAAATCTTGGAAGCCAGCTGTATTGTTGAAAGAGAGCAGATAGGCGAAGTTGCATGTTTGAACACTGATCTCCACGCATGGCTCTGCTTCCAAAGACAGCGCCGTTCAAGCCTTGCTATCTCCTGCATGGATGCTGAGTAAAGGCAATGCTTTTCTCTATCTCACTTCCTGTGCTAAAGATTAAACTTGGGCCACAGCAATGGATCAGTGCACACTGTGCATGAGTGCTTACTTACTGCGAGCAATAATCACCTGAGATATATCTAGACAGACAGGCAGAGGTTGAGCCTTTTCGCATCTGAGAGGGAGTGTGTTACAGTCGGTGATTTTTCAGAGTAAATGATCAAATTTTGTGGGCTATTTAACAGGAACTGAGGACCCTCATTATTTTTCTTCCTGAAAATGAGCAAAACTTCCTCAAAGGAAGAACCAGATTTAAAAACAGTGAACGGGAACAAATAAAAACAGGATATGAAGAGAATTTAAGATACGGTTTTTCAATAAGAAAGTGAAAAATTCTCCTGAGATAAATAATGCCATGTATTTTGAGCCTTTCTTTCAGAATGGAATATACTTATATCTAGTGAAAACTGTCAACACAGTCTACAAAAATTTTAATTCAAGTTATTGGCACCTGAATCAAGTGACCTATATAATGTTTTGGTTTGTTTTAAAACATTTGATGTCCTCTCAAGAACCCTATTTTAAATACAAAATACTTTTTTTATTTTAACATTCTCAAATCTTGCTTATGAAAAGTGCAGATGCCAAATAGATCAGTATTTACAAAATAAATTAAAGGTTCTTAAATACCAACCTCAATAAGCAATGACAGAAATAGATAACCCGTTTTTAAATGAAATATGAAATATCCTACTATTCTTCAGGATTTCCCCCTCAACTATTCTCAGCTTTGTGTTTCTGTCTCTTTCTCTCTCATCTATTTCATCAACTAGTTTAGGGTATTTATACAGAGAGACTGCAGCTTAGAAAAGTCAAGCTCATTCTTGTTGCTAGAAGTATATCTAAATGCACACGCAATATGCGATTACTGCCACTAAATTACTGAGGGCATTCTAAACAAATAAGCTTCTAATGTGAAAGTTGTGGCTCAGTAGTTATATGGACTGAAATACATATTGCATGCTAAAGCCTATTGAATTGAAAAGCGCAAATGTTATTAATGCAAACTTATAATTCTTAAGAGAAGTGTGATGAATGCTCTGTCATGTGAGAAAGAAATTAGAGAGAAAATGAAAACTAAGTGCAGAAGGGTTTCCATTTTTGGAATGTCCCTCTGTTCTTTCAAATACTTAGAATTCTCTAGACATGTTTCTCATTTCTTCATTCTATCTCTTAGCTTTATCTGAAAAATTAAGCATTCTGTTTTCCTAGGCTACCACATATTTATTTTTCTCTGATTCTACTTCATCCTTTCCGAATTCCGCTTGCCTCATAGAGTACAACACCTGGTATCCACCTTCTGCGCCGCCCCTCTGCCCAGCCGCTATGGAGCATGGCCACGGGTCTGGTGCTGCTTGCCAGTTTCCATAGAGACAGGAAGCACTTCAGAGACCTGTGTTCCATTGCAGCTGCCAGACCAAGGCAGGAAAGAAACAAAGCTGGCGGGCTCGGGGTCTTGCAAGGCCAGGGCAGGTTGGAAGGGCTTTCTCCTCCTGATATCAGGTTGAAAGAATGCCAAATTGACAGCTTCAGCAATTACAATGCTGTAGACCAGATCCCGGTGTTCACTGTGGCCATTGTGAGCAACCCATTCTGCTCCCAACTTCTGGAGCAGAAACTCCTGTGTACCCAAAGCTTGGCCCTAGTCCTTTTGCTGGCCTGTGATCCATGACAAAAGGCTCCTTCAGATTTACAATGGCTCCCACAGCTCCTGACCCAGAGAATCACAATTCCCCTGCAGAAATTTCACCTCTCTTTTTCTTTTCCAGACGTTATCATAGGTTTTTCTGGACACCCATAGCAGGTCAAGGGACTTGCACTATTTCGATTGACCTACACAATGATGGTGAGAAGGTGACCCAGTTAACTACATTATATGAAGACTAGTTATGGTTTGCTGTGTCTCTGATAGAATTTATAATTAAAGTTAATTCTTGATTATCAGTATCAGGGCTGGCCCTGGAGAACTTTGTAATGTAGGTAAAATACAAGATTAGTGGCTTTCCTTTCATTGTAAACATGTTTTTGTGTGCTTGTATAGCTCAACCTTCTCTATTATAAATATTCCGAGCACAGTTATTCTTCCTACATAAAGTAGATTTCTCATATTTCTTCTATTAATTTTATATTACCCAGCCATATCACAAACTTTGTTTTCCTTAAATTAAAAAATTCTAAGCTTCAGAGAATATTAATAAAATCCTGGGAAACATTGTTTTATGGTTGTTCTACGTTCTTGCGCAGTGGTTATATTGCTTTTGCATGTGATAAAACATTATATAATTTAAAAAAATATTCCCAACCCTTTTTAACCTGTATCTCCATTCTTAGCTTGTTTTTGTCTTTTCACCCACTGCCAAAATTCATAATAAACAAAAAGCTGTCTAAACTATAGACTTAGTGAACTAGATTACATATAAATACATCTAGTTTTACATCCAAAGTAGATTGTTATGATCAAAATATTAAAATATATTTTACTTTTATTAATTTGTCTAGTTTAATTAATTTCCTCACATGTCCTGAGCTTTCTCAAAAATAAATATGTATATGTATATATTATATATATATATATATATATATATATATATATATATATATATATATATATATTGAATGAGGTCATACAATTTTCTTTCGTTTTATCTTTGTTTTTGAGAGTATTAAAGATGTTCCCTCATTTTCCCCCACTGCTTCTCCCTACCTGGGTCCCACCCTGCCCCAGATTTTCAAAGAAAAAATGAACTTCAGTTTTTCACATTTATATTCACAAGGTTATACTTTTCTTTTTATACAAATAGATTTTTCAACTATTACAATATAGAAGAATAAAAAGCAAAGGAAGTATGATTAAAGTAAAAAGGACACTGTATGCCTTTTAAGCAATATAAAAAAATAAGCAGATTTTAAAAATATTTCTATTACTTCAAAACAGGTTTATATAGTGATTATCATGAGTGCATAAAGTCATTTTATCTTTCCAGAGTACTGTTTTCAGGGTGAATGATCAAGACCTAGAACTGACTACTATACTTGCTAACTGATGAATATTTGAGAGGCAGCCTTCCAGAGAAAATAAATTTATGACCACAATCACAGTCTGATTCACAGTAAAACTCAATCATGTAACTAAATTCTAAATTGAGATGTCAACCTGGAGGAAATATTCTGGAAAGGAACATACAGATGGTAGAACTCTTTTGAAGACAGAGTGAGGAATATAGTGCTGAGAGTACAATAATCAGTCTTCTTGTGGGAAATGAGCTGGGTGGGACATAACTGTTTAAAATTGAAGACCCCGAGAAAAACTTTAATCTGAAACTAAAAAGGGAAAAATGATAAAAGTATTTTTGTTTCATCTGGTAGGTCTTAGATGGTTGATATATTTAAAGAAAATTGGACAATATTTTATTGTAATACCTTTTAAAATATTTAATAACTTTGAGAAAAATTTAAATTCCTAGTAACATTCCTAGAAACAAATTAAATGAAAAACTTGTAAGAAAATAAAGCAAGTATCATTAATCCTAATTACAAATATATAGTTATTTCAAATATACAAAACATAACTAGCACATTTAGGTTTAGATAGTGAGGAAAGTTTAAATTGAGATGATATTAGGATTTCAATCTGGTTTTCATGCTGACTTTCCCTAATTCTATTGTATATATATATATATATATATATATATATATATATATATATATATATATATATATATTGTGGTTTTTTTTTCAAAATAATTGTTGCTAGTTAATGATTTTACTTAAATGTAGTAAATATATTGTGGTAATACTTTTTCTTTTGGATTATACCATATATAAGCATTCTCTGCAAGCATAAAATTATATTGACTATCATCCAAGTTGACTATACATTAATATTCTTTTCATGTATTATTCTCTGCAGAAAACATAAATAATTGTATTGGTGCATTGAACAGATATATTAATGTAAAAGAGCAACATATGTGTTGATTTAGATTATAACTCTTTAGATTATGGGATGTAATAGGACATTTTTAGATGACCTTGGTACAAGACACATGTAAGAAAAAATATGATATCAAGCATTATAACATATCACATCCAACATATAATTATATATAATCAGTTTATATTAGGCATATGAATTATATAACATCATAAAATGTTAATGCTTTCTGAGACTTATGTTTTACATTTATATTGGGTATGCCTATAAAATGTGCTTCTATCACATTAATTTATTTGACAAATATATATGTTTTGTGCTTAGATTGTATTTCACATGGTAGGTACTGGGAATGCCACAGTAATTTAAAATTCTATTTTTAGAACTTACTGCCTAAATGTAGGCAGGCAAAAATAAAACCCAATCATATAAAGCAGTGATCATCAACCAGTGTGCCATGAGAATTTTTAAATCCTGCAATACCTGATTATTTAGTCAAGGCACTAACCTCTTTTTCCTTAAATTGCCAAAAAAAAAAAATGATAACATCCCTCTCCCCTCTCCTCCGTGTGAATGAATCAAAATTATACCTACTTTATTGTCAATTTGGCAAAAAAATTATTTTTGGTGTGTCTCAGAATTTTAGTAATTACTTATGCCATGAGATGAAGAAGGTTGAACATTGCTGATATAAAGGAAAGACATGGTTAAGAATATGTTGACAGTTTGGCTCAATGGATAGAGCATTGGCCTGTGGACCAAAGGGTCCCAGGTTTGATTCCAGTCAAGGCCATGTGCTTGGGATGTGGGCTCAGTCCAATGTGCAGGAGGCAGCCAATCAATGATTCCCTCACATCATTGATGTTTCTATCTCTCTCTTCCTCTCCCTTCCTCTCTGAAATCAATAAAAAATATATATTAAAAAAAAAGAATATGTGACATTTCAACTGATACCTAAATGGGGAGAAAGAACAAGTCACTTAAAAATTGACAGAGGGCAAAAATGTTAAAGAGAAGAAGCCAGTATTCCAAAAAGTAAATTAGTTGATGTAAAAGGCCTGGACCATAAGGAGAAGAAATTGGCTATTAAAGAAACGGGGGGAGGGGAGGACATAATGCAGAACTTTTTATGTCACAACGAGGAGCGTACAATTATTCTACATGCAATGGCAATAATTCAATATAAATTTTCAGAAAACGTTGCTTTTCTGTTGATTTATCTTTAACCCCAAACCAAAGATGTTTAATTTCAGAGGTGAATCACTGTAAAAATTGTGTTTACCGTCAAGAACCTTACTGAGAAAATATCAAAAATCCATTAAATCATGGGATAATTTATTTGTAAACGTAACTAATCTATTGGTACTTGTTTTATACTGTAAATAAACCTTCTAGTAAATGAAAACCCATGTTTTACTGACTTGAGATTGTACTAATACAGAATTGTTACCCGCATTTCTATATACCTCCCACTATTTTATTTTTTAAAATATGTTTTTATTGATTTCTAGAGAGAGACATGAAGGGACAGGAAGAGAGAGAAACATCAATGTGAGAGAGAAACATCGATTGGCTTCCTCCTGCAAGGACCTAACCAGCAACCTGAGCATGTGCCTGACCTGGGATCGAACTGGGGACCTTTCCTGCACTGGCCAGCACTCAATCCACTGAGCCACACTCTGTGATAGACGAGGTATCAGTGACTTCCACTTAAAAATGCTATTGCCTTTGGAAGCTCCTTGTTACTAATAATGGAGAACTTCTGTTTTACTGCTTATTTTAAAAACTGCCATAGTTATCGGGGAGAAAGGAAAGTATTGCTGTAAATATTATTTTTAAGAGAGTTTTCTTTGGCAAAGAAATATTTCCCTGAGTGGATAACAATAAACTATGCTTTTAAATAAATAATGAGTTCATGAAAGACTACAAAAGTGAGATCACAAAACATTTGAGTCTTTCCCCTGTTTGAGTACATTTGTAAACATTATAAAATGGTTCCTCTTTTGACTAATATCACAGTTTTCTTTTTCAATAACAAAAGTTGTATGCCCAAGGTCACCGTTGCTCTATAACCTGAAACATCTTCAAAGTCCTTGATAGCAGAGAAAGAAGTCTCTATTACTTTTAACTTTCTAACAAGCATAAGTTGGCATAGTAGGCATATTATTTTTTAAATAAGCTCATTAGTCTGAAGCCCTTTTTCAAAGTAGTTTGTTGAATTTTAGAAAGAGAGGAAGGGAGAGGGAGAAAGAGAGAAACAGTTATATGAGAGGGTAACATTGATTGGCTGCCTTCTGCACGCCCCCCACCTGTAATGGAGTCCCAACCTGGACCAAGATTCAAACCAGCAACCTTTTGATGCATTGGGGGATGCTCAACCAAATGAGCCACACCAGCCAGGGCTGGGCACACTTTTTTTTTCAATTCTCACCCGAGGATATTTTTTCCTGTTGATTTTTAGACAGAGTGGAAGGGAGGGGCGGGGGAGAGAGAAACATTAATTGATTGCCCCAGGCACATGCCCATCCTGGGGCCAGGGAGCAAACCCATAACCGAGGTACATGCTCCTGACCAGGAACTGAACCTGTGACACTTTGGTCAGCAGGGCGATGCTCTAACCATGAGCCAAACTGGCGAGGGCTGGGCACACATTTTTGAAAATATGAACATTGTGTACAAAATGATGTCACCTTAATTATTTAAGTGTGGATCAATATGCAGTAACTTATGAATCAACTTGGAATATTCCCAAAGGAACAAGCTCCCTTTTGAAAAACAATATGTAATAACACAGTGGTTAATAGGATGTGTTTTTCACTGTTTGATCATTTCTGAATGCACAAAGATTTCATTAATGTTGATTTCACCCATCTTGTCCATGTTTACATGCTTTGATGTTTAAGTCCCTTTGTAGTGCCACATTAGATCTAGGGGAACATTGCCCTATGAGACCAAGTGGAAACTACTGTGGGAAAATATTAAAAAGAAACTAGATATTTTGTGTAGATTAGTACACATAAGCCAGCACAAAGAATTTTACTTCTGATAAGGCAGAAAAGAAAATTATAATATCTTCTTGTATTCTTTTTTGTGTGTTATAATATGTTAATTTAAGAAAGTTAAAATGAATTTTTAATGGATATTATTAAAATTAAACTTAAATACAATACATTGTGGTGGAATGAAAAAAAAAAATAAACCTCATCTGAATTCTTAAATTTGAAGAATGCTTGTTCTGGAGAGATGTTGCAGAATGATAAATGGAAAAAATCCATACAGTAGGGCCTTGACTTACGAATTTAATTCACTCTGTGACGGAGCTCGTAACTCAAATTACTCATATGTCAAATCAACAGTGAACGAGTGAGACACGTGATGCTGGGCTGATGTTGTGGCGTTCACTGTGACATTCTCTGAGCCAACTAGCAGTGGGATATCTGAAGCTGGCTCGTAACCCGAATTTTAGCTCACAACTCAAAGCAAAGAATTGGCCGAGAGATGGCTCGTATCTCGAAAAACTCGTTAGTCGGGACACTTGTAAGTCAAGGCCCCACTGTATTTGTATTCATAGCAAAGCCAATGGTCTCCTCACTGCAACATTGGAAAGAGAGGGTAATATCTGGTTCTTGGTCTTCTGTCTAGTCTCAGAAAACCCTAAAAATTTAACTATTGGTTGAATCATCTTTGCTATTTAAAAAATCCTACATGTATACTGGATTCAAAATAAATGAGAGCCAGAAAGGTTGCAATATACTAGACTAAGTACCTGCATTTCATTGTTGCAATGACTTATTGAATAATAAATTATCAGTATTGGTTGGATGTAGATGTATCAGAGAATGGGAACTGATGGCATAATCTTGAGGAAGGAGGGTGACTAGCAAGGCCAGAAAACTGAATGGACTCCAGAGCTTGTGGCTTCTGATGGACTCAGTCTAATCTGGGATCAGGAGTAACTGCACGTTGAGAAGCATTTCAGGGAGTAACAAAACCTCTGCTAGTTGTTGATATTCTTACTATATCACTTGTCTTTTGACTTTTGGCTAAGCCTGTAGGGATATCAGTGTTTCTCATTGGTATCACTGTGTATATGAAACCAAGAATTGTATTACTGCTCTAGCAAAGTGGGCATTGCAACTATATCAGGTTTAAAAATAAAGAACATTTCTGTATAGTCTATCTGGTGAGGTAAAGACTTTTCAAATAAAATCTCAATACTGTTTCTATTTGTCTTGTTTCCTTTCCATACCAGATTAGAGTACTATATATTTTATGAATTCTACATACATTTGTCTAGTCTCAGAAATTCTACATACATTGTCTAGTCTCAGAAAACCATACAATTTGGGCAATAACAGATTTTCATTTCAAAATCATAGCCTTACAGGTTTTGACGGATCTGAAACCAAAGGTGTGTGCTGAGATAGAATGATAGGTAGATAGAGAGATGATAGTCAGATAGATGAATAGATAGATAGATGATAGATTTTGGTACATAGACATCTTTCTCTTTTTATACATCCTATATAATAAAAGGCTAATATGCAAATCGAATGGCAGAATGACCAGTGGCTATGATGCACACTGACCACCAGAAGGCAGATGCTCCACACAGGGGCTGCCCCATGGTGGCAGTGCACTCTCAGAGAGGGAACACGACTCAGACAGAAGCCTGGCTCACAGCTGGCGAGTGCAGCAGCGGTGGCAAGAAACTCTCCAGGCTCTGCTGCAGTGCTAAGGATGTCCTACTGTCGGCAGTCAGGGAGCAGGCCTAAGCCAGCAGTCAGACATCCCCCGAGGGCTCCAGGACTGTGGGACAGTGCAGGCCAGGATGAGGGACCCCCCTGAGTCACATGTTTTGTGCACCAGGCCTCTAGTATTAAATATATGTGAATAAAATACATATTACATTGACATATATTATTAATAAAAGCTGATATTTCATTGCTCAAATTTAGATATCTACTGAGTGTTGTGTTAATTAAAAATTTTAACAAACTTTGGAAGATACAGACTTTCCCAACTTAGGGCACTGAATAGGATGAGCCACAGACTCAGAGGACAATTGCAAAAAAATACCAAGGGTTCAGGGTATTGGCAGCAATGTGGAAATAAGTATACACTTTTGAATGCAATTTCTTTCTAAATTGAAAATGTATGTGTTTGTATGTAAATATCAATAATTATATTTAGTAGCAATTTATTAAGTTTACATTTGGCACTATAATCCCAAATCTCACTATTGAAATTATTGACAAGCTAATCCTAAAATTGCCTACAAAGATGACAAGCTTTTTTATCACCAAGAAAAACATTAATCAACTCTTCAAGTTTAAGGGTCAAAACTCTCTAAACAAGTTCTAAATGCATGGAATCCATCATTACTCAAAATAATCTAATTAATCATAAAATAATCCAATAAGCTGTGTTTTCTAGAAATTGAATTTCACAGTGCTAAACTCATAATTTATAATGCTATGGGAGTTACTTTAAAAATACATAATGCTCATTTAATAAGAAAACTTTGACATGCAATGTGCTTCTTTATTTTTCTTGATTAAGCTTGCTTAGCCCCAGGGCACAGGAAATATCGACTCATATGGCAGGGTTGATAGGCATCAATTCTCCCTGCTGACTTGAGCCAGCAAGCTGCTCTTGAATCCAGCAGATGTTTCTACTATCTGGGCCAATGGAAACCTTATGGACCTTTTCTCCTTCATCTCTTCCCAGGAGCAAATATTAACACAGCAGAAATTGGGATTTATGCCAAATAGAAAGCAGAAGGGTTGGTGAGAAAGTTGAGTGCCCTTACTCATAAATAGTGGCCGTCAGTGGTTTGAATGAACTATTAAGCCATTTTTAATGACTTATTTTTGTTAATTTTCTACTTCATTTAACCAAACCCACATAAAACTGTCTGTTTTTATATAGCAGCATTTATTCTAAATCAAATGCTTGTATATGTTAGTTGTTTCAAGATATAAACCAAATGAAGTCTCAATATTGTAGGAAAAATATTTATTTCTAATATTTTTCTTATATAAATGGACAAACCACCTAATCTTCAACTTGCAGTTTACTAGGCTTACTTACATTTTGTTGATGTCATATTAACAGGCCAAGTTTTGATAAAAATTTCTAAGAAACAATAAATAAAGGGTTAAGCTAAGTACTCTGTATTGAATCATGTGTGTTTTTATTTTTTAATTTATTGTGGGGACATCTATAATAATAAAAGCGTAATATGCTCACTAGACCATACAGCTGAACCACCTGCCAGACGACCTTCTGGACAAGGCTGTGGCTGTCAGGGCCAAGCCCCTTGCACAAATTTCGTGCAATGGGTCTCTAGTTGGTTAATAAAATTACATGGGTTCATATGTATAATTCTATAATAATTCATCTGTATATTGTATTGTATGTTCACTTCCCCAAGTTATCCACTTGAATTTTAAATTTACTGAAGAATGCAATGTGATTAAATGATGGAACTGTTCCTAATCTTTCCACCCTCAAGTGCACTGACCCAGTGGCATGCCCATCAATTTTATAAGATTTAGATTTTGTCACCTATATTACAATTCCATATTTTAGAATTTTACATTGTCTCTACACAACTGTTCTCCTTTATCCAACACATAAATTTAAAGGGAGAGAGTTTTTAAAAGAGTTGGACCATGTTTCTTAGACTCTGATACTATATACTGTGTCCTCCATTTATTATAGCACATGCACCCCCCACACACTTGTTATAGCACAGCAGGATATAAGAGGTGGGCAAAAATAGGTTTTCAGTCATGAATATGCAAATCAGAGTTTAATTTTATATTATTACTTATTCTTGTATTGTTCATATTTTTCCATAAGGACAACTGTAAACCAATTTATTCCTATCCCTGTGTTTTCTATTGACGAAGAGATAACAAAAAAGTTATAAAAAAAATAGAGGCTGGCTGTTGTGGCTCCAATGGTTGAGCATGAATCCAGGAACCAAGAGGTCACTGGTTCAATTCCCAGTAGGGGGTGTGCAGGAGACAGCTGATGGATGATGTTTCACTGTCATGGATGCTTCTATCTCTCTATCCCTCTCCCTTCCTCTCTCTCTAAAAATCAATAAAAACGTATTATAAAAAAGAAATACATAAATATAAATTTTAATAGCAAAATAACTTACTGTTTGCTAATTTTTATTTACTCTCACATTATTTATTGGACACCTACTATGAACAAGGCACAGTAAATGCAAATAAAAAGAAACCACAAAGTGCATAATAACACTACATAGTATAATCATTTCAATAAGGTCAGCATTAACAACGCTCTACAATACATTCAATCAACTCCAAAAACTAAACTGAATGACTGCTCAATGGAAGCCTTATTTTAATGTTTCCATGATCACTTGAAAACAAGCATGTCTTTTTGAGTAAAGTAGCAAAGCATAAGTAGTGAAAAATGTGGTAAGTATTCTAAAATGCTTCCTGTGCATTGCACTTATGATAGTTGTGATTAGAAAAGACTCACTCATATAAATTCCAATGCCAAACATTTAACATTCGCTCTCCCCCCAGCCCCCCATTGAATTCTAATTGTCAGGAACTTAAAGTTCCTTCAAGGATTTTGTAGGTATTACTTAGCTTTGTGAATGGAAGTAGAAATTCTCGCCCTGAAAGCTGGCAAACATGGCCATGAGACAGAGGCACTACTGATATTTAATTTCCTACAAAAGTATTCTTTGCAAGTTGTGCAAACAGTGTTTGGTCAAACAAGGAATCAAGAGGATAGAGATTTTACATCTCAGTGAAACAACCAGAGACAAAATTCCTGGATTTTATAATAAAAAAACAATAACAACAAAGAACAACAAATGGACTGCCTTTCATCTTTATATTATCTTTTAGGTAGAAGACTACAAAAATCTTTCAGAAGGCTCAGAATCAATTTGATAACAAATAAAATAAAAGAGTTAACAGACTCATATCTGCACCATGCAAGGCAATCAGAAATACTGTATATTATAAAAAAGACAGTGGGATATAGTACATAAGGCAGAAATAGATATTAAATTCATAATTCAAAATGAACAAATCATTCTGTTTCTAATTATTGGTTTAATAATTCTGGCATATATAAAGTAATCACAAATATGCATTACATTCATAAAATATTCAATTATTTCAGTAAAATAATTTGAAATTTAAAAATAGCAGCAAGACTTAGCTACCAATAAGGTAAAGGTTTAAATTTAATGAAAACCATTGAGGATGACCCAGGGTCTCCAGATATATGATGGAATAGATGGCAGTGCTACTAATAAAGATCTAGATACCACAAGGGAAGCAGTATGTTTGCTATTTTTTTCTCTTTAGCAAACCACCACTAACCTAGTGACATATCACTTCTGTAGTTCACATTTCTGCGAAGTGGCAATTTGTACTGGGCTCTACTGGATGGTTCTGATTTGGCTGTGTTCCCTAATGTATCAATGTTTACCTGCTCTTGGGGGCTCTGCATCTGAGGATAGACTGGCTGTCAGCTGGAGTGACAGTTGGTGACTGTGCTTGATTTTAGGGCTCTTGAGTCCCAAGAGTACAGCCCAAGAAGCAAGCATTTGCCAAGTCCCTTCTTGCTTTAAGTTTTCTATTGTTCTACTGGCCAAAACTAGTCATTGGGTGAAGCTCAGAGTCAATGTGGGAAAAGATTATTCAAAGAAAAGATACAGAGCAACATGAATATTTTTTATTCTTGTTATTGAACAGATATTGGTTTGGGAGATTAAAGTAATTTATCAGAGAAAAAAATGGTACATCCCAAAGCAAGAAAAAAGAAAATTAAGAATGAAAGATATTTTCACACTTAAAATGTTGCAGGAAACCAAGTTTAAGACAAATCAAAAACAGTCATTGGGGCATGACCACCAATATGCCTTAGGGTATCTGCTATAAGAGATTAATTGGAAAAGAAAAGAAAAAGCAGAATACAATGTTTTAGGAGTGAGATATTATCAGATGAAGATATTAAGTGTAACTAATAGTTTTCAAGAAACTTGACAATATGGAGATTTAACAAAGGCTAAAGGAGAGTATAGACTTTAAGGGAGGAATATTTTTATTATTTGTTGCTTACTTCTTCATATAACAGAGGAATACGCCATATAACCTTCTTTGTGACTCAGTTAAATTATTTTACAAATGTTTTCTTTGACCTACCAGGCCGATTGAGAAGAGTGGGAGTAGCCAGCACCATGGTGTTCCCACTTCAGGAAGGGCACATCAATGCAGGGCCCTAGTCTTAGGTCAGCAACATTATTGTTATGTCTAGTAAGCACAGTCCTCTTCCAATGAATATGTTGGACTGATGGTCACACTCTTATTTTTTCTAGTGGCAGCATTAAATAAATAAAACAAAACTTAGCCCTAGCTGGTTTGGCTCAGTGGATATAGCGTCGGCCTGAAGACCAAAGGGTCTCAGGTTCAATTCCAGTCAAGGGCACATGCTTGGGTTTTGCAGTCTCGATCCCCAGTGCGGGGTGTGCAGGAGGCAGCCAGTCAATAATTCTCTCTCATCATTGATGTTTCTATCTCTCTCTTCCTCTCCCTTCCTCTCTGAAATCAATAAAAATTTATTTAAAAAAACTTAAATAAAAATAAAAATACAAAGTACAGCCTGGGCCAGTGTGGCTCAGTTGGTTGGAGTATCTTCTATACACCAGAAGGTGACTGGTTTGATTCCCAGTTAGGGCACATACCTTGGTTGCGGGGTTCAATCCCCAATGAGGGAGCATGAAGGAGGCAACTGATCAATGTTTTTCTCTGACATCCATGTTTCTCTCTCTCTCTCTCTCTCTCTCTCTCTCTCTCTCTCTCTCTCTCTCTCTCTCCCTTCCTTGATCTGAGATTAATTAAAAAAAAACACACAAAACAAAACAACCAAACAACCAAAAAAATCTACACTGAGTTTAAATAAGAATACATCTCACCTCACATTGAAAACTTCTTTTAAATAATCTTTGCCATTATTTTGAAATTATTATTTTCTTAAGTATTGTGGAAGTCCAGTAAATGTTTTTGTTGTTTGTTTTTTTCTTTATAGTAAGTTGCTAAAATGCTATCGGCCCATTTGATATTACTTAGTCTTCACCAGTTTAATCATTGGTAATAGTTGTATTATTTCCTTTTGTTCTTAAAATAAATAAGTAGTTAAGGAAATATAACAGAAAACACAAGGAAATAAACACAGTTCTCATTGACTAATATAATCCTAAAGAATGTACAACTTCTATTTAATTGTCCCTACACACATGACAGGAACATGTGTTCATCTGTATGCAAGTACAAGGTATGCATATTAAAATGAGGTAGAATGAAACACTGATGAGCTCAGCTACTTTGACTTTAAAGTTGGCATCATGAAGATTTCTGCATGGTCCAGACTGGCTTCTAATGCTACTCTGCACTGGGACACTTTAAAAGCTGTTCTATAAATTGGTTTGCTTATGCATTAGACAATTTGAGATAAAGTTCTTACTGAGCACCAGTTTAACACACCTGCACTAAATAATGTAAATTGTTAGAAAATACTTAATAAATTGACTTTTTTTAAATCAGGCATATTTGAATGGGAATAGGTAAGAAGGTAAAAATAATAGCAAATGAATATGGGAAAAGGTTAGAGAAGAGCCAACCATGGAAAGCTGACTTTAAAATATAGCAAATATGCTTTGTGCAATTGGATATATTAAAATGTCATAAAAATTTATTTATGAAAATGATAATGTTGAAATATAAAATGAAACATTTGCATAACCAGATGCAAGTAAGGGAAATAAATAAATGCATATTTATGTACATTTTGGAAATATAATAAGCAATGAATTTGAGATAATTTAAAAGGAAACATAAATAAATAATGTGCAACCTGTTTTATACTAAAGAAACAAGTAAACAGAAATGAGTTAAATTGTGATTCAAAGACCACATCAAATCAAGTCATATTATTTAGCAGAACTTTCAGGAATACCAGAGATATATTGTTTTTTTAAATACTTAGGATACAACTAAAGTTATATGGGATTCATATTTCTCTTTCAACATGGAATTTTTTTTTGTCAAAATGATACAATCAACACAGTTGGGAAGTCTTAACAATTACTATTGAGTGCTGATTTATGTAAGACATTAGAAATCAAATATTTTGTTAAAAATGTCTTTCCATTTTTGTTTAAATATTACATTTCTCTAATGTCCCCAAAATGTAGTCCCTTATAATTAAAGAGTAGAAATAATCTGAAGATATATATTATTGCTAACAATAACATAAGGATAAATAATATATCTAAAAATAAATACCTTAAGAATGGCAAGATGGGAATTTTAAACGAGATCATATATTAAATAGTATTTTAATTCAATTACCCACTCAAAACAATTTATTCAGTGTCTATTGTATGCCAAACATTATGACATGCATGAAGTTTAACAATATTTAAAATGAGCCCTGGTTGGCGTGGTTCACTTGCTTGGAGTGTCGTCCAGTACACCAAAAGGTGTTTGATTCACATGCCCAGGTTGCAGGTTTGATCCCCAGTCTGGTCATGTATGGGAGGCAAGTGATAGATGTTTCTTTCTCATGTAGGTGGTTTTCTCTTTCTCGGTCTCTAAATACACACACACACACACACACACACACGTATTTAAAATGAAAGTCATATTTTGAGTTCATTAGTGTACATGAATTTGAGACGTCCAAGTACAGGTATTTAATAAAATAGCTTCCTTTCCCTCTGCCTTTTTCAGTCTCTCTCTCTCTCTCTTTTTCTCTCTCTCTTCCCCCCATCTCTCTCATACTGTGAAAATTTAAAATGTCCTTATATTTGATTTTTAAATTAAGTGGTTACCAAGACTCTTTTACCACTAAAAAGTTAAATATGTATTTTTCTATCAAAACATTTAATCTTTTTCAACATAGGAAAATTATACTAAATCTAAAATATGTGATTTTTTCATTTGTAATTTTTATTAAATCTTAATGAATTTAATTAAACATTAATTAAAACAGTTTTACTGAAATAACTATAATAAAAGCATATTTATTATTTTACTATGAAAAGTTTGTGTGTATTTGTATTAAACACACAAGAATGAATAAGATTTTTTAATTAATTGCTGAAATATTAGCAACTGGCTTGTATATTGATAGTGCATTAAAGTAATTTTCTAGATCAATGAATTCATGTTAGCAACAGTTGCTTATACTAAAATTACATTTCTTCTTTTGCTCTAAAAATCCTTTAATAAAAATCTTCTACTTTTTAAATTACTGAATTATTTTAAAGATAATTTAGTACCTAATAACATGCAGACATGAATGGATTTATCTGAATAGCAACTGTGTGCTAGAGCATGGTTTTCTCATAAATGAGAGCGTAATTGGTTTTGCATGTCACTAAGTTTATTGCATCAGATTGTATGTAATGGAAATAATGGAAGATCTACCTCTAGTAATCTTGTTATACACATATTCACTTAGTGTAGCACCAGACTTCTTTCATAGCACTGAGTCTGGAGAAAGCAAGCATATCTAAGAGCAAAAGGACAGAAGTCAGCATAGGCAAAAGAAGTAGTTTATACAATTCAGAATGAACGTGATTATCTTACCGAGGCATTCTGAATAGATTTCACTTTTCAGGTTTATAAAGCTAGAACATAATCCTTAATCTACTGAATGAATGCTATGCAAATTTCTTTTTTTAAAATCTTTATTGTTGAAGTATTATATATGTCTCCTTTTTTCTCTCATTGACCCATTCTAGCTACTCCTGGCCCCTATCCCATGCTTTCACCATCCAAACTTCTTGAACTATATATTTAACACCTGAGCCAGTTACCAGTACATTATTAATTCCTGCATTAATAGAACCAATGACAACAGTAGCAATTATATGATTTTACTAGAGACGCAGTGCAGAAATTCGCACATGGGTGGGGTCCCTCAGCCTCGCCAGCGATTGGGCGATTGGGCCAGCCGGCTGGGTAGAGGGACTGCAGGAGGCTGGCTGTGGGAGTGTACTGATCACCAGGGGGCAGCTTCTGCATTGAGCGTCTGCTCCCTGGTGGTCAGTGTGCATCATAGCTACTGACTGGTGATTGGTAGTCTGGCTGTCTGGTTGTAACAGTCGCTTAAGCTTTTATATAGAGAGAGATGGTAAAAAGCTTTTAAAATAGAATAATTTTAATTGTTTGGCCAATATGCCAATGTACTCCTTCTTAAGATTTGAAAAACTTTTAAAGTTTGTAAAACATTTCTGATGAATGAACACTTAAAGGTTTGAGCCTTAACTTGGTATTTCACACGGAAGCCCTTATTGCTCTACATAGATGCCTCCTCAAGTACCTGTCTACTAACCTTCTATTTATTTCTTAATTTGAGTTTGTTTATAAGATTAAACAAATTTAACCACCCAAGCAGAAAACTGAATGGAAATTTCAGAAATCATTCTTTAGTATTTTGCAGAATTATCACACTGAAGCTGGCATTATATATAAATTACACAACTCTGCTAATTTCCCACTGTTTTGTAGTCATCCCAATCCTAAGAATAGTTTCCAATTTTATCCAGAGTAACTGTCCACCTGATGTTATGCATGACTTGAATAAAATGATTGATTAGGATGGCAGACAATACAATATTTCAGGAAAATAAAGATAAAAATGTAAACCTTCAAGAAAATATCAACTTTTCTAATTCTAGAGCTTTTCTGAGTATAAAAAACAGTAGTGATCTATCTGGTTGTAAAAAACTGATAAAAATGTTTCATGAGGGTAATATTTTTGGAAAATGTACAATGGGATTGTTTTAAAAAGGAAACCACTTTCTGAATATCTTTACATTAAAATGCATTTTTATGCACACCATTTAAATATGGTTACTTTTCTACCAGATATAAATGTTTCATAAAATCTTCCTCTTTAAACTGATAAAATAACTGTCTTTCTGTTATTAATTATCTTTTTATGACAAGACATTTTACCATGAATAATACTAAATACATGTTAAAGGCTATTTATAGTAAATGTAAAGCAATCACATGCATATCAAATCTAATGAATATATTTTCTCTTGTCCATCTAAACTAGGAGACTGTACATTTGTTTGTTGATAGACAATGTCTATCATATTTATTAGGCTCTTTGGGGGTAAATTTTCAGATAGAAACATAAAATTCTTTTCCTGGGAGTATATAAAAGGATGTAGAGGAAATGGAGGTGTGACACTGAAAAACACAGGCAAAGAATCTAATGAAAGTGTAGAAGCTGTGTAGGAATGATAACAAAAGAGAAGCTCCACAAACACAAGATAACTTTCAAAACAAGAAGAATCAGCCTCAAAAACTAATTGTATGCTTTTCTGGCCAGAAGTAACATATTCCCTATAAAAGTAAAATATTGAAGCTAAAACATGTAGTTATTATTTAAAATAAATTACATCCTCACATGTTTAGCCTTTTTTATTCATTCAACACATATTTATACACATTATTTTAGTACTTAACATGAACAATGTATCATTTTTAATGCAGGTATAAGATGATCAAAACTGAAATAGACTCTAGCCCTCATGCAATTTAAAGTACAGGAAAATTAAGGACATTAAACCAATAACAAGTAATCTCCAGTCTTTCTCAGAAAGATATCCTATGTGATTGATCAAATCTAAGATATAAATGTGCCTGAAAACATTACCATTTAATAAAAAAGTGATACTCCAAGCAAATTCTAAGTAAGTGATTAACAAACAAACTTTTTTAAAGTTATCCTACTTAATGAATATCATGAGAAAACAGGGTTCTTTGGAAAAAGATGATAATTCTGAGGAAAACCAGAGGCAGCAGAAAAAAGGGAAGATAAAAGATGAGATGAATTGACAATATAAAATAATCCATAGTCATGAGTCCACAGGAGCTGAGCTGGCCTTCTGAAGACATGATATTATGGACATCACTCATCCATAGAAACTGAAGGAGTCAGATTTATTCAATGTCATATAACATACATATTTAAGCAGAAAGCTAGAACTATTGACATATTGGATATTGGAATAAATAAAATACTTTTGAGATGACCATGTCTCTCATCTGAAAATTTGAGAATTTAGGTATTCTGTGGCAAGGTTAAATGGATTAAAAGTAGCATTTATTATCAAGTTTCTTATGCAGAGATGGCTAGCTATTCATGAAAACATTTTTTCTCCCCTTCTTGTCCTTTTGGCAATATTGTGTGGCCCATCTTATTTTTCAATTAATTGTGACCATATGATTAAATGACAAAGGATTCTGAGCAGAAGGGGATGTTTATTTTGTAGACTTGACTCACTAAAAAGTACCACAGCACTCTGTTATGTTCTCCATTCTGCTTCTGGCTGACTATAACTGCAATCTAAGATAGTTTTCTGTGTTTTCTAAACAAAGCCCTTGTTAGCCTGTTTCCATCAATTTTTGAGGAAGAAGAACATACCTCAGGACAGGAACACTCATCTCAGATCAATAAGGGCACCAGAAAAACAGAATAACTTGGATATATTTAAACCAGCATGTAACCTGTGGGTCTATTTGTTATAGTAGATAGCGTTGCCTAAGTAATATAGCAAGGGACTCATCCAGCAAAAAGCACATTCTCAGGTGGAAACAAAAATAAAGATGATAATTTGCAGTGAAGCATTAAAGAAAAATGACAACAGACTAAAATGAGATCTAACTTACTGAACACTAAACACTGTACTCAGCAAAAATGAGGGTAAAAACAAAATTTGGCCTCTAGCCTAAACCAAGATAGAAGTGAAATATAAATAGATGATTATTGATCCTCAATAGCTTTTGTATTCTGCCTAAGTATTCTCCGCTGTTAAACTAAACTTCTTAGTTAACCCTTAGATGCCAGTCCCTTAGATAACAAAAACAAAAGAAAAAAAAATTAGGTTAATATTACCTAACTAGAAGTGGGGTGCATGAAACTCTGCACGAGAGGTGGAGGGGAGTAAAGGGGGGGGCAGGCCTCAGCCCAGCCTGCACCCTCTCCAAGCTGGGACCCCTTGGGGCATGTCTGACTGTCTAAACCGGCAGTCGGACATCCCTCTCACAATCCAGGACCGCTGGCTCCTAACTGCTCACCTGCCTGCCTGCCTGATTACCCCTAACTGGCCCCCCTGTCAGCCTGATCACCCCTAACCGCCTCTGCCTGATGACCTGATTGCCCCTAAATGCGCCCTCTGCTGGCCTGGTCTCCCCAAACTGCCCCCCCCCCACTAACCTGATCACCCCTACTGCCCCTCCTTCCAACCTGGTCACCCCCAACATCCTCCTTCTGCCCGACTGGTGGCCCCTAACTGCCCCCCTTGCTGGCCTGGTTGTGCCTCACTGGCCCCCTCTGCTGTTCTGGTTGCCCCTCACTAACCCCCCTGCCAGCCTGGTCGCCCCATGCAGCCTGCTGCTCAGTCATTTGGTTGTTCCTCACTAACCCCCCTACCAGCCTCGTTGCCCCACTCAGCCTGTTCGGTCGTCTGTTCAGTTGTTTCGGATGTGATAGCCCCTGGCTCTTCATATCCTATATAATAAGAGAGGAATATGCTAATTAGCCATTATGCCCTGAGGCTTAACGACCCAGTGCGTCATGACCAGATCACAGATCAGCAGGAGGGTGGGCCAGCGAGGTACAAGTGGGCTGCAGAGAGCTACAGGAAGGGGCAGGGCAGCAAGTATGGGGGGGAGGGGGAGGGGGTGGGGGGAGCTACAGGAGGGCGGGACAGTGACCTACTGGTTACAAGCGGGCAGCAGAGAGCTACAGGAGAGCGCAGGGCAACAAGCTATGAGGTGGGAGGGGGAGCTACAGGAAGGTGGGGCAGCAGGTGGAGAGCTACAGGATGGTGGCAGCGACCTACTGGTGCACAGATTCGTGCGCAGGGCTACTAGTATATAGATAATGACCATAATTGGCATTTGGGAATTCTTTAATAAATTATATATGTTATTGGTTCCCAGTGACAAAGTAAGTTAAATTGAGTTAGAATTACACAAATGTACTTTGTTTTCAAAAACCTGTCTACATCTTCATTCATGGTTTATGTTGAAAACCTTAGGTATTCTATAAATTCTGCTGAGACAAGTGCATATACATAGGAAACAAGGGCAATGTACACATATTTCCACATACATACATTTAAGCATAAACCTAAGTAGAAGAAAATTTCAACATTTGAATGCAAACATTGCAAAGCTAAAAACGACCAGAAAGAGCTTTAATGGGAGAAAAAAAAATCAGTTAACACTAAGAAAGTTCTCTTTTTCCATATGAATGCATGTGAGTGTCTTACATGCACAGTTTTAAAACTTGTGCAACCTGTTTTATGTTTCAAAAATGCTTTGGTAAGGAACAATCCTGCTAACCTCAACGTGGTTCTCTCACCATGATATTTCCATTTGCCTCCACTAGTGTCAGAGGTGCATGGATATATTTTACACACACACCAAAAAAAAAAAAAAAAAGAAAAAGAAAGAAAGAAAGAAAAATACAATACTTTGCTCACTTGTAAAGGCTCAATGCATTTAATACCCCTTTTGCTGAAAACCTTCACCTTTTTCTGATCATTGACAAAACACTGTCAGGAAAGATCAAAATCCCTTCTTCAGCTCATTATAGATCAGCTATCTAGATAGACGGAATGTGAAGAAAGATATTTCATTTTAGAAAAAATATCCTTTTCAGATAATGCTATCCGCATGTCATAAATTTCTGGCCCATTCTCCATTTCTTTTTTAATATTTACCTGCAGAGGGGGTGGGAGGCTTTTTGCATTATTTTGTTCATTCCACCTAGCTCTCTTAATTTTTCCTAAACATTTCTATCATATATGTCCACGGTGCGATATGTAAGTGTAGACACAAAAGCTGAGACCAGATTAAAAATATTAAATATAGGATAAATAATATCAGGCAAATATATATTGTACACAAATAAGTTATGGTACTTTATACATACAAAAATAATGAATTCTAGGATACGCATTTGACAAACTTTTCAGTTCATTAAAACTCAAGGTGGTAAATATATATTCTGTTAATGTACCCATCGGAACATTAACTTTCATTTGATTTCTCTGAAGAGAGATATGAATTGATTCATGGATTGGCCAGTGAACTTAAGAACTTCAGGAACTGCTCTTATTTTAACATCATTATTGTTGTTGTTACTAAACCAACAAATTATCACATACTTCACTGAACAAAGTATCTATGGTCTAATTTAGATAAAGTTCTCACCTCCAGGTCCACACACCTTTGCTGGAAGAAGAATTACTGTTTTCTGATTCATAAAAATAAGAGGGTTGTTTTACGCCATAGGAGATGGGTTAGGAGAGCCACAGAGGTGCCTACTGTAAATGACACCTACCACAGAGCATGAAGTCCAAGCACCACTACATCACTGCATTGCTGCACACAAAAGTTTAAAACATTCTATGGCTGTCCTTGTTGTGCAGCAAATTATCCAAGTATATGAAAAATATCTCTGAATTTAGAGGAGTAAAAAGCCATTTGCTGAACTTAAATGAGGGCCTCAACAAAAAGGAAATGACCCCATTTGGTGGAAAATAAAGAATTAGAAGGGACACGGCGAACAGTACAATTGGGTTTCTGCTTCCCATTATCCACCATAGGACTTTCACAAATTTCTAGAACAACAGCATAAAGCCATCTGTGTATTTCATCTTACACTCATATAAAAATCATTATATTTGGATATGTTGCTAGTTGTACTTCAAATTTAGTATTTTGTACAATAGTGTAGATACTTGAAATTTTAGCCACCTTCCAAGTAAGCACATGGAATTGAATTTTTCATTTAGAAGTGACATTTAAAGATTGCGCACTTTGACTTTTTAGTTTTTAAAATGAGAACATTACGGCCTCCGGAGGTGAAGTGACGGGCACCCTGGCACGGCTGCTTACTGGTAGGGCTGGCAGAGGAGCCAGGCTTCCTGCTTCCAGTGCAGTATCCTCTTCCTACAGCAGCCCATGGAAAGAGGCTGCAGAAAGCTGCTTTTTTATGAATTGCATAAAAGTTCTCAGTGAGCAGCATGTTTTATTTGAACTCATATTTTTAATTGAGCTGTCAATATTTTATGTCCTAGCAGCAAAATACCAAAGTTAATTGCTACTTTTTTTCTCTTTTCTTCTCATTGAAGTCTGAACACTGCTGTACAGATGTCACAAAATGCTGCGTTTTTGAGTTACACTATTGTACAGAACACTAAAATCAGACAAAACCATTAAAATGAAAAATCTATTAAAATGAAAATAATGGCAGTTTTTGTTAGCATGTGAATTATCTAGTTAGTGTATAAAATACATAGAAGAACAAACTAAGCTTGGAAAGGACAGCATTTTCCTAATAAAGTAGTTTCACATAACTTTTATAGGCTAATCACTTGTATGACCTAGCATTATCTGAACAAGAAAAAATTATATATGTACATATCATAGACAGATATATGCACAAATTATATATGTATTTATATGTATATATAATGCACATTAAATATGGAAAATAATATACATACATGCATATTTCTTCCAGTTTTCAATAATTTTCAATTTAGGAATTAATATACAATTTCATAATATGCATGTTAGCTCTTAATAGTGATTGTTTCTGCTTATGTTTAACATCTTAGCCAGGAAGTTTTGCTAAAAATTTATTGCTCTCAGTTTGTAAAAAATAAAAAGAAAAAATCAAGCAAGCCACAAATATATTTTTTCTCTTGTAACCCCAAATAAAACCAATTAGTGTGGTGTATTAGCAAAGTATTTATTTAAACAGCTCTCATCTTATGTTCAACCTTTCAATAATTATTCTTTAAAAGTTTAAATGACACATTAATGAGATTTATTTGCTTCAGTGATAATATGTATTTTAAATACATAGCCATATTACCTGAAAACCACCTGTTAATGAGCTAGATTATGGCAAATGACTGAATATAAGATTTAATTGATGAATTATCATAAAAGCTGTAAGAAAGAACTAAAAATAAGAAACACATCATACTCTGGGCAATGATCAATTATAATATAAGCAACAAAATGAACAAACATAATAATTTACTTCTTGTGTTGTATAAAACTGTTAAAAGAACTAGATGTGAAAGACAGGCAATAAACATCAGTTGAGGATGTTAAAAATACCATCTGTTTTGAACATTTATCAAACACCACAGATCTTCTACCAATGCTCATAGGTTTTTTTAAAAACATATTTTTATTGATTTTAGAGACAAAGGGAGAGGGAGAGATAGAAACATCAATGCTGAGAGAGAATCATTGATCAGCTGCCTCCTGCATGCCCCTTACTGGGGGGTCAATCCTCCAACTCAGGCATGTGCCCTTGACCAGAATTGAATCCAGAACACTTCAGTACACAGGCCAACTCTCTATGCACTGAGCCAAGCCAGCTAGGGCCCATAGGCTTTTTGGTGAGCTTTCTAGAAGCAGTGGGGATGAAGAGGGAAAGCACATGTGACTGTCTTCCTCTAATCTGTTTTGAAATATGCTCAGATGCGTTGCTGTGCATGTGAAATTTTGAAAAATTCAAACTGTTTCAATGATGCCACATGCAGTTTTGGGGGGGAAGTGAGAGTGATATAAGGTCATGGTTGGTGGTGGCACCAAGCTCCTGGGTGGAACTGATTGACATCTACTGCAGAGAAGACTAGACATCAGGCAATAGGATAATAGATCACAATAGTCCCGCTAGCTGCAAGAAATTTAGTGACAGAAAACTTCATGAATTAAATTTGCACTAATATTATAGCTACTCTGTGATTTTGATTTCTTTTCATCAATAAAAATAGTCATGGCTGCATAAAGTATACACTTAAGCTTATGACTGAGCTCTAAGTAACATGCTTAATTGTATTCTTTAAGGTGGTCACTAATTAAACTAAATATGATAATTAGACTATTTTTTTTACTTTATGTATGTACTTTGCTACTAACATTAAAACATTTGACACCTATTCATTGAGTTAAGGTATGGAATATACTCCAAGAAAGTTAAAAAGTATGATACACTCATAGATATTTAATATAAATATTTGTTGAATCGATTTGTTATTTCATACTATGTAGGAGTTGCTAATCTAAGTCAGAGATAATGGGGAAAATTGAATACATATTTATTAAATGTAAGACATAAAGAGAGAATGCTGATTTTAATACATGATGAAAGACACATTATCAGACTGAATAAAATAGAAACAGAAATTTAAATAAAATCTTGCTAGGACAGCTCAACTCCATTTCTCCCAGCACTCAACAATATAATTATGGAGACACACACAAAAAGTGAAAAATCATGACAAAACAGGACAATGGGAATCATCAATATATGTCACAAGCATATATTTTCTGGAAAATGCCTATGAACTATAAGGCCAAGAGACTTGAACTGAGATAATGAATATTATTTTTCCTCTCTTACGCAATTACAAGGATAAATTCCCAGAATCACAGAATTGGAATTTCTGTAAGACCCTGTTCTTTGCTTCAAAAGTGCAAGCAAGTTTTATGCCACTCTGAAAACTGAATGTCCATCCTCTATACAATGGCTGCTAGTCCAAGGAGGAGAACACTAGTCGAACTCCAGCTATCTTGTTCTTGGGGTAGTGACCCTTCTTCCACAACCATGGGAACACTCTTGAATGAGGGTGACCATATGTCCCAGTTTGCCTGGCGTAACTCTAGTGTATGCTGGTGCCCTGGCCTGGTTATTAATAGAGCCTACTTTCACTCTCAGATTTTCCATTTTTGGACAATAACTTGTTTACCATACCAATAAAATGTATACTCTAGGTACATTATACAGCCGGTTAAATGGGAAATTGGCAGTTGCTTGCTGAATCAGAAAAAAAAAAATACCAACATTGTAAAGTAAAACAGACACAATTAATTCAGGAATTGCCTTCATGTATTGCCCAATAGTATTATTATTGTTTATGTACTTCCTCTGTTCAGAGCATTAGACCAAATCAATATGATGAGAGTTGAGATTAGATTATTATCTTAATCTAATAAGTCTATAGTACCTATATGACAACTAGACCAGTGATGGCAAACCTATGACAGGCGTGTCAGAGGTGACAGGCGAACTCATTTTTTTTGGTTGTTTTTTCTTTGTTAAATGGCATTTAAATATATAAAATAAATATCAAAAATATGTCTTTGTTTTACTATGGTTGCAAATATCAAAAAATTTCTATATGTGACAGGGCACCAGAGTTAAGTTAGGGTTTTGCAAAATGCTGACACGCCGAGCTCAAAAGGTTCGCCATCACTGCACTACACATTGATTAAGAAACCATATCCATCTTTTCCCCTCTAATTTGCATATAAGAGGTATTTATCCAATATTCATGCTAAAAGAATGTGGAATCAAAGACAATCTGAGTACTCTGTTAGAAAGTACAACACTGGATAATATTTTCTCTTCCATACATAAGCAAACAAAACAAAAAGCATATGTGGGGCCTTTCCTAAAGAAGGCCATTTCTTTGTAATATATTCAATCAAACTCAAGGAAGATCACACAGAAGAAGAATGATGAATAAGGTAATATGAAAAATAAAAAACACATCATAAAGGGAAAATGAATAAAATAAGAAATATATAAGAGATAATTTTAAAAACCAACTAAAGAACCAAAATCTGACTCAGAGGTAACCAAGAGCATCTTGATGCTAGAAAGCAAAAAAAAAAAAAAAAAAGAATTGTAGGAAAAATTGAAAGCTCTTAAACATGTGGAGATAATATGAAAGAAGAATTAAAATGATTGAAAGAAGATGATAGCTATAGTGTATAGAAGGTGGGCTCAACCTCAAAAAACATCTGAAGCAGAATTAAGATAATTGGGACTATAATGATTAAAAATAAATCTTGAAATAGAAATGTACTCCATAAGAAGATTGAATGTCCTTACCACCTCATAAACAACATTAATGACCCCTCAATTGGGCAGATTCCAGAAATGCTTAGTATTTTAAGAATACATTTAAAAATGTTAGCAACATCAAAGAAGGTAATTCTCAAAATGGGAGAATTATGACTTCTTTTCACTAGTAATTGCCAGAGATGCCAGAGTAAATAGCTGTAAGTCAGAGAAGAAATTTTATATTCTCAAATGTTGTTTCTTTGTGCAAACTTAGAAAATATACTTTTTCCTACATTATGGGACTAAACAACCAAGAATATAATGAGTATTAAGGATTTAAGGTTAAAGTTTCTGTGTTATAAAAATATGACACTCAGTCCAGTTGGTGTGGCTCAGTGGTTGAACATCGACCCATGAAGCAAGAGGTCACTGGTTCCATTCATAGTCAGGGAACATGCTGGGTTGTGGGCTTGATCCCCAGTAGGAGGTGTTCAGGAGGCAGCTAATCATTGATGTTCCTCTTTCACTGCTATTTCTCTCTCTCTATCCCTCTCCCTCTCTCTCTAAAAATCAATTAAAAATTTAAAAATGTATGGCATTTCTGTCATCCTTACCAGAGCACACTCCCTATTATTTAAAAAAAAATAAAATAAACAAAATCAAACAGAATGAATCAGAAGGTAAGGTTTGTATACTCCCAGCTAATGGTACCATCTTCAGTAAATCACTTAACATCTCTGACCTTGGTTTTATCCATTTATAAATAGAATAATTATAATATCTGCTTCATAGCTTTGTTGTGAGTATAAAAGAAGATAATTAATATGAGAGTGATCTTGTAACACTTTGGTTATACAAATGTAAGGAATTATTATTAATCTTTCAGGGTCTTGCAAATTCTTTAGGAGGAACATCAGTCATTTTCACATTCCTTTCTGGAAATGACCCTACTCATGGTGCATTAACACTTTTCTCAATGAATAAAGAATTGGAACAGAATAAGCATGGAACATAGAAAAACATTCCTTGTTAAGTATTTCAAATGCTAATTTTAGCATTGGTTATATAACAACAAATACTTCTTTGAACATTTGCTCCTAATAAAGCTCCAGTCTTGCAACTTACCACAGGCTTTATCTACTTGTTTCTTTTATTGGTCATATTCATTAATGATATTTTCCTACTTATAGATTTTAATTTCCTATTCCTCAGTGACTCCATCTATCAACAACAATCAGCAATTATTTTTAACTGATTATCTGAATTTCCCAGTAAAATTACTTAGTGTTTTTAATTATATTTGAGAATGGAGTACTCTATATTGTATCTTCATGTATTTTTATTTTCTTCTGAAAGAAATGCTGTTCACAAAGAATTTTGAGTATATGAAAGATGTGTATGATATAGTATTTAGCAAAAAAATAATGCAAATTTAGTATACAGAGGAGCTGATTTTGTCCATGTAATTCAGAAAGAAAAGAAACATACTTAAACAATAATAGTAGATATCCCTAGATTTTTTTTCCTCTTTATTTTTCTTATCTCTCTTTATGCATTTCATAAGTTGCATAATTATAGTAAATTAGTGACCTGGCACACAGGTTTGTGCACATTGAAAGGAAATTAATTAGAAGGAATATTTTAATATTGCTATTTGCCCATTTTCTATAATAGAAGTGTCAACCAAATTCATGATCAACAATGGCAGGTCAAAACACATGCGTGCGATTTGTGCCAGCAAGAGCTTTATATGTATTGTGCATGCACAAGTCAACCTAGCCTTTTATATATATATATATAGAATAAACTTGCTTAATTATACCTGCTTTCTGATTTAGCTAAACTTTTTCCAGCCCAGTGAAGAACCCCAACTTCTCTTTCAGGTAATTGTCAGCAACACAGCAGTAAATATCAACATGAAACAGATTATTATTACAGAGCATGCAGGGAGAACAAAGTGTAAAATATTTAACTGCAGCAGTGTTTGATTATATTCTGCACAGTGAGAAAACCAGAAGTCATTCTCAAGCTCCACCATTTCTTCTTTTCAGACAGGTCAAGTTTCTAAGCTTTCTAAATCTCCTTTTACTGGCTAATGAAAAGAAAATAGGATTCCACTGAGTCTCCTATCTACCTACTTCAGGACTTCTGTGAGGATCAAATGAGACTAGGCACAGGAAAATGCTTCACAGACATTTGGTTAAAGTGTAAAATGTTTGCACCTGGCTATAAAGCAAGTAGTGTTCCTGGGCTGAAGAAACTGCAAGGAGGCTAGTCACTAGGGAGAGGAAGCCGGGCATTGCTACGTGACATCATTACCTGGCACCCACAGCCACTGTTTCCAGGCTGGGCTGGGCTGTGGGCTGCATTTTGCCCAATGGGGTCTCGGCAGCGTTGGCTGGGATTTGATGGGCTGTCGCTCCAAGGTGGTGGCGGGGCCTGTGTCCCACTTGGAGGAAGCTGAGTGTTGCTTTGGTGGCGCCAGGTCTGAGGTTCCATTTATCGTTAAATGGCCTGTTGCTAGGGAGAGGAAGCTGGGCGTTGCTACATGACATCATTACCCAGGGCCCACAGCCATCGTTTCCAGGCTGGGATGAGCTGTGGGCGACATTTGCACCATGGAGTCTTGGCAGCTTCAGGGTGGTGGTAGAGCCTGTGTCCCATTTAGGGAAAGCCAAGTGTTGCTTTGTGGGTGCCAGGTCAGTGGTGTCATTTCTCTGTAAATGGCCAGCTCTTGCGTTGAGTGTCTGCCCCCTGGTGGCCAGTGCATGTCATAGTGACCAGTTTGATGAACACTTAGCATATTAGCCTTTTAGATAGATAGATAGATAGATAGATAGATAGATGATAGATAGATGATAAATAGATGTCTACTAAAAATATAATAGAGGAAGACAGAGCTCTTACAAGCCAAGTCAGAGAATGCATTGAAGAGAAAGGGAAGCCAAATAGGATAATTGTAAAAAGGGATGCGGTAAGATTGCCAGAAGATAAAGTGAATAGGTACAGGCAGAAAAAAAAACAATGTAAAGTTTTTTGATGAAAAGCTTTGGCATAGAAGCTGCTATTCTCCAGCTTGGTATCTAGATTATGAAGCTATAGGAAGAACAAATTGAGAGGAGTCACCGTCAAAGCACTAGGGGGAAAGGATCATTTTGGCAGCTGCAAATTGGCAATTGATTAGAGTAGGAACATGCTCAAAGCAGGCAGAGCAGGGAGGAGTTGTGCAGTGGTCAAATGAGAGGTGGCCATTTCACCGACCTACTTAAGTAGTTGTAAGAAATGTTTCTAAGAAGGCACAATTGACTCACTCAGAATAAATTGGAAAGATGGCAATAAATCATATGCTTCCAGAAAATAGCAACAGAGTGGAATATTAATATAAAGCTACCTTTATATAAGTAAAGATGACATTATTCCCAAACAACTTAAGTATTGTGAATATATCAGTAAATAGATATATGGAAGTTAAGTGAAATAACTCAGAATAAGTCTTAAATAAAGAAGAATGTAACACAACCCGAGTTGATAGAACCTATTTTATGAGAAGTTAGTATATGCTATCAAATAAACACTACCTGCCAAATAGTCCCTTTTTACATATAAGACAAAGGCTCTTGCTTATTGATCCAAAGCCATTGCTTTCCAACCAATCTGACAGCAAAATATTATAATTATGAAGTCAACTCTGCTAGATATCATAGGCAATTAAAGGTATTTCTTCTTTCAAGGAACCTATATTCTTGTTAGGAAGCTCTAACAAATACAAGTTAATAATTCCAAGGATATGTATTATAGTTTTGTTACTATAGTGAAAAATTAAAAAGAACCCCCATAAAACTGGCTTATTCATTTGAAGATATGCTATACTTTAGCTAAAATGAACATATCTAAATGTGTTAGTATCAATAAATCTCATAAGATGTTCTGACAGATAGGAAAAGTGCAAATACAAAAGTATAGGAATACCTTATAAAAATTATATACTGTATATATTTATACCACTATACATAGCATGTGTATATTTGTGTATATAAAGTATATAAATCCATCTAGTATTTATTTACACTTTTATTGCGAAAATAAATAGAATAAAACCATGAATGGGAAAATTAAAACTGAGAGGGAGATAAAGAGAGAGAAGGGGAGATGATAAGGAACTGAGCTGGGAGGGGACTAGAGGAGAAGGGAAGGAAGAAACCAGGAACTTGCAATGAATTAGCAAGAAAATGTAGGAAAGGGTTACAAGGAGGGAGGGAACCAGGGAGGACTTAGGGAAGAATGGGGAGTGACACAGGACTTTAAGGATGGGAAAACTTGAAAGAAAAATAGAGGTATAAAAGAGCAGCATGAAAGGAGTGTGAAATCCATGCTCATTCCAGTAAATAGTGAGTAACCATTAGGAGTTGTTCCAAAAGAAGTAACATTAGAGAAGTTAGGTGGATGCAAAATGGTGAAGATTCTTAGGGGGTCTATAAAATCATTTTAACGGGTTTCTTTACTTCATTTGTCATAAACTTTCCTGACTTTATGAAATGAGGGTTTCCTACTATACTACAACTCATCTCCTTCTACCACCTATTACTTGTGCCTGGTCCACTTACCTGTGTAAAGAACTTTCAGTGTTATTTTAATTATGCAATAGTTATTTAAACAATCATTTCAGCCCAAACCAAGAAATCTTCCTCCTTTCACTTAGTAATTCTTCAAAATCAAGTTTATTTAAGATAGTAACTCACTATCTTAACATAAATTTTGAAAAGTGGATGCTGATGAACACCACCCAGATTCCACTTCTAGCCTACGGCACTCATTCCCCAGCAACGGGTGACTCCTCTGAGCTGTTCTGGAATTGTCTTCATCAAAGAAAGCAAAATCCCCAATGTCACACTAACCCTGAACTTTAAAAAAAATTCTTTAGTGTTGAGAGTTTTACAACTGTAAACAACCCCCCTTCTTCCCCTTTGCTCCCCACCACCCAGTATCCCTACCCCCACCCCAGGCCTTCAAAACCCTATTGTCTGTGTTCATGGGCAATGCATATATGCATATACATTTTTTTCTTGCCCTTTGACCCCACCCCCCTTCCATGTGAGATTCATCAGTCTGTCCCATGTTTCCAGGCCTCTGGTTTTATTTTATTCATCAGCTTATTGTGTTCATTAAAATTCCACATGTAAGTGAGATCATCTATATATATAAAAGCCCAGTGATCAGAATGGCATTACGACAGGGATGACTGGTTGCTATGACGCACACTGCGGGCCAAAGGGCCAGATCTGGGAACCAATTGACCCCCCCAAAACCTTCCATGGCCCCTCTCCCCAGCCAGCCCCACCCCCAATAAGCCCCCCCTCCCCCTGTTTGGGGATGAGGCTGGTGGCCAACCACCCGCAGCCCCTCCCCCCGACCAGCCAACATCCTGCAGCCCCTTCCCCCAGCTGGCCAACCTCCCTCATTCCCTCCCCCCTGGTGGCTGGCCCCCCAATAGGCCTTGATTGCTGGACAGGCAAAGGGACCCCACTCATGCACGAATTTGTGCACCAGGCCTCTAGTATACATATATTTGTCTTTCTTTGACTGGCTTATTTCACTTAGCATAATAATCTCCAGGTCCCTCCATGCTGTCTCAAAGGGTAATAGATTCTTCTTTTTTTTACAGCTGCATATTACTCCATTGTATAAATTCACCACCATTTTTTATCCATTTGTCTACTGGTGGGCACTGGAGCTGTTTCTAGATCTTAGCTATTGTACTAGTAAATTGTGCTGCTATGAACATAGGGGTGCATATATTCTTTCTGATTGGTGTTTCAGGATTCTTAGAATATATTCCTAGAAGTTGAATCACTGGGTCAAATTGCAGTTTCATTTTTAATTTTTTGAGGAAAATCCACACTGTTTTCCATAATGGCTGCACCAGTCTGCATTCCCACCAGCAGTATACTAGATTTTTCTCCACATCCTTGCCAGCACTTGTTGTGTGTTAGGTGGTAACTCATTGTCATTTTAATTTGCATCACTCTGATAATTAGTGATGTTGAGCAATTTTTTCATACGTTTCTAGACCATTTGTATGTTATCCTTGGAGAAGTGTCTATTCAGGTCCTCTGACCATTTTTTAATGGATTGTTTGTCTTCCTTTTGTTGAGTTGTATAAGCTCTTTATGTATTTCAAAAATTAACCCCTTATCAGATAACCTTTTTTTTTTTTTAAATCCTCACCTGAGGCGAGAGAGAGAGAGAGAGAGAGAGAGAGAGAGAGAGAGTCATCAATCAGTTGCCTCCCCTAGGCACTAGACTAGGGATTGAACCCACAACCTAGGTATGTGCCCTGACTGAGAATTGAACCTGAAACCTTTTGGTGTATGGGGCAATGCTCCAACCAACTGAACCACCTAGCCAGGGCAGAAGGGACAACTTTAAAAGTAATCCTA
Source organism: Myotis daubentonii (assembly GCF_963259705.1). NCBI lineage: Eukaryota > Metazoa > Chordata > Mammalia > Chiroptera > Vespertilionidae > Myotis > Myotis daubentonii. The sequence continues at coordinate 90,764,939 of NC_081842.1, forward strand.
GCTTCATACTCCTAGAGCAGTCATCTGAGACCTTTTTTTGTGACTGCATTGCAACTTTGACTTCTAACCAATTCTGCTTTCTTTGCAAGGAAATATATGTCTCAGAGTCTTTTCCTGGGGAACTTTACCTAAAACAATAAGGACATTTTATTTCTGCCTACCTATATAAGTTCATAAATTCTATTGACTTACTTCTATCTAATAATTTATTTAATGAATAATCATTCCCAGATTTTTCTCTGGCCACATAAAATAGGTTAGTGTGAATGTTCACTGTTTGACTTACATTTAAGTGTTCATTACACAGCCATCAAAGATTGTAACTCTTTAAGGGCAGACTTCGTACATACTATAAACCCTATCTGTATGGAAGATGGGACAATGATACTACCAAATAGACAAGAATAACACTAAGTGTTTGTTTTGGTTTTGATGACTGAAATCATTATTATGAATCACTACTCTGGTGTCTTGTCTATAAGTTTCTATTTTGTAGAATTTACAGTTTTATTCATAGGATTAATTATTTTACTAAGGCTGTTTTTCTGCCAATATAGGAAATAATCACCGGCTCTTTTCTTTTAAAAGAGCCGGTGATTATTTTTTTTAAATGGAAATCATAACTGTGTTTTAGAGTTCTGAGAGAAAAAGATCCCCATTTATGTTCCAAACAGAAGAATACAAGTCCAATCACTATAATACTTAGCGGCTCAGTAAGGCACAGTTTGGGGATGTGGTGCTGGTAGTGGGGTATGTTTTGCAATGTTTTTGTAGGTGATCCTGATAGCCACTTCCTCTTCTGCCCTGTGGGAAATTCAAACTAAAGAAAATGGCCTAAAACATTTGCTCTGATAATATAAAATACTGTTAGCAGGACTTATATATGATATAAATCAATTTTCAAATTCTTATAAAGCAACTAGTCAGTGCGGTATAAGTAGGGGATGATGAGATTAAAATCACGTTAACAATTTTATTGGTTAGGTACCATTTTATAATTTTGCTTTTGAATTATGTAAATATATAACTATTTAAAAATACTCTTCTTTTATTTTTTTTTTTTTTAATTAAATCTTTATTGTTCAGATTATTACATTTGTTCCTTCCCCCCCCCCATAACTCCCCTCCTCCCAGTTCCCGCCCCACCCTCCGCCCTCACTCCCCACCCACTGTCCTCATCCATAGGTGCACGATTTTTGTCCAGTCTCTTCCCACATCTCCCACACCCCTTTCCCCCTCAATAGTCAGTCCATTCCCTTTCTATGTCCCTGATTCTATTATAATCAACAGTTCATTCTGTTCATCAGATTATTTATTCACTTGATTCTTAGATTCACTTGTTGATAGATGCATATTTGTTGTTCATAATTTGTATCTTTACCTTTTTCTTCCTCTTCCTCGTCTTAAAGGATACCTTTCAGCATTTCATATAATCCTGGTTTGGTGGTGATGAACTCCTTTAGCTTTTCCTTATCTGTGAAGCTCTTTATCTGACCTTCAATTCTGAATGATAGCTTTGCTGGATAAAGTAATCTTGGTTGTAGGTTCTTGGTATTCATCACTTTGAATATTTCTTGCCACTCCCTTCTGGCCTGCAAAGTTTCTGTTGAGAAATCAGCTGACAGTCGTATGGGTATTCCCTTGTAGGTAACTGAGTTTCTTTCTCTTGCTGTTTTTAAGATTCTCTCTTTATCTTTTGCTCTTGGCATTTTAATTATGATGAGTCTTGGTGTGGTCCTCTTTGGATTCCTTTTGTTTGGGGTTCTCCGCGCTTCTTGGACCTGTAAGTCCATTTCTTTCACCAGGTGGGGGAAGTTTTCTGTCATTATTTCTTCAAATAGGTTTTCAATATCTTGCTCTCTCTCATCTTCTGGCACCCCTATAATTCTGATGTTGGTACGCTTGAAGCTGTCCCAGAGGCTCCTTACACTATCCTCGCATTTTTGGATTCTTTTTTCATTTTGCTTTTCCGGTTGGATGTTTTTTGCTTCCTCGCATTTCAAATCATTGACTTGATTCTTGCGCGCCTCTGGTTTGCTGTCGGGCGTCTGTATAATATTCATTATTTCAGTCCGTGTGTGCTTAATTTCTAGTTGGTTCCCCAATATAAGATCGAGGGTCTTATTAGTTTTCGTGTAGATCTCATTAAGTTTATCGGCAGCTTCTAAACAGTTCTTGAGAGACCTTAAAAGTGTGGTTCTGAACTCTATTTCTTCCATTGACAATTTTGTCCTGTTTCTTTGTCTCCGCATTTTGTTATGCTTCCTTGGTGCACCCCCTAGTGGTCTTTGTTCGCAGTCTTATAGATAAATCTTTGTTGTAGCTAATTCCAGGGAGGGTTTGACCTCCAGGCCAAGTGGCTATGAGAATCAGCTGTCTCAGCAGTGAGAGAACTTCTGTTCTCTAGGAAGGTGCTAATCTGGCGTTTGCCTGAGGCTATCCGGCAAATGCCTCTGTGCAGGGCTTGGGCGGGGCGGGTCGCACAGGATCAACAGGGTGGGCCGGAGAGAGCAGTTATGGTGGCTCTCAGTCCTGTCCCCAGGGGCTCTGCCTCTCCGAGTCCCAGCACCCGCTGCAAAGCTGGGAGAGAAAGCTGCACTCGCTCTGACCGAAGCCAGACAGTCCCGCCTCTCCCGTTTGAGTCTGGGTCCCTAAGGACTCGCCTGTATCTGGAGCTCAGAGTTTGCGACTCCCTCCGGATTGAAAACAACAACCGCGCCCTCCGCCGCCAGCCCGCTCCGCGCACTCCGCACCTCAGAATTTGACTTCAGCACTGCGCCTCCTCTGAGTGTCCGTATGCGTTTCTCTTTCCTCCTAGTTGTAGGACTTCCACTCAGCCAGCGTTCCTGTGGTTCTGGGTGATGTCCGTTCCGTGTTTTAGTTTCACTTTTGAAGTAGTTGTTCAAAGCAGCAAACTCCGGCGTTAACCTATGCCGCCATCTTGGTTCTCTCCAAAAATACTCTTCTTTTAGAAATATGGATTTAATCACTAGTAATTGTCTTCCAAGGCAATATACGTAGATTAAAAGAAGATTAAAAAATTTGGTTTGAGTATAATTTATTTTAATGTATTACTTTTAAAATATCCCCAAACAACTATAAAGGGATCAAAATAAGCCTATTATGAACCATAAACTTATCAGCTGTTTCATGTAAAATATGTATAGAAAAGGCATATTCCTTGCGTTGCTAATACTGCAGTGCATCCTTGGGTGAACACTGACTTCTGAATGCTTCATGTTATTTTGTAATGAATTATTCAGAAGTTCCATACCAGAACTCTGCTAAGGTGCTAAGTTCATGTCAATGAGTTGTTTGTGATTCATACAGATGTAGTGAACAAATACCTAAGCTTTTTCTTTACATATAAGTCCAACATTTTGTATAGAATAACTGCCATCAGCACAAAAATAGATAACTCGAAAAGCAACTGCTCTGATAAAATGAATTGCTTTTTTTAAAAAAAGTATCTATTTTTTAAGGACACAGCTGGGAAAAATTTCAGAGTAACTTGCTGTGCAAGTTATGCTTGCAAATCTCATTAACAGTAATGGAATTTTGAATGTAACAACTAGCACATTGATTTGAACATTTTCCCAACATGTACAATTTATTTTTAGAAAAGCATTTTTTTTTCAGAGCACTAAGAGTTCAGAAAACTTGTATTTCTAGCAAGTCTGGCATTACATATGGATGATTCTTTTATAAAAATTTATAGTAATAAAAGGGTAATATGCTAATTAGCCGGTCGACCAGACATCTTCTGGTTGTCTAGTCCTCCTTCCAGACAAAACCACAGTGGTAGGGGCTGAGACAGAAGCGGTTAGGGGCGATCAGGCAGGCAGGCAGAGGAGGCTAGGGGAGGTCAGGCCAGGAGGCAAGAAGTTAGGAGCCAGTGGTCCCTGATTGTGAGAGGAACATCCCCCAAGGGGTCCCAGATTGGAGAGGGTGCAGGCTGGGCTGAGGGGCCACCCCTCGTGCAAGAATTTTGTGCACTAGGCCTCTAGTAAAATTATAAAACACTCAAATAGAAACCACAAAAGGTATTTCTAATATTTAATGAAACAGTAAAACACTAACCAAAATAATTTTGGGGTCTCTTTCTCATAAGATTATGTATTACGTTTTAAGTTTATGTATTTACTATCTGCATTTATTCACCACAATAAAATTTTTATCCTCATAAAAATATTTATGATACCATTTGGAGAAATTTCTTGGAAAAAAAGAGTTTGTAGTTATGTTGTTCAAAAACTAGCAAACAGACATCAAAGTAGAGAGAGGATCTGACTTGTTATGCCCATGGTACTTAGTATGGTAGAGACTACTAATCATTTGCTAATACCAATCCACCTACAATAATTTTATCTAAGTATGTGTCTTCCAGAATTAAGACTATATTTCTAGATTATCTTGAAGCTAGGCATAGCCCTATTACTAAATTATGGCCACTGAAATATAAGCAGAAGTGTTATGTGGCAACTTATGAAGAAACAGGATGTACAGTAAACGTCTCCTCTTTTCTACTTATCCCTTCCCCAGTGACACACTTAAACAAAAGATAATGGTATCTACAATATTGAGAGAGATAAAAGCTAGAGAACAGTATTTTTAAATGACCAGACATGAGTGATTTTGATTGCTTATAAAACAGCATGAATTATTTTATTGCATTATGTGGCACTACATTATTTTGTATTTCATCATGAGTAAATGCATTTTACTATTGTGCATATTTTACTTTCCTCCTTGAATTTTAAATACTTTAACTCTATATATTTCAGGAAAATATGGACAATGCAGAAGAGAGCTAGGCAGAAATGAACAACCCTAACGAAAGAATTAAAATAATGTCCTTTATAATCAGGTGCAATTTTCTAACAACATATTTTTTAACTTTTTAAAAAACAAAATCAGCCTGTGTTTGTGTCCCAAGTCAAACAATGGATGAGAATCTGTATGAATAGTGAATAAGAATCTGTCCTTAATAATAGCCTGAGCTATATGTTTAAATAATGTTCTTTATTTTATACTATCAAAGTGGGCATTACTAGGTTTGAGTATACCATATGTGAATAAGTTGTTTTATGTTTTGTGTTCCAGCTCCACTCCAACTCCTCTCATGCTCAGGGTTATGCAGTAAAACGATTTTTATATTATTTCTCTTTTTTGCAAAATAAAGAATCATGTGGGCAAGTTTTTCAACAGTTGAGAAAGAGCACTGAGACTTTTAGTGCAGAGAAAAAATAAAATAAAATAAAATGAGGAATTCATGTGAGATTGACAAACTCAAGTGAAATTGGCAATATAGCCAAAGAGATTATTCCTAGATGAGATTACTGCTACAATAAATATCTCACTTGTACTCAGTAATGTTTGTTTTTAAATTTAATGGATTATATACTTAAACTTCTGTTTAAAATAATACCAAACTAAATATTGAACCATCAGAAACATGCAGAGATGAGACAGTCTGCTGGAAATAGAAAACAAGGTGTTTATAAATTTGCCTGTTTTAAGAGGAAACATTTAATATTTTAAAGTATCTTAAAGTCCAGATAATGGTCAAAGCATCTTTTACTAATCATGATGAACATCTAAATATTTTATGAACAAACATGTTCTAAATGGTGGGGGGCAGAGATGCTAGTCATGTTTCTGTTTAAATTTATAATTACCACCAACTAATACTTCGCGTCTCCTCTGAGCATGGCAGTATGGTAATAATGATCAGCTCACTGACCGCCATCTAGATGTCCAATGCTAAATTAAGTTTCTCTGATTTATGTTCATTGCTTTATTTGTGCCTTGGCTCATCTGTTCTTACAAGCTGCTCTGTTGTGCTCCTACCAGCAAATTATGTGACAGTACCAACCTGGTGCTAATTTACTGAACTCTGTGCTACCAACAAAACACTTCTTAGTTTATATATATCCCTGCCCATTATTTTTTCCTACCTCCTTTTGTCTCTAAGTGAACACTGCCAAGTCAATAATATATCTGGAGTAATTAAAAAACAAATAAAGCAACTCATCTTTACACTTTTCCATCTGTTGGTCTATGTTAGTTTACATCCTTTCCATACCCTGGTGAAATCTATAAAATTTCCACTTAGTTACTAAATTCAGTTGGCCTAGAATAAAACAATCCTCTGTTTCCTAGAAAACCTTTAAAAAATGTAAATTTGAATAAGTCACTTATTAATTAATGATTCTTCAATATATCATAAAAATTAAATTTAAAAATCCTCTTTTAGTATCTAAATCACCTCAGTTACTAGTCTCATTTCCCATTCTCAGTACCATACAATTATTGCATAAGAAAACTTGAAGTCCCCTGGGTTTACAACACTATGTTCCTCCCCAATGCATTTGTGTGCACTAGCCCTTTCTTTCGGAATATGGCTCAATTTCTATCAAGTCTTTGTCACTCCTACTCAAGCCTTTAATCCAGTTTATGAAAATGCCTCTACTTATGTACCTATAGCATCCAGTGATTATAAATACCTAAACTTTATCATACTCTCTTTAAATTATTCATTTACTTATCTCTCTCCCTGACCAGATTATGCTTCATGAAACCAGGATCAAGTTCTTTGTACCTTTTCAATAACAAATTCCTGAAATATTTGAACCATGTTTATTTATTCCTATAACTCAAGAACTTAACACAATTTGCTTTTCATGTAGTAGGTGCTCAATAAAATTATTTGAATGTATGAATAAATAGAAGGATAAGCAAATATGCATTTGTAAGGCAAACTCTTAACTTTAGTCCCTTTCTTATAATCTTCCAAGTATATTACAAATGTTGATTTTTATAATTGTTGTAATATTTAAGTTCAAGTACATGGTAACTTTTATTAGTGCAAACTTTCCTTTGTTAAATATTAATATTTTATGAGTAGATAAACATCTAATATTAAGTTATTTCAAATTCAAATAAAATTTTCTCCTGAGCTTGGACAATCCAAATAGAGATCAATAAATTATCTGAAATGTCCACTTCTCTGCACCAAATAGTCATATATTTTTATTAAAACCATGCTATTCTACTCTACCTACTGCACAGGGAGATTCTACTATATAGACTTTTTCTGTACTTTAAATATTCAGCTTTTGGTAATAACCCAATCAAAAGTTCTCAAAATAAGAATTAAATAAGTTGAAAAAAGAACAGCAATCCATTTACACAACATCAATATTGTCCAAATAGATCAAAATAAAAGAAGGATAAAAAACTAGTAATATAATATTACTATCTATGCTGAGACCATTTCAAAGATGGCCAATCATCATTCTGATAAATAGTTTTCATATATGTCTATATTTCTGAAAAATAAATATAAGACAAAAGTAAATGTCAAGATCAACATATCAAGCAATTGTTACAAGGTCTTCTACAAATAACATTCTTGGCTTAAATACAATATGAAGCAGAGGTATTGTGACCAAGGTAGTTGAATAACTTAATTATATGTCTGTTTGATATATAACATCTTCAAATATATATCCTATATAATAAAGAGATAATATGCAAATTGACCCTCACTCCATCATGCCATCACAAGATGGCTGTGCCCACGGCCAAGGGAGGGTTCCTGTAATGAGTCGTAATGAGCAATCAGCAGGGACCTGAGACTGTGTGGTGCCTGGCCAGGGCGGGGGACCTAAAGCTGCGCCCCCTCCCCGCAGTGGGGCTTGACGGGGGACCTCAGACTGTGCCTCCCACTCTGGTGCCAGGCTGGGGGACCTCATCCCAGGCCCCCGGCCCAGCACTGGGCTGGGGAACCTGAGGTTGTGCCCCCTACCCAGCAGGGATTGATGGAGGTGGGGCTGGCCAGGTTTGGATCTTGCCCAATGGGGGTGCGGCCAGCCGGGTCTGAGTCTCGTGCAATTTTGAGGTGCACGTATGTGGGCGGGGACTTGACTCTGGGTCCTGCAGTGTGCCCCAGACTCTGACAGGAGGAAGGATTTTAATATACATTTTACTAATTTTCTTTCATCTCTGACACTTCCTATTATAGAGAAAGGGCAAATAGCAATATTCAAATATTTCCTATAATTAATTCCCTTTTAATGTGGATGGATCTCATGCACTGGGCCACTAGTGTGTGTGTGATATATATATATATATATATATATATATATATATATATATATATATATATATACTAGGGGTCTGGTGCACGAAATTCGTGCACTGGGTGTGTGTGGGGGGGGAGTGTCCCTCAGCCCAGCCTGCCCCCTCTCACATACTGGGAGCCCTCAGGCGTTGACCCCAGCCCAGGCCTGATGCCTCTGACAGAGGCATCAGGCCTGGGCTAGGGGCAGAACCAGTGATGGGGGGAAATGAGGGTCCCCTGCTGGGCGGGAGAGCAGGTTGGGGGCGAGTCGCCCTGCCGACCCGCGTGATCGGGTCCTGGGCGACCACCGGCACTCACGCCCCCTACCCGCTCTCCCGGGTTGAGGGCATGAGTGCAGGCGGACGCCACAGCCGCCCCACCGGCTCGCGTCCAGGTTTGCTGGCCGGATCAGGTCCCGGGCCACTGCTGGCACTCACACCCCCTACCCGCTCTCTGATGGCACTGTACCATCCTGTCTGCAATATGCAAATTAGCTGCCATCTTTTTTGGCGGTTAACTGCCATCTTAGTTGGCAGTTAATTTGCATATCTCACTGATTAGCCAATGAAAAAGGTATCGGTCGTACGCCAATTACCATTTTTCTCTTTTAATAGTATAGGATATATATATATATATATATATATATATATATATATATATATATATTAACAAATGTGTAATTTAGAAATAACTTATTGTTTCTTACTGACAAACTAATGAGTATAATAAGATACCTTTCTGTTTTTCACTCATTAAGAACATTTCATTGACATTTTTAAAGAAAAAAGATCATTTAAAGCCATAAATGTATGTCACTTCAAAATAAAAAATTGAAGGACCCATGAAAAAAATTCATCTTTCTACCTTTAGAGTTTTCAGATTTTATAAAAATTAATCAATTTCTTAAAAGTAGACATAAACAAAAAGTACCACATGCTGAGTTGAGACAGATTTCTAGTTTATTCAATTATTGTGATAAATTAACAGTTCCTTTTAAAGGTTGAGGAAAAATAATTTTCTAATTTTAAAACAAAGTTTAAAATCACATTAACTTCATTTTGAAGTAAATGGGTGCTTAGTATTGTCAGTTTATTCTGCAAACACATTGAATATTTCTGGAAAAAAGAACACTATTAGAACCCAGAAACACACTTTGTGTGGCTTTCAATAAAAATAATTATAATAGAGATTTACTAAACTATTTGCTCTCACTAATATTTAGTGACCAAATCTAACACTCCAGGCTTTACTCTCTGTTTCTGTAATTGCCTCAAGTTCTACAGTGTTCTTGGTGTGTTGTTATTATCTTATTTTCTTAATTAAAAGCAATGCTTTAGGGAAATACTCCAAAGGCTCATAATGAGCATCTATTGCTTTCTGTTTGTTCTAGCATGTTTTACTTTCATGAACTGACTTTCTTTCAAGGGGGTAGCAACAGCCAATCAGTTGGTTCTGATTTTCATCTTCATAAAGGTGAATACAAAACTAATTGCTGGCTACTCAAAGTACACAGTCCCCTTTAAAATTGTGATGAATGTAGAAAAGATGCATGACCTAAACTGGCCAAGGTGGGGTGGGAAATATATATATATATATATATATATATATATATAGAGAGAGAGAGAGAGAGAGAGAGAGAGAGAGAGAGAGAGACTTTTTCTCATTCCGACACTGGGAGAGTCAATAGTCATGTAAGTTAAAAAAGATTTGGAACTATTCAAATCTATTCCTGCACATACTGTGGTCAAAGAGCATCTAAGAACAAAGCTAAGTTAGAAAAAAGTGAAGCCAAAAGTTGATGAGAAAGAGACATAATGATGATGATATTATTCGAACACTTTCAATCAATAATGTCTAAAGCCAGCTTCACTCTACGTTTTCCAGAAATTACATCCATAAATCCTTTCCTATGTTGTTGTTGTGACCTAGGGAAGGCTGTCCCAAATATTCCACAATGGTACATTAATTAATTTGAATTAAAGTTACTTGACAAGCAGCTGGTATAAGGAGGGCAAGTTGACCCTCCATTGCCTTCTTGAATGCAGGAAATTAATCTCCCCTGTGGAATGTGGCCTCCTTGCTGCAAGGGGACTAAGAGAGACATTCTTATCACTGCAGTTAAGAAATCCAGGGATGAAAAGTTTCCATTAAGACAACAACAACAAAACCTTGTTACTGTTTTACGAATTTTGTTTAGATTCCTTACTAATGAGCATCCAAGCCTTTGTCTTTGTCCTATCAATTATTCACATATTTATTGTTTCTTTGTCAAAAAAGTATAAAAAGGTGGTTGGTTCATCATTTATTGAAGCATCATTTATGATCTTTCATGTGCACATGTTAAATTGTTTTCTTTCCTGTTAATCTGGTCTTGTGTCAATTTTACTATTAGTCCTGTTAGTGGTGAAATGGCACCAGAATATTATCAGCGATTGGACTTTGATTGATCAATTTTGTTACTTGAGTTCACGCTAAGAAATAATTCAGAGCCAAGGCTCAAATACAACCAAAAGTTTATTTAGAAAGTCACAGAGGTAGAAGAAGTGAGCTATGGGAGAAGTGTGCCAGCTGGGCTGTGTGGGCTCAGGAACAAGTTAAGAGAGGCTAAAGAAGGGCTCTTGGAGTTAAAAGAAAAAAAGAAAGGCAAGGATATAAGCACCTGGGGGAAGGAGATGGGGACAGGCTTGGGCATGTTTCAGAGAAAACAGAAACTGCGAAAAGAAGGGGGTGGAGAAAGAGAGAGAGAGAGAGAGAAACATCCATGCAAGAGAGAAACATTGATAAGCTTCCTCCTGGACACCCCCTACTGGGGATTAAGCCTGCAACCTGGACATGTGGCCTGACCAGGAATCAGATTGGTGACCTTTTGGTGCATGGGAGGATGCTCAACCAACTGAGCCACAGAGGCCAGGGCTCCAGATTATTTTTTATATTTAATGTCTAAATGATTAACTTCTTCTGAAAATTATTTTTGTGACCATTACTCTACATCTACATGATAAAACTTTTTTTATTTACTTACAAAATAAAAACAAAACAAAACAAACAAACAAACAAAAGCACCCTTTCTCTTCCACAGCTGGGACAATCTGGTTATTAGTGTTTGAGATTGGACAGTAATACGAGTGCCTTACAAGACTGGAGACAAAAGAAAGAAAGCTCTTCTCTCCAAATGGTGCTTTGTCTTTGCTCCTCCTGGGTAACAACTTAAAAATATAACTATTTAATGGAGGCAAATCCAAATCCCATATATCAATGGACTTGAGAACTGCCTAAATGACTTTGTTATCACAATCTCACACACACACACACACACACACACACACACACACACACACACACACACCCCAGGAGATGAGAGGGATTAAAGTTTTTCTCTGAAGACTGTCTTCTACTTACCTGCACCCCTCACTCTACCCTCTCCTTCTGATTCTGTCTTGGTAGGCTGATTTACAGGACGAGCTTCTTACTCTGGCTTTTGTTTAAGTTAGAATAATGCACAGCCCTTTCAGGAGATCAAAGGAAGGAAGACGAGAGAGTCAGAATCACTTCCTGTAGGTTCTCAGCAGGCTGGCTAGGTCTCACCTTTGAAGATGGACCTCTCTACACTGTTCTCCCTTATCTTGGAAACTGTCATCTCCTCTGCATCTTCAGGCTGAAGGTTAGTAACAGCTTCCCTGGTACCCAGCATAGAGTTGCACGCTGTCTATTATGGTTTTCCAACACTCTGCTCATGTCTTTGGCAACAATGTCTTTCTTAACTTTGCTTCAAATCATCCTAAATTGAGTCTTTCTTCCTGGGACTCTGATTCATTTCACCTAAACATTATTTCTCAGAAAAGTTACTGTGGATAATAGTCCTTATAAAGACCCTACATGTTTACCAAATGAACTAATTTTAGTGCTGGTTCTGAATACTTACAAACGTCACCTGACACAATCCTTACAAACAGAATAATAAAAGCAGGCAGAATTTAATATGGATTTAGTCATGAGCATATGCCTTAATAATTGCAAGGGTTAGCTGTCAAGTTTTTAGTGGATCCTTTAAGAAATGTATTAAGTGGTTAGTTGTGGATTATGAATAGCAAACGGATACGTCAGGTTTACACTAAAATTTCGTGTGCCAGAATCAAATCAAAAAGTGCTACAATATTTCAAACAACTTAAATGTGAAAATGTGCTCTGGGGAAATCACCTTAAATTTCTCAAGTGTCTTTGGTGATGGCAAGACTCTGATGTCAAAGATATATATATATGAGAACTTTGAATAAACTTCCATAAAATAGGAAAACGAAAATAAAGTACCATTTCTCAATAAATGGATTTTATAAAGTACTAGTAGCCGGGTTCATGAATTTCATGCACATTAAAAGGGAATCAATTGTCCTAACCGGTTTGGCTCAGTGGATAGAGCATCGGCCTGTGGACTCAAGGGTCCCGGGTTTGATTCTGGTGAAGGGTATGTACCTTGGTTACGGGCACATCCCCAGTGGGGAGTGTGCAGGAGGCAGTTGATCAATGTTTCTCTCTCATCGATGTTTCTAACTCTCTATCCCTCTCCCTTCCTCTCTGTAAAAAATCAATAAAATATATTTTTAAAAAAGGGAATTAATTTGTGGAGATATTTTAATATTGCTATTTGCCCTTTATAATAGAAGTGTGAGAAATGAAAGGAAATTAGTAAAATGTATATGAAAATAATATATAAATTTATTAATAAATAAACAGTAACAAAAGGATATAACAGCAACAGAGGCATGATATAAAAACGACAAAAACATTGCCGGGAGCTGGTCCATCCTTGCTGTTTCAAGGGACCTGGCATATATGGCATACGGTTCTTAATATGTTTGCTCACAGAACGTTCTCTTTTAGGTTTTTCTTTTTAATGCCCGCTTTTAAAAAATAAAAAAGGGGGAATTTGCCGGGAGCTGGTCCATCCTTGCTGTTTCAAGGGACCTGGCATATATGGCATACGGTTCTTAATATGTTTGCTCACCTTCTTGGCGCTGTGTTTTAACCAAGGTCACCTCTCCGAGAAAGGTTGTTTCCCCAGGTAGGAATTTTTCCCTGAAGTCAGGGAGGGGATGAAACTCCTTAACTAAGTGCCAGGCGGGTAGTTAATCACTACAAACAATCATGCTTAAGCTACATAATCTTTACTCCCTGGAATGGAGATAAGAAACGCCCTAACCTTTGTAATAGAGATTGATAGGATTGAATCAACTGGTATAAATACAGATGTAACCAGACAGAGAGACAGAACTCAGAACACAGAACTTAGAACACAGAACTCAGGAGACAGAGCTTAGAACAGAATTCAGAAGACAGAACCTACACGGAGCCTGGAGACAGAAGAACTTCGCAGGAGAGAAATGGCAAAAGATCCTGGACTGAACCTGACTATAGAACATGGCAAGTGAACCTGACCAGGACCTGGCCACAGAACCTGGCTGGAGATCCGAAGCAGAACCTCTCTGGAGATCGAGACCATTCCTTCTTCACCGACTCCGTCCACACCTTTGGGGACCCCTGGACCTGCTGGGGCTGGACCCCGGCAAAACATGATATGAAAACAACAAAAACATGATATGAAAACAACAAAAACATGATATGAAAACAACAGTGATGTAAACAATGACTGATAACATGAATAATCTTATTCTAATATCTCCCTGTACACCATATTAAGAGTGAAAACACTTTCAGAGTGCTTGACTAATTTCCCTTGTGATGAAGTATTTAGGACTTTAACTGTAATGTCACATGCTCTTCAAACTCGAGAGAAAGTAATGTATAACTGACCATGTGTGAAAACGGGTTCAGATAGGAACATGCCTACTCTGTCTAGAGTTTGTCCTTGTGATTTATTAATAGTCATCACAAATGCTGGCATCACGGGAAACCGTCATTGAATCAATTTAAATTGGAGGCCAGTGTCAGATAGGGACAAATTAATTCTTGGAATCAGAACAGCCTCTCCCTCTGCAGATCCCATTAATAGTTCAGCTTAGATAATGTTAAGTCGTAATCTTTTTATAATAAATCTGGTACCATTACAAAGACCCCATTTACTATTGAGATTTCTCAATAGCATGATGATTGCACCCACTTTCAATTTTAATTTATGACATGGCATTCCCAAAGGAGTAATACTATTAAAAAATTCGATGGGAAAATTTTCCTTTTCAGCATCATCTGTGGAATCAATCAATGAATCATCACTCAAATATGTGTGAAAATCTCCATCAAATATATCCAAAATTTCTTCATTTAATTTTTGAACATGTTCATTTTTTTGACAAAGAATTTCATGTTTAGATATATTTTTAATATTATCTATAGCTATAGTATTTCTAAAGGCAGCTTCAATAATAGATCCATTATAAATCATTTCACAGGGGATTTCAATAATATCCATTCCTAAATGATAACTGCTATCAAGTTTGCCATCTCCAAGTTTTACTAACCATTCACTATAAACAGAATCCTCTGATCTCATATTTGTTGTAAGAGACAACTTTCTGAAACATCCCCAAACATTGCAGCACTTTAAACTCGTTTGTACTACGGCTGATCACATAGCATGTGGTACAATTCTGAGACATTGTCAAAAATCCCCTCCAAGAAGAAGAACATTCCCACCAAATACAACATTCAAATTCATAATTTCTCTTAGTAATCTATCTATGGCGCTTATAGCATGACTGGATGCCGTGGTGCATTCATCAATAATGAGAAGTTGGGCCTTTTTAATAGTTTTAGCAACTTCACTCTTTATATTGAGTCTAGAAATTGAAGTTTCATTTAACGGAATCGGTAATTTATATTGGGAATGAAAGGTCCTTCCACAGAGAAGTAAATTTGCAGCAATTCCTGTAGATGCTGTGGGTAAAACGGTACCACCACAACCTCTAATATAATGTATTAAAACTTTATACAGATATGCAAGTGAATAGAATTAGTAGCTGGCAGGCCCCTGACAGCAAGCTGGCCACCTGTCGTTTCCATGAGAAATGCGGCTCCCTCCTCCCTCCTGTCAGGGTCTGGGGTGCAGGTGAATGGGGTTTCTGGCTGGCAGGCCACTGACAGAAAGCTATCCAACAGCAGATTCTGTGAGGAATGGGGCTGCCTCCTCCTTACTGTCAGGGTCTGCTTTGAAGGCCAGCCACGCCCCCTGTTGGGCCAGACCCAGAGTTATACCACGCAGTGGCCTCCACCTCAGCAACCCAGGACTGACTGCTGCTGGGCACTCCTGGGACTCCGAGGGTGGGTTCTTCCCTCAGGCCTCGTGGGAAACAGCTCGGGGAGGGCTCAGCCCTTGGCAAGGCAACCCACGACTCAGCACTTCCACGCTCTGCTCTGAGGGTGGGTTCCTGCCTGAAACCTCACCCTCCAGGAAACAGCTGGGGGAGGGTGCAGCCGTTTCCAAGACGACCCCTGCAGGACTGACTTCCTTCTGGTTGGTCGTGCTTCTGGCCATGATGTTACACCTAGGGTTTTTATATAAGTAGATACTAATTTAAATATATGCATTATTAAATTGATAAGCATTGCAAGATGACATCTAACCATGCCAAGAATATCTTTAAGAATTTAACTTTTCAGAATCCTGAAAACAGTGGAAAAATATTATCCATTGGAAAAATGAATTGCAATTTACAATTGGTTCACTTTATGATCAGGGATATGTAGTCCTTCTCCTCCTCAAACATAATTTCTCAGTGACTTTTAGACTCATTGACTAGGATTAGTGGTTAGAGTTAGAGGTTAAGGTTGGGAGTTAGGGTGAGGGAGAAGGTTCAGGTGAGGGTTAGTGTGAGGCTTAGGTTTAAGGTTATGGTTAGGGTGAGGGTTAGGGTTAGGATGAGGGTTAGAGTGAGGGTGAGGTGAGGGTCAGGGTGAGGGTGAGGGTTAGGGTTAGGGTTAGGGTTAGATGCCCTTCCACAACCACTGCCACTGCCCCCTTCTTGCTTTAGCTCCAAAGTTTCTCCCCAGCTGACTGACTCCACCTTTAACCTACATTCTTTTATTCCTCTTCACAAGTCTCCTGATTAATTATTCTTTAAAAAGATCTATTGCACTTATTTTTGTTAATGTTGAATTCTTTTCTTCTTTGAATTCCAAATTCAATACTTATGACTAATTTGGTAATGAGTCTCCTCACAAATAAAGTTATGAGTATTTACTTCACATGAATCAAGTTCTTACTAATTTTTTAAAAATTTAAGATGTGGTAAAAATGTCGCATTTGAAATTATATTTAGCCTCTATGGGTAAGCACAATGAGAGCATGGAGGAGCCTAGCTTAGTATATTTAGTTGATAAAATAATACTCCAACTTTTTTCCCTCAGTGCCAGAGCAACATCAGATGTCTGAAATTCTAATTATCTTCACCATGGCATTTGACAATTTTTCAACCTTAAAATAGGTTAATAAAACCCCAAAATAGGTTTAATAAAATATAAAACTGTCCAGCTGGAAATATCTAGTTCTTACAACTGGTAAAAAAAAAATAATAATAATAATAGAAATGCTTTTCTCATCCTATCTTTCAAATATATTACAAATGTATGTAAAGGTCATAAAATTGAATATTAAGTATATTTGCCATAATGCCTGATACTGTAACTCAAATTATTCTTCAATGAATCACAGACTATTCAACTACTGTAAGAAATCAAGAGGAAAGGGAGTGTGTTTAGCCCGGAGAGCAGCAACAATTCAGCTTCCTTTTCATGTTTCCAAAAGCAGAATTACAGACAGAGGATAAGTAGGGAATTTGAGAAAGGCTTGGGGATGACCTCAGATAATTAAGTAGCAGAGGAGATACTATTCACATTTCAGTAAATGTTAACCTCATTCAAGATGAAAACACATCCAGAAAGATGTGGAGTTGGTGCAAAAATTACTAGACATTTTCAGCAAAATGAAATTGTATGATCAAGGCTGAACTCAGTACTAAGTGGAAGAGGAATATAAAAAGTATCTTAAAATAGTTCAACAAATTTCTCCCAAAATAGCTTTAATAGTGCTTAAAGCTCATATCTCATGGAGAATGGCAAGAGCAGTGTATGGGGGAAAAATATCACCTTAAAGGATCAGTGTTTGCACTTCTGATTACTTTTAAATAAAAAAGGGAACATTATATCCTACTAAAACAAAAGAAATGAGTGCCATTAAAAAATAAACAAACAATAGCAACAGCAATAAAAAACATATCAAATGCATCTCAACATCCTACTTAAAGACATAAAAATTATTTAGGTAGAAGTAAGTATTAGCACTTGAAACTGAAAACAAAAGGTAGAATCATGACACATTTATTTTATTTCAATTCCAAGTGGATTCCTGTTTATCTGCATATAAAACTAGTCTGGGGTCAGTGACTATGGTTTTTTACTGCATATATCTTCTCTTCTGTACCTAGTCAGACAATATAAATATTGAACGTCCCTGCCAGCACTTTTTTCTATGTAATTTTCCACAAAATGGTCTAAGTTACAGATATATCCTAAATTGTATCTATTTTAAAGCAAGTGACACTTTCTTTTAATATTGGCAGTTTACAACAAAATTGATGTGTACTTCATTAGATCATTTAATAATGTGAAGATAACTAGAAAATATTAGATTACACCAGAAAAGTGATGTCACACAAGAATTATCACACAAATTATTTTCATAGCAACGAGTACCATAACAATTTTTCTTCACGGGTTGTCATAAAGATGAAATAAAATAATGGGCGAAAGCTCTCAGAAATGCGTCTACACTTAGTAAGTGCTCAATAAGTTAGCTGTTATCATTTTCATTGTTGCTATTATTAGTTTTATATTTACAGCACATTTTGGGCTGCCTTCACCCATGTGTGACGCTTACATATTTTCATAAGCCACTTATTCGGAAGACATTAAGTGAATACCTATGGATTATTAGGCAATGTATTAGACTAGTAAAGTTTCTTTTTTTTTTACTTTTAAATTTTTTTTATTGATTTTTAGAGAGAGAGAGATGAAGGGAGAGAAAGAGTGAGAAACACTGATGTGAGAGCAATACATAGCTCACCTGCTTCCTGCACTCCCGCCTTCCTGAGATCTAGCCTTAAACATGGGCCTGTGCCCTGACAGGGAAATGGACCAGCAACCTTCTGGCGCATGGAGGAGGCCCAGCCAGCTGAACCACACAGGCCAGGGCACTGGTAAAGTTCCTTGCAGTTTGTAAAGATAGAAAGGGACATCTAAACTAAGACAATTAAGTGTGGCAAGTGCTGTGAAAGAGGAAGGACTGGGCCCCATGACAGCATGTGAAGGAAAGCCATGCGCGTGTGATGGGACGAGGGCAGCTGGGGAGAGGTGAATGACCAGGCAGGGAAGGCTGTTCAGACCAAGCGAAGCAGCCATATGCCCCAGGACTAACACCGTCACTCGCCCAGAGTTTTCTTCATCTCGTTTGCCTCTAGAGCCCAGATATTAGACTCAGATAAGCAGGCATTCAGCTGGAATAGATACAGTCTGAGTCCGTGCACAAGCACAGATACCCATCCGAAACCTGGGTAGAGAAATAAATTGACTAGAAAGGAGAGACAAGGACAATTTAGGCTCTTTTTTTTCTGCTTCAGTATTTTTATTTTGTTTGCAATGCTGCATGCTTATTTTTTTAATAGCTGTCTAGACATAAGTGAGATAAAGCTGGTTAAAATAATGTAAATGAACTTTTTAGTGCTTTTATTTTTAAAGCTAACAATATTTTGATTTAACTGGAGCAGTATGACACGCAAAAGGCTCTGATGTGTAAGAAGAGAAATGTTTCTGAAGAGTTTTATAGAGAAAAATATCTACATAAATAATCCTCTTTTCCACTAATGGACTTATATTTTGACAGAAAAATAAAAAACTTTCAATTTATAAAACAATTTCATGCACATAAATTTAAAAAAAAGTATTGAAAAGATATTTTATAATATAGTAAAATGTTAAAAATTAACCATAGTCCTTTGATTCAAATGCCATTACAGCTTACTGAGGAAATTCATTTATATCAAATATTTTTAAAATATATTGAAACATTAAAATTGAACTGGAATGTGTGGTCTTTCCTCTGGGCAGGATGCAAAGGTGAATTCCCAGGTTCTTGTCCTGATGGGTTCAAAGAATGAAGCCACAGACAAAAGGTGATAGGTGAGAAGTACAGGAACTTTATGCAAGCAGACATTACCTCTAAAACCTAATTCTAAATTCTAAGCCTAAGACTCTGTCCCTCCTGGGTGGACAGAGGGCCCCTGGGAAGGGTGACCACTGCTTTGTTTCCCTTGAGGCATTAAATAGGCCACAGTTCTTTGTCTGAACCTGACCCCTTCTTATTGGCCATTCTGCTGCATAGAACTAGTTCTCAAAGCTCAAAGCCTACGAGGTGTCCCCCATGTTCTCTCCCCCTTATCCTGTTGGTTAGAGTCACTTCTGATTTATCTTATAGCTCTCCCAGTTGTGCTGGCAGAGAAGGCCTTATCTGATGGCCCTCCCAGCTACTCAGGTCAGGGCTGCTTTTGGCCTAACTTATGGTCACTTTAATTGCTCAGGCCTGGGATACTCCTGTCTTTGGTTTATGGCTGTCTTAATTGCAAAGGCCAGCTATCCTTCTATTTGCCTGTGGAATTTCTTTATTCCCCATACAAGTAAGATAAACACCCTGGCATCTTCAAGTGAAGCAGGAATTTTGGGGGAACATAGGCAGGCTTAGGGATTTTTTAGAATAGGGGTCCATGGGAAAGTGCATGGCTGCAGACTGGGAGAAGGTACATTTCCATAACACAAGGACTCCAGGTGCAGTTACATCTCCATAAGAAAAGGGAGCAGCCACAGTTGCATTTACATAAGACAAGGGAACTGGAAGTAGCCAGGAAAGGTCTATATTTACAAAATAAAGAGAAGGAAGCCCTTCATTCAGATGGAAAAGAAGAAAACCCAGAGGAATGGAAGGACTATGAGGAAGGAGGGCCTTAGGAATCACTATAGTAACCAATTTGAAGGGGAATATGGACCAATAAGAGGGGATATCAGGACACAGGAACTGCAGCCTTTATAAGTCCTGGAGAAAAGGGACTCAGTGGGACCCTTTCGCCCCTCCCTACTTGGTATTCTGTTCAATGGGACTCTTCCCCCTCCCTATGTGGGAGTCAGTTCAGTGGGACTCTTTCCCTCTCCCCACGGGGGACTCTGTACTTGTTCTTCAATAAACCTCCACCTTTGCTATACCACTTTCTGTCCGTGGGTTCATTCTCTTGATTCCCGTGGACAAAGAATCCGGGTTCCAGTCCAAAAATTTGGTATCACAAGTCTCCATTATGTATTCCTTCCCCCATAGACCCCTCTTATCTCTAAGATTTCCTAAACCCGCCTAATTAAGCTAGATAGCTAACCTTTTCAATATTAATTTCTAAGACTTCTTATTTTGGGCCACACTTGTCCATCCCTACCATGTCATTGTGCAACACTTTGCACGTACTATTCAAAGGAGTTTTAGGGGTAAAAAAAAGCAGGTTTAGGGAGTTTTAGGAATTAGGGGGTCCATGGGGGAGAACTGCAGGGCTGCAAAGCTGGGAGCTGCCAGAAGGCACACATTCACAGAACAAGGGGGCTGGGAGCTGCGGAAAGACACACATTCACAGAATAAAGGGAGAGGAAGCCACACATTCACAGAATAAAGAGGAAGGCCACAGGGAGTAGAAAAGCTAAAGGGAGAGGAAGAGGGGACCCCCACATGGGGTTTGAGCTCTGAAGCTGCTATAGTGACCAATCAGAGGGATATCAGGACACAAAAACTGCAGCCTTTATAAACCTTAGAAAAGAGGGACTTAGTGGGTCTCTCTCCTCACCCCTCCCCTCATGGGAGTCTGTGCTTGTTTCCCAATAAATTTCCACCTTTTCCTATATCACCTTTTGTCCGTGGCTTTATTCTTTGAATCCACCTGGACAAAAAAATGGGAAATCACCTTTACATCCTGCCCAGAGGAAAACAATATATATATATATATATATATATATATATATATATATATATATATATATATGTGCCTAAATGACCTCTGAGCAGCTGACTGGCTGACCATTCAACCATCCGACCTGTAACTATGATGCACACTGACCACCAGGGGGCAGATGCTCAATGCAGGAGCGGAAACCACAGGCATGGAAACATGGAACAGACTGATGAATCTCAGAGGGAAGAGGGGGATGGGGGAAGGTGGGAAGAGATTAACCAAAGATCTTATATGCATACTAGAGGCCCCATGCATAGATTCGTGCACTAGTGGGGTCCATCAGCCTGGCCTGTGCCCTCTTGTAATCCAGGATCTCTTGGGAGATCTCAGAAAGCCAGTTTCAGCCCGATCCCCACAGTCCAGGCAGAGAGACCCCACTCGTGCACTGGGCCACTAGTGATTAAATATTTGTGGAATTAACAAGGTCCAAAGTTTTCATAAATATACAAAGTTTTCATTCTATTTCAAACAATTAAATAGTCTGCATATTACACTGATTTATGTTTTTTATTGCACTGCTGCTACTGTAAGGCCGCTGAAACCTCCCTTCCCCCTCTTAACTAACTTTTCCAGTAAGCCCTGGTTATTGTAAGAACAAAGAGAAAACCCCCCTCCTCCTGTGTTTTAACTGACCTTTCCAGTAAGCTCTGGTGCCCTGGTCTGGTCATAGCATAGCTATCTTATCTCTTCCTGGGATCATCTTATCTCTTCCTGGGATCGGTATGTGTAAAGACAGACCACCCTGCCCCTTAGGAAAGGAGTCAACTACTAACACAGGTCTGCCCCCTAGGAGATGAGTCAACTGTTAACTGTTAACCTAGTTCCCTGTTTTACCGGCCACCTGCGTGTGGTTTTTGCCTTTATAAACTCATGTCCTGCAATTGCTCAGGGCTCCAGTCAGCCAGCACTTCCCTTGTGTTGCTGTCTGTCTGCCTGAGAGCCCCTGCGCTGCGCTTGTAATAAAGAACCTCTTGCTTTTGCATCAAGTTACGGTCTCTGCGTTTGACTTGGGGTCGTCGCCCCCTCCGTCGGACTCACCGGGGGTCTTGGGACCTTACACTACTATAAAAATATAACATCTCCTTTTCAGCTAAAAGGCACTAGGACATCACAGAAGACTAAAGGTTTAGGGGTTGATTCTATGCCCCTTATTGATAGTGCCTTCACTTTCTCCAGCACTATATCAAGCTCTCATTTACCACAGGTGTTCTCCTCACCCTTTCTTCTTAAATGGAGGAAGGGCAATTTATTTCTATTAATATACAAACATTTAAGGAACTTTTTAGGTCTGATCAAATAACTGAATCAATACCTCTCCCCCTGGAATTGACATTTCAGGTCATTTCACTCTGGACATTCCCTTTTGCTGAGACCACACTTTACTTGCTGAGACCACATTCCATTATCTCTCCCCTCTGGACATGCACAGAAAATTCCCCGTCCAGAAAAAGCCTCCAAAAGTCCTTTGAAAACTGCTGACTCCTGTCACTGGGTGCTGGAGCCATTCACTCTCAGTTACCAGGTGTGCAGGTGTACGGATGATCCAATAAATTCATAATCCCTCACCATTCTGGCCTCATGTGTTCCTCCTTTGGTGACCTAACATTTGGTGCCAAAACCCAGGAGGATTCCACGGGAAAGGGGAGCCATCATCCTGGCTTCAGTCACTGCAAGTTTGCTACTGGGAGAACAGTAGGCAGGGGCAGCTCATCCTGGGCTTACCTGTGAATCTTACTCAGGTGACTCGATTGCCAGCCTTACGCCCCGCCACCCGCCCCCCTCCTCCTCCCAACCAGCCAAGAAGGATGCCTGACCAGAAATCTCTCCTTTTCCATTCCTGACCCTCCATCCCACACTGGCCAATCTTCACTAAGTGAGTGACATTCCACAATTCCCTTTGTCCAGGGTCTTCTGCCCACTCTCTCTCACTGACTTCTCGGAAGTCTCTCTCTCAAAAGTCCCAGCACTAGGCCAGGAGACTCCTCAACCATTTGACTTTGGGTCCTTCTGGATTGGGGACGCCCAGTCCAGAGGGTCACCTCTTATCTCTCATGGTGATTTGTTTAGCAGCAGGGACGCCTGCTCTAAATAGTCACCTTTGGCTTTGTGGTCTGTCACTGACCCTTTCTCTCTCATGGGCCATGCCATACTCCCTTTGCACACTCACGGGGGAGGTTATGCCCAATCACCTCACTTTACTTTGTAACACTGCCTGACCACAACATAAACTAGATCGTAAGTCTCAATGGCCTGAAAACAGCATTTTCAATTTTAACACACTGAGAAATTTAGATAATTGATGTCACTGCAATGGAAAATTTTCAGTAATTCCCTACGTCCAGGCCTTTTTCACCCTTCAGTCCCAATCCTCTCTCTCTCTCTTGCCCTACCCACTAGATCTTTCTCCTTCACACAAAACATCTTACCCCTAACACTTCTGATTCTGAATCTACTTTTGACCCAGCAGATCACCAACCTCCACCCCTTTATACATCCCCTCCCTCACCTGCAGTAGATTCCCAAAACCCAGAACTTCCTAACCAGCAACCACCTCTCCCTGGTGCTGAGAGCCCAAATCCCAAGAATACAAGCTCCAAAAGAGCCTTTTCCCACCTAACACTCGCTCTTGGGCCAGCCAGAGACTCCCCTCCTCAACAGCCTCTTCTATTACCGCACCCATTCTACCCTTGAGACGGTAGCAGGAACTGAGGGTATTGTGATCAATTATGAAAAACTTAGTGAAATCACTCAAGGCCCTGATGAAAACCCAGCTCTTTCTCTTCCTCCTCACGAAGGCCTTACAGAAATTTAACACCTTAGACTCCACTTCCCCAGAGGGAGTCTTTCTTCTAAACACCCATTTTATATCCCAATCAGCCCCCAACACAGACCATAAACTTTGAAAAATAGACACAGGTCCACAAATCCTTCAAAAAGACCTTGTTAACCTGGCCTTTAAGGTCTTTAATAATAGAGACAAGGAGACCCAAATCCCAAAACAAAGGCAAGATCAGGCCAAGGCTGAGGCCCCGAAGGAGGCCTTCCAGTTACTAGCCACCACTCTCATGAACCCCAAACAAAGTGCCGGTCCTCCTACCGAGGGTGAGTCAGGGGCTAAGCCTCCTCTGGCTTATGCTTCAAATGCAACAAGGAAGGACACTGGGCCAAGCCCTGCTCAAACCGAGACCCCCTCCCGGGCCCTGCCCAAGGTGCAGAAGGGCAGGCCACTGGAAATCAGACTGTAGTCTGGCCCCTCAGCCAGTCCATCAGGGCCGCTCTCTGAATCTGGTTTGGAGCTCCCAGACCTCCTGGGACTGGTCACCAAAGACTGAAGCTGCCCAGGCCCTGGCAGGGCCCCACAGACTGACATCACCAGGACAGAGCCTCGGGTAATGACTGTGGTGGCAGATAAGCCTATCTCATTTTTAATTGACACTCGGGCCACTAATTCTGCTCTCTCCAGATTTGCTGGGACCCTTGTCCACTCCTCAGTCTCTATTATGGGGGTTGACAGGTTAGTCTCACAGCCATTAGCCACCTCACCTCTACACTGCATCTTAGTAAATACTCTCATTCACTCTTTTCTCATTCTACCTTGGTGCCCGGCCAGGGCTACCATACATCCCCTCATAAAGCCCAGTTGTCCCAAACCACAGTCACCTGCCGCAGTTTCACTCTCTCACCCCAAAGGCTGAGCCATTCCTTGGACTATAAATGCCTTATCTCCTTATCTCCTCTATGACTGTCCCCTCCTCTGAACAAGAAAACTTTTCCTTTCTCAGGCTCACTGGGAACTCTTGCCTCCAGGTTCACAACTTTAGTTTTCTTGCAAAGCTCCTCTATGACATGACATGGGGAAGGGACTTCCTCACCGAGCCTTTAGATCCCAAGGCCAGCATTCTCACCCCTTTAATGCTCTGAAAACTGCTCTGACCTCAGTGCCTTCTCACGCCTCCCCCCCCCCCCCCCCCCGCGCCACCTTTCCCAAAGAACAACTTTCTTTACTGCACATGCTTACTTAACAGTCTCGCTATTATCAGAAGTTGAACTCATTATTACCCAAACCTTAGCATGTTACCTCTAAGGAAAAATGTGGCAATTTTAAATCCAAGCTGCTAGAGGCCTGGGAACAGGCTGCAGGGCAAGCTCCCTCCTCCTCCTGCCTTTTCTCCAGCCTCATATGCCTAGACATAATTTTCCAAAGTCTTTGGTAACTTAAAGACTTTGGAGCATTGCTGGGCTAAATGATAAACATCTAAATATTTTAAAATAGCATACAAAACTGAAACATTGATTACTAGATATGTTTTAATTCACCTGCTCTTAGTTTTTATTACAGAGGGTCTCTTGTACTTTGTTGAATGTATATTTTCTTGAAAGTAAGAGTAAGCTTAAAGTGTGTTAATAAATGTCAATCTAAGAAATGCTGGTTGTTTGCTTTTTTGGCTAAAGCTGGTTATTTGTGAATGGGTAGAAATGCTTGTGAAAGTTCTAGAAAAGTTTGTCACCCCTCACGTTCAAAGGGACCCCTTCTCTAGTAAGCTAAAGGAGCCCCACCCAGGCTCTCTCCTTTTGGCTTAAGTCCTTATATTTGAGCCTAGACTTTATTTATTTCCACTGCCCATTCATAGTCCTTGACACTATCATTGAAATCCTCAATAGGTCTTCCTGCTTGGTATTTAGGACCCCCTCTCCCCTTTTCTAGCCTTTTTAAAAGTCATTCACTGCAAAGGACGCCAAGTAGAGAATGACCTCGTAATACAGAGAAACAACAAAGCAGACCAGGAGACCAAGACAATGACTCAGAGAAAGCCTCCATCTCCCCAACTCTTAGCTAAACCCCATATAATGCCCCAATACACTCCAGAGGAACTTCAGTCCCTATTAACTCTTGGGGCCACTCAGGAAGATTCATGGTTAAAATTTCAGAGAAAATGTATCCTACCCCAGGGACAGGCCCATGATATGTTACAGCAGCGGTTCTCAACCTGTGGGTCACGACCCCTTTGGGAGTCGAACAACCCTTTCACAGGAATCGCCAAAGACCATCGGAAAACACATATATAATTACATCTTGTTTTTGTGGTTAATCACTGTGCTTTAATTATGTTCAATTTGTAACAATGAAATTGGGGGTCACCACAACATGAGGAACTGTATTAAAGGGTTGCAGCATTAGGAAAGTTGAGAACCATTGTCTTATGGGCTATTCACAATTCCCTACATATTGGATACGTTTAGAACAGCTAAAACCCCTCATCACATGTTTGAGCCTAGCCTGCCTACTGCAAGATATCACCAACACCTGTTCTACGTGTTACTCAGTATCTCCACTAGGGCAGGTTAGATTAGACCTCCTTCTTTCCCCACTCATCAGTCAAGGGGCCGAATCTCTGGAGAAGACTGGCAAATTACCTTCACTCATTTCTTTCTTGTCTCTCCGGATCCACTTAGGTCCCCTCTTCACGCTGCCCTACTCTCCACAATCAGGGGTAGTTAGCCTGTTCAGTGTCATGATACAAGAAAGATACATGTTCAAAACTTAGAGGAAAACAAAGCTTTCCTGGCTATCAGATTTTAAAAGCTGAGTCCCTACGTGGTAAAAATTGGACTTAAAAAAAATGTCTGGACACAAGCATGATGGGGTGATGTGGGAGGTAAGACATCCACAAGAAGAAAAATCCAGGAGTAGGAGAGAGATTGGAAGTTGTGGGGCCAGTCACCCCTGAGCCACAGGGGGAAAGAGAACCTTCCAGATGGTTCTGAGGGACCTGTGAGCAGCCTCTGTCCTCCCACCTACACCAGATCCCTCGTTCTTTCTTAAGCACATAAGTATGCTCCTGCCTCAAGGCTTTAGCACCAATCTTATTCTTTACTGCTTTTCCCTCTCATAACCTTGTCCCTTGTCACCTTCAGTTTGTCCAAATGTCACCTTCTCAAAATGGCCTGACTCTGACTGCTTCCTTTAAAATAGCAATCCTCCCGCCTCCAGGCAATTCTCAACCCCATTCTCTGTGTTTCGTCTGCAATCCTCATCACCTTGAAACATAACTGTACTGTTTCCTTACTTTGGTATGTTGCTGTTTGTCTTTCCTCACGAGGACATGTGTTCTATGAGAATAGAGTTTTTGTCTCTTTCATTGGGTGTATGCACCAATGAAACAGAAACCCCTGAAGCAGCTTGACCTCCAAGAAGGTGTCTAATAATTACTTTACAAGTTAATGAATAAGTACAGAGTCCAGGCTATATGAAGCTATTATTTTTTAAATATTCTTTTAAAATGTTCTGCGAATTAAAACATCTCTTCCCTTCTCAAACCCACACCTGGACTGTTATAATAAATGCTTCTGAATCTCTTTTCAGATTACTTTAATCTTTGTGTTTAAATTGCTTCCATTCTCAAGATGCCTTGTGCTATTCAGTGTATGGATTCCCGTGTCCAAGTTTCTGAGAATAAAGCTTGTAGAATATTCCACCAAATACAAGGGAAGTTGTGAATTTCTTTTATACCAGGATCAATAACCATCTGAGTTGGACAGATTAAATTAGCCACAGGCTGGTTTGGACGCAGGAGGAAAGATGGATAGCTTCTTTGAGTCACTTGTAGTTGTATACAAAGTGTTTGTTAAAATTTCAAAGAGAAATAAGGCACTGAAATGCAAAGGTAAACATTCTGCTTTAAAGTGATAGAGACAAATGGCCTTCTACAGCTCAAACCTTTTCAGAATTGGTATAGATCATCTGCATTATGTTTTTGTGGTGCCTGTGAAAAGGATGTGTGGCGAAAGGCACTACTTGAAATTCAGTTCCAATATCATGTTGGCTGAAAAGCTGTGCTTCTTCGTAAGTCCAACCAAATACACTGACATTTTCAGAGTGCATCTGATACATTTCAATAATTAATTCTTAAGTCAAGAAAGAGTCAAGAAATCAGATGAAGAAGCACAGTAGGTTGAAAATTGCCAGTGGGAAGGGAAAAAATCAGCCACAGATAGAGCCTTTTCAAGCTGTAAAGAGGTCAGTGGGATACCACTGGGAACAGGGATGAAGCTTCAGGGTTTTTCATTATTGTTATTTACATAAACCACCCAGAGAGTAATGTGAGCTGCTCAGTCCATAACTGTGCACAAATTGGTAGACTCAAAAAGAAAAATGCAATCACATAGTAGAAAGAACCAAATCAATGAAGTACATGCATAACAAGCAGTCGGAGGAGACAGATCTCAAACAAACAAACAAAAATCTCTTTTAAAGAAAACAAATTGTGGGAAAATTATGCTGTGCAGAAATAAAAAACTGCTCCAACAAACCTCCATCAGAAAGTTTTATCTATGTTCTAGACCTGGCCTTTATGATGGGATCAGAGAGGGTGCCACAGAATTGCCAACTGAAACACTAGAATTATATTAGTAGTTGAGCATTTTTTAATGTAGAAAAATATATTTCATATAAAAGGTATAAGATATGCCACGATTGTTACTGAGAGACACTAACATCATTTCAAAATATCTGTTTTGAAAATATATTGTTCATGATGTCTCAGGTTATGATTTTGTTTCTGCTTCTAAGTAACCTTTCTCCTCAATACTATCAATGAAACTGCAATAAAAATAAAATTCATAATTTAAATTACTGAGAGCGAATTTAAAAATGCTAATGTAACTTATTTTATCATCTATTTCTTAAAAGTGTATATTGTCCTTTTCATCATAGACAGGCAGACACAATCAGAGCACTGTATTCAGTGACCCACCGAGAGTATTTCTTTACAGTGTCTTTCAGCAGAAGATCCCAGGAAAGATGAATGTACAGAGAAAGATATGATATGTATGCATAACGCCTCTAGCATGTTTTATCAGGTGAAATTCACCCATGGGAAGTAAAAAAAATACCTCTATAGGCAAATGTCTACAACCTGCATAAGAAGCACTAGATGACACTATCATAATGCTAGTTTGATCAATGGTCAAAGCTACTAATAAGGAAAATAAAATAACAATATGCTTATTTTAAAATTAATGACAATGTCAGTGTGTGCTCTGGCATTCTATAATCTGGTAATAGGAAATGAGAGTGTGTTAGATACTGCTAGACAAAGCCCTTTGTATTCCTTGCTGCTAGGCCAGTGCTTAATACATAATAGGTAGTCAACTTACTAGAAAAACATATATCATAGCCCGCAAGAACTTCTAAGGAAGTAATAATTTGTAAAAATAAGTGTTTTGCATTTAGAAATTCACTGCATGATTCCTTATAACTCAAGTGATATAAAAAATAGTAGTTTCCAATTGTTTCTGTGAGCCACAGAAAAGGATGACTTTTTAAGGAAAGTACATTATATGTACTTACAGTCCAATTTTATTTTCTGAGTGAAATAGTAAAATATACTACACAAATGGGTGGAGTAACAAGTACATTTGATTGTTTAAAACTCAGCTTGAATAATGTAAAGTGGTCATGGCTTAGAGAAGGAATTTTCCTTATGTGAAAGGATTTGTTATTTGGCAAGAAAATATCAAGAGTCATTCTTTTTATTTTCGGGGAAAATAAATTATCTAAGACAGGAACAAGTGACTTTGCACTAATGCACTTCCCAATTAAATTATATGGCAATATTTCAAAACTATAAGCAGGGAAGCTATTGGCTGAAATTATACCTCCTTATACTAAAATAGAAGATGATATCTAAACATCTTAGATGCTCAAGTCAAATGGTTTGAAGAATTCCAACCTCTTCTTTGCTTAGGGCTTGACTAATTCCTATACTAGGACTGGACAAAGCTCATAGCATAATCCAATCAAATCCTATTTAATGATACTTGGAAACTCAGAAGGAGACTATTTGACAGAAAGTGTAAGGAGAACTCTTGCCCTGGACAAGAATTTCTGATGACTGCACTATTCTGGAAAAGCTGCTAGATCAGGTGAGTACAGAATCAAGCTCTGAATAGAGAGAATATGTCTTAAAAGTGAACAAACATATTAGTATCAGATGTGAGGAGTTAATCAGATGTGGGGAACTGCAGAGCTACTCCAGAGAGCCAGAAGGGAGTTGGCTCCACATGTTTTGTGGGAAGGTTGTGGGAACAAATTCCTTGCAAAGAAAAACAAACAAATGAAACAATTAATCAAAGGAACCAGCTGATGTTGTAGGGACTTGAAAGTCTTAAATATGGAGGTGAATTATTATGGTAATTTGAATAATAATAAAAAAAAAACTAGGGGATCTGGTGGTAAGCTGCTATACTGATACAAGAAGTTCAGGACCTTAGATTCCCTAAGGTTGCAGTAAGAAAAAAAGGGGAAACAAGCAAAATAAAGAGTGCAATTGGTAATGATAATGAAGCATCCATCTTATATAAAAACTGCTGCTTGAAATTTTAACCCTGCTATTTCTGGCTTCTGTAAATGCTTGCTGGCTTAAATAATAAGGAAAATAAGACTACTCCCATTTCAGAGAGCCCATTAAACCTTCTCCAGACGAAGTTATCAGTGCTGGCATCAGGCCAAGCCTTGGGTCGAGGTCTCAAAGCGCCAGCACACAGGGCCCTTTAAGAATTTGCAAAGGGAACCGGAAAAAACCCATATTGGGGAGACAAAGAGGGTAAGATGGTATAAATACAGGAAACTTCCTGTGTGATTTCACCCAGAATTTGAGAGCCATTTTCCTCTGGGCCCGCACGTAATAATAAATGTAACTCCATCTCTCTAAGCGTTGCTTGGTTCTTCTCCGGTTTTTCTGTAACAATAACATAAGTACCAAGGTGGAGCAAAAATTAAAGTCTCTCTAATAACAAACATGAAATATAGTCAGTATAGATTGAAATAACGGTCACTTCAGCAAACAGTTGGAATTAGTGTCAAAAGTGTGAATTATTTGATCTCCACACTGTCAGGAAGGGTACATTATACTTGATCTATTACTGAAACCATTGGACCAAATACTATTAGAGCTCTCATTGGGACAAGGCATGCAAATCAGGAACCTAGTTTATTTATAGAAAAAGGAAAACATTTTATAGGATAAAGAGAGTATAAATATAATGTTATATTAAATGTATATAAAAGATAGACTAGTTTACCAAATCTCTTAGAAAATGAAATGCTACCAACTTGGTCATCTGTTCTAACTAGAATATGTATGTAATTAATATCCTTGCTTTAAATTGTTTGACCCTGATATTAATAGCATTGGCTACTCATTAACACTGCTATTATTCATAGAAGACCTGTTTCAAGGTAAAACTAGCTTATTAAGCTAAATCCATTTACAAGGATAAAAATTAAATGTTTTCTTCTCACATAATAGATCACATCCGTCCTTTACATATGACTCTCAATAATCAAAAATTGTTTTGGAAGCAGATTTCAGTGTCCCATGTCACTGAATTTGATAATTCACTTTTAAAATTTTTATTTTCTGGCATGCTTTTATTGTAATTAAGTTACCAATAATACATTGCCTCCTAAGGTAGCTAATATGTTTTATTTATATTTAAACAATTATTTAAACTTTATCTTTTTCCAGTGCTTCTTCATCTATTTTAAACTATTTTAAACTTTAAATAGTTTTATTTTCTTTCAAAATAATAGCACTTTCTGACATCGTGTTCTTCACAATGAATGCAACTTGCATTTATATGTATTTTCAATAATTTTATTGTCATCTTATTCATTTCCCAGACACTTTATTTTTCTTTAAATTTTTTTCTCTTCTTCAGTTATCTATTCAAGTTGATTTCAGATCTGTCATTTACATTTGCACAAACTACTAATGAAGCTGAGGCAGTTGAATGATTACAAGAAAACAAAATTTGTCTAATCTGTTTAAACCTCACTAACATAAACACATTTTAGTATATTCATCTACCAGTTTTAGAACTGATAATATGGTTGACATCTTAAAACTTACTATTCATACTCCAACCTACTTTAAGATGACAGTTGACTTTAAGGCTAATAAAAATTTTTAACCACAACAACCACAACACCCAAAATTTGTTTTGGTATGTAAAGCGGTACTACTCAAAGATTAATAGTAGAATATACATACTGATAATACAAACTTCCATTCCATCATGTTAGTAGGAAGTTAATGATAAATAAGATAATCTAAGGCAAAATGCTTATTTTCTTGGGTTATGTTTTTGCAAATATCATATGTAGTCTATTAAATTTGGATTCTAAACATATTCATTTTGGTGCTATGTATAATTTATTTTAAATCATTCATATTGAAATGTCTGTTACAATTTTAGGTTGATTTTAAA
Organism: Myotis daubentonii; assembly: GCF_963259705.1. Classification (NCBI taxonomy): domain Eukaryota; kingdom Metazoa; phylum Chordata; class Mammalia; order Chiroptera; family Vespertilionidae; genus Myotis; species Myotis daubentonii. Next base: position 90,797,378 of record NC_081842.1, read on the forward strand.
ATATAAAACATACTATCACTTCTTTTGAATAATGACATAAATTCAATTTTTGACACAATAAATAATTAAATGTTAATGAATTAATGTGTCACTAAATGCATTTCTAGTTGTTAGATTAAAAAAACTTTTTAGATTTACTCTCTTATCAACTTTAATATAGGCAACACAGTAGTAATTATAGTCACCATCTATACATATTATTCATATGATTAATTTATTTCATAATTGGAAGTTTATAATTTTATCCCCCTCCAGACATTTAAACCATACCCTCACCACCCTACCCTCTTACAATCTATTCGCTGTACCTATGAGCTTGGCTTTTATTTTGTTTTGTTTTTTAGATTCCATATATAGTAAAATCATGCTGTATTCATCTTTCTCTGACTTATTTCACTTAGCGTAATGTCCTCAAGATCCATCCATATTGTTCATAATGGCAATATTCTATTGTTCTTTATAGCTGAGTAGTATTCCATTGTCTATAAATGTATGTCATATCTTCCTTATCTAGTCATTCATTGGTGAAAACTTAGGTTGTTTTGTATCTTGGTTATTGTAAATAATGTTGCAATGAACATGGGGTTACATATATCTTTTGTAGTTTGTGTTTTCATATTTTTTGAAAAATACCCCAAAGTGGAATTGTTGGATCATATGATAGGTTGCTTTCTCATTTTATTGATGATCTCCTTTGTTTTACCAAAGCTTTTTAGTTTGATATAAGACCACTTGTTTATTTTTGTTTTGTTGCCTTGCTAACAGAGTCAGATGTAAAAATTATTGCCAAGACTAATGTTCAGAAGCTTACTGCCTACATTTACTTTGAGAACATTTTTGTGTATGGTATAAGGTAGTAGTCTTCATTCTTTTGCATGGTTGTTCAGTTTACTAACATTTTATTTTATTTTATTTATTTATTTTTTTAAAATATATTTTATTGATTTTTTACAGAGAGGAAGGGAGAGAGATAGTTAGAAACATCGATGAGAGAGAAACATTGATCAGCTGCCCCCTGCACACCCCCCAATGAGGATGTGCCTGCAACTAAGGTACATGCCCTTGACCAGAATCGAACCCGGGACCCTTCAGTCCATAGGCCAACGCTCTATCAACTGAGCCAAACCGGTCAGGGCTTATTTTTATTATTTTGTTCTTAATCCTCACTCAAGGACATTTCCTCCATTGATCTTTAGGGCAAGTGGAAGGAAGATAGGGAGAAGGGATGAGAGAGAGAGACAGACAAAGAGATAGAGAGAGAGAGTCATTGATATGAGAGAGACATGTCAATTGGTTACCTCCCACATGCACCTCAACCAGAGCTGGGATTGAACCCCCAACCCAGGTATGTGCCACTGACCTGGAATCAAACCTGTAACCCTTTGGTGCCCAGGCAGGTATTCTAACCATTGTGCACCACCAGCCAGGGACTGGGCATATTATTTAATGATACATATTTATGATGTGTGTGTGTGTGTGTGTATATATATATATATATATATATATATATATATATATATGCCTTTGTGAGTATAAAATATATATGTACCTTGATATAAGCTTATATTTGTGTATACCTTGATGTAAACATATTTGTTTACATACATGTATATAAACATAATAGGTGATAGTATTTTTCAATATATATTATTTAAAATGAATATTTCAAGTTTCTTCCTCTGTGTATTATTTATAATTGATATTTATAGTTTCTAATACATTAAAACAAGCATACAGTGTGAGGCAAAATTAGGTTTCCAGTTGTTCCAATGGAAAATATACCAATAATTAATAAATACTAAGAAAAAAATAAACTCTGTGTTTTATAATATATTGATCAATACTTCCAAAGCCCTTTATATTTTTACACATGTTCAATTTTAAATTTTTGTATCCTATATTAATTTTCTATTCCAGAATAGCATAGCACTACAAAATCATACTTAAATCAACATACATTTATCTTACCATTTCTGAAGGTAAGGAAATAGATCATGGGTCATAGCTGTTTTTTTGTTTGTTTATTTGTTTTTAATCTTTATTGTTGAGATTATTACAAATGTCCCTCTTTTTCCCCTATTGTCCCCCCTCCGCCCAGTTGTCTGTGCCCATAGGTAATGCATACAAGCATTCAAGATCTTTGTTTAATCTCTTCCAGTTCCCCCCACCCCCTTTCCCTTTGAGAGTCATCAGTCTGCTCCATTTCCATGTTTTTTTTTATTCTATTTTATTCCCCAGTTTATTTTGTTCATTAGATTGATTATTCTTTTATTTTGATTTTTAGTTTCAATTGTTAAGTATGTATTTATTGCCCATATTTTTTTATCTTTTTCTTTTTTCTTCTTCCTCTTCTTAAAGAATACCCTTCAACATTTTATATAATACTGGTTTGGGGGTGCAAAACTCCTTTATCTTTTTCTTGTCTGTGAAGCTCTTTATGTGACCTTCAATTCTAAATGATAGCTTTGTTGGGTAGAGTAATCTTGGTTGTAGGTCCGTGCTATTCATCACTTTGAATATTTCTTTCCACTCCCTCTGGACTGCATAGTTTCTGTTAATAAATCAACTGAGAGTTGTATGGGCATTTCCTTGTACATAACTCACTACATTTCTCTTGCTGCTTTTAAGATTATCTCTTTGTCTTTAACCCTTGGTATTTTAAAAATGATGTGCCTTGGTGTGGTCTTCTTTGGATTCCTCTTGTTTGGGACTCTCTGTGCTTCTTGGACTATTAAATCTATTTCTTTCACCAGGTAGGAGAAGTTTTCTGTCATTATTTCTTCAAATAGGTTTTCAATATCTGCTCTCTCTCTTCTACTGGCACCACATAATTAGAATGTTGGTATTCTTGAAGTTGTCCCAGAGATTCCTTATACTATCTTCATATTTATGGATTATTATTTCATTTATCTCTTCTGGTTGATTTGATTCTCAAAATTCTCTACTCTACTGTTGAATCCCTGTATATTATGCTTTATTTCAGTCAGTGTATGCTTAATTTCTGATAGTCCTTTTCTATTTTGTTTGGCATTCTCACTAAGATCCTTGAAAGCCTCACTAAGTCCTTAGGAGGTTTCTAGAAGATTCTTGAGTAACCTTATAACCATGATTTTGAACTCTACATCCAGTAGTTTGCTTTCTTCCATTTCTTTCATTTGTGACATGTTTCTTTGTCTCCACATTTTTGCTGCTTCCCTATGTATTGGGTAGAGTTGCTATGTCTCTTTGATTTGATAGAGTGGCCTGGTGTAGTAGGTGTCCTATAAGGCCCAGTGGCTTAGCCTCCCCAATCACCTGAGGTGGACACTCTAGGTGCACACCTTTGTGGGCTATGTGCACAGTTTTGTTGTAGTTGAGACTTGATTGCTGTTGGTGTCACTGGGAGGAATTGACCTCCAGGTCAATTGGCTGTGGGGACCAGCTGGGACTACAGTGGGCGTAGCTGTGCAGGAGACACCCTTATGGAGCATGATTTGCTTCACTGAGGCTTTGGTGCTCATTGAATCTGCCCCTTGAGTGTGTTGCTTATGGATGTGTAGAGTTATAATATGGTATGTTCTGACACTGACCATTGGGTATACTGGCTCTTGGGTCTCTGGGGAGGAGTAAAGTAAGCCACTGTCTGGGGCCATCCAGCAGATCCCTACTCTTTGTATCAGGTTTGAAAGTGCCCAGATAAGGCCCAGCTGTGAAGCAAGGCAGGCTAGTGCTGGTGCCAGGTCTTGAGCCTTTTATTGATAGGTTTGGGGCTCCTTGACACAGCTGAAGCTTTTTTGACAGATTTTAGACTGAGTAAGGACAGGCCATTCATATGAAAAATCTGCTGCACACAGGTTGGGTGAGCCTGCAAATTGGATGGTGCGGGGTCTCAGGGAATCACCAGGGCAGAGCAAACAGAAATGGCTGCCAGTCAGTCCTGCAAATGGGAAGGTCCCAGCATAGGAATAATTATCTCTGAAAATACCTCCATCTGGGAGAAAACCGCCCACGAGTTCCTGCCCTGATGCCAGAAAATCCAGTTCCTCCTCGTATGTGTCTAGGTCCCCCAGAGCCTTGCCCTGGTGCTGCAGCTCAGAGGAAGCGGAACCTTGTAAGTTCAGTTTGTGGTGCCAGCCTTTTAAGAGGAGTAGCTGGGTCTCCAGCAGCCTCTTTATCACTGAGCTCCAATCAGCACTGGTTTTTACAGCCAGTAGTTACAGAGACTTCTTTTCTAAGCTCTGGGATGCTGCACTGGGCTTCTGGTGTGGGGCTGGGACCCCTTTCTTTTCACGGGTGGCCTCCACAGAGATGATCTGCCTGCTGATTAAAAAAGCATCACAAGTGGGTGTCAGACCAGCTGGTCCCATGCCTCCACACCTCTGCCAGTCTCAGTGTGCTTTCTCCTTTACTTCTCTAGTTGTAGGACTTCCATTCAGTGAGCTTTCTGGTGGTTCTGGATGATGGTTGTTCTATAGTTCAGTTGTAATTTGGATCTGGTTGTGGGAGGAGGAGATTACAGGTGTTTACCTACACCACCATTATGTTTCTCATCTAACATCTTTAATTGAAGAGACTATAGTTTTCCCCATTATATGTCCTTGTCTCTGTTACAAATTAATTGTCTTTTTATATGGTTTACTTCAGGGGTGTTTATTATGTTTCTGATCTAGGTATTTGTTTTTATACTAATACCGTACTCTTTTGATTACTATAACGTCATAACATAGTTTGAAGTTAGGGAGTGTAATGTCTCCAGCTTTGTTTTTCTTTCTCAAGTCTACTTTGGTTATTCAAGCTCTTTTGTGGTTCCACATAAATTTGAGAATTGTTTGTTCTATTTCTGTAAAAAATGGCATTGGGATTTTGATAGGCATTGCACTGAATCTATAGTTGCTTTGGGTAATTGGACATTTTAACAGTAATTTTTCCAATCCACAAGCATAGAATATCTTTCCATTTGCTTTTGTCTTCTTCATTTGTTTTTATTTTTATCAATGTCTTATAGTTTTCTGTGCACATGTGTTTTCCTGCTTGGTTAAATTTATTACTAGGCATCCTATTATTTTGATACAATTATAAATGTGGGTGGGTTTTTTTGTTTGTTTGTTTTAATTTCTCCTTCTGGTAGTTTGTTGTTTGTATTTAGAAAGGCAACTGATTTTTGTATGTTGATTTTGTATCTTGAAACTTTACTGAAATTGATTATTAGTTTTAACATTTTTTTTTGGTGGAGTCTTTATGGTTTTCTATACATAAAATCTTGTCATTCACAAATAGTCATAATTTTACTTCTTGCTTTCCAATTTCCATGCCTTTCATTTCATTTTCTTGCCTAATTGCTCTGGCTAGAACATTCACTAATATGTTGGATAAAAGTGGCAAGAATAGTTATCTTTGTCTTGTTCCTGATATTAGAGAAAAGCTTTTAGTTTTTTACTGTTGAGTGGCTACATTTTAGAATTGAAGAACTGCAGTTTAAAAGAAGTATTTTCTTTTTTCAGTATATATTGTAAATCTGTGAGTACATGTATTTTCTTTTGAGGAAAATAGCTTGTTTTATTTTAAGGAAAATAACTGTACATGCCATTGTGAATATATATTATTTGGATTCCCAAACTCTGGTTAGGTAGCCAAGAGATCTGATAGTGTTTCCCAAGATCATTTCTGCCTAAGATGGAAGATAACTCTTCATGAAATATTGGTCCCTTGTTCAAATCAATTAGTATTCCTAATTTGTATCAAGATTGCATGTTTGATTAAGTGAACCCAATCCTCATCATATGATTACCCTATCTTAGAAAAAAACAGATTCCCACAAAATAATTTTGAATTCTATTCTGCCAGTGTGTTTGTTTGTTTGCTTTTAGTTTATTTTGTTTCAATTTGGCCAAAATGAGAAAACACAAAAGTAGTGATTTAAATTAATGAGCTTTATGCCACACGCACACATTATTACTGCTTTCATTTCACTAAAAGAATGTCATACTGAATTAGAGATAAGAATCAAATGTAGTAATTTTTAATCTGTTATATTCAAAATAGAACCAACAGAAATATATAATTGAGTTTTATAAGTTTTTATGACTTTTAGAATGTTTTCAGTTATTATTAAAATGTTTTTCAATATGTTTCTCCTCCCTGAATTAATTAGATATATGAAGTTTTGTTATGAAAATTAATAAGATATATAAGAACTATTTTAAATAAAGACATATATATATATACTATTTCTCTTCTAATAAAGTTTAAAACTTTTCCTTTACTTTTATTTCTGTTCAACAGTACAATATAGTTGTGTTTTTCTATGAGCTAACATGTTGACAAGATCAGAACTGCTATACTAGTTTTTTTGTGTTTTGGTTTGAGGTTTTCATGAGAATGAATATGAAGAATAATAAAATATTTTAAATCTGTTACAAATATTTAGAGGAAATTATTTTTATTTAATTAATGGTGTTCTTTATTTTTGCTAAATGTTTCAACTGTATTTTGGAAAGATTTCTTATTCTCTCAAATCTGTCCATTTCTCCTTGATGTTATCACTATTAACTCTTTGCCTCTAGACCAATTTACAAGTATTTCTTTCTGGTCTACTTCAATTTTCCATAAAATTCAACTTGTCTTTTTGTCATCTATATTAATCTCTTCTAATTTATTTTTTCAAATATCCAATAATCTCCTTCAAAGTATAAATGTGATAATAGCCCACCATCCCCATACTTACCGCCCCACCCCCTTTAAAGCCCCTTAATGCTTCACATTGTTCTTAGAATTAAAAAACAAAACAAAACAAAATAGAACAAACATAACACTGGGTAAAAAAACCTTCAAGGCACTGTGTAGGACATTATATGTAGAAAACTATAGAAATAATAAATTATTTCTGTAAAGTTGTAGAACACAAAATCCATACACAAAAAATTAGCTGCCTTTCTATACACCAATGAATGTCAGAAAGAGAAATTAAGAGAGCAATTCTATTTACAATTGTATCCAAAAGAATAAAATCCTTATAAATAAATGTAACCTAGGAATGCAAGACCTATACACTGAAAACTATAAGATACTGATGCAAGAAATTGAAAAAGACACAAATAAATGAAAAGATCTTCTGTGTTCTTGGATTGGAATGATTAATATTGTTTAAATGTACATATTACTCAAAGTGATCAAGATATTCACTGCAATCCCTATCAAAATTCCAATGGCATTTTTTACAGAAATAAAAAGTACAATCTTAAAATTTGTATGGAACTACATAACCCTCATAGCCAACAGAACACATTCTGATTTTAAACAGTATTACATAGTTATAGTAATCAAAAGAGTATTGTATTAGCCTAAAAAAAGACACCTAGATAAAGAGAACAGAGCACAGATCCTAGAAATAAAGTTATGCATTTGTGGTCAATTAATTTTCAAAAAAAGAGCCAAGAACATACAATGAGAAAATTATAGTCTCTTTAATAATTGTTGATGGGAAAGCTGGAATGCCACATGGAGAGAAAGAAAGAAAGAAAGAAAGAAAGAAAGAAAGAAAGAAAGAAAGAAAGAAAGAAAGAAAGAAAGAAAGAAAGGAAGGAAGGAAGGAAGGAAGGAAGGAAGGAAGGAAGGAAGGAAGGAAGGAAGGAAGGAAGAAAGAAAGAAAGAAAGAAAGAAAGAAAGAAAGAAAGAAAGAAAGAAAGAAAGAAAGAGATGGAGGGAGGGAGGGATTGAGGAAGGAAGGAAGGAAGGAAGGAAGGAAGGAAGGAAGGAAGGAAGGAAGGAAGGAAGGAAGGAAGGAAGGAAGGAAGAAGCTGTCTTACACCATACACAAAAATCAATTCAAATGGATTAAAGACTTGAACATAAGATCCAATATCATAAAACTAAAAGAAACCATAGTTAGTAAGTTATTTGATATTAGTTCTGGGAACAATTTTTGGATATATGTCCTCTCATTTTATCCCTGGCTCCCATTGTTTCCTATATTGGAAACTATATGGCTTTCTTTTAGTCACCTGCAGCCATTCCCTTGATTTGGGAAGTTTTTCCCTATCTTCTTGGCCTACTTAGTTCTGACTAGTTCAGCTCTCTCATAACTATCACTTACTTTAATAAATCTTCCTTGTAGTCTTTTTTGACTATGATAAATTTCCCTAAAATCATATCTCATACTACTTTGCTATTGTTCCACAATAGCAAATTTGCATTCCTACAAATGAATATTTGGTTAATCTCTATATCTTTTACTAAATGGCAATTACTAGTTCTCAATTAATTCCACATTTCTAAATCCAATGGTAAGTGCTCAGTTTTCATTTATTAAGAACATTTAACTCAGTCGAACAACACTTCCTTTTTGAAAACACTTTCTTCACTTACTTTTAATTCTTATTTGAGTTCTTTGCTTATATTTTATCATCTGTTTGATCTCTTTAACTTCTGGATACTTGAGAACTCAGTCTTAATGTTTTTGATTTCTTCTTTCACTATACTCATACCTTAGGTGAGTTCATCCAATCTCATAGCTTTATGCACTGTCAATTGACAGTGATTTCCAGGTCTTTATCTACAGTGTAAAACTTTCTCCTAAATTGTATATCCATAGACAATTTCTACTTGCTATCTTCACTTTTAACAGTGTTTCCAACTTTACATATTGAAAGTTTAGCTCTCATTATTTTACCATGTTTCTCCCAGTCTTCTCCATCTTGTAAATGTAACTTTGTCTTTTCACTTTTTTAGACAAAAACAAAGAAATAAAACATTGAAATCACCCACACTTCATCTTTTATATCATATCTCACTTCCAGTCAGCAAATTTGAGTAGGTGTAATTTCAAAAGACCACTTATCATCATCTTTATTGCTACAACTCTACTCCTACGACTGTCATCTGTCCCCTGGTTTCTTTGAAAAGTGTACTAACATCTCTTACTGCAGTTTATTATCACCAGAGCAGCCAAACTGATCATGTTGAAGCTAAATCATCATGTCTCTCTTCTGCTCATTATTCCAGTGTTTTGTTGTTGTTATTTCTGTTATTTGTTTGTTTGTTTTTAATCTCAATTGGAACAAAACAGAAATCCTTATATGACGTGGGACCTCAATGCCTGTATGACCTTCTCCCCTGTTTGCTCTCCTAGGTTCAGGCTTTTCTAGCCACACAGGGCTGTTCAATGTCCCTTGAATAAACTGTACCCTTACTGCCTTTAGTCCTTTTATCTTTGTGATTCCTCTTTTTTGGATAGTTCTCCAAGGTATCTGCATGGCTTGCTTCCTCGCCATCAATTTCCTCATCAAATATTTCTTTTCCTAATCTCCCTGATCAACATTAGAACTACTTCCCTTCTGTACTATGTCCAAGCATTTTTATCTCGCCCTTTGACTTTATTTTTTCTTCATAATGCCTATCACATTGTAACACTCCTAGAGGCCCAGTGCATGAATGCATGCATGGGTGGGGTCCAGCCAGCCTGGCCCCAATCCCGGCAGATTGGGGGTGGGCCTGTCAGGAGGAGGAGATGGCAGGAAGGGGCTGTGGGTGATCGGATGGCGGGCCCACCACTGATTGGGGTTAGGGGAATAATTGGGGTGGAGCCAGCCATGGGTAGGGACTGTGGATGGTGGGCCAGCTGGCCCCGCCCCCAAGTGGGGTGGGGAGTGCCAATCAGGGGCCAGAAGCCTGGGGGAGGGGCCATGGGTTGTTGGCCAGTTGGCCCTGCTCCTGATAGGGGTGGGGGGCTGATCTGGGGTGGGGCCAGCTGGGAGAGGGGCTGCAGGAGGTTGGCCAACCAGCCCAGCACCCTATTGGGGTGGAGAGTGCGATTAGGGGTGGGCCAGCAGGGGGAGTGGTTGCAGGCCTATTGTGGTGGGGCTGGCTGATTGGGGGCGGGGCTGGCAGGGGTGGGGGGAAGGGAAGGGGTGTTTGGCAGGCAGCCCTGCTCTTGATCAGGGTGGAAGAGTCTGATTAGGGGCAGGCCTGCAGCGGGGAGGGCCTGAGAGGTTGGCCAGCCAGCCCCTCCCCATGATCAGCCGGTTTGCTGGCCATAGTGGGCATCATAGCGACTGGTCTTTATGATTTGTTATGGCCGTTACAGTCACTGGCTTTTTATATATATACTAGGGGCCCGGTGCACAAAATTCGTGCACTGGGTGTGGGGGTGGGGGGAGTGTCCCTCAGACCAGCCTGCCCCCTCTCACATACTGGGAGCCCTCAGGCGTTGACCCCCATCACCCTCCAATCGCAGGATCGGCCCCTTGCCCAGGCCTGACGCCTCTGGCCTAGGCGTCCGGCCCGGGCAGCGGGGAACTGCAGTGGCAGCGGGGGGTGCAGCGATCGCGCGGGCTCCGCCCCTGCCCCTGCAGGATGCCTCTGGCTGAGGTGTCCAGCCCGGGCAGCGGGGACCCACAGCTGCAGCGGCCCCGTGATCGTGGGCTTCGCTTTAGGCCCAGGCAAGGGACCCCTAGCTCCTGGGACTGCCAGCTTCGACCGTGCCCAGCTCCCATCGCTGGCTCCACCCCTACTTCCTGCTATCAGTGGCCAGGGCGGCAAAGGCACCTGATTCTCCGATCATGGCTGGGGGGCAGGGCAAAGGCGGCCCTGGGGCCATTGTGTCTACATATGCAAATTAACCCCCATCTTGTTGACAGTTAACTGCCAATCTTAGTTGGCAGTTAACTGCCAATCTTGGCAGTTAATTTGCATATAGCCCTGATTAGCCAGTGAAAAGGGTATCGTCGTACGCCAATTACCATTTTTCTCTTTTATTAGTGTTGATAGATTATTAGTGTATAACTTACTTAATTTTACTAATATATTTGCAGCAATTTCTGTCAATGTTGGGTGAAGGAATTAGTGAAAAAATGAATGAATGAGAGCCCCTAAAGTCCCATTATCCTAGCACACTACAGACATTCAATAAAATTTTATCAAAAATAAAAGAACATACTTTTTTTCTCCTTACTCAAGAATGTTTAGTAAAAAAACAAAACACAAAACAAACAAAAACTTCAAAGATATCTTATTACAAGATAATTCCATGCACATAGATCATTGGCATGGGCTTAGAACATCGGTCACATTTTATTCATTACTGATTATCAAGTTTCTATTCTGTAATTATGACATTTAATTAATAGCTATTTACATATGGATATCAGTTATTTTTTGTTTGTTTGTTAGTTTCATAATGTTTTTACTGATTTTTAGAGAGAAAGGGAGATGGAGAGAGAGAGAGAGAGAGAAACATTGATGTGAGAGTGAAACATCGATGTGAGAGTGAAACATTAATAGGATGCCTCCTGCAAACTCCCTATCCAGGAGTAAGCATGAAACCTGGGCATGTGCCCTGACTGGCAATGGAACCATCAGCCTTTCAGTGCACAGGAACATGCCCAAAGAACTGAGCATACTGGCCAGGATTCGGTTGTTTTAAAATTCCTTACAGATGTCCTTTGATTCTTAAAACTATATATAGTTAGTGATATTAATAGTTTCATCCCTATTTACTGATATGAAGACTGAAAAGCAAGTAAGTGGTAAAGTAAAAACTGACATCCAGGCAGTCCTCAGGTTATGTCGGACTCGATGTACATCGTTTCATGGTTATGTCGCTATCTCCCATTTATTTATAAAAAAAAAAATGTTCCATCATTTCAACATATGTACATATGTGCTTTATGTTTTTTATTATGTATTTACCACAGGTAAAGATCAAGAATTGTTATCTTTCTTTTAATTTTTTTTTTTACTGTTTCACTTCATGACTTCTGTGTATGTGCTCCACGTGAGTGACATGGGTGCTTATGTAGGGGGGTTCTGACTTAGGGTGAAAATTGCGTTATGTCATGAGTAGGAACGGATCTGCGACATAACCCATAACCTGAGGATCTACTGTACTCTGATATCCTTCACCAAAGCTTTGAACAGTACAATTTGCTCATGGTAAATATTTTATAATATGATGTCAGGTCAAATGAATTTTTCCATTAAAAGTATATACCTATAACTCCATCTGATTTGAAACATGAAATGGGATTTATTTTTAGTCTAATGTAACTATTGGCCTTACATAACTTTTTTTGAAAATTCCCCTAAATGCCCAACTGCTACACATTAATCACTGTATTTCTCATTATTATGATTTTTTCTGTTTCAAAACCTGTAAGAAGCCTCCAACCTTGGGCTTTTAATGGCAGACTTTCTAAAACCCCACCCCACAGCTATACAATAAGCACAAACCAATTTTATTAACATAATAGAATGACATGAAACAACAGAATGCATTGAGTCCCTGAAGATCCTGCCTTTGGGATGAGATGCACTTAGATAGAATAAAAAGCACTGCAATGACTTATTTATAATGGAAATTGGGACATAAACTTATGATAGCAACGCTTAAACTAATTTTTAATCACTGCACAAAATTTACTCTGTTTTGGTGGCAAATGAGTTATGTTTATACACATGTCCACAGGAAAGCTCAAGCCTGTATTTGCATTTCAAAAAGAAAGGAGTGAGCAAAATGAAGTTCCATTAAATCAAGTGAAAAATTATATTTGTTTAGATTTGCAAATGGAGTATCTAGAGGGGTTGTTCCATCCTGTCCCACATCAGTTTGTACTGTACAACATTAATGTGGACAGTTACACCAGAGTAAATAATGAAATATTCTATAAAGCAACTACATGGCAAAACCCCTATACAGTGAGAAATAAAAATCAGAAACCACATCAAATAAAGTTTCACTTTAAAAACTAAAATTATGTATATTTTGACCTACTGATTCATCTTGTCATAAAATTTTCAAGAACACACTTTTTAACCCTGTTACCCTCTTCTAAGTTTAGCATTTTACATTAGCTATGACTAAAACATTACTCATCTTATTGAGAAACTAATTACCTCCTCACTTTCCCAAGAGGGAATAAGTAAAATTAACATATGATAAAAGGATAAGGGACCTGAAAGAAAAAGAAGAAAAATAAAACAAGTCTGGGAGAATATTTTTTTGTCAGCAATGTACCCAACTTGGTAGGTCCAATTTATTTGTTTCTGATAGCTCATCATCTTTCTACTTTACCCCCATTCCAACCCGAGTCCTGCCTGGGTGGATGAGACATAGGTAAAAACATTTAAATTAATAAGACTTAGGTGACTGGTAATACTGATTAATCTGGCAACTTTAGAAATTTTAAAAGATACAAAGCTTGATCTCAGGAATCATTAGGTCTGATTTTGAATTGTGATCCTGCCTTCTATTCAGTTTGGAAACGTAAAACAAATTTATTAACCCTTTGCTTTATTTCCTCATTTTTAAAAAATGAGAATAATAACAGTATTTACCTCAAATTGTTTTGAAGGTATTAAATTAGGAAACATATAAAATATTGAGTGTAATGTCTAGCACACAGTAAACATTCAAGAAATGTTAACTGTTATAATTATTATTGTTATCCATTCTTTTCAAAGTTAAAAAAATGCTGTAGCTACAAATTATATCTTTAAAAATGTTACTACATTATCATATATAGCAATGTCTCTGCCACTTTTCCTAGAGAAGTGAGAAGCACAAGATGATAGATTAAGCAAATCTCAGCCAAGTCCACCTGGAGCCCTTAGTGAATATGTTATAGAAACATAATATGCTTTTAAATTCTCTGACATACTGTATATCTAATATTCACAACATGTTTTCTTATATCAGCTTGCCTTGCATGGGACAAATAAACATAAGCTTTAATAACTGTTTCTTGATGAGTTATTTTTTATGAAGATTTTATAGCTATTATGCAAGAATTTCCTCACACTTTTTAAAATTAAAATCTAAACATAGTTTCAACAAAAGGAGTTAAGTGATGTATTCAAAATAAATTATATATAACCTTAGTCCTCAATTTCTTCACAGAGACAAGTTATTTTTACATTTTAAGTATTATATAAACCACTCTGTGACAATTTTTCTTCATTTTTTTCCTTTCTGACATTGGGTTGAAATTCCTTAATGATATCATTTATACAGTTTGGTTTTTGATATTTTAATGTGAAGAAAGAAAATATACTAATATACCTAGTGGACTATGCACATTATGTTTTATGTGTTTACTAGAGGCCCGGTGCACAAAATTTGTGCACGGGGAGGGGGATTCCTCAGCCCAGCCTGCACCCTCTCACAATCCGGGACCCCTTGGGGGATGTCCAACTGCCTGTTTACCCCTGCGGGATCAGGCCTAAACTGTCAGTCAGACATCCCTCTAGCAATCCAGGACTGGTGGCTCCTAACCAATCTCCTGTCTACCTGCCTGATCACTTCTAACCACTCGCCTGCCTGCCTGATGCCCCTAACTGCTTGTTTGCCTGCCTGCCTGATCACCCTAACTGCTTGCCTGATTGCCCCAACTGCCTCTGCCTGCCTGCCTGATCATCCCTCACCACTCGTCTGCCTGCTTGATGGCCCCTAACTGCTCACCTGCCTGCTTGATTGTCCCTAACTGCTCACCTGCCTGCCTGATTGCCCGTAACCACCTCTGTCTCAGCCCCCACACCTGGGACCCAGGCTTCCCTCCTCCGGTGGCCACAGGCAACCAGAACCTAGGCTTCACTCCCTCTGGCTGGCTGCAGGCACCCGGGACCTGGGCTGGTTTTGCCGGGCAGGCACCCGGGACCCTGGGTGGCACCACCTGGGCCCCGGCTTTGTCAGGAAGGATGTCCAGAATGATATCTGGTCTATCCAATCTAATTAGCATATTACCCTTTTATTAGTATAGATCAGCCGTGGGCAAACTACGGCCCACTGGCTGGATCCGGCCTGTTTGAAATGAATAAAACTAAAAAAAAAAAAAAGACCGTACCCTTTTATGTAATGATGTTTACTTTGAATTTATATTAGTTCACACAAACACTCCATCATGCTTTTGTTCCGGCCCTCCGGTCCAGTTTAAGAACTCATTGTGGCCCTCGAGTCAAAAAGTTTGCCCACCCCTGGTATAGATGATTAAACATGAACGCATCATAAAGATGAAATACAGCTGATACTCAATAAAAGCTTTAGTTTTTGGGTTTGTCTTTTACATCATGATTTATTTTATTTTATTTTATTTTATTTTATTTTATTTTATTTTATTTTATTGTGTGTGTTGTTCCACAGACATTCTTTAAATAACAATAGAAATGATAGTAATAAGTACAATTTACTGTTTACTGGGCACCTTTCCATAGTTTAATTTCTTTCTATACATTATCCCATATAATTGTCATAATAACTGAATATTGAATTAAATTAATTGAACTGTCCAGGTGTTCAAATCTAATAAATTGAAAATCAGGATTTGACCTATGTCTGTCAGAGTACAAAATGGAAATTGTTAGTATATATACTGCATACAAACTGAAAATATGTGCCCCAGTTAAGATAAAAATCTTAGAATAGTTTGAACCAATGTCTCAATTTCAACCTCATATATGCATTTCAATTTACCTCCAAGGTATAAGGTTCACTAGAGACTTTTTATATTTGCACCTATATGAATGCTTTACTTAACAATATTATATATGACTATTACTTAAGTCTAGTAAATTGAAATACTGATTCTTCTCAAACCACATATATAACTGAACTTTGATTGGTGAGTGTCCTGCATTATCTTTCAATTCTCATGTATAGTGAAAAGAATTATGTTAATTATATTTGAGCACTGAAAAATGATTGTGTGATTGAAAGTAATAGCTAACTAGAAATGACATAAAATTTTATCTTTACTATAGTTGCCAAATTTTAAATTCAAAAAAGCCGAAAAATCAGGTTAGAGACTAAAAAGATACTTACTAGATTGAAAGTATTTAGAAATTTTACAAGATTTTTAAACAACATTAGTCATTAAAATACATGTAGTCTATATTTATAAGTTTACAATAGCATAAAATGAAATAATTTTATACAAAAAATATAGGAACACTTTATGGTACCTTTTTGTCTACCTCTAACTGTTGATCTTTTTAAAAATTTACTGTGATATATGAATGTAGAATAGATTGTAGGGTATCAAGGATTGAAGCAGAAGACAAGGTAGGAACTTCTCCAGGCCAGCTCTGAGAAATAAGTGGTTTGAAGAAGAGAGTTCCATGCAAAAGCTACTATTCTCATGGTAAAAATAGGATGTAATCAGGATAATTTTATCCCCGTCAAAGAAGGGCAAACTGATAATTAATTGGCTATGGGGGGCATTAAGTCAAAGAAGTTAAAGATGTCTCAATTATTTTAAACTACAAAGTTAGGGAAGTATTTATTCATGAGAAAACACAGCAAATCCTGAGGCCTCAGATTTGCAAAAGAATAGGTTTCAGTTTTTAGTATTCAGGTGGAAATGTTTAGTAGGGTGAATGGAAATAGCAAATAAGAGCTTAGTGGTAGGAACAAGTCAAGAAAAGTATTCATTGAAATCAACTAAGAAACCTTCAGAGAAAGAAGACAGTTAATGGTAGTTGTTTTCCTTTTGATTGCGAACAAGATAAACCCATCTGGAAAGCTTAATTAAAAGGCCTTCCTCAAGGATAAAAGACCTTCAAAATGCAGCACAATGTGGTCATTCTCTTGCCCTCTCTTTGTACATCCAGCTTTCTTTTTCTTGATTTAATTAATGTTCTTATTCGGTCTACATACAAAAGACATGGCCACACAGTTTAACAAAACTGATTCCCTATCTCTCCTTTTTCTTGCCCCTTTCAGTTTTCTCTCTCTCTCTCTCTCCTTTCTCCCTTCCCAGTTCTAAGTTTTCAGAGGAGGAATTTTATTAGGTCCTTTGCTTTTCTCTTAATAGTCAACAATGGTGAGAGAAGTTGGTTGTAGATGCATAATCATCTAGAAAAAGACTGCTTTCTTTATTTTGTAGAAGTTAAAGTTCATCTCTTAAAGGGGATGTGGAGCACTGAACCAACACTGCAATTAGTAATCTTTTCAGGGATCAAAAATATAATCTGAATGAAATCTATATTCCAGAGCAAGATATAAAAACAGAAAGAGGAGTAAATAAATAAGTAAATACATACATACATACATACATTTTGCATGGAGACACTGAAATAAAAAATCAAGGGCAAACGAAAATCAAAATAAACAATATATATTCAGCAAAACAAAATGAGTAATATGAAGATTGGGAAACCACCATTGGATTTGAGCACTAAAGATTAATTGGTAGTCTCCAGAATGAAAGTTTCTGCATAGGTAAGAAAAGCATTAGCTGTTAAATGATTTAATGAAATTCAGACATATTTATAATTTTGTCCTCGGAAACCAGGATAATAACCAATATAAAAAAAAATAAGGAGGGAATTAGGACAATTTCCTACACCATTACTAATGAATGGTGACTCTTAGTATATCCTCTCTTTTAATGTAAACACCCATAAATTATTTTAAGAGTCTGTTTAAAAATTTTATTGGGAAGTTAATGTCAAAATATTATTAGACTTTGTGTTCTGGAATGTAATTCTTAAATATATATATATATATATATATATATATATATATATATATATATATATATATATCAGGACACATGACTCTCTCCAATATTTCAGAGGCTCCCCACATTTGGATGGTTTCATGGGAAGAAATGAGTGAAATATGATCCTCTTCAAAACTTCCCTTGTTTCCCTGTAATATATATATTGTATTTGGACCAGGAAATGAACTATTTTTAAGCAACTGTGTTTTATATTACCTTGGGTTTTATTATCCTCTTACCCACTCTTTTATTTTTCATGTTAAGGAATGCCATTTTCCTTAACATGGAAATTGGTCAATAAAAGCATTGAGTATTTCTCTCTATTATTATCCCTACATAATATATATGTTTCAATTGATAGAAATAAAATTTCAATTTCTACTTGAGGTACAGTTCATTTTAGAAAGTGTCATTTCTGGTCTCTATAAGACCTTATAGATGCAAAAACATAGTCAAACTATGTCCCAAAGCTCCCTGCAGGCTTGTACACAATTGGAGAAAGGAGATTTATACTCCGGAGTATAAAATAAATAGGTGTAGAACAGTAGGGATGGTGATGTGAAAAGCACCAAATTGTGTGCAGAAAGATATTTGCATTGTAAGATCCTAGCCAGCTTGATTTCTGACATGACTTAACAGATACCTGTAATATAATTTATGGCTATAATTCTACATTGGTAAATTGTTTTTCTATACTTAATCCTTTGTAACTTATCTATACTAATAAAAGCCTACGTGGTCGTCATGCCATCACCCATGACTCCCTCATGCCACAATGAGCAATAACCAGGAGGCTGCGGGCTCGGCAGGAGAGTGCGGGTGTGCGGGGCTGGGTGAGCTGCGAGGCACATATGGGTGGATGGGGACTTGATGATGCATCCCCGGTGGGAACTTGAACAGGAGGTGCATCGGGGGACCAGATGGTGGCTGCCATTGCCCAAGGCCAGCCTGAGACTCAGGCAAGCCTCGGATGGCGGCTGCCACTGCGAAGGCCTGAGGATCAGGCAATGAGGGCGGCCTTAGGCTCACGCAAGCTGCAGTGTCTGGGAGAACCAAGGCTCAGGCAGCCTCGCGGCTGGCAGTGGCAGCAATAGATGGGGGCATCGCCTTCCCCTGACTGCTGGGTCGCCTCCCGCAGAGGGAGGCCAGAGGCAGCAACAGTGAGGGGGTGATGGGGGCAGTGCCTTCCCCTGATCAGCCAGCCGCCTCCCACAAACTATCCTACAGACTGCCATCAGTAGGCCATCCCCTAAGGGCTCCCGGACTGTGAGAGGGGGCAGGCCAGGCTGAGGAACCCTGGCGCCCCAGGGCACAAATTTTCATGCAATGGGCCTCTAGTATATTATCATTTGAATTATTGTCCTTTGTTTTTAAAAATTATTAGGTGATCATACATTTGAGTATTACAATAGGTTTTATGTAGTAAAATATGGTAATGGCTCACAATCACTCGATTGCCTATTGAATCAACACATTTATTTTCCTCCACTTCCATAATAACACAGGTCTTTCCTCAAAACCTGTCTTCATTATACTGAAATGAACTCTACTCATTTCTATTTCTATACCTTTACTTATGCTTTTATTATTTTTTCTCTGTACTAATCTTTTCAACATCTTACCCAACCATCAAGAATCAGTTCAAGCCTTACCTGCCACTTAAAGCATTCTCTGAGGAGGACTCCAGCCTAAATAATTATTCTAGCACACTTACAGAAATTGTGGTAGGCAATTAGACAGACATGAGCACAGCAAGGGTGATAGGTCAGGTACGGATGACCACTAGGGCTGAAAGCTCTGGGTGCCCAGCAGCAGGCAAAACTGGGAGAGCAAGGACCTTCCTTCCAGGGTAACCTTTCCTTACCTAGTAAACCCTGGTTGTGATTTAGATGCCCTGACCTTTCATATCACTGGCCATGCAGCTCAGACGCTCCCTTGACCTTTCCTCCCCTGCTATGCCCATAGTTGTGTGGTAGACTCCATTGGAAGAGAAACAAGGAATCAGAGTGGCCCCATGAGGTCCCTTGGATGTCTACTCCCTTAAACATTAACCCTCAGGGATAACATCTAAACCTCAGCTGTGTTTCAGCTCCAGGCTCAGAAAAGCAGCAAAATCAGACAAGTGATGCCACAGATAACCTCAGGACCAGCTGCACTGGCTACTCACTCCTTGCCATGGTGCTGACCAATCAGTGGAGACCCTGACTCTGGAAGGACACACCTGGAAAGCTGATGGATATTCTATTGAGATCCTTTCCTAGGACCTTCCCTAAAATTTCCACCCTTAAAAGCCCTTAGGCAAGAAGACCCAGTCTGCTCTCCCTCTGGAGCATACCAGTGCCTTTCCACTCCTCCTCCACTTCCCCCTCAGCAAGTTGCCCTTACCTTTCTCTCGCCTAAGTTCCGAGGGCCCTTTCCATTGCCTCCATAATGTAATTTAATTCCTGGGCCCATTTCTTCTACTGCTCACTTCTATCTCAGTGGTTTTCTAAATAAACTTTCTCTTATAGTTTAAGTCTTGGCTCTGCATTCTTTCCTAGCTGGAACTCAGTCACCAGGGTTGCTGAACTGAGGTCTGGTCTGACTCCACAGGTCTAACACCTGGTGCCATTCTCACCATCAAGAAAACTACACATTAGGCTAGATATAGAGGATACAACAAATGGTAACATGGATTTGCCATCTTGTCTTTTATATCGTTAGTGTTCTATAAAACAAATATATTGCTAGGAAAATAGTACTTGCACACTAAATGGTTAGCCTTATAAATAGGGAGCAGTTAACTTTCAAAGATGACTCTATCATAGTGTTGAAACTAGCTATAAAACTAAAACCTGGGGAAGGGCAGGGCTGGAGGGAGAAGATAACAGAGAAGGTTGGCCTTGGGATGAATTTGAATAAGAGAAGTAGAGAAAGAGACAAAAACACCTGCTCATTTCTTCTGAGCACACATAAAATTCTTCACAAAGAAGAGGCAGTTTTGTGAGAAGCAAAAGGAAACCAGCATTGTTTAAAATGCAAATGTTTACCTAATTCAACTCTTACAACAATCTTTTGAAGTACTTATTGTTTATTCACACTCTGTAGATGAGGAAACTGAAGATAATAGATATATGACCAATAAGATAATTGCAGTTTTGTGGCATAATAATACATGAAAGATTATATATATATATATATATTCACTTTATAGGAAGGAGAAAATTTTTTAAAATATATACATTGTTGTAGAGAATATAAAATCAAAACATAAACTATAAACCTATGATACAGTATTATACATATACTAGAATTCTTTCAAAACCATAAAGATTGGCACATTAAGCCAAAAGTATATTTCTTTCAGGGAAACATTCTGGCATTAGACAAGTTCATCCTTCCTTGTGAAAATATATATTTTAGAATTCTAGCAAATGCAAACTTAATGCAACTAGGAAATAGAAGGAACATCATAAATAGCAGCCCACAGTTTATAATATTCATTTTTAAAAGATAACATTTTCTCTTCACATAATTCTATGAAGGGTATGTTCAATTTTGAGATTTTCTATCAGTCTATTTTATGTTATATTTTTCCCAATTTACAATTTCACCAAGGAAACAAAGGTCAAAAAACTAAATATTAGTGCACAAAAGCAATGTTTAAAGTGAGAAATAAAACAAACAAACAAAAAAATCTCACAAATCATCATGCAAACACAGATATATATCAGAAGCTGAATAATTGAAATAATATATATTTATATTTGTAAAAATTTGTGATGAATATTTATATACTGAACTAATATTATCACCAACAGAATTGGCTCCATCATTTAAGAGTACTTAGAGGACTGAACAGAAAAATGAATCATGGTGAATCATGCAAAACAGATAGGAGCTCACCTTTAATTTTATTTTTTGAAGCAGCAGCTGGTTCCAAGAAAAGATTGCACAAGAAGAAGAGAACAAACAGAGATTAGATATTAAACAGAGTCTCTAATAAGAAAAAGAGATATGTTAGAACTGTTAGCTACAGTCTAAAAAGATGCATTTATTATTATATGATCAACATACTTTTATGAATAGGGCCAATGACAATGAAAGTGACAATTGGTTATATTTTGTTAGTATATGATCTAACTTCGTGAATAAGAAAGAAAAAATAGATAGGAGCTGAAATTCCATTGAGGACTGTAAATCTTTCTCTATTTCCTTCTTAACTCTAAGCTTAAGTTATAATTGAATTAAAGAAATACTCATATATAGCTCAAATATAATTCAGATTATTTAAGAATTAAAATATAGCTCACGAAGTTTGGAGCAATCACAAGGGCAAGCCACTTGTATTTATTGCGTGCTGACTCAATGTCAGAGACTGAGGCTGAACATTTTCCATGCTCTCCCTCTTAATGACAGCAAGCTCAAGGGGGGAGTTTTGTGACTGTTGCCTCAGAAACAGAAACTGAGGCTTTGACAAGTCAAATTACTTGCTGACGGTAATATAGTTGGAAAAAAAGCAAATGTGAGATTTTATTATCGGTGTATGTGACTCCAGAATCCCTTATGCTATTGGGATTAAAGGCATTGAGTCATCGACTGAATTGCAAACATCAGGTCAACAAAGCCAAATCAACCTCCAGCTATCTGGTTTTTGGTTGAGCACATAGCTATGAAATTAGAAAACTCAGTTACTTTAAATAGCATTATTACCATTAAGAAGTACAAATTTAGGCTTGTTTATATCTAGTGGTAAACAATATTTGGGGTTAGAAGTAAACTTAATGAGGAAGTTAGAACAGACCTAAAGGAGAGTGCTTTACTCAAAGGGAGATTTCTAGACAAAATGCATAATTAGAGTCCTCTAAATGTTTTGAAGTGATATATTCTATTTTGATTTAAATGCTATTTAAAAATGAAGATAGTCTTTTTCACTCCCTAAATGATGTTAAAGATGAAGTGGTAACACATCCCTTAATTGGGCAATACACAGTCTCTACTTGGGCATACTGACCTTCAATGAAGTATAATTTAGATTTTAGATCAAGTACTTATGAACCATATAGAGAAATTTTAGTCTACAGTTCATTCCTTCAAGTTATTTGAAGCTAAATAAAATTTTCTAGCATTTTTAGATACATGCCAGACTACTCACAGAGAATTTAATTTTTTACAATTATAAACGTGATCTTACTATTAGCATTTATTTTTCACTAACTCATACAAAAATGTGTATCAAGTTTTTAAACTATTTTTTCAGATAAAAATATATAAAATAAAAATATTTCAAAAAAACCTCAATTATTCCTTCCTAAAGCCCATTCAATCTCTGTTTTTCCCAGTTTTAAAATGAGAGTATATATGGCTTGAGAGGGAGAATGTTCATAATGTTATTAGGAAGATAAAATTCAAACTAAAAAGCAATGATCCAAAACTAAACTACCAGTTTTATTGTGATATTGCTTCTATGATGAAGTAATTCATAATATAAAGTATAGACCATTAAAGTCCCTAAAATGATTAATATTAAAACAAAATTTAAGTTATTTGTACCAAGAAATTTACTCCTATTTAATGAATGAAATAGTTATTTTACTTCATTGTTTGTTTTTATTACAAAATTGATGCACCTAAAAAAATTAGAGGTGATATAGGTAAAAAAAACAACAATATTTCATTTTTCTCCACTGTTAGCTACTAAAATAATCAATGTTAACAGTTTGCTAATGTTAGAAAAATTAATTTTGCAATTCTTATAAAAACTAGTAAATATATATTTTGTTTATTTTTTTCTAAAAATAGGATAATGCTGTACACATTACTTTGCAGTCTGCTTTTCCACATTTTCCAGGTTAATTCACAGAGTTTCAGCTCACTAATTTTAATAGTTGTATGTATTTTGATAGCACATATGAAGCATAGGACTATTTTTCTATTGATAAGCCATCAGGCTGCTTGTGATGTATATAGGTATGTATGTATGTATCTTGCTGCTACTAACAATGCTGCAATACACATCCTATACCATATTTCTCATGTGCTTTAGTGGTATTGTGTTTCTGTAGAATAAATTTCCAGAGTGTTTTTATATTTATATTCAAAGAATCACTGATAAAGATAAGTACTTTAAATATTGCAGATTGTAGGGTTGGAAATGTTTCTAAAGTAAATATGCAAGTATATTGAATGCTATAAAATAAAAGAGAAACAGAAAAAGAGGAAAAAGAGAAACAAAAGTACAGACTTTAGTGTTCCAAATAATTGATACACTGTAAAGTACTTGATATTATAAACCACAAATTGTTTCATTTAACAATTCTTAATATTGGCTTTTCAATTAAAAATTAAGTTTTTAATTCTTGGTAGAATTATAATAGATTTCAGAAGTCTAACATCAGGAATTATTTTTATCTTTATATTGTGTTTAAAACTACTCAAAACTAAAAGGCATTTTTAGATTATGTAAAAAGTATTATTTGCCTCCATTTCAAAGAAAATATTTCAATGCATCAGTATACTGACTTGCTCACATGAAAGGACATTTCTCTTAAGTTTCAAATTCATCACTTAAAAATTTAGCCTGAATTCAAAAAGCATTGCCAAAAGCCTTTATAAAATATTAGATAAATATTAGTATTTAATATGTAGCAAATACAACCAATTTTTAATTAAAAAGCATTGTCTTACTAAAAACTAATGATATACATGTAGAGAAGGCACATTTTTCTTTACATTTCTCAGTGAAATGGAGGTGAATTATTGAAAGTTCTCCAGCGTTACATGGAGGCAGATAATGTTATTCTTAGATTATTGGGTAGATACCAAAATAAAGTAGGAACGAAAACAAAGTCCTATGCCTAATACGTGTGTGTTCAGGCAGCTAATACTCAACCAGGCTGGTTAATATAATTGGAAAGAGGCCAGGCTACCAGGCTTGTTAGCCCAATTATAATTCTCTGCATATTCAATAAAAGAAGCCAAGATGACAGCAATACTGTCATAAATGTCATGTTCAATACTTGTAAGATTTTCCATTGTCAGCATAGTCCAATTATAAGTCAATTGCAAAGTGCACATTGCACACCACACAAAAGTGATGGAAATTTATCTTAAAAATACAATTTTAACAGTTTATAGTTAAAATGAAAGAAAAGAAGTAAAGATACTTTGACCAAAGAAAAGTTTTAGGTATGTTATCAACATTTCTTCACCTTTATAATAAAAGCAGTAAGCTGTAACATTATAGGCGTTCACACTATTTTCTAGGAGTTGATTAGTTATAATATTAAATCTGTAACTGATAATTATAATATTAATAATGTAAAAATTTGCACAGGTAATTTTTGAAGCAGAATTATGTGAATCATAATAAAATCACCATAGTTATTTACAGGTGAATTCACTATGTTAGTGAATATGAGGAATCAGATTAGTAAGGTTCATCTCTAAAAACTCCAATACAAATTATCAAAAAGGAAAAATACAATTATGTCCCAGTTCAGTTAATTAGTTTTGTTGAATTAACCAGTTGTCAGTCTATTTGAAAGGTATCACTAATAATTTCTGAAGAACTGATGAATCTAAAACAATGTTTCTCAACATGAAGTACAAAACATGAGGGCATTCACAAGGGAGTTTAGGTCACTTTTAAAACCTACCTCAAAAAAAACATGACCTACTCACATTTTCCCTGTTCTTTTAACTCCAGCTTTTTGTTTTAAGATTTCCTGTCATAACAAAATGAGGTATATTTATTAATATTTTGAATGTATGAATGATTTAGGACATACTGTATTTGTGGTTGCCTTTAGAAGTGTTTGCCATAAAGTTATTTAGCAGTTAAACATTTAGTAAATAGATAGCAAAGACATGGCTGGTATTTATTCACTCAGAACTAAGGCTAAAGCCCTATTGATTTTTTCATTTTAAGGTGATATAAAATTTGTCTAAATACCTTAATACTATAGTCTAGTGTTTTCATTCCTCCCCCCATAGCAAATTTATAGATAAGAGATTACTGTTCCTTAGTAAGGAAGTAATATATAAACTTAAAAAATTCTTAGACGTTCCAAGAGAGAGAAGTTACTGACATCTATGGAGAGAGAGTATACATTGCCTCTACTTCCTAGGATAAGTGATTTTTTTTCTAGGTTACAGAGCTATCCAGTAGGAAATTTACAATGAAAAAAACATGCTTGATAAACATATATCTTTAAATCCACTACATCAAAATGCAATCATTACCTAACAGTATTAATGTAGTGCTAATCAAACCAGCTGAGTTTGATTCATTTATTCAAAGAAGGAAATCACACTGGTTTGAAAAGGAAAAGTACTATTACACTTAATTGATCAAATGCCACATTATAACAGTCCTTCAAGATAAGGATATTAAAATAAATGCATTTTAGATAACCACCTACATTTCCCCCTTTTCTGTAACTATCTAGCACAAAGTTAAACACATTCCTTCAATTATCACTTGAGAATTATTTAAAATAACAACTTTCCAGCCACCCACTAACCATCTAAACATAACTTTCTTAAAAGTCTCATTGAAATTTGAATAATTGAAAAAGTTTGACTTTAATATCTTTCAAAACTTTTTTTCTTTCTTAATAAACACACAAATTTCACAGTAGAAAAAAATGTGTAAAAGTAATGCTTGAGAAAAAAATGCCAAAAATTATACCCAAGAATAGCCAAATATTGATACATAGAAATATCTCTTCATACAAATATTTCAGGCAATAAATAAAGAGGAAATAATGGAGTTTAAAAAACACCATTCTCTAATTCTTAATGAGTTTTTCTACATAGGCAGTGATCGCCATTCCTACTAACATTATTTATAAGACCAGCAAGCATTATATGCCTTCTCATACACCATTTAAGAAGTATTTTAACAAAATAATCAAATCTGAATATGATCATTCCTCTACATTGAACTTTCAATGTCCAATAAACAAGGGGACAAATAAATTACATTAAACCAATGCAATTAGTCAAATCTTGAATGTGGGAAACCACACAAGCAATTTTGGCATTTGGTTTCTTTGGCAAATAGGTTTTAGGGATAGAAAATATCAATTGAAGAGACTTTTGAGATACAACAAACAATTGTCATGTGTTGGATCCTGATTTCAGCACCAGATATTTCGTGACACTAAGTAATTACTATTAATATGCAAATGTTATAATACTAACTGTTTTTTTTAATCATTATTTTTTAACAAAATGAAATACTTATGAAAAATGACCCATTGCCTGATATTTGTTTCAGAGTAATCTTGGGATGCATGCTGTTTATTATATTATCTACTTTTGTATGTAGTCAATATTTCTGATAAAAATATTTAAAATATTCAATTAAGTATCTAGGATAATTTCTTTTTAAACATTACCATTTCTCTGTACCGATTTTCCTATAATATGATTAAATGTAACAGTGAATATAAAACACCATGTATTGGCTATACAGTGGTCTTTATATTGAAGGAGATCAATTTATCATTTGAGTAAATTGATTATGGCATGTACAGAGCAAACAGGCATCAATGAAACAATTTTGGTTTAGGAAATTTAGTCTTTAAAATGTGGGACATTGTAGTTTTCTCTATGAAATAAACATTTTCCTTCTAAAGAGATAAATGAGAAGTTTATTTTAAGCTTCTAACTACTTTATTCATGTGTACTTTGAGAATTAATTAACCTATGGTTATTTTCCATGTTTTCTTACTCCACAAATACTGAATTATTATACATATTAAAATAACTTATTTTGCATTAAGAATTTTTTCTCTCTATGATTTCCATGCTTCTAGGGTTAATAGTGTATATATAATATATTTACACTACCTTATTCTATATTTATTTCTTTTGTTTCCAAGAATCTCTTTAAACTTCATGAGTCACTATCAATTCATAAATCTCTTTTTCTTACACCACATTCTATATTCCCTGTAGGCTATGACTTTCCCCTATAGATATAGGGAGACGTTTTCAAGGCTTTGTGAATAATTGGACTCAAACTCATGTCTTGAGGGACTATACTACCGGTTAATAATGCAGATTTTGTAATCAAAGAAAACATGATAATTTCAAGAGAAACATCAAAAGTGCTTTATTCAAAATAACGTCCATCACTAGCTATACATTTCCCCCATCTTTCAGGTAATTTGTGGATACCATCCCAGTAGAACTTTTCTTGTTTTGAGGCAAACCATTCAGAGACCCAATTTTCCACTTCTGCGTACATTTTGAAGTGCTGCTCAGAAAGTGTGTGTGCCATCAATCAGAACAAGTGGTAATCTGAAGGAGCAAGGTCTGGTGAATAGGGTGGGTGGGTTAATACTCCCCAGGCAAGATCTTTTAATGTGTCTTTAACTGGTTTTGAAGTGTGTGATGGTGCATCATCATGAAGCAAAATTACTTTGCCGTGTCTTCTGGTCCATTCTGGTTGTTTTACAATCAAAGCATGGTTCAAATTGATTATTTGTTGTCAGTAGCGATCAGTATTAATGGTTTCACCTGGTTTTAGAAGCTCATAATACACCACACTTTCCTGATCCCACCAAACGCAGAGCATTGTCTTTCTGAAACGATTTGGCCTTGCAGGCAATGTTAATGGTTGATCTGGTCAACCCATGATTCTGTGCATTTGGGATTCTCAAAATAAATCCACTATTCATTACTAGTCACAATTCGATGCAAAAAAGACTTTCTTTCATGCTCTTTAAGCAACATTTTACTGATGACTTTTCAGTTTTCCATTTGTCTTATGTTCATTTGATGTGGCACCCATTTTCCTTCCTTTAAAATCTTTCCCATTGCTTGTAAAAGATCAGAAATTGTTTGCTGAGAAAATTTAAACTTTCTGCAAGTTGTTTTTGAGTTTGACATGCATTTTCATCCAATAATGCTTGTAATTGTTGCTCTTCAATCTTTTTCTGTTAACCTGGATGTTCTTTGTCTTTCACATCAAAATCATCACTTTTAAAGCATTTAAACCAGCATTCACAAGTATCTTGAGATGGAGCATGTTCACCATTAACTTCCCGAAGTAAAAGATAATTTTTTTTCAAAATAATGAATTAAAACTTCCCCCAGATGCTCATTTTTTTTTAATTTTTTTTAATATATTTTATTGATTTTTTACAGAGAGGAAGGGACAGGGATAGAGAGTTAGAAACATCGATGAGAGAGAAACATCGATCAGCTGCCTCCTGCACATCTCCTACTGGGGATATGCCCGCAACCCAGATACATGCCCTTGACAGGAATCGAACCTGGGACCTTTCAGTCCGCAGGCCGACGCTCTATCCACTGAGCCAAACCGGTTTCGGCCAGATGCTCATTTTTGACACAAAATTCAACATGTTTAAGTGTAAAAAATATCTATGATGTTAACACCTTCAGCAAATTTGACATACGAGGTTTTGAGGCTTGCCGTCAATACAACAAAATAGCATACATATCAAATCACATATATAGCAACATATATGTAACTCCATATATTGAAATAAAAATCCACATTATTAACTGGTATATCTACTTAAATAAATAAAAGTCCTTAGATATATCAGTCATACATTATTATGAAAGCCACAAGGCATGATCAATAAATAAAGTGCATGGGCATCCTCTGAAATTATATTTTATATCTATGTTACTAAATCAGGAAGCTATTTTAGAAATATCCTAAATCAATAACAACTAAAATATAATGTTGCCAAATAAGTTTCATATCACATTATTTCCCAGATCCTCAGTGGCTAATTTAAATGGATAAATGTAATATACATACTTAAATTATTGTCAATTATATGAACACTTAGATTTAAGATGTGTTTCATAAATAGATATGAAGAAAACTAATTTCCAATATCAGTGAGATTGGCCACATTTCCTATTTTCTAGATGTTATAATTACACTTGCAGAAATTTCTTCTTATTGAGTTACTATCTTAATTAGAAATGTCTACTCAGTAATTTCTTTTAAAAAATGTTTTATTTTACTAATTAAAACATACACAAAGTAATGATACTATTATGCCCATAAGTAGTAATCTACACTAATAAAAGACAAACATGCAAATTGACAGTACCTTCACTATGCCTTAAGCCATGCCCACCAGCCAATCAGAATGACTATATGAAAATTAACCCAACCAAGATGGCGCCAGCAGCCACGGAGCTGGAGCAAGCAGGAGGCTTGGTTGCCCCAGTGATGGAGGAAGCCAAGCTTCTCGCCTGCTGAGACTGGCTCTGAGCTCCACTCAAGGCAACAAAGTTTCAATTACAGAAGATAAATAAACCCCAGATATCTGCTTTCAGCCAGCCATGGCCACAGAGATGGAGCGAGCAGGAGGCTTGTGTTGCCCCTGGCGATGGAGGAAGCCAGGCTTTCCACCCACCCTGGCCATCTCTGAGCTCCACTCAAGGCTACAAAGTTTCAATTATAGAAGGTAAATAAATCCCAGAATAAAAGAAAAAAAGGAGAGGCTGGGAGCTTATGTTGCCAGTAGGGGGTTGGCCAGCCTGAAAACAGCCCTCAGGCCCTCACCCAGACTGGCCAGGCACCCCAATGGGGATGCTCCACCCTAAAGGGGGTGTGGCCAGCCTGAAAACAGCCATCAGCCCCCCAGCCAGGCTGGCCAAACCTCCATGTGGTGCTGGTCCCCACTGAGGGTGTGTGACCAGCCTGCAAACAGCCATCAGCCCCTCACCCAGGCTGGCCAGCACCCCAGTGGGGACCCCCACCCTGACCCGGGACACACATCAGGACAAACCAGCCTGCCCCCACCTGTGCACCAGGCCTCTATTCTATATAATAAAAGGGTAATATGCAAATTGACCCTAACAGCAGAATGACTGGGGATGACTGGTCACTATGACACACACTGACCACCAGGGGGCAGACACTCAATGCAGGAGCTCTGCTCAGCCACAAGCCAGGCTGATGGCTGCAAGTACAACGGTGGTGGTGGAAACCTCTCCCACCTCCTCAGCAGCACTAAGGATGTCTGACTGCAGCTTAGGTCTGCTCCCTGCTGGCAAGTGGATATCCCCTGAAGGCTGCCGGGCTTCTAGAGGGATGTCTGACTGCCAGCTTGGGCCCAATCCCTCAGGGATCAGGCCTAAGCCAGCAGGTGGACATCCTCTGAGGGGTCCCACATTGCAAGAGGGTATAGGTCGGGCTGAGGGACCCCCCCGAGTGCACAAATTTTTGTGCACCGGGGCTCTAGTGGTAAAATAATTAAGCACATATATATGCCTCTTTGAATACTTTCTTGCCGGGGTCCAACCCCAGCAGGTCCAGGGGTCCCCAAAGGTGTGGACGGAGTCGGCGAAGGAGGAAGGACACAGAGACAGTGTTCAGTTGATCAGCAGCCTAGCCAGGATCTCTAGCCAAGTTCTGGTCTGGATCTCCAGAGAGGTTCTGGTTAGGATCTCCAGCCAGGTTCTGTCCAGGTCCAGCCAGGTTCAGTCACTAGGTTCTAGTCAGGTTCTCTTGCCAATTTCTGTAGTCAGGTTCAGTCCAGGATCTTTTGCCATGTTCTCTCCAGCAAAGTTCTTCTGTCTCCAGGCTCCGTGTAGGTTCTGTCTTCTGAATTCTGTCTCCTGAGTTCTGTGTTCTAAGTTCTGTGTTCTTCTGTCTTCTGAATTCTGTCTGTTGTTGTCTTGTTGCATCTGTATTTATACCATTTGATTCCAATCCTATCAATCTCTATTCCAAAGGTTAGGGCGTATCTTATCTCCATTCCAGGGAGTAAAGATTATGTAGCTTAAGCATGATTGTTCATAGTTAAAGTGATTAATTACCCGCCTGGCACTTAGTTGAGGGGTTTTATTCCCTCCCTAACTTCAGGGGAAAATCCCTACCTGGGGATTCAACCTTTCTCGGAGAGGTGACCTTGGTTAAAACACAGCGCCAAGAAGGTGAGCAAACATATTAAGAACCCTATGCCATATATGCCAGGTCCCTTGAAACAGCAAGGATGGACTGGCTCCCAGCACTTTCTGTCCACCAAAATTCTTCAGTGGTTATATAGAATCAATAATGGTATGACATTTATCAGTAAAAATTTGTATTCTAATGCAGAAGATAATAGGAGAAATATAATATGACATTCTCTCTGTATATATGCATATGTGTGTGTGTGTGTTTGTGTATGTGTATGTATACAGAAAATAACATTATGTAATAATTTTGTATAATCATATACATGTATAACAGTTTAAACAGTTCATATTATAACATTGGTAATTAGTACTTTTTATTTTTATCCTGGAAGAATAACTGCTGGGAATGGTTTTAAATTATAAAACCAAAACATCACCTAATGATAGCAGTTTTACAATTATTAAAATGGATGCCTGGGATAATTGGTGTAAAGGAAGAAAATCCATACCACCTTGGCTTACACTTAACCCAAGGGTTTATACCTTCAGTTTAAGGAGGGTTGCAACAGGAGATATTTTAAGGGGTAGAACTGAATTTTATATATATCATGACCATGTGCTGATTTGGCCAAGCAAATAGTTATAAAGCAGACATACACTCAATGTTCCCTAACTACTAATTACTAGATAATGGGCTCATTCTGAAAAGCTATGCAAATAGAGAATGTGGTCAGGAATAACTTAAGGGAATGTATATAATCTGCTCTGTTGTAGTTCAAGTAACTAATTCAGTTCTCAAGGAATCCAATGGCAATCAGTGGAATGGACAAGGAAGGCCTTTGACAAAGAAATACTTGGTGTTGTCCTCTAGGGGATCACCTCAATGAAGAGCTCCAGCAAGGTGAAAAGTGACCTGCAGAATGCTGTGAATCAGCTACTGATCTCACCCTAACTTATACCTCAGGCAGGGTCATAATTTCCTAAAATTGTCATCCACAATAAAATATATCAGGCCCAGAATACACACACTTAACATACATTTATTATGTAAGATATGTTAGTTTTCAGAGCAATTAGATGCTTATTTTTAGTATATCACTTCCATAAACCATATGCAGGGAATGTGATCATTTAGAAATGTCATTTTCAAATTAATTAGACATGATATCCGGAAGTTTTTGCTGTAATCTATATTAATAAAAGGGTAATATGCTAATTAGACTGGATGTCTTCCGGTTGTCCTCCCTGACAAAGCCAGGGGTGTGGCCGGCCTGCAAACCACCCTTGGCCCCTCGCCTCAGCCAGCCCCCCCTTAGCAGGGGCCCCCACCCCATCAGGGGCATGCCAGCCCACAAACCGCTGGTAGCTCCTCACCTAGGCTGGCCCCGTCCCAGCGGGGACTCCCACCTCATCAGGGGTGAGGCCAGCCTGCAAACCCTGTGGCCCCTGCCCCGGTGGGGACCCCTCACCCAGATCAGCATAGGCCATCTGGCCCACACCAATGCACCAGGCCTCTATCCTATATAATAAAAGGGTAATATGCAAATTGACCCTAAGAGCAGGATGACCAGAATGACCAGTGGACCAGTCACTATGAGACGCACTGACCACCTCTTGGTCCCTTTCCCTGTCTGGCAGATTCAGATCACCTGATGGCCACTCACTACGGGGGTGGGGCTGGTGAGCAGGCAGGAACAGCTGACCTCTCAGTCTCTTCCCCCCATACTCAGGCAACAATCACCCAATGGGGAACAGGGAACCAGGGATGGGTGGTAGTCAGGGGCAGGGCCAGCTGGGGGCAGCTGGGAAGATGTCCCTGATCGCAGGCCAGGCCTAGGGACCATACCCACACACGAATTTTGTGTGCCGGGCCTCTAGTATAATATAATTAAGGCTTTCTGACACAGATGCTATTTTGCTTAAGTCTTAATAAGTGAACGAAGAGGAAGTCATATCACTGATTTGATGCTAAATAGGTGGGTTAAGTACTGGTAAGTATTGGGCTGTTGGTATTTGGTTTCAGTAAGTCTTATGAAGAACCTCAGTGGCATTTTTTTCCCCTATGTTGCTCTGCCATTACCTTCTATTTAAAAGTTTTATTTTATATTGATATAGTCAGTGATTTTGCATAATTTTATTTTTCAAAACAAAATTTTATCAGGTGCTATGTAACTCTCTGGGTCAACAGATATCATTAGTCTACCATGCTTGATAGAATAACATGAATTATAGGGTATAGATTGTGGTTCAAGAAAATGATTAACATTTTATTTAAGGGATATTAACAAATGTTGAGCAATTGAGGATCTACTATGACTACATCTCAATTTGAAATCCTGCAAAACAAGAGCAATGTAGGGACATTTTTCAGAACAATATTTCAATATACATTAAAAATAACTCAGTATAATTATTATATAGTATTTATGTTAGGCCTAGGCAGTTTGAAATTATAGCTAAAACATTATCATTGGAATAAACTTTTTTACTGTAGAAAAGAACAAAATATTTTGACCAGGATAAGTAAGTTATAAAAAATTTATGGATATTAATTTTCCCAGTACCTCAGATTTCTACAGAGAGCAGGTGGAAGACTAGTTAATACTGTGCAACAGGTAAGCTAACTGCTAGTTTTGGCTTGTAAGATAATGTTCAACTTGTAAGTATTATGTGCATTTTATAAATCAAACACTACCAGTTATAAGGTTTTCAATATATACTTGTAAGATAATCATACTGATATTAAACAATTCATCCTATCTAATAAAAGAGCAATATGTAAATTAACCATCACTCTGCAACAAAGATGGCAGTGCCCATAGTGGCTGGGGCTGGACGCTGATGGCGTCACCCTGGCAACGCGAGCACAGCGTCTACACCCCAGCCGTGTGGAGGGAGGGGAAGGGAGGGTCCTCAGGCCAGAGGCCAGGGTGAGGGGCACTGAGCTCACGTCGCTGTGAACCCAGTGTCCCCTCCCTGGCCACTCAGAGGGAGGGAAGGGAGGGGCCCTGGCTGCATGGAGGGAGGGGAGGGGCCTTGGGCCAGAGGCCAGGGTGAGGGACGCTGGGCTCACGTCGCTGTGATCCCAGTGTCCCCTCCCTGGCCACTCAGAGGGAGGGAAGGGAGGGGCCCTGGCTGCATGGAGGGAGGGGAGGGGCCTTGGGCCAGAGGCCAGGGCAAGAGACGCTGGCGTTGTTGCAGGCCGGGCTGGGGGAATCCGCCCCCCGCTGCACAAATTTCGTTCATCGGGCCTCTAGTATTTTAATAAAATACCTAATGCTGAAGATCACATTACTATTTGTACTGTTGTTTTTTGTTCTAAAGCTAGTACATTCAATTTGAAGTTGAATGTCTGTGACAGACACAGTCACAATGAGAAAATAATAATTTTAATTCTACATTTTATGTGATCACCCGAATGAAAGATATATTCAAACATACCAACCTGGTCTAGAATACACATTTGAAAATATAAGAAACCTACAACAACTTCACTAAATCAAATAGAAAACAAATTCTTAAAATAAGTAAACATCCTTGGCAGATAATGTTTTACCTGAAATTTTGTAAATCTCATTGTTAAAAAAGTAACTTAATGCTTTTTAAAATATTTCCATATCTGTCATTATATAGAATTCACAATTAAACTCTGCGACCAGATACTGCTAATTCTAAATTGTATGCATAGAAGTTAAGGCCTGAGGGACAATGCAAGATTTTCTCAATAGTACCCAGCTACTCAGGAAAGGATACAAGAAAGTTCCAAATCTTCCAACTCCCAGCACAGGGACTTTTTCCCTCACATCATGCTTTCTGAATTTCAGTATACATATTCTGGTTCCTCTTATCTATGGAATAATATTCCAATTAACTACAAAAAAAACCACTTGCTTCATTATGATGCTACTAGAGGCCCAGTGCACAAATTTTTGCATGGGTAGGGTCCCGAGGAGGTGGGGGTGGGAGGCCAGGACATGATTGGCCCTCTAGGCAGGTGGTGGAACACCCTTGATGGCCTGGGACCCTTATCCTTCTCTCTGACATGCCTGCCAGTGGTTGGGAGCCACCTGGTGGCCGCTTTTATAACCTTTCTTCCTTTTGGAGCATTTAGGGAGGGGAAGTGGCCACAGTGGCCAAGGCTGACTTCCAGGATGTTGGCGGTGCTGTCAGGATCGTTCCAGTGGCACTGGTCTATCAGTGCCTGGCCTGTTCTCCAGGGATTGGACCTGCAGCACTACTGAGGAAGTGAGTGACTGCTGCCTGGCAGCTGGGCCTTCAGGATGGGTCAGTCAGCTGAGCAGTGCTCCTGCTGTGGAAGAGCACTGACCACCAAGGGGCAGCTCCTGTGTTGAGTCTGCCCCCAGTGGTCAGTGTACGTCATAGCAACTGGTCAACTGGTCATTGTAGTCATTCTGTCCTAACGGTCACTTAGGCTTTTATATATATAGATATCTCATAATTTTACAAACCATTTTATATGTACATATTATTAAACATATTGCAAAGTCTCAACTGTTCAAAAATATATATTTTAGAGAAAATAAAATAAAAATCATTTTCTGGATTTTTTAAATAGTCAAACTGTAAGTAAATTTACTCAGGTTGTTTGCATTTGAATCTACTCTTAAGCCTAAAATCCCACCTGGGATGATTTCCGAGAATTTCAGAGTTAAAGTTTCCATTAAGGGTTATCTGGTCTAACCTCCTTCCCAGTGTTGATTATCAAATACTGTGCACTTTAAATTGAGGGGAAGAGACAGCTATTCAGCAGCATAAAATGCAACTGCTCATTACATTTAAAACTCTAAAAGCATTACTTAAAAATTCAAATGAGGAAATTACAACTGAGCATTTCAACTCACTCTCTCAAAACGTGGTCTGAACTTGAGTTACTCTCCTGTGTTAGCTAAAGAGGATGTTTTTCCCAAAGTGCAGCCAATATTGAACTTCTCTTAATGTTTCAAATATTGAAATGATTTTGAAGTAATAGTTCTTTATATAAACTGTAAACAACATCAGATATAGCTATTCTCCAAGTTCAGATAACAGATATTTTTTTGGACATTCAGAGATGATGTTACTCTGTAACAAAGAGTATGATTAATACAAGATCAGAAAAGGAAATAAAAATATAAACAACTAATTCAGAGAAAAACATACGTGCAAAACTAGTCTATGTCATGAGCAATGGGAGTTAAGTTTTGGAAAAATCAATTCACCAACAACAAAAACAGTGCTTTGGAAACCTAGAACAAGACAAGAGAGAGGTCTTTCCTGGTAACTGCATCGGTGCAGAGTCCTGGAGGAGAGGAGGATCATGGTGCGGGGGGAGGACAGCTTTTAGCTTACTCTGGTATGGAGTTGGAATAGAAAATGAGTGTTCATTGATGTGTTCTCTCTACTTCTTTACATAATGTATGTGAAATGTTCGACATTATGTTTATTCCACTTTTCCTTCCAATAGACCCAATGATGAAAAGAGTAAGGAAGGGATGAGCATTGATTTCATTTTCTAAAAAGAAATTAACTTGCTGGAGTAGTCAGGTAACACACTTTACAGGCTATGGAACACAGCATTTCAAACACAGCATACACTTAAGCTGGCAATACAACTATGACAGCTCCTCCTTAAAACCTCCTAAAAACTCCTCTTCAAAGAGATTTATGAATAATGTGAACTAAATAATTCATGGGATTGCAGATGCCAGTACAAATAGCCTCTTCTTTTTCAAGGTTTTAGTTTGTAGAACTGTGATCAAAAGCCTTCATCAGTCATAGTCATATTTGTCCTTACTCCAAACAAACCATATTTGCATGTGAATGTTTTTCATTGAACTGAGATATATAATATGTCAGCCAAAGCCCAACTAAAAGGCATTTTTATGCCATTTAAATTCAGTCAAATTAAAGTCTGAATGTAACCTAAAAGGTCTACTCTCAGAACTGTAATTTGACACATCATAAATAAGAATCATTTTTGTTAGCATAGATTCAGCACATGTCAGAAAATCGTACACAGTCATATTAACAAAGTGCTATCTCTTAGGGCAAAATAAACTATAAGGAAACTTTATATGTAGAGTAACAGAACAAATAAAAAGTGTAATATAGTGTCAGTGGTTCAAAGTTGACAATTTTCACTGACATTTACAGGAAAGAATAGATACCATTTTAACATGCTTGCATGCCAAGAGAAATTGTCAAAAATGTTGTTTTGTTTAAAGTTTAAACAAAAATCATGTTTCAGAACTGGCATATTTTAACAATAAATCATAGGAACAGATGAATTCAATACTCATCGTTAACTTAATTCCTGGTCTTCAATGCTAGAGCTAGAAACATTGGTGAAATCATAAACTAAAAAGCCAAAGTTGAGTTGAAAATATCAACTGTTAGAAAATTGTTATAAATACTTTATTAAAGACCTCAGTGATGTGGGGCCCTAAATTTTTACTAAAGATTATGAACAGATGTCATAACAAATTTTCTGGTTTTCATTGACTAAAAGAAAGTATCACTAAATGAACATTGATTTTTACATGAAAATTGATAATTGCATTAGAGAAAAGGCTAGAATTCAAAGAATTAAAAAAAACTATAGTAAAGCAAAAAACAAAGCAAATAAAACATAGACTCTTGGTAAATTAAACTGCACTATTCAACCTTATTTATTTTTAATTCTCCCACATGCAACCTGTGTATATTTTGGGACAGTCTATCTATTCAATCTACTCTGCAAACACCAACTTCATTGTCATTTTTGTGTCCTTATTAATATTAAGAAAAACATTAAAGGTTGTACTCTCACATGGACAGTATTCATGGTGGCTGGAAATATTAACTTTATATTTAGTACATTCTTCCTATGTACTAAAGAGAGTTGAGGTGATTATAGTGCAGAATAGTGATTTTTAACTAAAGTGCCCAGTAACTTTTAAAACATGCAATACCTGACTAGTCAGGGGCACTGACCTATTTTCCCTTTGATTATTAGATCAAGAAAATGACAACAGCTAAACAATAGCCATTCAGTGTAAATAAATCAAAATAATACCTTTTTTTCCAGAAAAAATATATTTTGTTAGAAAAAATATAATACATTTTTTGTTGTGCTGCAGAATTTTAGTGATTAGTTCATGTGTGCCATGAACTTAGTTAAAAGTCACTGGTATAAGATATATATAACATCTCAGGTACTAAAAAGAAAAAACTCTAGATATCAGATATCAGTACCCAAATTCTATTCATATGTTTAGAATCAAATACCCAAAACTCTAAAGGCAGAAAAACAACTGTGAATATTTTATTCTACTACCAGCAAGTGACAGAAAATCTAAAGTATTAGCAAAGTATCTTTCCAAGTCCTCTTTTCGTAAAATAGAAAAGCTTTTCAAAAAACCCTTTACATCTGAGTATGGTAATTCTTATAATATACTAGAGGCCCGGTGCACAAAAATTTGCTCACTCGGGGGCGACGGGGGGGTCCCTCAGCCTGGCCTGTGCCCTCTCGCAGTCTGGGACCCCTTGGGAGATAACGCCCTGCTGGCTTAGGCCTGCTCCCGGGTGGCAGAGGGCAGGCCCAATACCTAGGTGCAGCCCCTGGTCGGGCTCAGAGCAGGGCCGATTGGGGAGTTGGGGCGCCGCCCCCTGTCATGCACAGAGCAGGGCGGATTGGGAGGTTGCAATGCCACACTCAGTCACGCTCAGGGTAGGGCCAATTGGGGGGTTCGGGCACCGCCCCCTGTCACACTCAAGGCAGGGTTGATGGGGAGGTTGCGGCGCCACCCCCTGTCACACACAGAGCAGGGCCTATCAGGGGGGTTGGGGCTCCTTACCCTGTCACGCACAGAGCAGGGTCAATCAGGGGGTTGGGGAGCTCCCCCTGTCACTCACAGAGCAGGGTGGATCAGAGGGTTGGGGCGCTGCCACTCTCACACTCAGGGCAGCGCTGATGGGGAAGTTATGGCACTAACCTGGCACTCACAGAGCAGGGCCCATGGTGGGGGAGAGGGGTTGGGGCGCCGCACCCTGTCACACACAGAGCAGGGCCAATCAGGGGGTTGGGGCGCCACACCCTGTCACACTCAGAGCCTCAGGGCGATCAGGGGGTTGGGGAGCTCCCCTGTATCAGGCACAGAGCAGAGCTGATCAGGATGTTGGGGCTCCTTCCCCTGTCACGAACAGAGCAGGGTGGATAGGGAGGTTGTGGCCACGCCCCCTGTCACACACAGAGCCGCAGGGAGATCAGGGGCTTTGGGCGCTGCCCCCTGTCACGCTGATCCCGGTGCCGGGAGGTCTCGCGGCTCCGCTGATCCCGGTGCTGGGAGGCATAGTACCCTTTTACTATATAGAAACCAGCCTGGTGCATGGGTGGGTGCTGGCTGGTTTGCCCTGAAGGGTGTCCTGGAACAGGGTGGGGGTCCCCACTGGGGTGCCTGGCCAGCCTGGGTGAGGGGATGATGGCTGTTTGCAGCTGGTCACACATCCTTCAGGGTGGGGGTCCCCACTGGGGTGCCTGGCCAACCTGGATGAGGGGATGATGGCTGTTTGCAGCTGGTCACACACCCTTTAGGGTGGGGGTCCCCACTGGGGTGCCTGGCCAGTCTGGGTGAGAGGCTGAGGGCTGTTTTCAGGCTGGTGGGTGATTGAAGCTCCCAACTGCTCCTTTTTTTCTTTTTTTTCTTTTTTTTATTCTGAGCCAGCTTTAGCTCTGGCTCCAGCTCTGAGGCCTCTGCTGCTAAAAGCAAGTATCTGGTTTGTTTGGGTTCTGTAATCGAAACAATGTATAACTCCAGCTCTGAGATCCCGACTCGCAGAAAGCAGGTTTCTGGGGTTTTGTTTAGCTTCTATATTTGTTACAATGTTTCAAACTGCAGGCTCAGAGGCCGGCAAGGCAGGCGGGGAATGTTGGAGTCCTCCGTCACTGAAGCAAGCAAGCCTCATGTTAGTTTCAAGCTGCCTGGCTGCCGGCCGCCATCTTGGCTGGCAGTTAATTTGCATATTTCGCTGATTAGCCAATGGGAACGGTAGCGGCCGTATGCTAATTACCATGTTTCTATTTTATTAGATAGGATGTCATATGGGTGTGGAGTATTGGCAAGTAAGACAAAAATCTGGATTACTAATATTTTAACTCTTATTCAAGTGCATCCTTGAGTTGGAAATATTAAAATATGCACAAAGAACATCTTATTTTCTTAAGGTAAATAATACCTATAACTTGTTTTGAAATGTTAAACTAGGGGAGGTTGTATTATTATTAATTAGTTTTGCTAAAAATTATAGAAAGTTATAGGGG
Organism: Myotis daubentonii; assembly: GCF_963259705.1. Taxonomy (NCBI): domain Eukaryota; kingdom Metazoa; phylum Chordata; class Mammalia; order Chiroptera; family Vespertilionidae; genus Myotis; species Myotis daubentonii. The sequence goes on from NC_081842.1 coordinate 90,838,028, forward strand.
TTTGGGTGCCTATATGATATAACATTGAAATATTTTTATACAACTATATAATATTTAATACATCTGCACAATCTAAAAATGCACCTTTTGCTTTTTGGGTATGCAAAATTTTCAGTATAGATGTTATTCTTCAGGTAAAGGAAATGCAACTAAGTAAGGAAGATATATAAGCATATAATAAAGACAGTGGTTTTTATCTAAACACATAATAAGGATAGTGGAAATTTCCTAGCTATATCAACCATATTTTTCAATGTCTATACTATATAATAAAAGGCTAATATGCAAATCAACCGAATGGAGGAACAACTGGTCAATGTGCAATGACCACCAGGGGGCAGATGCTCAGTGCAGGAGCTGCCCCCTGGTGGTCAGTGCACTCCCACAGGGAGGGTGCTGCTCAGCCAGCTGGGAGTGAGCCTAAGCCATCAGTTAGACATCCCCTGAGGGCTCCCAGACTGCCAGAGGGTGTAGGCCAGGCTGAAAGACCTCCCGCACCCCCGAGTGCATGAATTTTGTGCACCAGGTCTCTAGTTTTACAATGAAACCATATAATGACATAGTCTCCCTAGGACATTTTCATTTTGGTGAACCAAGAAAATATTGGTACTCTATAGACGGGAATGCATAAAATCTAAAAAACTTCTTCAGATATATAAATTGTAAATCATAATGCAGAGAACTAGCAATTCCATATATTCTTTGAACATTTTATTATTTTGTCACTTTGGCAGTAGACATTTAGTAAAACAATCTTAAAGTAATTCAATACTAATATAAAGTATATAAAACAAACCTCTAAAATACATAGAATATAAAATATACCGATACTTCTATAACTGTTTATTCAAATATGTACATACATAATTATAGCTTTGTCATTCTATAAGTGATTATCTACTGGAATACATTAGATATAAAAATTACTTAAACCACGTTTTCATTGTTCTGATCTAACAAATAAAATATACATTTTAATAGGTTTCAAGTTTTCATCATAAAAATGAAAGAGAAATAAGCAAGGATTTTTCTGATGACCTAGATTTTCTTCTCTCCCAATACCGACTTGTGAATTGCTCATTCCGATATTGAAAAATGTATACATTTTTCATATTTCAGTAATAAATGTCATCAATTCTAAAGTAGATGCATTTGTATGTAAACAATCATCTTAAACAAGGCAACATAGGAAAAAATATCTAATATGCTAAGGAAATTAGGACAATTCTGATACAAAGGTACTGACTTTACAGAAAGCAACAAGGAATGGCTTGTGGCAGAAAAACAGAATATATCAGTGGGAATGTGAGTGCCAATGAGAGGAAGCCAAGAGATTGGGATATAGCAATGTATATTGCAAGCAGACACTGATGAGGGCAGATGTAGAAAAATGATTATCAACTTTAGACCCTAGAGCAACATGAATGGAATCACATCCTTGTGTTCTGGGAAATAAAACAGGCAACTTGGATAGAAATAAAGAGAAGCTTTAATTATCTAAAGTAAATTGGGAGCAACCCATGGTAATACTGAAGTGGGGTTATTATAGAACACAATGTAGAGTTAATTCAGAAATCAGTTTGTTCAAAAACATCAACAGCTGGGTTTAATAATAGACAAAATGAATCAGAAATGAATAAAACCTTGAGATGGAAGATTATCTGAGCTGCTCTAATCATATTATTAGATTTTCTAAGGAAAATAAAATGACAATCTATATAAGTAACTTATTTGCGTGAATATAGTTTTAAGCAACATTTTTTTAAGAGAAAAATTGAGATCATATGAAAGTTAATATACATATTTCAGGGACACTTCCTCAGTGTTATGACACAATGAGCAAATTATAGGACTAAAAAGGGATTCACTATAAATAAAGATGAAATGTGATGGGGGAAAGCCACAAGTTACTCTAGAATAAATTTTTCAGAGTTAAATTAGACTCCAATTAGCTTCTTTTTTCTTAGGCCTTTGAATGTAAGGTTTGGAGGTCAGATACCAGGTTTCTCAGCCTGTTAGCAGATTTGTAATGAGCCCGGCTCACAAATGGCAGGAGGTTCTGTGGAACAAGCTCTACGTAAATATCTCAGCATGTGGAGCTCAAGGGAAAGTACTGTGAAGTCCCCAAAGGGTTTACAATTGGCAGCTGACTCCTTGTACACACAGACAAATTAAAAAGTCATCGTGGAAAAAAATGAAAGTGAAGAAATAAGTTTTCTGCCAGATTATTGATTTTTTAATTAAATTTGCCTGCACAGTGTCTCTTGTAATGTTCACGCAACACATCTACTCACTAGAAGCTTTGAACTCCAGGTCTTGAAACCAGCCCTCATCACTTACTGACATAAATGAGCAAGATATGCCATCCCTCTGTGCCACAAATTCTTCATCCCTAAAATGGGACAATAATAACAGTACCTGACACATAGAATTATAATAAGAATATAATTATTCAATAAGATAGAAAGCACTCAGAACACACTCTGGCACATGCTAAGTGCACTGAGACTGTTTTTATTGCACCATTTATGGCCTCACATAGAAAATATCTGTTTCCTTGCTCTCCCTTTACTGGGGGCTTGGTTTTCTCTGCTCACTAGTAGGGACCCATTTCCTCATACAGACCTCAGTGTATATAGGCACTCAGGACAGTTTTTGAACAAGAAGTAAAGATAAAAAAACATACTTTGTGCCAAGTACATTAGTCTGAAGAAACAAAGGATGAAAATAATAAGATGTTTGACAATTTTCCACTAAGCATTGATGTTATTTTGAATGCTCTTGTCCTTTGTATTGGCTTTGAGTACATTTAAAAAAATAGAATGCCAAGTGTCCTAACAAAGGATATAAAACACTTAAGGTACCTTTTCAATTAATCTAATATTGAGTTATTTTGTTTGGAAAAAAAAATCACCAAGTATAAAATAGGTAAGAAACCATTGAGGTAACCTTTAGCATCACGTTAAAGAAGAAAAGGAAAAAGACGTGCAAATATATCTCATAATTGCCATATAAATTGATCTTGTATTAGACATATTTAGAGCTGCTTGACTTACCACCCCAACCCTAACTCTCACCTGGAGAAAAGGGTAAAATACCCTCCTTCAAGAAAATGCCTGCTGAGTTTCCCTATTGGCATTTGTTATTGCAAATCTAATTGTCCAATCAATCATTTTCTCCTCTACATTATTGATATATAGCATTAGTACCCTGCTTTGAAAAGGATCAGCCAATTTCTATCAGAAATGTATGTTTAATAGGTTAACGCCGGAGTTTGCTGCTTTGAACAACTACTTCAAAAGTGAAACTAAAACACGGAACGGACATCACCCAGAACCACAGGAACGCTGGCTGAGTGGAAGTCCTACAACTAGGAGGAAAGAGAAACGCATACGGACACTCAGAGGAGGCGCAGTGCTGAAGTCAAATTCTGAGGTGCGGAGTGCGAGGAGCGGGCTGGCGGCGGAGGGCGCGGTTGGCGTTTTCAATCGGGAGGGAGTCGCAGACTCTGAGCTCTAGATCCGGGCGAGTCTTTAGGGACCCAGACTCAAACGGGAGAAGTGGGACTGTCTGGCTTCGGTCAGAGCGAGTGCAGCTTTCTCTCCGAGCTTTGCAGCGGGTGCTGGGACTCAGAGAGGCAGAGCCCCTGGGGACAGGACTGAGAGCCGCCATAACTGCTCTCTCCGGCCCACCCTGTTGATCCTGTGCGACCCGCCATGCCCACGCCCTGCACAGAGGCATTTGCCGGATAGCCTCAGGCAAAGGCTAGATTAGCACCTCCCTAGAGGACAGAAGTTCTCTCACTGCTGACACAGCTGATTCTCATAGCCACTTGGCCTGGAGGTCAAACCCTCCCTGGAATTAGCTACAACAATCAAGATTTATCTATAAGACTGCGAACAAAGACCACTAGGGGGTGCACCAAGGAAGCATAACAAAATGCAGAGACAAAGAAACAGGACAAAATTGTCAATGGAAGAAATAGAGTTCAGAACCACACTTTTAAGGTCTCTCAAGAACTGTTTAGAAGCTGCCGATAAACTTAATGAGATCTACACGAAAACTAATAAGACCCTCGATCTTATATTGGGGAACCAACTAGAAATTAAGCACACACGGACTGAAATAACGAATATTATACAGACTCCCGATAGCAGACCAGAGGAGCGCAAGAATCAAGTCAATGATTTGAAATGCGAGGAAGCAAAAAACATCCAACCGGAAAAGGAAAAGCAAAATGAAAAAAGAATCCAAAAATGCGAGGATAGTGTAAGGAGCCTCTGGGACAGCTTCAAGCGTACCAACATCAGAATTATAGGGGTGCCAGAAGATGAGAGAGAGCAAGATATTGAAAACCTATTTGAAGAAATAATGACAGAAAACTTCCCCCACCTGGTGAAAGAAATGGACTTACAGGTCCAAGAAGCACGGAGAACCCCAAACAAAAGGAATCCAAAGAGGACCACACCAAGACACATCATAATTAAAATGCCAAGAGCAAAAGATAAAGAGAGAATCTTAAAAATAGCAAGAGAAAGAAACTCAGTTACCTACAAGGGAATACCCATACGACTGTCAGCTGATTTCTCAACAGAAACTTTGCAGGCCAGAAGGGAATGGCAAGAAATATTCAAAGTGATGAATAGCAAGAACCTACAACCACGATTACTTTATCCAGCAAAGCTATCATTCAGAATTGAAGGTCAGATAAAGAGCTTCACAGATAAGGAAAAGCTAAAGGAGTTCATCACCACCAAACCAGGATTATATGAAATGCTGAAAGGTATCCTTTAAGAAGAGGAAGAGGAAGAAAAAGGTAAAGATACAAATTATGAACAACAAATATGCATCTATCAACAAGTGAATCTAAGAATCAAGTGAATAAATAATCTGGTGATCATAATAGAATCAGGGACATAGAAAGGGAATGGACTGACTATTCTTGGGGGGGAAAGGGGTGTGGGAGATGTGGGAAGAGACTGGACAAAAATCATGCACCTAGGATGAGGACAGTGGGTGGGGAGTGAGGGCGGAGGGTGGGGCGGGAACTGGGAGGAGGGGAGTTATGGGGGGGAAAAAAGAGGAACAAATGTAATAATCTGAACAATAAAGATTTAATTAAAAAAAAATGTATGTTTAGATGATTTATATAAGGTGATCAGTGAGAACTGAAACGGAAAGATTTTACATGGTACATAGCTGAAGTCAAACTAGACAGAAAATGGAAAGTGGGCTAGGAAAAGGAAAATATAGATGATAGATTTCTTGGAAGCATCTCCTTTCAGGAAAATACTTATATTACTCCCTAGATTCCTTGGATTTCCATTTAGTTAATCCTATTTATGGGGAGCAATATGAATGTGTATTCATTTATTGAAAACAAAAGGCTCCTGAAAACATTAAAAAACAACAACATGTGTTTAAATAGAAAGACCCAGGGCTAAAAATAATATGTACCATAATACACATTTAAAACACTGAAGAAGAAAACATGAAGTCTATGCAGTGTAGTATTGACTCACCTAGAGAACACCTTTGATGAGTGACTCTTCTGGGGCTTAAGCTTTATTAAAACCAAGTTGACTCATTACAAAAAAATTAGAATTCTGCATAAATTATTTAGGGCAGTATAGGCCAGTAGAACAATTCCTACAAAGTATATACAGAAGGTGTTCAGGAAACACTTTATTGAATTTTAAGGGAAATGTCCTTTTTACACTGCATAGTATAAGACTGTATCAGAATGAGAGATATTGATTCTGGGTCAGGCAGGTTTTGTTGCATGTGAATAGGAACAAACTTAAAAAAAACTTTGAATTTTACAATGTTTATGACTTCTTATTCGATGTTTCTTTTAAGCCATATAGAGCCTTACCTCTTATTTCAGTCAGCTCATTTTCTGTATTGTCTAGGCCCCTGTGTCTAGGTTGTATGTGTAATTGGTCAGTAAAACATTGCTGAAACTGAAGATCAGGAGTTACAATGTGTTCAGAATCCTCAGGTTATAGTCCTTTATCCCATTTGAAAAAAGAACGTTTCTGATAAACCATTTGCCCTTATGCTGATAAACTGCTTATTCTCTTAGTGTGAAAGGGTTTTTTTACATTTCATTTTACATACTAAATGTGTACATATAAGTCTTTAATCTCTATGCCATGGAAATCTGACATCATTAAAATAGTATTAGTCATCCAGAAGCCAAGTGAAGAAAAGTGTAAGATTAGTGGAGGGGTCCTGAATTTTCACTTTTCTTAATGCTAATACTGTAAATCACCCAAATGTCATTTAACTCTTTTGGAATTGAAGAAAAGCTCCATGAAAAAAGTATTTTTTCTTCTCCCTCCTCTCTTTTCATTGACTGGAATGAAAGCTGATCACATTTCTAGCAACAGAGAGAGGTAAGATGAGTACCATTAAGTAAAATTTTATAGTCCAAAATTTCAGTTGAAAGTATCAATTTAAGATATATATCAATTTAAAGATATATATATCTTCCTGTTACAGGAAGGCCTAGAATCAATGACAAATCTAGTATCAATGAGCAACTCTTGTATCATAATTGAGGTCTATAAATACATTTCCATTAAAATTAAATAGGACTTCTCAAGGAAACAATTTTTAGGGGGACGAGAAGTGTACCATCCAGAAAGCTAAAAAGCAATAAAAGTCTACTGATTTTATGCCAAAAGAATTGAAGAGTCAATCACTAGTCAAATATGGGACTACCTGAGTAATTACTCTAATAGATTTAAACACATCAAATACGCTTAAGTTTATGAACACATACTGATCCCCAAAACAAAGATGAAAATTCATAAACAAACAAACCGATTTAGAAGATACCAGGAGCTCAACTAGTTATTTTTAAATTGTCAAAAGCAAACATAAAAAAGCAATAAACATTTATTTTACTTTTCCTATATGACTAATACCTCAGGGAGACAAATCATTGATAAAATTAAGAGATAATGTAGAATTAGAATATCACAGTTAGCTTCTCTAGATGTTGAGGTTCTGGTAAAGATGGCAGCATAGGTAAACGTGGTGCTTGAATCCTCCAACAACCACATCAAAATTATAACAAAGCTAAAGAACAACCATCACTCAAAACTGCCTGAAATCTAGCTGACCAGAATTCTTATAACTAAGGATATAAAGAAGAAGCCGCATCAAGACTGGTAGGAGGAGCCGAGACATAGAACGGCTGCTCCCACACCCACATGTGGTGGATAAAAATTGGGAGAGATATTTCACCTGTGGAGTTCCCTGCTGAGGAGCAAGGGGTTTCAGTCCCACACCAGGCTGCTAGCCCAGGTTCCAGTGCCAGGAAGAGAAGACCCTATAACTGCTGGTATAAAACTAGCAGAGATTGTAGCTTCATGAGACAAAGGCTCCTGGAATCCTAAGCTGTCCTCTTAAAGGCCCATATATGGACATACTCAGGCTCACTTGCTCTGAGCTCCAGCACTGGTACAGTAGCTCAAAAGGCACCAGGGACATATAGGGAATAATTGAATTGTCTGAAATCAGGCCAAGAGCAGGAGGGGAAGTTTTCTCCCACACAGAAGCACTGGCAGAGGCTATTGCTTATTTTCTGGGCCCTCCCTACTAAAATCTGGCAGGTAGGCACCATTTCTGAGTGTCTAGCAAGGTAACCTGGCTAGCTACTTTTTGCCCCTCCTCTCCCGGAGGTGAATCCCTGAGACCCAGCCCCATCCAAATTGTGGGCTTTCCCAAGCCATTTCCATTGTTTTCTCCGTACAAATGGCTATCTTGGCTTATGCTTTGGACTTACCTTAAATCTCTTAATCAGCATCTGACCTGATAATACTCCACACCCCTTGCTAAGTGTTCCCAGGCCAGACACTAGTGGCAGTAGGTGTTGGTTTGCAGGTTGGCTTCTCCTGGGCACCTCCAACACTGGCACAAGTAACAGTCATATGCCAATTGCTTTGTGGCTCATGCTGAGTGTCCCAAAGTGGGCACAGATGGCAGCTCACCTTGGCCTGAACCTTCTAGTAGTCCTCAGAGCCAGCGTACCTGGTGGATAGTTACAGGCCATGACAGAGCACCACCCAACCACCTCCACATGTGACAAACTCAAAGGACAGACTTAGCAAGTAGCAGAGCCCTGCCGAAGTAAATCCTGCTTTGTGGGGGGTCAGTCCTGCGCTGTAGACCCTTCATGCTGGTCTCAGCCAGTCCCTGCAGCCAATCATCCTGGGAAATCCCTCCCATTGAGGTGCCAACAATAATCAAAACTCAACTACAACAGAAGGTGTATACTGCCTACACAGGTTGGGGGAATGCACCTGGAGTGCCCAGGTCAGGTTATTGTGGAGGTTGTGCCAGTGAGCCCTACAGGACATCTACTATATCAGGTCATATTTGGAAAATAAGGAAGCAAAAAACAACCAATCAGAACAGCAAAAGGGAAAAATAATTAAAAAAAAAAAAAAGAGGATACTATAAGGAGCTATTGGACAACATCAAGCACACATTCACATCATGGGGGTGCCAGAAGGAGAAGAGAGAGAGCAAGGAAGTGAAAACCTATGTGAAAAAGTAATGATGGGGAAACTTCCCTGACCTGGTGAAGAAAAAGACATATAAGTCCAGGAAGTGCAGAGAGTCTCACACAAGGTGAACCCAAAGAGGCCCACACCAAGACACATCATAATTAAAATGTAAAAGGTTAAAAGCAGCAAGAGAAAAGCAAAATCAGTTATCTTACTAGGGAGCCCCATAAGACTGTCAGCCGATTTTTCAACAAAAACTTTTCAGGTCAGAAGAGATTGGCACAAAATATTCAGTGTCAGAGCATTATGCTAAGTGAAATAAGCCAGTCAGAGAAAGACGAATAGCACATGATCTCACTCATTTGTGGTATATAATGAACAACATAAACTGAGGGACCAAAATAGAACCAGAGTCATAGAAGAATCGAACAGACTGTCCAACCAACGAGGGAAGGCAAGGGGTGAGGGAGTAAGAGATCAATCAAAGGACTTGTATGCATGCATATGAGCAAAACCAATGGACACAGATAGGGTGGGGGGGTGAGAGCACATGTTAGGGGGTGAGGGCAGTCAGGGAGAGGTCAATGGGGGGAAAGGAGACTTATGTAATACTTTAAATAATAAAGAACTTGAATTAAGAAAATATATTTAAAGTGATGAAAACCAAGGACTTAGAACCAAGACTACTTTACACAGCTAAGCTATCATTTAGAGTTGAGGGACAGATAAAGAGCTTCCCAGACAAGAAAAAGCTAAAGGAATTCAACACCATCAAGCCAGTTTTACAAAAAAAATGTTAAAGGGTTTTGTTTAAGAAGAAAAAAAATATTAAAACTATTAATAATAAAGTTACAATAAATACATATCTATCAACAATTACTTTAAATGCAAATGGTTAAATGTTCCAATCAAACGACAAATGGAGGCTAAATGGATAGCAAAACAAGGCCCTCATATGTGCTGTTTGCAAGAGATTCAGTTTAGATAAAAATCACAGAGATTGAATGTAAAGGTATAGGAAATATATTTCATGAAAATGGGAACAAAGTAACAAAAAAAAACTGGGGTAGCAATATTTATACAAGACAAAATAAAGTTTAAAGCAAAGGCTATATACTGCCTGCCCACAGTACAAAGTTCAAGAGTCCACGCACAGGGCCATGTTCTCATCTGCCAGTAACAACCACCAGCATAGCCAGAGCCATGTCATACCCACTTGCATGGTGCCCAACAGCAATGCCATGCAGCTGCCCCATGACTATAGCTCCATGCCCAGGGTAAGGGTAAGGCTCTTCTCCACCACATCAAGAGGAACCCAAATAATTTATGACTGAAAGTTTCTGTTGGATAGTTGCAATTCTCTCTTGCCTCAGATGCAACCCTGCGATCTGCCCAATACCACAGGATTCATCAGCCCCGGAATCTTAATCAAAGATTCCATAGTAGAAGTGAATAATTTGAATATCTTGGGCAATCATGAGAGAAAGCATGTGTCTGGGGATGATGATCAGTTTGAAATGGGCATCTAACTGTCCTGCAAGGATCAGAAGAATAGCAGCAAAACTGATACCTGTGTATACCTGATGTGACCAATGGGATCAACAATGAAAAGGCACTACCAGCAGTCCCCACTACAGTCTCCCTCTCCTCCTCTTCCTCTGGGTGCCAAATGATGCAAAGATGAGCTTCATCTGACCCTTTCCTCTCCTAGTTAGGCAGATTAGATTGAAGATCTATGGGATATTTCTGTAGACCTAAGCAGCCCACAAAGAAAAACAATGGAATTCCTTGGGCTTCCCTAGTCATTTTCATATTGAGAAACACCTCCCACACCATTTTTTTTAATCCCAAATCAAATATCAACCTACCAACAAATGCAATCTGTGAAGTCTGGGGCAGTGTCACAGAGTGGGTTCTGCATTGTTCATGTTCTTACATTGGGTCTCTCTTTCATAGCTTCTGCCCACAGACCAGTGCCACAAGAGCCTGGGTGTGGGGTCTTCAAAACCAGAGGAAAATAAATAAGAAGAGAACTGCTTTTCCTTTTCCTTTTGTCTTTGGGGACAGTGGAGGTTGTAAAACTCTAATAGGAATGCCCTATAGCACAGTTTTGAGCTCTACTTCCCCTCTATTTTCTATAATGAATGTCTTTTGTCTTTGGTGTTATAGTTCATTTTCCCATATCTTTACTTAGCACATTTGGGCAAATAATGGTAAACTCTCTACATGAAAAGGGAGTCATCAGCAACCAGCTGTTCTTTCCTCCTCTTCTTCCATTTCCCCCTGCTTGCATCATTTTGCTTGAAGTTCTGTTGTACTCTGAGCATCCAGGTCATTTCACTGCTCTCAGAGCATGTCCATACCAAGTGATAGAGGCACTTTAGGTAAGGCATGATCACAGTATTCTGCATTTGATACTTAAAATTAACCTTGGAAGAGCATTGAGCCATTTGAGTGCCTAGTCTCAGTGGTCATTGTTTTTCAATCCAATGAGCATTGTAATATGCGCAATCTCAGATTTTTAAATGTATATTTTAGTTTAACATTGACTTCCAGAAGTTTCTTAGAAAAAAACTATTTTTTTCCTTTGTGCACCTGTTTTATTATTTGGCTGCTGAGAAAGGTAAGCTTGGGCTTAAAAATGTGCTCCTCCCCATTTTTTTTTGCCTTTCCCATTGTACTCTGAATTTACCTTCCTTTCTCCTCCTCCCTCTCTCCCTTCCTCACTTTCTCTCCTTCCTTTTTCTCTGCCAGGCCATTTTCAAAGATACCTCAAATTTTGGTATCTGATAGTATCTGTCACTTCTATTACATGAGGAGTGACCTTTTATTTTTTAAGATGACCACAGGACTATTTTTAGAAATGTTTTTAGTACAATTTTGAACTACAACTTTTTAATCACATCTTCCAGGGTTAGGAAGGTGATAAATATCTGTAAGTAAATCTGGTGTTCTATGTCACCATCCTTTGTCTCCTGCAGTTTTTATGAGCTCTTTCCTCCTCCCTCTAGTTTTGGGTGTGCTATTTGGCATTTTTAGTGCGTGGTTTGTAAAGCCGGACTATTCTGACTTGTGAAAGCCTTCTTCTTTCTGTTACTCTTTGCTCTGTCATTACACATCCTCCCCAGCTAATCTCCTGACAGTTGACTGGAATACCCTTCCCTTTGTGGAAAGACTAATACCTCTGGCTCCTCATAGAAAGACAAGTAGCCACTGGTGTCCTGGTCTGGGGTTGGATCTGGTGCCCTGAACCTCATATTGCACGATCACATCCAAGGTGAGAGTAACAGGCCAACTGGTTAAGAAAGAAAGCTGCTTGTTTTTCTTTTGAAATATGAAAAGACTCTGCTTGCAAACACATTTTAGATATGAAAGGGAAAATGTCTGAGGAACTTTGTTCTGTTTTCTGCTATAAAATGTGAATAGTTCAAAGAGTGAAACCTTTTGTGATGGGTGCTATCTCTCAGAAATAAGCTGGACCTCCAAAAGTTTAGAGATGCCTTCAGTCTCAAAAATTGATGATCAGAAAAGTATGCTATGTTTGTTTGTTTACTATATACTGATTTTAATTAAACTTCAAATTTCACTTAAAAGCAACAACAATAAAAAATATACAAAGGCTATATAGGAGACAAAGAATGACCCAGCAATTCCATCTCTGGGTGTTTATTCAAAAAAATACCAAACAATAAATTAAATATGTATACTAATTGCATGATTATTTACAATAGCTATGATATGGAAGCAACCTCATTGTTCATAAATAGATGAATTGATAAAGAAGAAGTGGTGCATATATACAATGAAATATGACTCAGTCATAAAAAAGATATAATCTTGTCATCTGAAACAACATGGATGGACATGGAGGATATTGTGATGAATGAAATAAATCACATAGAGGAATACAGATGCCATATAATTTCACTTATATGTGGAACCTAAATAAAAATAAATGGTCATATCAATAGATACAGAAAAAAGTATCAACAAAATCCAGCACCCATTTTTGCTAAAAACTCTTACCAAAGTTAAAATAGAGGGATCATACCTCAACATAATAAAAGCCTTATATGACAAACCTGCAGCCAACATCATACTCAATGGGCAAAAACTAAAACCATTTCCCCTAAGAACGGGAACAAATCAGGGATGAACGCTTTCACCACTCTTATTCAACATAGTACTGGAAATCATAGTCACAGTGATCAGAAAAGAAGAAATAAAAGGCATCCAAATTAGAAAGGAGGAAGTAAAACTCTTATTATTCCAAAATTACATGATATTGTGCATAGAAAACCCTAAATATACCACCAAAAAACTACTAGACTTAATAAATGAATTTGTTAGTGTAGTAGGACACAAAATTAATACCCAGAAATCAATCGCATTTTTATACACCATTAATGAATTCTCAGAAAGAGAAACTAAAAAGCAATCCCATTTACCATTACAACAACAAAAAAATTAAGGTACTTAGAAATAAATTTAATCAAGGAGGTAAAGGACTTGTACTGTGAAAAGTAAAAGATATAGATGAAGATATAAACAAGTGGAAGAAAATATCATGTTCATGGATTGGTAGAATTAACATCATTAAATTTCCATAATACTTAAAGGAATCCACAGATTCAAGGCAATCCCTATTAAAACACCAATGGAATATTTCACAGATGTAGACTAGATATTTCAAAATTTTATATGGAACCAAATAAGACCCTGAATAGCCAAAGCAATCTTGAAAAGAACAAAGTTGGAGGGATCACGATACCAGATATGAAGTTATACTACAAAGGCACTGTGATCAAATCAGCCTGGAACTGGCAAAAGAATAGGCATATAGATCAATGGAACAGAACAGAGACCCCAGAAATCAACCCATGCCATTATGCTCAAATAATAATTGACAAAGGAAGCAAGAGCTTACTTACAATGGAGTCAAGAGAGTCTCTTCAAAAAATGGTGTTGGGAAAATTGGACAGATAGATAAAAAAAATGAAACTAGACCACCAACTTATACCATACACAAAAATAAAGTCAAAATGGATAAAATACTTAAATGTAAGTTGTGAAACCAAAAAAATCCTAGAAAAACCCATAGGCAGCAAAATTCCAGATATCTCTTGTAGCAATACATATACAGATATATCTCCTAGAGCAAAGGAAAATAACAATAAAATAAACAAATGGGACTACATCAAAATAAAAACTTTCTGTACAGCTAAAGAAACCATCAAAATGAAAAGGGAGCCCACTGTATGCGAGAACATATTTGGCAATGATACATCTGATGAAGAGTTAATATACAAAATATATAAGGAACTTAACAACTTAACAGAAGGAAGACAAGTACTTTAATTTAAAAAATGGGCAAAGGACCTAAATAGACACTTCTCCAAAGTGAACATACAGATGGCCAAGAAACATATGAAAAAATGCTCAAAGTCACTGATCATCACTGGTATGCAAATTAAAATAACAATGAGATATTGCCTCATACCTGTGATATGGCTACCGCCAACAAATCAACAAATGACAAGTGCTGGTGAGGATGTAGAGAAAAGGGAATCATAGTACACTGCTGATGGGAATGCAGACTGATACAGCCATTATAGAAAATAGTATGGAGTTTCCTCAAAAAATTACATATGGACCTACCATTTGACCCAGGATCTGACTTCCAGTAATATTTCCTAAGAAACTTAAAACACTAATCGGAAAGAATGTATGCACGTCTATGTTCATAGCAGCACAATCTACAATAGCTAAGATCTGAAAACAGCCTAAGTGCCCATTAGTATATGAGTTGATTAAAAAAAAAAAGCTATGGTACATTTATACCATGGAATACTATGCATCAGTAAAAAACTAAGGATCTCTTACCCTTTGAGACAGCATGGAGGGACCTGGAGAGTATTATGCTAAGCGAAATAAACCAGTCAGAAAAAGACAAGTATCACATGATCTCAGTCATATGTTGAATTGAATGAACACAATAAATTGATGAACAAAATAGATCCAGAGACATAGCAGCATAGGACAGGCCGCTGAATCTCAGAGGGAAGGTGGGGGAGGGTAGGTGGTTGAAAAGTGATCAAGCAAAGAACTGTATGCATATATGTGTAACCTATGGACACAGACAATAGGACAGTGAAGGCCTGTGGGGGTTAGAGGTGGTGGGGGTTGGGGGGGGACTAGAAGGGGTCAATGGTGGAAAAAGGGGACATATGTAATACTTTCAACAATAAATATTTAATTAAAAGAAAAGAACATATAAAATTCAACACCAAAAAATAATCCAATTAAAAATGGGCAAAGCACCTGAATAGACATTTCTCCAAAGAGCACATACTTTCAACAATAAAGATATAATTTAAAGAAAATAAATAAATAAAATAAAATAAGTGGACAAACAAAAGAGAAACAGACTCATAGGTACAGAGAACATTGTGACAGTTTCCAGATGGGAAGGGTTATAGATGAAAAGGTGAAGGGTTTAAGAAGTATAAACTCGGAGAACCAAGATGGCGGCATAGGTTAACGCGGGAGTTTGCTGCTTTGAACAACTACTTCAAAAGTGAAACCAAAAAACGGAAGGGACATCACCCAGAACCACAGGAACGCTGGCTGAGTGGAAGTCCTACAACTAGGAGGAAAGAGAAACGCACACAGACACTCAGAGGAGGCGCAGTGCTGAAGTCAAATTCTGAGGTGCGGAGTGCGAGGAGCGGGCTGGCGGCGGAGGGCGCGGTCGTTGTTTTCAATCGGGAGGGAGTCGCAGACTCTGAGCTCCAGATACAGGCGAGTCTTTGGGGACCCATACTCAAACGGGAGAAGCGGGACTGTCTGGCTTCGGTAAGAGCCAGTGCAGCTTTCTCTCCCAGCTTTGCAGCGGGTGCTGGGACTCAGAGAGGCAGAGCCCCTGGGGACAGGACTGAGAGCCGCCATAACTGCTCTCTCCGGCCCACCCTGTTGATCCTGTGCGACCCGCCCCGCCCAAGCCCTGCACACAGGCATTTGCCGGATAGCCTCAGGCAAAGGCTAGATTAGCACCTCCCTAGAGGACAGAAGTTCTCTCACTGCTGACACAGCTGATTCTCATAGCCACTTGGCCTGGAGGTCAAACCCTCCCTGGAATTAGCTACAACAATCAAGATTTATCTATAAGACTGCGAACAAAGACCACTAGGGGGTGCACCAAGGAAGCATAACAAAATGCAGAGACAAAGAAACAGGACAAAATTGTCAATGGAAGAAATAGAGTTCAGAACCACACTTTTAAGGTCTCTCAAGAACTGTTTAGAAGCTGCCGATAAACTTAATGAGATCTACACGAAAACTAATAAGACCCTCGATCTTATATTGGGGAACCAACTAGAAATTAAGCACACACGGACTGAAATAACGAATATTATACAGACTCCCGACAGCAGACCAGAGGAGCGCAAGAATCAAGTCAATGATTTGAAATGCGAGGAAGCAAAAAACATCCAACCGGAAAAGGAAAAGCAAAATGAAAAAAGAATCCAAAAATGCGAGGATAGTGTAAGGAGCCTCTGGGACAGCTTCAAGCGTACCAACATCAGAATTATAGGGGTGCCAGAAGATGAGAGAGAGCAAGATATTGAAAACCTATTTGAAGAAATAATGACAGAAAACTTCCCCCACCTGGTGAAAGAAATGGACTTACAGGTCCAAGAAGCGCGGAGAACCCCAAACAAAAGGAATCCAAAGAGGACCACACCAAGACACATCATAATTAAAATGCCAAGAGCAAAAGATAAAGAGAGAATCTTAAAAACAGCAAGAGAAAGAAACTCAGTTACCTACAAGGGAATACCCATACGACTGTCAGCTGATTTCTCAACAGAAACTTTGCAGGCCAGAAGGGAATGGCAAGAAATATTCAAAGTGATGAATAGCAAGAACCTACAACCAAGATTACTTTATCCAGCAAAGCTATCATTCAGAATTGAAGGTCAGATAAAGAGCTGCACAGATAAGGAAAAGCTAAAGGAGTTCATCACCACCAAACCAGGATTATATGAAATGCTGAAAGGTATCCTTTAAGAAGAGGAAGAAGAAGAAAAAGGTAAAGATACAAATTATGAACAACAAATATGCATCTATCAACAAGTGAATCTAAGAATCAAGTGAATAAATAATCTGATGAACAGAATGAACTGTTGATTATAATAGAATCAGGGACATAGAAAGGGAATGGACTGACTATTCTTGGGGGGGAAAGGGGTGTGGGAGATGTGGGAAGAGACTGGGCAAAAATCGTGCACCTATGGATGAGGACAGTGGGTGGGGAGTGAGGGTGGAGGGTGGGGCGGGAACTGGGAGGAGGGGAGTTATGGGGGGGGGAAAAAAGAGGAACAAATGTAATAATCTGAACAATAAAGATTTAATTAAAAAAAAAATAAGTATAAACTCGGTAGTTACGGAATTATCTTGGGGATGTAAAATACAGCATAGGAAATATAGTCAATGATATTTTAATAACTATGTATGGTGTCAGATTGGTACTAGATTTATCAGGGTGATCATTTAGTAAGGTATATAATGTCTAATCACTGAGTTGTACACCTGACAATTAATATATTATTTGATGTCAACTGTAACTAAAAATTTAAAAATATATTTAAACAAATATCTAGATGTTGAAAATATGAAATCTGAATCACCATAAGTTGATAATAGTTGTAGCCCGGTCAGGAGAATACAGAGATGTAGTCTGACACTCTTATAATAGTACTAGGGGCCCAGTGCATGAAGTTGTGCACCCTGAAAGGACCTGTGGGCCACGAGGCTGTGGTGGGCACAGGGGCAGGTCTCAGCCCATCCTCTGTGCCCTGGCCCAGCCCTCTCCTGCTGCAGCCCCCAGTCCCCTGACTGCATGCTGGATGCTAATGCAAGTGGGGCTGGAACCGGCAGTGGGTGCAAGCAGCAGCTGCTGTCCCAATTGCCCCTCAGAAGCAGGGGGAAGTGGAGGAGCCCTGAGGGGCAATCTGGGCCGGCAAGGGGTGCCATCAGTGGGTGTGAGCACCGGGCGGGACCTTGGCATGTGGGAGCAAAGAATTTTCAGTAACCACCAGAGGCTCACCCTGATGACAGCAACTGACCCCTGTCTTGATCATATTGCCCCTACTCACTTGCTCCACCATCCCACCGAGGCCAATGCCCACCATGTTCCATGCTCTGCTGCCTGCTGCTGACGCCTGCCATGTTCCACATGCACCCCCGGGGTGGTCAGTGCATGTCATAGCGACCAGTTGTTTGGTTGTTTCGCCATTCGGTCTATTTGCATATTAACCTTTTATTATATAGAACCTTAAGTCTCTGACTTGTGGACCTGATAAAAAGATAGTGAGAATGACAGCAAGAGTCTGAAGAAGAGCCTAACAGGAGGAGCAAGCAGTATGAATATGAGGAAGGAAAGGGGAAAAGGAAAAAGGGATGGTGCAGAGAATAAATTATCTGCTTCCTGACTGCAACCCTTATTGCTAGCATTTTTGGGGTGGGTGTTTATGGAGAAGGGAGGAAAGAAAAAAAGACAACAGAAAGTAAGGAATGCTTGTGAGACTGGAGAGTAGTAATTTCAAGAAGAATAAAGGCATATTCACTAAAGTTGCAAGTGGCAAAACCTCATGCTGTACAAAGCATAAATAAGCTTAGGCCAGAACTTTTTGTTTTTCCAGCAGCAGCTATACCAGAGGACAGATAGAGATTATATATTCAAATACATGTACCTGGTGTTGTACAACAGACCAATTTATATAAATGAAAGAGGGTTGAGCAGTAGCAATATGTAAAGGAAATGAATAAATGAAAGTAGACTTTGCCTCTATCCAAAGCTTCATTATGATTCCTGGTAGACTTCACCAGGTTTGGACCTGATAGTCAGAGACCGCTAGAAAAAGTGACTGGCAAGGTGTTTCTTAGCATCTAGAAGGGTTCAGGAATCTGAAAAAAGGGCTGTGAGTAAATTAATGAAGAAACTAGACATGAAATATAAATTTGGAAGGCATTTTGGGGAGCCAGAGGAGACCTAGCTTCAGTAACCAAGTTCTCTCTATCTCCGGACCCAGGGCTTTTTATTCCTACATTTTGCCCTATAGCAAAGCAGATATACATATCAAAGGTAAGGCCTGGTAAGCAGTAAAGTATTATCAGGTTGGGGGAACTGCCTTTGGCTGTTCAGCTGTTTGGCCAGCAGCAGGTAATAACTTGTAGATTTTCAGGTTTGGGGAAATGCTTTCAGCTATTTCAGCAGGAGGTAATATGAGTCAGCCCTGCTGAATATAGAAGCCCATCAACCTTTTGAGGACTTCTTGCATTTTATTATGCCCTGTTGGAATTAACTTCCAGCAAGTGACTGAACAGGTAACTGGATATGTGGGATCTATAAAATGATGACACAAAATGGAATGCTATATGGGTGTGACTGTGGTTGTTTAAAAACAAGGCTGCCAATTCTTTGACATTCATCCCACAGAGATGTGGGTCTATGCCTGCCGGGAGCCGGTCCATCCTTGCTGTTTCAAGGGACCTGGCATATATGGCATACGGTTCTTAATATGTTTGCTCACCTTCTTGGCGCTGTGTTTTAACCAAGGTCACCTCTCCGAGAAAGGTTGAATCCCCAGGTAGGGATTTTCCCCTGAAGTTAGGGAGGGAATAAAACCCCTCAACTACGTGCCAGGCAGGTAATTAATCACTTTAACTATGAACAATCATGCTTAAGCTACATAATCTTTACTCCCTGGAATGGAGATAAGAAACGCCTTAACCTTTGTAATAGAGATTGATAGGATTGAATCAACTGGTATAAATACAGTTGTAACAAGACAGAAAGACACAGAACTTAGAACACAGAACTCAGGAGACAGAGCTTAGAAGAGAATTCAGAAGACAGAACCTACACGGAGCCTGGAGACAGAAGAACTTCACTGGAGAGAACATGGCAAAAGATCCTGGACTGAACCTGACTAGAACCTGGTGACTGAGCCTGGCTGGAGAGCCTAGCGAGGGAACATGGCCACAGAACTTCCCTGGAGATCCAAAGCAGAACCTCTCTGGAGATCCAGACCAGAACTTGGCTGGAGATTCTGGCTAGAGATCCTGGCTGGGCTGCTGATCAACTGAACGCTGTCTCCGTGTCATTCCTTCTTCGCCAACTCCGTCCACACCTTTGGGGACCCCTGGACCTGCTGGGGTTGGACCCCGGCATATGCCCTTATCCCTTCTATCTGCACAAACAAAGAACCTCTTCTCCTACTAGAACACAGCTACATGCCTCCTGAGGTGAGGAAAGCTGGGCAGCTCCCCATCACGCTCTCTAGAAAAATTTACCTTTGGAAGACTGAGCCCTCTCATGAGACTGACCATTTTAAGGCCCTCGTGAGACAGAGGCCAAAGGGACCAGACATGCCAGTTGTGAAAAATCTTGTATCCTACAGAGCAGCACTCCTGCCAGCTGAATATAAGTGTGTGACTTTAATTGATGACACAAAAAGCTTAATTCCCCAATAGTTGCCTGACCAAATTCTTGATCCTCAAAATAATACAATTTAATAAAGTTGCTAATGTCTTAAGATACTAAGTTTTACAATAGATAATAGGTCTGGTCTGGTCAGTGGGAATGATGAGTCAACTCTGTCTATAGTTTATCTTAATTAAGTTTTCATCAAATCAGTAAACAAGAAACACAAAGATGCAAATGATTGGGTAGATGCAGCCACCCAACACCCCTTAATTTTTCAGCAAAGTACACACACTAAGTTCAGTGACTTGCATGTTAGAGGAGCAAAGAAATCACTGTCTCCCTGTTACTTTTCTCTCATGTAAGTTTTAAATATAATATTTAAGCTATGCAAAATTAGGTACATGTGTATGCATGACTTATAAAGTACTATGCAATAAACAAGAGGAATACACCAACAACCCAAGAAATAGAATATTACCAATAATTTTCATCTACCCATATGTTTCCTATGTAATCCATACCTCAATCTCCCTGCCACTTATACTATTAGGGAAAGTGGATAGCCATCTTGATATCTACCTACTGCCATATAAACCAGTAATTGCTGCACTGCATTACGAATTATAGCGTTTTTAATAACTAAAGAAGAACAATAAAAACATAATTATTTTTTTCTTTATTTATTGTCTCTGTGTGTTATTTTACGAATATTCAAAAGCAGTTTATTTATTTGTCTGTTGCTAAATTTTTAAGCACATGTGCAATTAAAATAAGGGATTAAATTGGAATTGGACTATTCTGATTATATTGTACATCTTTATCAGCTAGAATAACTAGCAAATTTTAGGATTCACAGTGGCAGTCATTTTGAAGTTATTTGGCTGCATGTGATATTATACATCTGTCAGTTAAATCACATATACAAATGCAGTATCTAGCATTTGGGAACATTATGTGGAATTCATGACACTCCCTAGAGGATTATGGATCTGGATAACTGTGAATGAATTACAAGGAGAAAAATACATGGCTTTCATTTATGACAGATATAATCTAGTTGTAATATTGTTCATATCATGTGCAGAGTAACTAAATGGAGCTGCCTCATACCTGCAATCATCAACTTAGACAACAAAATAGTGCTTGTGGCAACAAATAGAGCTTTAGCAAGTTTAGTTAGTGATTCTTATATCTGATTTATAGTCACAAAGGCCTTAATAATACTGCTGGTTCTGTTTATGAAAATAATTCACAGAGATAAAACACTATAGTACAAAAACTTATTACTTTGATTTTTAAAATAAGTCAAACATTATTGAGCATAGAGTCTGGATTTTATAGGCCACCCTGGTTATACCCATGTGATACTATAGCCTAATACAGACATATACAAGATGTCATAATCAGTATTGATTAACAATACTTGAGGTAGATAACACATTTTTAATAAACCTAAAGACAACTTCAATATAAATACATTTTTAAATTTTCAATAAATATAAAAAACAAAATAATTTGCTAATCCACTAACAAAATTATTTTATGCATAAACATTAATTATTGAGAATTAAATCAATAAATGGGAGGAAAACTATATGCTTCTAACATGTTATTGTAAAACACAGCTAAAATTTAACCTTGTGTTTTCATATTGAACTACACCCTAATTATTTATGTAGAATGTTATTCTTTAAAATACAGATTATTTAATAACTAAAGTCAATTTACCAAACATTTTGTAATCAATTTCCTAGAAACAAGGTATATCTTTGAGAAACTTAAGTTCACTAGAGACTACAATTTATAATGCAATATGGTGCTGCATGATTATAATAGAGTCAAAGCAGGATAGATTGGATCAAATGTGAGGTTCAATTTATATTCACTATGATTATGGGAGAATCCTTTCAGAAGTAGAGTGTTATGAGAATTCATATTTTAAAAATAACTAGTATATCAGTAAGCATAAATAGGGTAGGAATACACTTCAAACCTCAGAAATAGCATAGCCAATAAGAAGAGAGTATTTGAGCGTGGAGTGTGATGCTCTTCTACTTTGGCTGGGCTCTTTAAAGTGCATGGAGGAATCTGTAAGGGAGATAAGAGCCAAAAGATAAGATGAAGGACCATAAATATATGCCATTGAACTGTATTGTACAGGCTTTGGAATTACCTCATTTATTATAATTTTATTTGTGGGGTTTTTTATTGTTTTTTTTTTTTAGTAAAGTGTTAGCATTTCACATGATGATCTAAGATAGTAACTGTCATCAGTATGTAGTATAAAGAATAGACAAGATCCAAGATGGTGGCTGAAAGGACAGCAGTGAGCAAGATAGTGTGAGTGAGTGAGAGAGCAAAAGGAGAGTGTAGACATGTGGGGCGTGTGTGTGTGTGTGTGTGAGTGAGGGACAGTTATATTCCACAGGACTCTTGGGGGTTGGCGGACCAGGCTCCCCTCACTGGGCAGACTCTACTACCGCTGCAATCTCTCCTGGAGCGTCCGGCTCTGCTGCAGAGACCACACCATCTTGAAGGGGAGAGCGGCTGTGATCAGAAGTCCAGCCTCACCTCCACCTGGGGAGACCTCAGATACCACCCGGGGCCCTACAACCACATCACGTAGGGACTAGCTGCCTCAGATGTGAACCTACAGACACTGAGATTCCAGCCTCCCCAGCTGCAGGTGCCTAAAACTTTCATCCAGGGGGAGACAAGGTGGCAGCCGAATAGACAGACAGGTCCTGTGCCTTCTCACAGGACAGATAGAAGGAATAACTGAATTGAGTAACATCCACCCAGAATTGGTGAATTAAACACAGCTGGTGAGGCAATTCATGGATGGAAACAACCAAAGTGCCCATCTGCAGATGAGTGGATTAGAAAATTATTGTACATCTACACAATAGAATACTACACCACTATAAAAAAGAAGGAACTTTTACCATTTGCAACAGCATGGGTGGAACTGGAGAGCATTATGCTAAGTGAAATAAGCCAGTTGGAGAAATATAAATATCACATGATCTCACTCATATGTGGGATATAATGATCAACATAAACCGATGAACAAAAATAGATCCAGAGAAAATGGTGGTGGTGGTGGTGGCGGGGGGGGGGGGGGGGGGGGGAGGTGTTAGAGATCAACCAAAGGACTTGTATGCATGCATATTAACATAAACAATGGACATAGACACTGGGGTGCTGGGGGCTTGCCCTCGGGGGTAGGAGTGGCCGGGGAGGAAGTCAATCGGGGAAAAAGGAGACATGTAATACTTTAAACAATAAAAAAAAATGAATAGACCAATTAGGAAGTTCTTGTAATAGTTCAAAAAAGAGGTAAAATTATGTCAGGGAAAATATAAATAAAAATGCAAAGTGTTTCTTTGTCATAAAGAGAAAAGCAATATTGTTTTGGCTCATTAAATTTTTAGTATACTATTTTCCCAAAAATACAGTGTACTTCAAACTTCAAAACACAAAAAGCACAATAAGAGAGAATGAATGATGTAATAGTGTTTATCATCATTATTATTCACATCATGACAGTTTATAGTTTTCTACAATAGACATAGGAATGAAAATAGATACAAAAAAAGGAGAAAGAGAAAGAAAAAGAGGGAAAGAATCAGAATCAAGAGCAGGATTAGAATCCTTGACCTAAGAAAACTCTATAGCTTCTTATCTATTACAGTCTTCCTAACTCCAATATACATGGATAGTTATTAAAATTTATATGTCAATTAAAATGAGATATTAATACAAAATTATAAAAAGGCTTAATAAATGTAATGTTTAAAATATAACTTAATAAATTTAAAGTATTTACATTTAATGAAATTAAAAACTCATCACGTGAAACAGTAAATATTGAAATCATTATTTTAATACTAGAGGCTCAGTGCATGGATTTGTGCACTGGTGGGAGCATGGCTTGCAGGAATCGGCCCTCTGTGGGAGCTCTGCTCATCCTGGTCAGCTGAGCTGCTGCAGACCTGCCCTTTAGTGGCTGCTCCCACTGTGAGAGTGAGGCTCATCCCCGTCAGCTGAGTGGCGCTCCCACTGTGGGAGTGCACTGACCACTGGGGGCAGCTCCTGCGTTGAGCGTCTGTGCCCTGGTGGTCAGTGCGCATCATAATAGCTGGTCAACTGGTCATTCTGGTCATTCTGCCATTTGGTTGCTGGGCTTTTATTATATAGGATTCTTTTGGGGGAGAAAGTAGATTATTATAACCTGGTACTAAACTCTGAGAATATTACAATCATTAAAAAACAAAAACACTGGACTTCTATATCTAAAATTTTAACAGAAAATCACAGGGAAGAGATAGAAAATTTTCACTCTGGAGTCATTTTTTTATTCTCAGGGCCTAGCAAGAGCCTGAGCACAATGGGTGCTCAATACATATTTAATTAAATAAAAAATATAAATGCATGAATAATTTTTATAATTAGAATTTTATTGCCTATTGGTATATTTATATTGAATATTAAAAATATTCACTCTGAATTAGTCTGCTAGGGCTTCCTTAACAAAATATCACAGACTTGGCTGCTTGAACAACAAAAATTAATTTTCTCACAATTCTTTAGGTTAGAAGTCGAAGATCAGGGTGTCAACAGGTTTGTGTTCTCATGAGGCCTGTCTTATCCCTATGTCCTCACACGGCCTTTCCTCTGTGCCTGCACTCCTCAATATCCCTTCCTTTTCTATCAGATTAGGGAAACACCCTCAGACTTAATTTAATCTCTTTATTTTTTATGTATATTTTTAATCCTTATCTGAGGATATGTTTTATTGACTTAAGAGAGAGGGAGAGATAAACATTGGTCAATTGCCTTTTGTATGCCCTCCAACTGGGGACCAAACTCCCAACCTAGGCATGTTCCCTGGCCAGGAATCAAACCTGCAATGAACCTCAATCAACTGAGCTACATGGGTCAGGGCAAGACTTCATTTACTTTTAATTACTTCTTTAAAGGCTCTATATCTGCATTGGGAGCTAGACTCCATCATAAAAATTTGGAGTCCATAACAAAAACTAATTTATTTTATTGTATATTTTATTTTAAATCACTGTTGTTGTTGTCATCATAATAGATAATAATAGATACAAATTGCCCCTTGGTATTTAAGATGGTATTAGATATCTTTAAAAGACATTAAACATTTCAAGGGATATTAGAAATATCTCCAGAATTTCACAAATTAAGCAAAAGCCAGTCATTCTTCTCCTTTTATCTATTTCTAAAAAAACCCCCATATTTCTTTCTAATTTTTTCTATGGCATTTAGAAGAACTTGCTCTGTGGAGGGGTCAGGGAAAGAGAAGTCATCCTTTTAATTTGCATCATCAAAATAAGCTAATGAGCTTCCCTCAGGAATAATGAAATATACATTTAATATTTCTTCTCTGAAAGTTTAAGGAAATCATAATGGCTTCTGGTCTTTACACTAGAAAATAACTGGTGAGTAATTACCAGAGGGAGAGTTAGTTCAACCACTGATTCTGTCTAAACAGCTGCCTTAGACCAATGAATAATTAAGTTGGTGATTTCACCAGACCAAACTTCAAAATAAAAATATTAAATAAAGCAAAAGAAGGACAAAAACCTCAAGAAGAATTAATTAAAAAGAAATAGGTGGGGTTAAACTATTTAAATGTACTCTTAAAAATTATAACATGCACCCTCTGTTTCTTAATGTTTTCTACAACTGGGTGCTTCCTAACCTTTTTTTTTATTTTTCTTTAGTGGCTTTAATACCTTCTTTTAACATCATAAAATCAAAATTTCACAAAACTGGTGGCTCAAATGCCCTTAATACATATGTGGAATTGCTAGGTCATGCAAAATGTGCCCTGCACAGAAGCGTGTGGGGCTGAACTGCAGCTGGCACCTAACAGGCCAAGGCAAGGCCCTGGCGCTGTCGGGGTGGAATTTAAGGAAGTCTAGACTTTCCTTTCCCAAAGCTGCCGGCCCTTTGCCAAACCCTATGCCAAACACATAGTCTGTACCTGACTGCCAGGGAGAATGTACACTGTCTAATTTTCCCTATGGGATAGAGCATAGTTGTTGTGCATAAATGGAATAGATAGCCCAGGCTGAGTGAATATCAGCCATGAAGAATATTGTCAGGCCCTGGCCTGCTGGCTCTGTTGGATCTTCGCCTCCTACACCAAAAGGTTGCGGGTTCAGTCCCATGTTGGGCATGTAACTGGTTGATGTTTCTCTCTCACATTGATGTTTCTCTCTCTCTCCTTTTTTTTTTTTTTCCATTCCTCTCTCTCTAAAAAATCAATGAACATATATTCTCAAGTGAGGATTAAAAAAAAAAATGACACTGACAACTTAAAGACACCAATAATTAGTATTACTTATAAAAAATACATATAAGACAACTAAGAAGACAAATATGGCCATCATATTGATTTTTTCAATATCTACATGATTAGTTTTGGCAGAAAGGGAAAGAAGACTTGAGGTAAAACTAAACCCAAAATTACAGCACTAATGATAAAACTATGAAGAGCAACTATGCTCTAGTTTTTGATGTTAGAAAAACATTAGATACTAACTATGGAATTTTGTTGTAATTTATGAATTTATGCAGCTGGCATTTGGACTACAATCAATAGCTGCTTATGTACCTCATGTAGCATATGTATGTATTTACATATATAGAACAGATGTTATACCTTTAAGCAGAAAACAAATAATAACAAATATATTTTTAAATCTCTATAGCCAAATAAAGTCATTTGATTGTTTAAATCCAGGCGTCTTATTGAAATCATCATTTCCTATCAGTAAGAAATAGAATATTTGAATTATATATTAGAACATATCTTCAGTCTGTAATTTTATCCATAAAAGAATAGCCAATGGCTACAGTTGTAAATAAGACATGTCTCTATGTATTTTACAGGCTAATTTTAAAGTTAGTGATATGATAGGGTGAAAAGTCTGACAGGCAAGGGAATATGCCCATCTGTTTTCTGTAACAAACACCCTGCCATCTTTTAGATCAATGAGTCTTAAACTATGATGCCAACAGGAATCCTTGGGTAATCTTTTAAAATTAAGATTCTGATTGAGTAATTCTGAGTTGCCGCCAGAGATTCTGCATTTCTAACATGATTCCAGGTTTTACTGATACTGCTTGTTGGAGCAATTGTAAAGATCAAGACTCCGGACTATGTTCCAAGCACACAAGACCCTAGAACTAGCTATCAACATATATTTGAGCCTGTGTCAGTGGTTGAGTGTCAATCTATGGCACAGGAGGCCAAGGTTTAATTCCCAGTCAGGGCATATGCCCGGATTGTGGGCTCGATCCCCAGTGTGGGGCATGCAATAGGCAGCCAATCAATTATTTTTTCTCATCATTAATGTTTCTATCTCTCTCCCACTCCCTTCATCTTTGAAATTAATAAAAAAATATATTAAAATTAAAATAAAGAGAAGATACTAAAAATTTGTATTTGAGACATTTTAGGGCCCCACTGGGTCTCTCTTTTGGTTTGCCCACTGTTAAACTTATAGGCAATTGTCTTTAAGGGTATGTATGCAGAGTTGACACATGCTCTGGGATATCCTCACTTGCAAGCAAAGATTCCTCTTATATGATGTGCAATTTAGGGTGGACAAGGGGCCAGCTTATTTGTATCACTATGTTCAATGAGGAATTCAAAGGAATTCAAGAATTCTAAATTCAAATTAATTTTTCAAGGTCATTAGGAGGATGTATTTATCAAGGTAGGAGATTCAAACATATTTGACTGTACAGTTTATTACCATGATTTGCAATTTTTAAATATTAAGACCAATTCTGTGCAAGCTTCTATTTGATCTCTTGTTCTATACCTTGCGGATATTAGGGTTGGCCTGCCAATGGGTGTGAACATATCATATCATGTAGCTCCAGCTGTAATCAGAAGAAATGATTCCTAGGGGTTACTGAAGAAGGCAATTCTCTGCTAAAACACAAGACATACAAACACACATAGATATAGACCTATATTGTCATACATTGAATAGTCATAGTGATTACTTATTTAAAGGACTTATACTCTAAGAGTAACATCTTGGAAGAGTAGGGGAAAAACAATAAATTAGGGATATCTGTATTCCATACATATTCCCACTCTTTTCTATGTAATTGGGGGAATCAAGGACACAGCTGAAAGTACAGACAGTTTTCCTACTGGCACCAGGTTGGTTCACTACTATCCTAGGTAACCTGAGCATTTCGTCATGTTAAATATTACTATACTCTCCAGTAAAAAAGAATGTCTGTGTCACAAAGGATAAATTAGTCATAATTTGGAGAGCAATATTTAACCTTATATTTTGAATTTCATGTAATTGTGAAAATATAAGATAATATTAAAAGAATTCACCAGAAAGGTAGAGCAAGATTCATATTTTTTTTTTTTTTTTAATTAAATCTTTATTGTTCATATTATTACATTTGTTCCTTTTTTTTCCCCCCCATAACTCCCCTCCTCCCAGTTCCCGCCCTACCCTCCGCCCTCACTCCCCACCCACTGTCCTCATCCATAGGTGCACGATTTTTGTCCAGTCTCTTCCCACATCTCCCACACCCCTTTCCCCCCCAAGAATAGTCAGTCCATTCCCTTTCTATGTCCCTGATTCTATTATAATCAACAGTTTATTCTGTTCATCAGATTATTTATTCACTTGATTCTTAGATTCACTTGTTGATAGATGCATATTTGTTGTTCACAATTTGTATCTTTACCTTTTTCTTCCTCTTCCTCTTCTTAAAGGATACCTTTCAGCATTTCATATAATCCTGGTTTGGTGGTGATGAACTCCTTTAGCTTTTCCTTATCTGTGAAGCTCTTTATCTGACCTTCAATTCTGAATGATAGCTTTGCTGGATAAAGTAATCTTGGTTGTAGGTTCTTGGTATTCATCACTTTGAATATTTCTTGCCACTCCCTTCTGGCCTGCAAAGTTTCTGTTGAGAAATCAGCTGACAGTCGTATGGGTATTCCCTTGTAGGTAACTGAGTTTCTTTCTCTTGCTGTTTTTAAGATTCTCTCTTTATCTTTTGCTCTTGGCATTTTAATTATGATGTGTCTTGGTGTGGTCCTCTTTGGATTCCTTTTGTTTGGGGTTCTCCGCGCTTCTTGGACCTGTAAGTCCATTTCTTTCACCAGGTGGGGGAAGTTTTCTGTCATTATTTCTTCAAATAGGTTTTCAATATCTTGCTCTCTCTCATCTTCTGGCACCCCTATAATTCTGATGTTGGTACGCTTGAAGCTGTCCCAGAGGCTCCTTACACTATCCTCGCATTTTTGGATTCTTTTTTCATTTTGCTTTTCCGGTTGGATGTTTTTTGCTTCCTCGCATTTCAAATCATTGACTTGATTCTTGCGCTCCTCTGGTCTGCTGTCGGGCGTCTGTATAATATTCGTTATTTCAGTCCGTGTGTGCTTAATTTCTAGTTGGTTCCCCAATATAAGATCGAGGGTCTTATTAGTTTTCGTGTAGAGCTCATTAAGTTTATCGGCAGCTTCTAAACAGTTCTTGAGAGACCTTAAAAGTGTGGTTCTGAACTCTATTTCTTCCATTGACAATTTTGTCCTGTTTCTTTGTCTCCGCATTTTGTTATGCTTCCTTGGTGCACCCCCTAGTGGTCTTTGTTCGCAGTCTTATAGATAAATCTTGATTGCTGTAGCTAATTCCAGGGAGGGTTTGACCTCCAGGCCAAGTGGCTATGAGATTCAGCTGTGTCAGCGGTGAGAGAACTTCTGTCCTCTAGGGAGGTGCTAATCTAGCCTTTGCCTGAGGCTATCCGGCAAATGCCTCTGTGCAGGGCTTGGGCGGGGCGGGTCGCACAGGATCAACAGTGTGGGCCGGAGAGAGCAGTTATGGCGGCTCTCAGTCCTGTCCCCAGGGGCTCTGCCTCTCTGAGTCCCAGCACCCGCTGCAAAGCTCGGAGAGAAAGCTGCACTCGCTCTGACCGAAGCCAGACAGTCCCGCTTCTTCCGCCTGAGTCTGGGTCCCTAAAGACTCGCCCGGATCTGGAGCTCAGAGTCTGCGACTCCCTCCCGATTGAAAACGCCAACCGCGCCCTCCGCCGCCAGCCCGCTCCGCGCACTCCGCACCTCAGAATTTGACTTCAGCACTGCGCCTCCTCTGAGTGTCCGTATGCGTTTCTCTTTCCTCCTAGTTGTAGGACTTCCACTCAGCCAGCGCCCCTGTGGTTCTGGGTGATGTCCCTTCCGTTTTCTGGTTTCACTTTTGAAGTAGTTGTTCAAAGCAGCAAACTCCGGCGTTAACCTATGCCGCCATCTTGGTTCTCTCGCAAGATTCATATTTTATGTTTGAAGTTATTAGGCTTTTAGTAAGGGTTCTAGTGTCAAAAAAAGATACACAGCTCTATTGCATTCATTTTGCTTTTACCCTTAGTCCGGGAGTTCATCATATAAGCAGATCAGACAACCATAAAGAACAATATTGTGTTAGGATAATTCTGAATAAACGCATCAGGAAACTTTGAGACTTTTAGATAGAATAGTGAACGTCAAAACTATTTTGCCTCCAGCCACTCCCTCATCTTCATGTTCCTCTAAAAATAGAAATGTAGAAGAGTTCAATGATTTAGGATATAGCTCCTTCTAAGATATACTTCTAAGCTCATGTATACTTAATATCTAAGTGGCACTCACAGTAA
Organism: Myotis daubentonii; assembly: GCF_963259705.1. Taxonomy (NCBI): domain Eukaryota; kingdom Metazoa; phylum Chordata; class Mammalia; order Chiroptera; family Vespertilionidae; genus Myotis; species Myotis daubentonii. The sequence goes on from NC_081842.1 coordinate 90,868,745, forward strand.
AAATATTTTTATTATGTTCATATTATTTCACCTACCCTGCATAAATAAACTGGGATAATAAACCCCTCAGTTCTTTCGAAATAACTTTTTTACGTAATCATTAAAGGGAGAAAGTATTGGCACAGACTCAATGACACATGAGATTAGTTTTACATTTGGGCATGGTATATAAACCCAACAAAATCTTCTAGACTTGGAGATATTTTTATTGCCTTATAATTCTTTTTTTCTTTTTTTATATATATATTTTATTGATTTTTTACAGAGAGGAAGGGAGAGAGATAGAGAGTTAGAAACATCGATGAGAGAGAAACATCGATCAGCTGCCTCCTGCACATCTCCCACTGGGGATGTGCTCGCAACCCAGGTAACATGCCCTTGACCTGAATCGAACCTGGGACCTTTCAGTCCACAGGCCGACGCTCTATCCACTGAGCCAAACCGGTTTCAGCCCTTATAATTCTTAATGATTGTATAAATTTAAAAAATTAAGAAAGAATACAAGGATTAATGAACAGTCTTCTTGAAAGAATGTAAGAGAAAAATGTGAAAATATCTTTAATAACGTGGAATTCAGGACCCTCTCTGTATTAAATACAGAATGCTAATTTGGCTTTTATTTAAAAAGGAAGCTCTTTGCAAACATTATAATAAAACAATAAGAAACATTTAGTGTTCTTGCAATTCTTACTATATAAATAATTATTCTTAGCTACCTTACACTACATATTCAATATATGCAATGTCGTTTGAAAATATGTAAATCAAATATTTCTCTGGTCTCCAACTTCAGTTTAAACACCTTCACATACCACTCTACTGAAACTAGTTTCCTGTAATGCTCAACAGATAATCCGAGGAAACATGGAAAAATTCTAATAACGAATCGATCACATTGTAAAAATGTGGGGGGATAACTAGTAGATTACTGGAAAGGACTAAGCTTTCCTCTACATAGTAAGGCAACTAATTTAAAGATGGACACATTTTTAAATAATTATTTTCCTGTTTGGTCAGTCAAGACTTATCAAATTAGTGATTTATTCTCAATTTCTTTTTCTACCAAATGTTTCACCACTTTAGTATCCTGGGGTATTTAATGCTCACTCCTGAACTGGCAAGTGGGCGCTCAGACAGACTATGACTTTTAGCTGTATCATTTAATTTTTCAGCTGAGCTTTAGGTAATAAATCTGTTGTCAGCCTGTCTATTTGTGTCACTGAGACACATGAGGAATGAAGCTGTGAGAAAAGCAATCCAAAGCACATTCTTTGCTTCATGGCTAAAAGCAACAAATCAACAACTAAATAAAAATGTCTGTCTCCTACACATTGCACAATGTATGTTGAAACCTTTAGCAGATTTTTTTTTTTTTACTTCTAAGAGGTGATCTATATGAAATAGATCAGGTATTTGCATAAAGCTGTTATGTTTTTGCAATGATTTTGTCCTAGACATTACTAAATAATTAGTAAGAATCAATGGAAGAAAACTTAATTTGGAGTTCTACAAGTAAAGCAAAATATTTAAAATTTTTCTCTGTGAAACTAAGAAGCTAAATGGGTTGACAGCATGGGATAGAACTTTCAGAAATTTATCATGAAAATTTGAGAAATCATTTGACTCCACTGGCGTCAGTTTCATCAACTGAAAAATGAGGCAGAGAATTTTAGGTGATTGCTAAGGTCACTTTCAGCGTTAACATGCTTTGCCACTCAATATTGTAAATCACACATTGCTTCTCATTCACACATATATGGCTTAAAGATGATTATCATTCAGAGAAAGCTGCAGAGTTAAGGTATGCCACTAACTCTATACTGCAATTAATATGTTCATTAAATTTTGTTATAGATAGAAAATTCTTCAATTTCACCTTCACCACTTAGCTTAAAGATTAGCCAGAAGCATATTTTCATTTGCAAAAACTGATATTCTTTTTATCTCTCTCTATTAAGTTGTGCTGAATATAATCAGCATGCCTAATGAACTGTAGATCTCACACCTGCCTCTGCACCCTATATGATAACCTCTTCTCATGATGCACAGTCTTTTCTCTCCCATGCATTTTGTTAAGAATGTAAATGTTTTCCTTAAGAGTGGCCAGTCATGGATATCACTGCCTATATTTAGGCCCCAGTGTGACAAAGTCTATTCTTGTATGCAGCGGAAGGATTTTTATGACATGCTGAGCATTTATTTACAGGGGCTGTCCAGCATTTAAAAGAGCTCTGTTAACACAAACAGGACTTCAGGTTCTTCTCATTTACTGTCTGATGAAAACCGAATAACAGTATGCATGCCAATGAAGGCCCATGAATTTTTCATATATTTTCTTCCTTCTCTCTCCTTCAAACATCAGTATTCTCTGAAGTGATTACACAGTCCTCTATCAGGAACCTTATCCTCTGGGTGGCAAGAGGCCAAAGGAACATGAGCTTGAACTGACCTTATAAGTTTGCATCATTTTTGCAGCCTTGGAAGAATAGCAGGCAAACTCCAGAAAGCAAGCAATCCAGAAGAAGTCAAGAGAACAGATAAAAAGTAATGTGCTAACTAGAGAGATATTTTTGAATTCTTCTAAATTTAAATATTGCCCAAAGCAAAGTTCTATGAAAATGGTATGAAAAAGTCTGTGTGTATTTCTGTGCACATACATGTGTATATAGTCACATATATACACACATATACATAAACATACACATTCATATATACACTACATGTAAACACATATATATATATATACACATATGCATACACACAATTTATCAATTATATTGCAGAGTGTGTGACACAATTAGGCTTTTAATGGTTATATATTAATCTGTTATTTGATAACATTTTTGGAGCATCTAGAACACCAACTACATACACTAAGAAACACTGAAGAGAGTACTCTAACAGAATATTAACTCAGTATACATAAATTGCTAGAGATAATTATATGTAGGATATACAGCTGTGGGTAGAGGGCATTCTCTTTACCTGTGACAATAGGAAAAGATTTTTCCTTTTTTAAAGTTTTAAAGACAAGTCCTCTATCTTTTTTCTAGAAAAAGTTTAATCCAAAATGTTTCCAGTTGAGCAAAGTTGGTTTTCTTAACTTTTATATAACATAACAGAAAGTATGTATTAATCATACGTTCCTATAAGTATGAAGTATTTTTGTAGTTTTATTGACCTAAATGAACACCTTCATTTTATAAAAAAAATATAAATTCAATATAATTTGAAATGACTCAAACTTATTATTTATGGATTTTCTCCTGTGCCTAACAAGGGCCTTTAAAAAATCCACCTTTTTATGTTAATAATAATTGAAATGGTTTCCAAAGAAAATCTGATTCCAAAGGGATCTTTTATTTATTATATTTTAAATCTATTATAAGTATGTATATTATTTGTATCCTGGAATTAAATGGATTGTGATAATTCAGGGTCTTATAAATAATCAGAATTCTTCATACAGCAAAGTAACTATTTGCCCTACTATTAAACAATACAAATATGCAATAGAGAGGAAAAGGGTACTTAGTAAGAATTTTTCAGGAAGACTAAGAAAAGATATGGCTTTTATTGAAATTCCAAAACAAGGCCAGCTGACAACAAGTGATTTAGTAACTGTGGTTATATAAAAAGCTCAGTGCAGCCCCGGGCAGCCTGCAGACACGATGACTGCCTGATAAATGGCAGGGCTCTGGCTAGGTCTAGGATTGGAAGCAATTCCTGAATTAATTGGAAAGATTGTCAAAGGCCCTACCATTCCCCTAAAGTGGAAACTGGCATAATACAATCTAAAAATTGGATTTCTAGGAAAAATACACGAGTCAAGTTAGCAAGAAGTTATTGTGTACCTATTATGTCCCAATATTGTTCAAAACACTCCATGGGATAGAAAGTAAATATTGTATTTGTCATGTTCTCCTTGTGGGAGTCTGTAATCTTATTAGAAAAGATTTATATACATAAGACAATCAGAGAACAGCCTCATCTCTCACCCACACATCCATGTATACTCTGGTCCATTCCCACTGGCATACCTTCTACTCTTCGAATGTGTAATGTTCCTTCCCTCTTCAGATCCTCTGCATATGGGTAGCCTTGTGAACTCTGATTTTGCCATTAGATTTCAATTTAAATATTTACTTTTCAAAGAGGTTTCTCCCAAACTTCCCTATAACAGAATCTAAATTAACCACTACAATTTTATTCTTTTACTAAAGACCCCGTGCACTGGTGGGGGCGTCTGTCCCTCAGCCCGGCCTGCGCCTTCTCGCAGTCTGGGAGCCCTCAGGAGATGTCCAGCTGATGGCTTAGGCCCTTCTCCCTCTGCGGGAGGCAACCCCAGTGGGCCTATCTGGGGACTGTGAGCGGCCAGCCCTGCCCCAAATCGCCCCACCTCTGCCACTGACCAAGGCTTCCCTCTGTGGGAGGCGACGGGGTGGGTGGTCAAGGGATGGCACCAACCCCCATTGCCCTTCCTCTGGTCGCCGCCACCCTCTTCACCTCATCGCCGTCCCCTCCCTCTACCCGCTGGCACGCACCTTGCCTGGCCTGGCACTACCTGCTTGTCGGCCCCAAGCCCCGCTGATGGGTCATTCTGCATTTTGGTCGATTTGCATATTATGCTTTTATTATATAGGATTATATAGTAGTATACCCCATATATTCCTTCAGTTTACCACATTTAACACCTATGTATTTAATTTGTTGGTTATTGATTTTATATTTGCCTCTAAACTAATGACATAAGCTCTACAAAGGCAGATATGTGTCTGATTTTCCAGGCATTATATCTCTTCACTTTATAACATGGTTTCTCAAAGTCAGCATTATTGACATTTGGTACCAGATAATCCTTTGTGTGGTAGGCTGCTTTGTGCATAGTAGGGTGCATAGCAGCACTCTTTACTTCTGTCCTACAGATACCAGTAGCCATTTCCTCAGGTGTGACAAATAATAATGTCTCTAGATATTGCCAAATGTCTCCTGGGGCAAAAGTGTCCCAAGCTGAGACCTACTATTCTACACTAGTGCCCAACACATAATATAAATTTACTACATATTTGTTGAATAAATAATGGAATGAATGAACTGCTATAGGCATCATACAATCAAATCTAGACTAATGTTAAGTTATCAATTTCATAGGGTTTTTATAAGGATTAAATGAGATAATGCATTGAGGATATTTGGCTCAGTTCCTGGTGCATGTTAAAGCTTCAGTAAATAATTATTAGCAGTACTATTACAGATGAACTCTACTATTAGGCAATAAGAAACACACTATTGACCATCATTATGGATTCCTAAAACAGAGAAGAATTTTAAAAAGACTGATTTTACATGATATGTAGGATGATTAAAGGATAAGGACTCCAAAGATTAGTATCAATATGAGAATACAGGTATAAAGACAAGTTAACAAATAGCATACAATTGGAACTATGACCCAGTACTAGTTGAAACCCACTGGTTCTAGTGATAGCCTGGGACCCTCACAACTTCTGGGATAGTCAAGCATCTTAGAGTAGATAAGGTCTAAACTAGAGAGGGGCCAGTGAAGATGTCTACCCCAGAAATCCTTTACTCTCCCTGTTACATCATGTTTATATGGCTCACACTTACTGAAAATTTCCCCTGGAACATCAGCCTCACTCCTATTCTCTGCCTCATTTCCCACCTCACAACTGATCCAACATAATTGGCCAGAAACCTGACTTCTCACTCATCAATTTCATGTGCTATAACAAATAATTGTTTAACATAATATTGCACTAGTCTTCTCTCATTTTTGGTGAGTTCCTGTAGCACCCATTTCTTAAGACTAGGGATTCACTGAGTTTCTATTTTTTTATCGCACTCTTAGCTTACTTCAATATAGTATATAAAAATAAATTCTCAACAAATATCTCATTCATTACATCTGAACATTCAAATGACATAATAGATGGAACAACTGGGTAAATATTATAATGACATAAAGTTGTAATAAGTAACAAAATAAAAATATATTCACATGGCCTGCGGGTATTGGGCCAAAACTGGCAGTCCTGTGCCTCATGCAGCTCCTGCCTGCCGCTTCTGCTCATCCTGGCCCCGCTGCATCTGCCACTGCTGCTCAATAGGCTTGCTGCCACTCCGCTGCAGTCTCTGGGCTGCATGACCAGCAGTGAGCTGGGTGTCTGGTGCCTGTCAGTCAGGTGAGTGGGGGCTCCCGCTATGGGAGTGCACTGACCACCGGGGGGCAGCTCCTGTGTTGAGCATCTGCCCCCTGTGGTCAAAGTGCGTCATAGTGACAGGCCAACTCGTCGTTCAGTTATTCAGTCTACCAGTCACTTGGGCGTTTATACTAGATGCCCATGCACTGGGGGGTAGTCCCTCAGCCCAACCTGCACCCTCTCACAGTCCGGGAGTCCTCAGGGGAGTGGGCCTAAGCCATAGTCTGGCCTCCCTCTGAAGGAAGTGACCAGACAGGTGATTAGGGAATGGCGCTGCCTCGATCACCCTGTTGCTGCTGCCTCCCAGCCTCCCTCTGCAGGAGGTGACCAGAGGGGCTGATCAGGGGATGGTGCCGACCCCCACCCCACCCCCATTGCCCCTCTGCCTCCGATGATTGTCACCCCCCATCGCCGTTCCCTCCCTCTGCCTGATGGCACGCACCTTGGATGGCCTGGCACTGTCTGCTCGCCAGCCCCGCCCTCCGCTGACTGGTCGTTCCTCGGTTCAATTTGCATGTTACGCTTTTATTACATAGGATATAGATATAATATAGATATAGAACAATTTAACATAGGTGTTTTAATCAGCAATTAGGTCAATACATAAACACTGTCATGAAACTGAAAAAGTGCACTCAATGTTAGGCTCCATTATCAGAAGTGTCCTATGTGGGTATGGCCATGGATGATCCCATGCCACTATTCATTGTGTAGACAACCCTTGAAAGTTTTATATAATCTAGGAGGATGCCACATTTCTAAGGTGTTTAATAAAGGGCAAGCGAGGATGTTGTTCATATGATGAACTGGATGACAAGGAAAGGTTGAATCAACTGGGATTGTCTAATTTGGAGAGATAATATGCTTAAAAAGGAAAAGCAGTTTTCATGTTGTAGAAGGATCATCGTGTAGCAGAAGAAGAATGTATGTACTTTATGAACAGACTGTTATAAGTGTAACTTGGCTCCCTGGGAAGAAAGTACATATTGACTCGATATAAGAAAGTTGTTTCCTATAGTCAGTGTAATATCAATATGGAAGGTCCTGTGTGATTGAGAAATTATTTCTGATGATATTACTGACTTCTAAATCTCACTACCCTGTCCTATGCTGTAACAATCAAAGCTGTATTTTAAATAAACAGATAAATTATGATGTTACAAAGGAAGAAAATCCTTCACATTTTTAATCTCAAAATAGGATTACATTTTTAAATTATACACATGGGTTCCTAAGGAGCTCTTATTATCAAAAGTTTCATGAGTAACATGGATAGCAGGAGGCAGGAATTTTATTCCAAATAAAATTCAGGCTTTCTATTGGGGTTTGAGAGGGGAGTAAATGAGATGATCATTATACCCTGAGTCTAGATTTCTATGATGTGAAACTAATTGATTTTAAGGGTGATGTAAGCTCGTTTATTATAAAGGACAGAGGCTTCGTGGAATTAATGGGCTGTGTTTCAGTATTCAGGCATGTAGGCCTAGTGCAACACATCTATCAGTGGGAATCAGGAAGACGTCAAAGTGAGGCATCTGCTGTGGCTTCAATAGCCATGAGCGTCCCAGCAAGTGCTGGCTACTTCAGTGCAGATGCATGCCAAAAGCCAACTGATACTTCATTGTCTCTGAAAAGGGTAGTTTCTTTAGATAGCCAGTAAATGGTAAAAACTTGATCGCAGTTATAATATGCAAAAATCACTTTTTATTTAAGCCATGCAAATTATTTATTCTTTCTTTCAAGAATCCCCTACCATCAAAACACACACATATAACAAGAAGAAGTTAATTTGGGTGTTTTTTTTTTTTTTAAGTCTCTTTTACCTTTAAATTCTCATAAAGTTTAGATGAAACTTTTGTCACAAAGGCACACCCTCCATGATTAAAGAACAGCTAGATGCATCTACTGTACGGGTGGTTTTTCCTAACACTCCCCATGAAATCCTTTGTTAACTTAACCTACAGAGACATTCTGATTTGTCCATTTCTCCTTCATCATCGTCACCAAAAACAAAAACAAAAAACCTGTTAAAAAACTACTCTATGTGAAGCACTCGAGAAAATACCAGGAGAGAGGTATAAAGCATGGACTTCTGTCTCTGTTCTATATAGTGAGTGCATAAAAATTGAAATATAGCAGCACATATATGAATCACTTGGCTTCTAAAATCCAGTTCACTAATCCCTGGTACAAACACACAGAGTACTTATATTCACTATTTCTTATACTTAATTTTCTCAAAAACAGTATGCTGAAAAACAAAAAAAGCCTTTTTCAAAGAATTTTAAAAATCCTTATTTAAAATTAAACATGCATTCCTTATGGCTAGTGGAAGTTTGTGATTTGAAAAGTAAATAAATTCCTGAAATTTGATAAAATATCAATTAATGTTTATACTTACAAATAGAAGTGCTAAATATAACTTTAAAAATGAAAACTTGAAATATTCAAATCTGGGTAACTTTATAAATTAAGAGCATCAGATTTGTTAAAACTTCATATATCCTAGTAGTAAAAAGGGAAAACTGGTATGTAAGTACCTTTTCATTATTCTAATTATAGGAAGGGTTAAGAGTAAGATAAATAATCTGAAACTAATAAATGATCAGCAAATATTTAGCAGGGTACAAATAAAATCAGCTCTCTTGATATTTGCACTTTTGCTCTACTGAGGGCAAAACTGGAGAATTTAGCTTAAGTCAAAATGAGACTCAAAACATAACTGTTTAATACAGGAATAAAGGACAGGCATCTTTATATATATTGATTTCAGAGAGGAAGGGAGAGGTAGAGAGAGATAGGAACATCAATGATGAGAGAGAATCATTGATTGGCTGCCTCCTGCATGCCCATGCTCCCTACTAGGGACAGAGCCTGCAAGCCATGCATGTGCCTTGACCTGGGAATCAAAAGTGACCTCCTGGTTCATAGGTCAATGCTCAACCACTGAGCTCCACTGGCAAGGTGGCAGGCATCTATATCTATCTATCTATCTATCTATCTATCTATCTATCTATCTATCTATCTATATGCCTTAGCGACTGTTATGGCAGAATGACCAGAATAACCAGTTGCTGTGATGCACACTGACCACCAGGAGACAGACACTCAATGCAGGAGCTGCCCCCTAGTGGTCAGTGTGCTCCCACAGGGGGAGTGCCACTCAGTCAGAAGCTGGGATCATGGCTGGTGAGCGTGGCTACCACAGCGGGAGCCTCTGCTGACCCTGCGGCAGCACTACTGAGCGGTGGCAGCAGGTGCATCAGGCCAGGATAAGCGTGAGCAGCGCAGCACCCAGCCTCAATTAGGGCTCCTCCCTGGCCACCTGCCACTTGGCCCACTGCTACATCCCCCAAGGGGTTCCAGCCTGCAAGAGGGATGTCCAACTGCCAGCTTAGGCCCAATCCTGGTGCCTTAGAAGGCAGTCAGATTGAACAACTCTGTGACTCAGGGAAGAGTAGGAAACTCAGAGTGAGCCTGCCTCTATGTCTGACTCACCCACTCTATGGTGTTCACAGGACAGACTGTGGTGGCCCAGCCTGTGCAAGTGTAGTAGCTGCTGAAGCTCAAGCAGCAGGCTCTGCAGCAGCAAAAGGCCATCCAGCCACAAGCCAGCCGGTGGACATCCCCCCAGGAGTACCGGACTGCGAGAGGGCACAGACTGGGCTGAAGGACCCCCCTCCAGTGCACAAATTTCATGCATTGGCCTCTAGTCTACATATATATAGAACCCTAAGCAACCAGTCAACTGAACGACTGATTGTTATGATGTGCACTGACCATCAGGAAGCAGACACTCAACGCAGGAGCTGCCCCTGGTGGTGAGTGTGCTTCTACAGCAGGAGCACTGCTCAGCTGACTGACGGGCACCAGACGCAGGGCTCACAGAGACCACAGCAGAGCGGCAGCGAGCCTACCAAGTGGCGAGGGCAGAAGGCGCAGCGGGGCCACAATGACCAGGAGCCTCAGGCAGCAGCAGCAGGCAGCGTTGGACTGCTGGTTTCAACCCAATCCCCACAGGCTACGTTGAGGGACCCCACTGATGCATGAATCTGTGCACCGGGACTCTAGTCTTTTTATAAACAGGAATTTGATACTTAAATACAAAATGTCCCTTATGATGCTTGTAATTCTATTCACACAAATGACACAAAAGTAGAGCTGCTTTCTTAATAACCTAGGAAGGATATTAATGTGGTTAGAAAGATTTTATGATGAACTTTTCAGGCACATCAATACAAATCATTCAACAAAATACTATTAAAAGTTCTGATGGTTTTATACTTGGACAGTGATTGCTGACAGATCATGACATCCATGTTCATCACAAACTAATGATTTTGCCTTCATCTATTTAAATGATCTCATTTTAATATTTCAGAAACCAAGAAGCCATAGCAACTAAGCCTATATATATATATATATATATATATATATATATATATATATATATTCTCCAAATATTGCTATAGCATTTTTTCTTCTCAGCTTTATTTATATTTCTGGTGACTTATTTGCAAGGTACTTTAGAAATTATGAGAAATTTCTATTTAGCCAATTGTATCATAGCTCAAATTTAAAACCCAATTTTTCATTCTTGACACAGTCAAAACAAAATAAAAATAATAATTTCTATGAAGTTATTTGAATCCAAAACACAATATATAATGTAAAATAGTCAAAAATATAAATAATCTCAAAATGTAAAATGAAATACTAATTTGGGTTTAGTAATTTAAATATTTAGCTATATATTATAAATGGTTTGCTTATTAATTACAATTTATTTATTTATTTTTATCCTCACCCTAGGATTTTTTTCCATTGCTTTTTTTAGAGAGAGTAGAGGGGAGGGAGGAGAGGGGGAAAAGAGAAAGAAAGAGAGAGAGAGGGAGAGAGAGATGTGAGAGAGGCACATCCATTGGTTGCCTACCACATGTGCCCCAACGGGGACTGGCGATTGAGCCTGCAACTGAGGTACATGCCCTTGACCTGGAATCGAACCCATGGACCAAACACTCTAACCACTGATAGAAACTGGAAAATCGGCCAGGGCTAATTACAATTTTTATAAATCATTAAAATATGTGCATTTCTAATCTCAGTACGATAAATATTCAATAAATTCAGATATTCTGTTTCAAGTTTTTATTGGCAGACCACTGGTTTGTTTAAAGAAATCTGATTTGTTTTAGTTTGTAAAACTACAATAACTTAGAACGTCACAAATTTTAAAATCACTGTGGGAAAACGTCTGGAACCTTTACCTTTGCTTTTAATTCCTCTTCCCATCTTTTGTGGGTAATGGGAAAGGAAAAGCTCAGAATGATGCAACCCTGTCTACCTCTCCACCCTCATCTACCCCAGCACCTCCTTTCCTTGGGCTGCAGGCTCCTTCTGACTTCTTGGTTCATTTTCTCCCACCCTGGACCTCTATACTGGAGGCTCTTGCTGCTTTCCTCTGCTTATCTCCTGAGAGCCTTCTACTCTCTCTTCAAATATCACTTCTGTTTCCCCCCACCACCACCCCCAGTTTTATTGAGATACATTTACTTTTAACACTGTGTAAGTTTAAGGTGTACAATGTGATGATTTGATAAGCATAAAAATTGCAAAATGATTAACACAATAGGTTTAGTTAACATCCCCATCGCCTCATGTGCCATTTCTTTGAAAATTCTTTCTTGATCCTTCACACAAAGCATATGCTTGTCAAAATCTGGACAACTTTTCCTTCATCACACTGGTAGAGTGTGTTTTATTTACATTTTTGCAGGTGTATTTACATTGATTTGGTGCATTTTTGTGTGTACCATATTATTATTATCTGTCTCCCCTACTAAAAATTTTATTTTCTAGAGCTCAGAATCATTTTTATTTTCATTGACTATTGTTCCCAGCTTAACAGAGTGCTCAGCTCTTATTATAAGTTCATCAAATTAATGAATAACCCTGTGAAACAATAGGTTGCTCATATATAACCTACTTGAATTAAACTTAGTGGGAAGGATCCCAGGATTTTTCTTTAGGTTTGTAGGCAAATTAGCTATAATTTCCCACTGAAGTTGCTAGAGGGCCAGATCATTATAAATGTCTGAATAGCACAACATACCTAAGTATTGTTGCTGATCAAGTTCATCCTATCATGTTGATGGCGTATCCCAATGGAGATGGCTTCTTCCAACAAGACAATGCGCCATGCCACGGTGCTCGTATTGTGCAGGAGTGGTTTCAAGAACACACGGGAGACTTTACCTTGCTTAGGTGGCCTCCACAATCACCAGCTCTCAATCCAATTGAGCATTTGTGGGATGAAGTTAAAAGAGCCATCAGGCAGCTGGTTCTACAACCATCACATCTCACAGAACTGGACAGTGCTATTCATCAGGCATGGTGTCAGATTCCTCGCATCACATTTCAACATCTCATGGAGTCAATGCCAAGAAGAATCGCCGCAGTATTGAAGGCAAAAGGTGGCCCAATGAAGTACTGCTGGGGTGGTCATAATTATCTGGCCACTCAGTGTATAACACTGAAACAGGAATTTTGGGGGTATACAGGCAGATTTAGGGAATTTTTAGAATTGGGGCCCATGGAAAAACACAGGGCTACAGATGGGAAGAAGGTACATCTCCATAACACAAGGAAGCCAGGTGCAGGGAGCAGCAACATTGCATTTCCATAAGACAAGGGAGCTGGAAGTAGCCAAAAAGGTCTATATTTACAAAATAAAGAAGAAGGAAGAAAGCCAGAAAGAAGAAAACAATGAGGGAGGAGTGAATCACATGTCCCATGTGGTGTTTGACCTTTGAGTTCAGGAGTTACTATAGTAACCAGTCTAAGGGAATAGTGACCAATCAGAGGACATATCAAGGCACCAGGATCGGCTGCCTTTATAAGCCATAGGGAAAGGAACTCAGTGGGACCTTTTCCCCCCTCCCTACTTTGGAGCCCATTCCGTGGGACTCCTTCTCCCCACGTGGGAGTCTGTACTTGTTCTTCAATAAATATCCACCTTTGCTATACCACTTTCTCTCCTTGGATTCATTCTTCGATTCTGGTGGGCAAAGAATCTGGGTTCCAGTCCAAAAATTCTGTTTCAACACTAAAAATTTCTGATTTAGCATCCTCTTCCCCTTACCTCATATATCTCAAAGAAAGTATAGGTGTAGCAAAATTAATTCAGTAACCTAGAGTAGGAAATATACTGTCTTACTTTGTTCCTCTCCCTCTCTCGCCCTCTGCGTTCTCTTCCTTCCTTCCTTCCTTCCTTCCTTCCTTCCTTCCTTCCTTCCTTCCTTCCTTCCTTCCTTCCTTCCTTCCTTCCCTCCTTTCTTCCCATTAATATCCTAAGCATATGTAAGCCCTACACAGAGAGCAGTACTGATATCTTTATAATTCCATAGTTCCGTTTGGATTGGAGTTTCTTTAGATACTCCCTCTTCATATCTAGTAGATGAAAACGATTATTTTAGCTTTGGGGGAAAGATTTTTTTTTTTTTTTGGTAATTTTCCCCCCTCCTACAGTACTCCCTTCTCAGTAATCTAGATACATTCCTGAGCAAGCACACTGTAACCTTGGTGAATTTATCTATGAGAACACTCACATAAGCTTGAAATTAGTATGCCCCTGGAGACTACCCTATTCTTCCTTCTTAATCAGACCTTTAGGTGGATAGTCAGTGTCTTAGAACAGAGCAGACAGAATTTGCAAGCTGAGTAATGTTGGCTCACAGAGTGCATTCTTTTGCACTTGGGAGAGAAATCATGACTAAGTGACAGTGAGGTTTTACTTGCATGCTGCGTAACCTCCTGTCCCCAGTACACAGGCAGAGGGCTTTCTTGGGTAATGGGATGGGTTTGTGAAACACTTGTCTCTTGATGCCTTGTCTGTGCCCTCAGGTCACAAGACAGACAATTTACATCCATTTACCTGACATTCTTTATAACTCAAAGGCTACCAGTTTAGTCCCAGGAAGCCTGACCCTAAATGGTTTGATAAACAGTCAGGCAAGAAATACTGCATTAACACAGTTCTTATATTCAGGCAAGAGAAAAAACTACAGAAACATAAGGTATACTCTACATTCTTTCTTCTTTTAACATGCTTTTGATCTGGCATCAGTGCTTACTTATAAAATCTGATTCAATTGAGATTAAATAAAGAATAAAATTATTTGTATTTCTAAATAATCTAGCATTAAGATTGTATAAACCACTTCTGTCAACATGTCAAAAAAGGTGAGGTATTTTATAACTCTTTATATTTATGCCATAAATTCAGAGGATTTAAAAATCAATTGAATTAGCGGCTAAATGAAAATTTTAATTGCAAAATTTTTGATACATAAAAATTATCAGAAATTCAAGGAATTAGCTCATCTTTTGTCTCCCAAAGGATCTAAATGATATGTTACTTTGAGAAGCTGGTATTTGAGTAATTAGAGTAGAGGTTTATTTGACCTAGCTACTGAGTATTAGTGTTATCAGATTGGGAGCCTTTAGCCCATAACATTAAGAAAACTTAGAAGTAAATTTTAGAGTCATGGAGGTTTTACTTGCTTGTTCATTTTTCACTTGACTTATTTTTTATGAACTCTATGAGATTTTAAACTTATTGTTCCATACTAAATTTCTGCTTCATTCATTCAATAAATGTTTATTGAACACCTACTGTATGTTTTGTGTAAACTACAGTGACCCAAAGAGAAAACTTTTGAATTCATAAATCTTATTTTCAAGACAACATACATTTTTAAGTAGTAAGAGAAAATCAATCAAAATATAAAATAATCTAACATAGTGCTGTGGACTATGTTTTTCAAAAAGGAAATATTAGGGTATAGAGGATAATGAGTGGTGCTAATTTAGAATGAATAATCAAAGAATGCATCTATGAGAACATAAATTGGGAGTAAACTGTGTATGTATCCCAGGGGATATTTTTCATGCATAGGGAACAGAAAGTGCAAAGGTCTTAAGGAAGCAAATCATTTTACATATTCAAAGAAGCAGGGAAAAGGTCAGTGTTGCTGATGCAGATTTGGAGGAGGAGGAGGAGGTGGAGGAGGAGGAGGAGAAGGAGGAGGAGGAGGAGGGAAAGTAGCAAAGAATGTCAGATAATGTAGAATCTTGTAGACTTAAAGGAAGTGGGATGCAGTTGAAGAGGGGCTAGAATTATCCAGGTTTCATTGCTCATTCCAGTCACTTGCTAAATATTTACCAAATAAAAATTTGAAATAGGAGTCACTGCCTTGAAAAATAGAAGAGCAGGAGCCACTGTATCAACTAATGATTAAATTAATATTGTTTGAAAATAAGATCTCTGCTCTCCTATAAAAAATGGGCAGGGATAATTATCAGAGAAGGAAATAACTTACACTCCATTCTCTCCTATCCCCATACCAACATGTGTAAACTTTAAAATCAAGTGATATGCCGTAACCGGTTTGGCTCAGTGGATGGAGCGTTGGCCTGCGGACTGAAAGGTCCCGGGTTCGATTCCAGTCAAGGGCATGTACCTTGGTTGTGGGCACATCCCCAGTAGGAGGTGTGCAGGAGGCAGCTGATCGATGTTTCTCTCTCATCAATGTTTCTAACTCTCTATCTCTCTCCCTTCCTCTCTGTAAAAAATTAATAAAATATATTTAAAAAATAAAATCAAGTGATAGACGTTTATTATTTTAGTTGGTCTTTGTGATTGCATGCTACAGAGATTCATTCATGTTGCTCTAAGTCAGCAGTTCTCAACCTGTGGGTCGCGACCCCTTTGGGGGTCGAATGACCCTTTCACAAGGGTCGCCTAAGACCATCGGAAAACACATATATCATTACATATTTTTTTGTGAATAATCACTATGCTTTAATTATGTTCAATTTGTAACAATGGAAATACATCCTGCATATCAGATATTTAAATTACAATTCATAACAGTAGCAAAATTACAGTTATGAAGTAGCAACGAAAATAATTTTATGGTTGGGGGTCACCACAACATGAGGAACTGTATTAAAGGGTCGCAACATTAGGATGGTTGGGAACCACTGCTCCAAGTGATGGGACATTTATTATGTAGAGGAAAAACACACACGATTTAATAGAAACATTGATAAGGCAGATTCTTCCTTCTATGGAAGAATCATTATTCAAGTCCAGAAGCTGGCAATTCTTGTTCAGCAAAGCACTTTAATGCTCAGTTTGGTAGAAAGGTCAGACCTTCCACACACTTAGCCTAACTAAATAGGACTGACTGACTGGACACAAATATCACTGAATCACTCTGCCATGAAAAATCCCATGTCAGGCTTGCAAGCAGAGGGGGAAAGGGTATCAGTTCATGGGGGAGAAGCAACTAAGCTTAAGAAAGGCAAGAGCAGAGTAAGAATGGGAGAAAGAACAGGGACCAAAACAGAGCTGACCACAGTAGTCACCCCAGTGTTCTCCTATGGACAGTGGCTCTCTCCATGTCTCTTCTCTCATCTCTCTTCTTGATATCATGTGTATCTGCAGCAGAGATAACACTCCCCACAACTTCAGATCATACATGGCAATCATGCTGAACTCTTTTTAATGTTAACATTTCATGTTCAGCTTCACTGCTCTTGATTTTTACTCTCAGTGCTCTTTTTGTTTGCAAATTGCTAAGACACTGAGTTTGATTGACTTGTATCTGAGCTGAACTGTGAAGAAGTGATGGAAGGTAGTGAATGACTAGAGCTTGAGAACTGAGGAGAGTAATAGAATAATAAAATGTCAATAGCAGAACACAGAACAGGAATTTGAAAATCATGTTTAATGAACACTGAGTGAGACATAATCTTAGAATAAGGGTTGTGTTTGGGATACTTGAGATTGGAAAAGGAAGGCAATTCAAGCATACTTCTTAATTCTTTATAGAAAAAAAGGAATATACACGTTATTCTGTAATTTATTTCTTAGTTGACATCTCCAGAACAAAAAAAAATTAGGTTCATTTTTAATTAGGAAAAGTAATTCATATGTGAACGGGAATCCAAGGAGGCTTGGATCAAGAGTGTCACTCATTTACATACAGGATTCACTGAGGCCATTTTTCGGGTTTGGTATCCTCTCCACTAGGACCCGAAGTAAGTTTGTAACATAGAATTGGAAACGGGGAACATTAGTGCTGGAAATGCCCTAGAGAACATCTAATCTAACCCTTTTATCTTACAGATGAGCAAACTAAACCTGGAGGAGAGTGTTTGAGTTTACTGAGGCCACAGTTTATTGAAATTGCAGCTGAAAAGAGAATACAGGAGACTTCTGTCCCATGGCAGCATTGCCATTATATCAGGTTGCTACTCCATCATAATGGTATAAACTTTAACAACAACAATAACAACAAAAGTAATCAACATATTGAACATGTAATCTGTGATGTTTGTATATCAATTTTATTTGTATTTATTCTTAAGCTTGGGAATTTGCTAGTCTAGGGATGCATGAGAGAAAGGGATACTACCCAATATTCTATTCTGTCTTTTATGTATTACTGTTGATTCTACATCTCTCTGTTCTTTGAAATTGCTCTAAAAGATTTAGGCATTCACATTGTGTTGAGGTTCTTTAGGCAAAAATTACACATCACTCCTTATTTTGTGATAATCAAAATTGCTTTTTAACTGACCAATGCTCATATTTTACAAATGCAAGGAAAATTGTGTTGATTTTTTGAAAAAAAAAAATCTATCTCTGCTTTTTACCTGCATATCCTTTATGCCCAATACTTCCCAATGCCAATTTTAAAAAGACCTTTAGCCTTTTGCTGCTCTTTTAAAAAAATATTGAATTTAGTAGGGTGACATTGGTTAATAAAATAACATAGGTTTTAGGTGTACAAATCTATAATACCTCATCTGTATATTGTATTGTGTATAACCCAAGTTAAGTTTCATTTCATCACCATTTATCCCCCCTTTACTGTTCTCTACCTCCCCCTACTTCACTTTTCCTCTGGTAATCACCATACCGTGGTCTGTGTCTATGAGGTCTTTTTTCTTTGCTTAATGCCTTCACCTTTTTCACCCAGCCCCCAACACCTCTCCCCTCTGACAGCTGTCAGTCTGTGCTCTGTATCTATGAGTCTGTTTCTATTTTCTTTATTAGTTTATTTCATTTTACTTCATTCATTAGACTCTAAATATAAGTGAAATCATATAGTACTTATCTATTTCTTACTGGCTTATTTAATTTAGCAAATACCGCCTCCCCCCCCCCGCCCCCCCCGCCATCCATGCTGTCACAAACAAGTAAGATTCCTTCTTTTCTATGGCCCAGTAGTGTTCCATGGTGTAAATGTACCACAACTTTTTTTATCCACTCATCTATTGATAGTCACTTGGGCTGCCTTCAAATCTTGGCTATTGTAAATAATGTTGCACTGAACATAAATGTGCATATATTCTTTTAAATTAGTGTTTTGGGTTTCTTCAGACATATTCCCAGAAGTGGAATCACTGGGTCACAAGGCAGTTCCATTTTTAATTTTTTGAAATTGATCTATACTGCTTTGCACAGTGGCTGGTACTCTTTACATAGAGTGAAATGCATCAGGCATTTTTCACATGTGCCAGTTTTACTTCTGTATGATATCAAAGATAATTGTTTCGGCCTTGGGGAAAGAATGTACTTTTTGCTGCAAATGATAGCTGCAGAACAATCTAAGTAAAAAATGACCTAGTTGTGAAGTCTTATGTTTCTTTATCTTATCAATTATTGAAGAAAAAAATTTCCTTAGCACACGAAAAATACTAAAAATGTCAAGATAATATGATGCAAATAAATTTGAAGGTAGGAATGGGTATAGTAAACAAGTTTGAAGTTAAAAAGCTGTTTAATACATGAAACAAAGAATTTGTCAACCACATTTACATTTTATCTGGAGAAATTATTTCTTTTTACAAACAATAAAAAGGAAAACTGAATTTTACTATCTGGGGAAAAGTTGAATCAAGTCTATGATCTGTAAAGTATACATTCATTTCTTCTTAGAGAATTCAATGTAGCTGGCTTTTACAACAAGAATAACCAAAGGCATTGTACAGAATCAAAAGAACATAAACCACATGTTATATGCACTTCAGATGTATGAGTTATAAATTACCTTATTCACGTAAAAAAAAACAATAAACGTATTTGTACCTCAACACCAGGTTTATTAGAGTATTTTGCTTGGCCACTAGAAAGACATGATCAATCTTCTTCATTCTCAGGGCAGATGATGGTAAAGTGTGGTGCTTGATATCTTTCCCATTTTCTGATTTTGCTATCAGAAAGAGAAAGAGCAGAAAGCCGTATTGTGTATAGGGGGGATCACCTCCCACTACTGGCCACCACTATCACTGAATTGTTGATTTTCTAAGATTTTTAAAAATATCAAAATATCCAAAACTTTCAGTAAAAAGTACTTCACATTTAATTTGTTAGCATTCTCCATAGGCAAAAAATTATTCAAGGTCTATTATGAGCCAACATTGTCAATATATAGTTAGGATAACTTGGCCTTGACATATAGAAGAATTGATAATACCAGTTAAGATTTATTGTGCAACAAGTATGGACAAAGTTGCTGTGCTTATATCTTTCCTTCATCATGTCATTTAATTTCTACTACAATCATATGAGGAAAATTATGTCATAAGTACCATTTTATAGCTGAGGAAATAAAGACTTAGAGAATTAAAATTGAGGTTACTTAGGTAGTAAGGAGGTCTGATAGATAACAAATCCCCTTTTCCTCACTGCTCTTGTGCCTGCCTTGAGTAGATTTAAGGCATTTGGGGTGAGATTAGAAGAGTAGTCATTCCTAAAATCAGACTATTCCCTTAGCCATCCCTGGGACAGGCTGAGAGAAAATTGAAAGCGGGAATCCAGATTTGCCTGGTGTCTCCCGGATGATGTCTTTAGGTATGCAAATTGTGTGCTTCAGGGGAGAGAGCTCTTTACTTACATTGATTTTACCTCAAGCTACACTTTCCAAAATGGCAACTGAGCACTTAAAATGTGGCTGGTCTGAGGGAATGTGCTGTATGTGAAAAACCATAATAGATTTTGAAGACTGAGTACTAGAAAAAAATATGTTTTCTCTGTAATAATTCTCATATTGATTACATGTTGAAATAACATTTTGGATACAATTGAGCTGAATATTTTATTATAATTAATGTTGTTTTCTAAAAATACTTTTAAAAATGTGGCTACTAGATATTTAAAATTATATTTGTGGTTCACATTATATTTTTCTTGTGCAGTGCTGCTCTAAAGTGCTTTCTTCCAAGCCTCCTGCTTTTAAGAGATTTAAGTGAGTTACACTCCCTGTCTGCTTCTATTATGATTTTATGAGGAAATCAGTATCAAAAATAGATTCTTCCGCTCTAAGAATGTAAGAGGTCTTTTTATTTCCACTTGATCATCTTGAACTCTCCTGTTTATTTACTATAATTATCACTAACCTCTATGTGGAGAAAAAAGACAGATTAGTCCCATGGTTTGATGCAGGATAGACAAGAGATCCTAGGTAGCATATCTAAACCTGATAGGACAACTTGGGGCTGAACATCACCATAGATGGGATAACCAAAGTTGCAACAATTTTACATTAAGATGAATTAATTTATTTCCTCATAGATGTTACAAAAGCCAAAAAAATTATTTAATTCATTGGAAGTCAGAATCCCATAACAGATACTTAATTGGGAAGACATTGAGAAACTAGGAGACAATCATATAACAGTTGGTGAGAATGAGAACTATAAAATTTTAATAAAAAGTGACAAAAAGAGGTACAACATAATAAAAAGTTTGAAGTGGAATACATTAAAACTGCTACTTCTCCACCAAGCCAGTAATGCCAGAAATCCTAATGGGACTTGTGTAAGAAATAGGAATAGAGAGAGAAGGAGAAACACAGACATAAAGGATAAAAATGGCAACAAACAGATATATATATATATCATATCGTATCATATATATCATTTACCATAGCAACAACAAAAAATAAGATATCTAGAAATAAGCTTAACTAAGGAGGTAAAAAACCTATACTTGGAAAACTACAAGACACTGAAAAAAGAGATATAGAAAGATATAAATAAGTGGAAAATATACCCTGTTCATGGATTGGTAGAATCAATATCATTAAAATGTCCATACTACCCAAAGAAATCTATAGAATCAAGGCAATCCCAATTAAAATACCAACAGCATATTTCACAAACCTAGTACAAATTCTCCAAAAATTTATATGGAATAAAAAAAGACCCAGAATAGCTGCAGCAATCCTGAGAAAGAAGGACAAAGTTGGAGGGGTCACAATACAAGATATCAAGCTATACTACAAAGCCACTGTTCTCAGAGCTGCCTGGTGCTGGCACAAGAACAGACATATAGACCAATGGAACAGAACAGAGAAACCAGAAATTGACCCAAGCCATTATGCTCAATTAATATTTGACAAAGGAGGCAAGAGCATACAATGGAGTCAAGACAATCTCTTCAATAAATGGTGTTGGGAAAATTGGACAAATACATGAAAAACAATGTAACTAGATGACCAACTTACACCAAACACAAAAAAAGGCTAAAATGGATAAAAGACTTAAACGTAAGACGGAAACCATAAAGATCTTAGACGAAGCCATCAACAGCAAAATAACAGACATATATGGTGGCAATATTTTTACCGATACATCTCCTAGGACCATGGAAACTAAGAAGAAAATAAACAAATGGGACTACATCAAAATAAAAAGCTTCTGCACAACAAAAGAAACCTTCAATAAAATGACAAGATAGCCCCCTGCATGGGAGAACATATTTGCCAATGTTACACCGGAAAAGGGTTTAACCTCCAAAATTTATAGGCAACTTATATAACTTAACAACAGGAAGATAAACAATCCAATAAAAAAAATGGGCAAAGGACTTGTATGCATTCATATAAGCCTAACCAATGGACACAGACAACAGGGGGTGAGGGCATGAGTAGGGGGTTGGGTGGTAATGGGGGGATAAGGACTCATATGTAACACCTTAATCAATAAAGAAATTAAAAAATTAAAATAAATATTAAAAAATTAAAATCAATGGGTAAAGGACTTAAGTAGACACTTTTCAAAAGTGGACATACAGAGGGCCAAGAGACATATAAAAACATGCTCAAAGTAACTAATCATCTGTGAGATATATATCAAAACAACGAGATATCATCTCACACCTGTCAGAATGGCTATCAACAACAAATCAACAAATGACAAGTGCTGGCGAGGATGTGGAGAGAAAAGAAAGCTCATACACTCCTGATGGGAATGCAGACTGGTGCAGGCACTGTAGATAACAGTCTGGAGTTTCCTCAACAACTTAAAAATGGAACTCCCATTTGACCCAGCGATCCCCCTTCCAGGAATATATACCAAGAACTCAGAAACACCAATCAGAAAGGATATATACACCCCTATATTCATAGCAGCACAATTTACCACAGCTAAAATTTGGAAACAGTGTAAGTGCTCATCAGCAGATAAGTGGATTAAAAAAAATGTGGTATATCTACACAATGGAATACTATGCTATTTAAAAAAGAAGGAACTCTTACCATTGGCAACAGCATGGATAGACATGGAGAGCATTATGCTAAGTGAAATAAGCCAGTTGGAGAAAGATAAAATCACATGATTTCACTCATTTATAGAATATAATGTACAACATAAACTGATGAACAAAAATAGATCCAGAGACATAAAAGCATCAAACAGACTGTCAAACCTCAGAGGGAAGGCAAAGGAGGGTTGGAGGCGGGGTTAAGAGGTCAACCAAAGGACTTGTATCCATGCATCTGAGCATGACAATGGACTCAGACAACAGGGGGCTGGGGACATTTGTTGGGGGGTGGGTGTGGGTGGGGAGAGATCAGTTTTGGGGAAAGGAGGCATATGTAAAAGTTTTAAAAATAATTTTTAAAAATGCTAATGAAACAATGGTAAAAACTGTTTATTAACAGAAAGACAAAGGACACTTTTAAAGTTACAAATGACTTAAGTGAAAATAATATCACTTGGCAAAAGAATCCTTCTATTTTCATTAACAGCTATTAGCAGTAAAGTAATGGGGTATCACAGCCTATATATGAGAGTTAAATTTTTGCAATTAACTTTGATTTGAAAGAAGCAAATTAAAAACAAAAATTAACTGTTATTAGAGATTTATTTTACATAGCAACTAGGTTCCAGTGCATAACAAAGAAACAGTACATATTAAGAGCAGACATGTACCCAATTTGTGTATGGCAGTATCAATAATGATTCCAATTCATTACATTTAAATGTTTTTAGAATTATTAAAGATTAAATTATATTTAGCAAAATCAGACAGTTAAAGGTTATATGTTAAGAGATTAGAAATGGCCACTCCACTTATAAAAAAATGAAGGTTTTTACAACTACTAAGAATTTACAACATGTCTGGTACTGCTAAATAACACTCAAATAAAAAATAGGGAATGTTGAAAAGATAATTTCAAATAATAATAACAGTATTACTTCATTAAATTCATAGATATTGAATGATATCTTACTACAAGCTATACACACTTCAAGGTTCTATGGATTTGGCAGAAAACAAGAGGAGCTATTATAAAGACAAGAAAGGTTAATGGATTGTGGGGAAATGGTAATAGTTATGTGGGAGTGTAGTATGCATTGAATCAACTCTGGGTATATAATAAAGGTAAAACCATCAGAAATTTTGTTCATGAATCCAAAGTAGGGTGTGATTGAAAGAGTTGTAAAGGATGCCTCTAAGTTTTTTTGTTCTGAAAAACTAAATGGATGGATTTGTCACTATATGAAAAGTAGAATGCTATGAAAGAAACATATTTCAGGGGAAGATAAGAAGAGGACAAAGGTGGGTTGGAACATTTGCAATAGTGTCAACAATAAAAATAAAGTTAAAAAAGTGATTTTGGACATGGTAATTCGGAAATGGCTTTAGACACAAAAGTAGGTATTGGTGGTTGATTATATGTCTCTAAAGTTCAGAGGAAAGGTTCCTGCTATAGATAGAAATTTGAAAATTGCTAGCTTATAGGTGGTATTTAAAAACTTTAAATGAAAAATATCATTAATTAAACAGAATTCAATGAAAATGAAAAGAGGCCCAGGGAATGGACCAAAGTCTAGAGATTGAGGAATTGAGGAGGAACCACCCAAAGAGACTGAGAGAAGCATTAGCATCCTGTGAGGGTGGAGAGGAAATCAGAAGGGTGGGTTTCTGGCAGGCAAATGAATAAGATATTTCCCATAAGAGTCAGTGATCTACTGGGTAAAATACTTCTGCTTTCACTAAGATGAGATCTCAAAATTTACAACTGGCATTGTCTAGAACAGTTTTGATGGAGTGGTGGCAGAGAAAAGTTGGTGCAGTGAGTTCAGGCTAGCATGAAAGCACAAGAATAAGACACAGTGGAGACACTTCCTCCAAGGAGCTTTGTGGTAAGCATATAGAGGGGAGAGTGAAGCTCTAGCTACAAAGGAAGTAGGGGCAATACATTGTTAAGAAGAGAGAAATAACTAAATGTTTTTATGCTGATAGAAAAGATTCAGGTGGGAGGTGAAAACTGATCATGTAGGAAAGAGAATGGAGCGATTGTTGGCACATTATAGCCACCCACGATAAAAGGTGAGGTGGGAGCACAAATGAAGATTTCTGTTTCCACCAGTAATAACAGTCAAAGAAAAGGCATGATTCATGAGCACAGTGTTTGACAGATGGTGCATGGTGTGCATAGTTCAATTCTAACCGGAGCTATTATTCCCACTAAGCAGAGAGCAGAATCATCAGATGAAAGTAAGAATAGGAGATGTATTGAAGGTGAGGAGAAGGGAGAGGTACAACATGGTCAGTGAACTGGAAAAGTGAATAGACTGGTATTGCTAGAAATCATCAAGGCCAGTGGGCCAGAATTTAAAGGGAGTCCATTCAACATGCAGTGTGCTCATTTGTAACTTTATTTAGCTTAAGAATAGTAGGAAATAGTGTTCAGTCCAATGAGGTATGACTATTGCCATTCTCACTTTAGAGCTGAAGCAATGTAGAAATAAAGAGGAGTTAAGGAAATTGCCCAAGATTTTATAATTAGAAAAGGTTAGTTTTTGGATTCTTGTTCATACACTAGAGGCCCAGTGCATGAAATTTGTGCACAGGTAGGGTCCCTAGGCCTGGCCGGTGATCAGATCCAATCAAGGCCTTCTGGCTGCTGTTCGGGGCCTTCCTTTATTCTGTGCCATCCCCTGGTGGTCAGCACACGTCAAACTCCTGGTCTTTCGGTCGAACTCCCAATGGGACAGTTTGCATATTAGCCTTTTATATATATAAGATAGCTTGTAGCACTTATTACTACACTCACTGCTTCCATGAATTGTGTATTCTGGGACCTCATTAAGTATCTGATTAGGGCAATCAGTTGACCTTAGTGCCATTCTCCAAAATATGGAGTGCAGAAAAGGAAAAGGTTCATGCATGGGAACACATGAACTAGAAAATTATTGCAATTTTGTACTTTTGTAGTGGGGGTTTTGTGAATTTTCCAGAAAGAGAACACAGTTATGGCTCTTACAATATTCAAATTATAGTAGAGAAATAGGCAATTAAACAATCACAATATACCATGAAAAGTGCTATAATTGATGTTCAATGGAACTAGAGGGGAAGAGTGTTCACCATCTTTGGGGGAGGTTAGAAAAAAAGGTGTCAACAATGGTAGCCAGATGGTAAAATGCTTAGGAAGAGTCTTGAAGAATTAACCCAAAGTCCTCAGGCAAAGAACAGCATGTGCACAGGCATGAAAAAAATGTCACTTGCAGGGGCCTGAAAATGTTGCATCTGGGAGAAAAGGTAACTGTGCAGGGAGATTACACATGATAGGGGGGCCAAGGAGCTATGTAAAAATAGAGGGAGGCAGGTGGCAAGAGAAGATTTGCATTTTATGGAGAAAACACTGGGCTCAATTCAGAGGATATATTCGGAAAGAGAGTGGGAGAGATTATGTGAGGCAACAAAACTATTCTATTGATTACTGCAACTTCCCAGTAACTGGAAGTGAAGCTGCAATTCTGAGGATGAAGGAGACATAAATTCATGGCTAACAGAAATCTCTTGAAATTATGTTTTAATTTTTATCACAGTTTTTGAATGCTTTTTAAAAAAAAGTTATCCCATTCTTGGTATATCTAGTACCAAAAAAAATCACCCACATCCTCAGTATTTTGAAGTTAAGAAATAATTGCTTAAAATCAATTGTTAAAAAAGTAATCATTTATCAATAATTAAGAAGTGAACAGAGATCACACTTCTCTATCAATTATTTTATATTATGCTACAGGCCTGGTGCACAACATTCATGCACAGGGTTGGGGGTGGCCCTCAGCCCGGCCTGCACCCTCTACAATCCGGGACCCCTCAGGGGATGTCCGACTGCTTCTCTGGTGATCCAGGACCTCTGGCTCCTAACTGTTCACCTGCCTGCCTGCCTGCTTACCCCTAATCACCTGCTGGCCTGATCGCCCCTAACCGCCTCTGCCTCGTCTCGCACCCAGGACTCAGCTTTGCCTGGGCTGGCTGCAGCTGCAGGGGACCTTAGGCAGGTGGCTTCCCCTGGGCCACAGCACAGACACCTGGGACCACGGGGCGGGCGGCTTGTCCCTCTTCTAGGCCACAGCTCCAGCCGCTGGTGCCCGGGGCCGCGGGGACCGTGGGACATGCATGTTGTCCCTCTCCTGGGCTGCAGGCCCAGCTGCTGGTGCCCGTGATTGCAGAGGGGGTGGCTTGCCCCTCTCCCAGGCCATAGGTACAGCCACTGGCACCTGGGACCATGGGGCGGGCAGTTTGTTCCTCTCCCGGAGCCTGGCTGGTCCCCATTTCTCTCTCGTCTGAGCCTTCATGGTGTGAGGGTGTGATGACTATTTGCATATTAGCTCTTTATAGGATAGTTAGCTACCTAATTTGAAGACTTAACCGACATACACGTTTAGAACTGATATATTCTAACAAACTACAAAATGTTCCAAAATAACTCAAATATATAAATCCTTTTTGAATTAAGGTACATATAAATAAACAAGAAGTAAATTATATTACTTATTCTATATTTAACTACAAGAGAGAAATATAGAATGACATCTTGCTTTTAATTAAAGAGAATAGCATATAACATGTATTTATAGTGAATGCCCCTATAATAAATTAAAACTAAAAATTGGTGACTCTCTTTTGACAAAACTTCAAAATGACTATTGGAATGCCTATAATATATATATATATATATATATATATATATATATATATATCCTATAGGCTTGGGGATAATTTCCGTTAATTCTGTAAAAATGCCTGAGATTTTTACCATTAAAATGCTCTTCATTTGGCCATCTGAGCTGGTGGTCATTTACTTTTTAGTATGAAATAGTTTATTTAATCTTTCCCTCTTCTTTTTAAAAATATATTTTTATTGATTTCAGACAAGAAGAAAGAGGGAGAGAGAAATAGAATCATCAGTAATAAGAGAGAATTATGGATTGGCTACCTCCTATATGCCCTTCTCCCCAAGTGGGAATTGAGCCTACAGCCTAGGCATGTGCCATGACCTAAAATAGAACCATGACCTTCTGGTTCATAGGTCAATGCTCAACCACTAAGCCACACCAGCCAGACTCCCCTCTTCTTTACACAAGTAGGGTTATAAGAGGACAAGTACATTTTGCAGAGTGAACAACCCAAGGAGCTTGTCAAAGGAGACCAGCTTCATCGCAAGAAGCCCCCGCTAGGTACCTCAGAGGGCAACATCAGGAAGCAGGAAGATGGTGAAAGGAAAATTGTCATCAAGAATCTGACCTAATTAGCATTTTTTTTCTTTCAGTTCTCTGTGCCCATACTTTCCTTTCAAATTGAAAACCAGCTAAATGTATTTAAACTGAAAAGTTACATATGATATAATTTACCCCCCAAATTAAAAATGCATAATTAAACAGCATTCCCCAGATCTACAAGGAAGTCAGTCATTGAACTAATATGTTGCCAGCCTCATTCAAAGATCACCGGCTGACAACATGCATAGCATTGCCACGCAGGATATTTCCAAATACCACACAAGAAAGACCATATTTTGGTATTGATTTATCATCAGAGGCAAAACTACGTCTCCTGAATTATAGATATGGAACCACAAATTAACAATCCCTAAGTAGAGGATGAATAATCCAAGTTCACAACAATGGCTAAAACTGACACAGGCAACATAATTCAAAACCTTCCCCCAAAGAGCTGAATTCTTAAAAATCTCATTTAACAACCTTACGCTTCATTCTGAAAGCTATGTTTGTACAGTAAATGAAAGTTAAAATTGAGCAGTTGTGACTCTTGCTTCCCTTTTTAAAGGAGTTTGATTATGCTTTGTAATAATGTAAAGACTAGAAGTCACGATTTTAAAGAGAAAAAGAGGGGGAAAGTGTACCATGCTGGTCAGTTTTCCCTTGGAAATATCTGATCTTATTCTGTGTCAAAGTCTATCTGTCCATGATGTTATTTTTAAACCTTGAAGAAGGAAGAAACTGATTGATCTTAAACGATTTCTAAAAACCTATTTTTCCCCCATACTTTGCCCATTATAAGCCACAGGGATCAACCTGCCCCCTGCTGATAAACTCCATAGTTTGAAAACACTAATCAAACAAGATAGTGAAATGATCAAAGTGTAGTAGTCTGATTCCTCCATTCAGTGTATGGCACATCTGTGAACTGGAGGAGAGCAGGAGATTTCAAATAAAGACTAAAAGAACTCTTTTAAAGCATTTCTTTTGTACTTGAAAATTTGTTCATTTTTGAGCTGGGAAAAAAAACACACACAGGAGAGCTAAAAGCCTAATAAATTCCTTTGATCTGGACATAGAAAGCCCTTAAAGAGAAAATCTAAAAGGTTGTAGACTATCTACTGTTCTCTAAAAATTAAAATCTCGCAAACCATCACTTAACTCTCCCTCCTGCCTCCCTGCCCCCACCAACATATTATATACCCCTTCCATTTTAGGAAGAATAGAAACTACTATATATGATTAGACTAAGATCTAAATGTACTCAAATATTTTAATCAAGAACAGAGGAATCCCACACCTATTTGCAGTCCCACACACGGTACCTTTCATAAAGGACCTCTCCTGGAAACATTCCGATTAGGCACAGAAATAATTTAGTATGAATAGAGAGATCTATGAACAAGAATCTAAACCCTAAATATTCGCTGGTAGCAAGTTAATAAGTTAAATTTGAGAAGTAATAGCTTTTAAAGTAATAAAATAAGGACTAGATAAGTGCCAGCATCCAAATCCATAAGAAGGCATTTAACTTTATTTTAAAAGGTTGAAATCTGTGCTGTCAAAACAGCCAATGTCCACAACTTGATGTGATTCACACTTTGCGCTCTAGCCAGTGGTCGGCAAACTGCGGCTCGAGAACCAGATGCGGCTTTTTGGCCCCTTGAGTGTGGCTCTTCCACAAAATACCATGTGCGGGCGCGCATGTACAGTGCGATTGAAACTTCGTGGCCCATGCGCAGAAGTCGGTATTTTGTGGAATAGCCACACTCAAGGGGCCAAAGAGCCGCATGTGGCTCGCAAGTCACAGTTTGCCGACCACTGGTCTGAACCATTGCTACTCAAAGTGTGGTATTTCCATGAGCCTCATCCTTTCCAACTTGGAACTTGTTAGTTACAACAAATTTTAGACCCCACCTTAGATCTACTGAATGAAAACCTACATTTTAACAAGATCCTGGTGATACAAATGCACATCAAACTTTGAGAAGCACTGCCCTGGCCCAACCATGTTTTTCATACTTGTCACAAGTTTTGTTTCTCAGGCATACACTGAATTTATGTGCAAATATAAATACTACAAAATGTTTTATAGAAAACTTTATCTAGGATTCTGAGCTAAAGAAGACCAGACAATAAAATGTTCCAACAACATGCATTCCAAGAACGATTTTCCTCCTGCATTTTTTTTTTTGTAGATTTCTCTGTGTGTGCATGTTTCCAGACTGCTTTTTGGTTTACTTTTCGTTTTATAGTTAAATCAAGTACATCCCAGACCTTCATTGAAAGCATTCCTTGTGCAAAGTGTGTGCATATAAGAGATAAAAATATGAGTAACTCATAGTACACATCCTCAAGTTTATAAAATATGAAGAGAAGAGTAGATAAATACTAATTCAAAACAAGTATATAGTTGCTTCCGTGGGTATCAGGCACACATTGTTATACTATAAAGAAAGAGGGGAAAAATATAATAGCTATAGTCTCGCATGCCAGGCTTCCTTCCTTGAAGAAATCACCACTTTCACTAAATACAATTGTGATGAGTCTGCCAATTATATTCCCCAGAGGTGGGCATGGAACTAGTTAGAAAAATCATAGGACAGTGTCCTCCACAATGATTAGTCCTAACTGGGCAAGTAATCCAAGCAGGATTCATCAGACACTTCTGAAATGGTATAAGGACCCTAATATAAATCAGTGTTGTTTTTAAACCAAAAATTCAGGAATCTAGAAAGATTTTAATATATAATGTGTATATATATATATATATATATGTATGTATATATATATATATATTACAAATATTAACTGCTAAATATATTCATTTATAATAGTTTAAATATCTGTGAATTAAGACCTACATACAGAGTGAAGCTAATTGGAGACACAAAGAGATAGAGAGGAATACTATAATGGCGTCTTTTGAAACCTTGGGTAGAGATACGCTCAGATTGAAATTCATTTCCGGTTTTTCAAGTTACTGAAACATTAAATTATTTTTTTTCAAGATAGGTTAGGCTAGATTTCTATTACTTAGAACTGGAAGATTCCGGACTATTACTAGTATTAACATTTATTGAGAACACTTTATTTAAGGAGAAATGCCATAGACTATTCAAAGTATTACTTCATTTATTCCTTACAATGCCTCTAAAACATAAATACTGTTTCCCCTCATCTCATTGAAAAGAAAACTGAGGCTTTAAACAAATAGAGAATAAGTGGAAGTAATCACTCAGACCTGGGTTTAAATCCAAACTCCATTTATTACCCATATATGTGTCACCTTAAATAGTTCTATAAAAATTGTACCAAAATTTGCTGTAAAAGAGCTAAAGAGAGAAAGAAAATGCAACTACCTAGAAGTTTAGGAAATCTTCACAGAAGAGATATTTTTTATATAAGCCCAGAGGCAAAGGTTATATTTCAAAAACTCAAGAATATTCAAAGAAAATGCAATTGCATGAATAATGGTCTAGTTGCACAAGATTTTGGACATATTCAGAATTAGTGCAGATGTTTTGAACATAGGGAAATTGAATTGGAAAATTAGGCTGGACAGATTAATTGATACTACATTGTATATCTCTAATTCCAATGTGTTCAATTTGGACTTAATTTATTAGACATTTGGATTTCATTGAAATTTCTTAAGATGAGCCATGAAATGATGAGAATTTCACTTCAGAATGACTGATTTAGTTAATACGTGTAGTTTGAATACAATAGAAAGAGACAACACAGAAGGGTCCCATTGGAAGCAGCTTTTATAGTCTGGCTTCATTTTTTTGCAAATTGTTAAATCTCTATATAAATAAGCTATAATGAGTGATACCAATGGATAGATAGATTATTCTATGGGGGTTTTATTTATTCTTTTTTTATTTTTATAATTTTTGAAACAAAAAAATGCTTATACCGCAACAAACAGCAGCAAATACATTTAAATAATTTAACCTCCAAATAATAGTTAAAATTATAGCAGTTTTTAGTAACATAAAACATGTAAATTGTACTTCATAATTCATATACTCCAGTGTTAGATGTGTGAGAAGTTTTCATAATATCAGTGTTCAAAGGTGCAGGGGAGAGTGAAGCAAGGAGCAAAGGCTTTAACTAGGATAGTGAAGAGGAGGGTGAAAAGGAGAGGGGCTTCTGGAGAATGTGAAGGAGGTGGCTGAATCACACGGGATTGATTTGATTTGTTAGAAATGAAAATTCTTGGGCTACATCCCCGACCCACTGACTAAGGAACTCAAGAAATATGGCCCAACAATCTTTGTTTTAATAAGCCCCTCTGTGAATCCTGATGCACTTCAAAGTTTGAATCACTCTGTTCAACTGGGTCCGGGTTTCAAGCCATGACTCTTTTATTAGCTGCGTGATTATAGGCAAGTCATTTACATTGGATTGGATAAGATTCCAATTCTCCATCTGTGAAAGAATTCTCACCTGATAGGATCCATATGAAAGCAGCATGAGATTGTTCTTGTGAAGTGTTTAGTGCAGTTCCTGGCATGAAATAAACACTGAACAATGATAGCTCTTATTTCTAGGTGACAATCAGATATCGGTGGCTCAGACTATGGAATTACTAAAGTGGATTCCTGCTTCTCATTTCAGGTAATGAGAACAACACTGGTGGTTTTAACAAAGAAAAACCAATATGAAATGTAATATTACAAGCTAAAGTATACAAATTTCTTCACTACTCTATAATTCCTATTCTGAACAAACTGTATGACCTTACGCCAGTTTTCTGGCCAATGTAGAACTTAGTTTTTCAACATAAAATTCTGTGAATAGACTCAATGATGTCTAAATTTTTTTTCCAACCCTGCATTGCTACATAAATTGTCTCTCATTTATCACTAGCACCTTAAGTCAATCAATAAACAATTAGGTTTCATGTACTGTGGTCAATGGTGTAGAGAATGAAAGAATTACAAAGTACATGGTCCTGATGTTACCATTGGACTTGGAATATGCACATGAAAAATTAACTAGCCCTAAAGGAAGTATGTTGTATTTTTAAGGAGAAACAAAAATATACCAGGGGAAAGAGAACAACCAAATGTATATGGTATACCTTTAAATTCATGGCCACTAATCTTAAATTCTTACCTCTAACCAGAATTCCTACATATCTTTAGAATATTCATTTTTCACAGCCTAGATAACTCTTCAGATTCACTCACCAAACATCTATCACTTAATTTACTCCTACTATACTTAATTTTATGGAGCAAAAAGAAAGGAAAATTCAGAAGAGAATTATAGAAAAGTCTTATCAACACATCTACCCATTATTCTGTCTACTATATAGATAATTCCTTCTCTTCTGCTGAGCTGTTAGAATGATAAACTCTCCATGCCTCTTTCTAAAGCCTTTATTTCTCTTAATATGCTAGTTCCCATTCCATCTCATCTACTCAAAGCTGTTACTCCAATGATTTTATACCTTTACCACTACATCATCAAATTTTTCTATCTATTCCATATTCCCTATGGGCACACAACTATGATCTTGTTTCAACTCAATATATTCCTCTATTGAACAAGTTTTCCTCCAATTAACACCCAGTTTTTCTGTTCCTATTTACTGTGAAATTACTCAAAATAACTACTCAGTCATCTAATCTTCAATTTATTCTCTTCCATTCTCTTAAGCTGACTCCAGTCAGGTTTTTGCCCCAACAAATCCACTATGCTGCTCTTGCCCAGGTCATCAGTTACTTTCCCATTGCTAAAGCCAATAGTCAATTCTAAGTCCACATCTTACTTAAACTATAGTAATATTTGACAATATCAATCCCTCCCTTAAGTATTTGAAACACTTTGGATATACAGGGTGGGACAAAAGTAAGATAATATTGTTTGTAGCAAAAATCCTATCTAATAATAGACAAACATGGTAATTGACCATACCTTTGCTACGCCTCCCATTGGCTAA
This sequence comes from Myotis daubentonii, assembly GCF_963259705.1. Lineage (NCBI taxonomy): Eukaryota > Metazoa > Chordata > Mammalia > Chiroptera > Vespertilionidae > Myotis > Myotis daubentonii. The sequence continues at coordinate 90,902,801 of NC_081842.1, forward strand.
TCAGCGTGATATGCAAATTAACCGCCAACAAAGATGGCAGCTAATTTTCATACTGTAGGCAGGGCGGGACAGTGCGATCCGCCAGCCCTGCTGCGGGGCAGGGCATGGTGGATTGTGATCCGCCTGCCTTGTGACCCACTCAGCCCTGCCGCCTGCTGGGACTGCAGTCCATGTGCACGGCCCAGTGGGGCCTGCAGTCCGTGTGCGTGGTCTGGCAGCCCGCCCTGCACTGCTGCCCGCCAGGCCTGCAGTCCGTGTGCATGGCCCAGTGGCCGGTGGGGCGCAGTGGATCGCGTCCTGCCCGCCCCGCACCCCACCCCACCCCTCCTCTCCCTGCCACCTGCCTGGCCAATCGCGATCCGCCTGCCCCATCCCACCACCCACCGGGCCTGCCATGTGCGGTGGGCAGTGGGGCGGGGCGGCTTGGCAAAGGACCTGCCATCTGCGACCCAGTGCTGGATCAGGTCCTGCCATCTGCCACCTGGGGAGCTAGCCTAAACAAGCAGGTGGTTATCTCCTGAGGGGTCCCAGACTGTGAGAGGGCACAGGTCCGGCTGAGGGACACCCCTCGCCCCTTCACCTCCCACCCCCCTGCCAGTGCACAAATTTTTGTGCACCGGGCCTCTAGTAATATAATAATTTATAAATAATAATACAAGAATAAAATCTGTGTTTTGTGTACTCACAACTGTAAAATTATTTTTGCTCCACCTTGTAAATATATCCCTATGGATATCTAATAAATATCACAAATCTAAATTGTCCAACACTCCTACTCTTTTCCCTAACAATTCTGCTGCTTCCCTTGTAGTCTTCTTCTCAAAAGCCACAAACACCATCTTTCTGTTACTGAAGCCAAAAACCTTGAGGTCATTTACATCCCTCTTATTTACTTACAACAGCCAAGTCATCAACTTATATTGGCAGTTCCAATTTCAAAATATGTTTAGAGGAATTCCACTTCTTACCCTTTCTACTGCTACTGCCTTTAACTAGGTCACTATCACCTGCTCTCTGTGTATTTCAATAGTTTTTGTTTTTGGTCTCCTACCTCTGCCCTTTATAGTGGAAGTCTATTCTTAACATATCAGCCAGGGAAAAGATCACATCTCACTTAGGTTTAAATTCTTCCCATGGTTCCCCATCTCACTCACAGCAAAAAGCAACAGCTGCCCAATAATTTCCAATACCCTCATTCCTTGCTACTCAAAGTTTGTTCCTCAGACCAGCAACATCAACATCACATTGTTGGAGCTGCAGAATCTCAGGTGCCACCCCAGATTTTCTGAATTTAAATCTACACTTTAAAAGATCACCTGGTTATTCATATGCACCTTGATTTCTGAGGAAAAAAAAAACTGTCATATGTAACATTCCACTTCTTGCCCTCTGATTTTACTTTCTATCACATCCCCCCTTACTCTGTTCCAACAAACAGTCACCTAAATATATAGAAGCTTTATATTTTCTGTGTGGCGCAGAACTGAGTCTTTGAGTTCAACAGTCACTGAGGAACTGAATTCTTCCAATAACCACCAGGAGTGGGTTTAGAAGCATATTGTCCATGAGTCTTGTCTTGAGATGACTGCATCTCTACCCAAACCCTAATTTTAGCTTTGTAAATTACACTGAGTCAGAGCTCCAGCTAAGCTAAGCCTAAGATTCCTCTTAAAATTATGAGATAACAAATGTTTGTTGCTTAAAGACACTCACTTTGTGGGTAATTTGTTTTGACAACTAATGCAGATATCACATGCTGGATCCTGATTCTAGAAAGCTTGTAACCTAATTCATTAGTATACTTTTGAAATAATTACTAGACCATAGTGAGGTTATCAGGGAAGCATTCACTGCGTGTCTTGGCTCTCAAGGCACTTACTTTTTAATTGGTATATGAGTGACATCTTAAAACACTTGTTAAACATTTTATCCATAGACTAATATAACTGAGTACTGAGATTATGCAAGGCAAATCATATGTCTGGTCAGAGTTCAGAAAATCAAGATTAATGATGTTTGGGGAACCTATCATGAATTAGCATGACCTAAACTTCTTTTAAGAATAAGATTATGTAGAAATGTATACAATTATTAAAGAAGACTAAATAATTTGAAATCTATACTAATAAAAGGGTAATATGCTAATTAGACCAAGAGACCAGACATCTTCTGACCATCTGACTTCCTTCTAGACAAAGCCATCGTGGTGGGGGCAGAAGCAGAGGTGGTTAGGGGTCATGAGGCTGGCAGGGGAGGGCAGTTGGGGGCCAACGAGGCAGACAGGGGAGCGGTTAGGCGGTGATCAAGCCGGTAGGCAGGCAAGCATTTAGGAGCCAGAGGTCCCGATTGCGAGAGGGACGTCAGATTGCCAGTTTAGGCTCTTGCCTGCCGCAGGGCTGGGAACTAAACTGGCTGTTAGACATCCCCCAAAGGGTCCCGAATTAGAGAGGGTGCAGGCCGGACTGAGAGACCTCCCTTCCAGTGCATGAATTTCATGTACCAGGCCTCTAGTATATTAAATACAACTATATTATAATACAACTAGAGGCTCACTGTATAAAATTCAAGCATGGGAGGCCTCATCCTGGCCTGCACCCTCTCCAATCCGGGACCCCTTGGGGATGTCCGACTGCCGGTTTAGGCCCGATCAATGTTATCAGTTCTAAACAGGCAGTCGGACAACCCTTTCACAATCCGGACTGCTGGCTCCTAACTGCTGACCTGCCTGTCTGCCTGATCACCCCTAACTCGCCCTCCTGCCAGCCTGATCACCCCTAACTACCTCTGCCTGGCAGCTTCATCATCCCTAATTGTCCCCCCCCCCCCGCCAGCCTGGTGGCCCCCAACTACCCCCCTCTGCTTGCTTGGTTACCCCTAAGTGCCCCCCCCCAGCCTGGTTGTCCATTGCTGCCCCACCTGCTGGCCTGGTTACCCCCAACTGCCCCCCTCTGCCAGCCTGGTCTCCCCCAACTGCTCCCCCGCCAGCCTGGTAGCCCCCACACAGCCTGCTGTTCAGTCATTTGGTCATCCCTCACTAACCCACCTGCTAGTCTTGTTACCCCATACAGCCTGCTGTTTGGTCATTACTGTTACTGTGATGGTGTCCCAGACAATTTGCAGATTCCTCTATTATTAGTATAGATTTTAAACATTGTTAGTATATCTCTAATCACTATTTTTCTTTCTTCATTCCTTTATCATTTTGTTGAAAAACTATTTCCCTCCTAAAAATCATTTCTATGAAGCTTCTCTTTTTTTCAAATTCATTCTGGATGCCTTTGTGTTGCCCAGATAACATAATATACAAATAAAACAACTGTTACAAAATATTTAAGGACTGGAAAACTGAAGTGGGTGGAGTACAAATCCCCAAAGACAAGGCTAATTTGTGATTTGCTATCTTATCGTCGTTGCTCTTGTTAAGTAACTTTTAATATGACCTGCAGGCATCAATAAATTGAAGAACAGCAATGAGACATTTATGTTAACTCCTAGCTTAATAGAAAATGTTTCTTGCTTTTTCCAGAATGCATTTAATTAATTCCTATTTGAATTTTTGAAATAACTTTAATAATTCTATACTACAGTATATTTTCCACGAGAGCAATTTTTACTTATGTTGTAGTTCTAAATTAGTGAATTAAAATAAATTATTTCACACTTCATTACAAAAAGTAGTTCAAACTGTAAACCTTGACCTTGGTGGGTCATACTCAATACACTCCTTTGAATCTGAAACAGGCAGAGATGGAGGTACACTTTAAAGCTAATTTTAATCAAGCTATCAGCATGTATTTATCACACCTGGTATATGTAAATGTCTGCTGTGAGAGTGGGATTTACAAAGAAGTATACAATGTGACTATTCAGAAGGCATCTTTCCTTAGAAAATTAACATTTATAGTGCTTTATAAATTCAAACACACCACACAGTCATTAAGCACCAAGGAGAAAATAAATCACCTATAGTCACGCCCTCTGTACTAATGTACAATTTCTCAAACATTAGGGTCCAACACAATCACTTTGAGCGCAGGTGTACTTTTTAAAATTCAGATTGCTGGGCCCTGTACTCAGAACCTCTGATTTAGCAGATATAATTTGTATTTCTAATAAGTTACTAGGTGACATTCATGATGATGTCTATCGTTTGAGAACCACTGGTGGCTACTGATCAAGAGAAATCCAATTTGAAATTTTGACATTTATCTTTCCAAGTATTCTCCCCCCTAAATTATAATTAATGTACAGAAACACCTACACATTAACACATAGTAATACCCACACACATAGAATCAACTAGAGTCCGGACCATGAAATTCGTGCATGGGGTAGGGGGGTTCCCTCAGCCCAGCCAGCACCCTCTCCGATCCGGGGCTCCTCAGGGGATGTTTGACTGTTGGTTTAGGCCAGATCCTGGGAATCTGGCCTACACCGGTAGTCAGACATCCCTCTCACAATCATGGACCCTGGCTTCTAATTGCTCACCTGCCTGCCTGCCAGTTTGCTCCTAACTGCGCCCCTGCTGGCCTGGTTGCCCCTAATTGCCCCCTGCTGCCAGACAGGTTGCCCTCAACTGCCCCCTCCCTGCCAGCCTGGTCACCCCTTACTGCCCCCCCCCCGATGGCCTGGCCTCCCCCAACTGCCCCCCTCTGCAGACCTGGTTGTCCCCAACTGCCCCCCTCTCCCAGCCTGGTCATCCCTCATGACCCCCCCCCCCCCCACCGGCCTGGTTGCCCCACACAGCCTGCTTGTTCAGTCGTTTGGTCGTCCCTCACTAACCCCCCTGCAGACCTGGTGTTAGGCAGCGATCTTGTGTGGGTGTGAGTGTTAATTTGAATACTACCTCTTTATTATATAGGATATCCTTTGTATACTTTTGAAACTGGTATGTTAAACTTCTTTTTTAATTTATATTATAACATAACTCTGTGTTATTACATATACATGCCTATTTTTTCAAACATAATTATCATAGGCCTTCAAAAAATGGATTTTTTCTACTTGTAACATTTGTCACAGAAATGTTTCTCCCTTCTTCCCCACCAATATAATGGGTATATATGGAGATCTTAACTTCTGGAGAAACTTTTCAGTTTTACCCCTTGGGCCTTGGGGCAGGGGAAAGCTGAACATAGAGAACATGACTTTTCCCATATATAAGATATTTGTTTTCCTGAATAATAATTTTAAAAAAATTATTGTTGATAGTATTACAGATGCCCCCCATTTCCCCCACTTTGCCCCCACCATCCAGTCCCCACCCCACCTTAACCTTCAACAACCTTGTCTGTGTCCATGGGCTATGTATATATGCATAGAAATTCTTTGGTTAATATCTTCCTGTTCTCACCACCACCCTTGCCTCTGAGATGTCATTCTGTTTCATCCATCTGAGAAGATAAAACAAATAGCCATAAAAATAACTAGCACACAGAGCAGAATATAACAATTTCAATATAAGTATATAGAATTAGAAATACTAGGATTTAAAGAGAAAGGTAACAGCTCTCTCCAGAAGTGAAGAGATTTCATAGACAGGATGCAAATCCAATAAGCCTCACAAAGACTGACAGAGATGACTATAGTGGCTATTGATTGCTTCCTTGCTCTCCTTTCATCCTGAGTTCTCCCCATCCCTCTCCTATATACTCCCTCTCCCACAGGCCTAGTTGTGCCATTGTATAATGTGACACAATCTATTCTGACCATAGTTGACTAGCACCTGACCACATGAGAAGAAATCCTTAACTGGAATGAGCCAACTAACTCTTAGAATATGAAACATGAGAGATGGAATGTGAGTGGGCTCATAGCTGAATCACACCAATGACAACTCACGATGGTAGAATCATGGTGCCTTTAGTGATCTAAGAGCTGCCCTGGTGAAGTCCATTATTGACTTTTCTTTAGTTCTATGTACTATGTCCTTATAATAAATCTCCTTTCTTTTAAAGTAATGTAAGCAATTTTTTGTAATTAAAGGCACCCCATGACAGTGATATCCAGAGTTGCATTGTTATGGAACATAATAACTAAATGTTGCTTGATTTTAGAATAGATTTGCTTCACATATTCCAAAACATGGAAGTTACAACTTCCTATGAAACAAAATCCAAGATAAAAATTAAGAAGCAATGCACATTTCCACCATATTTTGTGGCTACTTGTTAACTTGTCTGTTCTATAAAATAATAATTAAGTTAGAATTATCATTTAAAGGACTCTACAAAAATATTACACTAACCAATGAACAAATATACTTATTAACTTTAAAATAAACAGAATAAACACTTAAGAAACAGAAGTGGTCTCAAAAACTAGAGATTAATGTTGAGATTTTCATTGCAGGAAAATTGCTTATCTTAGGAATGAAAGAAGTATTCTAAATACAAATAACATTTTTTGTAAGATACTTATTGTTTAATTTGTTTTGTTATTGATTTAGAACTCACATATTTTAAATGATCTCATTTGTCATAGAGAAGGATGTTGTACTGTAAAAAATATCCTCTCCAAACAACCTGATTAACTTATCTTTATGAATAGAGGGCAAAAGGAATATGTAAAAATATAAATGACCAACACATAAACTTATTTTCTTTCTTACATGACCTATAACCCACTGTGGAAGGAAAAAGAGGGGGCTTTATGAGTCTAAATTTTTGAGTAAGAATATAAGAACCTAAACTGTAATATGGAATCAAAAATTTATACTAATCTGACTTCCCATGACATAGAATTAAAATAAAATGTAATAACTAACTTATAAAAAGAACCAACATACTGACAGTTTTCTTATAATCATATCACGGGTGTCAACAGTTCCAGTTCCTGCTTTTGAAAAAATGGCCTTGACCATGACTTCAGTTGTTGCAGGTCACACACCTATAAGAATTTGGCCAGCACTGATTAGATCCAGTATGCTGACATTAAATATCCATACTGAGACCAGCAAGGACACCGACTGCACATCCACAGCCCCTCCTCATGATCGCTTTGTTCTGTTTTTCCTCTCTCTCCCTGCAAAACCCCTGCCTGCACTGAGATTTTAAGATGGGCTTTGGGATGGGAGTCCTGCATCTTTTCAGGCTGCTGATACCTGAATAAACCTGTTTGCTCTCTCCTCTTTCACTGTGGCAGGCAGCTGAACCTGTGTTCAGTAACAAAACTACTACTGACAGATTATACACTCATGAATATTACATGGCTTTCACAAAAGCAAAATTCAAAAACATCACAAAGGTGAATTTAAAGGTTTATAATGTGTCTGTAAAACTACTATTCAGGTAAACTTCAGCCTTGGAGAAAATTTTAAATGACAGACTTATCTTTAGGGTAAATATAACATTAGTCTATAAAAATTTCCTTGGTCACATTTCTATAAAAGTTTCTTTACGTTTAAACAGAATTCAAAATAGTTATATTTCCCATGTGGTAAATGATCTTTATTTTTTACATTGAGGTATAATTAACACATAAAATTGTGTATATTTAAAGTCTACAAGTTGAAGAATTGTGTTATTAAATATTTGATTATATAATTTATTTGAGTTTTCTCTCCTTTTATTTTTTAGTCAATCTAGCTGCAGTTTTGTCAACTCCTAATTATTTCAAGAAGACAGCTCTTGGTTTTGCTGATCATTTCTACTATTTAGTCCCTACTTTCTTTATTTCAGCTGTGATCTTTATTAATTTCTTCCTTCTGCTAACTTTGTGATTACCTGTTCTTTTTATTATAGTTCCTCTAAGTGTAAACTTAGTTGTTGTTGTTTTATTTAAGATCTTTATTATCTCTTTTGTTTTAAATTAAATTTATTGGGATGACATTGGTTGACATGATCATATAATGACCAAATAGGTTTCAGGTGTGGTTTTCTATGAACAGATGTTCAACCTCACTAGTAAGTAGGGACATGCAAATCAAAACTACAATAAGAAAGCACTTCACACGTGTTAAGAGTAACCATTATAAACAAGATAAGCAATAGCAAGTGTTGGAGAGGTTGTGAAAAAAAGAAGACCCTCATTCACTTCTAGTGGAAAAGTAGACTGGTACAACCAGTATGGAAAGCAGTCTGGCAATTCCTCAAAAAGTTAAGAATAGATCTAACATATGACCCACCAATCCCACTTCTGGCCATATATCTGAAAAACTCAAAATCACGTATTCACAAAGATATATGCACCCCCATGTTCATTGCAGCATTATTCATGGTGGCAAAACATGAAAACAACTAAAGTGTCCTGCGACAGAGGACTGAAAAAAGAAGACATGGTACATATACACAATGGAATACTACTCAGCCATAAGAAATATGAAATACTGCCATTTGCAATAACCTGGATGGACCTTGAGAATATTATGCTAAGTGAAATAAGTCAGTCAGAAAAAATTAAGAACCATGTGATTTCACTCACATGTGAGATATAAAACTAAAACTTGTGAACACATACAGTGGTGTAGTGGTTGACAGAGGGAAGAAGTTGGGGAAAGAAGGAGGTCCTAATATAGGGTGGCAGAAGATTTGACTTTGGGTGTTGGGCACATGGTACAATATATAAATCTTGTAACATAAATGATCTTTAAACTGAACTACCAAGAAAAATAGAGACAGACTCATAGGTAGAGAGTAGGGAGACAACTCTGCTAGTGATGGAGCATGTGGCCGGGTGAAGAGATTGAGCAAAAAAGAAAAATAAAATGAGAGAGAACACATGGACAGGGATAACAGTGTAGTGATTGTGAGGGGTGGGTGGAGGTGGAAGAGGGCATAGAAGGGATAAATGGTAAAGGAGAAAATAAAATAAAATAAAGTATGCATCTAAAAATGATCTTTAAACAATAAGGGATCAGGAAAAATTTATAAACTCTATAGTCTTAAAATAATATTTTATCTACCACAATGTAGTTAAATATATTATACTACTATCTCTTACTTCTTTTGCATTTCATTAAACCTTTTCTGGTTTCCAGATAGAAAACAAAACAAAACAAAAAACCTTCAAGAACAAATTAAAATTGCTACATAAAATGTAGTAAAAACTAATTACAAGACTCAGCTGTTCAAAGACAAGAGGACAATTAAAACATCAAAAAAATGTCTACTTAAAGATTATTTTAATAATCGCTATTTCTTTGACAGACGAGCATAACCTGTGTACTGCCTAGTGATAACAGTGAGACATTAAATAGGAAAAAAATATGTCATATCAACGAAACTAATTGAAAGTGAAGAGATGGAAAATTTTAATTAACTTTAATGAACTGGCTTTGTCTCTGTCAAAATTACCTAAATTACACTATCGAAACATGGGCAAAAATCTGTGTTCAAGTTAAGATAAGAGCTTTGTGAAACAATTCCTTGATAGGCAGGAGATAAATCATTTCAATTGCCTACTAAACCAAGAAAATAAATGGAATTAATAGAAGTGCAGGATAAAGAAGGAGGACATATGTATGAGACACTAGGGAAATGATAAAGGTAGATTGAATTAAGCCCAGGAAGGTACTACTGGTATAAAAACTCCAATAGACTGATGTCAAATCAATTCCTGTCTCTTATTTTTGTAAACCTGTGAAAAATTAATCATAATTGATATGCAATGAATAAATAGTAATTTAATTGACTTTGTAGTTTTCATTGTTTCAATAAGTGGGGGCCCAGAAATGTTGGGTTATAATTACTAATCTAAACATATCTATAATAATAAAAGCGTAATATGAAAATTGGCCAAACGGCAGTCCAGATGTCCTTTTGGACAACCTTCCAGATGAAGCCAGGACTGCAGCAGTGGGATCAAGGCAGCCACCGGATTTGCAAAAGCCTACTCTTGCATGAATTTCATACATCGGGCCTCTAGTTTATAAAATAAGAAAGCATCTTGATTTTTGTCTTTTGTCTTTTGTTCTATGTAAGGATGTAATGAACTTTATTTTAAAATGACATTTTCTCAAAATCAATTGGAAACAACAATAAAAAAAAATCACTATGGGAGTATTTCCTCAAATATTCAAAATCACACCAAGAAATCACTTTTCAAAAATGTTTTTGAGTTCCCAAAATAAATGAACTTGAGAGTTTTTGTTTTTGTTTTCCCTGACTGGTGATACTATAAGGGTGGTCCTTTAATTTATCTTAGCATTTTTAAGAACTTCTCATTGATTTCACATATGTATATATTTAGCAAATTACTGAGATCCACTCTGAGTGAGGTATCCTTCTAGACATAAGAAATCATACAATAACAAATTTGAGCCAAAAGGAATATTTTGTGTATATCTATATATTTGGTCTGCAAAAATAGTCTTTATCTTCACTGCTAAAGCCAAATAATATGCAATGGCTTTGTGGTACAAGTTAAAACAAATATTTTACATTTTGAGCAAGAAAAAGAATATATGATTGATTGATTATTTGAGTGAGTCTTACATGGGTGTGTAGTGGGGGAGAGGGGGTGGAAATGTCATACCCCATATTTGCCATTCATGATCTAATTTAACCCATTTTATATTACATGTTATGACAGCAAACTCTAAACAGTTAAAATGACCAAGATCACAAATCCAACTAATATTAGAAAAAAAGCCCTAGAATAGCTTTGTTGGTTTTCATAGATAAAATAAGTGTTATATTATGTACAGATGCACCTTATATGCCTACTAGAGGCCCAGTGCATGAAAATGTGTGCCCTGGGGGGAGTCCCTCAGCCCAGCCTGTGCCCTCTCACAGTCCAGAATCCCTTGGGAAATGTCCACCAGACAGTTTAGGCCCAATCTCTCTGGGGATCGGGCCTAAGCTGGCAGGCGGACACCCCTCTCTCAATCCTGGATCCCTTGCTCCTTACTGCCTGCCTGTTCGCTTTTTACCGCTACTGCTCGGCTTGCTGCTCCTTAACACTGCTGCTGAGGTGGGAGAGGCTCTCGCCACCACCGCTGCACTCACCAGCCGTGAGTCTGGCTTCTGGATGAGCAGCACTCCCCCTGTATGAGTGCACTGACCACTCCTGCATTGAGCGTTTATCCCCTGGTGGTAAGTGAGCATCATAGCAACCGGTTGTTCTGGTCATTCCTCCATAAAGGTCTCTTAGGCTTTTATTATATAGATAGGAGACCTACGCCATACCTAATGTTTTACCATAAGGCTAAGATAAAAGACAGTTCAAAGAATTTATCATTGCTATCTTTTAAATAGTGACAAAATAGAATCAATGAATAACAGCAAAACACATTGGCACCTAATATGACAGATATCATTGTAATAACAATTTATCCTCTAATTTAAATCTGGTCTAGTCCTCAAGTGTAAGTAATAAAACCCTCTCTATGTTATGCTTTGAGAGGCATATGGAAAGATTATCTTGGTGCCTAAAATTCTATTTATTTCTTTGGGTCTTCAATATTTTTAATGGTGTGTTTATAATACTCTTTCTTAAAATGCATATACACTTGGATAAAAACTTTACTTTATGATAAGCTAATATGGTTATGAGCATTCTGTCCGCCCCTACCCCAAATGTTCTACTTTTGAAAATAAGGTTTTTCTTTTATTGTGTTATTTTATTTCTGAATATTTTGATATAAAATATCATTGTATAAAGTTTCGAAAATACATACTTGGAGTTGTAAAAATAAGTAAATAAGCGAACATCAGTTTAAGATATAATTTCAGCTAAGAGATACCATATTTGCTATCTGTGGCCAAAACCCCCCACTGCTTGAGAGTAAACTCTGAGAGGATGACTGTAGCTCTGTTTTCTCCATAGATGCTAGCGATACGCATATATATCGTAAGCTCTGAATCCAGCTGCCATGCCTCCAAGACTTCAGAGTGAAACAAGATTGTAGCTGCTGTTGTCAGTGATGGTCAATGCTCAGCAACAATTTTCTTCTCTTGTATCACTTGTTTGTTCCTATAAGTCTGTATAAAAACACTGATCAGTGGTTGATATGTAATGAAATGTGCCCCCCCAACATTTATAAGCTGAAGCCTTAACTCCCATTGTGACAGTATTTGAAAATAAGGCCTGTATGAAGGTAATAAGGGCTAAATGAGGTCACAAGGGTGGCCCCTCATCCAATCAGACTTGTGTCCTAATAAGAGGAGAAAAAGACATCGAAGTTCTCTCCTCCACCACCACCATCTCCAGCACTGAAGAAAGGCTATGCAAGTACTGGACACAGAAGAAAGCAGCTGTTCACAACACAAGGAGAGGCCATACCGGACAACAACCTTATTGGCACCTTGATCTTGGACTTCCAGTTTCCAGAACTATGAGAAAATAAAGATTCTGTTGTTCAAGCCACCCAGCCTGTTGTACTCTGTATGGTAAGCCCTTGCAGACTAATACAGTAGGGTACTGATTTTCTTTTCCTGAATTTTAAATATCCAAGAATTTAGTGTGTAGATAGGCATGGCTTACAAGTCTCTTATATCCAGGAAGTGAAAAAATCTTGACTATAGCTGACTTACCCATGATTAAACAATGATTCTACATATGTTAAAAATAATCCTTCAAAATGCAAATAATATGTAACCTATTTATTATATGTAATAATTAAGAGAAAGCTTTATTCTCAGACAAGCAAAAGCGAAACGCTAATATCTATAGTATCACAGTGGGACAAAAAATATATTGTCATTTAGAAAGTACTTAAAGCAGGGAGTTCCCTTCTTGCCCCAACATAATAGACTCTACTATATCTGGAGTATAGACAACACCCCTCCCCCATTATTTAAACAGCATAAACTGTAATTTTAGTAAATCAAGCAAAGAGCTAATCAAGTTTTGATTTGCTAATTACTTCTCAATTTGATTAGAGCTGGCAGCTAATCATCTCTGGATATTGAAAGTTAATCTTTCACTCACATTTGCAAATCAAGACTTCAGAGTGAAACAAAAGTGGGACTATAGCATAAAAGTTCTTTGTGTTATAACAAATAATTAATTTCTACATGTTGCTACAATTTTCACAATAAAGAAAACTTTTCTAGCATGCTTCAACAAGTTGAATTATGCATGCAGTATACTGTACTGCTGGAGAATTAAAAAACAAGCCAGTTTTATACAGTTTTGTGAAGCATCCCACGTTGAGCCAAGAAAGTGTACATGCTACATTAAACAAGCACAATATAATTCAAAATAGCAATTCCACTTTTATGGTCAACAGTAGTTTATAGAAGAAATATCTATCAAGAAATTAAACCACAAACGATTAATATTATAATTGTTTTGCCATTTCGAACCAAAGTTTAAAACATAATTAAGAATTATTAATATACCTAAGATAATCTTTAGAAAATGTGCCAAGGTAAGAAAAAGAATGTCACAGTTATTTAAATTCAACAAGGTAAAACATAATGATGAAACACTGTGAAAAAGAAAGCCAGGCAGATAAGGTGGTTTTAATTTCAGGGGAAAATGTCTTCCCTAGTCATTACTCAAATACTATATTTAAATTGTACCCTGTAACAAAGTTTCTTCTATCTTTGTCACTTTCTGCTCCTACCACAATTATGCAACTAGAAACTTGCTTGACTGTACTGCACTGAATAATAAATGATCTTTCTATGAGGTATTTCATTATTACTACTGCCTCATTAATATCATTTTAAGCAGTATCTTCACAAGCAAAGTTATACTAAACTTTGGACAATTATCTCATAGAGTTAGTTTTTTTTAAATATATATTTTATTGATTTCAGAGAGGAAAGGAGAGTGAGAGAGAGATAGAAACATCAATGACGAGAGAGAATCATTGATTGCTGCCTCCTGCATTCCCCATACTGGGGATCGAGCCCACAACCCAGGCATGTGCCCTTGACCAGAATCGAACCTGGGACTTTTCAGTCTGCAGGCCAATGCTCTATCCACTGAGCCAAATGAGCTAGGGCAAATTAGGTTTTCTGAGCAAATAATATACACTTGATTTTTTTTTTGTAAAACATTTATTATAATTTAAATATTTTATTTATTTTTCAAGTTCATCTAAAGATCAATAAACAATAATTGAATTGTTTTCTTATTATTTTTTTAAATTTACATTTGATTCTTTTCACCTTACTATGAGGTTGATATTTCTTATTTACTTTCATTGTCAGTTTTTTATTTTTTATTTTGCTATTTTCCTTATGTAAAACTCATATATTTTAGCTTCCAATTTTAGTAGTAAACCAGTAACTATTAGATGTACAACTGAAATACTATCTTTAGTGTATCCAAAGTTTAGCTTTATTCTATATTATATCTTTGACTAATTTTCCAGGGAAATAACGAAATTTAGTCAGAAATTAGAGAGTAATATTTGATAATGTTTGCCCTGATTAAGTAGCTCAGTTGGTTAGAGCATCATCACAATATGCTAAAATTTCGGGTTCGATCCAATATACTACAAATTGATTTCTCTTTCTCTCTCTCTTTCTCAACAATCAACAAACAAAAGTAAAAGAAAATGTTCTGTGTAAAAGTATAAGAAGATACTCTCCATATAACAACACAAACAGTAGCAGTCTTCCATTAATCTTTGCCAAACGCATGAATGACTTCTTTCTCATTTTTTATGTATCTGTTTTCATCTGAGCTCTGTGAAGTGGATTTCAAAGTTCTCCTTTGAAGGTCAAAGAGATACAAAGCCCCAGAACTATAGCAAGTGAACACACCTCATTTATTCAAATATTCCAGCTGTCATTACTGATATTCCTGTCGCTTGGAGTTGCAAAGGAAATGTTTTCTTTAACATATTAGAAATAATTCTGCTGGATAATAACTTCAGGCTCTTTCCCTCCTCTCCTAACAATGGGAATTAGGGGAAAAATTAATTCAAGACTAAGATTAAGGATGCAGGCTGCTTCAACCTGATTTCAGTCCTGTTAGAAAATACACAACTTATTCCCTCCTTTACATGAAAACTAGATTGTTAGGGAATTTATTCTGGAAACCAACCTATTGGAAATTTCTCACTGTAGTTCTATGTTTTTTTGTGATGATGGAGATGAGATTGCTGGGCAGAAAAAATAATTTTACATAATGGATGATTAACTGAACTGGAAAAACAGCATTTTCTCTTATGATTATTTGTTTTAATGAAGAAATGACAACAGCCAGGGCTAGAAGCTGGGATGCATTAATGCAATACATTAAAACAATAACATGTTCATGGCACTTAATGCTGCGTTGGAGGTTCTAATTTAAATTCTAACATGCCATAAGTTATAAAGCTAGTTTTTTAGTAGCGTGAGTCATTCTTAGGGCTCTTGTTTCAGGCTAATAATGCTACCTCCTAGGTTTTACTGTTCAAATAATGTTTAGTTGGATTTGGGATGTGAACTTACTAGGATGTAAATTAGGCAAAGACTGAGGGGATATAGACCTACCTTTTAACGCCAGTTATAAACGTAGCTCAAAGGTTTCCTTAAATTACAGTATCCATATGGATCTAATGATTAGATCCAATTCAAAAATCTTGGGTCAGACCTTAATAACCGCCAGATTTCTGCAATAATTCTAAACTGACCTCTGGCAATAGTCTATTTTGACCCATTTTTCCTCTAAGGTGCTATCAGAATAATCTTTACCAGACTTTGGTTACCTCCACTGACACCTTGCTACCATCAGAAAAATACCCACTTTCTTTACCATCCTGTCTGAATTCCTTCATAATCTGGCCGCAATCAGCTTTCCTAGCCCACTAGACACTCCCTCCATTGTATTGCTCTCTAAGAGTATCATGACCTTGCAGGCTCCATACCAATACATGGGCTACCAATCCCTCCTCTTCAGCCCTGACAAATATGTGATTATGAATTCACTAGTGTCTAAATGTCATCTCCTCTATATCAACATTATCAAACTTCCCATAATATACTCTCTCCTAATCTCCAAAAGCCATACCTTTGGGTATCAGATCTGATTTGAATCTGTGATTCCTTCTTTTTTTAAATTTTGTTTTATTGCTTAAAGTATTACAAAGAGTATTACATATGTCTCCTTTTTCCCACCCTTGATATTCCCCCGGCCTCCCGTACCCCCCAGTGTCTTGTGACCATTGGTTATGCTTATATGCATGCATACAAGTCCTTTGGTTGATCTATTACCCAACCCCCCAACACTCCCCGGCCTTCCCCCTGCAGTTTGACAGTCTGTTCAATGCTGCTCTGCCTCTGTATCTATTTTTGTTCATCAGTTTATAATGATCTTCATTATCCATAAAGAGTGAGATCATGTGGTATTTTTCTTTCATTGACTGGCTTATTTCACTTAGCATAATGCTCTCCAGTTCTATCCATGCTGTTGCAAATGGTCTTCTTCCTCTTCTTAAAGAATACCTTTCAGCATTTCATATAATACTGGTTTGGTGGTGATGAACTCCTTTAGCTTTTTCTTATCTGTGAAGCTCTTTATCTGACCTTCAATTCTGAATGATAGCTTTGCTGGGTAAAGTAATCTTGGTTTTAGGTTCTTGCTATTCATCACTTTGAATATTTCTTGCCACTCCCTCTGCCTGCATAGTTTCTGTTGAGAAATCAGCTGACAATCGTATGGGTACTCCCTTCTAGGTAACAAACTGTTTTTCTCTTTCTGCTTTTAAGATTCTCTCTTTGTCTTTTGCTCTTGGCATTTTAATTATGATGTGTCTTGGTGTGGTTCTCTTTGGATTCCTGTTGTTTGGGGTTCTCTGTGCTTCCTGGACTTGTAAGTCTATTTCTTTGACCAGGTTGGGGAAGTTTTCTGTCATTATTTCTTCAAATAGGTTTCCAATATCTTGCTTTCTCTCTTCTGGCACCCCCATAATTTGGATTTTGGTATGCTTGAAGTTGTCCCAGAGGCTTCTTACACTATCTTCATATCTTTGGGTTCTTTTTTCTTTTTGCTTTTTCAGGTGGGTGTTTTTTGCTTCTTCATATTTTAAATCTTTGACTTTATTCTTGCAACTTCTAGTCTTCTGTTGGATCTCTGTATAATATTCTTTATTTCAGTCAGTGTATGCTTAATTTCTAGTTGGTCCTTTTTCATATCCTCGAGGGACTCACTAGATTTATTGACGGTCTCACTAAATTTATCAGCAATTTCTAGAAAATTCTTGGAAAACCTTAGAAGTGTGGTTTTGAACCCTATATCCAATAGTTTTCTTTCCTCCATTTCTGTAATTTGTGACCTGTTTCTTTGTCTCTGCATTTTGGCTGCTTCCCAGTGTTGATAGAATGGCTTTCTGTGCTAGGTGTCTGATAGGGCCCAGTGGCACAGCCTCCCCAATTTCCTGAGGTGGACACTCTTGGTGCACCCCTTTGTGGGCTTTGTCCACAGTCTTGTTGTAGTTAAGCCTTGATTGTTGTAGGTATCACTAGGAACAATTGACCTCCAGGCCAATTGGCTGTGAGAATCAGCTGTGTCTATGGTGGGAGAACTTCTGTGCTGGAGATACTCTTATGGGGCAAGACTTGCTTCAGTGAGGCTTTGGTGCTCACTGAGTCTGTCCCATGAGTGTGTCCCTTATGGATCTGAGGAGTTGTAATCTGGATGGTCCCACTCTGACCACTGGGTCCACTGGCTCTTGGATCTCTAAGGAGGTGCTAATTTAGCCTCTTCCTGAGGCTACCCAGCAGGAGCTATGGAGAGATCTGCAGATTCCTCTTCTTTGTTTGTGGTTTGGAGGTGCCTAGATGAGGCCCAGCTGTGAAGCAATGCCAGCTGCTGTGGGGCCTGGATCCTTCTTTTGGATGTTCTGGTTCTCTCTGACCCAGCTGCAGTTTGTTAGGTAATTTTAGATTGCAAAGGGCCAGGCCATTCATATGCAAAAGCCTCTGCACACAGCTTGGGTGGGGCGGGGTCTCAGGGAATCAATAAGGCAGAGCAAACAGCTATGGCTGATCCTCAGCCATGCCTTAAGAGGCCCCGGGTCTCAGTGTCCCGTGGTAATAGCTGTAAGCACCTCTGAGAGTAAGCCTCCCTCAAGTTCCACGCGATGCCAAATAGTCCAGTTTCTCCCCATATGAGTCTGGGTCCCCAGAGCCTCTCCTGGGACTGGAGTTCAGAGCAGTCGGGAGCTTGTGTCTCCCTTCCGATTGAAAAAGACAACCAAGTCCTCGGTTGCTAGCCCTTTCTGCATGCGCCTCTGTACCTCTGCACTTTACTTCCGCACCTCCTCTGAGTCTCAGTGTGCTTTTCTTTTTCCCTCTAGTTGTAGAATTTCCACTCAGCCAGCCTTCCTGTGGTTCTGGATGATGCCTGTTTTGTCTTTTAGTTGTATTTTTGAATGGTTGTGCGAGGCAGCAATTTCAGGTGTTTACCTATGCTGCCATCTTAGTTTCTCCTCCCTTTTTTTATTGTCTAAAGTCTTACGTACGTTTCTTTTTCTCCCAATTGACCCCTCCCCCAAGCCATTCCCATCCCCGGCAAGACCCCACCACCCCAGTGTCTGTGTCCATTGGTTATGCCAATATGCATATATACAAATCCTTTGGTTGCTCAAGCAAGGATCATGATTTGCTTTTTCATTCAACAAACATTTGAGAAACTGACTGGTAAGGTATTATATTTAGTAATGCAAATACAAAAATTTTGAGATTTGAATTGTAGCAGTGGGAGAATGGAGGAAAAAACAAAAACAGATGACTACAATACCTAGTGATAAGTTCCATAGTGATGAAATGCACAGTGTACCACAGGAGCACATAGTGGAGGTAAATAACCTCCAAGTGGCATGATGGGCACTGAGGAACAGTCCTCTCAGAACAGTTAACACATGGCTCAGCACTTACAGGGATGGGCAAACTTTTTGACTCGAGGGCCACAATGGGTTCTTAAACTGGACTGGAGGGCCGGAACAAAAGCATGGATGGAGTGTTTGTGTGAACTAATATAAATTCAAAGTAAACATCGTTACATAAAAGGGTACGGTCTTTTTATTTCTTAGTTTTATTCATTTCAAACGGGCCGGATCTGGCCCGCGGGCCGTAGTTTGCCCATGGCTGAGTAGGTACTCATTAAACATGCTTTACATTAACTAATGAAAATTTAATAGACAAAAGCTAATGTAGATGCTGCATTTCTAGTTTGTGTCATATTTCTTGCTTTCTCAAACTCTTGAACCATAAAGCAATTTGGAGGCCAGGCAGTTTCCTTTTCAATATTTTAACTTTCTTTTCATGTCACCTTACAGTTGTTATGGTCGTTGGACATTAGACATTTTATACCAGCATTCAGAGGTAGCCCTGTTAGGACACTTTACCTCCCTTCAAACAATTCATTACTTATAGGGGTGTGCCTTAGTTAAAATTGGCAGGGGTCGGGGGGCGGGATTGTCTGATACCCTAGCCTCTGCCGTGAATCTTCATCCCTCTGGATGACAGCCTTTCTCTCCATTTTTCTTCATATCAAAACCTGCTCTTAAAATATAGCAGGATAAAATTTGTTCACTCTAAATTACCAATACAATGCTATCAAAACTATTTACCTATTAATAAGGAACTACATTAATAGGAAAATTATAGACCAATTTGTCAATTTCTAGAAAGTGTAGAGAGAACAACATGTTAATTGACACCATAAAGAAACTGAGACAAATTTAGGCTGTGGAGAATTGTGCAAGTTACCTGAATTTGATATCTCAGTGACATGAGGTTAAAAAAAAAAAAAAAGATTCACAAAGTCAGTACATTTTTCTGTATATATTTAAGGTTGGTCCTGAAATTAATGAATGGTGTAACATATTAGTACAAACGCATAGGTCCTGTGTGCAAACATTTAGGTAGTGAGATAGATAACATTCTTTTCAAAAATTTATGATGATTGCAAAATATATTAACATATCTCTACTTTTGAATGCTTCAAAGACACCCAACTATTGTCTCACATGATATTATAAGAGATTTGAAAGTGAAAAACTAAGAGAAACTGATATATGCATTCTTTGAAATGCCATAACTTTTTAAATCCTACTATTAATATGATTTGAAATAAATTTGCAATAATTTTTGTTATTTTCCCTTTATAAGGAATTTTCTCTGTAATTTCTACTGTTAGAATCATAAATACTGTTGCTTTATAGAGTGTTCTACTCCTCCTTTCTCTCCTTTTTAAAAATATTTTCTAAATTTATATTGGGAAAAATACCCTGGAGATTACCACAGTAAAAAAAAGTCGTAACAGCTATCTTTCATGTGCTTTATATATGTATGTCTATACATTGCTAATATTATATTTTGAGATTAAAAAATATTGCCCTTTGAAAGAAGGAAAAAAAAAAAACTTCAGGAAGAAATAATAAATATAGAATACTTAACACATTTAAAGCAAAACTGAAGAAACATCCAGTTACATTTCCAAATATTTTCTATTAAAAATAACCTTCATGAGGATAGGTAAAAAATGTTTGCAGTAAAAACAAAATCTGGAATATAATCTCTGTGGTAAGTGTACTAGTAGCACAAATATATTTGATGCATAGTAAATTTAAAACATTGACATTATGTGAGTTATTTAAATTATAACTTACACATAGTTCCACTAAGACATGTAAAATCAGTGTGTAGAAAAATGTCTCTTCTCATAAACATCATAAATTTAGCCAAATAACAAATATTCAAGGTTTAAAATATATTTTGAATGTTTCCATGACTAGCTATATCTATTTTGTGGATATAGTTATTTAGTAAAAAAAAAAAAAAAGTAAATAAAGAAGTAAGGTATTATAATTTTGGAATAAGTCCAGAATTCGAGCAAACATCTTTATCATAATATAATACTTTGTCAATGTACTTTAAAATTTATACATTTTAGATAGATGTTTAAATTACAGGGATTCTTTCAAATTGAAATCTTAAGAATATTCTCTCTTGTTTAATTTGAGTGTTCATGAGACATGTCTGATACCTACATATTCAATTAATAAATAATAATGATACTTCTAAATCAACATTTATTAAACATTCTTTAACTGTCAAAACTTCCTAAGGAAGTTTATTGCTTCAAATGGTCATTTTTATTTTTTGGTTACAGGAATTATCTACACTAATAAAAGAGAAAAATGGTAATTGGCGTACCATGCTACCCTTTTCATTGGCTAATCAGGGCTATATGTAAATTAACTGCCAACTAAGATGGCAGTTAACTGCCAACAAAGATGGCGGCTAATTTGCATATGTAGGCACAATGCAGGGAGGCGAAAGGGAAAGCAGGAAGAAGCCCCCTGCCACTGACAGTGATCGGAAACCCAGGGGGGAGCCATGATCAGAGAATCAGGCGCCTTTGCTGCCCTGGCCAGTGATAGCAGGAAGTAGGGGTGGAGCCAGCGATGGGAGCTGGACACGGTCGAAGCTGGCAGTCCTGGGAGCTAGGGGTCCCTTGCCTAGGCCTAAAGCGGAGCCCACGATCGCGAGGCCGCTGCAGGTGCGGGTCCCGGCTGCCCGGGCTGGACGCCTAGGCCAGAGGCGTTAGGCCTGGGCAGGGGCGGAGCCTGCAACCGTGGGGAGCTAGGGGTCCCCTGCCCAGGCCTGACACCTCTGCTGGAGGCCTCAGGCCTGGTCAAGGGACCGATCCGGTGATTGGTGATCGGAGGGTGATGAGGGTCAACTCCTCTGGCTGAGGCATCAGGCCTGGGCGGGGGGCTGGGGGTCCCCTGTTCAGGCCTGATGCCTGGGCCAGCGGCATCAGGCCTGGGTGGGGGGCGGAGCTGGAGATTGGGGGGATATGATGGTCCCCTTGCCCAGGCCTGAAGCCTGGGTCAGAGGTGTCAGGCTTGGGTGGGGGGTGGAGCAAGCGATCAGAGGGAGATGGGGGTCCCCTGCCCAGGCATGATTCCTGGGCCAGAGGCCCCAGGCCTGGGCGGGGGTCAGAGCCAGTGATCGCAGGGAGATGGGGTTCTCCTGTCCAAGCCTGACACCTCTGGTGGAGGCTTCAGGCCTGGGAAAGGACCGATCAGGCGATCGGAGGGTGATGGGGGTCTACACCTCTGGCCGAGGCATCAGGCCTGGGCAAGGGGCCGATCTGGCGATCATAGGATTATGGGGGTCTATGCCTCTGGCCGAGGCATCAGGCCTGGGCAAGGGGCAGAGCCAGCAATCAGAGGGGTCTGGGGGTCCCCTGCCCAGGCCTGATGCCTGGGTTAGAGGCATCAGGCCTGTGCTGGGGGCAGAACCAGTTATGGGGGGAAATGAGGGTCCCCTGCCCTTGCCTGACGCCTCTGTCAGAGGCTTCAGGCCTGGGCAAGGGGCCGATCCTGCGATTGGAGGGTGATGGGGGTCAACGTCTGAGGGCTCCCAGTATGTGAGAGGGGGCAGGCTGGGCTGAGGGACACTCCCCCCCCAACACACCCAGTGCACGAATTTCGTGCACCGGGCCCCTAGTACTATATAGAAATCTTACTTAAAAGATTATACATTCCCTTGTTCAAACAAAATTAGTATAAAACACATGGTGTGGGGCTTTGTTTAGACTTCATACTGTTGGGCTAGCAGCTTTGTTCTGCCCTGTTTTTACCCAGAGGTTTGTGACAAATACATTTCCCTCTATATACTGTTTTTTGGGGGGGATGCAGCCTTGAGCAGTAGGAAGATCATTTACTTGGGCCCTTGAGTAAGTTATTATCACTTTCGGAAATTCAATTCTTCTGAAAATATAAGTTTACCATCACTTTCTTCCTATGGTTCTTATAAAAATTAAATGCAAATGGAATTAAAGACTAAGAACATGTAAAACAGGTTATTATTTGAATTAAATTAAGTAATCATTTGAGTAATATTAAAGAATGATTTAAGCTATATGATTTAATTCAACATGAGAATTATCTTTGCATTTCCTTAATTCAGA
Source organism: Myotis daubentonii (assembly GCF_963259705.1). Taxonomy (NCBI): domain Eukaryota; kingdom Metazoa; phylum Chordata; class Mammalia; order Chiroptera; family Vespertilionidae; genus Myotis; species Myotis daubentonii. The sequence continues at coordinate 90,925,607 of NC_081842.1, forward strand.
AGATATGTAAATTTTGTGTACATGTATACATGTTTCATTAAAGAAAGAATATACATGATTGCAGTAATAGTCAGGTAACCTGGCACTGAAATAGTATCAAAATTGGAGAGTTTAAGGTTAATGCAAGGTCTTCATGATATTTGTTGGCATTCTGCCTATTAAAAATTTATTTATATAATCCTATCTAATAAAAGAGAAACATGGTAATTGGCATACGACCGCTACCCTCTCCATTGGCTAGTCAGGGCGATATGCAAATTAACTGCCAGCTAAGATGACGGCCGGCAGCCAGGCAGCTTGAAACTAACATGAGGCTTGCTTGCTTCAGTGATGGAGGACTCCAACGTTCCCCTCCTGCCGCTGCAGGCTTCTGAGCTGCAAGCAACTATGTAACAAACATAGAAGCTAAACAAAACTCCAGAAACCTGCCGGGCTTCAGCCAGCAGGATTGCAACATTGTAAGCAAAGGCCAGAAACTTACTTTCAGCAGTGGAGGCTTAAGAGCTGGAGCCAAGCCTCAAAGCTAAAGCTGGCCCCGAATAAAAAAGAAAAAAAAAGAAAAAAAGGAGCGGTTGGGAGCTTCAGTCACCCCCAGCCTGAAAACAGCCCTCAGCTCCTCACCCAGACTAGCCAGGCACCCCAGTGGGAACCCCCACACTGAAGGGTGTGTGACCAGCTGCAAACAGCCATCATCCCCTCACCCAGGCTGGCCAAGCACCCCAGTGGGGACCCCCACCCTGAAGGATGTGTGACTAGCTGCAGACAGCCATCATCCCCTCACCCAGGCTTGCCAGGCACCCCAGTGGGGACCCCCATCTTGATCCAGGACACCCTTCAGGGCAAACCAGCCGGCCCCCACCCATGCACCAGGCCTCTACCCTATATAGTAAAAGGGTAATATGCCTCCCAGCACCAGGATCAGCAGAGCCGTGAGGCCTCCTGGCACCGGGATCAGCGTGACAGGGGGCAGCATCCCAACCCCCTGATCCACCCTGTGTGTGACAGGGGATGGTGCCCCAACCCCCCAATTGGCCCTACCCCTGAGCGTGACTGAGGGTGGAATCACAACCTCCTGATCCGCCCTGCTCTGTGCATGACAGGGGGCAACGCCCCAACTCCCCAATCGGCCCTGCTCTGAGCCCGACCAGGGGCTGCACCTAGGGATTGGGCCTGCCCTCTGCCATCCGGGAGCAGGCCTAAGCCAGCAGGGCGTTATCTCCCAAGGGGTCATAGACTGCGAGAGGGCACAGGCCTGGTTGAGGGACCCCCCCTCCCCCCCGAGTGCACAAATATTTGTGCACCGGGCCTCTAGTGAAATATAATAGTCATTTAACCATTTCCTATTAAATGAACTAATACATGCATGTTGTTCACTAGCATTTTTCTAGGTTCACATCAAAATTAGTACCATACATTGCAAGGACTTTGGGTATATTTTATTTATACCCTAACAACAACCTTATTGGACAACAACATTGTATGCCCTTAAATTTCTTACTTTAATGTAAAATAGATTCTACATGATATAACGAATTATTTCATTATTACACTAGTGTAACAAGAAAAGGCAATGCGAAATTTGTGAAAAGGAAACTCTTAATTCAAAGATTTTTCTTTCTTCTAGTTGTAAGATTTGGAACATACAAAATGTTAACACATTAGAGAAAATATTTGTTTAAAAATGTTTCATACTATACAACAATCTTAGAAATATTACAAAAAATGGTCATAAAAACTACTTCCATGATGGTTACTGTGACTAGCCCTTGGAATGTTTCCACTTAATTCTGTAATAGCAAAGCTTTAGCCATTTATAAAATAGTTTATCATGTATAAAAGTAAAAGGCGTATAAGGAAATAGAAGACAAAAAGGGTATCTAGGCTCTCTTCCCAAATATATCTCTTGCTACTGAGTTCTGGGAAATATTTGTGCATCTGGTAGGACATGATTCCTAACATTTTAATGAGACTATGTTTACAAAAAAAAAAAAAAAAAAGATTATTAGAATTAGTGAAGTTAACATATTTTAATGTATAAATTTGTTAAATCTCTATATTGCACACTTGAAACTAATATAACTAATATAAGATTGTATACCAATTATCTATACTAATAAAAGGGTAATATGCTAATTAGACTGGAAGACCTTCTGACATCCTTCCAGACAAAACCATGGTGGTGAGTGAGGCCGAGGCAGAGGAAGTTAGGGGCAATCAGGGTGGCAGGGGAGGGTAGTTGGGGGTGAGCAGGCCAGCAGCAGGGGCCGTTGGGGGTGAGAAGGCTGGCGGGAGGGGGCAGTTGGGGGTGAGCAGGCCAGCAGAGGGTGGCAGTTGGGGGCTATTGGGGATAATCAGTCTGGAATGGGGGGAAGTTGGGGGTGATCAGGCTGGCAGGCAGAGTGGTTTGGGGTGATCAGGCAGGCAGGCAGGTGAGCAGTTAGGAGCCAGGGGTCCTGGATTTTGAGAGGGATGTCCAACTGCCGGTTTAGGCCTGATTACACAGGGCAGTCAGACACCCCCTGAGGGGTCCCAGATTGGAGAGGTTGCAGGTTGGGCTGAGGGACACCCTCCCCCGCCCCCCATGCATGAATTTCATGCTCTGGGCCACTAGTACTTAAATAAAAAAAGTAAAAATGAAGACATATAGCAATAGAATCTTAGAACAAGCTACAAAGAAAGAAACCTTAAGAAGCATTCACTAAAGCTTAATTTTATCAACTAGTATTTATTTAAGCTCTTATTATGTGACTAGTATCACACTAAATATTTATCATGGATTAAATAATCTGATCTTTAAAATAATCCTATGTCAAGAAACATGAGCCACAAATTATCAGAATAAAATGTTAAATGTACGTATAGTTGACCCTTGAACAATTCAGGTGTTAGGGTACAGAACCCCACACAGTCAAAAATTCACATATAACTTTTGACTTCCCCCAAACTTAAATATTAATACCCTACTGTTGCCTGGAAGCCCTATTAATAATATAAATAGTTGACTAACACATACAGTATTCACATATCAATACACACTTTAAAAAATGGTTTTAAACTTTTGTTTAAAAATTAAATGTATAAACAGACAGTGTCTGTTAAATTTTAAAATATGCTAAATAGTTTCTGTCAATAAATCTTTGTCTTATCAGAAGGTTAGAAGCTTGGAAACATAAATTTGTGTCCAAGATAATTGATTTGATATACCACACGGAGAACTATACATAACAGATCTCAACACTCATGTACATTTAGATAAAATTACATTATTCACAAGGAAATCAATTATTTAATGGCCCACATTGGAATTACTTCTAGAAAACAATTGTCTGCAAAAATAATATAAAAATGCACTAACTCAATTTTGATTTGACAGCTATTGTACAACCTTTTGTGACATACATTGCTACATAGAGACATGTTCTTCTTGGGATGCTATCTAAAACTCACATAAATTAGAGCCATCAGTTAGGTGCAACTAAACACACTTCTTTTACAAGTAGATAGAAAAAGAAAAAAGTTGAAAACAATATTTAAAATAAAAAAGAAGTCCTTGGCAATGTCTTGAATTTAGCACACCTTTCAGCCCACTAATCTCATCTAAAATATACATTTATAAGGAAAAATAAAGCTTTGGAATTTACATGTTTGCAATTTTTTAATACCATTAAGGAAATGTTCTCTTTATAAAAAAATTGATCCTTGAGAAAAGCAGTTGTGCATTTTTATACTTCATCGAATGTAGCTACATTTATACCTAGTTACTTTGTCTTATGCCCCTCTTCTCTCCCACCTTCCTGATATCGCTGCTTCCTGTCTACAGGCCAGAGTCCCTAAAAGCTTTCTCAGGCGAGGGAGACTTTACCTCCCACCTGAAGAGCCCTGGATTTAGACTAAAAGCACTCTCACTGTTATTTATTTATCTTATTATTAAAATTGATCATATCTTTCATAGCTGCTTTTGGAGAGTCTCATACTTAATTAAAATATCTCTGCATTTCTCTTTATCAAAAGCAGGCAGTATCGATGATACTCTAGCAACCACTATGCAGTGTTTTATAAGCCACTCTCTTGAGAAGGTTCATGTTTGAAGGCTACATGGCATAACATTGAATTTGAATACATTTGAAAGCACTTCAACTTTAATACTTCATTAAAAAGTTTTTCTTTTTTTAAATATTCTATTCATCCTTTTGTATGGGAGGTAATTCTGTTGATACAGTGATTGCTCGTAAGATAGTGGATACTGAGATTCTATGAAAAAAAAAGTGAATTACATCCATCAGTGGTTCTTAACCCTAACCGCATATAAAAATCACTTTGGAATTTTAAGGATATATATATGTCCTTGGTACACTATTAACAATTCTGATCTAAGTGATATGTGATAAGATCTGGACACATGCCCCAGGTGGACTTGCTATGAAAAACCAAGCATCACTAACATATTCACAAGCAATTTTATATGGTCCAACCAAGTAGATTATCTCATTCACTTCTTAAATACACTATATTTCATAGTATTCTGAGATAAGAACTATTATATCTGTCTCCAAATGAAAAAAAATGTAGGATTATGGAGACTAAATGACTCAGCCATCACTCTAGGTTATGTAATCAAAAAGAGGGGTTCCTGATTAGAAAAATGCATTTATCATCAATAAAAGATGCATTATCTTCAGCAAACTAAATTTGCTAAAGCAGGAATATAACAATCATACGGGGAAATGTGATTAGACAAAATTAGGGTTATAAAGCTGGACACCCTCCTCCCAAAAGGTTGTCTTTCCCCCCCCCCCCGTTTTATAACCAACAAGAAAATATCATAATTAATCAAGATTTAATTCTGAAAAACAAAATAAAAATAAGTAAACTGCATATATTGATATTTTTCCTAGTTAGGGAAATTACTATGTTGTCCATAGGTTTGATGAATTGCCTATGTACTTACCAATAGTTGACTATACTGATTTCCTAAGGTTCTACACTGTATTTCCAAGTATTTGAATTAACAATAGGGTTTCAAAAAAGAGAATACTCAATTTATTCCATTTTATACTCTTTTTAACCTAAAATTGTATGAAACTCACATTAAATTTCTATGCAAACAAAATATGTTTTATTTCCAAGAGATGTAAATTAAAGTTAACATTCCATGAAGACAAATTTTGTTCATACTGTGGCTCATGAAAAAATTGACTCTGGACATGGGCCTTTGCAGGCACTAGATAATTTCTCAAATACTCACAAAAATGCACCATAATGAGAGTAATAAAACAAGATATTTACCTCATGGGAATCGCTGAATGTTTTGTTGTCCTGGGTATAGTCTAAATTTAGCTCTTAGTAATTTAGGTACTTATGACTGAAGTTTCAAACCATATGGTGATAGAGAGAATTAGCCATATTTTAAAGAACCAGCCAAAAAGCTTTGCTTATTTCAGCCAAAACCAGTCTCTTTTGTAAATGTATCTGATCACAAAATAGCTCATCGAATGATATATTATTCAGACTTCAGTAGTATGGCTCATTTGCTTAATTCGTATTGGAAGTCATTTAAGCTTTGTAGATAAAAAGCAAAGCATAACAATATCAAAGCTATAACAGAAATTTTCAAGTCTTTGACTGGAACGGTATTTGGCAAATATTAGTAAAATAAAACAAGAATTTAAATGAAATTAAAATGACACCACTATCATTTCTTGAGAGTTAAATTGGACATTTTGGCAAAGAATATATATATATATACATACATATATATATATATATATATATATATATATATATATATATATATATACACACTAGGGGCCTGGTGCACGAAATTCGTGCACTGGGTGTGGGCGGGGGGCGGGGGGGTGTCCCTCAGCCCAGCCTGCCCCCTCTCACATACTGGGAACCCTCAGGCGTTGACCCCCATCACCCTCCAATCGCAGGATCGGCCCCTTGCCCAGGCCTGACAGAGGCGTCAGGCCTGGGCAGGGGACCCTCATTTCCCCCCATCACTGGTTCTGCCCCCAGCCCAGGCCTGATGCCTCTGGCCTAGGCGTCTGGCCTGGGCAGCGGGGACCTGCAGTGGCAGCGGGGGGGCGCTGCGATCATGCGGGCTCCGCCCCTGCCCCTGCAGGATGCCTCTGGCTGAGGCGTTCGGCCCGGGCAGCGGGGACCCGCAGCTGCAGTGGCCCCGTGATCGTGGGCTCCGCTTTAGGCCCAGGCAAGGGGCCCCTAGCTCCTGGGACTGCCAGCTTCGACCGTGCCCAGCTCCCATCGCTGGCTCCACCCCTACTTCCTGCTATCACTGGCCAGGGCGGAAAAGGCACCTGATTCTCCGATCATGGCCGGGGGGCAGGGCAAAGGCGGCCCCAGGGCCGCCTTTGCCCTGCCCCCCAGATCTTAGCTCCCCCCTGGGTTTCCGATCACTGTCAGTGGCAGGGGGCTTCTTCCTGCTTTCCCTTTCGCCTCCCTGCATTGTGCCTACATATGCAAATTAACCGCCATCTTGTTGGCAGTTAACTGCCAATCTTAGTTGGCAGTTAATTTGCATATAGCCCTGATTAGCCAATGAAAAGGGTATTGTCGTACGCCAATTACCATTTTTCTCTTTTATTGTATAGGATATATGATTCAAAATCTCCCTATTATTTTTGTTTTAAAATATAATTTCTAATAATAAGAAAATATAATAAAAACTATTTAAATACACTAAAATTTAAAATGACTATCAGAATTTTATTGTTTTAAAACATTTAATCAACCATTTATACACATTTTTTAAATAAGGGAAGTAGCTGTTTCAATGACAGATTAATTTTTTGAAGAGACTGTCTTGTTAACTTCTTTCCTTCATTCTGATTTCTCTTATTTTGTATTTTTATATAACTTCACTTGGTGGCTGAAACTGATGACACTTCTTCAAATTGTGGAAGCTCTTACAGGCTTTTTCAAATTGATGAAATACTTATTTCAATATACCAATGTGAATATTTCAGCCTTAGCATTATGTAATCAATGGGATATGAATATCCTATAAATAGATAATGGAGACTAGGATAGAGCTTCTATCATATGCTCTCCATTCATTATTCTGTACATCTCTTTTGAGCTTCCTGTGTGCCTCTCACAGTTCTAAGTGCTGGAGGTTCTGTGGGGTAGCATGCAGATGGTGAGAGATGTTTTATGTAGGGTGTTTAGAAATGCCTCTCTTGAAGGATGATATTTGAAGTAAGACCTGAAATAAGGAAACTGTGTAAATATCCTCAAAGAAGTGTGACAAAGTGTGACAAAGAAGTGAGACCTTCCCAGATAATAGTGGTGACAAAAATCCCCATGGTGAGCATGTGTTTGGTGTTTTTGAGGAATGAAAAGAGATACAGTTGATATTATTTAAACAAATAAACAAACAAAAACAGGAAATGATGCTGAGAAATATAGCCAGAAAGAGAGGAAATGACCAGAAATGTCTTGTAGGCAGAGAAAGGGGTTTGGATTTTTTGTTTATTTGTTTGTTTGTTTTTGTAATGGCATTAGGAAGCTATTACAGGGTTTTAAACAGGACATCTGTTTGATATATTAAATGATCTCTCTCACTGCTCTGTTGGAAGGGGATTATGTAGAGAAATGTGATTAAAGGTGAAACCCTAATTGGCATTTAGAAATTTTAAGAGATGAATGCTTCACTTTATTTATTAGTAAGTCTAGATTTAGTACCAAACACAATGTTCCTACTGAGTTATTTGAAAATAATTCTTCATGGATATAAATTTTACATTTTCTCCTAATGCAGAGTTTTTCAAAGTATGAACCTGGAATTGTATATAAATCATTTGCCTCATTAGTTAAAAATGCGGATTCTTTGAGTTCATTTTCAGATATTTTGATTTAGTGTTTGGAGATGGAACCTGAGAATATACATTTTTTAATGATCTAACTGGGGTGTTGGTTATGCACATGAACATTAAAGAATCATTCTTTTGAGAAGTGGTTCTTCCTACAAAGTAGAGGTGGCAGTAAGTGCAGGTAAGGAGTCCAACAGAATTTAATCCTTGAACTTGAACGAGAAGTCAGTTGTGCCAGCCAGAAGTCAGTGAGGGAAAGTGGTTTTCATACAACAAGATATAAGATGAAGATTATCAGGCATGGGTCAGAAGGAGATTCAACATAACTAGATTTCAGGATATTAGTAAAGCAGGGCTGAGGTAGAAGGAAAAGACCAACCCAGAGAACATTTGAAACCCACAGATTTCTGAAATTGCAGAGCATGGTAAAGTGTCACCTAATCATCACACCTATAAAGAATAAAGTATAAAATATTATAGGAAACAAGGTGTCTTGCAAATATCTAAAATGGATAAGGAATATTATGTCTGTTTTATCCCCACTCATTATTCACATCACAGGTAGTACTGTCCAAACCCTGCAGAGACCAGACAGTAGAAAAAAAACAAATAAACAATAAGCAAAAGAAAGCAAACATTTAATGACCACTTGACACAAATTAACTCACTTAAACTTCAAAACAACCCCTTGAAATAGGTGGTTTTATTATTCCTATATTAGAAATGAAGAACCTGAAAAGTTTAATAAAATGGAGTTGTGTAAACAAATCTGCTCATCTCTAACCAATCTGATTATGTAATTGCCTGGTTGACTGTGAAACTATGGAACACAGGGAATGTATGTCTCTTGTGAATGTATGCAGTGGTGGGCTTTCCTATTACCCAGGCCCTGGATGACACACGGGTAACCTCTGTTTAGATCTTTGCCTTGTTAAAGAGCAAACTACAGGTCCAAGTCGTGTCACTTGTGCTAAAATCCATCATATCAGACCCAGATTTAATACTTGACCAACTTTCTCTTTCAATTTCTCCCAGAAATATAATCTTATTCAAACAGTCTGGACTTCTCTCGTCAACAACAATGAGGTAACGTGTCCTGTAGACCCTCTCTATCCCCCATAATAAGTGACAATCTGCATGGTAAAAATCCTTGCCATTTTCTTCTCCTTGAAAGATGTCCTGGTTTAAAAATAATCCTTTCCTTTATTTTGTTGAGAGCCCTTTGACCCACCCTTCTCCCTATAAAAACCTTCCACATTGCACAGTCCCTCACAGTGCCCTTCCAGTTGGTAAATGGGATGCTGCCGGATTCATAACACATTTAATAAAGTCAATTCGATCTTCAAATTTACTCCGTTTAATTTTGTTCTTTAATAGCCTTGGGGAAATTAGCCTGCATTGTGTCTAAATGAACTTTCTTTTAAAATGTCAACTTCACCGTTTTGTTGTAAAGATCTAATGATGAAATACAGGCAAACCTACCTAACATCACGCATGACACCATGGATAATCGCCATTGCTTTAATATCATTCACCCTTTGCAAATGGCTTTTAATAAAATATCTATTATTAATTTGTGATATTTCACATCCACTTCTGGTGAGCAGTTAGGCAGACATGAGCAGAGCTGGGAAGATGGGCCAAGTACAGAAGGTCACCAGAATGGAAAGTCCTGGGTGCCTAGCAAAGAACAAAATGAAGAAAACAAGGACCTCGCCCCCAGAGTAACCTCTCTTCCCCTTTCTTGTCATTGGTCATGTGTTGCAGACCCTCCCCTGACCTTTCCTCCCCTGGCATGTCACTAGTCATGCAAGTTAGACCCGCTTACAGGGAAAAACAAGGGGCTGGAGGATGGCCTTAAACGTTAAGCCCTCAGGACAGCGAGGTTCTGAGGTGCATCAAATACATATAGGCCTCAGCTGTATTTTAGCTTCAGGCCTACAAAACCTGCAAAACCAGAGAGGGACCCAGCTGCGTTTATTGGTGACCCCCAGCCCTGGAGCTAACCAGCCAGTGGAGACCACACTCTGGAAGGACACGCCTGGAAAGCTGATGAATATTCTATTGAGGTTCTCCCCTAGGACTTCCCCTAAAATCTTTACCCTTGAAAGTCCTTATGAAGGAGGACCCAGCAGCCTGTGCCCCCCCCCCCTTCTCCCTTCCCCTGGCCCACGTGTGTTTCCGTGCTCCCCCCTAAGCCCCACGTGATTTACTTTTGCCTCTGCAACTTGTTTTCTGAGCCCATTTCTTCTACGACCCACTTCTTATACATCTGTGACTTTCTACATAAACCTTCTCCTGCAGTTTGAGTCTTGGCTCTGAATTTTTTCTTAACCAGAACTCAAGTCCCAAGGTTGCTGAACTGAGGTCCAGTCTGACCCCATTGGGCTAAGACCTGGTGCCATTTTCATTCTCTCCGCCACCAACACACTCATCTATAAACTTTAACCAATTCAAATATTGTTCTCAGTGTTACTGATTAAGTCATTTTTGTTCTCTTCATCATCAGCATTTGCTAGATGTTGCTTCTAATTGTATCACATTAGTAGTTGTTTCTTTTTAGCAGAGAATTTACTTATCATTTTGCTGACAAAATTGGTGTTATGAAGCAGCACTAAGTTTCATATTTAAATATTAAATGAAAATTTAATTTTATTACCCTTTGCACATCAATAAATATTTTATTGCAAACTACTTTTAATGAAATATATAAAGAGTCTTTGAACTGTTAGTTAAAAATTCATTATATATATATATATACACATATATTCATTATATATATATATACATATATATATATATATATATATATATATATATATATATATATTCCACAATATGCCATTTGAAGTTCACTGAGATTGCTATTACATGTATGTGGATAAACTATTGGAAGTGTTTGTGTATGATGTTAAAACTAACAGCACAAATGCTTTTTTAAATGATAATCCTCATGTCTAAAATAGAGCAAGATTTTTTTCAAATATGTCCCTATTCCTATGTTTTGTGCTTAATTAAGGCAATGTTATGCCTCATTAAGGGACTAAGACAAATTATGGAATAATAGATTTACTACCACAATGTCCTTTAATTTTAGGATATTAAGAGAAAAATGATAGAAGTCAAAGAACTAAAAATATAAAATTTGAATATGGCTTTAAAGAACTCTTAAGAACAGACTGATGCTTCTCAGAAGGAAAGCAGGGGTGGGGAAGTAGGTGAGGAGAGATTAACTGGTGAAGGCCAGGGGAGAGTAGGTGTTGGTGGGGGGGCGTGTAGAGGGATCAATGGAGATACAAGGGAAAATCTTTTAACAATACTTAATGCTTTTAACAATAGAGATAAATTTTTTAAAAAGACATTACCATAGTATAACCTTTTAAGCTTTTGCTATTTCTTTCTATATGTAGGATATCTGCATGAGCTAAGTCTATAAATATTTATAGAGGTAAGTCATACAGTTAAATCCTACAGCAAGCAAATGTAGGTAGGCAAAGAGAGAGGAAGAGGAAGAGAATGAGAGGCTATAAAAATAACTCCATGTTATAGATAGTTATAATCATTAAATAAAACTTACAATGGAGTGTTAGGAGTTAAGATGCTGAAATCCTAGATAGATTGCCGGAGTGAAATAAGTGTCATTACATTTTTTGTTCAGCAGTAAAGTTGAAATAAAAAGAACATAAAATTCTTGGGCTTGATTGATACACCAACACGATGAGTAAACAGAGCTACAAGGAATGGCTGTAAATAACATCAGGTACTTCTAAAGCAGAGGCACCTTCTGGAATGGCAGAATTATTATGTAATTATATCTACTTTTCCAAGTTACAAACTATTCACTGGCAGGGATCCACTTCTTCATTCATTGTGATTCAATATAATTTGAGCTGCTAAGGTAAAGTGTCTCCTGGCAGGAGGCTGCAAATGAATCCTGCTGATGCTTTTATTACTATGGATTCATACTGTTCGGCCCAACACTCAAACACCTCCAGTGCTTGGGGGAGCGTTAGCAAGCGGCTTACTTTGAAACAGAGCAGAGAGGCACATCAGGATGAGAAACTTAGGAGAATCCAGCAAGAATCATAACAAATCATAGCAACACAACATGAGTTTGCTATAACTGTACCAAATTCTCTAACTAGATTATATCTTCAATAAAAACTTTAAAATTTAGTTCCAACTGTAATGAGAAATAGCATGTTGGAGGGCTAACATTTTATTTGTTGTATATTCCTTATTTTTTGGTAGTATTTTTATTATTATTTAAAGTATTACATATGTCTCCTTTTTCCTGATTGACACCCCCACCCCCTCCACAACTCCTACCGCCAGGACAAGCCCCCACCGCCCCAGTGTCTGTGTCCATGGGTCATGCTAATATGCATGCATACAAGTCCTTTGGTTGATCCCTCACTCCCCCTCCCTTGCCTTCTCTCTGAGGCTGGATGTCCCCATCAGTGTTTCTTAGTCCCTGGATCTATTTTTGTTCATCAGTTTATGTTGTTCATTATATCCCACAAATGAGTGAGATCCTGTGATATTTATCTTTCTCCGACTGGCTTATTTCGCTTACCATAATGCTCTACATTGCTGCAAATGGTAAGAGTTCCTTCTTTTTTACAGCAGCGTAGTATTCCATTGTGTGGATGTACCACAGTTTTTTAATCCACTCACCTGCTGATGAGCACTTAGGCTGTTTCCAAATCTTAGCTATTATAAATTGTGCTGCTATGAACAGAGGGGTGCATATGTCCTTTCTGATTGGCATTTCTGTTTTCTAGAAGTGGGATTATTGGGTCAAATGGGAGTTCCATTTTTAATATTTTGGGGAATCTTCATACTGTTTTTCACAGTAGCTGCACCAGTCTGCATTCCCACGAGACTTTTATCTTTTATCTTCATCAACTTTTAAGTAACCACAATGTTAGAACTTTATTGCATGAAAATACCATAACGGCTTTTCTTTATTTAAGCACCTTGGGGAAAATGAAATATCATATGCTATAGCTATATAGTTGGTCATTTTATGGGTTCACGATATAGAATACTAAAGTGGCTCACCTACTGTAATTCAAATAGCCTTTTTCTATTCTTTTATATGACTATCAACATTCACTATGGAAAGTATCACTTTTATATATTTATAGGTAGTTCTTATATGTATGTATGTTTATATGCATACATACACATACATGAATATCTATATAGGTATACATATATGAATGCGTATGTACAGATGTTTGTGTAATCTACACACACACACAGAACCTTATAGAAAAAAACAATCGGGACTCATGCCAAATTAGCAGTCTTTAGTGTGCACGTCTGCAGGGAAAGTGAAATGGCTTCTGAAAGAAAGCAAACAGAATTACAAAGGCAGCTTTATTATATTCAGTAATAAATATATTTTTATTCAGTAATAAAAAGGTTATTTTACTGACCTCCTGAATAATGTTGACTGTATGTGCTAGACAGGAGGTTTTCAGTAAAGAGGAATTTACTAAAAAACATTTTAATGCACATTCAATTTATTGCTGCTATTTTTTAAATTTATCTTTATTGTTGAAAGTATTACAGAAGCCCCCCCACCCCCCACCCCTTTCCCATTGACCCCTTCTAGCCCATACCCGCCCCAACCCCAGGCCTTCACCACACTATTGGCTGTGACCAGGGGTTATATTGCTACTATTTTAAAGTGCTGTGCAGGCTTTTCTTTGAGTCTCTTACTAATACTAATGAAAGCAATTTAACTAAAATCCCATAACGCTGTTCAATGAAAACTCTGGTTTGACCCCATAGTCTCTGAAAACTGTGTGATGGAGCGGGCCCTTTAACTCTGACAGTTAAATATTTATCTATAGTAACAGGTTCATTTCTGCCCTTAGTCATTGAGGCCAAGCTATGCACTGACTGATATGCCTGTAGGTGATTTCAACTTCTCTTTCATGTACAACTTACTGCTTTTAAGAAAGGAAAAGGGAAAAGTGAGGAATTATTAAAAACAGAATTCACAAGGTTAAAAGCTAGAAAAATATTCATAGTAATGACAGTTTCTTCCAATTTTCAGAACTTAGTTAATAATTAATATTTTTCAACTAAATAAGAAACTTTTCTGCTGCCACCCTGACAAAGTAATTGTGGTTTTACTAATAATATATTTAGAAAATCAGGTAAAATTATAAGAAAATATTAGAAATTAAATGATGGAATATAAATATCTACTTTAAAAGACCTTCCATTAAAGTGTGAAAAGGCATATCTCAGTCATGGATATCTTCTTTTTCTTCTTCTTCATCTTCTTTTTTTTTTTTTTTTGAGAAAAAGACAGATGATTACCCTTCATTGGTGAGACATTTGAATTATTCTACTGAGATTCATTTCATTTCACCATAAATTAAGCTGTTCAATTCAACATTTTCAATATTACCTGCTATTGAAGGGACATCAGTAATGACTAAGAATAAGTTGCTAGATCAGCTATATTTATATTAAACAGAATGTTTGTAATTATTGTCATAAGGTGAGCTGTTGCTTTGATATCATGTAATCTTTTTCCTTTCTTATGATCTTTCATTTAACTAAACAGCACACTGAAATGGTAAATTTCCAAAGCATATACTGTGTAAATAGTACTTTACTATTCAAGTTTTTATTCTAAATAGCAATATATGATTAATTTTAAGCATCTGTTATACCTCTGACAAATATTTTTAAATTAAAAACACAATAATATGTATATATTTAGAATTATTATTTGGCCTTATGATTTTAAAGTAGTATTGTATAATTTCCAAGAATTTTGTTCTCAATACAATTTTCCAAAATGAATGGTAGTCAAGTTTGATAGATATGAAAGTAAGATCAAAGTTATCTGTTAATTCATAATATTTTAATATAAATATTGGGAGCAGTAGATAAAATAGATTTTAAATCAGTGGTTTATTTGTAGCCACTTATTTGTATAATGCAAAATAGGAACAACTTTGTTCTGATATCTGTCACAGTACCTAAATTCATAATAAACTGTCTCTTGATCACCATACAAGATAAAAGTTTATTATTTACTTAAAGTTAAAAATTAATATAGACACCTTCACCCATACCTAAATCTTCTCCATTTTCATCTTCTTTTAAAACTTGCCAGATAATATTGTGTATAATGATACACTTTTAGAAAATTGACATCTTTTTTTTCCTTTATATATTTTATTGATTTTTTACAGAGAGGAAGGGAGAGAGATAGAGAGTTAGAAACATCGATGAGAGAGAAACATCGATCAGCTGCCTCCAGCACATCCCTATGTGCCCGCAACCCAGGTACATGACCTTGACCGGAATCAAACCTGGGACCTTTCAGTCCACAGGCCGACGCTCTATCCACTGAGCCAAACCGTTTTGGCAGAAAATTGACATCTTTACCATGGTGTACATTTAGACTGCTTATCTTAACAAGTTTAAAGGGAGTTTATAGGTCTTTTTCTTTATTGGGTAATAGAATATTATAAAAACAAATTATTCTTAAAAGGTAAATTATTCATTGCAAAGATGACCATATAATACGTATCTACTTTTGCCCAGGCATCTGGACAGATTGATTCCAGGAAATAAAAGTAAGAAGAAGAAAAAAGATGTAATGTACATCAGCAACAGCAGTAGCATTTGAAATTTTAGGGGCTACAGGGGTGATATTAACTACCTTATGAGATCAATGTGTTCTCATTTATTCCTCATATCAATCCTATGAGAAGAATAATATATTGATTTTACAGATGAGAAAACTGAAGCTTAGATTGTTTAGAAAGTTGTCCAATATTGAACTTTTATTTGAACCCAAATCACTAATCCTCTTCTTCAGTCTATTACTTGAACTCCCAATAATCATTGTTCTTGAGAGAGGAACATTTCTCCAGTTTATATTCATAGGCAGGGGGAGTCTATATAAGTCCATAAAGTAAACATAAAGACCAGTTTGTATGCTTTGTTCTTGATGTGTCCCTTCATACACGGCAGTAGTGTCATGCATAGGTGAAGTTCTATAAAAGCATTTCACTGAGGAACCCACCATTATGCGCCAGCTCTACAACTGTCAAATAGTCTGGCTGGATTTAGGGATAACATTATGAATGTAGACTTCAAAAACCAACTGGACTTTCAAAAAATTGTTCAATTTAAGTTTATAATAACAATTGTTGACAAATAACATAAGTTTAACTAGCATATCCATATATAAATTGTTGAATTTGAAGCAAAGTAGTTTCTCAGTTAAACTGCCATGAACATCAGTTACAAAGTAAATATAAGTATATGAAATAAGTGGCATTTCAAATACACCAATTAAATATTTAAGAATAATCTGAAATATGAATGTTTTGGCTTTAAATTAGTGACTGTAAGCCAATATTTCTGACAGTTGAATACTGATTAAATGCAGTTGGCTTTTGAGACCACTCTTATAAATAACAAGGAAAACCAGCCTTAAATTAAAGCAATGCACTTAATTCCTTTCCTTAGTAGGGAATGTGCTTCAAAATGACTGCAATGATTCCATAAATACTTGTTTTAACTGAAAGAAGAGATTACTATGAAACCTCTAACTATTACAGCTGTGGACTACACATAAATTAAAATAGTCTTAAAATAAGAGTTTAAAAGAGAGCTGTGAATAAAATGACATAAATTAAAGTCACTAAATGATTAATGTTTTTTTGACTTGATATTTGGTTTTGTATTTTCAAACGTCTCCACAGTTTGGAGGCATATAAAACCCAGTGGATAAAGAAGTAGGATATGTGATTAATGTGATTAGAATCATCATCATAAGTTTACAAATTTAAATAGTGGAAGAAAAATGATGTCAGTAGTTTTGGGCTAACATTTGTTGAGGAAAATCTAAGAACAGTAAATCTTCAGAGTAAGAATTTACTAAATAAGCAGCTAAAATAACTTGTAGAATATTGAATAAGAGAGCTCTCTTTAGAAAGATATGAAGACAGAGAAAAAAAAAAACACAATACCAGCAAGTCTAAATGAACTAATCTATAATAAAGTTACATAAAGATATCTTATTCTTAGAATGCACTTTCCTTTGATTTGGGATGATAAATTTGTTTTGTGTAGAAAACAAGATTAGGGTTATATGTAGACTTTGCATATTGTATGTCATAAGAAAAAACTAAATAGAAGTTTTATATTTAAATACATAACTTTGTATCTTGCTTATATAGTAAAGGATTGCTCTGCCACTTCTCCTCCTCCAAAAAAAAAAGTCATCATTTATGGTAGTGGGTGTGTGTGTGTGTGGGGTCTATCTATAAAATCTATTTGTAAGAATTCAGACTTTGTTTCTATCCATATATGCAACCATATGAAAATAGTCCTCCTTTCATGTAGGATAAGTAATTTGAATTTTTGGTTTTCTAAATTCAGATTTTATGTGCATTCATATCTATCTTTCATTTTCTAGTTTTAAACTTAAATATATACTTTCATTTTGTAAAACTAAAATAACCCTTGGTGAAGATGTAAGAAATGGAATGCAAATGGGAATTCTTTTGTGCTTTTGTGTGGTGTTTGCTCACTTTTCACCTTGTTATCTACAAAACATGAAAATGCCTGGGTAGGCACAGCACATCAGTCTGACAGGTTGTCACCACACTCAGGCCAGTGCTGGTTTCCTGATTGCTTGATGTGCCAGATATATTGTGATGGATTTTTTAAAAATCTGTAAAACCTGTGTTCATTATCCAAATCACAGGATTTTTTCAGCATTTGAAGGGAAAATAAAAAAAAGATTTGAAGCAATACCATTTAGTATAAATAAACCTCTGCCCAGCATAAACTTGAGTCTATTTTATCACAGGTTTTCACTATTACAAAAGAGCAGAGTAATTGTATTGAACCAAGAGAGGATGTATAAGAACATAATACACTTCAAGTATAAATTATTTCCTATTATAGGTATTGGGCAAAAACATCTAATAAGAATTTAATTCAAATGTTCAAAGGTAGTTATTGATTTTAACAGATATGCTTATAAGTAAACAACATGGGGATATGACGTCCCCCTTAGAATTATTCTCTTCCTATTTGTTTTTAAATATTTCATTCATGAAAATTCATTATTGTCTTTTATTAAAAAAATCATAGAACTTGAAAATAGCTTCCATATACTGGTTTATATAATACAGCTCTAAAACACAATTTGTTATATTATTCTTACTTCTTTAACTATCTAATTACAAAACATTGTTTTTGATTACCTGACAAATACTTGTGATGTACTCAGGTTCATTAAAATTTAACTAGAAGATCATTGTATATTTCTGTTGAAATATGTTTATGAGAAAATTCATATCTGCTTTATAAGGACAGCACCTAGAGGATGCCTCTCATTGTTGAAGAACATTATCTTAAAAAAGCATCCCTGGAACTTCATTTATTTTTTAAAAAATATAAAACAAAGGACATCTTACTTACAATAGGAAGTCAATGGGAAGTAGATTTCATCTCAAAATAACTTCTTAAAAACTAGAACTAAGAAAAAAATGCATGCCCATAAGAAGCTTTATTCTTTCAAATCTTGAAGAGGTATTTGACTAAAGTTAGAAACTATTCATAGGCTGAGTCACATTAAAAAAAAATGACAGCATCAAGTGGAGGCAGAGCTAGATAAATTTTAAGAGCATTGAACTTTTTAATTGTAGTGCTATCCCAGAACCAAGATTTTGGGTCTTATCCAAGTTATTTGAAATCATTGCTGAAAATATATTTTCAGAATTGCACAACTTTTAAAAAAGTATTTTTAGAACATATAACATTGGTATGTTTAATACTTTTACAGAAATTCTTGTTGGCACTGACAGAATTAATTATTAGCAAAATAAAGATTTGCTACTCAATTTTATGTTTTAAATTAGGAACACTTCTTAAAATGAATTTTTACTTTTTTTTTTGGTTTAGAATAGTCCCAATATTATATCTACATACATATCTATGCATTGATTGATTGTTTTTATACATGGCTATATGTGTTTTTATGTGTATTTATTCTTTGCTCTAAGAATTTTTGTAGAACATTCTATTTCTATGCAAAATTTTATTATGCGGTTGTCTACAGTGAAATAAAAGCCAAATGATTATATTAACTATATTAGGTCCTTTGTTTCAAAACAGTACATGATCTACCAATTTGTAGCTGTTCATTTTTTAATATCATATATTTAGCTTAAATTCTATTGCATGGAAATTCATCACTCTGTACACATGGACTTCCCAAAAGAAAAGATATGAAGCTTTTGGATATAAGTCAATTCTGCTTGCCAACAGTTTAAACTTTGACATCATATTTGTAGTGACTACTCACACATTTGAGAATAACTATCAGTTTCATTAAAAGGCATTTAATCACACTTTGTATTTGTGTTTTTTTATAATAGATTTTAAAATGATTTTTATCAGTTGGTGTGTTGGTTCTCGTTTGTCTCGTTAGAATTTCTGACAGTGTGCAATTTAGAATATTTAGTTACAAATTCTCTTTGCTTCTATATAAGCAATGTTGACATTGAGATTTGGGACAGGAGGTGGTGGCAGAATTCTTCCTTAATGATAAGTGAAATGCCTCATTATACTGTCTAAATCTCTTTCTGAGGGGTTAAAAAAATATTGTATTTCCTATCATATCTAATAATAGATAAACATGGTAATTGACCGTACCTTCACTACGCCTCCCATGGGCTAATCAGTGCAATATGCAAATTAACCGCCAACAAAGATGGTGGTTAATTTGTATTCGTAGGTTCGAAGCGGCGGAGCAAAGACTGAAGGCAGCTCCGGCCAGTGCAGCGAAGGCTTGAAGGCGGCTCCAGCCAGAACGAAGGCCTGGGTCCCGGGTGCCGGAGGAAAACCGGTGCCAGCAGCCAGGGGAAGGGAAGGCCTATTGCACGAATCTTTTCATGCAACAGGCCTCTAGTTGAGTATAAAAGACACATTTCTAAAGGGGCAAAGGAAA
Source organism: Myotis daubentonii (assembly GCF_963259705.1). Lineage (NCBI taxonomy): Eukaryota > Metazoa > Chordata > Mammalia > Chiroptera > Vespertilionidae > Myotis > Myotis daubentonii. The sequence continues at coordinate 90,945,449 of NC_081842.1, forward strand.
GGAATAAGTGATCTTCAGTGTATCTTAATTCTCAGAAGTCCTTTAGTACTAACTCTTGAAATACTGCCACTGATGAGTCAGATTTAGATAAGCCAAAGTCTTCCCTCTTGTAGCTTGTAGTCAAAAGAACCAAATTTAATTCAGCTAATGATAGCAAGTATTCAGTGGTATATTTAACTGATTGTCAGTGATCTGTATGGCCAAGAGGACTGAGTGAAATGGAAAGAATATTAGTACAATTAGACTACACTGTAGTTGGTTTTAAAGGATCATTTCCTTCCTTCTTTTCTCTTTTCACGCTTCCCTCTTTCTTTTCTTCTTGACAGTTTAAGTTCCAACATCATCCATTTGTTTCTAAAGAAAATCCATTTCCAACCAGTTAATATCTATAAATCTAGGTACTAGTGATATCTATTTTTCCCTTCTAATTTCAGGAAAAAAAAAATACTGCCTGACATGATGCTTATATTTGCACCCACTGATCATCAATCCTCATGGTGTCTGGAGTGCTGAAGTAACAAGCACAGTGACGGCACCCTGCACGTTCTCTGCAACAGGATTTATTAAATTGTGTTTTAATTTTCTGGGTGGAGTTTTTGTTTCCCTGTTAGATCTTGAAGCTAAAGGTCTAACTGATGTTTTATTTCTCCCATTTTTAATTTAACAAAGTGTCTGGCACTCTGGTGTTCAGTTGCTCTTCATTCAGTCCATATTTGTTGAAGGAAATGCAGTTATGTTTATGAGAAAATAATAATTGCTATCCTCATTGAGCACTTAACATGTGCCTGGTACTCCTATGATAGCATTACTGTCATTATCTGACCAGGCAGGAAGTTAAGGCAGAGAGAGGTTAAGTAAATCACATAAAATAACAACTAATGAGTGGATTTGACTCACTCATAATTACTGGAGTCCTTGCTCCTAACCACTGTGCTAAGCACTAACAAGTGTAATTTGAGGAGTGGCTAGGATTCATCCTGTTCATTAGAGAATGGCAACAGATTGTTTCAGGGCATAACGAAAGGGCTGATGGGAGTGTGAGGGAACTGACTTTGCTGCACAGAAAGTGTAAGATCCAATCTGGACCTCTATTTGGGGGAGAAAGTGAGAATAACCTGGTGAATTAGTGTAGAGAGTCTTACATTTTGCAGTTACTTTTAGAACAATGAAGTCTTAATCTGTTTCGTTTTTTAAGTTGACAGAAATAAACAATTAGCACAAATAGCATTATCTTGACTGAAAAATCTGTCTGCAATGAGAAACAGGATAAGGAGGGAACATTTGCTGTTTTGTTTCCTGGGGTTTTGCAATATGCTTTTTTTGAGAATTGTTATTATTATTAATAATGGCTAGGAATATGGATGTATGTGTTCTGTTCCAGGAATCAGATGCTCCAGAAACTTTAAACACTCTAATGCTAACAACTTTAGGTATTTTATCTTTTGTCTAATTAGCTTTATTTTTAATGAACATTTGTTTTAAGTTTTCCAAAATATTTGCTTTCCATTTTCTATGATACATATATTTCACATTTGATGGCGATGCATCAAATTTAGTTTGCCCTAGCCAGTTTGGCTCAGTGGATAGAGATTTAGCCTGTGGACTGAAGGGTCCCAGTTTGATTCCAATCAAGGGCACATGCCCAGGTTGCAGGCTCAATCCCCAGTGTGTGGTGTGCAGGAGACAGCCTATCAATGATTCTCTCTCATCATTGATGTTTCTATCTCTCTCTCCCTCTCCTGTCTTCTCTCTCTAAAAGCCAATAAACATTTTAAAAAAATTAGTTAGATATCTTTTGAAATTGTTATTTATAGAAATAATTTTCTCACTTATATTTTCTTTTTGCATGTATTTAAATGTACATATTTATTTTATATTATAATATTTTCTTTTTAATGTATATTTCTCTATTAACTTTTTAAATTAAATTTGTTGGGGTGACATTGGTTAGTAAGATTACAAAAGTTTCAAGTGTACATTTCTGATGCATCATCTGTATATTGCACTGTGTGCCCACCACCCTAAGTCAAATCTTCTAAAGTACCCTGTTATTTTTCACTAAAATTATTGACATGTTAACATTAGTGTTAAGAATTGTTAAGAGGCATCTTTCCCCCCCAGGATCTGGAGAACAAAAGAAAAATTTGAACTATGAGAGTACAGGGAAATATAAGAACATACACATGAGTGCATACACACATTTGGGTCTGCCTTTTATTCCCCAACATCGGGAGAAGCACTGATATTTACAAAGTGTCAATGTGGGTTTTTCTGTTATGTTCTGGAAGAAAACAGAACTATATCACAAGAGTTCTTCCCATTGAGAGACTTACAAAACTTCAGTATCACTGTTATATATAAAGATAAATGTCAGTCTATTAAAATATATGTGCTAATTGAAATTTCAAGATGTTAATAAGCAATTTGAGAGGTTGGTTATTTATAGGAAGAAAGAGCAGTTGGAATTTAGGATATCTTATGTTGCAGAAAAGTGAATTATTGAGATACCCTGATTACTGTTCCCTAAATTTTGCTGGTAAGTGTGTGTTCAATATTGTAGTATATGCAGTTAACAAATAGGCATTCCTCTCACAAATTTTGTTGAGTAGAATTTAAATTTATAATAAAAATAATACAAAGATCAATACTTTATACATATAAAGTATAGCAAGGTAAATAGTCACATGTATGTTCACATGCTTGCATGCATGTGCACACAAATATGTTTACCAAGGTAAAACCAGGTAGGTGAAGCAAGACTTTTGGACTAGGTTTATCCTTTGGAAATCAAGTGAGTAAAATAAAGACTGGAAGCTGCAAAGTGATTAAGAGTATCAATCAACAGTACAAAGCATATCAAATTTTATAATATATAAACAAAAATATATTTTATTTCATTGTTGCTATTTTATTACTTATAAATCACTTCATGCCATTCTTAGCTATAGTGTAACTTTGAATAATGGAAGCTAAAAGAGCAGTGTGATACCTCTCCCCTCACTTCATCTTGGGCTTCCTCATTTCATGCTATATTTTTATAATTGCTTAATCTTATTAATTCTTATTCCCAGTACCTGTCACTGTCATAAGTCCTGTTATGAGTTAAGTGCTAAGCAATGAGGAATCGACCTCTATAATGGGCTCAGAGGAATTCATTTCTGAGGAGATCCCCAGGCTCGGGGTAAGAAGACACTATGGTGGCCCCAAGAAGAGGGTTTGTATATGGCCTTTGTGGGGCAGGGGGACCTGGTCCCTGGGTGAGAACTAGCCTGCAGGCCTTGATGGAGGCGGATGGCAAAATATGCTTGGGAGTACTTAACATTTTATTATACAAGGGCACTAAGAGCCATTTGCTTTGACTTTTCATTGCTCAAAATTAGACAAGAATAACTACCCAACTGTTGCTACAGATAAGATCTTACCTGGTACTAGATTTTATTGTTAAAAATAATTGGCTTTATTGTGCTAGATATAGTCACAGTACATATTATACACATTTTGAAAGTGGATTTCCTTTGTTTTTAATGTTCCCTGCAAATAAAATTAATTCAATTTTTCATAATGAGCTAAGTTAATTTGGTAGGCAAATAATTGAGTGAATATCTCATGCTTAATGGCTCAGTGCTCTTGCTAAGTGGCATCTCTGTCCCACAGCAGGGCCCTGGAGGGTAGAGTCTCAGGTGTTTGCCTAGGTGTCCCAAAGGGGTAACTGTGCCTGCAGCAGGCACACAAGACCCTCCTCAGAAGGACACCAGAGAGCACGGCATCGGATCCGGCTGTGATCCAGAGGGGCCTCTGACATGCTGGACCTGGAAGAGCTGCTAGCTCTTTAAGTGACCAGAACTGTCAACGGATGGTCCTAGGCAGCAATTCAAACCCTAACAGGAATCCCCCATTGGGGATGCAGTGAAGAAGGAAACAGCTCAGTGGTGGTACAGCATGGCTGTGACAGTGCCACCACCTTGGCACAGTTCACCTGCTGCCTCAGCACTGCTGTGAGGCAGCCTGGGGTCAGATGCTCTTCACGAGGCAGCTCTGCCTGCTCCCTGGCCTGCAGTCTTCCAGGGAAAGGGAAGGTGCACTCCTCATGCTATTTTAAAACATTGTGTTCCCAATATATAACTAGGGAAAAAGTTAATAATCTCTGATTAGTAACTTGGTTCGGGGATACCTCAAAACACCAGTTTTGAGACTATAAACTCTATGGAATTATGTGTACTCATTTAACTATGTGAGATTTTTCACAGAGGGTTTTTATATTAAGTGATTAAGAAGTTTTATGCTATATATTTATAAAACTAGAGGGCCAGTGCATGGATCTGTGAACCGGTGGGGTCCCTCAGGCTGGCCTGCACCCTCTTGCAATCCAGGACCCAGTGAGGGATGTCGGACTGTGGGGATTGGGCTAAAACCTGCAGTCCGACATCCCCCAAAAGATGCAGTAGTGCACAAAGCAGCAGGAGGCCGAGGAGCTGGAGCCCGGGGCCGGGCCCCACTCCCACTCACCCTGGCCCGCTGCACCTGATGCAGCTGCTGCTCAGTAGCGCTGCTGTGGAGGTGGGAGAGTCTCGTGCCACTGCAGCTGCACTTGCTAGTCATGAGCCTGGCGTCTGGCGCCCATTGGTCAGCTGAGCGGCACTCCCACTGTGGGTGCACCCTGACCACCAGAGGGCAGCTCCTTCATTGAGCATCTGGTCCCTGGTGGCCAGTGGGTGTCATAGCGACCAGTCAACTGGTCATTTGGTCGCTTAGGCTTTTATATATAGACTAGAGGCCCGGTGAACAAAAATTTGTGCACTCGGGGGAGAGGGGGTGGTCCCTCAGCCCAGCCTGTGCCCTCTCGCAGTCTGGGACCCATCAGGAGATAACGACCTGCTGGCTTAGGCCTGCTCCCGGGTGGCAGAGGGCAGGCCCAATCCCTAGGTACAGCCCCTGGTCGGGCTCAGAGCAGGGCCAATTGGGGAGTTGGGGTGCCATCCCCTGTCATACACAGAGCAGGGCGGATCTGGAGGTTGCAATGCCACCCTCAGTCACGCTCAGGGTAGGGCCGATTGGGGGGTTGGGGCACCGCCTCCTGTCACACTCAAGGCAGGGTCGATGGGGAGGTTGCGGCGCCACCCCCTGTCACGCACAGAGCAGGGCCAATCCGGGGTTTGGGGCGCTGCCCCCTATCACGTTTCAAGCTGCCTGGCTGCCGGCCGCCATCTTGGTTGGCAGTTAATTTGCATATCCTGCTGATTAGCCAATGGGAAGGGTAGCAGAGGTACAGCTAATTACCATGTTTGTCTATTATTAGGTAGGATGATTTCTAAATTTTAAGGATGCGACCCCATCCGGAAATAGAATTGTTCCATGTTTAAAATAACAAGTAATCATTTGATAAAATAATCAAGGAAACAACTTCATACAATGGAAATGAACAAATCTGAAGACAGAGCAAGAATCTTGTTTCTATTATTAAAGAAAGCATCATTCCTCTGCTTCATTGTAATCTATAACAATTTTAATGCATTTCAGTATTTCCTTGTTTATATTACTTACTTTATATATTTTACTTTTACTCTAGTTATTTACAGCCTAATCACTAAGATAAATTATACCTGGACTGTGTTTTTGTACCCATGCTTGTTGTTAGTATCTCTGCTTTATTTTCTTTGGATTATTTAGTCTTTTATATAATTGATAGAATAGCAGGTTCCCCTCTTAGCACCCAATGGCATAATCATCACTAGCATTATCATATATATTTGAATTCTATTATAAATAAATTGTTTTCATTGCATTATTTAATCATCTTATGATAATAACAGACATACAAACTTGTTATAATCTATATATTTAGGGAGTTTAAAATATTAAATTATGTTATTTTGAGACTATGCATGTTGAAAAGATCCATTCACTTAGTATCTGTTAAACTTTTTGTCCACAGTGAGAATAATATAAATTACTAAGGATTAAATGCAAAACACACCTGAAACAGTGATAAAATATTCCAAATAACAAATTTAAAGAGAAACAATAATTATAATAATTAAATGTAGCAAGAGGGAAATGTCTGTGTGGAAGTTACTCAATTTTTGATAGCTTTATTTAATGTGGAAATGATGTTTCCATGTTCCCTTTGTACACCATCTATATGTATGTAAATTATATTTTATTCCATGCTTAAGATTTTGTTTTGAAAGCTCAGAATGAAATTGAGTAATTGGATATTAATATGATTATATTGATAAGTTTAACTTAAAAGATAGACATTTGTTTATGTGAACTGCTTTTATTGCAGTATCGATCTAGTATATCAGATCTTACTGCATATCATTACTAGCGATTATCAACTTTTGTTGATTTTTAAAAAATCGAATCAGTGTAGTGATTAAATGCCTGACAAATCACAGCATAATTGAACACTCTACCATTCGGCATGAGTTTGCAGGATAAGTTCTGATTTTTTCAGCTACCACTAAGAGTCAAATGGTCCTTCTCAGAATGGAGGTGCAGAGGCCTCCCCTTACTATTTTATACCTTCTTAGTGGACATACTGAAAACTGCTGAGTCAGTAGTTTTCTTAAAATTGTTATTGAGAACACGCTGTTTACATGTTCTGAAATGGAATGGAAAAAATCAAATCACAGTGTAAGTTCTATAAAGGCATACATTACATGAAGTCAATCTTTAGAGCATGTGACTATCTGTAAATATTAAGGGCTTTTGCAGCCTGCGGGAACTGTGAATCCATGGGATAACATCATGTGAATGCAAAATGAGTGCTGCAAATGAAATGCCACAAGTTTAAAGGAATTATATTAGTCTAGTGAAGTTTCATCATTATTTTTATTTCTACTTTGCACTGCACATTTTTCTCTCCTCTATAAGCAAAAAGAAAATTAAATGAATGTGGCTAGGAAAATAGTAAAATTTATAAGCATTTACAATATCTAGAATTAACTTACCATTTAATTCTGTCCATTAAAATGATCTTATTCTGATTGGAATAAATCATTCTTATTTTAAATCCATGTTGGATATTTAAGGGCAGTTTTACATTAGTAATATTAAAGAGAATGGGCTAGAAAATAAAGGTTCACAGAAGTTCACTAAAACAACAAGAAAAAGTCTGGAAAATATCGGCAATAGGAAATCAAAGCCATTTTTCCCCATTTCTTTTTTTTCCTTCTTTTTAAATTACTTTACTATTTCCTTCTACAATTGTAGTTATAGAGAGTATGCAGAAGCATGAGACATCTAAGACACAGAAGCAAATAAATAATAAATATGGACTTAGAAATAAGTAAATGAGATATATCATAAAGATATCTATACATTAGCCATGAATAAGCAAATGTTCACTCAGTGGTACATTTTAAAAGCAACTCTAAGTGCCTAGAGAAAGACTGCATTCTTTAGCTAAAAGAAGGTTATCAGTGGCTACAGGTGGCCATGACTATATTTTGTAATGAAAGTAGTCATTTTGACCTTTATATAAAAAGATGGTAAGTTCATCTAGACATAAAAGGGCCTTTTCCACCCTGTAGAGTGATGCTAATACCATAAAAAGAAAATAAAACACAACAAAGAGGCATTGTAGTCACAAATTTCCATTTTCAACATCTATATACTTTATACACACACGAAGTCAACTAATTTGTCACATGAGAGATTTGTATGTTTGTAGAAACAGACTAAAGAAAGGGTCATAAGCAGCTTACTAGTACATCACACAATCCCTGCAGATTGTTGGCATTCATAGGCACGGAGACTAATGAAGAAAAGAGTACATACGTTTATGAAGAAGGCATTTTATAGTGAAATTAGTAGCCTGGTGCACGATATTTGTTCACTGGGTGGGGGGAGGAAAGTGCCCCTCAGTCTGGCCTTCACCCTCTCCAATCTGAGACCCCTCAGGGAATGTCCAACTACCTGTTTGTGCCCACACTTTTAACAGATAACAGCTCCACTGTTGTTTCTTTCTTATGCTCAAACCATTGGAATTAGTAGGTATTCAAAGTGTGTATACACTTTGGGGGGACATCCTGTATATCTCTAGTCAGCGGTGAAAGAAACCAACAGCAGATTTGGAAGCCCCAGACAGGGAACCTCGCTCACTCCCCACGTCTCCCCACTTCACTTTCCACCTTCGTGGGCAGCAGGAGAATCAACGTTTTCTCTCATTAATTCGGAAAAGCACGTCCTGTCACCCGCTGCCTGGCAGGAGTGCGCTAGGCCCCAAGCAAGTGAGGCTCAGTCAGGGCAGCCTTCACTCATGGGTGCTGGCACCCAAAGTGCACATTCCTCCTCTGTAGTCGCCCCAACTCTCCCACTATGTCACTGAGAGGATGGAATTCCTCTCCACTTCTGGGTTTTTGATCTTGAACGCTGACCGAAGGCACCTCAGCGAGGGCCGCCCGTGCCCACCAGGTGTGTCTGTCTGCACCTGCTCCTGCCTCAGCACCTGCATTAACCCCCCAGAGGTGATCTCATAGCTGCACTGGCCTCTGTGGGAACAAGGCATCACCACTCTGCCCTCTCACTGTCATCTCACAGGGGCCCACGCTCAGCACCCAGAACACCCAGACACTCTCCAAAGGACATGAGCACATCAGAGGGGATGTGTGCACATCCTGTGGGGGTGTTAGGCATGCTGGGTTGATGGAAGTGCGGTGGAGAGGCAGGGGGGGCGTGTGTGGAACTTGTGCACGCTTTGGTTTGCAACTGTTGCAGGCGCGGGAGGGTGACAGTGTGCTGGGGGAAGTTCGTGAGCCGGGGGGGGGGGTGGGGGGAGGGATGTGCACACCAGAGGCCTCTGGCTTTGCAGATCCACAAACCCCTGTGGTGTGGCCAGGAGGACATCAGTCTGGCCCGCCACGGTGGCTGTCCCCGCGATCCTGCACCTTCTGGGCCAGGAGGCGGATCTTGTGCAGCCACTCCTGGGCGCTGATGGCTTGCAGGCACTACTTCAGCTCAGCCTGCAGGCTCTGCTTGGTGCACTCACAGCTGTCACCACCGCCATGTGGGGAGTACAGGCCGCCCTCCGCCGGTCTGCCTCCCCTGTCCAGAGGCTTTCTGCGCTGCTCACCTGCCCAGAGTGACTGGGGCTGGGCGGAAGCCAGGCGTCCTGCCCTGCCCAACCATGGCCAATCCGCCCCTGGGTGAGATGCTGCCCCAGCAGGAAGGGTCACAGATCGGGTCCCGGGACCCCGGACAGCCTCAAGCACTGCCCCCCACCTGGCAGGGTCATGGATCTGGGTCCCAGGACCACGGACAGCCTTGCCCGCTGCCTTCCGCCTTCAGTATGCAAATTAGCCGCCATCTTGTTTCTTCAGGGTGGGGGTCCCGCTTGGGTGCCTGGCCAGCCTGGATAAAGGGATGATGGCTGTTTGCAGCTGGTCGCACCCCCTTCAGTGTGGGGGTCCCCACTGGGATGCCTGGCCTGTCTGGGTGAGGGGCTGAGGGCCATTTTCAGGCTGGTGGGCGACTGAAGCTCCCAGCCTCTCCTTTTTTTCTTTTTTTTTTATTCTGGGATTTATTTACCTTCTATGGCTGTCACCGGAGCTGAGAACCGGCTTTAGCTCTGAGGCCCAGCTGCAGCTCTGAGACCTCCTGAAAGCAGGGATCTGGGTTTGTTCTATAATTGAAACACTGTTGCGGTCCTGCTGGCTAAAGCCCGGCTGGCTGAAAGTAGGTTTCTGGGGATGGTTTAGCTTCTGTAATTGCAACATTGTTTCTTAGAGTGCAAGCTCAGAGCCCAGCAGTGGCAGGAGGGGAACCATGGCTTCCTCCATCACTGGAGCAAGCAAGCCTCCTGTTCTCTTCAGCTGCCTGGCTGCCGGCTGCCATCTTGGTTGGCAGTTAATTTGCATATCACCCTGATTAGCCAATGGGAAGTGTGTCGGAGGTACAGTTAATTACCATGTTTTTCTATTATTAGATAGGATGAAGTAGAACATAGAAAAAAAAACATTGTATTTTCTCTTTTGATTTATATTGCAGATTAACTGGGGCCACTTAAGAAATAAGCAAATTCTTTTTCAATCTATTTTATTATTTTTAGCTGAAGTATTATACTTTTTCTCAGAATGTAAACATTATTTATATTAATAAATATGTATTATATTATATTTAATATATTACATAATATATTAAATGTTTGTTGTGGACATATATGAATACTATAATATTAACTACAAAAATCCAGGATAAATATATATATATATATCAGGGGTCCTCAAACTACGGCCCACGGGCCACATGCAAATACAAATATTGAATTTGTTTCCGTTTTGTTTCTTTACTTCAAAATAAGATATGTGCAGTGTGGATAGGAATTTGTTCATAGTTTTTTTTTAACTGTAGTCCAGCCCTCCAACGGTCTGAAGGACAGTGAACTGGCCCCCTGTTTAAAAAGTTTGAGGACCCCTGAGTATATATAATATCATATATCATATATTACTCAGTAATATTTCATTTAATTAAGGTGTATGTTTTTATTTAATGGGTATTATGTTGCAGATTTTCAACATAAAATCCTGGATACATCTGTCTATCCTTTTAAAACCTAGGTTTGGATAGATACAATTGATAGTGATTTCCTCACTGCTTTGCTTTAATATTTTCTTTGTAGTCTCACATTTGATTTATGAATGTGTCTGTGTGCATTAGAAATTAACTTTCACATCATGAGTCAGTGTAATCTTATTCCTGTGGGTGTTTATATCCTTTTTCTTTTCAAACTATGAAATTTGTCATTAAGCCACAACCAACCTGTCATTCCCTGTCTGTAATTTATAGCAAAAGATTTCATGATCAGTTAGCTCTGTACTTAGACATGCAATCAATGCGATGACTGGTCACAGTATAAATTAAGAATCTTAAAAAAATACTTGATTTCAATCTAATGTCCATTACTTTAGGGTAAATACACATCAATATGTGATTAATATACTTATTGAGATTTAACTATCAAGTTAATAATAAAAATGTGCTGCAATACTGCTATTTTTGTACTTTTCCCTATAGTTATAATGTTTCAATAAATGCCTCTCATAACAAACCTATGATGTTACAAAGTTAAATTGAATTGGGAAATTGTTTCCAGATTAGCATGAGTAATATTTTAATTTTTTCAAAATGATTAAAATTTGGCATTATGGAACTGCATCTTAAATCTACTGATCTCTATTGTAAACCTAACATAACTCACTAATTGGTTATTTGTTTTAGTTCTGCAGTTGAATGATTTATAAAATGCAAATGTTACTCATAGGATTAGAGTATTATAGTTCCAATTTCCATTATTAATAGTAGTATCAATAAATAAATTTAAAATTAAAATGTGAAAACACTTTGCAATTCTTATTTTCAAGGAAATGGTATTTGAAACCCAGGCACTATAATTAACTGAATATGTCAAGTTTTGCATTATATGTAAATTAATGAAAATAATATAGAAGAGTGTTAACTATGGCTATGAGCTTAGTTAGTAATCACTAAATAGTAATTGTTGTTGCAATTATATATTATTTCCTGCAACAAATGAGAAATATTTCCCCTAAACTACACAAAATAAGAATATTTTAAGTCAATTTGGTCTTGTAATATTATCAATATATACATGTATAAGTTCCTGAAGTGCAGCATGTGACTCAACCTTGATCTCTTTGCTAGACTTGTGAGATTTTCTATGAGTATGCAGCTCCTAATCAATGATCAAGTCAAGTAGTCTATCCACTTTTCCTTTTGGCCCTGGCTAATCATGAATGGTTAGGATTCAAATCTTTTTCTTCTCCCTAGAGCAGTTAATTTTGGCCATGGTAGCTTCAAACTAAGGCCCTCTTCACTTTGAAACTTTGCCTCCAATCCTACCTTATCTTAGACAATCGTTGGCTTCATCCAAATGCAGCTGCCACATCTACCTGCTCCCCAACTAAATGCATCTTATTCTGAATCCAAGGCTCCCATTTTTGTCTTCCAATTGCATTATCAAATTTATCCATTCAATAAAGAAGATAGCTAACTTGCCTTGCGATTTATTTCATCAGATCTTTGGTCCATACCAGAACGCCCTTTTTCCTTAGTAATCTAATACTCATCTTCCAAGGTATACTTCAGGGATGGCCATTCTATGAAAGCCTCCTCAACCTTTCACTCTCCTACAGAATGGCTTTCTTCTTGGTTGTTCAGGACCACTTTTAAAACTACTGCTACATGTTTAGAAATTTATTAGAGCTAGTTTACAGGTCTTTTTCTCCACTTTCTTTTTTTGCATCTTGAGGCAGGGATGACCTTTACCTGTTTAAGTATTTCTTATTACATTATATTATAAGGTAGGAACTCAATTAGTCCTAAATAAATTAAAAGCTTTTATTATTTTTTGTGTGTTGTGCTGAGGTCTGTTATTAATAAACTAGAGGCCCAGTGCATGGACTCATGCACATTGAAAATAAATTAGAAGGTAGCTGGTGGGGCGGGACTGGGCAAGATGGGCCAGACGTGCCCTGGAGCCAACCTCCCATGGTCTCTACCCAGCTGGCCGCACCTAGGGTGGCAATGGGGCTCGGACAGCGTTGCAGAGTGAGCAGAGTTCCTCCAGCAGGAGGGATTCCTCAGCCTGGCCTGCTGGGGTCGGGCTGAAACTGGCAGTCCGACATCCCCCAAGGGGTCCCAGAGTGCAAGAGGGCATTCTGCAAAGTTCCTGTCACTCAGCAGCTCCTTCATTGAGCGTCTGCCCCCCTGGTGGTCAGTGTGCATCATAGCTACCAGTTGGAGCATCTTCCCCTGGCAGACATTCAAGTCATAGCTACTGGCCAGTTGGCTGGTCAGCTAGTCGCTTAGCCTTTTATATATATAGATTATTGGCAGTGTTCTGAAAGGTTGTCAAAAATGATTTTACAGGTAATGGAGACACATTAGAATCATTATCATGATCAGTAAGACAAAGATATGTTTTCACTGAAAAAAAAGAAATGTGTTACCTGTGACAAAGCAATGGGCAAACTTTCTAACATTTTACCAAAGCAAACCATTTTTGCTATAGTCAACCATGAAATGCATGTTAATAAGAAAAATGCATGTTTTCTTAATCCCTTCACATTATTCTTTTTGATTACTTATAAACCTTCACACTTCTTTTCTTTACATTCAATTAGTTTTCATCTGCCAGCAAATAACCTTCAGATTTATATGGTCAGCAGTATCTGATAATACCTAAGTGAGTAATGGTTACCACCAATTTTTCTATACTCCTGTCTTGTTACACATTTCTCTGCTCTCCAGAGAACTGAGTACATAACTATATTTCAAGTTTTAACACTCATGAGGATGAGTGACACACATAAAAATAAAATAAAATAGTCTCTATTAAATGACTCTACTGAAAATCAAACACAAACTTAGTCATAATCATGTTGAAAGCATTTTTAAACTTTCATTATATTGGTATTTTTAGTATCTCACCTTAAAAATAATGTTATAAATTTAAAAATAATTTTCATGTTTACTTCATACATTTGTTATCAGTTGCCCTAACAAAGTGGTTAAGAGCACAATCAATGGAGTGATGCTATTTGAGTTTAATCTCAAATCTATTTCTTTCCAGCTGTGTGACCTTAATGATGATTCTTCAATATTCTTGTGCCTCAGATTCCATCACATATTGCATGATTTAGTCAATCAATACATGTAAACCAATTGTAAGAGTGCTTGGTATATTGCAAGTATCAAAACATTCACTCATTAACCTGCTTTGCTTTGATTTTAATCAACTGTCTTATCTTCATTAATATAATCTCTTTAATGTAAACTTCTATGACATCATTGATTGTTCCAAAGATTAATTTTTTAAAAATAAACTGCTAAAAGAAAAAAAACATTAATTATATATAAGCATACATATTTAAATACACTTATTTTGAATTCAAAAAACTACAAAATAGGAACCACTTAAATTTTTGTATTTAAAGCTCTTGTACAAAAAGATTGTTGAAGATAGCTTTTATTTAGTCTTTTAAGGCCCATTTGTGCTAGAGATAAATACACACAGACATCTACAAAGTAGATGGATCACTTTGGTCCATTAGAAAGTCCTGCTTTGAGTTCTGCTTAAGACAATCAGTAGTTTTTAAATAATATATACATGTTACCTCTAGCATAGTGGAGGAATTAAATCAGATATTTGAGATTAAACGTATCTTGGAAATACATGGCAAACATAATTCAGCTAATGTATGTTGATTCATTCTGGAGCTTCTTACATGCACTAGTCACTTGTAACAAAAAAACAAAACAAAACAAAAACAAAAAACAAAAACATCCCTTTTTTCTCTAGGATTGATGCTTTTATTATTTTTAATATCATTCTAAAAAATAAAACTCTACTACAATTACTGTATTTTAAAAATTAGAAAAATATAATTATTCATTTAGAACCTCAGTTTGTACCTGCACTGCTCACTAAACATTAAAAACAAAAAAACAGAACAATGCTTTGGAGGTGTAGACAAAATCTCCAAGTTGACTTGATTATAAAACATGTTTATATATCCTCCCATCCTTTTTACAAAGCGAGTTATTTTGATTTTATAAGCAATTGGGCAAAAAATGTTAGTATTCAAATTTGGGGCTTTTGGCTCAATCACTTGAAACTTATTCTTGAGAACCCCCCACCCCATCCCCGTACCCATTACTGTGCCAAGTTCTACCAGAACGAGGATCCTCACCAGTAACACTACAGTGTCAGCTAAAGCTATAAAATAAGCTGGTTTGTTTAGAGAGTAGAATAACTTTAGCTTTGAATGTGTTTTCAGCACATTGTTAGCAGTAGACAGAAACTCTGAGAATAGGGCGTTATTTTTCATTTGGCAACTGTATCATCCCAAGCAAGAATACAGCAGGCACAAAATTTGTTCATTTTTGAATGTGAACCTTTGCCACTACTCCGAAATTTCTGGAAGTGATTATACATCACTGGCTCTACTTGACGGAGGATCTTTCTATCCTAATTGATTCTATACCCTTTTTAAACAACCTGTTGTTTAATATTTCAAACAAGGAACAAAAGGAGCTTCCATGTCTATCTACATATTTGGTAAAAAAAAAAACTATTGATGGACTGTGTTTATAATTCCACCATGAGAGCAACATATTGCTCTAGGACTACCTATATGTTTTTCCATTATATAGCTTACTATTTGTTTTCAAATTATGTAAAATATTAGTTTATTTAATTATGAATAGGTCAAAACTATTTTGGTCATTGTTTAAATTTTTTTTATTGATATTTATTTATTGATTGATTTGAGAGAGAGAGGTCAGGAAGAGAGAGAGAGAGCGAAATATTGATCTGTTGTTCCACCTATTTATGCATTCATTGATTGCTCCTTGTATGTGCCCTGATCAGAAATCAAACCTGCAACATTGGTGTATCAAGACAACCAACTGAGCTACCCATCCAGGGAAGTCATTATTTTGAAAAGATTTTTTTTTCTCATTTTGCAGAGTCTTATTAGGTAAATAAACGAAGCCCAAAATACTAAGAGTTATTGCCTCAATCTATCATGTACTATTCTTTCTGCTTTCAGAACAGAACAAAGTATGACATTTCAACTAAAGAAGTTAGATGTAATATTTTTTATTCAGCATATATTTAATATTTATTGAGCACTTCTATGGATTAGACAGATGTATTTCATTTCTCCAATGCCTCTCAGTCTATAGAAATTTAGAGAGTTGGTATTTTATGAAACGCATGTTAGGGAATCATCCATTACTCTGATGTAAATCTAGAGCAATTTCTCTATTTGGTAAGCAAGGAATAGGACTTCTTACACAAGTTTGTCACAAACGGGGCATTCTGCTAGGGTGTAGATGGAAAGCAGAGGCTGAGAGAAAGAGAGAACTATAAAAGCATGGTGGAAATTTAGAAACACAGTATCAATGAAAACAACATAGATGGATACCTAGAGCTAAGTTAAATAAATCAGAAAGAGAAACTCAGGTGGTTATCAGAGAGGGGAGACTTGGAGGTGGGGAGTAGGAGAAAGAGGTAAAGGTGTTTAAGAGATACAAACTTTCAGTTATATGTCATGGGGATGTAGTGCACAGCATCTAATCTAATAAAAGAGAAACATGCAAAGCCACGCCCATCAGCCAATCAGAGAAACTATATGCAAATTAACCCAATCAAGATGGCAGCCAGCAGCCACGGAGCTGGAGCAAGCAGGAGGCTTGGTTGCCCTGGCGATGGAGGAAGCCAAGCTTCCCGCCTGCCCTAGCCTGCTGTTGCCTCTGCTCAAGGCAACAAAGTTTCAATTATAGAAGATAAATAAATCCCAGATACCTGCTTCCAGTCCGCCTCCACTGGGAGCTTGGGTTGCTGGGGGCCATGGCCAGCCTGCAAACAGCCATCAGCCCCTCACCCAGGCTGGCCAGGCACCCCAGCAAGGACCCCTACACTGAAAGGGCTGTGGCCAGTCTGCAAAAAGCCATCAGCCCCTCACCCAGGATGGCCACACCCTCATGGGGTGAGGGTCCCCACTGGGGGGGTTGGCCAGCCTGCAAACAGCCATCAGACCCTCACCCAACTGGCCAGGCACCCCAGCAGGACCCCCCACCCTGAAGGGGATGTGGCCAGCCTGAAAACGGCCCTCAGCCCCTCACCCAGGCTGGCCAGGCACCCCAGCGGGACCCCCACACTGATCCGGGACACCCTTTAGGGCAAACCAGCCAGTCCCCACACATGCACCAGGCTTCTATCCTATATAATAAAAGGGTAATAAGCAAATTGACCCTAACAGCATAAGGACTGGGAATGACTAGTCACTATGACACACACTGACCACCAGGGGGCAGACACTCAATGCAGGAGCTGCCCTCTGGTGGCCAATGTGCTCCCACAGGGGGAGCTCTGCTCAACCACAAGCCAGGCTGATGGCTGCCAGTACAGCTTTGGAGGTGGGAGCCTCTCCTGCCTCCTCAGCAGCACTAAGGATGTCCGACTGCAGCTTAGGCCTGCTCCCCATAGGCAAGTGGACATCCCCTGAGGGTTCCCGGGCTGCCAGAGGGATGTCTGATTGCCAGCTTAGGCCCGGTCCCCTGGGGAGTGGGCCTAAGCCAGCAGGTAGTCATCCCCCGAGGGGTCCCAGACGGCAAGAGGGCACAGGCCCGGCTGAGGGACCACCCCCCAAGTGCACAAATTTTTGTGCACTGGGCCTCTTGTAGGGAATATAGTTGATAATACTATAATGACTTTGTATGGTGGCAGTTGGTAACTAGACTTACAGTCGTGACCATTTTGCAATATATATATATATATATATAAAATGATGGATACCTGAAACTAATAGAATATTGTATGCCAATTGTACTTCAATAAAAAATAAAAGAAGCATATGAATATGCTAAATAATTATTTGGAAAAATAGACATGAAAATATCGAATTGATTTAACTTCAGTTTTACTTATTTTCAAACTCAGGCATGCTGAGAGAAGTTAAAGCAAACCAAGAAAGCTTTAAAGTACATTCCTCTCTTGATATTTTTCCCTCTCCTTTGGGATATTTTTGTTTACTATATTATTACTTACTCTAAAGTTACTTCAAATTAAATTTAACTAGTAACAACACAACAGGACAAGAGAAATCTTTGTGATAACCTAGAGCATAACTTATCCTAAAGATACTCTACAGTGTATAATTAGTTTGGTCAGCATAAAAGAATCCTCAAAGATTCTTAAATAATCACCTACAACTGAATTACATTTACTTTTTATGCTGACATAGCTGGTATGTTTGGATTCTTTAGCCCATGTATTTTGCAATGCCATTTATTGGTGTCTGCCCTGAATTAACAAAATCTAGCCATTCTAATTGCCTTATTTGTCACTACTGAAGTTTTAAAAGCCAGTCAATATTATTCTTAATGTGTCCCTCATAGTTTAAATAAATAAAATGCAAACAAAATCAAACCTTTTTTATTCTGGTTATTCAGTATAATATCACTGAATTTAGAAATTCAGAGCTGACAGTGTGATGGTATATGATAAATCTAGCCGAAAGTGACTTAATGAATAGGTGGTCTTATTCAAGAGAATTTCCTTTCAAGTCTGATATATTTATTGAAAATACAATACTTTGTAACATGGGTATACAGTTTTTTAAAAAATATAAATATTATTTTTAAAATAAGGTTTTATCAGACAATTGGTGGCAAACAAAAGCTGTGAACTAAAATTGGTTAACATATGAACAGAATCATTACATGCCACATAGTTTAAAAATATAATAGACCATTGAAATATTAGGTAGTTGTAGAAAACTTTACCTGTAGTGGCTAGAATAACTGCATTGTATGTCACTTAAACAATTTAATTATATGTTTATGAATTGAGAGGATTCATTTCAAATAAATGTATAGTTTCTTCAGTTTTGTTAACTTTCATGTCTAAATTTTATAAGGATCTCCTTAATCTTTCACCACCTTTGACTTCACTTGTGATACTTGCTTAGTAAATTCTATTTTCTCCTTCCCACACCCTCATGATCAAATCACCCATTTCCATAGTGTGTTCATGAACACACAACAATTCCTTAGCTTATTATGTGACACTTTAATTATAGATTTTATGTATTTATTCATTTATGAAAATGGAATTTCACTTTTTCATTCTTTGTTGTCTTAAATATTCACCCCTATAAAGAAATTGCTTACCAATGTCCCTTTAACCATCAAATATTAATCACCCATCATTTTATATATCTCTTGAAAAACTTCCTCCATTTAAAAAATCTTATGACCTTGGGCAAGCTATCTAATTTCTCTGATTATCAATGATTTTACTTGTAAAAATGTTAATACCTGATTTTTACAGATGTTGAACAAATAACTAAAACAATACTAAAACAATATGTGTAAAGTAGCTTCTGCTATCTGCTTTCTTATTGGCTGCTCCATCTTTAATCTCTCTCCTATTCAGTCACTGAAATTTCTCATTGCTAAAATTTTAAAAATACCATTTCCACACTCAAATCTCTTTAATATTCTCAACTTCCAATTGCATATTCAATCTAGTTTTCTAATTTATATATATATATATATACTATTTCCCAAAGATACTCAATAAAACCAGGATGTTTCATATTTCCTTTAATTTTCACCTGACACCTTGTACCTGGTTGAAATCAGTTCTTTCACTTTATCTCTTTCTACATACTCCTACATTAAGGTATAGCTCAGATATGGACTCTTTCTTAAAGTCTTTATTGACCAACACAGTAAGAAATGAGTATCCCCATCCTCTGATTGCCTGTAGCACCCTACAATGCTCTCAAGAGACTTTGCCCGAATCTGCTTCATATTGTAGATATACTAATCTCCTTCAGACTTTGTTTATTTTTATGTCTCATATCATTTAAGACACTGGCTAGAGAAGCAGGTGCCCCAAAATATTATAAACTGTACAAACCTCTACTACACATGGATATCAGCTATGAAACAAGTATATTATATATTATATAATTTTAATTTATGTATTTATTATATAAGAAAACTAAAAGTTTAATTCTGTTAAGTCACAGAGTTCAGTGTGATACTTGTCCACAAAATTTTAATAAATGTCTCAACATTCCAATATACATATGTATTTATCCTATATTACTTCAAAAGTGGAATATGTTAAATTCATAATTCTATAAAAATTAAGCTGTGGGCTCTAGAATTTTTCTATGAATACATTAGCTTCCAGTCATTGAGAAATGGGAATTGTAAATACAGGAAACCAGTGTGACATAGAGAATTCTAGCATCGGGAAGGGAGTGTGGGGTAGTAAATAGTACATTAGGATCATTGGGAGGTAACTTTTAGATCAGGTAGATGAGAATTCAATTTCTATTTTGATGCTAGCTTTAAGACACTCTGTGAGTTATTTAAATTCTCCATACTTCCCTCATATTTAAAGCAGTAATTTAAAAGAGTATGCAACAAGAATATGTTGATAATATGCAAATCTCCTAGTACCATGTTCAGTCTATATTAGTTATATATAGTTGCTGCCACCATTATTATTGAAGTCAAATTTTCTATAGTGCCTAAGAAATAGCCACCTGTATAAAGTGGTCTGATGCACAGAGTGAAAGGTATGGCTGCTTCACAGAGGTTTTGGTCCAATTATTTTTAACTGTTAAAATTTCACAAAATAGATTCATTCTGAGGCCATGAAACTTTATCTTTGAGATTTGGTATGCAGGAAAGTTTCCCTGTTAACACACATGAGGTGGTCATATGTTGTGCATAGATATTTTACTGAAATAAAGTCTAGCAATACGTTAAGGAGAGTAGGATGACATGTCCTGGATGACTGGTCACAGGGAGGATAGAGAAGTTGGAAAGCTATGTAGACACATTTTTGTGCATCAGAAACTGGAAGTGCTAAAGCTGACATAAAAGCGATTGGACTATGGTTCCTCATGGGACAGATACAAGCCAATACTTTCTTCATGGGTCACAGAGGTAGTACAAGAACAAAAAACACAGAGCAAGTGGAGGTCTGGATTCTAATCTTTGCCTAGGAACTCACTATCTGCACAATTTAAGTTCACTTGCCCTACTTCTAGCAAATACTTGGTTTGCACCCAAAGAGTTCTAAAATCCCTTTCAAAATTAGAACTTGTTCCCTGTCTGAATTCCCTAAATTCAGAAATGACAAAAGTTCTTGATACACATACTCTCATGTTAAAACCCTTCTCTTTCAATCATATGAATATTTGTTCCATGGACTATATTTCAAGACTATACGTAAATATGAATATGTGTTACTGGAGGGACCAGAAAGAATTTGTTTCTCTGTTTTCATAAGGTTCTTCAGTCATACTTTTGGCATGCTCTTCATTTTTTATTATTTTTAAAATATATTTTACTGATTTTTCCAAAGAGGAAGGGAGAGGGATAGTGAGCTAGAAACATCGATGAGAGAGAAACATCGATCAGCTGCCTCCTGCACACCCCCTACTGGGCATGTCCCCGCAACCAAGGTACATGCCCTTCACCGGAATCGAACCTCGGACCCTTCAGTCCACAGGCTGACACTCTATCCACTGAGCCAAACCAGTTAGGGCGACATGCTCTTTATAGTTTATTCATCTTATTATACATTTGGGGGTCTCTTTAATTTCATCCTTGGGTTGTATACACACATTATTGCTATTTTTAGAAGCACTTTATGAGAGCAAAATCTATTCCCTGTGCCCTCATCAATTTGAAATTACCATTTTAAGGCTGATTAAATAAGGATTAGTGCCAATGTTCTACTTATTAGGCTGTGTCTTCAACTGGAACTGATGATCTAGTATTTGTCAATAACTAGTTCACAGCCTTAAATTCCACAAAATGAAACCTTTGCATGAGAGTCCATCTGTCTGAAAATTTTAAGGCAAGTTTCCATGAAAGGAAAGCCATCTATTATATGATGATATAAGCGTAAAGTGGCATGTATCACAGCTGCTTGATTACTGCTGGGGAGATGACTTGCATTCCCCATAAGCCCTCTATCAAAATCCAGGAGTGATGGATTGAATTCCCCTTGCCTTAGCATGATGATTGATTACTTTAGGAAGATATATGAGAATGGTAGAAGCTAGGCAGAAATTAATTAGCATCACAATGAAAAGATCCTAGCATCAATCTTTACCATGGTATGAGATTGATCCAAGGAGTTGGTCAAATATCCACTAAACTTTCTGAAAGCATAAATGGTAAATCATTCATGTGAAGTTTTTGTTCACCAACAGTTCATTATTGTATAGCAATTGTAAAATTTAAAACTCATATTACTGCCAAATATTATATATACTCACACATGCACACAGGCTTAATATGGGTAAATTAGCACAGTGTATTTTTGACATATGACATACAATGTACATTTGGTGGCAATAGTCTTTAGAAATGACGCTGGATAAGTGAAGGAAATAAAAGGATCAGGTGGCGGATATATTAAGAGGTAGATGAAAAAGTTGCTAGATGTGAGATGAGAGATCAAGCTTTGGCACCTCAACATAGCCAAGTTATGCCTCTCTCTGAGCATCAGTTTTCCTCCAGTTCAATTTTAGTCATACGCTCTATCTATTTCTCTGGGCGGCTATGAGGATTAAATAAAATATACATTAAAGCTCATAGTAAATTTAAAGTACTAAATAAATTATGTGCATAAAAAGAATATGGTATTTATCATTTCTTTCATATATAATGATTAGGTGAATGAAAGAAAGCAAATCAGAGAAGAAAAAATAAAATAACACAGTCTGAATATTTATAGTATAATTTTAATTACTTCAAATGGAATAAATAGTTTAAGAAGATATTTTCTTGCCTTAGCCAGGTGGCTCAGTTAGTTGGAGTGTCATCCCATACACCAAAAGTTTGATGGTTCAGTCCCCATCTCTCTCTCTCCCTTCCTCTTTCTAAAACCAGTAAACATAGTCTTGGTTAAGGATGTTAAAAATTTTTTTAAAAGAAGATATTTTCTTAATCTTATCATTTTTGTAACTACACAATCAAAGAGAAAGATAAACCAAAAGGTAACTTTAAAATACTACAAATAACAGATCTGCCTTTTAAGAGTGAGCATTAAGATAGCAAAGGTTGGTGGATAATTATTTTCTTGATGAGAAGAACATCCTATGAAGTTTAGTCCACTTTTCATTGCATTAATTAATTTGGAATACCCAATTTCAAAATATGCAGGAAACTTTTAAAACATGCCTTTAAGTGTATTGCTTGAAATTCAACTGTTCAGGGTGAACTGAAATAAAGTACAACCAGGTACAGATGGAAAATAGGAAGTATCCATAAAACTAAAATCATCTGCCTTGGACACAGATGATGAGCCAGTGAAAAGGGGTTAGTTACAAAGACTGCACATAACTCCTTTGTTTCCCAGGAGCAGGGGGAGGGAGGATAAGTTCAGGAACAGCAAGTGAGTTCCTGAGAGAATTATCCCAGGAGGCTGATGAACTTCTGGGGGAAAAAGGGGGGGAGTCATTTAAAAACCTTTGTTTGCAAAGCTAAACAGTTAACAAGAATCCCAAAGACCAAGGTCTCCCATTTTCTGAGTCTCCCATATTCCCCTGGAGAAAAATACTGTCAGCAGCACTGTTGGTAGAAATGCATCTGGGGAACTGAGTTTCATCATGGTACAATCTCAAGGATGACAGACTTCTACTTTTTTATGCACTCAGGGTTTAAACGTAATTTTGGATCCACTATATGTCAGACATTGTGCTAGGTGCTAAGGATATAAGCATGAGAAACATTCTGTTATTGATGTTAAGAAATTTATCATCTAGTAGGGTAATTATCCATAATAATTAGAGCAACATGTTTAGTGAGATAATAGACATCACCTTCTGCACAAAAAGGGTTTTTCTTAGCTCTGCTTGTATAAGTCAGTACCAATAGAAAGGTGAAGTGGTGGGTACGGGATGGAGGGGGTCACTGGGGAAAAAGCACACAAACAAAGACAACATTTGTAATACTTTCAACAATAAAGATAAATTATAAAATAATTTCTTTGAAATGCAAAGAGTGAATACTTTCATGGGTCACATGCAATTTCTACTGAAGGGATAATGTAACACCTTTGGCATGTGTACATGTATATGCATAGCAATTGCAAGATTCAAAATATATATTACTAACAGACATTGCATATATTCACACATGCACACAGATTTCATAGAGATAAATTGATACAGTATATTTTTGAGATATGACACACAATGTACATTTCACAGCAGTAATTTTTAGAAATATATCAATCACATGACCAGCAAGCAAGCTATAAGACCTGCATTCTTTTTGAGCTTTAATGAATAAATAAATTCAAATTTCGTGTAAAACAGCAAATCTTGAAAAGAGCAATGCCTCATGTTTTCAGATGGTGCTGTATGATTTGTTGATTCACATGAAATGTGAAGAATACAACTTTTTTTTAAAAAATGAATGAAGATTCTTGCAATTTTTCTATTTCTCTCTCAATCAATATTCAGTTATAAAATAAAGGTTGCCTGATAGAACTTCATTGAGTAGAAAATAGTTAATTTAAAACCTTTTTGTCCTAAATTATGTTCTTATATTTCCTAAGGTAATTTGTCACAGAATTTTACAATAGTTATCAAGATAATTAAGTTCTGAAACAGGTTCTAACAGCAGGAGTGTCGGAACATAAATTAAGAGGGTTTTAAATAACCACATTTTATTTAAATCCCCAACTGTACACTCTTAAACAAATTTATCTTTGTAGCATTAACAGTCTAACATTGCTACACTTTAATGACAAATCAAAATTGGAAGCCTTTAATCATAATTGCTTTTAATTCTAAGTGGAAGTTTGAATTACAAAAGTGGCCATTGAATGGAAAAGGTGTGTGAAATTGTTTCCTGCTGATAAGTTTAATTTGACTTGCTTTGAGTTTTTTTCTGGCCTTTCTAAGATTTCTGCTGATTTTCCATCAGTTTTAAGTCATACTTCTGTGTAAATAAATTTAAATTCATAAATATAAGATGTGAGGATAACAACTAAAGAAAATAGAAATGGAAAAAATTGACACAATTAAAGAGAATATGAATATGAAAAACAGACTCATGAAAATCACTGAGGCTAACACATAATAAAATAATACAAAAAAATTTCAAATATAATTTTTAAAAAATTGTATAGGGCTATGCTCTAGATCAAAAAACAAAACAAAGATTATTCAAGCACACATTAACCTGGGACTAAAGGTTTAAAAGGTTAGTATAAATTAGTCTAAATAAAAAAAAGATCTTAAGAAGAATTGTGTTGTCCACAAATAGGATGATGTTTCATTGGGATCTGTGAGTTAATCTAAAAATTGAATTATTCGCCGAAACCGGTTTGGCTCAGTGGATAGAGCATCGGCCTGCGGACTGAGAGGTCCCAGGTTCGATTCCGGTCAAGGGCATGTACCTGGGTTGCGGGCACATCCCCAGTGGGAGATGTGCAGGAGGCAGCTGATCGATGTTTCTCGCTCATCGATGTTTCTAACTCTCTATCTCTCTCCCTTCCTCTCTGTAAAAAATCAATAAAATATATTTTAAAAAAAATAAAAATAAAAATTGAATTATTCAAATAATGAAACCAAAATATTCCAAGGTTTATTTATATCTGCGATGTTACAAAACTCAGATATTCTGAAATACAATTTACAATTTACATGAAATGTCATAATTGCAAAACAATGTTTTTTAAAAAAACATTTTAATATAAATGCCCTTCTGATAAAGATGTTCCCCTAGTCAAAGGGAAAATATATGCATATACATTAATATAGAATGCATAGTCACATTTCAAAAATAGTATTTCTAAATATTCAGTATAGAGAGACATCATTGTCACACAACTCCATCTCTCCTGTATCTCATTTGAGAGAAAATGACATACACATATACACAGGCATAGTATATTTATTACTTGTTGCCACTGAACACAAAAAGATAGGTAAATAGATAATAGAGTTGCTGGCTAGATAGATAGAGGTATATATATGCAAATACATATATGTGTGATTTCTATGGCACTTATTTCTACTTATTTATATCTTTATATCCTCTCATTTTTGTGATCATGTCAATGGAACTGAATTCACAGTCAAGTGATATGGCCAACACTGTCATTTTCTACCTAATTATTTTTTCATTCTGTTTTAGAAGTAAATTGAGTTAGATTAACTATATCAGTCTTCTGTAGATTGACCAATTCTACAGAATCAACGCCTCAAAAATCTATTTCAATGAGTATAGCAGTGATGCAGATGGATGAAAAATTTCAAAATAATTTATATGTATTAAAAAACCACTTTGTACAATATTTGTATTTGGCTGTTGTGGCAGCATAATAATTAACAGTATTTAAAAAAAAAAAAAAAAAAAAAAAAAAAAAAACAACTACAGAGCATATAGTGAATCACAAAGAAATTAGAAAACTGCCTTAGTTTATTATCCTAATTCTTGATTAATTTCTTCTGGATGCAGAGTTTTAAGTTTAAATTTCTAAAAATCTCAAACAGATACAAAGCATAAGCAGTATTGGTGTTATGCTCTTTGTGAACTAGTAAAGTACTTCCTTTCTTTAGTTGTATAGAGTTTAGTGTATGGTGTCACTCATTCACTAAATCAATGGATCATGCTACAGACGTTTACTGGGGATTTATTCTATTTTAGGCAAGTGTCAGAGCGCGGCCAGAGCCTTGCAGAAGCTCTGGTGCTCTTAGTTGTTCTGAGTCCATGTACTCTTCTGCATTCTCCCATTTGACTATGCCAGGGCTGGTTCTTGCTTGAACCCTGCCCACTGTACAACTGTTGGGAACTTAGTCCAACTTCCTCCTTCATCCTCTGCTCACTAGTAACAGGTGTGGGGTCCGAGCCCCCCTGCCTGGGGCTGGGCCTCCTAGGAAGCCGGATCTTAGATGGAGAAGCCATGAAAGGTTGTGTGTGTATAAGAATGAGTCTATTGCAGAAGCCAGTGGCCATCAGAGAAGACATCCTCACAGCAAAGCCCATACAGGCAGGCAGCCAGACATGGGCTGATGAACATATATCTTTCCCATAAAATAGCATCAGTCTCTGTACCCACAGCTAGTATCTGAGCAGTCATACGCTGCCTCCTAGCCTCACTGTCTCACAGCTTGCAGTATCTGAGCTCTCTGGCTCAGCAGCTTCTCCTGGCTATCCTGCCCAGCTGCCCTCTCTAGCAGACTTCTTCACACACTCCATCCTAGCTGCTCTGTCTCCATACTCCAGCTTTTACTCACGCCCACCTCAGCTGACTAGATTGGTCAGTAACCTGCTTTTATACCATTTAGACAAAGAAGGCTTCGTGCCAATAGTTACATCAATCATATTGGCTACCGAAGGGCACAGTGTACTGTGTGTCCTTGCAGCCGCTCATGGTATCTTGGTCTGATTAGGATTCCCCGACTCAGAGCCCTTGAATGTTCCGTTTCCAGGGGTGGGCAAACTTTTTGACTCGAGGGCCACAATGGGTTCTTAAACTGGACTCAGAAGAAGGAGCTGCGGCCGTGTTTCCCGACGTTGCCATGTTAACACTGCTGCTGGTGAAGGAGCGGAGGGGAGAGCAAGAGAACCCTCCGCTCTTTCGGCTCCGCGGGCCCGATAGAACAGCCAAACCGGCCGGATCCGGCCCACGGGCCATAGTTTGCCCACGGCTGGTTTAGGCACATGCCCAGAGCCGCCTTTGGGCGTTCTGGTGTATTGATAGCAAGTCCGCTGTGCTCCCATAGCCCTTAACTATCTGAGGACCTGGTGTGGTTCCACAGCAAAACATTGAGAAACAAGATAAAATTACCCCCTACCCTAATGGAGTTCACAGAGCTGCAGTAGTTACTTAATCCCTTAGAGCCTCAGCTTGTCCGTCAGAAAATGTCTAAATTAATCTATGGTTGTCAAAGTTCTTATTGTGTCTAGAATTATTTTTTCTACTTTTATTAAATGTGTTGGGGTGACATTGGCTAATAAGAGTATATAGGTTTCAAGTATGCAGTTCTATGCTACATCATTTGTATATTGTATTGTGTACCTACCACCCAAAGTCAAAACTTCTTCTGTCACCATACACCCGTGCCCCTCTTCCCTTCACTAATCCACACACACGGTTCCTTCTGGTAACCACCATACTGTTGTCTGAGTCAATGAGTGTTTGTTTTTGTTTTGTTTGTTAATTTGTTGCTTTCAGTATGTCTCAAAATCTTGATTGCTGTAGAGAAACAGACTATATGTTTACATTTGAACATATAAGGATGCTTAAAAGGGCAAAAGATATTCTAAATCAGCACCTACCAAGCAATAATTTGTATTTGAAAGTAAAATAAAATAACAACAAAAAAATTTATCAACTAAGCTTTACTGTTGAGCAAGATTGCACCAAGACTTAAATATTATTATTACTTTTAAGATTTTACTGATATACTTGTGAATGAAAATATTTTATTTAATTACTAGGGGCCCGGTGCACGAAATTCGTGCACTGGGTGGGGGGGAGGGAGTGTCCCTCAGCCCAGCCTGCCCCCTCTCACATACTGGGAAGCCCTCAGGCGTTGACCCCCATCACCCTCCAATCGCAGGATCGGCCCCTTGCCCAGGCCTAACGCCTCTGGCCTAGGCGTCCGGCCCAGGCAGCGGGGACCCACAGCTGCAGTGGCCCCACGATCGTGGGCTTCGCTTTAGGCCCAGGCAAGGGACCCCTAGCTCCTGGGACTGCCAGCTTCGACCGTGCCCAGCTCCCATCACTGGCTCCACCCCTACTTCCTGCTATCACTGGCCAGGGTGGAAAAGGCACCTGATTCTCCGATCATGGCTGGGGGGCAGGGCAAAGGCGGCCCCAGGGCCGCCTTTGCCCTGCCCCCCAGCTCTTAGCTCCCCCCTGGGTTTCCATCACTGTCAGTGGCAGGGGGCTTCTTCCTGCTTTCCCTTTCGCCTCCCTGCATTGTGCCTACATATGCAAATTAACCGCCATCTTGTTGGCAGTTAACTGCCAATCTTAGTTGGCAGTTAATTTGCATATAGCCCTGATTAGCCAATGAAAAGGGTATCGTCGTACGCCAATTACCATTTTTCTCTTTTATTAGTATAGATATTTGGAGAAATAACCAAACCTCTTTTAAATTTTCAGGGTTGTCCTGAAATATTGTAAAGCAAAAAAAAAAAAAAAAATCATTATTTATATAGTTTCTAGGCACTTTAAACACGTATTTTTATTGTCCTGTGTTAAGTTCAGCTACTTTTTGGTGTGAGTTAAAATAAAACAATATCTGAGAGTGTCAGTTATGACCTTCCTAAAATAGTTTATAAATCTTGTGGTCATTTTTGCTGTTCTTTAGGAAATTTACTTTCACCAGACTCTTTCTTGTTCATCTAAAATCAATTGAGATTCCTCTATACCTAATTCTAATAAAATGTCTGAATGCTTACTTAATTTTTTAAAAGCATGTGATTTTCTTTAGAGAATGTAATTTTGACAGAAAATAATAGTGGGGGTAAATACGGTTAGAATGGATTACAAGCTTTGCCAAAGCAGTACATTGTTATGGTTAAACTCAGGAACAGGGAGAAAGAGGTAAGGAGGAACATCATTAATGCATAAAAATGAGGGTTTTGTAGACAGGAAAAAAGTATAAAGAGCTTTGGATTCTGCACAGTGTTCCATCTCTGCTACCAGTATCTATGTGACCTTGTGTTAGATGGTTAAACACTATGAAATTATAGGATAGTACTCAGTGATCTTTAAGATCTATGCCATGTAAAAAAAACTGTAATTCCAACTACAATATAATGTTACAGTTCAATCCTTAAAAGATATCCAAGTCCTAATTGTGGCTTCTACACAAAATGATTGCTAACCATTGCTCTGTAACAAATACAACTTTTATAGCAAGTAATTCTAAAAGGTAGGGACTCAAAGAATAAAAGAAAATGAATAGGTTACAGTGTCAAAAAGGATCCTAAGGTAGCTAACAAATCAGGTGTCTGGCTGAAATGCAATGCGACAGGAAAGAAAGGCCAATGCTTTCTGGGCTACATGACAGCAAACCTGGAGACAATAGTTCTGCTTTGTGCACCTCAGCATTTGAAATAGGAAGTTCAATATGACTCTAAAGTGTTAGGAATGATTTGATTAGTAAAAATCCAGCAAAAAGAATGTATATTTCCTTTCATATCCTAGAAGTCCTCAGTATATATTGATAATATCTTTGCATTCAAATATCTATGAATCTAGACATCTATCTATTCTATTACTAGATGTAATAGTATTGAATGCTAGGATTTTTTATTTTTCTGAAGAATCATCAGCACCTATACAGAAAGTTTGGCACATAACACTGATATATATTTATGTCAAAAAACATTTTTTGAGAGATCACCCATTAAATAGACATATACCAATGCTAGCTTTCAACTTGTCTAATTACAGGAGCAGTGCTCTTTTCATTACACCTTAATGCTCTTTATTAAAATTACTAGAGGCCCGGTGCAATAAATTTGTGCACTGGAGGGGGGCTCCCTCAGCCCAGCCTGCGCCCTCTCACAGTTCAGGACCCCTCGCTCC
Organism: Myotis daubentonii; assembly: GCF_963259705.1. Taxonomy (NCBI): domain Eukaryota; kingdom Metazoa; phylum Chordata; class Mammalia; order Chiroptera; family Vespertilionidae; genus Myotis; species Myotis daubentonii. Next base: position 90,975,579 of record NC_081842.1, read on the forward strand.
TTACCGCCTGCCTACTCACTGCTCCTTACCACTTGGCTGGCAGCTCCTTAACACTGCCGTGGAGGCAGGAGAGGCTCCTGCTACCGCTGCTGCGCTCTCCAGCCGTGAGCCTGGCTTCTGGCTGAGTGGTGCTCCCCCTGTGGAAGCGCACTGACAACCAGTGGCAGCTCCTGTGTTGAGCATCTGCCCCTTGGTGGTCAGCGCACATCATAGCAACTGGTCGTTCTGGTCATTCCGCCATAAAGGTCACTTAGGTTTTCATTATATAAACTAGAGGCCTGATGCATGAAATTCATGCAGGGGGCTCAGCCCTTGCAGCCAGCCCCTGCTCTGTCTGGAAGGTTGTCTGGAAGGACGTCTAGAAGGTTGTTCAGCTGCCCAGTCTAAGTAGAATATTATGCTTTTATTATTATAGATTCTTTAAGCTAATAGCATTTTGTTCCCTATGGGGAATGTTGAGTGTTTTACAATGCAATCTGCATATAAAACTATTACTTGACACAAAATGGAGAAATAAATGTTGTCTAATGACTTCTAAATATTAATTTTAGAAATCCCAGATATTTTAGCATACTGGAAGAGGCTGAGAAAGAGTGCTTATGTTTATGTGAATTTCAAGAAAGCTCCAAATTTCTGTCTCTGATTTGGTTTTGGTTTGATGGAAAGGCCTGAGTAAAGAAAGATTGAAGCCTAGTCGAAATGCTGAAATCAAACTCGGATGTAATTTGTTAAAATGCTTCTGTTAAAATGTTAATTTGGTGAGTCTTTTTTAAATTAGCACAATGTCAAAGGGCTAGAGAAGTCATATTTACAAATACCTACCATAACGTAAGACTTATGCCCCCTAAAATGTGTCTCCTAAGGCACCTGGGAGAACCAGGCTAGAACACCAATCTGGCTAGATCCAGGTCGCATAACCTAAAATCACATGGGGAATTATCAAAATTATGTCACAAAGAGATAACATGTAATTTTAATATTCCAACCCCCATATCTACAATGTTTAAAGTTTATGTAGAAGTTTAAACTTTTTCAGCATTAAACATGTTTTTCAAAGTAAATAATTAACAGATGGCTTTAAAGAATATTAAGTACATTCTGAAAAGCAGCAGTATTTGAGTTTTTAGTATGTAGCAATTAGATTTGTACTGTTATTATCAAGAGGGGAGAATCGTCTAATCAACTTTGCTGCTTTACATTTTTTTATTGAAGTCTAATAAATCTGATAGCTTCACAGATTCAGATACACTTTTGACAAAATGTATTTCCTTATGTTTCAAAAGAGGACATGCTAACAGCTTGATTGAGTACCTGTAGCACTGTCTATATTTTAGGTATTGGACCTAATAATTAATTTTAAAATCACAGATTTCTAGCTCCTGCAGGTATAAAAACATTTTAATCGCTTTGATCATTTGTTTTCCACTATTATGCAATCTCTGGAGAATTAGAAACCAAAATATCACTGTCACACAGATATTATATGATGTAGAATAAAATGTGACTTTCAAAGAGATATATATGTACATTATATACAAATTAGCACTAATAAGCAGCATTTAAGATATGTGCATATATAGAGGAGCATAGTTAAGGCAGAATTACCTTGCATTATTGCAAGCATTACTGTAGTGGTAAGTAGATTTAGATAAATTTAAGATGGTGTCTAAACTTTACCAGATGGATTTGAGAGTTTGGCAAGATGCTTACATTGAGCTATTTATTATAGAGTGATTAGTGATTTTTAATTTCTTGACAATCTTGTGCCCATTTGTAGAAATGTCATGTAAATTATTTCTTATCTTATCTCTCCAAAAACACTACAATATCTCCTTTGGTGAAGCATTTGTGTTGAAGACGGCCATCAAGAGGACATGACCATTTAGTGGAGCTAGGAAATTATGGAATCTTGTCCCCTTCCCGTCTTTGGAATGTATGTTCCACCCGCTGTTTCCAAACCAGGGATTGCCTCAAGGATATGGCCTTGAAAGAGTAATGTGTTATGGAAATCATCTGGATTGTATAGTGACTGAATCCGCTTAAGTCCGCTATGTAAATTCTTTAGATTCTAGCAGGTGAGAGGAGATCTACTCACTTTCAGTCACTCAACACGTGCCTGTTATGTAAATTTCCTTTCTCATTAAGACTGTCAGCTGCCAAACTAGAATAATCTGGCTTTTTCTTCCATCTTTCCTTGTCCACTTGTCCACCGTGTATTGGGGCCAATTTTGGATTTCACCCAGGGAACTTTCCAGGTTTCAAGGCAACACACTGTTAAATCTTTAGCATATTTAGTAATCAGGTTCTTTGTGTTCTTATTGGTGAGTCTTAAGGGTTCTTTGTATATTTTAGGTAAGGGTCCTTTATCAGATGCATCTTTTACAAATATTTTCTTCCAGTCTGGGGCTTGTCTTACAACTCTCTTGGCATTGTCTTTTGAAGAGTGGAAGTTTTTAAGTCCAGCTTATCAATTATTTCACCCATGTATTGCGGCTTTGGTGTTGTGTTTAAAAGTATTATGCTAAGTAAAATAAGTTAGTCAGAAAGACAAATGCCATATGATTTCACTTACATGTGGAATATAAAGAACAAAATAAACAAACAAATTTGAAACAGGCTCATAGATACAGAGAACAGACTGATGATTGTTAGAGGGTAGAGGAGTTGGGTAACTGGTTGAAAAAGTTGAAGGGATTAAGAAGTACAAATTTGTAGTGCAAAATAGTAACAGGGACATAAATTACAATTTAGGGAAGATAGTCAATATTATTGTAATAACTATTCATAGTGCCAGGCAGGTACTATATATATATATATATATATATATATATATATATATATATATACACACACACACACTGGGGGGCACTTCATAAAGTATATGATTGTCTGATCAAATGCTCTACACCTGAATCAAATACAAATTAATATTGAATATAAACTGTATTAAAAATAACATGCTCATGAAATAGTGCTCTGTAAAGGTTTTTTAAATTATAGGACCCTTTAAGATGTTCCTAAATATGTACACTTGTCAAAAAAAGTATTCTAAAGAAAAATAAATAAAAAGGCATCAACATATTGAAGTAAACTACTTTTTCTCCTATGTTATTGCCTAGAAGTTTTATGGTTTTATGTTTTACATTTAAGCTTATGATCCATTTTGAGATAATTTTTGTGGCAGGTGTAAGATCCATGTCCAGATTAAATTTTCTATGTAGCTATTCAGTTGTTCTAGCACCATTTATTGTGAAGACTATCTTACTTTTATTGTATTTCCTTTGTTCCTTTGTCAAAGATCAGTTGACTATATTTATGGGATTTGTTACTGGGATCTCTATGCTGTTCCTTTGACTTATTTGTCTATTGTTTTGCCAATAACATCCTCTCATAATTGCTATAGTTTTAAAGTAAGTCTTGAAGTTAAGTAACCTCAGTACTCCAACTTTTTCTTAAATGTGTTAGCTATTCTGCATTATTTGTCTCTTCATATAAATTGTAGAATAAGTTTGTATAAAAAATAATTTTCTGGGTTTTTTATTAGAATTGTATGGAAACTACAGATCAAAATAAGGAGAAATTTTATCTTCACAATGTTTTTCCTACATATATTTATATGATTCTGTGATTTTTCTTTTTTAGTCTGTTAATATTATGGATTACATTAATTGATTTTTGAATGTGGACCACTATTACAAAGCTGGGATAAATCCCACTTTCTTATAATATTTATTTTTTTATTATTATGTGTTGATTGATTAAATTTGAAAATATTTTATTGAGAATTTTTAAATCTTTTATTGCATTTCTGTTTATGAAAAATATTAATCTATATCTTCTTTTCTTTTAATGCCTTTGTCTAGTTTTGGTATTAAGGTAACGTTATCCTCATAGGATGAGTTAATAATTATTCCTTCTGCTTCCATCTTCTGAAAGATATTGTAAAGAATTGATATAACTTCTTCCTTAAATGTTTGGTGGAATTCACCAGTGATCCTGTCTGGGACTAGCAATTTCTTGTTTGGAAGGTGATTAATTTTAATTCAATTTCTTTAATAGATATAGACTTATTTGGATAATGTATCATTCTTCCTTATGTGAATTCTGATAACTCATGTCTTTCAGGAAACTGGTTCATTTCATCTAAGTAATAAAAATTGTGGGCACAGAGTTACTCATAACATTCTGTTACTATTCATTTAATGTCCATCGGATCTGCAGTGATAGTCTCTCTTTTATTTCTGATATTAGTAATCTGTGTTTTCTCTCTTTTTATCTTTCTTAGCCCAGGTTTAGACTTTCAATTGTAGTTATATTTCATAGAACTACTTTTGGTGTTGCTGATGATCTCTAATAATTTCTTCTTTTCAATTTCATTGATTTCTGCTCTAATTCCTATTGTTTATTTTCTTAGGCTTACTTTTGATTCAACCTGTTCTTTGTTTAAAAAAATCAGCTTTATTAAGGTAGAATTATAAGATATTTAAATATATATTGTGATTATTTGATATAGTTATACAATGTGAAAGGATTCCCTCCATTTAGTTAACACACCCATAACTATATATTAGTGAGGAAATTTAAGTTATATATTTTTAGCACATTTTATCTGCAATAAAGGGTTATCAACTACAGTTACCATGTTTTACATTAGATCCTCAGACCAATTCATCTTATAGGTGAACTAGATGCCTGGTGCACAAAATTCGTGCATTCGGGGGTGGGGGGGAGTTCCTCAGCCCAGATTGTGAGAGGGTGCAGGCCAGGCCGAGGGACCCCACCAGTGCACAATTGGGGTCAGAAAGGGATGCAGGAAGTTGGTCAGTCAGGAGGGACTACGGGAGGGCTCTAGGGAATGCTCAGTCCCTATTGGCCATACCCCAGCAGCAGCATAACCTACTTGTTAGAGCGTCTGCACCCTGGTGGTCAGTGCACACCATAGAGAGCAGTTGAAAGGCCTTAGCATATCATTAGCATATTATGCTTTGATTGGTTGAATGGATGACCAGACCACCAAACACTTAGCATATTGGGCTTTTATTATATAGGATAGCAATCTCTTCCTGTTTTCCCCAAACCCTGGCAACCACTTTTTACTCTATGTTTATATGAATTTTACTTTTATTTTAGATTCCATATATACATGATATCATGTTCTCAAGGTGCACCCATGTTGTTACAAATAGCAGGATTTTCTTTTTTCATGGCTGAATAACAACCTGGATGCAAATCTCATACTATCGTGAGTCCCCCTAGAGTTTTTAACTCAGATTTGTCTGCACTAAGCATCCAGTATTTCAACAGTTACAATTCATGTTTTCCTACTCAGGTACTGGTTTTTCAAGGTTGTTTCTGCTTGTGAGTCTCTGCTTGGGTAAACCTCAACTCCCTGAACTTGTCTGTCTCTCCATTCTTGGGAGTAGCACATTGCCCTGTGTCCTCCCTTCTGTTATGGATTCAAAAATAGTTGTTGATTTTTTATTCTGTTCAGGTTTTTACTTTTTAGGCTGGAGTGATGACTTCCTAGCTCCATAAATGCAGAACTCATGATCTGAAGTTACCTGAAAATATTCCATATTTGATTTGTATAGTCATTTAGTCCCTCAGTGATAACTCAGATCAAGGTGGGAACTATAGTTCATAAGAAACTTCAAATGTGTTACTATATTAGATATTAATAGTTAAAAATAGAATCCTATATAATAAAGGGATAATATGCAAATAGACCAAACAGCAAAATGACCAGTTGCTATGATGCACACTCACCAAAAAGGGAGCTCCACTCAGCCAGAAGCCCTGAGCCAGGTTCATGGCTGGCAAGCGCAGAAGCGATGGCAAGAGCCTCTCCCACCTCTACTGCAGTGCTAAGGATGCACAACTGCCAGCTTAGGCACATTCCCCATGGGGAGCAGGCCTAAGCTGGCAGTCAGACATCCCCTGAGGGCTCCCATACTACAAGAGGGCACAGGCTGGACTGAGGGAACCCCCAAGTGCATGAATTTCATTCACTGAGCCTCTAGTCTATAATAATAAAAGCATAATATGCAAATTAGGCAGGACGTCCTTCAGATGAAGCCAGGGCTGCGAGGGAAGCCTGGGTCCCAGGTGCCAGACAGAAGCCGATGCCGGCAGCCAGGGGAAGGAAGGCCTACTCTTGCATGAATTTTGTGCATTGGGCCTCTAGTAAGGTTATAAAATAAAATATATAAATAAACCAACAAGAAGACAGAGTCACACAGAGATACATGTGGGTCAAAATGAACAAAACACATTTTGCATATAATTAAATAAACATGCCTAAAAAAAAAAAATAGAAATTATTATTCCATGAGAAATCAACAAGCAGTGACTTTTTATATATATATATATATATTTTATTGATTTTTTACAGAGAAGAAGGGAGAGGGATAGAGAGTTAGAAACATCGATGAGAGAGAAACATTGATTAGCTGCCTCCTGCACGCCCCCCACTGGGGATGTGCCCGCAACCAAGGTACATGCCCTTGACCGGAATCGAACCTGGGACCCTTGAGTCCGCAGGCTGACGCTCTATCCACTGAGCCAAACCGGTTCGGCAAGCAGTGACTTTTTAAAAGCAGCAAAATATACTTTAGATTTTTAAAAATACAACGAATATCTTGGTATAGTAATTTCAGAAACTTAGTCTAGTGTTCAAATTACAAATACACATGATAAAATTAGATTTATATTTTAATATTAGCTTTATTAATTCACAAAAAATTATCATACAGACAGGATCTTTTTTCTCATACACCCGAGCTTCCTTGCCAAAAGAAAAACAATGAAATACCAAGAGACCCCATCAATGAAGATATACATTTATTTAATAATTTTATTAAAAGATGGAATTATAGCATTTTGTGCTTAAATATTGCTCTTTAGAATTATGAGCAAGATACATATATTGCAGTTTTAGAAGGGGAAGTTACTAAAACTGGGAAACCAATAGATAAAATGAAGTGCTCTCTCTCAAGAGGTATTCAGCATAGAGTAAATGGCCCCAATCTTCTCACAGAGAAGATCTGGGAACTGTATGAGGTCCTATTTTTACTAACAGTTTTATATTATAATGGACAATTACAGTTCAAGATCTGAAATGTTTAAAACACTTTATATACTTTATATTTTAACTAACCTTGCTACATAATACTATGCATAGTAGCATATTGTTTAAATTTAGTTTAACAAATGTGGCTGCAACTGATTTCTCACAAGCCTACACCTAAGGACCATTCACAAAATGGTAAGGTTAAGGTAGTCCAACTATTGGTAGAACTATAAAAATAGCACAGCAATAAAATACATTTCTGTAAATTGTTCGCATATGTTGCCAATCTAGCCATACCCTTCAATTGGACAATATTAGAAGATTTTTCACTGAACAAACTAGACCAGTGAATATACTATCAAATGACAAAAGATCCCTAAAGATGAATATTACAGTACATACTCACATATCTAGCTGCAGCTGCTACTCTAATAAATAAATTCCCATGATTTATGAGTCACTTATAAATATTGGTGCTCTAGTCAGACCCAATAATTATTTGAATAGACACTTCAGTCCTGAAATGCATTAGTTCCTACTACAATTTATATCATCAATCAGCAGAAGACATATACATTTAAAAGAGCTTGAAGATCCTTGGGTGAAGTACTTGCTAAATGTAACCTGAAAGGAGATTTGAAAATTTTCCCCTTTTAAACTTATTTTCCCAGGGTCCTAATAAATGAAAGCTGGGCTGCTATCCAGGTTCCAAGCCACTAGAGCCTGATTGTTTTCTATTTGTTTCAGTGTTTAAAGCCAACAAAAGCTGCATTAAAACTGACAGTGCCAAGTAGTAACAAGCATACTTTAAGCATAGCTAATGTATGAACCCACAGCCCCAGGTTATAATATTTCACACACAACAGAATCTAGAGACTAGTCTCTTTGTCACTGAGTTTTATGAACAAAACATTTTTAAAAATATACCTTGCTCATGAAAACACAAAAATAGCTCCCTAATAACATAGCGATAATTTGTATTAGTTTATGGTCTCTGTAAATTTCTAGTCACAGTTCTTAACCCTATCTTCTTTAAATGGAAGCTTAAACAGAAATATATTATCTCTTTCTGATTATTTTTACTTCAAACACACATGTATGCGACTGCACGCATGCGCACATACAAACACACACGCGCGCGCACCCAGAATTGGTTCTATAACTTTGTTTCTGACTTTCAAAAATTAATAATGTTAATCATTCACATCCTGCCAACCAGTTTTGAGCAACAAAATGACTACCTCCTATCTCCAGCCCTAAACATGGAAAATATAATTATCATACTTTAAATGGCCACTTAATTTCTTGTAACTTCTATTTCTATATTTTCATTTAAATAAATAAAATTATTTTAGTTTATTAAACCTTGGAACTTTTATATTTTAACTAGAGGCCTGGTTCATGAAATTCTTGCATTGGGGGGGTAGTCCCTCAGCCTGGCCTATGCCCTCTCACAGTCAGGGACCCCTTGGGGGATGTCTGCCTGCTGGCTTAGGCCCTATGCCCCGGGGATTGGGCCTAAGCCAGCAGGCAGACATCCCTCTCGAAATCCGGGATCCCTCCCTCCTTACTGCCCACCTGTGCTCCTTACCTCTTGGCTCTCTGCTCCTTAGCACTGCTGTGGAGGCAGGAGAGGCTCCCGCCACCGCTGCTGCACTCACCAACCGTGAGCCCGGCTTCTGGATGAGTGGCATTGCCCGTGTGGAAGCGCATTGATCACCAGGGGGCAGCTCCTGCATTAAGTGTCTGCCCTGGTGGTCAGTGCACATGGTAGCAACCAGTAGTTCTGGTCATTCTGCTGTAACAGTCACTTAGGCTTTTATTATATAGATATTCCAATTTCCATTCAAGACAAAAACTGTTGTTGCTAACATAAAACTCAAGCCCTTGAGCCAGGCAAATGGAGGCTCTTTAAAAAATCTTTAAAGATCTGTGCAATTTTTATGTTGATTATTTGTAATTAACCTTTCAAATGCTCTCATAATAATAAAAATATTTCAAAGATCATATAATTTAAAGAACAAGGCTGAGAAGTCTGATCTGCTACCTAATGTTTTTGAGAATTAACATGAACAAGAACATGTAACCAGAAATAGCCAAGATATAAAACACATACTTGGGATATTTAACTACAATCGGCTTTACTTTTTTCCCTTCATTCTATTCAGTGGATACAACTCCAATACGAATCTTCAATTAACCTACATTAATTTGTCTTATGATTAACAGAAATAAATCTCTATTGTGTTTCTACAATTGTGTCTTCCTCTGTTCACATTAGGAAAGGGGTGACAATGAGAATTTAGAAAGAGTCCTTGACCCAGTTAGCACATAATGTAAATTCTCTCATTTGATTCCTTCCTGCTTTGCTCTCCATAATGTAAATATTCAAAGCCCTTTAAAATACGAAATCCCTATTTGAACATCAGGCATTTGACAATCACTGACATTTATTTATGTTTATATCAGTTATTTTAGGAACTATTAATTTTTATTTTATTAATCACAGCAGGACTCATGGTCTTATATATGTGCATCTGTCTAAATGGAAATGTCATTTAATCATATTTATTTTCTTATCCTTTGAAAAATCCTGTCCATACCAAACAAATGTTCTAACATGCTTCAGGAATCTCCACAAAGGCCAAGAATACAGCTACGTTAACTTTTATAATGATTAGTATATTAATAATCAACTGATTCTCTCTTCATTTTAGAGATAAGAAACTAAGGCTGTGGAATTTTAATTGGCAGAATTGACACTCAAGGGGAAAAAGGAAGCTGATTTTTTTTTTCATATTCTATTGTCTAGCCTTTCAAACAAATAGAATCGCATTTTTAAAAAAAACTAAGCTTAGGCTGTATATGGAGGAAAAAGAAAACTGAAACGTAAGAGCCATCATCAAATGAAATATGGAAAAATATTCTGAAACCTAAGAGCCATATGACAATGACCACTGGTAAAGCATTTGGAGGTAGACATAATACACGGTGTATGAAGAAATTTTTTTTTTAATCTCTTATTCATACAATTCTTATTAAGGCAATTTCTCTAGTGATGGCTTTGTCTAAATCTATGGCTATGAGACTATCATACTCACTATAACACATGGTTTTTCTTTTTTATATGAAGGCATAGATATAAAACTATTGCTGACACAAAACTATGGAAAGGAGTTAAATTCCATTCTCTCTAACTTGTGTTTCATTCAGGCCAAATTGCTGTTTGATTACTAATTTTGTGGTTGTAATTTTCTCCTTTGACTCGTTTAATTGATGGTTTGACAGCAGCTCCTTTAGCATTTGGTGTTGAACAACTGAACTGAGAAAACCATTAAAGGGGTCAGTTATGCTGCATTGTTCTTAGTGGTGAATATGAAACTAGGTGTTGAGGGGATCACTTGATCTTCAGGATACCAAATTCTTTTAATAATAAATTACAATGAAAATCTATATCCATTAGGAACCCTCGATGTGTACTTTTCTTTGTCTTTGTGTTTGCATTATGTAATAATATATAATTTTACTAATGTTTAGTTTCAATCATACTTTACTCAATTAATATGCAATTTTAATTATATTATAAAAATTACTGTTTTCCAAAACTTCCCTGGATCACTCTTAAATTCATATATTAAATTATGCTTAAGTAATATCTCTTAAAATCATCAGATTTTTTCTATTGAATCATTCTATATGTTGCAATAAATGCAGAAAATTGCCAAAAATGTTTTTATTTGTTTGTTTTAATATTTGATTATTTTGTTTATCTCTTCTGTTGCCTGATTGGATTTCTATCTCTGAGTACTCTACTTATAAGTAGATTTCTCCTCACAAGTCCTTTCCACCAAATACAGAAAGTATTTTCTCTTTATAGAACTCATTGGGAACAAGCTGTATTTTACAAGTATTATTAGATCTTTTGCTGTGACTCACTCCCATGCAGATGGCACACATCTGAAGAGGCTCTGTTCTAGCTAGGAAAGATGCAGCTGATGCTCTGAAAAATTATTCTCTCTTGGTGAAAAGTTAGCTTGCTACTGCCTTCCCTGCTGCATTATTAAACACGAAGGAGCGATTCCCTTAATCCCAACCATCTGCTCTTCCCCTACTAAAAAGTGAAAACATCCCCTTGTGTTTACAAATGTTGCTGCTAAAGCTTCACAAATTCTAAGAGATGGTTCTGAAATTTCTGAATATACTACAAGATCAAAACAAAATCCTAGTCACCATAAATCTGTAAGAAATAAACCAAATTTATATCACACGATAAACCAAACCGTGTTTTAATGTAATACAATTATATTTAAACTGCAGTCTCAGAATGTAAATTATTTTAGCATCTCAGTATAATATTTGCATTTTAAATGTACCCTTACTTGTCCAGACTTGCAAAAGTACATATGCTAAGGAAATGGATCATCTTCAATTCTTTTTCATTTGCACAGATTGCATAGTGCTCAGAATTTTAGCATCAATAGAAGTTCCGTTTCACTGATATTAAAAACAAAACAAAACATTTGACTGCTCAGATGAATAACAGACTGAAAACCTCTAAACTAGAAAAGAAGAGACAATTGTAATAGACCAATTTTTTTTATTTTCAGAAAAGTTACTTACATTCAAGTGTTGCTAGGCAAAGAGTAATATTACTGTGTAGCAAACTCTTATTTTCTCACAAGAGGTTTTGCAAACCAGAATCATCTTAGCTTAAGAGCTCCAAAATACTAATCAACCAAAAAGCATTACAATCAAAAGAAAATGAGTTCTTAAATTTTTTAATATGATCATCTTTTTAAAAAAAATATTAGTTATAGGGTAGCCTAAAAGTTCTTCCTAGTTCTCTTTTGCTTATAGTAAGAACACATTTCAATTAACATTAAATTTATTTGTTTTACAATTTTTATTTTAAAATTTTAGAGAGAGAAAGGAGGGAGGGATATGACTTGCAACCTTGTATATCAAAACAATGCTCTTACCAACTGAGCTATCCAGCCAGGGCTAACATTAAATTTATTTTTGTTGACAGCCAGTTGCTTCAGCTTTCTTCTAGGACACTGTCTTTGTCAGACCAATTTTCACTTCACAAAATGTATTCCTTTTATGCTTAGCAAATAATTCCTTATCACCTAGGTTCCAGACCCTTTTCACCCATTTTTTTTTTCCTCAATGACATTCCTTTAATTGTTGTCCCTGCACTGTTCTTTTAAATTCTATAACAGTTTTGAAAGTATTCATTCTTATTTAAAATGGAATTCATATAATTAGCTGTTTTATTGTCACAGTACCCAGTAAATAAAATTATGCTTTCTTTGTAAGTCTTTTTTCAGATATTCTTTCAAATTACTCTAACATACCATGTGTTTATTATTCTAGTCCATTTACATGTTCTAGTGGTTTTGCTGCTTTCTGAAAGTTTGCGATATTTAGGTAATGAGTTCACTGTGGTCAAACACAATGAAGCATTTGCCTTCTCACATCCTCCACATTTGTTGCGTTAAGACTTCAATTCTTGATATTTATGAAAACCTGTTTTCTATACCTTGGCATGATCTTTGGGGACATGTCAAAGGCTACTTTGGTATAGATGTAATTAGCAAAATATGTTTCTCTAGTCAACGTGTCAGCTTTCTGGTTGGCTCTGCCTGTCTGGTGAACTTTGCAGAAAGGCCCCTCTCTATGTGAACTATCGATGATCACCAAATTAATAGTTTCATGTTAGATTTATTCTCATCTAAACCAATTATACACTCCCTAAGCCTGTTCTTAAATATATCTATCATAAAACTGTCTCTCTTTTTTTTTAATCCTCACCTGAGGATATTATTATTTTTATTACTTTTTTTTTTTTTTGAGAAAGTGGAGGGGACAGGGAGAGAGAGACGCATTGATTGGTTGCCTCCCACAGGAACCCCTACCAGGGCCAAAGATTGGAGGTACTTGCTCATGTATATTATTGATGTTTTACAGAGAGGAAGGGAGTGGGATAGAGAGTTATAAACACCCATGAGAGTGAAACCTAGATCAGCTGCTTCTGGCATACCCCCTACTGGGGATGTGCCTGCAATCAAGGTACATGCCCTTGACTGGAATTGAACCTGGGACCTTTCAGTCTGCAGGCTGATGCTCTATGCACTGAGCCAAACCAGTCAAAGCTGGGGTATTTGCTCTTGACTGGTAATCAAACCTGAGACCTTTAGGTCTTCAGGCCAATGTTCTAACTACAGAGCAACTGGCCAGGGCAAAACTGTCTCTTAAGATAGACTTTACACCAAGTTTCTTTTTTCTTATCTCTAATCTTGGAGCACTACTCTTTTCCTAATTCGCTACTTGTCCCATGTCATTTTACCTTAAATCTGATGTTTATTTCAATTTATATATTTTACTAATTTCTTCCATTAACATATTTTCAGTAATGTGTTCTTACTCCTCCTTTGTATTTATTGTCATTGTATAAATTTTGAACCTTAACTCCACCAAGTTTCATGTAAATTGGTTAGAGTTTTCATGGTGATTATAATTGTTTCCATGTTCATAATAAAATGAGTAACGATGCAATTCTAGATAACACAGTTTTTCAACAGAACCAAAGAGAAAGTCACATGTATACAGCAATGTTACTTTTTGTGTTGTCTTTATATTTTCAATGTGTATATTTAGGGGTTATTGTCATATTTATACATCAGAACAAGTTCAAGGCCAAATGGCACCCCCCGTAAGGGATGGGGAAGCACATGGCTGGCGCATAAGGAGGAGCAGTGTGAGGTTCCGGAGGCAGATGTCAGAAGCATGATTATAGCTGGTTAGAGTTAAACGGTCTTGTAGCTGATTATTACTTTGTTGTGCCTTCTACTGGACCACAACTACTTTCTGAATAAAATGATTCAACTAAAAGCCATTGCATCTAAAAAATTTGGCTTTTAGTGTCAGGAGCTCAAATATTATGGCAGGAGAACTAGGAACACACAGGATTTCTAAAATGAGGTTGCAACTCCCACTTCTGGGCAATGAGTCAAACAAAACAGCGAAGTAGTAAAATGCAATGTTCTTTACAGACCCCCTACACACGCACTAGCACACAGACACATTTCTACCCTTTAGAGTAGTCTCTCACTACTTCCCTAATCAAAATCGTCCCTGGGGACTCCCTCCGGTGATCTTTCTAATATAATTTATAGCCCTTTCACCCTTCTGTGGTATTTATATTTTATTAGGGATAGCATTTTGGAAACATAAAACTTAAAAGAATGAACTTTTACCAGTAAAATATTTAATGCATTCACCATCAGTATGTGGAATGGACAGGCATTCAAAGACTTTGGAAATCCTATGAGGTGGGGAGTTACTCCCACTGGGTGTCCTGCTTTTACAGTATAATCTAATTGGTCCTCTGAGCAGGTGCACTATTTACATGTACCCTAGTGTTTGCCCCAATGCTGACACTTACCTTTGCTTACTGGCCTCCAAATGTAGTTAAAAATAATCCCCCTAGCATACTGCTGCTACTGGAAGCACATGTTTAGCTCTCTGATTTGCTGAGTAGGACTGCATAAAAAAATTGGTACCAAGCAAATCTAAGATGATGCAGAGGTACTTAGGTGAAAATAGACAATTTTGCAGCAGATTGCCTAACATATTGGCAGTTCTCAAATCACATCTCAAATCAGATGAAATAAGTTTTCAGAAAGTGATTTAGCATGAAGAATACGTTATTAAATTCAACAAAAAAATGTTCATGCAGATCTACTGGCTCTCATTGCTGCTTGCCCGCCATCTTCCCTCGTGCAACACTGCTATCATGAACTTAACTGTCAGTGTGGAGTGAGCACTCTCCCTCCAATCAACTAGTAGGCATGCTCTGTAGACATCATCTCTGCGTAATTAACCACAGGTAGGTCACCTTCCTGCTCTATTGAAATCAAAACATCCGTTTTAAAATATTTTTTTTCTATACATCATCAACAGTGGTCGTCAGACTTTTAACCAATGTTAGCATCTTCTGTTACTTGAATTTGCATTTTTGGTAATATTTTATGGCAATGGCATTAGATTACATGAAGGATGCATTATTTACTGTGACATATTTTATTTCTGAAATAAGTCAGCTATGGAATTTACAAATTACCCTATTCTTAAGATTTTGTCATTGAATTGAGATCCATTCACCAAGTTGTATGCACATGCTATTTCTCGTTATCATTGCAGGTATCTCCCAGAGAGGACGCTTCATGGGTAGCAAATAAGCCCATGAAGTAAAGACAGCCACTTGGTACCAGATTAAAGTGGGGGCATAGGGTACAAAGAGATGTGAACACTCAAGGATCATAGGAGGTGGCTAGTAGTGTCACCAAGAATTCTAATCTGGCCACTTTAGTATGTGGTCAGTGGCAGGGTACATCAGGGCCATTCCTCTTAAGAATATAAAATCTGAATTCACAACTTAAGACATTTCATTTAGTATATGGGTGAGGTGACACCCAGCTGGATTCTTTAGTCCATCGCATAATACATAATTTAGGAATACACCCTAGTTTTACTGGAGCTAATAATTTCTTTCTGTATGCTCACTTTTTTCATGATGGATTAATAATGTCTGCTAGGAGTAGCTGTATTCTTGTCATCCTGGCCTTGGTTTATGTCTAATTTCCTATTTTTTCCCCAGAGATAAACACGTAGTAGCTTCCTCTGATAACACAATTTTGGCCAGGCTCGACCCTAGCCACTTTATATACAAGCATTTTTAATCCTCACGATTCCCAATAAGGTAGGTATTACTAAACCTATTTTCAGAATAGAAAACTAAATCTCAGCAAGATTTCTGTACTTAAGATTAGAATTTTCATTTGTATGGTACCAGAATCACTCTATCACAATGAATCCCATGTGTTATCCATTCTTCATTGCGCCTCACCCTCATGTACTGGAATCTCCATTTGTCAAGCCCCCTACCTTTTGTAGGGTCATAGTCATGGTTGTCTATGGGCTAAAAGTAGTTAACTCCTGACATAGTGGAAAGCCATTAGGCCTACACACCAGAATGTGAAGACTATTTTGGGTTACTTAGTTGGCATGATGCTTGAAAAACTTTTCTATTTTGTAATAAAGTAAAGTTATTCAGAGATGATACCAAATATTGAATTATCAAAATGATCTTAGATTTAGAATGTAAGATATTATTTATTGATGTTGTGTGGACAATTTTGGGGATATGGTATATCTGTACCTTTTGTTTGGCTTAATTAATAGATGTGGGCTTAAAATAATCATCTTTGTATTGTTTTAATTGATATTTGTACTTCCAAAAATAAATTTTATTTTCGGCTAATGTAAATATTGAGATCTCTATAACATTACATAACTTCCATATCTTTTATAACAAAATCTAAATGGGAAATAACAGTTTTATTATGAAATATTGTGTTTGTTCTTATCTTATTTTACTTTTTCATTCACATTTTCTTTAAGAGAAATAGATTTTATTTTGCATAGAAATTCTGTGTGCTTTCTTCTTCTTCTTTCTTTTTTTTTTTTTTTGCTATGAATTGCTTAAAACTTGGTTTATCCTGGATAAATGGAGAGTGATCCACCCTAAGAAGTCTGTGAAACAGTTTTGTCTCAGCAGGCTCCATTGTGAAAGCCCAGCATGAGCAAGGGGAGGGTGAGATAGGCCATGCCTGAGCAGACTGCTGCCGTACATTTTAAATATTCATTAATTACTACCAGTAGGTTTGGGTAAAATACTGGACAAATGTGAACAGCAGGAACATCAACCACACTTTAATTAGTGGTGGCTCCCCAATAAACAAAATCACAGATTGTAGAACAAAATCCCTAGAAGGAGCATGGCTAGGTTTAGTTTTTAGATGTGATTCTTTAAGCAGTATCATATCCATTAAATGAATGGTATCATTTGTGTTTATATAGCTCAAGTTTTACTAAGAGTTTCCACACACATATTATCTCATTTGATCTTTACAATAGCCCTGTGGGGTAAACAAGGAATGTATTTTTCTTCTCATATTATAAAATCATAAGACTCAGCTTCATTAAGCAACTTACCCAACATGGTAATGAAAAGAATCAGGATTCAAACTCATATCTCAAAACTCCAAATCTAATACAATGCATTATTCTGGTTTTGGTATTATCTTTAAAAATCAATTGTATTCTAAATACAGATACACAATAAATCTTGATAAATTTCTAAAATCACTAAATTTGATTGGACTAATGGTTCTTCAAGTTTATTCTCCAAAAAAGCTTAAATTTAATTGATAAAATATTTAGAGCTCCTACAAGGAATTATCTTAGAAGCACAGCTTTGAACTTCTGAGATAATGGTACAAAATCACAGGTTTCTGAGAGCTGAAATGTAACTTTCAGACATTACAAGCAGAGCCAGTCTCTCTCAGAACCCATAAAAAATTTAAAATATTGTGCATTCCTCACCAAGGACACCATCCTGTTTCTTCACTTGCCTTAAAATAATAAACAAAACAAAACAGAATTTTGGCTATATGAACATCTGAATAAAAAAAGAGGTGTTACTTTTTCACATAGATATAACCAGATATCACCAATTGATTGGTGCCAACACTTTAAATGTCAGATCTTCAGAAAAGTAGGGAAATCCACTTATCCCCTTTTAATGACAAATACCATAACATATTTACAAACACATAATACCATAGCATACATTTATAAACACATAAACTATGGAAATCCTTTTATCCCTTTTGATGAAAACACCACAACACATATTTATAAACACATATATATTTTATAAACACATTTATAAATTAGGTCTTAGAATTATTTTTGCATTATTATAGATGGCATAATATTATTTGCATAATTTGTTTTTAATTTTGAACTTTATATCTTAGTATAACAATGAACCTTTGTAGACATGATTAAAGTGAAAGGATTAATTTCCTAAAAACTGAAATATACAGAATGTTCCCAGTGGAATATTATCAGTATTCCACAGCTTTCTTTTCTGACACCTAAATTTTTCTTATTTTTGTTTAAATATGTAAGGCCCTTAGAACTAGACCATCAAATATCATGACTGATGTGTATACATCTCATTGTGTTTATATTTATAAAATACTGGGTGATCTTTAAACTAAATGTATCCTAAATAAAAATAGCTCCTCAATTATGATAAGAAATTAAAATTATTTCTGGCTTATTGCAACTTCTCATGTTTTGTCTTATTCGATTAGTCTGTTTATTTTTAATCCCAATACATTACCGAGTAACTCTTTAATAACAGCTACAAATTAAATACTTTCGTTTAAAGTTCATCTTAACCAGACTATATACCTAAAACTTTTGCTTCACCTTTCTTTGAAATCTAAATACTCATGAAGCTCACTTACCACTTGCTAATGTCTAATTGTCTTTATTTGGCCCTATCTCTGTCTAGAAATGTTCAGGTCATTATCAAGGAACTTGGAAATAAAGAGATGATAGCCCAGCTTTCTACATAGTCACAAGTTTATTTGGCTCCAGGGATTATTGGGCAAGCTCTCAACTGTTATAGGGTTCAATTCTAAAATCTTCTTAAATAAAAGGTTATTAAACAAACGATTTTGTCATCGTATTGCAAATACAGAAAATAAGTCATTCTAAAAATAACTACATTTCTGGAAACATGCTTTTTCCTCATCTATTCTTTCAGTCTCTGTTTCATAAATTCCTAATCACCCTCAAAGACCTTTCCTTTCTTTGAAGACATCCTTGAATTCTTTAGAAAGGATTTGTTCTAATTTTTACAAACCTCTGCTGGGCACTTATGACAAGAGATTAATCGTTTTACTTATATAAGTCTCATCCTTTAGATATTAGCTTCATTTCTTAAAGGGATGCTTTAAATATCTGTGTACAATATGTAGTCTCTTCGTGATTTGTTGGTTGGTCTAATGAATGAAAGAATGCAATGAAAATATTTTATAAAAGCATTCAAATATGGATATTAATTGCTACTTAAACAGATTAGATAAAATGTAAACTCATACAATTAAAATAATTCCAGAAAAATAAACACATTTCAAAAATGTATTGTGAAAATAAATTATATTTAAAAATCTATGGAAACATCCCACATAATGATGATTTATGTCCCAAGTAAACAAGTCAACAAGTAAAAACAAAGTAAAAACAAAAATCATTCTGGGTATACTATATAATAAACAACTCTCTTAAAATGCATGTGCATAGAAATCTACACTTTTATAAATGGTAATGAATCTACATTTAAAAGTAATAATAATAGTTGAGATATTCTGAGTACCTCCCATTGGCCAAATCTTATCCTAAACAACTTTACGTTTTGTCAATGACTTAATTCTCACAAATAAAATAGTATTCTAACACAATACTATGATAAACAAAATTTTAGACATTTACAACATTTTTGTAATTGGATTTGCTACATATTATAGTTTAGCAAAAATATAAATTCATTAATGAAATAATATTAGAAAAGCCACTTGATAAATTCCGATTTATAAAGAGTCTTATTTGATACCAGGAAAGACAGCAAAAATAGGTCAATATTTAGGTCAATTATACCAAGACCCTCCCTGGAATAAATCATATCTATATTTGAAAAAGGAAATTTGATTAGTAATTTATTCAATGCTAATTAGTTTGTAGCCACAAGCCACCTTTACCACCCACATCACCCCTTCATTCCAATACCTTTGGGTTGGTTCCATTCTTATTCTGAATGTTGTTTAACCTAAAATGTCTTTAGGGGATAATTTTCTAACCACCTTTAAACTACCACCCACAGTTTCTCACAAACGAAGATGCATCAGAGAAGTTCTTTTTTCTGTTTCCTAAGTGGAACAAAGGAAATATCAAAACATAAGTGACAGGTAACTTTAAACTTTCTACTGGTGATGTTATTGTTCTACACTTAAAATGGTAAATTACTACTAAATTATGGTTGATGGCAATGTAGTAAACAATTGAAATGATTAAAATAGGTCAATAATAACCTAAACTATAAAGCTCCCCAGTTTTAATAATTTCATATAACTAGTAGTATAAACAGAAAAGATAATGGTACTGATTATTCGTTTTTCTAAAAATTTAAATGTAAAGCCATTGACAAAGATATATCTGAGTGGAAATATGTATTTGTTCAAGGTATTTGTAGACCAATAGCTCAGACTGATGACTCCCTCCCATGTTTAATGTAAACATATACATATACTGTGGCATGTATGTATGCACACATAATCATGTGCACACACATGCATAAGTAACATAAATATCTATACTAATAAAAGGGTAATGTGCTAATTAGACTGGCAGTCTTCCAGACGTCCTTCCTGACAAAGTCGGGGCTGGACGAAGCTGCCCGACCCTGGTCCTGGGTGCCTGCAGCTGGCCAGAGGGAGGGAAGCCTGGGTCCTGTGTGCGGGGACGAGGCAGAGGCAGTTAGGGGTGATCAGGCCAGCAGGGGAACAGTTAGGGGCAATCAGGCAAGCAGAGGTGGTTAGGGGTGATCAGGCAGGCAGGCAGGTGAGCAGTTAGGAGCCCACAGTCCCAGATTGCAAGAGGGTCCTGATTGGTCAGGGTGCAGGCAGGGCTGAGGGATCTCCCACCCCCGTGCACGAATTTTGTGCACCGGCCTCTGGTATTTAGATAAGTTGGAGACATCACTTGAGCCCATTTTTGTTTTATTTGCACAGGGACATCCATTATTTTAAATGCAGGAATTGAGTCTTATTTTATAGTATGACTTCAATAATTTCAGTAATGTAATTTTTAAAATAGTCTTTGTTTATTGAAATTATCTTTAAAAATCTCATATATTAAAGTTGTGTTATGTGTGAACTTCATTTTGTAAATAGGGCATAGTAAAATATTTTCTACATGAAAAGTGTCTAGCATCTGATAGAGCTTTAACAACTGCCTTATTGTGAGGCTGCACTGACCTAAAACATTTGAAAACATTTTGTTTTTACTGTATTTGCTACAATGTGACATCACTTTCTCATTTCCCCACTAGGAGAAAGGTCAGGCACCCCCATCTGACAGATGTAAAGACTAAGACAGCAAGCAGAAAAGAGACTTGTCAGCTAGTTGAGTCAGAAAAATGGCAGCGTCTGTTTACCACCCAGTCGTCTTCTGACAGCCAGCCATAAGTCTTGCTTTACACAAAAAGGAGGCCAACCAGGGGCTTTTGAAAAATTTTGCTAATACACAGGTATCTAGTCTAATAATGTCAGTTATAATGAGATTTTGCCTAAGCTAGTTTCTTGGAAGTAATCAAAGCCAATTTAAAAGCTATCTATATTTCCATATACCTTCTAGATTTTTGTCCTATGACATTGTTTCACTAACTTTAAGACTTAATTTTACCATCATATCCTCAAAATTAAATGTAAGTTTAATTACCTGGAATAAATCAATAGCTATCCCATTTCAGTTTGACTCTATCATTAAGCAATGGATAGTCAAGGAATTCTATGACTACATTCACATTTTAGACAAGCCAGCCTGGTACCTGGAGGATAAATTTGCTAGTCAGAAATGCCATCTAGGAGGCTGTTGCAGACACAAAGTGAGAGATGGCCTGGCCCTACAATAAGACAGTGATAGTACACCAAACAAGTGTGGGTGAGCTAAGGATGAGAAGTAAAGAAGAGACTCATAAAGGCAATAAATGCCTAGGATTCAATAGGTTGCAAAGGAAATATAGGAAAAAGATCAAAAGTAGGAAGAATGATGGTTTGTAGGAAGGTTTTACATTTTTTAAAGGATTAAATTTTAAACAGTATTGATAAGGTTCATGATTCAAACCTCTTTGCTCAGATCTATTTATTAGTTGATTTAGATATTAGCATGGGATCTAAAGGTACCTGAAATTTTATTTTTAAAGATTTTTTAAAATTGATTTACTCATTTATTTTGAGGATAAAATAAAACACAACTTGAAAGTAACTTAAAACTTTTACCAGCTATCTCATATTGTGCTTTAATGTTTACAAGGCTGTTGTTCTTAATGACAACTTGGTAAATTCAAAATACAAATAAATATAATGGAAAGGTATGAATGCCTTCACTTCATATTCACCGATGAGAGTAATAAAGCTGATACTAAAAGCAATAGACATTAGAAACTAATCACAGCTAATCTATATATGCAAAAGCCTAAGCAACTGAATGACCAGACTGACCAGAAGGACTAGAATGACCAGAACAACTGGTCACTATGATGCCCACTGACCACCATGGGGCAGATGCTCAATGCAGGAGCTGCACCCTGATGGTCAGTGAGCTCCCACAGCAGGAGTGCCACTCAGCTGAGACCCGCCCCTGGTGCCTACCAGCCTGGCAACAGCCACTCACTCCCTCAGTAGTCCTGCAGGTCTAATCTCCGGAGAATGGGCCAAGCACCTACGGACCAGTGCCACCAGCACGATCCCAACAGCACTGCTGGCCTCCTGGAAGTCAAGGTCGGGCACCGTGACTGCTTCCCTGCCCTAGATGCTCCACAAGGAAGAAACAATACAAAGGTGACCGCCAGGTGGCTCCCAACAACCTGTGAGAAAGTCAGCGGGGGGGGGGGGGGGGATCTGAATCCTGGGCCGGCAAGGGCATCCCACCGTCCGCCAGGAGGGCTGATCGCATCCTGACACCCCCACCCTTCTCGGGACCCCAGTCTTGCATGAATCTGTGCACCAGGCCTCTAGTTTTAAATAAAGATGGCATAGAACAGAATATCCAATCTGATTTAATTGAAATTGAAATTTATAGTATTCAAAAATAAGAATACAATTATCACCTCCTCCTTTATCAGCACACACAAGTAATAACAGGTTGCACAATTACATTCCTTTGCAAAGTATCATGAGTCTATTCCATGGAGAATAACTAGAGAAAGTGATGCTGATGAATAAACTTTAGTTTTAAGTGCTTGAACTGCATATAAATTTGCCTTCTGGAAAGCTGTTGAATGAAAGAACTCTAGAGTCTTAATCTATTTAGATTATTTTTAAAAATGTTTGGCCTTTTTCCTCTTTTTAACTTCACTTAACTCTCATTACAAAACAGCTCTATCCTACCAGTATGAAAACCTATTTTACAGAAAAATCCAATGCCCAATCACAAAATGATACTACGAACAATCTGTTCATTTCTGTGGCAGAGGGTTGGTGATGAGTGGTTTGTCTTCTGATTTACCTTTCAGAGTGTTTTATTTGTGCTTTTATCTTTGTTTTCAAACTACTCCATAATCATCAGCACATCTGACATTGCTAACTTCCTACTGTCACTATGTGAATGCTACTTGGGAAAAATGAGAAGAGATGAATACAGAAGGTTTATATAAATCCTGTAATATTAGAGAAGGAATTTTCAGTGGAACAGAAGAGCTGATTTGGGATACTAGATGAAATATGCGTTTTCTAAATAAAAAAGGTATTGTTTTCTTAGAAATGCCATCTATTGTCTAATTTTACACAGAGCTCTTTATAAAAGAACTAGAGGCCTGGTGCATGAAATTCATGCATGGGGGGGTGTCCCTCAACCTGGCCTGCACCCTCTCCAATCTGGGACCCCTCGGGGGATGTCTGACAGGGGTGTGGGATTGGGCCTAAATGGACAGTTGAACATCCCTCTCACAATCCAGAACTGCTGGCTCCCAACCACTCACCTGCCAGCCTGTCTGATTGCCCCTAACTGCTTCTGCCTGCCAGCCTGATCACCCCCTAACCACTCCCCTGCCGGCCTGATCGCCCCCTAACTGTTCCCCTGCTGGCCTGATAGCCTACAACTGTCCTCCCCTGCCTTAACCTGCTTACTCCTCCAAACCGGCCTCCTCTGTGCCATGCAGAGCTGTGGGACCCCCAGGCCTCATTGCACGGAGCAGCCACTGGGCCCGCCTCTGCTGTGCACGCAGCCATCTTGCGAGAGCCATCTTGCTGCAGCATTGTGCGAGGGCATCAGGCTTTAATTATATAGGATTATAGCAGATTATTTAACAAACTTCACTTTAGAATTACAACAAAAACCCACAAACTATAGGCATCAAAGGTTATAATGCTAAATTTAAGACATTTAAAATGCTTTTAATAAGAGAACATTAAAAAAAACTGTTGTAGTTTAAATGTAGCTAATTAGAACTCTAATTTGTAAGTGGTTTATAAATGGTGAATCCACAATTTAAATGGAAAAACCCACTGTAAGGCAACAAAAATGGAGAAACAATTGATGAAACATTCAGATGGGTTAAATAGACTTCACTGTCTATACAGGAAGTTCATTTTCCTGAACTTGACATTGAGGAGAATTTGTTACAATGATCTTTACTATCATTAACTTATAATAAGATGTCCACAATTATGTTTCATTTGTTGCTATCTCCTCTGGGTGGCTTTTGGGGAACACTAAAGGACTATTATAAAACACAATAGAGGAGATTTTTCATATGAAATCGAGATAACATTATTTCAAACTTTTGGTTTTGGAAGAAAGTACAACTTTGAAAAAAATGTGCAAATTGAAGATGGACTGACAACTCCTCAATTTGAAAAGTTAGAACATTAAATCCAAATGAATAAATAAACAAAAAGAGCCACAATGTATTATCCTATATAATAAAAGGGTAATATGCAAACGGACCCTAACAGCAGAAAAACTGGGAATGACTGGTCACTATGACAGACACTGACCACCAGGGGGCAGATGCTCAGTGCAGGAGCTGCCCCCTGGTGGTCAGGGCACTCCCACAGGGGAGCTCTGCTCAGCCACAAACCAGGCTGACGACTGCCAGTACAGCAGGGGTGGTGGGAGCCTCTCCCGCTTCCTCAGCAGTGCTAAGGATGTCAGATTGCAGCTTAGGCCTGCTCTCCGCTGGCAAATGGACATCCTCCGAGGGCTCCGGGGCTGCCAGAGGGATGTCTGACTGCCAGCTTAGGCCCTATCCCCCAGGGAGCAGGCCTAAACCAGCAGGTGGTCATCCCCCAACGAGTCCTAGACTGTGAGAGGGCACAGGCCCGGCTGAGGGATACCCCTCCACCCCCATGCACAAATTGTTGTGCACCGGGCCTCTAGTCATTTAATAAAATAAGACAATACTTCTAAGAGAATACATTTCATACCAACGTGTGTGTGTGTGTGTGTGTGTGTGTGTGTGTGTGTGTGTGTGTAATCAGCATTTTTAGTGTCTTTTGGGAAGTAATACTTTAAACTCATATTTAAAAAAATATCTTAGGTTAAGAAACTTAATAGAATTTATAAGGTAGGAATTTAGATATGATGTTTCCAGGGTTGTCAAGTATTCTTTGTTCTCAAATAAGGCCATCAAGTGCCTTGAATCTGCAGGTACTTTGAATTCTTTCTCAGATATGAGGACTGTATGTCTGCAGTTCTAGGATAATACCACTAGAGGGTACCCTTGCCTAACTCCTCAGACAAATGGTGATTAAATTATAGTTTCTAACAAAACATCTTTTTATTGAAATATATAAATTTACTATTTATATAACTAGTTTTTATAACATATAAGTTATGTTTAAAGCAAAGCTGGCTATCTTGGGAATATACTAGGAGGTTCACATAATTCATTATCTCTGTAATAATGCAAAGCCACTTACACAGCATTTTTTGTTGTTGTTTTTTGCTAATCACTATGGAAATTGTATTTACACAAGTCTTTATAGGAAATACATTCTTCCCATCTACATGACATAAATGAAAGAGCTAAAGTTCATAGAGGTTAGAGATGTTTAGAGCTCTTCATATTTTGACTCCTGTGTACATTTTGAGTGTCCTCTTATCAATTTATGTATTTATTTATTTCCCACTCAAGGTTAGTTTTTCATTGATTTTTGAGAGAGAAGAAGAGAGAAAGAGAAACAGCAATGTGAGAGAGAAACATCGATCAGTTGTCTCCCATATCTGCCCAGATCAGGGATCAAACCTGCAACCTGGGTATGTGCCCTGATTGGGAATTGAACCCTCAACCTTTTGGAGTACAGGATGAGGCTCCAGCCAGCATAGCCACCCTTCCAGGGCTTGAATGTCTTCTTTAGTCCTAAATTCGGATTATTTGCAGTTTCCTGAAAAACTTTATCTCACATATTTGTGCATACCATTGAGAATCATATTTCTAGTCCATTCCCACTTGCACTCTCACATCCTTTCCCTCATTCAATAGAGGAACATCTTATTGTCCTAGAGGTACCATCTCAAATTATGTTGACTGTGGGGAAACATATCCTGCACACATAATCCTTAAATTACACACCATAGAGTTTTCTTAAGTTGTTAAGTTTCCATAATAATACTACCAAGCATATAATCTCACTAGGGGCCCAGTGCACGAAATTCGTGCACTGGGTGTGTGTGTGGGGGAGTGTCCCTCAGCCCAGCCTGCCCCCTCTCACACTGGGAGCCCTCAGGCGTTGACCCCCATCACCCTCCAATCGCAGGCCTGGGCAGGGGACCCTCATTTTCCCCCATCACTGGTTCTGCCCCCAGCCCAGGCCTGATGCCTTGGGCCCAGGCGTCAGGCCTGGGCAGGGGACCCCCAGGCCCCTCCGATTGCTGGCTCTGCCCCTTGCCCAGGCTAGATGCCTCGGCCAGAGGTGTCAGACTTGGACAGGGGACCCCCATCTCCTCCCGATCACTGGCTCTGGCCCCCGCCCAGGCCTGAGGCCTCTGGCCCAGGAATCATGCCTGTGCAGGGGACCCCCATCTCCCTCTGATCGCTTGCTCCACCCCCCGCCCAAGCCTGACGCCTCTGACCCAGGCTTCAGGCCTGGGCAAGGGGACCATCATATCCCCCCAATCCCTGGGTCAGCCCCCCACCCAGGCCTGATGCCTCGGCCAGAGGAGTTGACCCTCATCACCCTCTGATCACCAATCACCAGATCGGCCCCTTGACCAGGCCTGAGGCCTCTGGCAGAGGTGTCAGGCCTGGGCAGGGGACCCCCAGCTCCCCGTGGTTGCAGGCTCCACCCCTGCCCAGGCCTAATGCCTCTGGCCGAGGTGTCCAGCCCGGGCAGTGGGGACCTGCAGCTGCAGCAGCCCCGCGATCGCGGGCTCCGCTTTAGGCCCAGGCAAGAGACCCCTAGCTCCCAGGACTGCCAGCTTCGACCGTGCCCAGCTCCCATCGCTGGCTCCACCACTACTTCCTGCTATCACTGGCCAGGGCGGAAAAGGCACCTGATTCTCCGATCATGGCTGGGGGGCAGGGCAAAGGCAGCCCCAGGGCTGCCTTTGCCCTGCCCCCCAGCTCTTAGCTCCCCCCTGGGTTTCTGATCACTGTCAGTGGCAGGGGGCTTCTTCCTGCTTTCCCTTTCGCCTCCCTGCATTGTGCCTACATATGCAAATTAACCACCATCTTGTTGGCAATTAATTTGCATATAGCCCTGATTAGCCAATGAAAAGGGTAGCGTCGTACGCCAATTACCATTTTTTCTCTTTTATTAGTGTAGATATAATTAATGCAACATATCTATATCATGTCAAATATATAGTCACTATTATCTCCATTTTTCTTGCATGAAAAACTGAGCAAGCTATTAGATTATCAAGTTACTAACAATAATTTTTAAAAGTATATTTTTGGCAAGTTAAAGTTTATTAGTTCAAGGAGTCTAATAAAAAATAAAGTGAGAAAAAGAAAAAGATGAACTTATTGGTACTTGTAAAAGAAAATTTCAGGAGTAGTCATTTAACAGCTGCCTACATCCAGACAGTATGCCCTTTTCTTCCTCACGGTTTCTGTTTCATACCCTGGCTAGCTCTGGCAGAAAAGAAAGGGCTTTTAATGATTAAAGAGTTAAATATCCTCGCAAAAGGCAATTTTAAGAAGAGAGAGACTCTCACTCCTCTAGCATCCATTTAATCTCCATGAAAGACTCTAGTCCAGCTTGGGTCATGGGTCCTCCATCTGGAGAAAAGGATGAAGCTCCAGCATCGTCTCGGTCAGGGCCAGGTGTCCTGCCTGTGACCAGGGGTCGTGCAAAGTATACTCATGGACCACTTCATTAGAAACACCTGGCGTGAGTGAGAGCAGAAATCTCCCAATGTGTACATGTGGCTTCTCATAGCAAAACTAAGAGATAACTACTCTCATGCAGAGCTAAAGAAATAGAAAATGCAATTATGGGCTTTCCTGTTGAGCATACATTTTCTTTTGTACAGTTACCAAGTTGGATTTTTTGTTTAACTTGGGCCTATTTGAATGTCTCTATGCTCTAAATGAGATGAAGCCACTAAGTCCTTGAAGGGTAGTAATGCCATGGGAAGCTGAACAGTTTGTGGGTTCGGTACATGATTCAGGCGGGGAACACTTTTTGCAGATGATCCTGCCATGGAGACATAGTAGGAAGACATTCTTGTGACTTTGCACCATTTTACGGAATTGGAACAGTGTAAGGGACTGACAGCAAGTGGACCCAAAATGAAGAGAATAAACCAAGTTGCTAAGGGCAAAGCATACTTACAGACTAAAATCCTCATTAGCAGCACAAAGCTAGAAGCCAAATTTCTGCTATCTTGGTAGTACCCCAGCCAAGGACGCACTAATTAGACAGGGAGATAAGCCGTGTTGCTAAAGCAAACCCATCCTTTGTTTATGATTAGGCACGGAGTGACAGTGCTGAGTGAGCATCAAGGTCCAAACTCCCATTCTCACAGAAAAGAGCAAGGGGGTGCCCAAGACTAAAATGCCCGCCAAGAGTGAGCACCAGAAATAAGGGCTTTGAACTTCAACTGAGCAAAGTCTGACCCCCGCATAGGTAAGGGAACTAGGTACAGTGAAGTGCAGGGGTGCCTAGTGTGCTGAAGCGAGATATTTTATGGCTACACCGAGGCAGAATCTGGAATCAGTGCTGGGGAAGCAGAAGCTGAACTTTAAAACTAGGACTTACTTCTTGTGGAAGTTACTGCTATAGACTTTTTTTCTTGTTTGTAATTTTTCTAATTTTTATTGAATCTTTTGGGGTGGCATGTCTTAATAAAAATACATAGGTTTTAGGTGTACAATTCTATAATACATTATCAGTATATTTTATCGTGTGTTCACCACCCCAAATCAAGTCTCCTTCCATCACCATTTATCCCCTCTTTACTCTCTTTTAACTCCCCCCACTCCCTTTCCCTATGATAATCACCATACCATATCTGTTCTATGAATCTTATTTATTTATTTTCTTTGCTTAACCCCTTAACCTCGCCTTTGACAACTGTCATTCTATTCTCTGTATCTATGGGTCAGTTTCTAAATTCTAGAAGAAAACAGGCAGTAAAATCTCAGACATTTCTCATAGCAATATTTTTTTCTGATATATTGCTTCAGACAAAGACAAAAGTAAACAATTAGGGCTACACAAACTAACAAGTCCTTGCCCAGCAAAGGACACCATAAACAAGTGAAAAGACTGCGCAGCAATGGGAGAACATATTTGTCACTGATACAACTGATAAGGATTAATATCAAAATTTTATAAATAATTTATAAATCTCTACATAGAAAATAAACAATTCAATTAAAAAATGGGCAAAGGACCCGAATAGAAACTTCCCAAAGAGGACATACAGATGACAAAGAGACATATGAAGAGATGCTCACCATCACTAATCATTAGAAAAATGCAAATTAAAGCCGTCATAAGATATCACCTCACACCTGTCAGAATGGCTGTCATCAATAAACCAACAAACAAGTGCTGGAGAGGATGTGGAGAAAGGGAACCCTTGTGCAGTGTCAGAGAAAGACAAATACCATATGATTTCACTCATACCATATGTTGCATCTAATGAACAAAATACAATAGGCTCTTACCTGGTTTCAGTGATATGGTGGGGATTGTGGGGCCTGGTCCCTGTGAGTAGAAATGTCATACAGAGTGGTACAATAAAATGACTAGACATCAACAGTCACAGAGGTTCTGAAAAGGGTAAAGCAGGAACAAGATCGGATCGACTTGTAGGGTCTCAGCAAGCCACTGTGAGGGTCATAGTTTCATTATAGATATCTTGGATCTGAACTCTAATCCAGCTATTGCATTTTATGCACAAAATGTGTACAAGAAAACATACCCCCAAAAAAACACATATTTATGCAAGATCATAACCTGAATTAGAATTCAAAGATTTCTAATCCAGTAACGTTCACTATATCATATTACTTATAGATAGTAAAGACACAATCACTAAGTTCATACAATTTCCTACATTGTATGGTTACTGACATTTGGGTTATGAATTAAATTACAACTATTGTCTCAATTAACTCTTTGCCATTTGGGGCAATGGGATCTTTTCCATTAAAATATTTTATGTGCAAAAACCTTGCCCTGAGTCAGGCCTGTGAACCAGTCAGAGCACCAAGGCAGGCGCATGTGACAGTGTGAGGGGAACCAGCTTTTGACAAGTTTGCACCGAACGTGAGTATAAGCTGGTAGTTCTTGGCTCAGGAGGCGTTGGAAAATCTGCTGTGACTGCACAGTTTGTTCAAGGATTTTTTTTGTTGAAAAATATGATCCCACAATAGATTCTTGAAGTTGAAGCAGATGCGCTCAGTGTGTGCTAGAAATCTCGATGCTGAAGGAACGGAACAGTTTACAGCAACGAGGGACTACATGGACAACAGACAGGGCTTTGCGGTAGTTTATTCCATCACAGCTCGGTCCACATTTAACGAGTTACAAGGTATGAGAGGACAGATTTTTCTAGTTACAGACATTGATGATGTTCCAGTGATTCTGTTTAGTAATAAGTGTGAAGCGGCAGACAAAGGAGTTGCAGGAAAGGAACGAGGTAAAAATCTAGCAAGACAATGGAACAACTCTGCATTCTTAAAAATCCTCTGCAAAATGAAAACTAAATGTTAATAAGATCTTCTATGACCTCGTGCAGCAAATTAACAGGAAAACTCCAGTCCTGGGAAACCCAGCAATGTCATTGTGTCAGTTGCTTAATATCCTCAGTGCATTGTAGCTCTGAGCCAAGTCTGGAGAACGGCTGCCCAATTAAACAGTGCCAGCCTGCCAAGGCTGCCAAACCTACCAGCATCTTAAACGGACTTTCTGGGTGGTGCCCTCCAAGAGGCAGGCAAAAGCCACTACATCAGTGTGCACATTCTAATCCCTTTCCAGTCACAAGAGAGAGGGCTTCTTATAGACAGTCCTAGAGCACGCAGCTGGGAACACCAGAGGCTGCCATCCACTCTTACTGCTGAGCGGAGTGCTCCCCCACAAATGTGTACGTGTATGGGAATGGAGTACCATATGCTTGAACATGCCCGTACTTTGCATTGAGAGTGCAGTAATATAAATCCTAAAAGCATGAGCACTTCAGCATAATAAGAGAAAGTCCAAAGAGCTCCTATATACACTACTCCAGATAACTTCACTTCCTTGATAGTTGTAGCTTATTGTAAATATATATATATATATATATATATATATATATATATATATATATATGAAAATCAAGGTCATTACCATTGTATTATACAAAAAATGCTTTGATTAACATAGCTATAATTTTTTTAAACTGTATACAGTGATCTTGTCTTTACAATACAATAGTCCTTTCAGTATAATGTCTTACATTAAAGACATAGCCTTTAATAGAAGTTGGGAAGCAAACATGCACATTTTCAAATCTCTTATTATATGTTTCCTTTTTGTTGACATAGGGGGCAATATTTATAGTTGTGTGTACAGTGGTGGTCTACAACAAGAAGTGTATATTTTCAAACAGTTTTTAATGTTTTAACAATTTTTGTAAATCATGTTCCAGCTGCTGCAGCTGTAGCTTCTCATTGCGAATCCCCTGCTTGCTGACATAAGTATATTTGCAATATGAAATATACAGGATTGGCATTTTTGCCTGTTAGCGATTGTTTCCCATGTGTAACATTTTAGTTGAGATGTTAAGTGATGGACAAGTTCGGTGGGTGTGAATGTGGGCAGTGATTTTAAACATGTGTAATTGGTCCCAATACCCAAATTGCAGTAACTATTGCTGTTTCATTTAGCAATGGCTTGTTACTTTGTAGGCATTAACATTTGGGTGTCTATTCACAGTATTTAAATTGACCAAGCTAATTTTGCAACAACCTAGAAGTGGCCAAATGTAAACTAAAAGTGGTGCAGTTTTATATAGCAGCACCAATAAGTTTGGATTGCCATGCAAGAGCTTGCATTATAAAAAATATTTTATTGCTAAAATCATTTCATTTTATGTATACTCCATTAGAGCACTATGCACATGGATTTAATGTTTGTGTCTGCTTAAGTGAATTTAAAAAGCTATGTGAGTTCATATAATTTTATATAAAGCTTTGTAACATGAACATTCACACAAATTTTAAAAGCAAAGTTCTTATATGCTGGCTTGTTGCACAACTAACATAAACTATGAAGTTGTCCTCAACTTTGGCAATGTGAGTGGTCTTTGCAAAATATGCCTAATCTATCTGGTCTCAGGACCATGCCTTTCATAGCTGTAAACTTAGTAGGGCTGGTGACTCTAATATAAATTCAGCATACCCTGAAAAAGAGACCTCCTTCACCAAATGGTCATTGACTTACCCATCATTGCTAGAAACTCATTTACATATGATATAATCTACCAACAACTAAAGATAAAAATTGCAAGACAAACATCCTTGGGAGAAATAACATTAACTTGAATTCTCGATAAAACATAAGAAAAAATATTTTACTTTACAAGGTGATATAATAATTCAATATGCCATATACAGTTATTCAAATATATAGAACAAAATATGTATTTATAATTGTTATTAATAACAATAAATTTTAACTAATTTTAAACCACTATTTTGTTATGTTTTATTGAGAAATTATTATTTTATTGATTTTGACAATGATGGTGTGATTTTTTTCTTTATTGATAAGGTAATACATATGTGCCCTTACCCCCCATTTTCTTTTTACTTATTCACTAATGCTTAAACACACACACATACACAAACACCAAGCTGACATTTTCCTAAATTAGTAGCTTACAAAATTCAGCAGAAAAGAAAACTGCTTAGAGAACTATATTGAAAGTCTTCTTAAGTGTAACAATTCAAGGCTATAATTCTATTTCACTAAGCTTTATAACTTAACTGAAGAAAGCCATTTCAAGGAAAGAAATTATATGAAATGAGACTACCTGGAATAAATTATTAACATCTTGAAAGTACATTTATATAGATAATTTATTAGTTAAATGTTCTTACTTTGCAGATTCATTGGTAAACTTATTAGAGCTTTATGTCAAATAAAGGTCTCTGTGTGGAATTATTACTTCAGAAAGGTACAAACCGAATTATAGGGAATAACAAATTCAGACTGCCAAAGATTGAAACTCTGATTTCTAGAGCAGTCTACCAGCAGCTCTGTATAAGCCCACACTTTAACATCGGCTTTGCATAATTAGTGAGAATAAGAATAACAGCCGAAACCGGTTTGGCTCAGTGGATAGAGCGTCGGCTTGCGGACTGAAGGTCCCGGCTTTGATTCCGGTCAAGGGCATGTACCTGGGTTGCGGGCACATCTCCCGTGGGAGATGTGCAGGAGGCAGATGATCGATGTTTCTCTCTCATCGATGTTTCTAACTCTCTATCTCTCTCCCTTCCTCTCTGTAAAAAATCAATAAAATATATTTTAAAAAAAGAATAACAGTGATCATGCTGCTAATATTGTTCTGTATGTAGAAAAGTAAAAGATTCTTAAGTAGTTCTTTAAAATCTCAACTCAAGTTTCCCTTTTGTGCACTGAAACTCTTACTTTCCAATAGCACTCCACACCAGATTGGATTCACACACAATCTTGGTAATACTTTTACTGCAAGAAGGTGTAGAAGATAAATTATCAAGTAATCATTTACTCTTCCAAAACAGGTTTTATTGATTTTCAGATGTGTGGCAATAGATACTATCTGTAATGGAAGAACCAGAATTCTATATTTTTCCCTTAGATAATAAAACAATCATCTCTAATAATGTACAGTATTTCCAATCACTGTGTTAGGTTTCATATTTTTCTATACTCTAATTTAAGTCTCAAAATCAGTTTTAAGAAATGCTACCTATTTTTGTGCTCTCAAAAATACCACATGCCTGAAAAATTTCATGTTAGAGCTTGGAGAACTTTAATACTACAATATAGACATGAATTGCTCTGTGGGTCTATAAGACTGGAGCTAAATATATTACTATAGTTTGAATTTGGTGAAACCTATTAGTTCAGCTTCTTAAAATATTATTTTATTCCTTTGTGGCTCTTTATATTCATTCCTATTTATTAGGGTTTCATAATCGTCTCGCCTGGGTTTTATAAAGTAGTTCCTTTGTAATATTGGGTAGCCTCTTTTGAATGTGTATTCACTATTAACCCTTGTTTATTTAGGTTTCTGTTGGGACTAAAATTATTTAACAGTAGAAATGAATCAAACATATTTTTAGATATAGGTAGTGGACAGATAGATTGATAACTAAATATATAGACTGAAAGATACATCAGTCTATCTTTTATCAGCTATCTATCCTGAGTTTTCAGAGTACTCTGTCAAATTTTTTAAACTATACTCATAAAAGCAATGTAACTTAAAGAATAATCAATCATTTGTGTTATTTAGTTGTTCTCTGAATAACAGTCATATGTAATAAGTTGTGTTTCTAAATAATAGGGTCGTTCTGCCATTGGAGAGCAAAGAAAATGTTCTTTGAATTTGAATCAAACAACCAGTTTTACTTTGCCAATCTAGAAATGTCTAGAAAGATTGAATAATATTTTTACAAGATTGTAAGATGCTTGCAGGAGTCCCTCCCAACATTACCTGCCCTCCTCAGATCAGGTCTTCTTCTCTGATCTAAATCATATAAAAGATTTCTAGGTAATATGACTGACTCGAGTTTCTCCCACTTCATTCCATCTCCCATTTTGTTGCCATTGAAAAGTGTCTTCTAAAACACCGATAAATCAATTCATCCAGAACTAAAAACCTATGGCGACATAATACACCCAACAGAATGACTAAAATAGATACTGACAACACCAAATGCGAACAAGCATTCAGAAAGCCTGGATAATCTATGCTTTGCAGGGGGAAATCAGGATGGTACAGTCACTTTGTGAAATAGTTTGGCAGTTTCCTATAAAACTAAACATGCGGTTATGATACCAGAGAGCAAATGCACCATTGAGCACTTACTCCAGGGAAATAAAAACATGTTACCACAAAAACCTGTACACATGTTCATAGTAGCTTATTCATAGTAGCCAAATACTAGAGACGACCCCGATATCTTCCAATGGCTGAATGATTATTCTTACCATAAGATATTAAAAAAGGAACAAACTAATGATATATGCATAACTTGTATAGATCCAAAGTAATTAGAGTGAATAATATTTATTTATTTATTTATTTATTTATTTATTTATTTATTTATTTTATTTTTTAATATATTTTATTGATTTTTTACAGAGAAGAAGGGAGAGGGACAGAGAGTAAGAAACATCGATGAGAGAGATCGATCAGCTGCCTCCTGCACACCCCCCATCGGGGATGTGCCCGCAACCAAGGTACATGCCCTTGACCGGAATCGAACCCGGGACCCTTGAGACCGCAGGCCGACGCTCTATCCACTGAGTCAAACCGGTTCGGCAGAGTGAATAATATTTTAAAAAAAAAACAACCCACCACAGATAATTCTAAAAGGTACATACAATTTAATTCCATTTAGATAACACTTGTTAGTAATAGCCAGGGGTCAGAAATGGGGATGGAGGGGTGGCAAGTATGGCTACAGAAGGGCAATAGCAGGGATCCTTGTGGTGACTGTATCTATGTCAGGACTCTGGTGGTGATATGGTACCCTGGTTTTGTAAGATGTTACCATCTCATTATCTATGTTCTACTACTGCGTAAAGGTTAGATGGGATGTCTATTATATCTTAAAGTTTCAAATAAATCTATAATTGTCTCAAAAAGAAATGTTTGATTAAAACAAAAACAAAAACTATGATGACTTCACAGTGTTCCCAAAGAACTAAAATTATCTGTGTCTTATATGTAAGGACATTTAGAATATGTACTTCAGACATTTATTATCTTTACTTGTTCTGCTCTACTACCTTATTTCTACCCTGCAACCTACACTTCCTACATGTTAAACTGTGTAAAGTTTCTTGTTTATATCACTCTGGTACCACTGAGTAGTGTGAATTGTGGTCTCATAATGTGGTCTCTATTATTACAGCGAACTTTAAGGAAGGTTCTGCTCACAGCCTTCCCCTTTTTCTTCTCCAAAACAATACTAAGAAATATTTTCACTATGGCTACCAGGGAGGAGAAAACCAAACAATACATTTTTTTTTCTCTCTAAGTACATTTAACAATATAAAATCTAGTTATAGGGAAAATAATCCTAATTTCTTTATTTTATTACTTGTGCTTTACTAAAAGAATTAAGGTTGGTTTCAAAATTCATGTAATATAACAATGTTGAGTACATTCTTATAAAGAAGGAAAAATGCACCAAAGGGAGCCATTTGAGGTATGTTGCTCACATGGTGCATACTGCACACCTACAGGGGCCTTTATTTACAATGGGCACAACCATACAGCCGACGAGGCTACACGCACCAAGCACTCTTTTATATGCTTTAAAAGTGTCGGCCCATTTAATCGTCAATACTGCCCTAGGAAATAGTCAATATCTCTTCTTCATATAATAAAGAAATTGAGGTGCAGAGTGGGGATATGGCACGTTTTGGAATCAAATACAGGTGTACCTGACTACAAAGGATGTACATTTAATTCCCTAAAAATTAGAAATATGTTTGGCCATAAGCTCTCTAGGAGCCAATTCAAAGAGGAAAACCGAGTCACTTAAAAGTCACAGCATTCATTATGCAGAATAAAGTTGTTTATGAAAACCACAGATGTTCCAGGAGCTGAGGACTGATTAAGTCTGCCTGCTTCCTAACAGAAGGACAGCACTAAAACAAAGGAAAGTATGCTGAATAACATTCTTGTTATTTCCAATTGCAATTAGATGGTTATCAAATGATGCTGCAGAGATTTCTTAAAATTACTAAACGTTTATAATTCCTACTTCAACTAAACTAAAAACAAAAATTCAACACATTCAGCTTTTAATACACTGAGTAGATTTTCCTAATTTTGAGTCATTAAGGTGCCATGTTCTTCTACCTGATTCTCACTGTGGCCTGATGGTTTTGCAAGTCTCAGCCTAGCATGCCTGCCTGATCTTGACTTGCAGAGTGTTCATTTTTCATCATTTTCATGGGTCAAAGTGGAAACAGTGCTCAATAGGACATTTTCCTTTTTGAATATGCAGAGTAATTAAAAAATATATTCCACAGGTCACTTGTCCTGGGTATTCTAACAATTTTAGAAAAAAAAATTAGATAAATTTCCATCTTCTCAGTTACTACACAATATGCTATTACATAGCATTTCACTATGAGATAGTTTCACCTATTAGCAAGTTTCTAGTGTTTTCTAGAAGGGATTTTATTGTTAGGGTATTTATGTTTTTCATTGATTCAAAAAGGTATAAAATTACATACACTCAATATAGGAAGTGATTATGGAATCTAAAGTCAACTTTTACAATAAAGTGCAGTAATTTAGACATTAAATTATTCTTCTATAAATTCCTGTCTATGTAGTTGATATTATTAAATGTTTGTAGTTACATTTTACTTCACTAAATGATTAATTTTCATTTTCCATTTGACTTTCTGGAACTTACTTTAAATTAGATTTAAAATAGAGGATGCTCAAAGGATAAAACCAGGTATACATTAATAAGAAGTTTATTTTTAGAGTGGGGGAAAGAGAGTAGTATTTTTTCATAATTGAAAGTATATATCAAGGAAATTTGAAGTTTCATAAATTGGTTCTCAGTTTCTGATAATTCACCACTCACCATTAAGACACCTAAATACCATGCATAATTTCTTGTTTTGTGCTATTATTACTAACAATTTTTGATGGAATCCTATGTAGAATCTATTAAAATCAATCCTTGGAACTATATGCAAAAATCATATATATATATAGGTTTTTTAGCCATTTGCAGAATTAAAATTAAAAATTAGACTATTTTATCAAGCCATAATTTTAAAAAATTAACAAAATAAAATATTTAGCAACTTATTTTTTTCTAAAAGCTTTGGTGTCTCAAACACATTCAATTGTCTTCTATAACTCAAGTGAGCCTGGGGAGGGGGCATTTGCTGCAGCCTGCAGCATTTCCTTTGGAGCCACCTTCAGTGCTGTAGATTTTGGTGGACATTTAAGTTCTTACTCATAAACAAGTTGGAGTTCCAAACAAACAAACAAAAATGAAAGAAATGTAAGTTAAAAAAAATTAAAGATGGAAGGGATTGGGCATTCTTAAATGTGAAATAATTCTGAATAAATATTTTAACTAATATTTAGGTTTATGTATAATACATCTCCAATTTTTTACAGTACATAATCTCATTGGATTTTCAAAAAATAAGAACATTTTATTATCTCTATTTTATAAATGGGGAGAGATTAGCAGACAGATTGTCTTCTTCACATTTACACACATAATAAGTGGTAATTAAAAACCTGCATATTTTATGTTTAGACAGCACAACTATATGATTCACAAAGAGAGATGGCCTTTTTATATCCATATTTTTTATTATAGGGTTGAAAAGGTAGTATGCATCAAATGCAACGAGTTTACTTTAAAATAGTTTTGTGCTCTAAAATGCTTTCATTTATTTCATTAATAATTGCCACCATTTACAAGTCTAAGGGCTGCCCTGAAGATGTAGCATTACTTCGGCAGACATTCAGCAAATGTCACATTGCAGTTTTCTTCTTATATAAACAGAAGCCTCAAGAGACAAAGATGAAACTTCTTAGATGAAAGATTATACATTCTAAATGTCAGTCTCTTAAAATACTCTAAACCCTTTTTAAATATAGTTAATGCAAATAACATAAAATGGGACTCAAATTATTATTTTTTCTTTACAAGCAGGTTGGTGGATACATGCACAAGGTACAAAGCCAAACAATTCTGTGAGCAGTTACAAACAGTGCTATTCAGTGAGCATAAATAGAAAAAAATTCCATGGAGTATGAATAGATTGGCTTAATACCTTCTGCAATTAAGAACATCATAACCTAGCTAATTGGTTTTGTTCACAATGGCTAGTGAAGTCTTGTCCAGCTCCTAAAATTGCTAGATGTATGTCAAGTCATAAATTATATTTACATATATATGAAAATTTGAGCTATACATCTTGTGTCCATGTATAATATTTACTGTTTTCTGCTTCTTTATTTTACATATTGGTGCTTTTTGATGGGATAATTATTCAACATCTGTTTTACAAATCTCAAAGTCCACATTTCAGTGAGTTATTTCTTCACATCCTTAGGTAGCTTTTATTTATCAGTCATGAATAGGTAGATTGCTACACCCCTTATATATATTCCTCTCCTCCTTTCCTATAATCTAATCTAATAAAAGACAAAAAGGATAATTAACCATACCTCTGCTATGCTTCCCATTGGCTAATCAGGGCGATATGCAAATTAACTGCCAACAAAGATGGCGGCTGGCAGCCATGAAGCTGAAGTGAACATGAGGCTTCCTTGCTCCAGTGATGGAGGAAGCCAAGGTACCCCACCTGCCATGGCCCGGCTCTGAGCCCGAAAGCAACAATGTTTCAATTACAGAACCTAAACAAACCCCAGATACCTGCTTTCAGCTGGCCGCGGCATCAGAGCTGGGAGTGCCAGTGAAGGCAACGATGTTTCAATTATAGAAGGTAAATAAATCCCAGAATTAAAAAAAAAGAAAAAGAAAAAAAGGAGAGGTTGGGAGCTTCAGTCACTGGCCAGCCTGAAAACGGCCCTCAGCCCCTCACCCAGACTGGCCAGGCACCCCAGTGGGGACCCCACTCTGAAGGGGGTGTGACCAGCTGCAAACAGCCATCAGCCCCTCACCCAGGCTGGCCAGGCACCCAGGCTGGACCCCCACCCTGATCTGGGACACCCTTCAAGGCAAACTAGCCAGTCCCCACCCGTGCACCAGGCCTCTATCCTATATAGTAAAAGGGTAATATGCAAACTGACCCTAACAGCAGAAAGACTGGGGATGACTGGTCACTATGACACACACTGACCACCAGGGGGCAGACGCCCAATGCAGGAGCTGCCCTCTGGTGGTCAGGGCGCTCCCACATGGGGGAGCTCTGCTCAGCCACAAGCCAGGCTGATGGCTGCCAGTACAGCGGTGGTGGTGGGAGCCTCTCCCACCTCCTCAGCAGCACTAAGGATGTCTGACTGCAGCTTAGGTCTGCTCCCCGCTGGCAAGTGGACATCCCCCGAGGGTTGCCAGGCTGCCAGAGGGATGTCTGATTTCCATCTTAGGCCCAATCCCCTGGGGAGCAGGCCTAAGCCAGCAGGTGGTCATCCCCCGAGGGGTCCCAGATTTCGAGAGGGCACAGGCTGGGCTGAGTGACCTCCACCCCCTGAGTGCACAAATTATTGTGCACCGGGCCTCTAGTTTAGATATAAGTATTTATATCTAGTTATTTCTTTAAAAATAATCAATATATTTTTCTGGCTTATACATAAGTATATACATTAAAATTATTGTAGTAAGCACCCACATATAAATGCATGAGTTGATGTTTTGAAGATAAATTCATCACATATCTTACTAACTTTGTACAGTTAAAGATTCTATAAACATTTTTAAGTAAGTAACAGACCCTAGGATTATCAATGGGGACACAATGTTAGAGTGTTAGGGATGTTTGTTGTCTGAGTTAACTCCATTGTTTTAATACTAGAGGCCCAGTGCACAAATTTGTGCCCGGGGGGGGGGGCGGTCTGGCTGGCCTGGCTGCAATTGGACTGATCAGGGCTGGGGGGAGGGGCCACAGGTGATTAGCCCAGGCTAGACTCTTTCTTGGGACTTCTCACTTCCTTTAGGCATATCTCATCTCCAGATTTCTGTTCTGTAATTATTATTAAAGCCCACCTGTTTTAAGGGAGAATGTTTAATAATGTGAATGCACTTACTACCACAGATTCATGCACTTAAAAAGTGTTAAAATATTAGATATTATGTTATGTGTATTTACCACAAAAATGAAAAAAGAGAATACATCATGTTCTCTTAATTTGTTACACACAAAATTCAACTAATGGCTTTGAACAACTAATTTTTTTTTTCCGGGAAACTGAGTGATATTTATGTATTTGCATGGAATTAAACCCGTGTTTCCAAGGTCCCATCTCCCTCTGCCTGGCTAAGGAAGAAGTACCTTCAGCAGAACTAGGATTAACACCATTGTCCAGAGTTTCTGCTCCATATTTGCACAGTCCAGTCCAACAACAGGTTAGTTTAGCTTTGTTCCCAGATGCAGCCCATTGTGTGTGGGGTCTGCACGGCCATGTGGCTTCCAGGGCCAGATGGCTCATGGAGGGTTCACAGATGAGTGCAAGGAAGCAGGAGCAAAGCCAGAGGAACAAGAGAGGAAGAGAATTCCTTTGTCTGGGGATTATGTATTCCCAAATTTTCACGAGTTTGCAATGGCTCTACCCCTCTAGCCAATGATCTTTGTTCCCAGGTTAAACAGACAGGCAAGTATTTTCCCTATGTCACCCTGACTTTACTGTATATGTGCTTTTCTTTCCTCTTTATTTTTTTCTTTATTGATCTTAAATTACATATGTATCTTTATCTCCCTGTTGCCCCCCACCCCCCACACATGCCCTCACCCACACACCGTTGTCTGTGCCCATTAGTTATGCTTCTCTGCATGCATACAAGTCCTTTGGTTGATCTCTCCCCCTTATACCCACCCTCCCCTAACCTTCCCTCTGAGGTTTGACTGTCTGATTGATGCTTCTCTGTCTCTGGATCTGTTATTGATTTCAGAGAGGAAAGAAGAGGGAGAGAGAGATACTCATTGATTGCCTGCCTTCTGAATACCACCCCCCCCCCCCCCGCCACACACACCTGGGGATTGAGCCCACAACCTGGGGATGTGCCTATGATTGGAATCAAACCCAGGACTCTTCATTCCAAAGGCCAACACTCTACCCACTGAGCCAAACAGGCTAGGGCTTAACAACTAAATTTTTAGAACCACTCAAAGCAACGTTAAATAAAGACAAAAGACACTCTGTTGTGAAATAATTTACATTCATATGGTAAAGACAAAATAATGTACTGTATACAGTTAAATGTTGCTAAAGGAATTCAGAGGAAGACACTTAAAATAGTCTTGGATCAAATTAAGCACTTGAATGAGTAGAGATTCACTGTGACTCATTGGAGATCTATGTTCTGTTGACACAGGAAGCATGTGTCACTCATAATGTGCACTCAGAATGTGCACTTCCCCATGCTTCCCTCAGGCCACTGAGTCAACACATATGACAGGGCTGCAGGGTCAATAATCTATGTGCGAAATTGCCACTAACTTCATTTTCATTTGCATCTGTCCTTTTGGCTCCATATGTGAAGGAAGATATTGACTCAAAGGCTTGGACTTCTCCTACCTATTTTTTTTTAAGTTCTCAAGATAATGAGAATCAGCAGTAGAATCCCTGGTGACATCCAGTGCCTCTGCTCAGATCTGGGGTTTTGTTCAAGGGGTTATGCTGGCAGGTTCATAGATAACAAAAGAATTAAAAATAACACTAATCTATTCTATTGCATCTCTCTCTCTCTTTCAAAAATACTTTGCTTGCACTTTGAAGGAGAAATAAAACTAGTGGTTTTTCTTTTCTCTTGAAATACCCAATATACTTCTATTCAAGTATTTTTAGCATTGCAAAAAGTCAGTTTTATTATAGTCTTATCACAATTTTACTTGACTGATTTCAATTTGTCATGCCTTGCTTTAAAGTATTTCCATTTTTAACTTAATTGCAACATGATGCATATTTTTTAAAAATAGGTACATTCTCAGTATATTATACAAAAATAAATCTATATGGAATGCAAAATGTCATATCAGTAATCTAGTGGTTCTTTTCCTTGTATTTTTTTGTCTCCTTATAATTGAGTAACATCAATTGATTAATTTAGTTTTGGTCTTGTGGTTTAAGTATGTTTTTCCCCATCAAAAATGCCGTCTTCTTGCAATATGTGGAAACATTTTCTAGATCGCCCAAGATCTAAAATGGTGGTGTGGGTAAGTAGGTATTTGATTTAATATCAAATATCCACTTTCATCTACTCACTAAACTCCTGAAAATAGATATTACTATGTACAGATTTTCCTGCAGGTACTCTGCCAGATTTTCTATTGCTTCAATTTTATGTGGCAGTGTCCTTCTCTTAACCCCCAGCAAAATTTCACGTTTTTAATAATTTATTAAGTTCATTTGCTAAGTGACGTTTACATTCTGGCACAGTTGTGTTGCCTAATAATTTTCTAATATATATAGAATTTTATTTTCCCATGTGATAGTGTAGCATCAATTCCAATTTATAAATTGAGCAAGATGTCAGAGCCAGTGTTACAGTATGGCACTGTGTTCACGTTTCAAGGAAACGGATTAACTAATGTAAGGACATTACTGTCTTTCTTATATAAGAACTTTCTTAGGAAAAAATATTAAACTACAAATTAGATATTTCTGCACACCAGATAGCTTCACAAAATAGAATATAAAGTGGTCAAGCCTCTAATACAGGTCAAGTAAGTGGATTTAGGCAAGGGCCATGCAGTAAAACAGGAACAAAGTATAATAGCACATTTTATTGGCTGTCGTATACATCTGTTCTCACTTTAGTCCCAGAAAAATAAAAGTGAATAGAGAAGAAAGATGAGTGTGTATATATTTTCAATCAGGCCACAAATTGTGTAGAGAGGTACAGTATTTTCTGAGGAAATTAGCAATTGTTAAGATTATACCAGGGGTTAGCAATTATGTTACACATAATGCATCTCTCCAATTCTTAGTAGGTATTACAGTTAACAGTTATGCGAAGGTTCAGAGGACTAGTTAGCAATTCAAGTCCAGATATCTTAAATTCCATATTCCCCCCAACTATCTATAATATTTAAGTGAAGAATTCATGGCATGCTGAGCAAACACTACCCAGCTTCAAGTACCAAAGTTGACATACATTTTCTGAGAGTGTCTGTAGCCTTACTAGAATGTTGGGTTGTTTTTGTTTGTTTGTTTTATTACCTATAACCTGAGGT
Source organism: Myotis daubentonii (assembly GCF_963259705.1). NCBI lineage: Eukaryota > Metazoa > Chordata > Mammalia > Chiroptera > Vespertilionidae > Myotis > Myotis daubentonii. The sequence continues at coordinate 91,019,907 of NC_081842.1, forward strand.
ATGTTTTTTACAAAATTATCTTTAGATTTTTCCTGATTATTATCACCACCCAACCAAATGTTTTTATCCTCTCTTGCTTATTTCCTGATTTTAATAAATGAGAAATGTCATTTTTCTGAAATTGTAAAGCTGACACAAATATGCAGAGGCAAGATATTTAGAAAATTTGAGTAGAGTCTCAAATTAGATAAACTCAATGCCTGTATATTGTTTGCCCTTAAAATTGTATCACAGCACAATGCCTATCCACATAAAAAGGAACGGTATAGTGTATTTTTATTGAATGAATGAATGAACAGATGGTTTTGTTCATAGCTGTATTCCCAATGCCTAAGCAGTAGCTGGCAAGTCAATGGTATTCATAATGTTTGACTGCCTCCTGTTTTGATCTCCTAAACAATAAGTCAAGGTCTTATTATTATGGACAGATCAGGGAATGTGAAACCCCATGGAAGATTTAAATTATCTGTCCTCTGACTTAAATTTAATTTTTAAGTGGGAGTTTCCTTAGCTAAGAAATCCATTTAATTTTTAATTGGATGTCATTATTGGTGATAATGATGAAAGTGAGGTAATACTTAATATTCCAAGAAATTTAAGATCTTCTCATTCAGCATAAAACACTGCTCATCTTAAACATGGTGCCAAGGTATCGATGAATACCTTAGCTTGGAATTTTAATTTAAAGTTCATTGGTTGCTGTTTAGAAGAGTAAAAGGACATTGGAGTGACTAAAGAAACTATTGTGGAGTCACACACTGAGGCCAGGTCATGAGTAAATATCAAAAACATATTATTGAGTGAAAAAGAAAATTGTGAAGGGATAACATATCAGTATTCAGTTAAAAATTTGTATTTCCTTTTTGAGAATCTTCTATGAAATCGTAATTGTTCTAGGAAAGGGATATGCTGTAGTGAACAAAACAATTAATTTACATTTTGAAATAAATAGTCTTATTATTACGGATTCATAGTGATGTAATAAAATTAAAAAATACATATGGAAAAGGCACCACTAAGATTTCCTTCCCCCCCCCACCCCCACTGTTTTTAAATCTGAAGGAAATCTGGCAACACATTCTCATTTGGGGTTGGGTTCATGAGCGACTGCCATATTATTTTGTGAATGTTTTAAAGCTTGATTATTTTACAGGCAAAGCCATTTTAATAACCCTATTCGCTTGCAGCTATTGCATAAATGTGTGTAACACGACCATAGCAATTTGGTTACTGAGAGTTGAGAACTTTTGTTTTGGATCAAAACAGGAGGTGGTAAAAGAAATGCCTCAGTGTGAAAAAAAAGAAAGAAAAATTCTGTGCACAATTCAGCATTTGCATTGGCACTCTTGGCTTTTAGTTTCAGCGCTGACTTTTCAGTCTTCCAACTTCCTCTACACAGCGTGTCTGCCTCTCAAGTGGCAGCAACTCTCGGCTGCACGTGGGCTGGATTTGGCAGGTGTGGTGTAAGAAGTAAGCCAAGCGCTTGGATCTGGGTCTTTTTTGCCTTCCTTCATCCTTTCTCTCTTTTATCTACGTTTTTAAAGCAATATCTAGTACTTCAGATCATTCCTTGGCAACTTCCACATTGCTGGGACCCCCATCAATACGGGTGTTAACACAAAGTGACTATTGCCAGGAACTCAGATTCTGTGGCGCCAGTGACCTTGCTGGTCCTCAGGCCAGTGCACCTGCTGCTGGAGCCGAAGCCGGCTGTGAATAAAACTGGTATCCCCTCATTCACCAGCTTAGCATTGAAAGAAACTACAGGCATGTAGAAATGTTTCCTGGAAAATTGGGAGACATTCCCAGGAGCACATTTTTTTTTTTCACTTTAAGATGTATTCTACATTTTCCTAATCCTGAAAAATAAAATAGTGTTTATGCATTTCAGAACTAGCAGAACTGGTTGAGTTTCAAAACTAGAGCTAGGACACAAAGAACCTCTTATTCCAAGACACTTTAATGCCAACATGGACGTGTATATTTTTATTTCTTTAGGTGGGCTTATTAGGAGGTTTTGGGAGCAAAATTTCTCTCGATGGGAAAATCTGATAATTTAATACCTTAAACTTTCAATTTAAATTAATATCATTCAAAAATTGTTGTCGCTAAATAGAGTTTCCCCTCTTCCTATCTTCCCACAAATCTTGGCTTGTTTTCAAACTCAAGAGAAGTGAAGTTTAAATTGTGGGAGAATAAGGACTTAGGCAATAAAAATAATTTTCTAAAAAAGTGTATTGTGTCCTAAATGCTTAATGCACCCGTTTAAAACAAACAAACAAAAAAGAATGAAAAACATTTACTATCTAATTCCTTATCAAACCTCAGCCTGATGGAAATAAGTTGTGACTTATTAATTTGTTAATACATTATTATATATTATATTAATTTAAAAGGTTTAAAAAAGCACTGAGAGTTCATGTTATCAAAAAATATAGACTACATTTTAAAAAATGAAACCTTACAAAGACAGGACATATCCATTTAGATTTTAACTAGAAAATGTGCAGGATAATATATTTATCAAAGTAGATGAGTTTTTCATACACAAAAGCAAAATCTAAAAACGTAAATTACTTTTATACATTTAGAGTAAAACTATTACTAATTAGGTTTTAGATGAAACATTAAGGTGAGTTTAGAATATATATGCTTATATTTAGTATGTATGTATTTTGCCAGGTATGTTCATGAATTTTAAATATGTGATATATAACAATGTTACAGATAACTAAATAAATAGAGAGTAAAATCCAAAATCTCTCCAAAAATAAACACAAGCTATTTGTACATTATTAGGAAATACTCAAAAACATGTACACATAGAAAACATACCACAGAGCCATACAGAGATAATTCAATCTAACTCTCATCAAATGAAGTGCATGCTCATCAGTCTTTGCTTGGGCCTTCACAAGTAGGTTTGGCTTGCTTTCTATTGAAGAAAATTCATTTCTGGCAAAGGATTTGTACACAAGAGATATGGTTTATTGCGATAAAATTAAAATTTAAAGACCATTTCTCTCCATGATTGTTTTGGTTCCTGTATGATTTCCAAATGAAGGAGATGCTTTAAACATATGGTTGGGGTTAAGATGCCATCTGTACCCTGCACGGGACCTCATACATGCTAAATATTGGGATAGCTTCTCAATCAACACTTCTCCTAACTGAGAAGTAGGAGAAATAGATAATCAAGCTTTGGTTATAAAAATTCAAGTTACTATTATCAAGTAGCTGAGAGCATATAATATACAAATATTCACACATTTTCATAGAAGATATTCTAGGAAATGTTCCTTTGGAAAACTGAAATGACTACGGAACCATAAATTTAAGTCTACAAAATTCTTAATTAACTCATTGTATATTTTATAAATTGAATCTAGTAAGAAAAATACATCAATATGTTAACTAAAGTGTTATGATATTTTGAAAGCCATTTTGAAAAGAAAATTCATTCCAGATATTTTATGAAAGACTCCACATTATTATTGCTTTTCATCCTATTATTTAAATAGAGGTGCTAACTTTTTAGCCACTGTTTGTTACAAACCATGAAATTACCCCACCATTAGCAAAATTTATATTCAAAACAACAGAGTCAGGCTTCTTCCTCCAGATATATTTATATTTCTTACAATTGATTCTATCTAATGAGAAACACATGAGGACTTATAAATTACTAATAAAAAATGTGGAGTTGAGAAACAAAGAGAACATGATATCTCTCTCTATAGTGCATGTGCATGCATGCATGCACGCCCACACACACACACACACACACACACACACACACACACACACACACACACACACTCCCTCCCTACACATGCACACACCAGGGGAAATTTGTGGTTTGCATTCCTTAAGTTTAATTAGATGGGTTTTATGAGCAGACAAGCAGATATGAGAAATACCTGAAAGCATGCCACCTGCTTCTTTTTCTTAATACTTAAATTATTTGTCTTAAGACTGGTTTTGTGTTACAAATATAGATTTATTTCTATAAATGCAAGAAATTAAATTTTGAGTAACACCTACTAACTATTATTACAACAATAGTGAAATAATTTCTTATGAAGAATCTCGTTTGTGGCCAGGGAACATGGTTGTATTGGATTCAATAGTAGGTTAAATATTCTCAAGTGTCTGCAAGTGGCACAATGAACATATGTTTACTTGTGGCTTATTTAAAGTAATGCGGATTGACTTTTTACAACTAAGTGAACCATTTGGAGTATATATATCAAAAATCACAAAACTATTTTTGTTACAATACAATACCTTCTTAGTATGTGTGATCTCACTCTCCCTAATGAAAACCAGTTTGGGCTACTATTTTATTTAATTCTTAAGAAGAGCCTTAAACTGGGTTTTATATCAGTAATAATCATATTTAGTTATCCTTGGTTTTCCTAAGAGGGAATACCTTATATAATAAAGAACTAGTATGCTAATTAGACTGGAAGGTGGAATACCTTCCAGAATGACCAGTGGGAGGGGGGCGGGGCAATAGGGCTGTGAGGCAGCAGGGGCTGCGAGGGCTTATCCTTGCAGAATTTCGTGCATCGGGCCTCTAGTTTAATGTAATAAAAATCTACAGGGTAAACACCAACTTATATTTTACTATTATGTTGAAAAAATTCAAAGCCTATCCTATATAATAAAAGCCAAATATGCAAATTGTTCCCTCGGGTGGTCATTTGACTAGGAGTTTGACCAGGAGTTTGACCCCTCCCTATGATGTTCCCTGACCACCAGGGGGTAGCGTGGAATATGGTGGGTGTCGGTGACACAACACTGGCAGCGGATGGCAGTGAAGGTGCTGCCAGCTTTGAGGGGCCCTAATGACAGTGGAACTGTGGTGGGATGGTAGAACAGGTGAGCGTGCAGCACCAGGCCAAGGCAGGTGCAAGTGGGGGCCTGATCGTCTTGCCAATAGTCCCACAGATGGAAGCCAGTGGAGTTAGCAGGAGACAGGGCAGCTGCCCAGCTCCCAGGCACTGAGGGAGTCAGCCGGGGGGCCCAGCCCCAATCGATTGCCCCTCAGGCAGGCTGGTGGAGTAGGTGAGGGGGCAGCACCAGGCCAAGGTGGGATGCCAGGCAGGACTGCAGGGCTGCGAGGCTGGGGGCACAAGTTGGGGCTGCCAGCCCTAATCGGCCACAATTGGGACTTGGCAAGATGACCCCAATCGGCCCCGATGGGAAACGGGCAAAATGGGGCCAGACATGTCCTGAAGCCTTCCTGCAATCACTTCCAGGCAAGCCAACCTCCTGTGGTCCCTCCCCCCGTCCCCAGCCAGCCCTCCCAATTGGCACCAATCACCATCCAGGCTGAGGGACCCCACCTGTGAACAAATTTGTGCACCAGGCCTCTAGTATTTTAATAAAATTGTGGGTTGTTTATTTTATTTTCATTCCTATTTAAATTCTCTGATACCTGTTTTCTCCAAATTCATGAATAACAGATAATTTTCATCTTAGCTGCAATTACTTACACACACAAATTTTATCACCTCAGCTCATTCTTATAGGAAACCTTGAGACATTAGGTAACTCTGACTATAACACATAATTTCCCTCTCCCTTCTCTAAAGGGGAAAAAAAATCATAAATGTTGATTTATAACTCTCTTCCTGCCTTACACTGATCTCTTTTTCTAGTTTTGTTATGCAGTCACAAGGTTACCACAAAGTGACATGAAAATGATATTAAAATAATAAAGCCAATAATTCAGAGTAAATGGTTCAGGAGTCCTGCTTGAATAACTTTCAAATTTGTTCATGAATAAAAATAATTTTTATTGGACTAAATATATTGTCAAAATCTAAAAATTTATTCATATTGACACTGTGAATTATTTTCTGAGTTCAGCAATTTTGATGCCTGTCCTGATTTATAAATCACCATATAGTTGCCTAAGCATGCACAAGACATTATGAGCACTGTAAAACGATTGGTGTCTGATTTCTTATGCTGTTGCTCTTAATGAGAGAATACAAAATTATTCAGAGCACTGCAATTGTGAAACAAACAGTGTCTCCGCCCACCTGGAGCAATCTGTGCTTTCTCTCAACTGGGCTGAGTAACATTAATATGATGTTTTGATATACGTTTTAAGATTTAAATACTACTTCTACCATTGTAAATTGTATGGAATTTTATAATTTATTTATATTGCATGGCTCTTTTAATTTACTTTAGATATTCTAAATAGTAACATTGTTTAAGGTAAACTTATGGACATTTAAAAAGTTACAGTATAATTTTTGAGCTATATTTTTAGAGTATGTAAAATCAATAACATATCCATATATGTGTGAATATATATATATTATATATATATTACATATAGATAATATGTATTATTTAAATTTTAGCTCTTACTCTGGGTTTTAGTTAAATATAAACATCTCTAAATAATTAAGTTATCAAATCTTAACATATTTTAATATTTAAAATATTTTAAATATGGAAATACTTCAAATCTCTTTCTAATGTCTTCATTAAAATTCAATAAAATTGCAATCTGACCTATAAACTACATATAAAGCTTATATATATATATGTATATATATATATATACACATATAATTATTATCAATACTGTTAATAAAGAATAATGGAAATGACAACGTAGATATAAATCCTGTGAAGATTTAAAATACCTCATGAAACGAAGGACAGTCTAAGGGTGTATTTAATAGAAAATTATAAGGTATTTCTATGTATCATATAATTTACTGTTTTTTTTCTAGCAAATGTATTGAACAACAATTTAAAAGTATAATGTAGACTTAGGGTACAAATAAGAATAATACCAGATTTCAAGGTGGATTAATCTACTTCCTGCTTCCATGCATATCATCTGACAACATAATTACCTTGGTTATATAAAATGTACTTAGATTAAATCAATTTAAATTACACCGAAAGACCAGAAATACTACTGACACTCTACCTTCTTTTCTTCATCAGCATTTTTGTCAGTATCTGAACCAAGGCAGTTATTTTAAAGAATAATACCTAAGATGTTGTAGAAAAAGTGTTACCTTGCATTGTAAATGCCAACCAAGAAAATGGAGCGTGTGATAGAAGCAACATGAAATATTTTAAATTATCATAAGTCATCAAACACACTGACACTGATCTAAAACCAGGTTCAAACACATTCAATATTTTATAAGTCACATATAAAATACTGCTTTTGTATATAAAATATTCATACAATTCATATAATTATTACACTGGAATAACTTGTCCTAACTCTACATTTTACTTTATATGTAAAAGCACAGGGTAAAAAATGGCACACTTATATTTTTTTAAAAATAAGATCACCAGATTTTAAGTTGGTAATATAATGCTTTGAACTATGTTTTTAGAGCTAGGCAAACTTTGAATAAATTCATGCCATTTTTAAAGCAAATTAAATTTAAAAAATTCCAGTATGCCCTTTTATTTGGATACCTATTTTAGCAAAAATATGACAATTTATCACCCTGTACCTGTATGTAATACTGATTTTTTTTAGGTAGAGAAAGCTCTTTTAAACCATGTTCAACTTCTGTCATTCTTTTTTTTTTTTTAATTTTCATTACTGAGGTCGCTAAGATAATACAAGAACACCTTAGAACACAGGTCACATTACTTTTGAAATATAAACAGTGGATCAATTCACTACCTATTTGCCACATTGAGATTTTATTCACATATATACCATAATTTTCCTTTTCACTCAGAACAAATACTCAGGAGCTTTTCTGATTAAAATCGCTGTGTAATCTGTTTCGTGTCTGTCGAGTATAAAGTTTATGGATGCTTATTCCTGGAGGTAGGAAATGAATCTTTTTATAATGATGTTTTAAGTGTCCTAATACCTTTAACAGTGAGTTTACTTCTAATAGTTTCCTTCATTGCTAGGACCCTGAGACCACCTTCCCTTTTGGATGTGCATTGCACAGGGTGTCCTTGTGAACATGCAGGCTCCTGGGTGCCGCACAGGGCCTGCAGCAGAAACTCCGGCAATAGGTGCTCAGGAAGAGGCATTCTAACAGTGCTTTTCTGGGATCGTTCTGTACTTTAGCATTTGAGTACCAGTGTCTTACAGGAGAACATTATAGTTTGCAGTGGCTTATGTACAGCATACAAATCAGACAGGTAAATCACAGAACTCTAATGTTTTGTACAGAAATTAAGGCCGAGTAATTTTCCCAAGTGACAGTAAATAGTCAATGTAGCAGAGTGGCTCAAATCAGCTTTTCTCAAAATAGGCTGGGCCTGCAGCACTTAACAGTTATTATGTCTCCATGGGAAACTCACTTTCTTTCTGCATATTGTTATGAAAAATAATATCTGCCTTTTTAAAAGAACAAACACAATGAGAGATCTAAAGTATCTACTACATGATCCCTGCTGGCAAGGCTCAGTGGTTGAGCATTGACCTATGAACAAGCAGGCCATAGTTTAATTCCAGGTCACGGCATAAGCCCGGGTTGCAGGCTTGATCTCCAGTGTCCTGTGTGCAGGAGGCAGCCTATCAATGATTCTCTCTCATCACTGATGTTTTGTTTTTTTTTTCTTTCTCTCTCCCTATCCCTTCCTCTTTGAAATCAATAAAAATATATTTTTTAAAAAATAAAGTATCTAATACATGAGATGCTTTGTAAACAGTTACCATCATCATTAACTTTTTGGTCCTGATTCCAATTCTGTTATAGAAGAACGCCTATGTTTTCTTTCCTCATGGTCATTTATCTACTGACTTAGATTCCCTTAATACTGTGCTTTGTTTTGCTTTTAAAAAATATGCTGGTGAATAATATTACCTTAATTATAAGAAATATAGATTTCATAAGAGGATAAAATTGACCAGCTGTACCAAAACATGTGTAGCAAAAAAGATGAAATCTTAAAAAAAAAAGGAAACTAAAACAAGATGCATTTCTAAAGGAACACATCACATAATAAATAGTAGAGTCCTTTTCCAGTGAGACTGTCCTTCAGAATGGAGGTCTTCTTAAAAGTTTTCAGTGATTTAATAATTGCAAGATTCAGGGATTCTGGTATTTGATAACGCACACCTGTCTCCAATTTATTTTTTAAATGTCATATTCAAATATTGTGGAACTGAGCTCTAATTTTAGTTCTGCTTCCTAATTGTTTGATCTTTAATGAGTTAATTATCACATTTAAACCTCAATTCCATCACCTATAAATAAAATGTTTGAATGGTTAATGTTTAAAGTCCTTTGTACTTTTAAAGTTTTAAAATTCTATAAATGATATTTATTTAGCCACGGTCTTTTTGCACTACTTGTCCCACTAATTGATTCTGTTAAAATAACACATGATATATATGATAAAAATTTAAAATAGTAATTACAATGTACCTGCCTTTACAATTTAAGAAGGATGCTAAAAATATGAAGTCTCTCATTTCTCACAAAAGTGTGTGTGCTTATATACTGAAAACATTTAACTGAATTAGTTTAGGATTTACAGTATTTTTCTAAATTAAAACTATAAGTAAAGCATAACTCAAAAAAGACAAAATGGAATTTTCATTTGACAAAATTATCTAAAATAATGTTTTTACCTGGAATTCAGGGTGTTAGTTATTTCTCTAAAATTATATGCAAAGAAGCAACATTTTTTAAAGAGAGAGTTTAGAATTTTATTTACATTTTTAAAAAGGTACTTAAAAATGTGTTGCATTGTATGGTGACTCATAAGAGAAGAGCTGTGTAACATTGTGAATAATACTTTGAATAAGAGTTTTTTTTCTTTTTTTTCCACAAAAATAAGAAAACATTCTTTACATAGAAAAATGTTAACTGATTCTTGAAAAGACAAAATATTAACTTTCTAATTAATAAGAAATTATCTCATGCTTGGAGCTTAAAAAAATAAAGTGGGAAGAATGAATGCATTTATTTATTCAAGGAATCACTTTATGATCTAAGACAACCCAAATGAAGCGCACAGTTCAGTGGGGGAAACAGATATTAATTTGACAGTAATTATATAAATGTACAATTGCAATGGGAAATAATAATTGAATTCAAATCTAAGACTGACTCGGATTTTAGTAGAGAACATAAAAAATTATTATTATCAACTTTGGAAAAAGTCATGGCCACAAGGGATTGGATAGCCAGTGGTTGGACTAAAGGGAGCAAAGGGGAACTTAGTTCAAATGATCCTAAAAAGGAAAGAGAAAGCATGACTTTTAGGTCAAGGCAAAAGATAATCAATCTGCCAAAACCAGTTTGGCTCAGTGGATAGAGCGTCGGCCTGTGGACTGAAGGGTCCCAGGTTCGATTCCAGTCAAGGGCATGTGCCTGGGTTGTGGGCACATCCCCAGTGGGACATGTGTAGGAGGCAGTTAATCGATGTTTCTCTCTCATTGATGTTTCTAACTCTCTATCTCTCTCCCTTCCTCTCTGCAAAAAATCAATAAAATATATATTTTTTAAAATGATAATCAACCCAATGAAAAATGGGCAAAGGATCTAAATACACAGATCTTCAAAGTGGGCATACAGAAGACCAAGAGACATATTTAAAATTGCTCAAATTCACCGATCATCAGAAAGATTCCAATTAAAATGATTATGAGATATCACCTCACACCTGTTCAGAATGGCTATCATCAACAAATCAACAAATGACAAGGGTTGCCTAGAATGTGGAGAAAAGGAAATCCTAGGACACTGATGCAGCCACTGTGGAAAACAGTATGGAGTTTCCTCAAAAAATTAAAAATGGAACTCCCATTTGACCCAGTGAACCCATTCCTAGGAATATATTCTAAGAAACCTGACACACCAATCAGAAAGAATACATGCACCTCTCCTGTTCATAGCAGCACAATTTACAACGGCTAAGATTTGGAAACAGCCCAAGTGCTCATCAACAAATGAGTGGATAAAAAGCCTGTTGTACATTTACACAATGGACTACTACATGGCAGTAAAAAAGGATCTCTTACAACTTGAGACAGCATGATGGACCTGAAAGTATTATGCTAAAGGAAATAAGCTAGTCAGAGAAAGGTAAGCATCACATGATCACACTCATATGTGGAAACTCATGAATAAAATAAACTGGTGAGCAAAATAGGTCCAGATATATAGAACCATGAACAGACTGATGGAAGGTGGGGATGGAGGGTTTGGAGGGCGATGAACTGGAGAACTTATATGCATACTAGAGGCCCGGGGCATGGAATTTGTGCATGGAGGTGGGGGGGCCTCAGCCTGGCCTGCACCGTCCTCAATTCGGGACCCTTTGGGGGATGTCCGACTGCCAGTTTAGGCCTGATCCCTGGGATTGGACCTAAACTGGCAGTCGGACATCCCTCTCACAATCTGGGACTGCTGGCTCCTAACCGGTCACCTGCCTGCCTCCCTGATTGCCCCTAACTGTCCTCCCCTGCCCTTACCACCGTGGCTTTGTCCAGAAGGCTGTCCAGTCTAATTAGCATATCACCCTTTTATTAGTATAGATGTGCATAGCCTATGGACACAGACAATAGTGTGGCAAAGGCTTGGGAAGGGGGTAAGGGAGGAGGGGGGAAACAAATCTGACATCTGTAATACTTTAAATAATAAAGATAAATTTTTCAAAAAAAAGTCTGTCTTTTGCTTCAGAATAATGAAAAGTTTATTCATGGGAAGAGGGTGTGTGAATGTAGCAACACAATTAGCTGCTTTTAAAATCCTTCATACAAGTTTAGGAAATTAAAAACAAGTGTCTTTAATTTGTGATGATCTAACTTAACCAGTGGGAAAGAGTTTATGTTAGCTAGATCTGTGATTCCCAAACCTGAGAGTGTATACAAAAATCACCCACAGAAATTGATAAAACACAAATGACTAGGCCTGCTCCCAAATTTCTCATTCAATGTCTGGGTCAGGGTCGGAGCATTTACACCTGGGACAAAGTCCCAGGTGATGCTGTGTTGCTGTGAGAACCACACAGAGAACCATTGACCTCAATGGATGACCTATGGACCTAGACTTTTGAATCTCTCTCCCATATTTAAGTATGTCTTACCGAGATAAAAAGTACTTCATAGTTTATAGTACCTGAATCTAAAATACATGATGCAACCTAAATCTTTTCAACTCCAGAAATATGGGTAGTCATAGTACAAAGTAATGAACCAAAGCGCAAATGCTGGGATTAGACTACTTGGGTTAGAATCCTAATCCCACCAACACAAGTTGTCTGACCCAAGGCTACTTACTCTATACCACACTCTCATCCATGTAAGGCTAAGATAATGATAAGATAACATTAGGGTAATAGCTTCCTCCTAAGACAGTTGTAATTATTAAATAAGTTAATACATTATGTTACTTAGTACAAAGACTGGTAGAGGGTAAGTGATATATATGTTTGCTGTTATTATTGCTATCCATTTTTAATTTTGTCATTTTGTAGTAAAACATTTTTTATTTAAATTTCTTCAATAACTAAAAGGTATGAACATAACTGTTTATTAACCATTTGTATGTACTTTTTCAAGTATCTGTTCTTATTTCTTAATGTTCATCCACTGATTATTCACTTACAGTGGGGCCTTGACTTACCACTTTAATTCGTTCCGAGACCGAGCTCGTTAAGGAGCTCGTTAGCTCAAATTACTCTGTCAACTCAATGCAAAAAAACCCACCGAGAGACAGCTGGTATCTCAAAAAACTTGTTAGTGGGGACACTCGTAAGTCAAGGCCCCACTGTATTATAAAGTATATAGAAAAACTCTATTATGTGAATTTGTGTATATATCTATAGTTATTTTTACTATGCATGCAATTGCTTGTAAGTATAAGAATGGTTAAAAATCAATTACCTAAACCTGTGTGTATCATGTATGTTTCTCCAATTCCATATCTTCCAGACCAAGTTCTCCTGCTACATTTGTCTTTTGTGTATTCTCTACTTTAATATTAGTTTACATTCATTATGACTTTCATCTCACTACTGTGAACTCTGCAGGTTGCCTTGCCCTTCTGTGTGTTTCCTGGCTAATTTGATTCTGTTATCAGAAAATGTATTCCACAGATGTGAGCATGTCATTAACAAAAGACTTAACATGTGCTAATACTGACCCCTTGAGACATTCCTGCAGCTCTCCACTCAGAGGGCTTGCGTTTATTGATTACGCTTACTTCACTTTGTTTAACCGGGTTTTCTTTCAGGTATTTATGCAATTAATTTATAGGCACCTCTTCTGTGGCACTCTAACAAATGCCTTTCTCAAACCTAAGTATGCAATACCCTTTCATTATTTTTATCGCCTAAGTGAGGAGATATGCCAAAGAAGGCTATTACAATGTATGACGTGACCTACTTTTAATAAATTTGCGTTTGCCACTTACTTTATTAGACACCTTTCTCCCTGGTGTTCACATTTGGACTCTTTAATAATATGCTCAGCCAAAGGCTTAAAATGCATGAAGGCAATATAGGAAGCAAGGAAGTAAAGCTCCGCAGACATTTCAAGACACAGAGATAAAGTCAAAGGAAGGAAAAAAAACACAGCATTGCAATTGTAGAAGGATTTGCCTTTCTGTAACCTTCAGCCTGAAAATTGTCTTTAAGATCCTAGGTTATTTCTAATTTGGGCCCTTAAATTACATCCTACACATTCCAGACAGCCAGGACAGTCTCTCTCTGCTTTTTCTTATTATTATTCTTATTGTTTAATGCACTGCAAATGGGAACTCTGGGACTCTAGACTTCTCTCTCCCTCTTGAAGCCTCTAAATAATTAATTAGACTGTCGAGCTCTCACTGCTGCAAATTTCCCATTCATGTTGGCCAGGGTGGCACACATTTATCCTTAGGCAAAGCCACGGGCTGAAATAGTTTTATATTAACTAAACACCTCCGACTATGGCATGTTATCTCTGAGGTCATACCATGATATTGCTCAAGTCCAATGAAAAAGGATGAAATCAGTAGAGAGTTGAGGTAAATGTGAGGATTAAATGGGAGTTCCAAGCAAGTTGTCAGCTACTTGAAATCCAAGTCAGCTGTGATTTAACCAGGCCCTGCATGCTGACTTTAATAGTGCCACAGAGAAGGTCTCAGAGCCGCAGTCTCACACAGCACACTGCCTAAGTGATCCAAAGCAGAGAGAGATGGTGGCTTATTTGTTAAGCCCGCTTCAAAGTCTTACAATAGTCGTTATGCTCCTTTGAATCTTAAAAAAACGCTGTAAAAATGGTTAAAATTATTCTTCAACCTACACTCTCCATATACTGGCAGTAGGTAAATAATAGGGGCCTTTCTTGGTAAGTGTTCCCACAAGGCAGATGCAAACATGCTGTGGGACACTTCTCAGTGGCAGACAATTCTCAGTGCCGCTGCAGCTCCACTCCTGAGCCCTGGAGTAGAGCTTGCGGAGAGGAGTGCAGTGCCCTTCGGGCAGGCCGCAGAGCAGAGCGAAGGATGCAGGAAGAAGGCGGCTTTGGAGCCTGTGTTCTCCCTGGCCCGTGTTAGACAAAGGGTTCCTTTTTCAGCCGTGTCTTAATCTTCCTAACAGAATTAGAGGCTTTCTCTGTAATAGTCCACATTCTTGTGTACTGTATGCTGTCCTGTGGAACAAAGATAAGCTGCTTGGTGTAACTTAAAAAGAATGCACAAAGCGCGAGTAAGCGCACACCTACTAGACTCTATGAGTTTACTCTTAGACATCTGCGAAAACACAAAACGCAAACAAATGGAAATGAGCCAGTTCTCTGGGGGAAAAAATAAACTCCAGGGATTGTCTCCTTAGCAGAGCAATCATTTAGGGAAAGCATGTGAATTAATTTATCCATGTCACCCACTCTGTCTCTTATCCTTCTTTTCCTTCACAACCAATACTTTCTCTCATAATAAATAATACTGAATTTAGTTATTGGGCATGTATTGTCTGGCAAGCACTAGAGTAAGTCCACAATACAGCACCTTATTTCTTTAGTCATTTGAGAATGCTATGAAGTAGAAACAATTTCATAGGCAGAGAAACTAACCATGGAAAGTAAAATAACTTGCCCTAGTTAATGCTGCAAATAAGTGGCCGAGGCTGGCTTATAACTCAGGACTGATACCTGAAATCAGGTGCCTAGACAAAGCATCTTTCTACCTCCTCTACTATGTCCATACCGTGCAGCAATTTTTCACATCAGATTCACCTGTCCTTGTTCATGCCATCAAAGGGCATTGGGCAGCTGTTGCCTTACTTATCTTAGTCAACTTATTCTAAAAGCCAACTCTATGAATTGACTTGTGATCTCCCTGCTAAGATTAGTGCTAAAATTTCCAATGTTTATCTAAAGACTATCTTTTGTTGCTTGTTGTTTTTTTAATGCTCACCTGAGGCTATTTTTCCATTGATTTTTTTCTCTTGTTTTTTATTATTATTATTATTTTTAATTTTCTCTATTGATTAAGGTATACATGTATGTCCTTATCCTCCCCTTCTCCCCCTGCTGCTCATGCCCTCACCCCTCTGGTGTCTGTGTCCATCGGTTATGCTTATATGCATGCATATAAGTCCTTTGGTTGATCTCTCCTCCTTACTCCCACCCTCCCCTACCTTCTCTATTGATTATATATATATATATATATATATATATATATATATATATATAATTTAATTTTAATTTTTATTTTTTTAGAGATAGTGGAAGAGAGAGGGAAAGACGAGAGAAATATCAATGTGTGAGAAACACATTGATTGGTTGCCTCCTGCATGAGCCCCGGCCAGGGAGCAGCCTTCCACGGAGGTACTTGCCCTTGATCAGAATGGGACCTGGGACACTTCGGTCAGCAGGCTGACGCTCTATCCACTGAGCAAAACTGGCTGAGGCTAAAGACTGACTGTTAATCATAATGGGCACCAAAGATCCCTTACGTGCAAATACTGCATAACATGTTGGACAACGTGGAGCTTCAACTTTGTGATTGGTTTCATAACAGTGTCTGAGATGGAAAGGCCCTAAGCAGTCAGTTCTCTACTTATTGTAAAGCCAAATAACCTGTGATGAATTCAGACCCCAAGTAGGTTAGTTTGGGAACTGACAGTAGGGCCAAAGGTCCCAGATTGCTACGTCAGCTTTTGCTCCTCAGTGTCCTACAGCTTCCTATGACAAAAAGAAAAAAAAAGAATATAAGTCTTACTGAATTATTAAATGTTGCAAGTGGATTTTCAATATGTAATTACAGCTTAGGCTCTGATTTAATTATTTGGATAATTCACTTCATATTTTCTCGGTTAATTGCTGCCATCCATCGCACTGTATAATTCAAACAACCATAAATAGCAGCTTGAATTTTATGAAATCACCATGCCAAAAATTTTAAGTGCTTAACACTGAACAAATATTTGCAAAGAACTATCCATTTGCTGGGTATTATATTACAAATCTGCTATTACTAGCTTGAAAAAAATGCAGTTTTCAAATAAAATTGTACATCAAAATAACAAATACTTAATTCATTGTACCTGAATAATTTTATTTGTGTATATATATTCATCATAATGATGGATATTTAACAAAATATACTTTATTTGTGTTTGAATGTCTACTTCCACACGTATTAAAAATAAGGAAATGGAAATCCCTTCATTTTCATTTTAACTACAATAAGCTTACAAAATTAAAAAATACTTTATATAGACAATATCAATATAAAACAAGTAATAAAAAAAAGCACGGTGTTTGATGCATTTCTCTCTGCTAAACCTGCACAGAGTCTTAGCTCAGAAGTCTCATTTTTTTCCCTTTGACTACAGCTTGATTTATATAATACTCCATTTACCTTCTTTGGCCTCATTTTACTCACTTCTTTCCATTTGATTATATGATCTGTGCTTCACCAGCAAAGAAGGCAGACATCATCAGGGGGACAGCCTCAGCGAAGCAGTTATTTTAGTATTCTGCACGTCTGTAAGCTGCGCCTGATAATCTGCAATTAAGTTTATTACATCCTTTTTTTGGTCTTTTATTGCAATTAATCTTCTCTGTGTATAATTGAATGACAGCAGTATTCTCTTTTATTTTTGTAAATGCATTTGAGTGTGAATAAATGCTATGTTATATGTTTTTAGGGTATTTTACTTCTAGTCAGCTTTTAAAACAAAAGAATAATAAGGTGGGGAAAATGAGAAAGAGAAAAGGTAGATATGTTTCCTGTATCTGTTGTCAAGGGGAAAGAGAGGGTAGTGACATGATTAGCTGTTTTAATTGTTTATTCGAATTCCTATTTAAATAAAACCTGAATGATGCTATCAAAGAAGCAACTCAAAATGTGAAAAATCCAGGCAAACCTTAGTATCTCTGCAGGTGATTAATTGCATTAAAAAATGAAAGAGATGTCAAGATTGACAAACAACAGGCCTACCCAGTATTTGCTCAGCATGATGCTAGAATTTTGAAGAACCTCCTTATCAGATCACCTTCTTAGGTATGTAAAAATCTATATCCCAGGGATTTGAGCATCAAGGCAATGGAGCAGTACAGTTTAGGACATTTCTAAGAACTATTCCTCTATGATGAGCTGCTACGGTCAGGTATATAGTAGGAAATCACACTAGTACTGTCTATTTATGTGCTATTTAATTTTAAGAAAATAAAAACTTTCCTAAAAAGTATAAAATTTCCCATATGTGGTCACCTGTCTTGTATTGGGAAACTGGACAGAAAAGAAACTGGACTGAAATTAGTAGGCATTTTATCTATGTGTTCTCATCCTAATATTTTGATGTCTACTATATTGAGAGAGTATAAGACAGGAAGAAAACATGCCTTGAAAAACATAGGATCTCACAGTCCTTATCCGAAGCCACAATTCTGGCCAGTGTTTGGGATGTATAGCAGCGATGATGGCTCTGCCCAAGTCTGTTCTGCCAATATGAGGTGTATCCTACTTGGACTTGACAAAAAGATCTTACAAATTGCAAGGCCTTTAGGGGTTAAATATAGCAGACCCTTCTTTCTTCTTTTTTTCCTTCCTTTATTGTTGACACATGTCATTCACAAACTTGACTTTAGCCATTAGATATGAAAATTCATAAAAGTGGCCCATTGTCTATTATGTCCAAACTAGGAATTTCACCCCGGAAATAAAGCTGTCATATCAACTGGCCATTCTCTGGCATTTGTCTTTAATCCTTTGCTTAAGCTCTTGTACTTTTATGCAAAAAAATTCTCTAAACCAGCAATTTTTTCTCTTGTTTCCTTGCATAAGTGTATTGTCAGCTCTGTGTCCTGCTCTCAAGACCTTTCTGAAGTTTGCATTCAAACATTGACCTCACATTGAATGTGTCTTGCCTCTACGTTTAGCCAGAATGCACCCAGTCAAAAACAAATATGTGATTACTTGCCTGTGTCTCAATCACCATAATTTTTATGTTATCATTTTAATTATTTTCCATTTACATGCACAAAATGTGTAAATTTATTTCTAATTTGAAAAAAACAACACAATAACTTTTTAAAAGAAAGAGGAGGATATTAGTTCAGAGTGGAGAAATAGATGCTATCTGAACACTGGGATGCAATGAATTTTTACTGAATACATAATATTTTTATGCTCTTTGTTTTCAGCTGAAGGAGTTCTATAACTTTAAATGTGTGTCCAAGAGGCAGTATACTTGTTGTTGTGTGCATTTTGGAATCTGATTTATTTTTGTCCAGGTAGAGAACCAGGATATCTGCTGTCATCAGAAGAATGAATTCCTTGAGAAAATAACATTTTTTACAGAAAAATTTGTATATGTTCTTTTGTTATCTAGTTTTTCCAACATAAATATAGTAAGAACATTTTATCTTAAAAATATTCTTGGTACAATTTCACTGACGTGTCTCTATTGATCCTCCAGCATGAGTTAGCTGCACAGGGTCACCTTAAGTAGTTGAATGATTTGATTTGAATTATTTAGTGAAACCATAAAGTATCGCTCACTTACATGTAGAGTATCTGTCACTATTGAAGTTAGGTTTGATACACTTGATGCTAAACATTTTTTTCTTATAGTAATTAGCTAAGGGCTTCAAATGCTCCCAAATCCATTTTGTACTAGAAATAATAAAGACATGACAGAAATGGAGATAATATTTCCCCCTTTTGGCAGTAGCTGGAGGACATGCAGTCAATTCTAATAGCTGTGGCAACATATTTAAATATAAGCTTCACAGGAGAGCCAGGACACAGGCTGTTTAAAAATGCCATTTAGAATGAGGTTTTTATTCTGTCATAAGACCATTCTTATGACTCCTATTATGACTCCTGTTTTAATAGTAGTGTGTTTACATGAGTTTTTAGGATATAATAAAAGCCTTGTAAATATAATACACAGTATCCTAAAAGGTGAAAAAAGGTGAACAAATACTGGAAAGAAAAAAAAAAAAACAAACACAATAGCAATGATGCTGTAAATAGTTCTTTATTTCACTCCAAACAATCTGTAGCAGTATCTAGAACAATGCCCAGAATATAATCAATAAAGTTTTTGGATTCTAAAAAAAACAAAAATTGCATTAATGTTAAGGTAAACTCCTTAATGGGAATGAGGTCAAGTTCCCAGGGCAAGGATTAGACAAGTCTGTCAGGAAGATGTCCCTTTTCTCCTGCTGCCATTGTGGGGCCAGCCTTGACTGATTTCCTACTGTGTGCACATTCTGGGGCAAGGTTGACATTTGGTAGTTCAGTGGGCAGGAGACAGCTCTAAAGCCTGGGAGAGATGTCACAGGGCATCTTAAGGTTTTAAGAGAGTGAAATTTATGGCTGCCACCATGCAATCAACTCCTGAGAAGAGACAGGCAATCTATCACTCTGGGAGATGATAGATTATGTTGTAGTGGAGAGCAACTGGTCAGGGCCACTACACATATTCATGGAGGAAGATGTTTTAAATTATTAAGAAAATATTACCAGTGTATACTCGTTGTGGCCCTTCTATGTGTTTGCCCACTTTTTATTTCCTCTTAACCACACATATAATTTTAAGGGATATTTAAAGTCCTACTTCCCTAGCCCTAGTTTGGTTTGGCTCAATGGACAGAGCATCGACCCACAGACTGAAGGATCCTGGGTTTCATTCCAGTCAAGGGCACATACCTCATACCTCAGTTGCAGGCTGGATCCCCAGCCCCAATCAGGTTGTGTGGGAGGCAACCAATCCATGTGTCTCTCTCATAGTGATGTCTCTCTTTTACTGTCTCTCATTCCCCTTCCACTCTCTAAAATCAATGGAAAAATATCCTTTGGTGAAGAGTAACAAGAACAAGAAAGCCCTTCTATTGTGTACCAGCCTCTGATTTAAACACTTTACCTATATTATCCAATTGAATTCCCTCAATAATAATAATAATTATTATTATTATTTTCATTATCATGATTAGAGAATGAATTAATTGATCTCAGCTATACAGCAAGTGCAACCAGGCATTGAAACTATTCACTTTACCTCTGGATCCTGGCACCAACACTTCCATGGTTCTGCATGTAGTAATTATTTAATATATAGTCCTTTCATCTTCCTAAATATTGTTCTGGTCATTCCTCTCATTTATGTACCAATTAATAATGCATGTCTAACCTCTGATAATAGTTTATACTTATCCTAAAAAAGTTAGTACATAATACCTTTTGTAATACTTGGGAATATATGTATATATGTATGTTCAGATAAAGATATAGATATACAAGATGGTGCAAAAGTAGGTTTACAGTTGCTCTAGAGAAAATAATATAATAATTAATAAATAATAATACAAGAATAAACACTGTGATTTGTATATTCACAACTGTAATCCTACTTTTGCCCCAACCTGTATAGATAGATAGGTAGATAGATAGATAGATAGATGATAGATAGATAGATAGATAGATAGATAGATAGATAGATAGATACATGAGGCATATAATGAATATATAAATACATATCCTTGCACCAAATTGGCTGGATGATATTAGAGGGCATGCTTATTTTTTAATAGTTGTTTTGTTGGATTTAGTATCTATTATGGACTGAATTGAATCACCTCAAATTAATATGTTGAAGCCCTAACTCCAAACGTGACTAGATTTATAGTTAGGAGGAGGTAATTAAGGTGAAATGAGGTCAGGAGAGTAGGCTCTAATCCAGCCTTGGGCAAACTATGGTCCGCGGGCCAGATCCAGCCCATTTGAAATGAATAAAACTAAAAAAAACAGACCGTACCCTTTTATGTAATGATGTTTACTTTGAATTTATATTAGGTCACACAAACACTCCATCCATGCTTTTGTTCCGGCCCTCCGGTCCAGTTTAAGAACCCATTGTGGCCCTCGAGTCAAAAAGTTTGCTCAGCTCTGCATCTAAGGGGACTGGTGTCCTGACAGGAAGAGGAAGAAACCAGGAGTGTACACACAGAGAAAATCCTGTGAGGAAACAGGAATAAGACAGCCATCTGCAGCCATCTGACACCTTGATTTTGGACTTTCAGACTCCAAAACTGTGAAAAATAAATGTCTATTGTTTAAGCCACATAGTCTGCAGTATTTTGTTGTGATAGTCCTAGCAAGTTAATGCAGTATCGATCACCACAAATTATTTATATGAAGCAATTATTTGATAAGTATTTGACAATTACACATTAAAATCATAGTGGGGGATAACAAATGGGATTAATCAAATACCGGAGTTTGAAATAATCTCAGTGACGTGCAGAGTGCTCTCAGGCCAGGCCTAGACTCGGAGATAATGGGCTGTAAATGCTGATCGCATTCCCACTGGCATGAGAGCTGAGGGTGCTGCATGGGTGAGCGCATTTGTCCTCTGTAATCTGTTTTACAGTCAATGTTTCAAATAGTCTTCAGTCTAACATGTGAAGAATCTGTTTGTACTTAAAGATGACAATTAAATATTATAATATTCTCTATTGACTTCATTGTTCAACAAAGGCATAGAAAAGAGCCCAGAACCTAAAAGAGGCAAAATATTTTGCAGGTAGACTGCTGATAAGAGGCTCTGATGTGTTAGTCTTTGAAAATTAAAATATACTTGAAGGCACCTGGTTTACTAGAGGTGATAACTTAGTATATTTATAGCCACATTTATTCTACAGATTTTGATGAAAATAAATTTAATCATAGGGATTTCATTTGGCTTCCATGATAACATACAATTTTAAAATTAAAATTTTATTAAAATCACACTTAATGGGTGGATAGATTTCTCCTGATGAAGATCCTGAGTGAGGGCTTTCCCCCAGGCCTTTTCTCTTTCATGGTATTCTCTCCTGAGAAAATAATATCTATTCTATGAATCACATATTATTATCTCTAGCTATATTTCTTTCCTAACTCTTGACTTATATATTGAACTTTCTAAGTAACATTTCTACTTTGCAGTCACATAGGCAATTTAAAATTAATATTTCCCAAGTTGAGCTCTTGATTTTATCCAATTTCACCAAAATGCCTATTTATTAAACTTCACCTTGTCTGTTTCCCTCTATTAAAAAAAAATGGTATTCTCATCCATCCAGTTGCTCAAGTCAAAAATATTGGTTGTTTTTAATTGATCTCCCTCTGTTATTCAATCCATTTCAGTTTCACTTGTCTTTCCGCTTGAAAAGAGCTAATGAATTGAGGAATGTTATGATAAAAAGTTTCAGTCATTGAAAACAGCATGGACTATTTATAAAGATTTGGTTAAAGTACTTGGTGAACCTCCAGCAGAATAGAACTTAGACAAATATATTAAAATGAAATTAAATAGGGAATGACAGAGCTGGAGCATATAACAATAGAAAGGAAGAAAGGAATGAAAAGAGGAGCTAGGGATAGAATCACAAAGGAATGACTAGACCCTGGGCGTCCAGAGCTGCGGGGAGGTAGAAAGCAGAACAAAGAACGCGGAAAAACTGCAAGGGCTCCCCATGTCCTGGAAGCATTTCATAGCCGTGAATGAAAATGGGAAGTCTTTTTAAAAATTTAGTATTATCTTATATGTATTTTACTGATAAAGTTAGGGCACTTGTGCACTTATAAGGTACGTTGATTTTTTTAATTTATTTATATTTTTTATTTATTTTTATTTTTTTAAGGGTATGTTGATTTATGAGTCAATATAATTCATCTTAGTCAGCCTGATCTGTGACATTCTCATTTGTAATCATACTTAGCAAAGGTGTGAAATCACAAGTCAAGCCCTGGAAAATTTCACTAAACTGCGTTTGTTTGTTTGTTTTGATGTAATCTTAATAATTTGGATCTAAAATGTTGTCACTATGACAGTGTTTTAAGTGCCATTTAAACCAAGAAGGTTATGCTTGTGAATCTGTTGCTGATGGAAATAGGGCTCTTCCAGAGTCACAAGAAAAGCATTCGGGAACCCACATAGGAGGACTTGAGGCACAGTGGCAAGGTTTATTGGAGTGAAAACAAAGCATTGTTCCCAGTTACCTGGTGTCTCACCCAGGACCAAGGGCTCAGCTCCATCCCAGTCTCTGGGAGCACAAGCCCACGTGCTTGCTTTTCAGGCCCAGGAGAGCCAGGACCCAGAAATGCAGAACATCTGTGTCTCATTTCAACCGCACATCTCTGCAAGGCTGAGAGCTTGGACCTGCACTTGGGCTTTGGTGGCTGCTAGGCTCACATGGCTGCTACAGAAAGAGAGGGCGAGAACCAACCAACCACCCAAGGCAAAATCCAAAGAGCCTTCTCCCTCTGTTAAGATGTGGTGATATCTAGTTGGGTTTGTGAAGGGGTAAGCTTTATTTCAAACCAAACAATCTCTTTCCTGGTTCTTCATAGGCTTCTGTTGGGTGCTCTTCCTAACCTCCTTTTTCTGGATCTTGGTGGTGGTGGGGGGGGGGGGGGGAAGGTGGAGGTTCGTGCCCCCTATTCAGTCCAATCATTTTCCCAGGTTAGGCACCTCTCCTTTATTGTCACCAGCTTGGCTCCTACTGCTCATGCCTCAGCAGAGGAATTCTCTCTTTACTGGTTCTTCCTCCCCCCGTAATCTGGCTACCAAATCAGTTGTTATCTGGGGTGACTGGAAAGCCACCTGCTTAGGGATTAAGTCCTTTAGCGGAGGATACAGCTGTCCCATGGGGTGTCTGAAGCTGTACTTCCAGACTTAAGCAGGCTTAGGCTCAGCCAGGTTTGTTCCTTCTCTTATGTTAATATCTAACTAGTTGCCTAGGCTGACAAACTGATCATAGAGGTATTGAATCCAGTCTTTCTTTTACAAAAGAAGGCAAAACAACTCATAATCTGAATGTTGTATTAAAAAGCTTTTCCTACTCAAAAAATATATTCAGTCTTAAAAAGGCATACATTTCAAATTCTTCTGCTTCCCCCACACAATGTTATATATAGCTCTGCAATATAATGTATTCAACTCACGACATTACAGTCCTTAAAGGTCAGTGTAGCTGATTAGGAACTCATTCCTATACCCAACCATCAGCTCTCTCACTTCCCACATCAGACTGACGTGGCAGAAACCCAAGTACATGTGACAGAATCAGTTCTACAGAAGCAGTGAATGTGGAGTGATTTTACCACTGTGGTTTATTATAAGCAGACTAGAAATCACATAAAGAATTTCCTAACAATAGTATTCTTGATAAAAATTTCATACAACAAAGTGTCTATTATCTGACCATGACCTCCAGACCCATCGCTTTTAACTTCGAAATCTTTCCCAGCACCTCAAACTTCTTTTTTTCCTTAAGCGTTAAAACAAGCATGAACAAAGCAGGCTCTTTCCACTTTCATTCATGGAAGCAGCTGCAGGAAAGTGGAAAGAGCACGGCTCCTTTCACGGCCAGGACCAGGGTCTGGGCACAGTCACTTCACAACCATGGACACTTGTACGAAGCGCCTCAGAGTCTCCACCAGTACCATGGATCTAATGAGACTCTCACTTCAGTGCAGTTGGCAAGCTATGGGGGTCAAAAAGAAACCATGAGCATGAAAGTGATGTAGAAACTGGAAAAGAAATGCTGCACTATTAAAGGCCTATAAGTGTGAGAGTTCTTGTTAGAGTGTGTCTTAAAGCATTTGAAGGAACAACTTCCTACACATTCTCTCCAATATGTTAAATACTTACCTTATAACTTTACACCCAAGTGGGGTCTACTGGAAAAAAAAAAGTATAGCTTGTCATATTTAAACAAATTTTATATATCTTGATCTCCATTAATACAGAGAATTATTTGATTTTTAAATAAAAAATGTAGACTTTGGTTTAAAGGGTTTAGCTATAGATATCTGAGTTCAAATCTTTTTTTTATGTATATTTTAAACTAGAGGCCCAGTGCACAAAATTTGTGCACAGGGGGTGTGTGTCCCTCAGCCCAGCCTGCACCCTCTTCAATTTGGGACCCCTGGAGGGATGTCCGACTGCTCATTTAGGCCTGATCCCACCGGCAGTCGGACATCCCTCTCATAATCCAGGACTGCTGGCTCCCAACCGCTCGCCTGCCTGCCAGCCTGATCACCCCTAACTGCTCCTTCACCAGTCCGATTGCCCCTAACTTTCTTCCCCTGCCAGCCTGGTCCTCCCAACTGCCCTCTTCCGCTGGCCTGGGTCCCCCCCAACTGCCCTCCCCTGCCAGCCTGATCACCCACAACTGCCCGCCCCTGCCAGCCATCTTGTGTCCACATGGGGGCAGCCATCTTGTGTGTTAGAGTGATGGTCAATTTGCACATTACTCTTTTATTAGATAGGATTTTTAATTAGTTTAAATTCAATATTATTTTGTTTAGTTTAAGGTGTAGAGCACAGTGGTTAGATAATCATATACTTTAAAAAGTTATTCTCCCAATATTTCCAGTATCCACCTGGTTCCATACATAGTTATTACAATATTGTTACTATATTTACTATGCTGTTCTTTACATCCATGTGACCCTTTGATAACTACCAATTTGTACTTTTTATTCCTTTCACCTTGGGTTCAAATCGTGACATTGCTACTTGCTATCTGTGACCACTTGCCATGTTAATCAACTACCCCAGTCCAAGGTGTCCCATCTGCAGAATTTAATGCTACTTATAACTCAAGGTTATAATAATGCTGAAATAAGATGATTTTGTGAAATTTCTCACACATAATGTGTTTTTACTTCACAGTAGCTAGTACAATTTTATATAAAATCAGGAGATATTAAAAAATGTTTTCAGTCTATTTTACCTAAATTAGAATATCACTTAATTTAACTTATTGTAATCCTGTCACTTTAAAATATGAATGAGTTACATTCACCAATCAGTGTGATTATTCTATTATTCTATTTGTAGGGAAAAGAAAGTAATTTCTGCCGAAACCGGTTTGGCTCAGTGGATAGAGTGTCGGCCTGTGGACTGAAAGGTCCCAGGTTCGATTCCGGTCAAGGGCATGTACCTGGGTTGTGGGCACATCCCCAATAGGAGATGTACAGGAGGCAGCTGATCGATGTTTCTCTCTCATCGATGTTTCTAACTCTCTCTATCTCTCTCCCTTCCTCTCTGTAAAAAATCAATAAAATTTATTTTTAAAAAAAAGTAATTTCTTATATTAACATTGTATCTTTCTCTCTCTCTCTCTCTCTCTCTCTCTCTCTCTCTCTCTCTCTCTCTTTCGCTCTCTCTCTCTTTCTCTCTCTCACACACACACTTATACTCTCATCTATCTGCATTCATAGCCATATAACATTTCAACATATATTCCACTCTATACATCACATCAATTTTACAATTAATTCAGAATTCCATTGGCTGCTAGAATTGCAAATTCAATTATGTTAATCTTCGAATTTTTAACAATATTCCAGCAATGCTAATGTAAGCCAAGTTAGATAATACTTTGAAGCCTTTTGAATACTTCTTAAAAAGTCATGGTATTAATGATTTTAATACTCCAATATGTTAGAATATGTACAGTTCTGTTTAATTTAAAACATAATATCCCTTGAGACAACATTACAGACTGTGAGAACCAAGCATATCTTTTCTCTCATCAATTATTTTATCGAATGGAAATTCAAAAAAATTCTTAGAAATGTTAAAAGTTATTTACATGATATTTTACATAACAAGCTCCTTGTGAGAAATGAGAATATTAAAATTTCAAAAGTACAGTCACAGCAAGTGGTAGGCGAGGCATGAAGATAAATCAAGTCCTGTTTTTTGCCATGCTGTGAAAAGACTGCTGGCTTTTAATCATCCTGATGTGCCATATGTAAATTCCATCAAAAAAGAAGTTTGGTAAATGTTATATTATAAAACCTCAGGGAGCAAAGCTATTTATAAACATCAATTAAAACATATACTGTAGTCTAAATTCATTAATAATGTTCTACTAATCTGGCCATGCATATCTCTCATATTTACTAAATCTTTCCCCTACTTTCATGAACAAACAACACATCTCTGAATTTCCAGGTGTCTGCCTACATATTCCTACTTTAGTCAAGATCACTACAAAGTTCCTTTGTAAAAAAGCTAAAAGGCTCTGTATTAAGGGATCCAGTGAAAAGAAATGACAAGTTCAAATAACCTCAGAGTAGCATTCTACATAAAACTTGATGAAGTCAATGAAAATAGGAATTGTTCTTGCCAAACCCAAAAAGGAATAAATATATCTGATCATCTAAAAGAAAGAGTAAGAAAACAAGACAGACTTTGGCCAATCTTGAACATAAACATCAAATAAAAAACAAAAAGACTAGTTCCGAATGTGTTAATCAAGCCAATTACTAAGATTTATTATACTTTCTTTTTTATTGAGCTGGTAGTGGTCAGTTTGAATTTCCTTTTCTTAATGAATACAAGGTATGTGTGTTTCTTTTTCTCACATTTGAATATTCTTCATTTAAATAATCCCCTTTCCTCTTTACCTTTTTCATATTGTTATTATTTTTCTTGAAATTAATGTTTCTCTTCTATTAGTCACTCTCTTAAACACAAAATGTCTTTGTTTCCATTCTGAATTTTACTTCCTAAATAGCCAAGGACTGCCTACTGGTCTGTGCCTTTTCAATCACTGTATTTCTTCTGTGGGACAATTTCCAGTGGCCTTGCTGGGACAAACAACAGTCCCAAAGTTCCACTCTCTTTAATAAATCATCCAGTTATGCCACAAGAACCACATGAGGACACAAGTCTACAGAAGTTGCATATCATTTCTTCCACACACAGCTTTTGTATGTGATAGCCAACTGACCTTACAGGGTTACTCTGCTGTAGGGTTGCTTTTTCTGCCTCACCATGCTAATTTCCCTTCTGTTCCAGGAATAAATTCTTGCCTGCAGTGTCATGCTGTACATTTCCCCTTTTCCTAAAGCTGAGAGTCAGTGGACAGAAGGAACGGAAGCTGCTTTGAAAAGAGGAACTATGGCATCCTACCAGGGCGACACACAGCACCAAGTCTCACAAGGGTAGACAACATAATTATCCTTATCATTCCCCATGACCAGAGGCAATGACAAGAGGAAACAGACTTCTTCAAAGGGGATGGCATTATGTTAGAAACAAGGTGTTGCCACACAAGATACTTGCAAAGCAATGTTTTATTTATATTGTACCTCAGACTTGCAAACAGAAATTGCCTAATTCATAAACTACTGAAACCACATAGAATATGGAATCAGCATTCCCAGGAATCTATTTTAGATGGACACTTTTATTATCGAGTGTGATATTTAGGGCCCATGCAAAAGTTGGTAGCAAAGTGTTTCAAATCTCCAACACATCCAGTATTCATATGTGCATAAAGTGAATCCTGTCACACCTGTCTTCTGATTAGGAGAAATTTAATGCTTCAGTTCTTTGTATCATTTGTTGTGTTGTTATAACCAGTGTGTAGACTGAATGGCAGATGACATTTCATAAGATTTAAATAAGGTAAGAAATTAATCAAATTAACATACTGTTTTCTAAAGTATAATGAATCATTTGCATATAAAGTGCAATCGAATCTGTAAATACAAAATGAACTTCAAATTACTGAGGAACATCATGAATTGAATTTGTTACATCTTATAAAATAGACATGAATAAAGAGGCTTGTACATATTCCCAACTCCAACAGATTTATGATACATTCTGTGGCTGTGATGACAGGCTTAGCCACTGTAAAACCCAGCCTCCCCTGTATCTAGAGAATTTATGACTTCAAATTGAGATAAACAACAAAGGTAGCCATTCTTTGCAATCATTTTTCTACCTGGATCTGAAACAGCACTTAAGGCAGAGATTTTCAACCTTTTTCATTTCATGGCACACATAAACCAGTTACTAAAAATTCTGTGACACATCAAAAATATATTATCATTCTTGCTGATCTGACAAAACTAGGTATAATTTTAATTCATTCACATTGGACATCTATTATTGTGTTGGCTGTTGTCCTTTTTTTTTTTTAATTTGACAATATAAGGGAAAAGAGGTCAAAGCACCTGACTAAATAGTCAGGTATTACAAATTTAAAAAATTCTTGCGGCACACTCTTGAGAACCGCTGACTTAAAGCTATCACTCTGCAAAGAGAACCCAAGATAGGAAAAGATAGGGGCATTGAAACATAGTTATGCAAAACATAAATTACATAAAAATTAAAAGAATTGAAAACAAAAGTCAAAGCTACTCATTTTTATACAATGGTCTAGATAAGAGTTCAGCAAACAGCTTTTGCAAAGGGCCAGACAGTAAATATATTAAGCTCTGAGGAAGATACTGTCATCTGCCACACCACTTCTTAACACTGTGTTTTTAAATACATAACACTTCAAGGAATGTTCATGGCTGTGCTCCATTAAACATTATTCACAGGAACAAGCTGGGGCTGGATTTGACTAAAGGGCCATTTACTGGCACCTGATCTAGTATAGTAGTGCCATCATTATAGCACGTTCTTTGATGATGGAAATAATCCATATCTACCATAACTAGGGAGGACTTGAAATATAGATATAATAACTGAAGAACTACATTTTAATATATTTATAGTTTATTTAAATTCAAATGTAAATAGCTATCAGTGGCCAACGGTTACTATATTGAACAGTACAAATACAGATTGTTCTATGTAAAAATAACACAAGAGTGATGGGAAAGATTAACGTTCTAAGACAATAGATGTCTTTAAGAAACCAGATAACTCAAACTCAGCAAATGCTGTTTAAACAAACATAAGTTCAGTATTTTCCTAAGTGGGCAGTGAACTTTCTCCAAAAAAATACAAAGAGGGAAATATCAACATACAGTGAACATCTGAGTAAATATTCAGATTTCAGTTTTTCTAGGGTTGAACTATAATGCATAATTTTGTATCTTAGCTTCTTTGACAGTGGCATTTCTAAAATGATAGGCATTGAATATTTTACAATAGTAACAAGATGTTTGAAGAAAAGGAGATCTCCAGCCTATCAATATAAAGGTTAGTTCTTGCTTTAGAATTTAAGGACTTATTGCAAATTACATGAAAATCAAAGACCAGAATTTAAACTAACTTTCTGGCATCCAGATGGCCTCCATGGTGCGTGGCTTCTGATCTGGCTAAAGATCAAACTCACCTTCTGCTTCATATGCTGTGTCTACGCTGGCCCTTGATTAAAGCTAATGACCCTCAGCTGCAGTAATTATTTAACACACTATCTGCCCTATTTCTGTCTGGATTTACAGGACTTTATTCCTTTCAGAAGAAAATAGTTTGTAATAATCACCATGACTGTTTGAAAAAAAATACACAAAACAGAGTGTATTCTTGCATTATTTATGTATTAATTGTTGTATTATTTATTTGTATTATGTCTTATTGTTATTTCATTTACTTGTTTATGATTTATCTTTTAGATAATGCATTTTTCCACACAACGTAAACCTACTTTTTAAAAGTATATATAGAGATAGATATGGATACAGACATAGATATAGATATAGATAAAGATAGGTAGATATTTTATTTTATTTTTTGTATAACTGATTATGTTGTTTTGGTTCATGCCACTTAAATAAAATTCATTCAGGCCAAATTTTCATTTATGCCTAAATCTGATGAAATCTCAGAAAGTCTGTTATACTGTGATAATGGAGAAAATAAAGTGGAATACTCATTGCTAAGAGAGTCACTTGAAATAGAATTAGTAGCCTATTAAGGTAGTGGAGCCTATGTTCACCTCATGTCTTAGTGTTTGGAACGACTGTCAACTTGCTTAACTGTTGCTAAACTCAGCTCAAAGCTGACCTACAAGTATCCTGCATCAATTACTGCTACATGGACACATGTAAACTTTGCTTTTTCCTTATCATGGTGGCCAGATCATGCGTATTCTTGACCTTGAAAGGAACTGATCCATTTCAACAATCAGCATCCTTCATTTGTATAATGGACCTAACCAATCCCAATGGCCCTAACCATCTTCCTTCCTTTCCATGGAGAATCTAAATGAGAATCTAAATGGTCTTACTTTTATAAACCTTGTCTTTCTTTGTTCTTTTCAGACCACAATTCAGGTAGCTACCCAAATCTGTGGCTCCAGATTGCAATCCTTTCCTTTTTTCAAATAATTTTTTTTTAATTTCCATTTTAGAAAAGCCCCCTTTCTATTTTCTTAATTTTTATTACTATCGACATTCAACATTTTATGTTAGTTCCACGTATACAGAATTGTGGTTAGGCAATCATATACTTTATAAAATGGTCCCCTGATATTTTTAAGTACCCACCTTGAATCACACATACTATTGAAATATCATTGACTATATTCCCTATGCTGTACTTTACATCCCCATGATTATTTAATGAATACCAAGTTGTACTTCTTAATGCCTTCACCTTTTTTCATCCAGACCCCTCATTATTTAAAATTCTTTATTGCAACCTAAAATCTCTGTGGTTTTGGTTAACAACTGGAATCATTTTTTTTTTTTGCTCCAAAATATTTTAAAAATTAGTCTTTGGTTAGTTGTCAAGGTTGGGCACTTTAACAATGTAAATAAGTTCCCCATATAAATCATCAATCAAGCTCACGTGCAGTGCTATTGATCGCTGCATCAGGAAAGACTACCTTTATTCCCATTTGGTCAGCACAGAACAGGAACTATACGGTTTGCTTATAGAGGACGCCACATTTACCAAGTTGCCTAGGTAACTCATTCAGATATGGCCAGCATGCAGAGAACCCGCTGCCCTGAGATTTTCTTAAAGAGCCAATGGAATCTTGAGTTTCCAGTCATTTGCAACCAACACTGATGCTCCTATTGTTAAAATCATAAAACAGTCTTTCCATGGGTAGAGATTTATGGGAGTAACTAAAGCAAAGGCTTAACTAGAAGAGGATTATAGCTTAAAAATAATGATTGACTCTGCTAGGGAATTTAAAGATATTTAAAATGCTAATAGTCTATGAAGGCACTTACCAATTTAAAGAAAGAACAGAATATGGAAACCCTGCTCTGGAGACAGGGGTGACATATGTATGCTTATGAAGATAATGTTCTTCTAAATTTCATAAATTGCAAGCCAACATTAACAACTGCTTTACATTATTGCAGTTTGATCTGGGAAAATACTGCCTAGTTTTTTTCAGTATTAACAACAAAACTGCCTACATTGCTTTCTATTTTTATTTTTGACATTCCTAAAATATTAAAACAGACATGTACCATTTATAAACTAATGTAGTGACAATAATAACAGTAATTGAAGAATTGGCTTTATGAAGAATGCCTACTTTGTTTCATTTCACATAAATTTTCTGTCTTCTCTACTTTTATGTGTGTGTTTTTCTTTATAGATTATGCAAGTATCTTTGGATTTGAGGGAAATATTTTTTCATAATTATTTTCCTAGCTATCTTTATTAAATATAACATTTTGAGAGGAGAAGATGAGAAAGAAATCAAGTCAGAAATTTATAAATAAAGTCAGTAGGAAGAATGGTGAACATACTCTTGCAACTATTAACAAAGCTGAGTGAGTTGAAACTATTTTGATTATTCTGTAACTTACTGGAATCAGGAAATTGGCACTGCCCAGGCCAGTGTATCTCAGTTGGCTGAGCATCAATTCATGCACCCAGATATTGAGGGTTCCATTCCCAGTCAGGGCACATGTAGAGGGCATGCAGGAGGCAGGCAATCTGTTTCTCTCCCTCACTGATGTTTCTCTGATTCTCCCTCTCTTGTCATCTCTCTTTAAAATCAATAAAAACATCTTTAAAAAAAGAAATTTATACCACATTTAGTCATGAGCTTGTGAGGAAAAAAAAGATATGAATGAAAATAATGACCACTCAGAAGAAAACTAAATAGCTGCTCTTAAAAGGCAATTGTGATTATAGTAGAAGAACGGCCGATGAATATAGTTCACATGTATATATCAGTGTTAGGTCTCTAATGGAAAGAGATGGTAACCACCACATATTGAGGAAGGTTTATACATTTAATTCTCACATTTTTTCTGTTGAAGAGGGTATTTTTATATCCACGTTAGTGACAAGGGAACAGAGTTCCAAGAATACTGGGGAACCCTCCTAAGGTCATACAGTAATGAGTTTTTTGTGTTTTCTTCAACATATACCAATTTAATTACAAAGCCCACATAGCTAATTTCAAAGACATCATATATCATTTAAATCATGCATTTTCTTAAGAGTTTATTATTTGCATCCTATGTATAAGACTCTGTCTGATGCTGAGATTATGGTGGTAATCAAGAAAGATGTCACCTGACCCACAGAGTTTACCATGTGGGAAAAAATAATCATTACACAAATAAATGCAAGTAAATGTGTACTTACATGTTTTGACAAATGCTGTGAAAGAGAAAAGTAGGGAGTTAACAGAAAGAATAGGAGGGGACTTTAGAAGGTGTTGGAATTCAGAAAGGATAGCTCTAGGAAGTAACACTTGAAGAGGGACCTGAAGATGAATTAACCTGGAGGGGAGTGAGCATGGATATCACAGCTAGAAGGAGCAATGCCCTGCAACACTGATCCCTGAGGTGGGAAATGCATCCCAAGATCTGAGGGAAAGTCCCTGTGGAGAGGAGCAGTACATGATTGGAAGGGGCTCCACAGGAGACTACAGTTACAGCACTAGCAGATCCTGGGCAGCAACGTGAAATGCTTGGCTTTTATTACAATAGGCAATCGTTAAAGAGTTTGAAACAGAAAAGCAACATGATTTTTATAGACTGAATGTCTGTGTTCCCTCAAAATACATATGTGTAATCCCTTAAACCTAATGTGATGATTTTTGGAGGCGGGGCCTTTGGGAGGTAATTAGTTTAGATGAGCTCATGAGGGTGGGGCCAAACAATAGGATTAGCATCCTTATAAGAAGAGGAAGAAACCAGAGCTTAGTCTCTGGGCCAGGCAAGAAGGCTGGTGTCTTTAAGCCAGGAAAGAGCACTAACCAGGAAACAAAATCAACTGGTACCTTTATCTTGGACTTAGACTCCAGAACTATGTTAAATAAATCCCTGCCGTATAAGCCACTTAGATGTATTTTGTTATACCAGCCCAAGCTAAGACAATGATCTAAACCATCACTTATGGTTTTAAAGAATAACCTTTATAGCAATTGGAATTTAACATTATGTGAATAGCATACTAAAGACCAACAAGGTCTCACATAGACTGAGGATTAATTAAGTCACTTGCTGAATGAATCAATGGATGTAAGACAAGCCTGGCGGCTCGTTTGTTCTAGCACAAAAAGGAGTAATGTGTTCACCCACTGTAACCATGCCTACTGCTTGCCCATTTTACCAAGCTTGAGAAAGGCCTACAAAGTTGTCAAAAATAAGCAGAAACTGCAGGTATTCTTAAAAAATGCGTGATCACTAACTGCTAAAACACCTTCTCAATCAGCTACTTAAGAAGTGTGACTCAATCAGAAATTCTAAGTATAGATTTAAGATTTTATTTCTGAAACCAAAAAAGACTGGGTTCAACATTCAATACAAACTCTTACTTTATATCCTATCTTGAACAAGCTATTTCATTTTTTATGAACTTCATAACTTCACTTACAGTAATGCATTCTTGACTAGTGGTTGGATAATGAAATAAAGTGATGCATGTAAAGTTTTGCAACACTTAACATTTTCCTCAAACAGTTAATTTCACTGATTTGGTTTTCTTTCTGTTTAAAAGTAGAAAGATTTTGAGAGTAAATATTTTTATAATCATAGTTAAAAATCATATTTTATTTTTTGATGGTTCCATTGTTTTCTTTTCCTGAGAGAAAACTTTTTTTGATAGAAAGAAAATAAGTAACATTACTAGGGATGTTCTAGCTTATGGGTCAGTGTGGGAGAAAGGTATAATATGGAGTCACCAAAATTAATATTTCGCTTCTGGCATATATTTGCCTAGATGAATTCTTACTTTTACTACAAGAGCAGTAATTGTCAATGCAATAGTAATAGTATCATTAGCTCTAGCATTAGTCATAGCTAACATTTACATATAATTTATATACTAGGCCCTCTTCTAAGCATAATAACACTCGTAGATAGCACATTAATTGCTCCCATTTTATTACTTATAAGCTTGAAACACAGGATGGAAAGCAAAGTGTTGAATGCCATGCAGTTATTATTTAAAAAGCTGGACTTGGTTCCCAGGATGCCATGCAGTTATTATTTAAAAAGCTGGACTTGGTTCCCAGGATTCTGAGCTCTGAACCACTAAGCTTTTAAAAGAAAGAAAGTGTTTACATGTGCCTGTGCATGTGTGTGCATGGCTCCACTGATGTTTGCCACTATTGATCTAGAGCTAAGCTACTCTAGAATTTTCTTCTCAAAAATGACATGAACAGACATGGCAGCAAATGGATGTGTGGTACTTAAGGTGTCTGGGGTCATTCTAACTGGAAGGTGATAGCAGAGGTGACTGAGAAGAGAAACATGAAAAAGTAAGAAGACAGGTAGGTCTTTGAGATCTTGGCCAGTGGAAAAGTGAGTAGACCTGAAAGGTGACACAGAGGTGATGTTCTGTGCTTCTGAGATTGTGGTAAAAGTAGCATGTGTCTATAAGTGCAGGGAGGAGACAGAATCAGACTGAGAAATACAGTCTCAAAGATCATATATGAGAAATGTACTGTGAAAAAATTTTTACCAAAGAATACTCAATAGAAAGAGAGATCAACTCAAAATAGACCAAAAGAAAGTGTCACATTGAAAGAGTATAAAATACTAGTATTATGGGGAAAATGTAATCCTCACTATAATGATGCTGCTAATGCAAAAATTTAAAAATACTACCATGACTCCCTAGCTATATTGGCTTAATGGCTAGAGCATCAGCTTTTGGACTGAAGGGTCCCAGGTTTGAATCCAGTCAAGGACACATGCCTGGCTTGCAGGTTTGATCCCCAATAGGAGGTGTGCAGAAGGCAACTGATCAATGGTTCTCTCTCTTCATTGATGTTCCCCCCCCCCTCTCTCTCTCTCTCTCCCTACCTCTCTGAAATAAATAAAAATGCCAAAATATAAAAATAAAAATACTACCATGAAATAGTAGCATGTGCTTTTAATAAAGGTTATAACCTTTGCCAGGCCTCTGAAATACTGTTTTTTTAATATTGTCAATTTTCAGTCTTGTGATAGAAATTATCATATCTTAAAGATGATAAAGAATAACCAAAGCATGCTGAATTATGAACTATAAAAAGTGGTAACCAATGGCTCAATGGTTGAGCATTGACTAATGAACCAGGTGGTCATGGTTCAATTCCCAGTCAGGGCACATGCCCGGGTTTTGATCTCCATCCCTGGTCAGGAACATGCAGGAGGCAGTCAATCAATGATTCTCTCTCATCGTTGATGTTTCTATCACCCTCTCCCTCTCCATTTCTCTCTGAAATCAACAAAAATAGATTTTTAAAAATTAAAATTAAAAATAAATAAATAAATAAAATGAAGTGCACACACTGAAAAGTGAAATTTTGAATATTTATTACAATGTAGAATTTGTGGAAGTGAAAATGCATAACTATATATCCCATAAAATTATATATATATATATATATATATATATATATATATATATATATATATATATATAATGAAATAGGAAACACTAGTATAGAATATTTGAAAATCCTGATATTAGATTCATATCCTAAGAATAACATATTCATATAATTTATTTTTTGAAAAGGAGTCTTAAACTCTGAAGGAAGAAGGAGAAAAAGTGTGGGTCAAAACTAAACCGGGTTCAAGTCCTATAGAAAATACTTCTCATTCTGCCATGATGATCTATTTTATGGAGACTCTATTTCCTAAGCTCTTAAGAGGGTAGTACAGTAGTTTATGTTTACAGAGTTTTTAGATGGTAAAGTATAACACATTCTGGTGTACAGTGCATATTGAGCACTCAAATTTATGCAAGTTGACATGAAATCAAGCCCATTTTAATGCGGAAGAACCACAAGCACTTTAGAGGATCTATTATGAGCTATGTAATGTGCTTGGCATTATGGTCTTCAATATAACCTTTCAAGCTTGGAATTATTAAGTCAGTTTTTCATATGAGAAAATGCATCTGAGATGGGCTATGTCATTTTTTCAGAGTCACAGAGCTACATTTCTGAATTTTAATCCAAGTGATCTGACTTGAGGTCTGATGTTTCTCCTATTGCATCTCATTACTATGTAGCATTGCATTTTTGTGTTAAATATCCTATCTAATAAAAGAGAAAAATGGTAATTGGCGTACGACGATACCCTTTTCATTGGCTAATCAGGGCTATATGCAAATTAACTGCCAACTATGATTGGCAGTTAACTGCCAACTAAGATTGGCAGTTAACTGCCAACAAGATGGCGGTTAATTTGCATATGTAGGCACAATGCAGGGAGGCGAAAGGGAAAGCAGGAAGAAGCCCCCTGCCACTGACAGTGATCGGAAACCCAGGGGGGAGCTAAGAGCTGGGGGGCAGGGCAAAGGCGGCCCCAGGGCCGCCTTTGCCATGCCCCCCAGCCATGATGGGAGAATCAGGTGCCTTTTCTGCCCTGGCCAGTGATAGCAGGAAGTAGGGGTGGAGCCAGCGATGGGAGCTGGGCACGGTCAAAGCTGGCAGTCCCGGGAGCTAGGGGTCCCTTGCCTGGGCCTAAAATGGAGCCCACAATCGCGGGGCCGCTGCAGCTGCGGGTCCCCGCTGCCTGGGCTGGACGCCTCAGCTGGACGCGTTAGGCCTGGGCAGGGGCGGAGCCTGCAACCACGGGGAGCTGGGGGTTCCCTGCCCAGGCCTGACACCTCTGCTGGGGGCCTCAGGCCTGGTCAAGGGGCCGATCCGGTGATTGGTGATCAAAGGGTGATGAGGGTCAACTCCTCTGGCCGAGGCATCAGGCCTTGGCGGGGGGCTGAGCCAGGGATTGGGGGGATATGATGGTCCCCTTGCCCAGGCCTGAAGCCTGGGTCAGAGGCGTCAGGCTTGGGCAGGGGTTGGAGCAAGCGATCAGAGGGAGATGGGGGTCCCCTGCCCAGGCATGATTCCTGGGCCAGAGGCCTCAGGCCTGGGCGGGGGCCAGAGCCAGTGATCGGGGGGAGATGGGGGTCCCCTGTCCAAGCCTGACACCTCTGATGGGGGCGTCAGGCCTGGGCAAGGGGCAGATCAGGTGATCAGAGGGTGATGGGGGTCTACGCCTCTGGCTGAGGCATCAGGCCTGGGAAAAGGGCAGAGCCAGCAATCGGAGGGGTCTGGGGGTCCCCTGCCCAGGCCTGATGCCTGGGCCAGAGGCATCAGGCCTGGGCTGGGGGCAGAACCAGTGATGGGGGGAAATGAGGGTCCCCTGCCCAGGCCTGACACCTCTGTCAGAGGCGTCAGGCCTGGGCAAGGGGCTGATCCTGCGATTGGAGGGTGATGGGGGTCAACGCCTGAAGCTCCCAGTATGTGAGAGGGGGCAGGCTGGGCTGAGGGACACTCCCCCCGCCCCCACACCCAGTGCACGAATTTCGTGCACTGGGCCCCTAGTAATTCCATAATTTCTAGTACAAAGAAGCCTGGGTTTTGAGAAGCTGGCCCCTGGTGGTCAGTGTGCTCCCATAGTTAATCTCCTGCAACTGGCTAACCTCCCACAGTCCCTCCTCCAGGCCAGCCAACTTCCCACGGTCCCTCCCCCACGTCAGCTGGCCCTGATGAGCCCCAATTGCCAGCCAGACCAAGCGGCCCCACCTGTGCACAAATTCATGCATCAGGCCTTTAGTAAATATATAAAAGTAAAATGTGTGGCAATCATAGGAGAAAGGTTGGGAGAGGAGAAATTGAAGTATACAATTTTAAAGTTCTTTTCCTCTATGTGAAGTGGCATAATATCAGTTGAAAGTACATTTGATAACTCAAAGACATAAACTAGAAACACTAAAACAATTATTAAAGTCTATATTAATAAAAGTGTAATATGCTAATTAGACCAACATCCTTCTGGACCTGCTTCTGGAGGACCTTCTGGACAAAGCCGGGGCTGCGAGGGAAGCCCAGGTCCCAGGTGCCAGAGGGAAGTCCTGGTCCTGGGTGCCAAAGGGAAGCCGGTGCTGGCAGCTGGGGGAAGTATGGCCTATTCTTACATGAATTTCGTGCATCGGGCCTCTAATGACTTGAAAAGAGATAAATTATTGTCAATAGTGTTTTTTATTTAATTATTTATAAGTAAATAGGAAACACTATTGACAATAAGCCAAAAAAAAGAAATATATGAAACTATAAAAATATTCAGTCTTAAAAATTAAAATAGAAATAAATTAAAATAATAAAAACCAGTGAGAAAGATGATAGACTTAAAAGTAAGCAAATTAATAATCACATTAAAGAGGAATGGTTAATGGGTAAAGATTGGCCCAATTAAAAAACAAATATTATTGCCCTAGCCAGTTTGGCTAAGTGGATAGAGACTAGGCCTTCAGACTGAAGGGTCTTGGATTCAACTGAGGTCACGGGCACATACCCAGGTTGTGGGCTTGATCCCCTGTAGGGGGTGTGCAGGAAGCAGCTGATCAATGATTCTCTCTTATCATTGATGTTTGTATTTCTCTCTTCCTCTCCCTTCCTATCTGAAATCAATAAAAATATGTTTAAAAAATTGTCATCTTCAGAGGGGCTGAAGCAAGACCTATCTATATGCTGCCTAAAGGATACATACTTCAAATAAACACACACACACACACACACACACACACACACATGATAAAAGTAAGAGGATGCAAGAAGACAGCATGCTAACAGTAATTAAAACGAATAAACAAATAAAAAACTGAAAATTGCCACAGCCAAGGGAAACCTAAAGAGACATGAGTACTAACTATAATGTGGTAATCTGGGTGGAATGGTGAAATGAATACAGTATGTACTGTAGTTAATAATCAACTTTCATCATTGGTTTATTAATTGTAAGAAAAATACTATACCAATGGTCAAAGTAAATAAAAGGGAAACTGGCAGTAAGGTAGATGGAGCCTTTCCTACTATATTTAATAAGGGAACTAATCCCACTCATGAGGTCTTCACTTTCAATTCCTAGTATTCTCCCAAATAGCCCCACATCCTAATATCTCGTTAGGAGTTAATATTTCAACATCTGAAACTGGGGGGATACAAACACTCACTCTATGGCAGGGGTTTTGAAATTTCAGACTATGATTGTGGATGTGTATTTTAACCTTGCAGTTGCATCACTTTTTGTGTCATATATTTGAACTTATGCTATTATAGGCATAAATGTAAAATATTTTTTATATCTTCCTGATGAACTGACATACTTATGTTGTTAATAAATTACATTCTTCATTCCTGGTCATATTCACTGTCTGAAATCTGCTTTATCTGATGTTAATATAGTCAAATTATATTAATTCATTTTTAGTAAACTTTAAACATTTTAAACAGTTTTAGATTTACAGGAAAATTTTAAGGTTAAACCTGATGTCATTGATTTGAGAACATTCTTCTTTCCTAATATAATTATTTTAGCTGTAATTTCCCTCCTAAATACTAATTCAGCAGCATCTTAGAAATAGTCATATAGTGTTTCTCATGTGCATTCAGTTATGTAAATGTGTGTTATTTTGTTTCCAATATTTGGGTATTATCAAGAAAACATTTCATTTATTATTTTTTTTAATTTAATGTCTTCAAAGAATACATATTATATTACTTTAATTCTTTTAAATTTATCACAATTTGTTGTATGGTCTAATATATGTTCTACTTGGTAAATGTTTTGTGTGCACTTGGAAAGAATGTATAATTGTCTGTTGGTGAGTGGAGTGTTCTCAACATGTCAATTGGGTTAAGTAGGTTGACAGGATTGTTCAAATTTTCTATATTCTTACTTATATTAATTATGTCTACTTGTTCAATCAATTGTTGTTTAAGGGATTATCTTAGTGTGTTTGGGTTACTATAACAGAATATTATAAATTAGAGGCCCGGTGCATGAAATTCTTGCAGAGGGGGAGGGGGTCCTTCAGCCTGGCCTGCAATGACACAAGCATTCCACGCCCAGCCTGGCCAGAGGCCCTCCACAGCTGAGCGCAGAAAGCTTAACTCATAGCTGGAGTGACTATGCAAGCATTTCCCCTGACCCCCCATTCTATGGCCACTTCCCAGAGGCCCTCCATGGCTGTGGTGGAATGCTTGCCTCGTCACTGCAGCGATGAAGCAAGCATTCCACCAGGCCATTCATGCTGCCTGCTCTCAGCAGCCACCCCTCTGGGACTGGGGGACTCCAGTGGGACTAAGAGGACTGGGTGCCACCATCTTGTGGCTATGGGTGCTGCCATCTTTGTGATGAGTAATGGTTAATTTGCATAATACCATTTTATTAGATGGCTTAGAAACAACAGAAATTTATTTCTCTTAATTCTGGAGCTGGAAAGTCCAAGATCAAGGCACCAGCAGATTTGGTGTCTGGTGAGAACAGTTTCCTGGCTCATAGATGACCACCTTTGTGCTGTGTCCTCACATGGTGAGGGGTGAGGAAGTTCTCTGGGGGATCTTTAAGAAACTAGAAAAAGAAGAGTATATTACACACAAAGTAAACAAACAAACAAACAAAAAAAACAGAAAGTGAGTAATAAAGATCAAAGTGGAAATTAATAAAATGGACCCCCCACAAAAAAGAATGAAAAAATGCTCAATGAAATCAATCAACCTCTGGTCAATATTATTTTGGAGGTGATAACTCACAAAGGGAAAAAAAAAATTCTAATTTGACTAGAGGTAGAGTTTCTTTTAGGTGACCTTCATAGCTTTTGATGATTTCCTTAAAGCCTGCAAATGTATTTATATTTTGGCATTCATGTATGAATAGCCTCCTCAAACTATATTTATCTCCAATTAACTCACAATACATTAAATATATTTCAGATTAAGTCATCCAATAAATAATCAGTTTTTTTGTTGGGCTAAGGTGTACACATCCAGCACTGTTCATTTTCTGCTGCTCTATAAATAGATCAACAAAACTCTGTCCTTACTTTTCCTCTCTGTGGTCATACCTTGTCCCATTACAGATCCAGGACATTCCCATGCTCTGATGCTTTCTCATTAACAAAAGAACAGAGAAAAATAAATCAGTTTCTTATATAGTGACAGAGACTCACCCTGACTGATATGTTATTTATTTTACTAAGAGTATTTACACTGAAAGCTAGAGGAAAAATTCAGATAAGGAAGCAATTAGGAATACATATATTTGGAAAACAATATTACACCTTGTCAATGAAACACATGAGTGTATGTGTTTGTGTGTATGTATACTTAAATATTCCCAATTACCATTTTATTGAATACTTAATATATACATGTGTGCTTTGTCTATATAATTATATTTTCATTTTCAAATCATCTTGTGAGTTATATTTCATTATTAATATCATTTACAGATAAGGGAAGAGAGATAGCTCATGGATCTTGCCTTAATTTATGAGTAAATGACAAATCCACAATTCATATGTAGATACACCTAACTCAAAATTTTTTATGATGACGCTTCCTTCCTCTATCTATGATGAATGTGAAATTAAAAGATGTTTGGTCATTCATTGACTCATTATATGTTGGAGGGTTTCTAATCCTAAGATCTGTTTCATGAGAAATAAATTAAAATGCATGAGAATCTGTCCTAACCACTATGCTGCACTCAAGTAGTTTACAACTTGTATAGGATACATGCATGCAAAGAACATTTAATCTAGCTAATGCATTGGGGTCTGGTCAGAGGAGATGCTTGTTTATTGCTCTTCCTTCAGGTTTCCTTGCTTTTATGAGGTAAGTGAGCTATAAATTATATTGTGACTTGATACACAAAATTCGTGCAAGAGTAGGACTTTGCAGCCCTGGCTGCCTCGGCCAATCCTCACAACCCTGGCTTCATCCAGAAGGTCGTCCGGACAGGACAGTCGTTCTGCTGTTCAGCTGCTTGGTCAATTTGTATATTATGCTTTTATTATTATAGATATTTATTTTATAGTACTGCATACTCATTGTTTGATTTCTTACATTGAATGTCCTGGTTTTATGTCCTCACCTATGGCCTCCTTCTCTCTTTCCCTGATGCCAGGTTCTCTGTCACTCCCTAATTCTGAGTCCGTTAGATTTGACTTTCTGACACTTGTTCTTCTTATTTTAATCTTCAGAATTTACTAAGTGTGTTTATCAATTGCTCCTACTTTAGGCAGTGAAATCACAACCTTCTTAATTAATTTGTTGAACAGAACAGAAAAGTAACAGAATGGAGTACAATAGCAATTAATAGATTCAGTTTATAATCCTGTTATTCTGGAAATGAGTTTTCCAGATTTATTCAGAATCATGAAAAATACAATTAATTGCCATTGGATTTTAAAATATCAATATTTGTAGCATCACATCTTAACTACACTATTCAGTTTTTGATAGTTATTTAATAGAATGAACTCTATGCTATGAAAGAATGACAGAAATTATCATTTGTTTTGTACCTATATTGTTGCATAGACAGAATGAAGCATTTCTACAAATGTCAGTTAATTAACCTGCTTCAACTATAACTATAAAAAAATGATTAAATATTATTAATAAAATAAAGAAATTGTTTCTGAAATATTTTCAGATTATCAAATGATTACATTAATATATAATTGGACAAGGGGTGTGTGTGTGTG
This sequence comes from Myotis daubentonii, assembly GCF_963259705.1. Lineage (NCBI taxonomy): Eukaryota > Metazoa > Chordata > Mammalia > Chiroptera > Vespertilionidae > Myotis > Myotis daubentonii. The sequence continues at coordinate 91,064,043 of NC_081842.1, forward strand.
TGTGTGTGTGTGTGTGTGTGTGTACACGTGTGCCAGGGATAGGGAGGGAATTAAGGAAATTAGAAACAGGTGAGGGAGAGCATAAGATACTGATACACTGCTGGATAGATAAAAGAAAGTCAGTAAAACCTGAATGAGTGAACAGAATAGAGAAGTAAGCAGAGATTAAGTAGGAGAGAATAGATGAAAAATCTATAAAAATGTAAAGGTGGCCCCCCCGCAAATTGTCTTTAACAAAACTGGGATACTTTCCCCAAACCACAGTCACTCACTTAGAGGTCTCTGAAGACCATGTGCATACCCCGGACCAATGAAGATCACTGGGATACTCTGGCCCAGGGATTTTCACTACTTCTTCTGGAGCCACAACCCTTAGGGAGGGCTTATCTCCCCATCAGTATGAGTGGTTCAATGCAACATTCTTTTCAACTTCTTGTGTACTATGACAGTATTTTTTGTCATTTCCTGCTCCTTCCCTGGTTTTCTGAATGACCGCTCATAAAACTCCAACAGAATGAAAGGGGGACCCACTGCATGGGAAAACATATTTGCCAATGATAACGGGGTAATTTCCAAAATATGTAAGGAATTCATACAACTTAACAAAGGGAAGACAAATAACCCAATTAAAAAATGGGCAAAGGACCTAAATAGATACTTGTCCAAAGTGGACATACAAAAGGCCAAAAAACATGAAAAAATTCTCAGTCACTAATCATCTAAGAGATACAAATTAAAATAACAATGAATGGCTACCATCAATAAATCAACAGAAGACAATTATTGGCTAGGATGTGGAGAAAAAGAAACCCTAGTTCACTGCTGGTAGGAATGCAGACTGGTTTCAGCCACTGTGGAAAACAGTATGGAGTTTCCTCAAAAAATTATAAATGGAAATTCCATTTGACCTAGTGATCCCACTTCTAGGACCATATCCTAAGAAACCTGAAACATCAGTCAGAAATAATATATGCACCCCTATATTCAGAGTGGTACAATTTACAATACCTAAGACTTGGAAACAGCCCAAGTTCCCTTCAATAGATGAGTGGATAAAAAAGTTATGGTAAAAGGGGGAAGAGGGGACCTCTGTAATATTCTCAACAATAAAGATAAATTAAAAGAAAAAACTGGAAAAACATTATGGTACATTTATACCATGGAATACTATGAAGGTCTAAAAAGGAAGGACCTCTTACTACCTGAGACAGCATTATGCTAAACGAAATAAGCTAGATAGAGATAGTTAAGTATCACATTATCTCACTCATTTGGGGAATCTAATGAACAAAATAAGCTGATAAACAAAATAGATTCAGAGATATGGAAGCATGACATAGACTGATGAATTTCAGTGGGAAAGCAGGGGTGGTGGGGTTGATGGGGAGGTGATGAACTGGAGAACTTATATGCATATATGCGTAGCACATGGACGTAGACAATAATGTGGTCAAGGCCTAGGAGTGGTGGGTTCAAGGTGGATGAGCGTCAATAGGGAAAAAAAGAGGGACATCTGTAATACTTTCAACAATAAAGATAAGTTTTTAAAAAGTATCTTAAACTCTCTGCCACAATTACCTCACCTGTCAAATGTGAATAAATTCTAGGAACTGCCTTAGTATTTAAATTAGCTACATGGTTTTAAGTTTTCTGCAGATTGGTTATTTTATATACCCATTATATTTTAAATAATAATTAAGAAGCTTCAAAATCAATTTGCTTACTTTTGTTAATCTTTAATTACTTTTTATTTCCAAAATATTCATTTACAGAAAGGAATCACTTTCAGTGAAAGTCACACGCTTATAAACTTTAAAGCAAACATGTCCTAAACAGTGCTTTGTTTCAACAAACAATGATGCAAACATAAAAGCATGCAAAAATCGTCACACTTAAATGCAAACAACTTAAATACGCACATAGCCATAAGTAGCCAACAGTACTGAGTGTAAACAGTGGATATAGTTAGCTAAGTCTTAGGAAGCCTTTCTATACAGGGGTGGATAAAAATAGGTTTGTAGCTATTTATATGAAAAATAGGTTTCCAGTTGTTTATATGAAAATAATTAATAAATAATCATATAAAAATAAACTCTGCCTATTGTGTACTCACAACTGTAACCCAACTTTTACTCACACATGTATGGGTATGTAGTCCTGGAGGGAAAAGTCTTAATCCTCAAAAAGAGCCCATTTATTACAGTTGTTTTAGTTAAGTTATATAATGAATTTCCCTAAAATTAATAATAATAATAATAATATGCACCTGTAGTATGTCTCAAGTTAAGCAGAAAATACAATCATGTAGAAACCTTTCCTAATGTATCCACTTTTCTTCAGATTTTGGGATATTTTGCACGAACTATAGAAATGATCCCTGAAAGTATAGTCTTAGATTTTGGGATATTTTGAATGTTGCACCACATCTTCAAAAATATGCTTTATTTATATTTGTGTTATTCATATATTAAACAAAGGATACTATGTGGATTAAAAACTTTAATAAATGCTATGTAATAATGTTTTGACTCCTTTCTTTAAAAATAGACTTGATGAAAGTCTTTGGAACTATATATAGAAAATTTACAGATAATGTTGTTCACTCTTAGTTATAAATGAAAGAGTTAAAGTTTATATCTGTAACAATGTCATTTCATTAACCACATTGAGTAACTATGTCATGCACAGGAAATTAAAATAAATAAATATATAGATATTTCACTAACATCTTTAGGAATAATAGTGCTGTTAACAGTGCATGCCATTGAGAAAATTAATATTCATTGTTAATAAAATACATGTTCAGTTTTATAATATATTTTTTTTTCATTTTTAACTCAGTAATGCAGAACCTTCTTTCATTATACAATCTCTTTCCAAATTCAGTGGGCATAAAAAAAAAACAACCTGTACTGCATTGCTTTCTTTTAATTCTTTTCATATTTAAAATAGTACCAGTAACTTTGACAAGTTATGTAGTATTTTCTCCAAATAGAAAATCAAGCTACTATGGGTTTACTTTAATTCTATAAATTAATGCTGTTGTTTGTGTTTATACTGAATTTTTTTAAATCCTCACCTGAATATATCTTTTCATGAATTTTAGAGAGAAAGAGAAAGGGAGAGGGAGAGGGAGAGGGAGAGGGAGAGGGAGAGGGAGAGGGAGAGGGAGAGGGAGAGGGAGAGAGAGAAGCATGGATGTGAGAAAGAAACACCGATTGGCTGCCTCCCACATTCACCCACACCATGGATAGATCCCATAATCTGGGTATGTGCCCTAACCAGGGATCAAACCCACTACACATTGGTGCTCAGGATTATATTCCAAGCAACTGAACGTATTGGCAAGGCCTACAATAAATTTTAATCAACTTATAGCCTAAGCTCTTCATAGGACTTTAACTCCTCAAAAACATGTAGGAATATGATGTCTTGCTTATTAGCATGTCAATGAAGCAAGCAAATTTAGCAACAAATGCTTGACTACACTAATAAAAATATGTCATATAGTATTGCATTTTTATAATAAACAAGCAAGGTAGGTACTATTCTAAGATGAAGATAAAAGCTAGACACAAATCTATTTAGTGGAAGAGGTAGATTATCCTATCTAATAAAAGAGCGATATATAAATTAACCGTCACTCCGCGACAAAGATGGCAGAGCCCATAGTGGCCAGGGTGGGATGCTGGCTGTGTCACCCAGCAACGGGAGCCCAGAGTTCGCACCCCAACCACACAGAGAGAAGGGAGGGGAGGGGCCTTGGGGCGAGGGACACTGGCATCGTTGCGGGCCAGGCTGAGGGACCCCCCTCCCCAGTGCACAAATTTCATGCACTGGGCCTCTAGTATATGATAAAAACATTAATATGAGATTATGGAAAAAATACAATTTAGTAAATAATTAGCTGATAATAAAATCCAATACTATTTTATAAAAGGAGTCAGTGATATTAAATAGAAGAAAATCAAATATTAACTTTAAGGGGAAGACATTGCTTAAATACATGTTTATTTCTTATTCTTTGTTTTATCTAATTATCACCAGAAATCTTTTATTACCACAGGCGACTGTAAAAGACAAATATGAGATGCTAATACAACAACCCCTATGTACATCACTATTTCAAAATTAGCCTAGATGTGGATTGAAATCGCTTCTAAATAGAGGACTATCATTCAATCAGAATTGACCAAGGAGATGAAAAGTATCTAGCATGCCTAGACCGTTGCCTAATGTTATGATATAGGTATATTCATAATATGGTTACATCATATAATATGCAGTGAATTTAATAATAATTTAATAACTTTATTGAAGTATGCTGAAAAGGAAATAATACAACTTTATTAGTTACAGAAAGTGGTAGGCAGATTTCTAAAGAGCTTCCTGTAGTAGGCTGAAAAATGCCCCTAAAAATAATCCTAAGTATCTGAAACCTGTTAAAGTTCCTTTGTGAGAAAAATAAGCCTTTTCTAATGTGATTAAATTGAGAATCTTGAGGCAGAGATTTTATCCTGAATTTTATTGGTGCCTCTTAAGTGTCACTGCAGTGTCTTTATGAGAGAAGGATAAGCAAGAGTTGATATATGGAAAGGAGAAGAGAAATGATCATAGAGGCAGAGACTGGAGTGATGCAGTCACAGACCAAAGAACGTTAGCAGCCACCAGAATTTGGAAAAGACCAGGAAGATGTACATACCTAAAACCTTCCAGTTGGCAGGCATGCCTGACTCTGATTTGGGCCCAGTAATACTATCTCAGACTTTGGCCTCTAGAACTGCGGGAGAGTACATTTTTGTTGGTCTAAACGCCAACAAGTGTGTGGCAATGCATTAGAGTAGTAACAGGAAACTATCACAGATTTTGATACCTGGAAGTAAGGTATGCTGCAGTATGTACCTAAAAATGTGGAAGGGACTTTGAATTGTGATAATGAGTAGTGGCTGGCTGAAAGTACTTGGAGGCATTTAATATTGAAAGCCTAGACTATTTTATTATTTTTTAAATATACTTTATTGATTTTTTTTTTTACAGGGAGAAAGGGAGAGGGACAGAGAGTCAGAAACATCCATGAGAGAGAAACATTGATCAGCTGCCTCCTGAACACTCCCTACTGGGTATGTGCCCACAGCCAAGGTACATGCCCTTGGCCGGAATCGAACCTGGGATCCTTGAATCTGCAGGCTGGTGCTCTATCCACTGAGCCAAACCGGTTAGGGCAAGCCTAGACTATTTTAAACAGAATGTTGGTTAGGAATATGGATGTTAAAGATTCTTTTGTTGAAGGCTCAGAGAGAAATGTAGAACATGTAATCAGATACTGAAGAAACGTTGATTCTTAAAAATATAGAATACTTAACTATATTGTGTTTATAGTTATGCATCTGTCTTTTAAAACAGTTAGAACCTTGTAAATTTGCTATCATTAAGAGTACTATCAAATAGGAACAAAATGAACACTGAATTCATCATATGCATGGTAACATACCTTCTCCCAAAATAAATAACTTGACTCAGTGGTTGAATCAGATCTTACATAATAAGTGAGAAATGATATTAGGCTCAGCGATATAATTCTGCTCACTGTTTGAAAATGGGCTGCATGCAGTATATAAACTCTTTTCTAAATAATTTACCATTTATTATTCCAGTTGTCAGTAAAAATTTTTATAAAATAAATGGAAAAGGTGTTTGGAAATCTTTCTTAATATTATTTGGATAAAGGAAGCTAAAAGAGGAAATGAAAAGTCTAAAAAAATTAGATATTAGAGTAAAAAATAAATAGTATTGTTTGTAAGGTTATTAAAATGATGGTGATGATGTAAATCTAACAATATTGACAAAGTTTCCTAGTAAAACTGTTAATTAAGTGGGCTGGAATAGAGAAGGTATATTTTTCAGCTGTGATTGAACATGTGGATTAAAGTGGAGTCCCAATGGTAATGGCACATGGAGTAGAAATAATTCACAGTAAAAGTTTTTGTTTTTGTATTTTTAATGGTGAAAGAATATGAGTTGAGGAAAATGCTATTTTTAGCATAGTTTAAGTATATAAATCTTAAAGTGGTTAAATTTTTTAAAAAATATTTTAATAGTCTGTGTATTAAAATAACAATTGATTCATTTGACGTAGCTCTAAAACTCTAAACATTAATGCTAACCATATATTGATCTTAGAATAAATAATATGGGAAATAACTCTAAAATTGGTTTATGTAGAAAAGGAAGTCAAATAGAAATTTAAGTTTGAATATTCTTTTTAAATCACAGTGTCATTATTTTTCTTGAGTTCAGAGACTGGGTAATTCTGTATCTATGCTTGTAATCCTATAGAATTATTCTAAAAGCATTATTTTTAATTAGAATTAGCAGAGTGGTCTAGTTGCCTGTCTACTAATATATTGTTAAAGGATTATATATGCGTAATAATGACGGTCTTCATAGGAATATTAGAAAACAATCATTCTGCAATATGAGTTTTAAAAAGGGAATAAAAAGATAGTTTGGGGCAAAATATATACTTTAAATGTTGTTAAAAATAATTTTAATTTAATTCATGCATTTATTTGGTTTCCAAAGTCAAATCACTAAAAATAAAAGTACTTCAATGCTACAATTCTAGTAGTAGAATTTTTAAAATAAAGTATTTTTGTCTTTTTAGAAGTTACTATCCCCAATCGGACCATGTCATTTTTATAAATAAAAGACCTTTTTTTACCTCAGTTTTATAAATAAACCTTCAGATATTTATCTTTCATTCCACAATTCGATCATGACTTTGAGAACAGATTCCATGTTTTCTTCCTTGCATATCTCAAGAACCTGGCCTAGGTTCTAGAATAGAAAAACGAAGCTATACTATTAACTGCTTTTTAAGAAAACTAATATTTGGACCAAATGATTGCATTTCTAAAAATCTGTGGTAATCTAAAAAGACTGATATTGCGAAGGTCCAAGTTGCACTCACCTTGTTTCATAACCCCATCAAAATTACAACTCGAGTATAGAACAATTAACCTGGGTAACCAACTGAAGACTAACGGAACAGAAGTCATAGATCCAAGGGTATGCAAAACAAACAACACACACACACGCACACACACACACACACACACACACACACAGATACTTTAAGACTGGTAGGAGGGACGGAGACCAGAATGGGCAGGCTCTGCATCTACATGTGGCGATTGCTGATCTCAGCTGTAGAAGGAGAAGGGATCTCAGCCCAATACTAGGCTCCCCAGCCCAGAGCACCAGAACCAGGAAGAGGTGCCCATATAGCATGTGGCTATGAAAATCAGCAGGGGGTCCTCTGACCATCTGGTGAGAGGAAAGACTGCTGGAAACCCAGGTGTCCTAAAGAGACAGTGCACAAGCTCTGGCTGCAGGTGCTCACCCTGGGCTCCAGCAGTGGGACAAAGGCTGGGTGGTGCCAGTCATACAGAGAAAGGCTGAGGGTGTAGCTTTGGGTGAGGGCTGGAAGGACAGTCTCTGATGTCCCTCTGTTGAGTCCTCCTACTTCATGGTCCTTGGGCATCATCTTTCTTCAACATGGCCCTCTCTCCAAGGACATTAGCCTGATGAGCTACACTAGCGTCTCCCTGATAACTGGACAACGGGCAAAGGGTTGGGGACTCTGCTAACAGTGTCAAGCCTGGGCCCCAGTTGCCTTCATCCTTGAAAAGCTCTTCAGAAATTCCAGTAAAGCTTGGGGGGCAGTGCCAGGTACCCATACAGAGAAACTGAGTTTTGCTGCTTTAGAGCAAGTGTTGTCTTCCCATATAGCCCACAGGTGCAACATTTCCTGTGTTAGGCCTTCCTTCCACATGACAATTTCTAAATCTCCTTTAGCTTGGTGAACTCTACTAGCTCCACTCTGAGGACTTCCTGAGACCCAGCCACATTGCAAGGGCCCCAGGCAGACAGTGGTTGGCTTCAGTGTACCCTGAGACTTGCTGAGTGGCCTCAGACCCAGAACTGGCAACAAGTTTGAAGCTGTATTAACCTGGTGAAAACCACTTGCCCCTACCTGGTGACTCCCTGAGAATCTGCCTTAGGAAACTTGCATACTGCCCAAGGCTTTTTCAAAGGCTGGCTTAATAGACATAGAAAAAATTAATTAACACCATTATATTCCCATACTACTAAAAGCAATCTATAGATTCAATGCAATACCAATGATGATTTTCACAAAAACAGAACAAATAATATAAAATTTATATAAAACTATATATATATATATATATATATATATATATATATATATATATATAAATTTATATAAAACTATAAAAGACTTTTAATAGAGACAACAATCTTAAAAAAAGAAAGAACAAAGAGGAAGGTATGACACTCCCTGATATCAAACTATACTACAAGGCAATAATAATCAAAACAACAGGGTGCTGGCATAAAAACAGACATATAGATCAATAGCACAGAATAGAAAGCCTAGAAATAAATAAGCAATAGAGAATTAATATATGACAAAGGAAGCAAGAACATACAAAGGTGTAAAGAAAGTCTACTCAATAAATAGTATTGGGGAAATTGAATACATACAGGCAAAATAAATGAAACTAGACCACCTCCTTACATCATATACAAGAATAAAGTAAAAATGGATTAAATATTTAAATAAAAGTCTCAAAACCATTAAAATTCTACAAGAAAACATAATAAAATCTGTGAATTTATCTTAGCAATATTTTTTTTCTGATATATTTCTTTGGGCAAGGAAACAAAAGAAAAAATAAATAAATGGACTACATCAAACTAAAATGTTTGGCATAGCAAAGAAAACCATCAACAAAATGAAAAGACAACCTACTGAAAGAAGGAAAATATTTCCTAATTATCTGGTAAAGGGTTATTATCAAAAATTTATAAAGATCTTAGACAATTCAACACCAATAAACCGAACAATCACATTTCAAAAATGAGCAGAGGTCCTGAATAGATACTTCTCAAAGAAAGACAAACAGATGGCCAATGGATATATGAAAAGACATTCAACATCACTAATCCTCAGAGCAATGCAAATTAAAATCACAATGAAATACTGCCTCACACCTGTCAGAATGGCTATCATCAATAAATCAGTAATAAAACAAATTTTTGATGGGATGTGGAGTAAAGGAAATCCTCATGCACTGTTGGTAAGAATGCAGACTGGTACAGCCACTGTGGATAACATTATGGAAGTTCCTAAAAAATTATAAATGGAACTGCCTTATGACCTAAAAATTCCACTCCTGAGCATAATGCAAAGAAATCCAAAACACTAATTTAAAAAGATATATGCACCCCTATGTTCATTCCAGTATTATTTTACAGTAACCAAGATATGGAAGTAACACAAGTGCTCCTCAATAGACAAGTGGATAAAGAAGTAGTACATATATATATAAAGGAATATTACTCAGCCATAAAAAAGAATGAAATTATATCATGTGCAACTATATGTATAGACCTAGAGGGTATTATGTTAAGTGAAATATGTCAGACAGAGAAAGACAAATGCCATATGATTTCACTTTGATGGTTTCCAGAGGGAAGGAATAAAAATAAACAGGGAAGGTATTAAGAAGTATAAATTGGTAGTTACAAATTAGTCAGCAGATGTAAATTTCAGTCTAAGAAATTATATATATATATGCCTAAGCAACTATTATGAATACATGATTGGAAGGACTGGTTGAGCAGTTGCTATGATGCACATTGGCCACCAGGGGGCAGACGCTCAATGCAGGAGCTGCCCCTGGTGGTCAGTGCGCTCCCACAGCCAACCTCCCATAGCCCCGATCAGGGGGCCGGCCAGCCAATCTCCTGTGCACCCTCCCCCCAATGGGCTAGCCCCCTGATAGGCCTCAATTGCTGGCCAGGCAGAGAGACCCCACCCATGCACAAATTCGTGCACTGGCCTCTAGTTGTCAATAATATTGTAATAGCTGTGTATGGTCCTAGGTGGATACTTAGATTATCAGTGGATTACCTTATAAATTACATAATAGCCTACCCAATATGCTGTACAACTGAAATTATTATAAAACAATATTGAATGCCAATTGTAGCTGAAATATAAAGTTAAAAAAATTATATAAACACACAAATAAAGTAATCAATTAAATGAACTTCAGCCACAGGACTCTGGCTTCTGACTTCTTGATGGGGTATATCCTAAGTACAAAGAAATCTGAACTTTAAATTGCTTTATTTTATTTTTAGCATAGAAAATATGCATTGCCATTGCCTCATAACTCAGCAGTAATAGGAGCATATGTAAATAACAATATATATGACTTTAAGGATGGAATGACATATTCAACCTGTGCTAAAACAAAACAAACTAAAACAAAACAAAACAAAACACTTAAATAGGAAAAGAAACTCCAAAAGGTAATAACTGTTAAACTGTCATTAGTTTCCATGTGAAAAAGAATAGTACATCTTTGATTGATCTCCATGGAAAATAAATGCATGCTTCTCTTTCAGTGAATGTGATGAATACAATCTATATATATAAAAGCTTGAGCGACCTGACCAGTCGACCAGTTGCTATTACATGCACTGACCACCAGGTGCAAACTCTCAATGCAGGAGCTGCCCTCTGGTGGTCAGTGCACTCCCACAGCGGTAGTGCTGCTCAGCTGACCTACAGGCGCCAGATGCAGGGCTCACAGCTGGAAAGCGCCACTGCAGCCACCGCCTCTCTCGATCCAGACTGACTGGGGGTGAGCCCATGGCAGGCGCAGAGAGGCCAGGATGAGTGGGAGCAGCAGGCAGGAGCAACAGGTGGCATTGGACTGCTGGTTTTGACCTGATATCCGTAGGCCATGCTGAGAGACACCTCCCTCTAGTAATGTAATAAAGATGTACTTTATCATATTTAATTATATCTATGTTGCATGAAACCCCTAGACCTTCATTGGAAGAGTAAAATTAATGCTTACCAAAACAGGAAAGGATAAAATCGTATAGAAATAAAAGTTAATTTCAAACTTCAAAGATGATATTATAAGTAACGAAGGTTAAAATAAAAATGATACTATAAAAGCAATAAAGCCTGTCCCTTTAAGGAGCAATGCATGAGAGATTGTGATAGCCTCAAATTGTTCATATTTGCATAGAAAAGGTCACAAGATATCACTGGATTGTTAACAATGAGAAAAAAAAATCCTTAGAAAAAATACATCTGATTCATATACCATTATAGGACATCAGGTCACCTTGGAATTACAATACACATAATCACTATTATGGCATTTTGTGACTTTTCATATTTCACCTAGGACAAACTCACCCTTGCTTTATTTTCATAGATATTTTCTGTCCATAAAAACCCTTGAGTAGAACTCTCTAATCCCCAGCATGATCACTGTTGTATGTATCTTAAATCCTTATATATCTCAATATAAATCATGAAACAGTGTAAATCCAGTTACAATTATGTTGGTCTTCATTGTGTTTCTAAATATTATAAAACATGACTAGACATCAAATAAATAGTAGTGTCTGTCTCTGGGTATTTTTCTCATTGCAACGCTCTGCATAATATGACATGTTTGAAACACTATGACCAACATAAGAAAGAACACCATTCTGATAACATATATTGTTGTGCTTTTATTAATTCTCAAAGAGCATTAAAATAAATGATTTCTAACTGAAAAAATAACTCAACATTCCCTTAAACATGAAAGGCCCTATGTTTGGGTATGTCAATATATTAAGTAAAGGAATTAAAAAGTTTGCCCATTACTGTTCTTATTAATGTTAATTATGTATGACCAAGTCTATAGACATTTACTTGACCAAAGACACACACAACTATTGATTATAACCTGTGCATCAATGGCAATAGTATTCTTATGCTGAGCTCCTATGTCATGAAGGTAAATCAAATTGTGTGTTGAATTTTAAGGAAGAGCATTTGCTTGGAGTATATCAAACAACAACAAATGTTTCTAAATTAAATAACTATCAATCTTAGACTTATACAGTCATCTTTGGATGTTCATATTCAAAGTGTAGCCTCAAATGGACAAGACACATCTATCTTACAGTCTGGATTTTTTTTCTCATTTTACCATTAAGTAAAGCATCAATTAGTTAGAATCCAAGTAACAATAAATGCTAAAAAATTTGTTCTGCTTTTCATTTAGAAGAAAATGCCAAATGAAAATAAAATAAGCTGTTGTATGAGATGACTAAGAATTTGTGTTATTGTTGTTTGCTTATGTTTATACATTTTGTTTTTGTACACACACACACACACACACACACACACACACACACTAAGGGCCCAGTGTACGAATTTGTGCACGGGTGGGGTCCCACGACCTGGCTGGCAATCAGCCAATCAGGGCCACGGGAGGTTTGCCGGTGGAGGAATGAGCCGCAGGAAGTTGGCTTTAGGAATGTGCAGACCACCAGGTGGCAGCTCCTGCATTGAGCGTCTTCCCCCTGGTGGTCAGTGCTCATCAAAGCGACTGGTCGTTCAGTCATTTCGTGGCTTAGGCTTTTATATACATAGATATATGTAACTTTCAGTCTTATGATGTTTTATTAGGCCACTTATTACAATAGATTCTGATATACGACATAATTTGCAGTCATCAAAGAAAGATTAAACTATTTTTAACTACATAGTTAAAGGGAGACTACGCTAACATATTTAAAAAATATTTTATTGACATCAGAGAGGAAGATAGAGATAGAAACATCAATGATGAGAGAGAATAATTCATCAGCTGCCTCCTGCATGCCCCACACTAGGGATCTAGCCCACAACCCAGGCATATGCCCTGACCAGGAATTGAACAGTGACCTCCTAGTTCTTAGGTCTATGTTCAACCACTGAACCACACCGGCCGGGCATGCTAATGTACTTTAAATATATTTTTCATCAACAAAATTTAAAATAAATTATTTTCTGTTTAAGGTTTATTTAATCAAAACATGAGATTCTTCACCTGAATTTTAGGTTTTTTAATATGGAACAACAAGTCAAAATACTTAATATTGAGGTCAGAGAAGTTTTGAAAGTATATGTCTTTAAAATTATGTATGGTTCATTCTCATTATAAATAGGTGGCACATTGACAAATTTTTGAACTTTTTCTTCTTAATATATACATAACTACAATATTCACTCAAACACATACTGTTACTAAATCTTTTGAGAGAAACACACAATTGCAAAGCATTTAGAAAGATTCTCATACTTGCTTACATTATAGACATTTATGCTAACAAAAAGAAAGCTTAATTTAATCCATTAATATTAGTTCATAATTAAAACAACACACACTGAACAAAGAGTCCCAATGTATCACATTAAAGCAAAAAAAAAAAAAGGCAAAAATAAAGTCAAATAATAGCCAAGAAGCCTTCTCTCTTCTCAATTCACTGCTATAAAGGTGCATCATATTCACATTCATACAATATTTTAGTTTAAAATTACCAGAAAATTATGACATTCAGAAAAATAAACCATATCTTCAGCATGATTATTTAAAAAAATTGCAAGTAAAATTCAGCCTCTACTTACTAAAGATGTGGTTCAAGTGCATATTTGGAGAAAAGAGAAGGCCCTTGCTGTATCACTAGAAAATTATTTACTTTCAAACCATTGTAATAAACGATGATGGCTCTTCTTCTAATTAAACATACTTTCTCCTTTTCTGAAACAATGAGCCTTCACTTCCCCTTCCAGTGATTCCAGGCTCAAAACTACTAATTCTAAAGTCATTTAAGTTCCTGAGCCACCATTTGTTGTCGTTGTTCCTAAAGGAAATAAATTTCATTATGTGTCCTTACAAATGCCTACCTATAAAGAATATACATCTACAAACTGGAATTCTCAGGCCTTCAATGTAAAAGTCAAAGAAGTAGTCTAAATTTAAATAAATTATAACTACTCTTATTTTGTTTTGCAATTTAAAAAATATTAGAAATTGGAACAAATATTTTCTATGAGCAAATTAATTTAAGTGTTTTGTATATGTCCAGAAAATTTTAGAACATATAGTCCCTCATAACTATGATTACATTTGGCTCTTTCAGTTGTGTATACCAAAACATCATATTTAATTCTTATTTGATTTAGTATAGAAAAAGCAATAGCATGAATTTTATAGACTGTAGCATATTCTACTGGAAAAATGATTAATGTACTTTATAGAGAAGTTTATTTCAGATATGTTGATAACTTATCTTTAGAATAATAAACAACACTGATTAATAACACTGTTTTTTCTAGTTAAAAGTATGTGTTTAAAAAATATGTATTCTTTAAAAACAATAGGTATAAGTATCCCCTGGTATTTGAAAATCACTGTTTTGCTATGTTTCAGTTTATTTTTCAACCCCATATGTGCTGCAAAATATTAACTTGCATATTGACAAAAATTGTTTTATATTTAAAATCTACTCTGATTAGCATTTTCCTCTTTAAAAGTTAACAAATATCATTAATACTCTATATGATAAACAATTTCAAGAACTGCAAGTTTATGGATTGTCATAAGACATTAAGACAAACAAGAAACTGAACACTTAGATTTTCCACAGATATTTTCAAAAAGAAAATTGGTTTTGACCATTTTTCCCCAAAACTTCACATATATTTACAAATTGATCATTCACATGAAATAGAATTATACTACTTTTTCTTGCTTTACCTTGATTCAGTCTGATTATACCAAGGATGATTAATGTGCTTACCTAAAACAGAAAAAAAAAATAAATTCTGTTAGTTTCAAAGGAATACTTATTGAAATTTGCAGTGGAAAATATAAGACAGGGCCAATAAACAATCACAACTCTCATTACAACCTCTATTTTCCTTTACTTCACAGAGATCTTTATTAATGTGACACTCAATCAAATGGAACTAGCTGGGTCCAAAACTGCATAGCCAAAGAGGCTTTACAAATGACTTGGTGGCAAGTACATTTTTATTGAGTTGAAGACATCTATGTTTGCCATTTCTCTTCTGCTACCAGCATACAATGAATCAAATAAAAAGATATAAACAAAAGGTTTGTTGAATTGTATTACTTCCCAAAAGATCTTGAAATATCCTTACTACAAATGCAGTTCTACCACAGTATCAATTATGCTATATTTACTTGCCTAGGAAATGTTAGAATGCAGGTGTGTTTAAATCAGCTCAGAAATGATGAAGTGGAAATAATGAAGTGTCTAAAGAATTATGCTATGTCTATCAATTACATATTATATTCCAGATTACATGTCATATATATATTTTATGTCATATGTCTATGAATTAAATATATATGTAAAAAGCCAGCAACCAGGATGCCATAACAGCTGGAACAACTGGTTGCTATGATGCCCACTGCAGCCAGTGAACCACCCAATCAGGGGGTGATGCCGGTGGCCAACCTCCCTCGGCCCCTCACCCCAGACAGCCCCACCCCAATTGGCGTCTCCCCCACTGATGGAGGGTGGGACTGATGGCCAACACACTGCAGCCCCTCCCCCCAGACAGCACTGTCCCTGATTGGCCCACCCCACTCCAATAGGGGTGGGGCCAGCTGGCCAACATCCTGAAGCCACTCCCCTGGGTGGCCCCATCCCCAATGGGCCCCCACCACCCCAATCATCCCACTTTCCCTACCCCTGGCTGGCCCTGCCCCTGATTGGGGTAGGGGGGTGATCAGGGGCAGGGCCAGCCAGCCAACCACCTCTGACCCATCCCCGCAGCCAGCTCCGCCCCTGATGGGCCCCTGATCAACCTCTCATGGCCCTTCCCCCAGCCACTGACCCCCAATCGGCCTCCCCACCCCATTTGGGGTGATGGCCCATCAGCCAATCACCCACAGCCCCTCCCCCCAGCCAGCCTGGCCAGCCAACCTCCTGCCATCTCCTCCTCCCTCCAACAGGTCCAGCCCTGATCCACCCCGATTGGGGCTGGGCCAGCCAGACCCCCTCCCCCACATACACAAATTCATGCACTGGGCCTCTAGTAAGCAAATAATAGGTTTATGGTGAAATTGGAAGTTACTCTTTTCTACTTTATATTAGTAAACTAGAAATCACTAAATAAGCTGTTGGAATCATGATCCTTAAAGTTGAAATTTTTCTATCTTCCTCTGCATCTCCATATTTGAGAAAGGAGCCCAATGTATAGGATACCTTAATCTCTCCCTATGGGTGAGGGATGGTTTTAGTAGAGGTAGATAATATCACATGAACTGTGAAATTGGACATCTCAAAGTTTTAGGTGTGAAATATTAGTATATTACCTTATTTGGGATTATAAATTTGAAAAAGATACATTTAAAATTCTAATTTTGCAAAATGATCAGCTGCTTATTATCATACTAGGGGCCCGGTGCACGAAATTCGTGCACTGGGTGTGTGTGGGGAGGGGAGTGTCCCTCAGCCCAGCCTGCCCCCTCTCACATACTGGGAGCCCTCAGGCGTTGACCCCCATCACCCTCCAATCGCAGGATCGGCCCCTTGCCCAGGCCTGACGCCTCCGCCAGAGGTGTCAGGCTTGGACAGGGGACCCCCATCTCCCCCTGACCACTGGCTCTGGCCCCTGCCCAGGCCTGAGGCCTCTGGCCCAGGAATCATGCTTGGGCAGGGGACCCCCATCTCCCTCTGATCGCTGGCTCCACCCCCCCCCCAAGCCTGACGCCTCTGACCCAGGCTTCAGGCCTGGGCAAGGGGACCATCATATCCCCCCAATCCCCGGCTCCGCCCCCCGCCCAGGCCTGATGCCTCGGCCAGAGGAGTTGACCCTCATCACCCTCCGATCACCAATCACCGGATCGGCCCCTTGACCAGGGCTTTGGCCTCTGGCAGAGGTGTCAGGCCTGGGCAGGGGTCCCCCAGCCCCCGCGGTTGCAGGCTCTGCCCCTGCCCAGGCCTAACACCTCTGGCCTAGGCGTCCAACCCGGGCAGCGGGGACCCGCAGCTGCAGCGGCCCCACGATCGTGGGCTCCGCTTTAGGCCCAGGCAAGGGAACCCTAGCTCCCGGGACTGCCAGCTTTGACCATGCCCAGCTCCCATCGCTGGCTCCACCCCTACTTCCTGCTATCACTGGCCAGGGCGGCAAAGGCGCCTGATTCTCCCATCATGGCTGGGGGGCAGGGCAAAGGCGGCCCCAGGGCTGCCTTTGCCCTGCCCCCCAGCTCTTAGCTCCCCCCTGGGTTTCTGATCACTGTCAGTGGCAGGGGGCTTCTTCCTGCTTTCCCTTTCGCCTCCCTGCATTGTGCCTACATATGCAAATTAGCCGCCATCTTGTTGGCAGTTAACTGCCAATCATAGTTGGCAGTTAATTTGCATATAACCCTGATTAGCCAATGAAAAGGGTATCGTCGTACGCCAATTACCATTTTTCTCTTTTATTAGATAGGATATTTACTTTGGTGTCTGTGTTTTATAGTGCATGTTTTAGACTAGAGTTTATGGAACCATCATCAGAGTCATTATTCTTATATTCATTATTTTTTAGTGCCATGAGATCAGAACTCATATTTGCTTTTTTACCCTAACATGAAGCACAGTGTTATATATGTAATAGAAACTCGTGGTTTTTTACAGAATAAATATATTTATCAAAAATAATTGAACTGATCACATAGAATAACTAAGCCTGGAAGTTAGGGTACTGTAGAATAAAATCCAAGTGAATTGACTATTAAATACACAGGGTATGTTTGTTTGATTGGTTATTTATCTTTTACTTGGAAAAGCTAAAAAATAATATTTTCTTAAACTTTTTAAATTAAAACTGGGAAAAAAAGCAGCAGTGTTTTGTGGTTCAATAAACTAGAATGACACATTAATAGGACATTAGAGAGCAACTTTGGGCAATTTTATGCACCTAAAATAACAATTCTAGGTTGCTATTTACCAATAAAGATGCAATTCATTTCACATAATGTCTCTTTTGAGAGGTAGAATTTCTAATTGGAATATGCTGATTTTCCAATTAACATAGTTAAGGCAGATTTGCACATTTTAGGTAAGTTGCAATTTCTTTGATTAATATTTCTCCTCCCTGTAAAATAGGGGAAATACAGAAGAAAGGCAACTTCTTTTGTATTTACCACAAAGAAATTCTGAAGAATTCTAAACAAAAAGAAAAATCTTAGTTACAGATGGCATGTAGCTTTTTATAAAGAAGATTCATCAGTGGCCTGTAATTATTTTCTACTATGGTTTTGACCAATTACTGTGTTGTGTGTTTTTTTTTTTTTTTTAAATTTTCTTCTTCATGGAGTCAGTTGTGCTTATAAGTATGTATTTTCTTTATTTGTCCCATTATACATATTTGTGATAATCTGGGCAGTGAGCCCAGATTGCTTCATTTTTGTTTATTATTTGTAGACTGTCCTAGATTTTTTGAAAGGGTATATTCAAAATTATTATTACCATAATTATAAGAAGATTGTCACTCTGTGAGATTATAAGATTCTCCATTATTTCATAATGAGTTAAGTACTATATATTTTTAGGAGTGATGCATTTCATGGGCTGATCATTTTAATGTTAATATTGCCTACATGTCCAGACTGTGTTCAAGACACAATATGACCGCAACGGTGTCAGGCTGTGTCTGAAGTCAGAAGCTATCTATAGACTGGTTCTACTTCCGTTTTCACTTTGACATAATTATTTACTATTGTCACACAGCCCACAACGCTCCTCTCAGAAACATGGGATTGCTAACAAAGCGTGACTTTTAATGCAGTACAGATTACTGCCCTCGTGAATGAAAACCACAATTAATTTCATCTTATAGACATGGATATATTTAAAAGCTGAAAACAAGTGATGTAACTTAAATCCTTTAAACATATCATCTAATTGTGTCTATACCTTTTTTTTTTTAACGCAGTCACTAGGGATAGCTAAATAGTATATCAATTTTCTAACAAGACCACAGTAGCCTCCCAGGATATGAATTGCAATGTCAATTGCACCAAGATAGTGATAATGATATCATCAGGCATTATGTTTCCAACATAGTCACTGTAGTTTATGGTGATTTCCATTTTGCTTTATTGGGGTTTATTTATATATCCCCACATTTCCTGGATCCTTGGATACACAAATATAATAACTGAAGGAACTTTAGATATGTTCTAACATATTAAATGTGAAACAGGGAGTTGAGAGATTTGCCTAGGCCTTAGGCTCAGACAGATCTTGATTTCTAGTCCAATGGTCTTTAACTTTACTTAGAAGATCATTATTCGTTTTGCCTGTTTCCAAAAATAATCAATTCTTTATGAAAACATCAATTCCAAAATTATTTAACATATTCACAGCATATTTGTGACATATATACAGTCAATGTTAAAATTTAAATAAAAAAAAATTCAGCTTCCTTTGGGCAGTGATCTCTAGCTTCTTTTGGGGGACAACATAAACACACAATATCCTTTCAGTATCAGGCTCTTCAT
Organism: Myotis daubentonii; assembly: GCF_963259705.1. Lineage (NCBI taxonomy): Eukaryota > Metazoa > Chordata > Mammalia > Chiroptera > Vespertilionidae > Myotis > Myotis daubentonii. Next base: position 91,083,497 of record NC_081842.1, read on the forward strand.
TTTTGTTCAGAAAAATCTATTCTGCTCGGCAACTTTATTACTTTGCTCTCAGGTTTTAAAATGTCTCTAGTTCTGAACTACTTGACATAAGTCACCTCTTAATTCAAAACAAGACCAAGGAAATTTACATATCTCATTGACCTGATTCCCTGGTCCCCAATGAACTTGTACAGCCTCAGATAAAAATATATCAGTTTCCTAGCCTTCCTCTGGATCATTATTTTAGCTTCCCTTTGAACTCTTTCATTCCACAGCCCTTCTTCTTCACTCTAATCAAGGTTTTTACTGTCACCTCAACCCCTCTCAGGTCACCTTTCCAAGTAACTGGAAGTTGAAAACGGGTTTGTCTTTTTTAAAGTGTACTCTCTTCTTTTTAAACAAGGTTTGCTAAGAAACTTCTTACACAGAACTAAAGTGTCTTTCATTTTATAGAATACACATTATTTATAGCATAGTATAAATCAGGGGTCAGGAAACTAATTCTATAAAAAGTCATAGTTTGCTGACCACTGGTATTAGCTATTTTGAGAAAAAAGATAATCTAATAATACCTACCTTACCAATTCATGATTTTGTGAGTAACAAGGGAAGTAATATGTCATAGAAAGCACAAGGATATAATACAAAAGACAATATGTGTTTGACACTGTCTATTTTGGGCATGTTCATGAATATAACTCTAGGATTCTACCTCTTTGTACCTTATTTTCTTTAAATGTATTTGTTTTTTGATTTCAGAGAGAGAGAGATAGAAACATCAATGATTAGAGAGCATCATTGATAGGCTGCCTCCTATATGCCCCCTACTTGGGGTGGAGCCTGCCACCTGTCATGTGCCTTGATGGGGAATCTAACCCCGACCTCCTATAAGTTGATGCTTAACCACGGAGGAATTCCAGCCTGGCTCTTTGCACCTTAATTTCTGACCTACATGTTTAAGGCACATAGATTAGATACTGTCCAAATATTTTTTTAAACTGAGTTCAATGGAAATATTAGAAATGATTACTATTAATAAAAAAACTCATTACTGTCTAAAAATGAGCAAAAATACACATCCAGGGCACAATTAAGCAGACTTCTGTAACTTGGCTAAACAATAATTGTAATTTAAATAAATGATAGGAAATATTACTTGTAACTGCATATCTGGTTATTACCATGAGTTTAAAATTGGTTATTGGTTAAATCATTCCTAAGAGAATGATACATTGATTAGCTTTCTTTGGTACATATCTGAGATCATCAGAAACTATTGATTTGTTTAAACCCATAAATACAATACTTCTAAGAAAACAGAAGGACAAAATTATTTTTTCTTTCATTAACTCATTTAAACAACATGGGAGGCCCTAGAGCTATGAAGACAAATGTTTTGACTAATCAGGGATATTGTCTAATGGGGGAAATATATTTGCAAACTGAAAAAACACATGGATTTAAATATAAAGAATTCTTTATATTGTCTACCTTGTTCTGTTTAAAAAGAAGTAGATACGTTTTTTGTTTTTTTCAGAGAAAATAGATAAGTTTACAACTATACATGCATAGCATGATTAAAATACAAGCTCTGAAAAAAATCCCCTTGGTTAAACATCTCTCTTACTACCATAATTAATGTGCATTTTAAAATATTGTTTTAGATAAATTATCTGGCAAAGTATCTTAAGGTAAAAAGTTTGAATGATAGCATACCTGTGTATGTGTCTGTTAACTTAAAAAAATGTTTGGCAAGAAATTATAGTTTTAGCACTTAATTCTATAAGAATGATTTTGATTTTAATAAAAGAGATGAATTGTTCTGTACAATTATTGAAATCACCCTAATGTTTATATCTAAATTTGGAAAATAATCATTCATGAGTTATATATTAGTTAAAATATAGTTAGCATAAATGCAAAAACACAAAGCCCAAAGTGATGCAAAATAAATATCAGAAGAATTTTGTCAAATTAAAATTATTTCCTTTCAAATTTGTGCTGTAGTCATTTTATATTCATATTTCAACATGTGCTGCTGAAGTCTGACCTGCTCTTGAAAACATTCAAGAAGACTAAGGACAGGAATTTAGTCTTGAATACAGTGGTTCTGCTCAAACATTCTAAATAGATGTCAAACTGATTCACATTACTTGGGCTGGTCAAACTTGTTATAGCATTTAAATCTTCTCTGAATTTCACTTTGCACTGACTTTGAGAGGTACAAGCTAAAAAGCAGGTTAATTAATCAGAACAAAACAAAAGCACCAAACAAAAGGAACACTGAAGTCCAAGCATATATCGTCCTTCACACAGCATATACTGTCCGGTCTAAACTTTAGCAACCTGATGTACAGATCAATAGACAAGGATGGTGAGGGACAAATGTAAGAGGATCTCTTTACTTCTCACAGGTATCAGTGCCCCTCTACCTCTGCACATCTCCACACTGGGGATTTTATAAATATTACAATAATTTTTGTCATTAACTTTGAGTGAAAAAAAATAGAGCATACTTGACTATGAACCAGAGGAAGAGAATATAATCATTGAAGATTCATAAGAGAAGAGGAAAGCTGACCTTTAGGTGAAAAGATAAAATTATGAACTTAAAAAATGCACACAAAATACATAAATAGGTTTGTAAATAAAAATATCAAAGATCTTTAATTAAGTACTAAGTAAATAGAACTATTATTAAAGAGGATGGAAAACCAACCACAACATTATTAATGCTTCCAATAATTACACTCTTCATCATTAACTGCACTACTTGTTTCTGATACACCTGTCTTTGACTGCTACACAAATAAAAATGTGTACAAACATAGAATAAATCTGTAATATTTGAGAATTTCTTAAACACCTTTTTCACTGTGACCCAAGTTTCCTTTCCTTATTTATTAATCTGTAGTTGTTGAGGCCTAAATAGTTTACACCCTGAGGTATCAACTGTTAGAAATCACATAATGAGAGCAAAGGTAAAAAAAAAAAAAAAATAAAGTCATCATGATTGCTAATCTACAGCAGAGGTTTCATAACTTGGATACGTATTCTAATCACCTGGAGAGTTCTAAAAACAGCACCCCGACATGGCCACATAACAATTGTTTGGAAGTAAATAGATATAAGTAGAGAGCATTCATGTGAATATTTCAAAAATGCCTCAATTCTAATAAGCACCAGTGATCAGAATCCTGTTCTAAGGTCAAAACTTCACAAGTGTGGGTTCAGTTTACTTGCTGTTACTGTGTTAATCATTGATTCTTTTTATAGTCACATCAGGATCTTTCACAGATTCTGCAATCCACAGTAAAGAAATGCATTGTGTGATGTGACCCTATGAAAAGATTTGCATGTATAAGTACATGCACATATATTTAACTAAAACTCAATTGGTAAAACAATAATCATTCATAGACTTGTGTGTTTTTATTTTCTTTTTTTAACATACTGGTCATAAACATCTAAACTGTTAACATGACTCACTAATAAGTCACAAACTGCCGTCTCAAAATTACTGCTCAGTTCTCATTCACATGGAATACATTCTGCATGAACATCATATACTCTAAGAAAATTAGAAAATATACCAAAGGACTTGTACGCATGCATATAAGCATTATGGATGACACAGTCAGTAGGGGGTGAAGGCAGGTGCTGGGTTGGGTGGGAGTGGCCAGAGAGAGTTCAATGGATGAAAAAATAATATTGTAATAGTTATATATGGGCCAGGAGGTACTTGACATATTAGGGGGACCACTCTGTAAAGTATATGATTGTCTAATCACTATGCTGTGCACCAGAAACTAATATTGAATGTGAACTACAATGGAAAAAATGGAAAATTGTATGCTATATGTTTTTTATCCTAATAAAAATATATAGGTGATATCAATGTTGGTAGACTCCAGAACACAGTCTCCCATTTGTTGCCTATGTACATAGCTTTAATAAATTGTGTATTCATTGAAGCTAAGACGCTGGCACAGATAACTGTGATCACCCTACACCATCAACCATCTGGGCACATAACCCTATTTTTTAAGGCAGATATGGCAGTACATTAAGAATCTATTTATATATTTGTCATTTGACCTGATCAATCACATAAATAGATGTGTGAAGAAATACACAAGGGTGTTGGCTATGCACTGTGTTCAACTATTAATGCATTGTGTAACAATAAAATGAAAATACTCACAAAATAAAATTTATTTAAAAAATAGAATGAGGCTACATGATAAAGGTTGTGTTAAACTTACATGAATCAAACAATAAAACCAACTTTCTACTATGAATTTCTAAGGAATGACAAAAAACAAACACTTAGCTTTAGTTTTAAATATAAAATTGTGAAGCCCAGTAGACATCTTTACAACCTGTTCTTAAATAGTGACATAAAAATAACTGCTACTATTTTGGCAATACCTTTGATTTCCTGATCATGTTTTCTAATACCAGAAGCAGGGTGATTCAAGTGCAGATACGGTTTGAAAATACTGTTCCTTTAAATAAACTTATTAACAAATGTATCACTCAGTGATTTAAATATTTCCAGAAGTGTACTCAGTTTTCTTAATCCATTATTTATCCAATTGCTCTTTTTTTTCCATTTTAAAATACTTTAATAAATGGTAATGTTTGTATTTGGGGGTATAGTGAAAAATGTGTAGCTACAGTGTCATAAAAATCATGGACTGGGAAAATGTCTGAGGATTTTTTTAGAAGCTGAATAACTTATAAGACATGAGAAAAAAAAGTTTTAAAAATGTTCTCCATGATCTATATCTCCCTTTTGAAAAGCCACTTAAGTTCTCAAAAAGGGGTTATATCATGAGGGAATGGGAAAATACTTTATGTTGACATAAACAGTAATTGATAAGGTTTTCTTGAATAGTCTCATGGAAATATTGATGTATTACACTTAGGATTACTAGTTACCTCTTATTTCCTTTCAACTTTTGCCTCTGGATAAGCTCAACTATTCCCAGGAAAAAACACTGATCAAGTACATTTGTCATGCGAGCAGCTATAATAAGGTAATTCATCATAGTCTGTCAGAGTTTTATTCTAGAAAGACTGCTGCATTTCTATCCTTACTTAAAAATCTACTGTCACTCCTGCTAAAAATTTGGTGGACATTTTGGACATGTTTAAAAGTTCTTCCAAACTGATAGTGGCAGATAATTAAGTTATCAGCTATCAAAGCTCCACCTCCCCCCCCCTTTTTTTTTCTTTTTCTACAATATGAATGACACCATGAACCCTCTGGCTAGTTTAATCTGACCTGTTCACGGAGCATGATTCTTCATTCCCTTCCCCTTTTCCTCTTTAATAGTAGCCAATGACCAAAGTAATTCACAATGACAAATGAAGCCTTTCCCAAGAGCCTAATTGAGCAATTTTGTTTTCCTTGGCAAGACCTGAAATCCACAACGTTCTTAACTGCATTCACTAAGGCAGCAAGAACTAGTGGTTATGAGGAAACTAGGTGGATTACAAGTTTCTAAAGAAAACATAAATAAACTGTGCCTAGATGTACAGTGTTATATCTCAATAATATTTCTTGTCAGTCAGTTCATCTACTTGCTTACTTACTCCACGTGTGGCCTTTCTTGAAATATCTCCCAATGAAGTTTCATTCTGACGGGCACTTTATTGAGTCCTAAAGCCTTGGTTAGAGCTCTCTCATTCTCTCTTTTATTTAAGTAGACTCTACATTTTTCAATGTTTAAATGTATGATTTTTTAAAAGAAATATATCAGTCTTATGTCAATTTTAGGACATCCTTGTATACTACCTTAGAAATATATTCTGTATTGTTTAAGATGAAGAAAGGTACATAATAAATATGCTTTATTTTGGCCTCCTTATCAAAATTATTTACATTGTCCTCATATAATATACTTTTTATACCATTAATTAATTATCAAACACAAGAACATATTTTCATTGGTACCAAAGCTTTGCCAAGGTAATTGCTAATAGGATATTTGTGTGTATTTATATCTCTACTACTAGTAAATACAAAAATAATGTAAATATAAGTGGAAATATGTGTAAGAAGTATATGCTATAAATATATTTTATTTTCTCCTACTCATTTGTATTGTTTAAGCTAATAATCAATATAAACTTTGAAAAATCCACAGAATTCCAGTACTTTGACAATTGGTTGTTCTCTCTTTCAAAAATACTTATTGAGTAACTGCTGTGTTCACAGTAATATTTTTCATCTTAAAAAAAGCTTGATATGTTTTCTTAAAAAATACTAGTTTTCAAACTTAATAGGTGAAAGTGATTCACTTTGTATTAAATATTTATTTACATAGAATGTAAAGCATCACTCTCATTTTACTCATCATTTTCTGTGCAGTTCCTCCAAATATGTTTATAATGTTCAAGAATACCTAATCAAAGATACATGTAGACCTGAGTCTTCTCTTGCTTTGACTCACATAAACTGAATGAGTCAAGGGTAAAATAAATAAATAAACAAACAAACAAACAAATAAACCTATATAATGAAAGACTAAGCAACTGCTACGGCCGGTCACTATGATGCTCACTGACCAACAGCGGCCAGACACTCAACATAGGAGCTGCGCACTGGTGGTCAATGTGCTCCCACAGTGGGAGTACCACTCAGCCAGAAGCCAGGCTCACGGCTGGCGAGCGCAGTGGTGGTGGTGGGAGCCTCTCTTTTTTTAATGTCCTGTAGTTTTCTGAGTACAGGTCTCTTGCCTCCTTGGTTAAGTTTATTCCTAAATATCTTGATTTTTTTGTTGCAGTCATAAATAGGATTTTGTTTTGTTTTGTTTTGTTTTTTAGTTTGTTTCTCTTTCTGAGTTCATTATTGGTGTGTAAAAATGCCATAGATTTCTAGATGTTAATTTTTTATCCACCTACACTGCTGAATTTACTTATTAAATCTAGTAGTTTGTTTTTTTTTTAAATATATTTTTATTGATTTAAGAGAGGAAAGGAGAGGGATAGAAAGACAGAAACATCAATGATGAGAGGGAATCATTGGTTGGCTGCCTCCTGCACGCTTCCTACTGGGGATGCAGCCCACAACCTGCGCATGTGCCCTTGACCGGAATCAAACCCAGGACCCTTCAGCCCATGGGCCAATGCTCTATTCACTGAGCCAAACTAGCTAGGGCTAAATTTAGTAGTTTTTTTTTTATGGCATCTTTCGGGTTTTCTATGTACAATAACATGTCATCTATGGATAATGACAGTTTTACTTCCTCCTTTCCAATTTCAATGGCTTTTATGCTTTCTTCTTGTCTGATTGCTGTGGCTAGGACTTCCAATACTATGTTGATTCTGGGAGGTGAAAGACATCCCTGTCCAGTTCCTGTTCTCAAGTGAAATGGTTTTAGTTTTCACTCATTGAGTATGATGTTGGCTGTATGTCATATATGGTTTTTATTATATTGAGTTATGACCCCTCTAGTCCCACTTTGCTAAGAGTTTTCATTAAAAAAAATGTTGTATTTTGTAGAATGCTTTTTCTGCATAAATTTATATGAATACATGATTTTTGCCTCCAATCTGTTTATGTGATGTAACACATTTATTGATTTTCAAATATTGTACAAGCCTTGCATCCATGGAATAAATCCACTTGGTTGTGGTGTATGATCTTTTCAATGTATTGCTGGATCTGATTTGCTAATATTTTGTTTAGAATTTTAGCATCTATGTTCATCAGGGATATTGACCTGTTATTCTCTTTCTTTGTAGTGTTTTTATCTGGTTGTAAAATTAGGGTAATGTTGCTTTATAAAAAGATCCTGAAAGTGTGCCTTCCTCTTGGAATTTTTGGAATAGTTTGAGGAGTATAGGTGTTAGTTCTTCTTTGAATGTTTGGTAAAACTCCCCTGTGAAACCATCCAGACCAGGGCTTTTGTTTGTTTGGAGTTTATTATTATTATTAGTATTAGTAGTAGTATTAGTAGTAGTACTGCTTCAATATCATCAGTAGTTATTGGTTTATTAAGGTTTTCTGATTCTTCCTGATTGAGGTCTGGAAGATTGTGTTTTTCTCAGAATATGTTCATTTTATCCAGGTTATCCAAGACTTAACTATAAGTCATGAAATCATGAGAATTTAGAAGAAACCATAAGCAGAAAAATCTCATATATCTGTCATAGCAAATGTTTATGGATACAACTCCTAGGGTAGAGGAAACTAAGGAGAATATAACCAAATTACTAGTAGACTACATAGAAATAAAAAGCTTCTGCACAACAAAAGAAACCATCAACAAAATGAAAAGAGAGCCCACTGCATTAGAGAACACATTTGCCAATGATACAGCCAATAAGGAGTTAATTTCTTAAATAAATTAGGAACTCATAAAATTTAACAAAAGGAATACAAACAACCCAATTAAAAAATGAGCAAGAACCTAAATATAACTTTTCCAAAATGTACATACAGAAGGCCAAGAGGCATAAAAAATGTGCAAAGTCACTAATTATCTGAGAAATGCAAATTAAAATAACAATGAGGTATCACCTGACACCTATCAGAATTGCTATCATCAACAAATGACAAGTGTTGGTAAGGATGTGGAGAGAAGGGAATTCTAGTATACTGCTGGTGGGAATGCAGACTGATGCAGCCACTGTGGAAAACTGTCTGGAGTTTCCTCAAAACAAACAAACAAACAAACAAACAAACAAAAAAAACAGAGTTGCCATTTGACCCAGTGATTCCATTTCCAGAAATACATACTAAGAAGCTAGAAACACCAATCAGAAAGAATATATGCACCCTCATGTTCACAGAAGCACAATTTATAATAGCTAATATTTGGAACAGCCCGTGCGCCCATCAGCAGATGAGAGTATAAAAAGACTATGGTACATTTACACCATGTAACACTATGCAGCTATAAAAAAGAAAGAGCTCATACCATTTTCAACAGCATTGATAGACTTGGAGAGTATTATGATAAGTGAAATTAGCCAGTCAGAGAAAGATAAGTATCACGTGATCTCACTCATATGTGGACTCTACTGAAAAAAGAAATACACTGATGAACAAAACAGATCCAGAGACTTAGAAGCAAGGAACAGATTGGCAAATTTCAGAGGGAAGATGTGGGTGACGGGGTAGGTGGTGAATGCTTAACTGGTGAACTTATATGCATATATGTCTATCCTGTGGGCATAGATAATAGAGTGGTGAAGGACTGGGCATGGAGTGAAGGGGTCAATGGGGAAAAAAAGCAAACAAAAAAAGGGGACACCTGTAATATTTTAACAATTAAGATAAATAAAAATAAAGGTAAGAAAATGCAAAGATTATTAAAGGATTTAATTGTGTTTATCTTTAAAACAGAGAAAATTTAGAAGATGAAAGCATCATTCAAATATATGAAGGATTTTCTAAAGCACATTCAGGAGGTGTATGCCACTTTGTTCTAAGGATATATAACCAGGACAAATGTCTAGAAGCTACTAAAAATTAGATTATTCCTCAAGTTTAGAGAGAATTTCTAATTCCAAAAGTGTCCAATAAAGGCTTGGGTTATTTGGCAGAGTAAAGAGCTATTTTTCAATATATGAATATGAAAAGAATTGTAAACAACCTGTACTAAAATGATTTAAAAAGAATTCCTCCCATGAGGGGAAAGATTCCTAAACTTCATTTCAATTTTCTATTTTATCTATTTTTCCTCTTAGATTATGGAGATTTTTTAATAATAAATTTCACTTTCAAAATATATACAATGCAAAATTATTTTACTTCATAATAATACATATTTTAGTTATGATTCACAATATTTCAGTTATGAATACAAATGTGAAAACATTTCAGTGAGTAGATTAGTATTGAGAATGAAATTAGATAACAATTCATAAATTTCACAATGATAATAATTATTATCCTACTGATTGCATCAGCAATAATGAAATAATTTGTGGTGACTAGTTTCTATTTAACAAATACACAAATACTGGTGGATCTAACTTGATTGATTTAAAAAATAGAGTCTAAGAATAAAATCTTGAAATGAATTTTGTAATTAATGAAGAAGTGATTGAATTGCACAATATTTTTTCACATAAATTATACATATTAGCTTTTTATAAATAAAAAAAATTTTCTATGAAGCATATAGAAGACAATATTTCTATCTCCCTAGAGGAGAACATATGTTAAAATAAGCATAAATTCAGAATTATATCCAGAAATAAAAGCAATAATCTTTTTATTTACTGGAAAGAATAAATGAGAAAGGTAAAGAAATTTCTTAAATTAGTAAGCATTACCTAATAGAGGGAAAAATATCTACTTCTTAAGAAAGAAATTGTTTCATAATGGCTTGCCATAGGCAGCTCTAAAATATTCCTGTACCGATTAGTGAAAGTGCATAGCCAGCTTCAGTTTTACTAAGAGTTCTTATCTGTTAGGGACAAGAAATAATCTGTAGTTTTTCTTTGACAAAATTGTATATTGTATTTTGTTATGAAATAGTTTAAGTGGGATAATTAAACTAACATTTGCTATTTTATTTAAAGATGACCCAGCAGTTGCTGGCCTGTGATCATTGATTGGGTCTCAGGATAGGATAAATCATCAGAATAACAAAGAACAAGCAGGTGCTATATTATTATAGAAATAAGCAGAATGACCTGAGGCCAATGCATGTATGCATGATCTGAACTAGTAACTCTAGGACAATCCCTTTTTACCTTGAATTCCTCTGGGCCACCTCACATTGCACTTTCAGCTAAATGAAGAGATAAGCATGAATGTGAATCTGTCTCCTGTCCAAGTTATAACATTCTTCCCAAGATCACGCATAAATTATGTAGGTGATTGTTGGTTATTTTTAAATTATCTGCCCCACTAATCCCTTACAAAAATGCAGATCATCAAAGCTAGGAGTGAGTAAAGATATTCATGGAAGAGAAAACTGACATTACAGGTAATTGTAACTGAGGATCCTGTTTTTGCGTCACCACAGCCATAATCTATCTCTCTTTAACTACTTACAGGCTACATAGTTGGAATTCTAATGAAAGCCTGTAGTGTTTAAACTAAGTAGACAATGACCTGGAGATACACCTGATTCAGAAATATAGCACATTATACCACACACACACACACACACACACACACACACACACACACACACACACACACAGAGGTAGATTTACTAATCGGCATGCATAATGGTTGAACAAGAAACTTAATTCTTTACAAAATATAAATCATGTCTAATGCTTTCTTTCTTCCTTTCATGGTGTAGTTGATTGGCATTTTCATCAACAGTGTGACATCAGCAGACCTACAAAAGAATTATAGCAATGCATTTTCCCTAGGGCCAACATTTACACTCTGAATTATAAATGCATTATTATGCTACCACTTTGGTTTTGAAGAGCTTATGTTAATTAAAGGCTAAGAAAGCATACACGCAGCACAATTATTTTTAATTAAGATTAAAATAATGCAGTCTGTCAATACAGTCCTCAGTGGAAATGATGGCTTAATGTGTCACCTCAATTCCTTGTCTAGGTAGTATAGCCATGTCTAATGCCTGTTTTTAGTTTCTTAACATTGAGGTATATAAACCTCAAGGTCACCCAGAGATCAACTTTATGCCTGAGACAGTGCTGTATACAAGCAATTATGGAGTGAACATTAAGGAGGAATGACTAACCTTTCTGAAATGAATACAAAAATACAAGATTTTATGCTTTTGGAGATTGCAAACATGTTTTTGGTGTCATCCCAGTTTATTAAAATGCAGACTAATAATTTTGTATAAATTTAAGTAGAATAATAAAATACCATACTGAAAGTGAATTAGAACAACATTATAAAACAAATATATTTTACTATGGTATTTTAAGAAGTGTGAATATCAGATTTTTTTCTGCAATTTAAAACTAAGGAACTGAGAATTGGTGTTTTCTTTCCATTTAAAAGTAATACAGAATGATATTGAATACAAACTGTAATTGAAAAATAAAAAAGAAGCAAGGAAGCATAAGAATCTGATGGCTAGAAAGAAACCTTTGCTAGTGTTTTCTATCATATTTGCATCCATCTATCTTAAGAAGAGGCTAAAACTCTGAAAAAAAATTGCTCTTGAATGTGGCTAAACAATAAAGTCTGTAACCATTTGTACAGAGAGAGAAAAAAAGTAAGCTCACTCATTTGTTACTTCTTTTATAAAAATTGTTACCAAAATGAATATTACATAATTGAGTAAATTTGTTTCTTTAAAATATGTTTAGGAAACATATTTACCAAGTTTATTTTATTTTATTTTCAGATTGAAAGTATTACATATGTCCCCCTTTTCCCCCATTGACCTCTTCTAGCCCTCCTGGCCCCTTGCCCCAGGCCTTTACCACCCTATTGTCTGTGTCCATGGGTTATGCATATATATGCATACAAGTTTTTTGGTTGATCTCTTCCCGCTCACCTGCCCACCCCTGCCTTTCATCTGAGATTAAGTAGTTCATTCCATGCTTCTATGTCTCTGGATCTATTTTATTTGTCAGTTTACTTTGTTCATTAGATTTCACATATGAGTGAGATCATGTGATACTTGACTTTCTTTGACCGGTTTATTTCACTTAGCATAATACTCTCCAGATCCCTCCATGCTGTCTCAAAGAATGAGATCCTCCTTCTTTTACTGCTGCATAGTATTCCAGTGTATAAATTTACCACAGCTTTTTTTTTAAATTTTTTTTATTGATTAAGGTATTACATATGTGTCCTTATCCCCTATTGCCCTCCCACACCCCACTCATGCCCTCACCCCCTGCACAGCATTTTTTTATCCACTCATCTACTGATGGGCCCTTGTGCTGTTGCCAGATCTTTAATTTTTAAAGCTGATCTTGCAATGCATTTAACAAAAACTTCTACTCCAAAAAATATTAAAACCATCAAATCATGGCATTCCCAGGGCAGTGATTTTCAATCTTTTTTTTTTCTCATGTCACATATAAACTAACTAGAGGCCCAGGCATGAATTCGTGCATGGGTGGGGTCTGGTCAGCCTGGCCTGCCCTGATGGGGGACTATCTGGCCAGGCCGGCAGGGGGGAGGGGACACAGGAGTTTGGCCAGCCAGCCCCGCCCCGGATCAAGGTGGGGGGCCAATTGGGGGCTGGGTGGGACATGGGAGGGGCCATGGGCGGTTGGCCAGCCAGCCCTACTCCCAATCAGCTCACCCACCCCAACAGGGGCCAGGCCGGCCAGGGGGAGGGGCCATGAGTGGTCTGGTCCTACTCCAGTCTGGGCTCAGGGAGGCCAATCGGGGCCATAGTGCACGTCAAAGCAGCCAGTCGCTCCGGTCCTTCTGAGGTTCTGCTCACTTTGCTTTTATACATACTATATATAAATTGCTAAAATTCCGACACACCAAAATATATATATTTGCCAATCTGACAAAAAAAATAGGTATAATTTTAATTCATTCACACCAGCCAGCTATTGTTGTGTTGGCTATGTCAATTTTTTTTATTTGAAAATCTAAGGTAAAGGAGGTCAGAGTCCCTGAATAAATAGTCAGGTATTGCATGTTTTAAAAATTCTTTCAGCACAGCTGCCCTAGGCAATTAACATTTCAACCTTGCTGTTATGTTGTTACATGTGAGAATTTATTTTTCCATGAAATAAGACTTGCCATAAGTGTTTAAGTGGCAGTTTCCATAAAAGTGGAATTCTTATAATCTATCAGTTAGGAGAAATCATACCTCAACAATAGTATGCTCAGGTGACAAATTCTTTTATTCCTGCCAGAAGTACAAATTTTAAAGCTCTCAAGAAATCTAAATGCTCCATTTTGTCCCAGTAGAAACTCAGTAGACAGGCAAGGCAATGGCCACATTCCTGGGGACAGATGAGCAACAGCGATTCCCTCAGGTAAACTCTGAAGCTGAATTGTTCAAGGCAGCATGCCTATGTTGAGTTTGTTGGCACTCTAGTAGAATGAAAACACATAAAGCCAAAATGAAAAAAGTATAATTACAATTTTTCATGTGACAATTCACTTCACTTTAATTGGCAACTTAACGCCTGGGCTTGTTTTCTTAGCAAAGGATTTCTATTTTTAACAGGAGACAATGATTCCTCATAAATACTTCTGAAAGAAATTACATAGAAGGGAAACATTTACAGTATTTGATTAAAATCATGAAATTCAATAAAGTTTATATGTACCTTATATTAATTAAACTGGGTACTTTTAAAAGGATGTAATTAATAGTGGTGTCAGAACAACTGAACACATTGTGGGAAAATGAGATCATATGTACAAGGAAGAAGCCCTTTCACTTTTAGTTAGTAATCACAGAAATTTATTTGGAAAAACTTAAAACCATTATATTTCTTTAAATAAATCTATACTAATTTATTCTTTGCATTTTTATTAGATGCTAGTATATATTGAAATTATATTAAAGTGATTATATTTGTGAAGTTTTTAATATTGTTCATAAAAACATTAGCATATCCAATAAAAGTGTAGAATTAGCATTGAGCAGTTGATTTTGATATTTTAATGGACAGAATTGTTTTGCCCAGGTAGCATAAGACCATAACAAATGATTTCCTTTCTAACCAGTCTTCCCTCTACATCTTCCTTGACTGGCTAATATCTTCCAATTTATATAGACATATAAATAAAATTAATCTAGTACCAGAATAAACAACAATAACTATATGCTATTACATTTGGCTTTTCTATCTTTTCCTATCAAATCTGTCTTGTACTTAAATGATGTCTTTACTTTTTGGCAAAATATAAGAATCTTCTGTATTGTTTTTTGTATTAAGTATTCAGATATAACTCCTTACTGGTAAGAAGCTATTAATTCAAACATAATTTTAAATGATAAACATTATCTTTGCTGGACTAGTAAAAATAATACAGACAATTATATTATTATAAACTAGAGGCCTGAAATTCGAGAAATCCGGTGGGCCCCTCAGCCCAGCCTGCACCCTGTCGCAGTCCAGGAGCCCTCTGGGGATGTCTAACTGACAGCGTAGGCCCACTCCCCAAGGACATCCTTAGCGCTGCTGCGGAAGCAAGAGAGGCTTCCACCACCACTGCTACGCTCTCCAGCCATGAGCCCAGCTTCTGGCTGAGTGGTGCTCCCCCTGTGGGAGCGCACTGACCACCAGGGAGCAGCTCCTGTTTTGAGTGTCTGCCCCCTGGTGGTCAGTGCATGTCATCGCAACCAGTGGTTCCACTGTCTGGCCAAAACTGGCTCTCTAACGTCCCCTGAGGGATCTCGGATTGCGAGAGGGCGCAGGTCAGGTCAAGAGACCCACTGGTACATGGTCAGGGTGGGGGAGGGACACGGAGCGACATGGGTTGGCCAGCCAGGGAAGGACCACAGGAGGGCTCGAGGGTGTGTCCAGCCCACCTCGCTCAGTCCAGATCGGCCAGACCCCAGAAGCTAGTTAACCTACTGGTCAGAGCAACTACCCCCTGGTGGTCAGTGCATGTCATAGCAACTGGTCAACCAGTTGGCTGTCTGCCCCCTCATGGTCAGTGCATGTCATAGCGAGCGGTTGAGCATCACTAACATATCATTAGCATATTACAACACTTTGATTGGTTGAATGACCAACCAGACGACTAGACACTTAGCATATTAGGCTTTTATTATATAGGATGGTAGGTCTCTTTATCTAGAAACAATCTATTTATAAGAAGAAGTCTTACTTACTTGTGATTAGAGGAGGAAAATAATCAATAAAGTTATCACAAATATTTGATTGTTAATAGCTTAACTAAATTACTTCTGAATTTTATTTTAACATTTATGTTTTAAAACTGAATATGTAGAATCACATTGCTGTTTTTTAAAGTGGAAGACAATAAGAATTTGTTGTCTTTAAAAAAAAATCTTTCCTAAAATTAGAATGCAATAAATAATGATTAAATGCTGAAATTTGATTAAAATATGACTTTTTCCCACTTAGAGGTGCCTGGTTTCTACTATAGAGTACTATAATAAAGTTATGCACATGAAACATTTAAGTGGCTAGAAGAGTATATGTGACAACAATTGGTATATTGCCAAGAGTGAATGGATCAAAGGAAGTGGCATAAGTAAGCTTTTCACACAATGTAAATAAATCTTATATATTTTTTAAAAAATGTAACATACAAAGTTATTCACATCATGTATTCTCACTTGATGCTATTCTGTATTTTTTTTTAAATTAAATTTATTGGGGTGACATGGCTTAATAAAATTATATATGTCTGTTGACATAAGAATAGTCCAAAGCTGTATAAATTTTTTATGAGTTTATTTGACCCAAACTGATGACAATCACTGGAAAGCAAAGTCTCAAACAATTGAAAAAATTCTCCAGAAAATGGAAGTTTATCACTTATTTTATAATTCAGAATCAAAAGGGAAACAAAAAGAAGATACATGAAATCCATTGGTGGTAGATTAGGAAGAGGGGAGAAACCATAGTGGGGAAATCTCTGAAGTTGGATACAAAGTAAAACATAAATCCAGACTTCTCTTACATTGTGGGTATAGGATAGTTAACAATTAACAAGTAAAGCACATAGAGATAATATGGGGTCTGAGAACAAGAGAACAATGAGGGATTCTGTGGTCTTAATTTTTGGTGGAAGATTGTGCCTAAGGGGTCTAGAAAAAGGGAATTACTCTGACCTTCCAAAAATATGTCATCATAGATGCAACAAACAAATGAATGAATGAATAAAAAGACAGGCTCATGGAAGGTACAGATTGACAATTTTCAAGGAAGAACATGTAAAGTGGCCAAGACATGGTAACAACTGAAGTGTCTCTCTATAGATGATTGGATAAAGAAAGTGTGGTCCATATATACAATGAAAAAATACTCAGCCATAAAAAAATATGAAATATTACCATCTGAAACATTTATAGATCTTGAGAATATCATGCTAAGTGAAATAGGTGCGACAGAAAAAGTCAAGAACTATCTGATTTCACTCATATGTGAGATATAAAATGGAATGCAACAAATGAACAAACAAGAAAAGCAAACAAACATTAACTCATAGACTCAAACAACAGAATATTGGTTGTTTTTATTGCTGTAACTTTATTCGAGTAATATGAAGCAACATAATTAAAAAATTGATTCATAATACATAAAACAGAAGCTATCATTCTGCAGAAAAAAATTCAAAATAAGCCCAGTAAATATCTCCCTTGACATACTTACACTATTTTTTTTTCATTTTGAGTTATTATTAAAATAAATCCATTTCAAACAACACTAATGTATCCATTTCATTCAGCATGACACAGGTATATAACTCAGCTATCATATAACTACACAAGTGGTTGGTTCGCATTCCATACTTTCACTGCTCTGTCTGATATAAGGCAAGGACCTTCCATGTTGGCTTTGAAAATGAGCAAAATATCACAATCATAAGACACACATATTATCTGCACAGGGCATTCTACACATTTCAGATTGTATGGTTCAATAGATGCTTCAGTGCTCTATCTTAAAAATACAAATGGTAACCTAAGTGTTCTGAGAAATGTTCAGAGCAAGAAAAATTATATGTTTCTGTTAAATATCTAAAAATGCATTCTAAATAAAAATAAATTAAATTTGCGCCTGCGTACATGTGGCATGTAAATGATTTTCTTTATTTTTTCCTGCAACTATCTGAATTCAAGAATATTTTACCATGTTATTTTTCTCTCAAAACTAAGAGTTGATATTTCTTCTTGATAGACAAATCACAGATTAGTGACTTAAAAACAGAATGATGATTAGTTTTGAAAGGTATATATTATGAAAACATCTCAGAAATGTTCAATATTCTATCCTAGATATCAGAAATAATAGTGACTCATTTAAACATAGCAGACTATTCGTTTTAGAAATAGTGGAATATTTAATATCATTTTATTTTTTAAAGTGATAATACCTAACTACTAACATCTTATTAACAAACACTGCAGTTTTAAAGAAGGGAGTTATTAATTGTGTGCTATTTTTTTAAGTTTTAAGGTGGGCATGTAGAGGCAATCAATAGATATGTTTCCAAATTACAGTAAGAGAAAATTTGCATTAAGCAGAATAGTGAGTGAAAAGGGTACTGTGACTAATTGATTTTTTTTAGCTTTAAGTTTTTTCTTTTATTTCCATAGGGTAAGAACACTTAATATGAAATCAACCCTTTCTACAGATCTTTAAGTGTACAGTATTGTTAACTGTAGTCACAATATCAGATCTCTAGAACTTATTTTACACAGCTGAAATTTGATTAGCCACTGCCCCTTTCCCTACCTCCAGCATCCGCAACCATCATTCTATTCTTTGCTTCCATAAGTCTGAATGATTTAAATACGTCAGACCTCATCTATACATATAAAAGCCTAAGCGACTTTTAGGCTGGATGACTGAAAGACCAGAATGACCAGTCGCTTGACACACGGACCGCTCTGATCGCCTGATCATGGCCTGCAGTCCAACCTCCTGGTCCTTCCCTCCGGCCAGCAGGGCTGACTGCCTGATGGGGAACGGGGAACCGGGGATGGGTGGCAGCAGATGCGGGTGGCGCCAGGTCAAGGTGGGTGTGGGTGCGGGGCAGGGTCAGCTGCCAGCAGCCAGGGGAAGGAAGGCCCCAGACGGCCAACCTCCCAGTCCCTGAAGGCTTTTGAAAAATCTTTCTGGGGAGGCTTTTCTTCCACCCCCCCCCCACCCCAGTGGCGTGCAATTCAAAGGTGCTAGCCGGGGAGCTGCCCACCACAGAGCTGCCCAATCTCTCCCTGCACCCAGTCGGATTGAGTCTGGTGCAGGGCGGGGTGGATCACCCCAAGCCACCGCCCATAGGCGGGAAGCTGGCAGGGGTGGGGCGTGGACGGAGGGGCCTTGGAACTGGACCACCTGGCCCCAGCACACTCTCCCCCATGCCTAGAGCAGTGGTTCTCAACCTTGGCTGCACATTAGAATCACCTGGGAATCTTTTTAAAATCCTGATTTCTGGGCCTCATCCTCAGGAATTCTGTTTCTTTGTTATGGGGTGGGGCCACAACATTAGTAACAAAAAAACAGAATTTCCGGAGGATGAGGCCCAGAAATCAGGATTTTAAAAAGATTCCCAGGTGATTCTAATGTGCAGCCAAGGTTGAGAACCACTGGCCTAGAGGCATCCAGCTGCAGATCTCTGACCCCATTCACTGGATCCGTGGTGGGGTGGAAAGCGACCGGGGAGGGTGAGGAAATTAAACAAGGGGCAAGTACCACAGGTGCAGTCCAGTGACCTTCCCCTCCCAGGATAATGCTGCCCTTCCTAACCTCCCACCTGCCAAGAGATAAATGTGGGTTCTCAAAGAGGCCGCCCCCGGGGAGCTTCAGCTGGGGGACAGAGGAGTTACTCACTCTGACACCCCCACCCTTTGTTTTAAGGCTGCATTGTCCTTCCCTCATACATGTTGCTTAAAGTACATGATGGCTTGTGTTTAGACATGCAATAAATGTGGGGAAAGCAAAGTTTTGTGCTTTAGAACAAAAGAGTCTGGAGTCTTTGGGGTCTCTCTCACACAACCGATACACACACACACTCACTACATCCTCCCCTCTTCTCTGGACTGGTGAATCTTCACACAGACAGTTAACCCTAGCTCCTCAGAACCCACACTCTCTGGAGTGGCCTTTGTTTTGTTTTAGGTTTTTTTTGTTTGTTTGGTTTTTTTTCCTCACAAGGTTGTTTTCTAACCTCTAAACCAGCAGTCGGACATCCACCAAGGGGTCCCGGGTTGTGAGAGGGTGCAAGCTGGGCTGAGGGCTCCCCACCATGCACAAATTCCATGCACCGGGCCTCTAGTATAATATAAGTGGAATCATACACTATTTGTCCTGTGACTGGTTTGTTTCACTTAGTAGTAAAATGTCCACAGGTTCATGTTGTGGCATATAACAGGATTTATTTTTTTATTAGTACTATTCCATTGTGTGTATGTACCGCAATTAGGTTTATCCATTTTATTTTTAAGATGTGCATACCCTTGAAATTTTCCTAAAATGTCTTTTAGCACATGTATTATAACTCATGAGGGCAGACAGTGTAGACAGAACTTTGAACTTGAAATAAGAGGATTTGAGTTGAAATCTTGAGTCTATGAACTGAGGTGTGTGACCTTAAATCTGTGACCCTTAGGCAAATAGCCTAGTCCCATGGTCGGCAAACTGCAGCTTGTGAGCCACATGTGGCTCTTTGAACCCTTGAGTGTGGCTCTTCCTAAGCCTTAGGAGTGCCCTAATTAAGTTAATAACAATGTACGTACCTATATAGTTTAAGGTTAAAAAATTTGGCTCTCAAAAGAAATTTCAATTGTTGTACTGTTGATATTTGGCTCTGTTGACTAATGAGTTTGCTGACCACTGGCCTGGTCCATTTGAGTTCAGTTTCAGTCTAAAGAGGAATAACAATAGCTATTAAAATGATTTTTATGTGAATTAAAATAAGAAAATATAAGTAGAAGTGGCTTTTTAAAAGCAAAGGATTTTAGGGATCTAAGGTATCACAAAGTTCACTAATAAATAACATCAACTCTATTAGATGATTCAGAATTTTTCTAGTATTTCAGAATTATGATTCAGAATAATAATTTGCATAATATAGGATTTTGGTGATGAATATAAAATATATGGGTTTGTTTCACTCTAGGAAGACATGGAATTACTTTTATAAATAAAATATTCATATTAGCTTGGTTCAAAAGTACTTGTTCCTGTCCCCTAAATTTAGAATAAATCCCCCCTTTTCTTTTTTTTTAAAAGGCTGTATTTAGAGGATCATTATGTTTTTTAAGTTGTTTTCCTCTGAACTACTAATGCTGACATATATATTGATGTTACAGATTACAACAGGTAAGATTTAAATAGAATTTTTTAAAAACAGAAATATGTTAAATTTAGAAATTTTAGTTCAATAGATTCATATCATACTTACCATAAATTTGCAGACTGAACCTATTAGCCTTTCAATATCTCAGTCTAAAGAGACACAATGCCATATAAATAGATGAATCTTCTTATTTATGAATGTATTCCTTGGAAGACTAATTGCACAAGAGCAAGGTTAATTTTTACCTGACCTTTCATTGTAAGATACAACCTTATTTTATAGTGCTATAACACAAATGCCTTCAGTCTTCAGTTTCAAGTTATAAAAACAATGTAGAAAGTGATTGAGGCTGGCAGGGGAGGGCAGTTAGGGGTGAGCGAGCTGACAGGGGAGGGCAGTTGGCAGTGAGCAGGCCTTCAGGGGAAGTAAATTGGGGGTGACCGGCTGGCAGGGGAGGGCAGTTGGAGGCTACCGGGCAGGCAGGGGAGAAATTAGGTATTGATCAGGCTAGCAGAGGAGTGGTCAGGGGGGTGATCAGGCTGGCAGGCAGAAGTGGTTAGGGGCAATCAGGCAGGCAGGCGAGGGGTTGGGAGCCAGTGGTCCCGGATTATGAGAGGGATGTCCCACAGGGATTGGGCCTAAACAGGCAGTTGGACATCCCCCAAGGGATCCCAGATTGGAGAGGGTGAAGGCTGGGCTAAGGGACACCCTCCTAGTGCACGAATTTCAAGCACCAGGCCTCCAGTAGGAATATATAAGTAAATAGGCATAATATTCTGAGCATGTTCAACAGAGATACATATAAAAGTTTTTTCTTTTTGTTATTAAGGTTCACTGTACTGATTTTTTATTGTATCTTCATGTACGAGGTACAGACAGAGCCTCACTTCCTTTAACACTGAAGCAAAAGAAAAAAAAAGTAATAAAATAATATATATAATTTCATCATCATCGGAAAGGGCTGCATCTAAGATACATCCAAAGTGACTAGTAAATATTTTAAAAAGTTCAGTCATAGTTACTACATTATTGTATCTGAATATGTGTTAGTACCTGTCCTAAAAATATGCCAAATTTATAATTTTAATATAAAAATATAATATAAATGCAAATGGACTTCCCTTGCCTTCTTCCTTGTGGAATAAAAGTACATAGATGTTTGGAAAAACTAATTTAACTTATATATGGACTTCTTTCCTCATCTGACAGTCAATACAAACTTGAGCAAGGGAAAAACTGAGGAGCCTTCAGGCTTAGTCGAGGCAACCTTGTCCACACTATTACATGTATGACCTTTAATGCCTTTAAGAAGAAAGCATTCTTAATTTTATGAACACAGAAAATAGCATTTCTTTATTACTTTTAGGTAATTTTCTAAATTATTTTATTACTGATGTGTAAAATATTTTTAAAATTGTTATATTGCTGAGATTCTAGATATCTTTCTAAAGTGATTGCAAATAAAGCAAATAGGAGATATTAAAAAACGTGTTATATCTAGTGTAAAACAGTGTTCATTTTGGAGGCACAAAGAAGCAAACTTTTATTCTAGCCAAGGAGGGGACTGTATGAGCAAATTAGATCTTAGCACTGATAATGAAAGAAAAGAATCAGGTGTTATTTGTCAGATAGATTGTATTAGGCATTAAATGCATGTTTCCCAGATAGTTTCTTGCATTTGTTCCCAGCTTATGCATGTGCACACAGGCACACACTGTAATGATCCCTTTGAAATTTTCTAGTATTGCATCTACTCATACAAAAGGGAAAGGAATGATTCAAACAGAGCTCAGGCAAACTAAAAAGATCAGAATATATATATATATATATATATATATATATATATATATATATATATATATATATATTTTTTTTAAGAACTGATTGGTGGTAGCATTGACTATTGACATTATGCTAATAATAAGTCAAGGTAAGAGTTGGTAGAAATGGAAAAAAAATGAGGCCAAAAGTTTTGATATTTCAGAACTGTAAATCTGTAGTTTTGTAAATCTATAACCAGGCAATTCCCTGTCCCCAAGGACTATCCATTAATTGAAGTAGAAAGAATGGACTACTTTAAATATTTGTTTTTATCTCGCCTACCTATGCAGATTTTCAAAGGAAAATGTTAAGATTATATTTTGACCTTACATTACCTTGAATTTGACATATTCCATAGAAATTCATGTTTAGACTCTAGCATTTTTTTTTAGCTCCTATTACTTAAAGGTTTAGAAAGATACATGGATTCTGATATAGTTGTTTCTGCTTATTGGGAGTTTTCAATCATAAAATAACTTTAAAATATCGTTATACCAATTGGTCTCACCATTCATTGTACAAACCTGTTGGAAAACTTTTTAATAGAATCTATTAAAAAGCATTTTCTATTTTGTAGTGAATTGCTAAGATACAATCCAATATTACAGAGAATGGGAAAGCATAGATTTCCCACAATAATTGTTAAAATTTTCCAGCTATTTAAAATAATAGTGAAAATAAAATTGAGTTTTAATCTACTTAGATATTTATTCTTGAACTATATTAGTTGACAATCTTTCTTTCCAAGCTATTATAAAACATTTTCAATACGGAAATCAAGTATATTTACATAAATAATGTTATAACAGACTTAGAATATGAATTTATCTAAGTATTCACATAATAGTAAAAAATGTTTCCATTTATTATTATTGTTTTTCCCCAAATTATTGTCTGTAAAAATGCACATCTGGCCAAATACATGGTGATGTAAGATTATTTGACTTTGTGTGGTGGGCGCACAATGCAATATATAAATCATGTATCATAAAAAATGTTCACTTGGAACCTATATGATCTTATTAATCAATGTCACCCCAATAAATTTAATTTAAAAAATAATTAAAAAATAAAACAGTTTTACCAGTTTCAAAAAATGCTTAACTTTGCAGTGTAAATTATACATACTATAAAATTTTAAATTGTGTTCCTTTTTATAATTCCTACAGATTTTTTAAAAAAATGTTTTCAAGTAGTTTTCTGAAGACAGCAGTTTAATGTCAAACTTATTTAAATACTTTGCAATATAGGAAACTATAAATTATATGTTTCCCTGAGAAGTAGATGAGTTTAACTTAAATGTGCCTAAATTACCTGCTGTGGCACTGCTGTCACCATTTTCTACTCGGCTACTCTGTTCTTAACTCAGTAGCAATAAATAAAAGCAAGTTCTGAAGGTCATTATTAAGAAGGGATTATACTGAGTATAAAACACTGTTCCTTATGCTAGCAGAACCTTTTAATTCACAACAGTACATTATGAGGTTTTGAATTACCTCATACTCATCATTTTTCTTTTCAATAAACATCACAGAATTTCTAGTGAATTACTTATAGGCACAGGGTTAGACATGCCTCCTGGGGTAAAACCTTTTATTTCTCCTTCTAATCATGACTCCTATAGATTAAAAAAAAGAAAATCAGAAAGCTTTTTAATTTAGGTTACATTTAATGCAATGAATGGTTACTTTTCATGTTACTAAAATATAATTATATTGACAAGAGGGTAGTTTACAAGCAATTAATTTTGATTTTGCTGATGTCAATTTGAATTCTAGGGGCTCAATGACTAGATGCTATTGCTGCATACAGTTGCTCAAATAATGGTGGGCTATCACACATGCAGGATGTTGATGTTTTTATGTATTCCCATGGATATGGTTGCTTTTCGGGTTACCACTCACCTGCTGGTGCTCTTTAGTGAATCATTTGAAGCCTGTGTCTGAATATGTGCAGTGAAACACGAGGGAAGTAAGCTAACAAGGCTTCGGGGCAATTTTCAAATGTTAATTTCTGTAGAGCAGTAAATCCTAAGAGGTATAGAGTGAGAATGTCTTTCTTCACAGATCATAGCAATTTATTCTCAAAATATGGAATAATAGTTTTAATTTTAAATATGTGGCATTTAGGAATTTATACAGCTGAACATAACTTATATGTGTACCTTCGTCTGGTTCATTTTTGTGTTCCTAAACCTATGATAGTGCTCAATATATAACAGATTCTCACCAAACATTTATTGGATAATAAAGCACTATATTGTTAATTAGGAGGACATATAAACTTGCCAATTATGAATTCATATTTGCATTTTTCAAAATATAAATTATAATCCATGAAATAATTCTGGATTTATAATTTATTAAAGTCACTATATTATTTGATTTTATTCTTTAAATGTTACTATATTGATGAGGATTTGTGAGAATTCAACTACGTATCATCATTGCCAGGCTATATTGGCAAATCACATGAAGGACAATGAGTGCCTATTCCAATACAATATGAATAAAAGTGAAGATCTTTCATATAACTATATGAGTATGGGAGATGCATGACTCTAAGTTCGATTAAACATGCATTTTTAAAAATAGTTTGATGAAGGATCTGTGAGGCCAGTAAATCATTAAGGATATAGAGTGTTAGAGTAATTTATAATATTAGCATTTTTAAGATGTGAAATTAAACTCATTGTCCTTATGCTGAAAGGTGAGGAGGTAGGGATGTGATTTTTCAAGGTAATGTGCTTAGAAGTAGACCTTTTACTTGAATGCATAAAGTGGGATTAAAAGAAAAGTTAGTTATTGGTCATATACCAGATACCCTAAAATAGAAAAATCTTGTCACTAACTGATGACATTTCATAAATATAAATTAATTACAAAATAGAAGTTTGTATAATTTGATTTGGGAAAAAGGGTAGGTTTCTAGACCTAGGATGTTGATACTTTTCCTTTATGTAGTGTTTCTTAAAGTTTTATATAATTCCAGGAAATCCATGTCCATTAGGTTATACATAAAGCAGAAGAGATTCAATTTAGAAAAGTGGCTATTTGTGTGTTAATACTGAGCTCTGGCAGCATGAACAGTGAGAAATTTTAATGCTAAAGTCAATGTTACGTTAGGAGAATTGTGAGGAACACAATACTATCCAATAGCCCATTGTAACGGCCTTGCTCAAACACCTTCAGGGAAGTTGTAGGTGCACGGGAGAACGCATCTATGCCACACACACACAATGCTTCCAGACTACTCTAGACCATTGAGGAGAAGATTAGATATTTTTTTGGAGCAGATATAATAATGAAAGTGGGAGAAAATAAACTCAAAACTTTGAACAGTTTTAAAAAAATAGGAGGGCATAACAGTAAGGAAGTATATAAATTTAATAACTCAATTTCTTGGGAAATTATATACATTAGAATTTTTAAAGACAGAAAGTGCCAGAAGATAATAACTTCTATTGAGTTAAAAAATAGCAATTCAGGAAGACTTTTAAAAGTAAAAATACCACCTGTGTAAAAGTAATACCATTCATTTTAAACACAATATTCTTTAAGGTTATTTGCATCACAACATTATACACACACACACACACACACACACACACACACACACACACACACACACACTAGAGGCCTAGTGCATGACATTTGTGCACTCAGGGAGAGGGGTCCCTCAACCTGGATTGCAAGAGGGCGCAGGCCAGGCTGAGGGACCTCACTAGTGCACAATTTAAGCTGGGGAGGGATACGGGAGGTTGGCCAGCCAGGGAGGGAACACAGGAGGGCTCCAGGGCTTATCCAGCCCTCTCACTCAGTACTGATTGGCAGGCCCCCAGTAGCAAGCTAACCTACAGGTCAGAGCATCTGCCCCCTGGTAGTCAGTGCATGTCACAGCAAGCAGTTGAACGGCCTTAGCATATCATTAGCATATTATGCTTTGATTGGTTGAATGGATGACTGGATGACCAGACACTTAGCATATTAGGCTTTCATTATATAGGATATATATATATATATATATATATATATATATATATATATATATATGGCATCAGAAATACTCATCTACATTATTTAAAGAAAGTATATATCTGATTATATGCCTGTAATGTATATATACTAGCTGAGCATTTTCATATTCACATGTAGAATTAGAAATGCTTTATAATGTGTGTCTATGTCTGATGCACTTAAAAAATACCAGTCATATAAAATGAGCTCATTGTCAAACGTTTTAATACACCAGCCTATCTTATAAACAACATGTGAATAAAAATTATTTAATATTATATACATATATGCATACATGTATATAGTATATATACATGTATATTGATATACATATGCAAAATCTCTAAATAAAAAATAATTATATCCACAATATAATATATATATAAATCAACATATACAATTACGTTTCTCAAATTCAAAAAATAAAACTCTTTAGAACTTACTAGGTGACATATTACTCAATGGGTACAGAGTTTCTGTTTAGGGGAATGAAAATGTTTTGAAAATAAATAGTGGTGATGTCTGCATGACATTATTAAAGCAATTAATGCCTCTGAATTGTACATTCATAATGGTTAAATTGAAAATTTTATATAAATATATATAACCAAAATAAAAGAATAGACATGCCTCTTTAAACAATACTGTACTGTATCATGGTCAGGCTAAATTGTGCTTAAGGCCATATATAAAAGATAATTTTATAAGTGCCTTTAGCCAAAATTAAATATGTTTATCTTCAGTTTCTAGAAGTGAAATCAAGAGAATGATTTAATAATTACTTATAATTCCATTAAATATTTATTTATCCATAGCATAATTAAAAAGCTTGCAAGGGTATACATAAATTAAGTTGTCTTAATAGATATTTAATATTATCTTTTAATAAAAATTTGCTCTCTAAATATCAAAATATAAAAATTAAATATTATCACTTCTATTACTATTTCATTCAAAGTATATCTTTTCTACATTAAAAAGCTATATAAATGTAAACTGGTATAGCAAACATTTATTCAAAAAGATGTATGCACCCCTATGTTCATCACAGCATTATTTACAGTGGTCAAGACTTTGAAACAACTGAACTGTCCCTTGTTAGATGACTGGATAAAAAAGATGTAGCACATATACACAATAGAATACTACTCAGACATAAGAAAAGATGATATACTGCCATTTGCAACAGCGTAGATGGATCTTGATGACATGCTAAGGGAAATAGCTCAGACAGCAAATGTTAAGAACCATATGATTTCACTCATATGTGAGATATAAAACTAAAAGCAACAAATGAACAAATAAGAAAAACAAATCAAAATTCATAGACACAGACAACAATATGGTAGTTAGCAGAGGGAAGAGGGTAAATTAGTAAAGTAAAAGGTGGTCAAATATATGGTGACAGAAGAAGATTTGACTCTGTGTGGTGAGCACACAATACAATATACAGAAGATATATCGTAGATTTGTACACTTGAAACCTATATAATATTATTAACCAACTAGTAGCCCTGAGCACGAATCTTTGTGCAAGTAGCTTGCTGCCACTTGCCTCAGTTGGCCCCCCACCAACTGCCGCTGGTAGCTCTCCACCTCTCATAGCTTGGTACTCTGCCCTCCTGTAGCTCTCCACTGCTTGTAGATTGATCTTAATGTTACAGCATCATGGCTAATTTGCATATTCCTCTATTATTATATTAGATTAGTGGTCTGGTGCATGAAATTCATGCACAGAGGGGTGGGGGTCCTGCCAGTCAAGCCTGCACCCTCTCCAATCAAAGGTACTTTCTAGTTTATGATGACCCCTCAGGGGATGTCTGACTGCCATCCCCGGGATTGGGCCTAAACCAGCAGTCGGATATCCCTCTCACAATCCAGGACCACTGGCTCCTAACTGCTCACCTGCCTGCCTGACTGCCTGATTACCCCTAACTGCCTCTTCCACCACCTGTTCACCCCCAACTGCCCCACCCAGATGGCTTGGTCACCTTAAACTGCTCCCCTCTGCCGGCCTGATTGCCCCTCACTCCTCCCCCTCCTGGCCTGGTCACCCCCAACTGCCCCTCCTGCTGGTGTGGTTGCCCCACACAGCCTGCTGTTTAGTCATTTTGTCATCCCTCACTAACCCCTCTGCCAGCCTTCTTGCCCCACGCAGTCTGCTGTTTGGTTGTTACTATTACTGTGATGACATCCTGGACAATTTGCATATTCCTCTATTATTAGTATAGATGTCATCCTTTTAAATTTAACATATTTTTTAAAAGCTATAGAATATAAGGGTTAGAAATGTACTCTCAAACCAGCTGGTGCGGCTCAGTGGTTGAGTGTCAACCTATGAACCAGGAGGTCACAATTTAATTCCAGTCAGGGCACATGCCCAGGTTTCAGGCTTTATCCCCAGTGGGGGGCAAGCTGGAGGCAGCAGATCAATGATTCTTTATCATCATTGATGTTTCTATCTCTGTTCCTTTCTGAAATCAATACAAACATATTTTAAAAAATGTACTCTCTAGTTTATGATGACTTTTATAAAATAATTACCTCATGAGAATTAACCTAAGAAAAAGTATTAAAAAAAATACTGTTAATACTGTTCTCTTTGAAAACATCAAGCTAAACACTACATATAACATGTTAAAATATATCTTTACATTAACTTCTTACAATTGACGGTTGCCACACACTAGTCACATATCCAGCACAGTAATATATTTTTAAAATATAGAATTACTCGTCACAATCAAAATAGTAGAAAGTCAAAGAGATTGCTTGATAAGCCAATGCCTTTAAAACCAACTTAAGAGGAACTTAAAAATGGCTTTAATTATATTTGAATGTCCATTATTTTGGAAAGTCCCTGACAAAATCCCCAACATTGTTATGGATTATTCGGACCCTCAGAAATATGACTGTAACCAAAATGCTTCAAATTGTTTCATTAAACATAGCATTTGTAACTGCAATCTAGTTGACTTCCATTTCTCCCTGTCTGGGAGAAGGTAGGGCTATATTTCCTGGTTGTAGTAGGTCCATGAAAAATTCCCATATTCACAGAGCTACAAACTTAATAAATCAGCATAGAAAATATCAAATGTGCACTAAGAATAAAAGAAATATATTGAATTTCAATAAACATTTACAAAAATAAAATATTTTTGTAACATGTATTCTAGCAAGTCAAATCATCACATATACTTTTCCCATTTACATTGAAATTGCCCAGTAGGAAAAGAAAACAGCATGCACTGTCCCATTGATCTCTGTTTATTGTTTGTATTTTCAATTCTTTCTGACTTCTATTGAAGTGCCACTTTCCTTCCAACTCACAAAGAACACTAATAACATCAGTAAAGTGTTCATCGTGGTATTTATGTTTTAAGAATAAGAAAGGGGATAAAAAGAATGAAGTTCTTTTGAATATCTGAAAAAAGAAATTTCACTTTGGTTGGTATCTTGTGTTCACAGAAATCCTAGTGCAAGAATTTAAACATGCTTGAAAGAAACTGATGTTGTGCTAGCGGATATTAAATCCCCCCTCCCTAAAATCTCAGTGGCAATTCTCTTCATTATTATAGAACGAAACCTTCTCACCTCCTACCTCACATGTTTATGGGTGGGAATCACAAAAGCTTTACCAAGTTGGAAGCAAATCAAAATGTCCTTTCTCACTTTTCAATAAAATTGTTCCAATGTATTTATTCACCATCTTAACAGTCATGCTGTTAGTAGATTGTTTTCAAATAAGTAAGTTACTCATTTAAATAAGAATCTGTTCACTCTTATAGAATTCACAGATGAGGCTTGAGCATTATGAATAAAAGAAGAATGCCTTGTCTTGAATTCCAATATTGAAGCACTTTCCTAGATTATTATTGGTAAATTAATCATTTTAACATGCACTTTGATTTAGTTTGATCATACATATAAATACTAAACATTCTAGATTATAGAAACAAAGTAAATAAATAAATAAGTTATAAAATATATTAATAAATAAAAATATAATATTCCCATTATATATAATTTATGCATGTGCCAAACACATGTTTAAATATAGAATGGTTACAAATATTAATGTATATATCATCAGATCTAAAATTTATGAATAAAATACAAAATTAATCATTAAAAACATAGCCACGTTTATTTCTACTTTGTAATTCCTCGTGTATACAAATATAGGCCTTAAATAACAAGGTGAAAGTGAATCAAGTTCAGACTTGCAACTGTGTTGAAGAAACATACAAAGTTTATTCTTTATTAGACCAAAATATATTCTTTCCAAGAGTAAAGAAGAAGAATATTGACATAAATATTTTGAGAAAAAAATTAAAGTAATCTAAAACAACACAACATATATTAAAGAGTTTGTGGCTAATTTTTAAAAATTATGTATGTATCTGCCCTAAAAATTTCTATTTTATATCTTGTCATCATATAACTGAGGACCTGTAAATGTATACCCTAGAGTAAATTGCCAATGTCATTATCCCTTTCTCCAAAACCAAAATCTCATGACTTGGTCATGAGATTCTGCACAAGTAATATACATTATTTGATATGGATATGAGTTTAAAGATGAGTCTATTCAAATTATTATGTCCAGAGATGGAAAAGCAAACCCTCCATAATACTTACTATGGGACAAATATTCTAAATTGTTTACAAGTATTAGCTTACTTAATCATCACTGATAAACCCACAGTGTTGGCACAACTATTCATCATTTTACTGATGAGGAGAGTGAGGCCTATAAGTATGAAGTACTTATGGAAGACACATAATTTTCCCATGGTAACAAAATAGAAGTAGCAGAGACTGGAAATGAATTCACTCAATCCCTGCTCTTGGCCATCTAATTACATTACCTTTTCTATGGATTTTTAAATATAGTCTTGATAATGGATAAAATAAGGTTGATGAAACAAATAAAAGTTTACAGAAAACTTAAATTGATAATGAAAGAGTAGGTAAAAACCAGTTTTTCACAAGTGCACTCAATATTGGAAATAACCAGTGATAAAGGCAGTGACCAAAATAAAAACATCTGATATTAATCATAATGGTTTGATCACCTCCACTATTAAAGTAGTAAAATTACCTTTAGTTCAAATCCATGAACCTGTATTAAGATTCTCTTTGAAAGTTCTACTCCCTATGTAGGTTTCTAAAATGAGGATAAAATTCATAAACACCCTGTAAAATAATATCCCATCTCCACCTAAAAGTTACACAGTAAACGAAAAATAGCAAGACCCCAAATGAAATAACTAGGCAATTGAATCTTTGTTTATATTTTAACTAGTAGCCCGTCGCGCACCTGCTGCTTCCACAGGAGCCTGTGGGAACCACAGTGCACCGCCAGGAGCTGTGCGGCTTCCGCGGGAGGCAGAAGAGAGCTGCTGATGCCCACGGGAGCCGGAGAAAGTCACGCTGCTTCCACAGGAGAGGGGCAGCTTCTGCAGGAGGCGGAAGCAAGCCGCCAGTGCCCATGGGAGCCAAGAAGGAGCCACGCTGATTCTTTGGGAGGTGGGAGGGAGCCATGTTGCTTCTGTGTGAGGCTGGCCCACCGTCTTCTCTCCAGGCCTGATCTCGGTCACAGAGGCTGCGGGCCGGCCCCTGTCCCTGTCCGTGCCCACTCTGGCTCTGGAGGGCTGGCCCAAGGTGGGGCGTGGCGGCTCACCAGCCCCCTTGTCTCTATCTGTCTCTGCTTCTGGCCTCATCTGTGCATGCGACCTCCTCCTGTCTGGTTGTGACCCGTTATGGAATCCTGGCCTAATTTGCATATATATATACTAGAGGCCCTGTATGCAAAAATTTGTGCACTCGGGGTGAGGGAGGGTCCCTCAGCCCGACCTGTGCCCATTCACAGTCTAGGACCCCTTGGGGGATGTCCACCTGTCAACTTAGGCCCACTTCCCAAGGGATCAGGCCTAAGCTTGCAGTCAGACATCCTTCTGGCAGCCAGGGAGCCCTCGGGGGATGTCCAACTAAAGGCTTAGGCCCCCAAGGGATTGGGTCTAAATCATTAGCTGGACATTCTTAGTGCTGCCATGGAGGTGGGAGAGGTGCCTGCCACCACCATTGCGCTGGCCAGCCATGAGCCAGCTTCTGGCAGAGTGACACTCCCCATATAGAAGTGCACTGACCACCAGGGGGCAGCTCCTGCATTGAGTGTCTGTCCTCTGGTGGCCAGTGCACATCATAGCAACCGGTCATTCTGCCATTCAGTCAATGTGCATATTAGCCTTTTATTATTATTATATGGGATGTCCCTATTTCCCCCCTTTTGCCCCTCTACCCAGCTCTTGCCCCCCACTTCTCTCTGGCCATCACCATACTGTTGTCTGTGTCCATGGGTTGTACATATATTTTCTTTGGCTAATCCCTTCTTTAAATTCACTTCTTTAAATTTGTATTTTGCCGAAACCGGTTTGGCTCAGTGGATAGAGCGTCGGCCTGCGGACTGAGGGGTCCCAGGTTCGATTCCGGTCAAGGGCATGTACCTGGGTTACGGGCACATCCCCGGTGGGGGATGTGCAGGAGGCGGCTGGTCGATGTTTCTCTCTCATCGATGTTTCTGGCTTTCTATCTCTCTCCCTTCCTCTCTGTGAAAAATCAATAAAATATATTTAAAAAAAAAAATTTGTATTTTAAGATAAGTGCTTATAACTGCACTATTATATATTTTCGATTATATCATTTAGAATTAAGATTTTTTTTAATTGAACCCTTGTAAATTTTAGCACAATTTAATAAATTATGCTAGAAGCAATTAGATTTTTCATGTAATGCAGATACATTTCAATTAATATTTTATTAATTTTTAATTTTTTAATATTTTAATTTGAAGTAATCTCATACATGTAAAAAAAACCTATAAAATACTACAGTATATTATATGTACCCTTCACCCAATTTCTTAGGTGTTAATAATTTAAACATAACCATTATACAACTAACAAAATTTGGAATATATTTTTCTTATAATCTCTTTAATGTTACTTAATCCATTTACTTTGGTTTTGTTAATCTTCATCCAAAGATTTTTTTTCATTGAATTTTAGAGAGAGTGAAGGGAAAGGGAGAGACACATTGATTGGTTCCCTCCTGCACATGATTTGATAGGGACTGGGGATCAGCCCAGCAACTGAGGTACATGCCCTTGACTGGAATCGAACCTGGGACCCTTCAGTCCAAAGGCTGATGCTCTATCCACTGAGAAAAACAGGCTGCAGCTTAATTCATTTAATTTTAATCTATATTTGTCTTTATATTTAAAGTGGGTTTTGTTTTTGATTCACCCTCATAATCTGTCTTTTAATTGGTGCTTTTAAGCCACTGACTTTCAGAGTGCTTACTGATAGAGTCACTACCATATCAGGTTGCTTCTGGGGCGGGGCTGCCTTGCTGCCCAGGACATGCCGATTGGATCCCCGGTAGCTCCTAGGGGCGGGCCTGCCCTGGATGGCAGTGGGCTGGCGGCTCGCACTGTCCCACCCTGCCTGCAGTATGCAAATTAGCCGCCATCTTTGTTGGTGGTTAATTTGCATATTGTGCTGATTAGCCAATGGGAGGTGTAGCGAAGGTACCGCCAATTACCATGTTTATCTATTATTACATAGGAGATATATATATTCTATCTAATAAAAGAGAAAAATGGTAATTGGCGTACGACGATACCCTTTTCATTGGCTAATCAGAGCTATATGCAAATTAACTGCCAACTAAGATTGGCAGTTAACTGCCAACTAAGATTGGCAGTTAACTGCCAACAAGATGGCGGTTAATTTGCATATGTAGGCACAATGCAGGGAGGTGAAAGGGAAAGCAGGAAGAAGCCCCCTGCCACTGACAGTGATCGGAAACCCAGGGGGGAGCTAAGAGCTGGGGGGCAGGGCAAAGGCGGCCCAAGGGCCGCCTTTGCCCTGCCCCCCAGCCATGATGGGAGAATCAGGCGCCTTTGCCGCCCTGGCCAGTGATAGCAGGAAGTAGGGGTGGAGCCAGGGATGGGAGCTGGGCATGGTCGAAGCTGGCAGTCCCGGGAGCTAGGGGTCCCTTGCCTGGGCCTAAAGCAAAGCCCACGATCGTGGGGCCGCTGCAGCTGCGGGTCCCCGCTGCCCGAGCCGGACGCCTAGACCAGAGGCGTTAGGCCTGGGCAGGGGTGGAGCCTGCAACCGCGGGGAGCTGGGGGTCCCCTGCCCAGGTCTGACACCTCTGCCGGAGGCCTCAGGCCTGGTCAAGGGGCTGATCTGGTGATTGGTGATCAGAGGGTGATGAGGGTCAACTCCTCTGGCCGAGGCATCAGGCCTGGGCGGGGGGCGGAGCCGGGGATTGGGGGGATATGATGGTCCCCTTGCCCAGGCTTGAAGCCTGGGTCAGAGGCGTCAGGCTTGGGCGGGGGGTGGAGCAAGCGATCAGAGGGAGATGGGGGTCCCCTGCACAGGCATGATTCCTGAGCCAGAGGCCTCAGGCCTGGGTGGGGGCCAGAGCCAGTGATCGGGGGGAGATGGGGGTCCCCTGTCCAAGCCTGACACCTCTGGCGAAGGGGTCAGGCCTGGGCAAGGGGCCGATCAGGTGATCGGAGGGTGATGGGGGTCTACGCCTCTGGCCAAGGCATCAGGCCTGGGCTTCGGGCAGAACCAGTGATGGTGGGAAATGAGGGTCCCCTGCCCAGGTCTGACGCCTCTATCAGAGGCGTCAGGCCTGGGCAAGGGGCCGGTCCTGCGATTGGAGGGTGATGGGGGTCAACGCCTGAGGGCTCCCAGTATGTGAGAGGGGGCAGGCTGGGCTGAGGGACACTCCCTCCCACACACACACACACACACACACCCAGTGCACAAATTTCATGCACCGGGCCCCTAGTATATATATGCCGGGAGCCGGTCTATCCTTGCTGTTTCAAGGGACTTGTCATATATGGCATACGGTTCTTAATATGTTTGCTCACCTTCTTGGTGCTGTGTTTTAACCAAGGTCACCTCTCCGAGAAAGGTTGAATCCCCAGGTAGGGATTTCCCCCTGAAGTTAGGGAGGGAATAAAACCCCTCAACTAAGTGCCAGGCGGGTAATTAATCACTTTAACTATGAACAATCATGCTTAAGCTACATAATCTTTACTCCCTGGAATGGAGATAAGAAACGCCCTAACCTTTGTAATAGAGATTGATAGGATTGGAATCAACTGGTATAAATACAGATGCAACAAGACAACAACAGACAGAATTTAGAACACAGAACTTAGGAGACAGGGCTTGGAAGACAGGACCAAGAGAGACAGAGCCTAGGCACAGAACCTACACAGAATGTTCTCTAGAGACAGAAGAACTTCGCTGGAGAGAACATGGCAAAAGATCCTGGACTGAACCTGACTACAGAAATATGGCAAGAGAACCTGACTAGAACCCGGTGACCAAACCTGGCTAGAGATCTCAGACAGAACCTGGCTGGAGAACCTAGCGAGGGAACATGGCTACAGAGCCTGGCTGGAGAACCAGCAGAACCTCTCTGGAGATGCAGACCAGAACTTGGCTGGAGATCCTGGCTGGAGATCCTGGCTAGGCTGCTGATCAACTGAATACTGTCTCCGTGTCCTTCCTTCTTTGCCCACTCCGTCCACGCCTTTGGGGACCCCTGGACCTGCTGGGGTTGGACCCCGGCATACACACACACACACACACACACACACACACACACACTAGAGGCCTGGTGCACGAAAATTCATGTACTCCGGGGGGTCCCTCAGCCCAGCCTGCACCCTCTCTCAAACCAGAGGCCCTTGGGGGATGTCCAACTGATGGCTTAGGCCCACTTCTCAGAGGGAGCAGGCTGAAGCCACAGTCTGGCCTCCTTCTGCAGGAGGTGACCTGCGGGCCAATCGGGGGATGGTGCTAGCTAGCGAGCGGCCGGCCCTGCCTCTTGATTGCCCCTCTTCCACCACAGGTCGCCACCGCTCCCTGATCTATGTCCCTTCCCTCTGCCCGCTGGCACCCACCTTGGAGGGCCTGGCACCACCTTTTGGCCAGCCCCACCCCCCTGCCAATTGATCATTCCACTGTTTGGTCCATTTGCATATAAGGCTTTTATTATATCAATTTTCACCAAAATTTAGAAGTCATTGTTGCCAGTAAAGTATGCTTTATTAAGTTATTGCCTAAAAAATTACCATTTTCCTAATTAGGACAGATCTTTATATAGAGACCCTGACAATCTGTGATTTACAGTGAATCAAGAGTTGAAAACTCAGCATTTCAGATAAATGTCATCAAAGATCAATTAAAGAGAAGCAGTGATGGGCATACATTGAGGTTTCATAAAACTATAAGTGTTAGACAAGTCTGCATTTGAATTTCTGTTCAAATACTATCTGTTATGTGACCCCAGGTAAGTTATTTCACCTCTTTGAGCCTACTGTTTCTCTTACCTATGAAATCAGAAAGAACAAATACCACCTTTGAAAGTTGTTGTCAGGATTTTATGTAATAAAATTATATGGAGATGAAAACCTAGTCTTGCATATCATAGGCACTTAACATGGCTTAGTTCACTTCACTTTATCTCTCCCCTTATGTGAATCTCCTCCTGATGCTTGTCCTCTAGATGGAACATTCCTCAATCAATAGCTACCTTTTCCACTGCACAATTGGTGAAATAGTTCATACTTAGATATGTGACCAAAGAAGTAAGTGATACATACTTATAAAGAAAACGTGGCATAAGGCTGAGCACACTGAAGTGTTTAATAGCTTCAGAAATATCAATACACTATTTCTGTGTTTTTTTCATGTTTATTTTATTTTTTCTCATCACCATTTATCCCCTTTACCCTCTTCCAAATCCACCCCCACCCCAACAATTACCACAATGTTTGTGTTCATGCGTTCTTTCTTTTTTCCCTCTTTCTCTCTTTTTTGCTCAATCCCTCTATTCCTCCTCCCCCACTCCCCCTACCCAACCCCCCCCCGCCCCCCACACACAAACACATCAGAGCATCTGCCTGTTCTGTATGAGTCTGTGTCTATTCTGCTTGTTACACCATTTTTTATTGCTGATTTCCCCTTGGCCATATCCAATGCCTTCTCCTTACTTCATCTCCTCATTTCCCACCACTATGTTTCTCTAGCTTTACAATTCATGGGATTTCAATGAACTTGAAAATATGGGAAAAGTGAAAGATTTTCACTTCAACAAAAAATTGTGGGACTCATCCCTTATTTAACGTGTTTCTGCAATAATTAAATTTCCTAGGCTGTTTCTTCTCCTAAATAATGGATAAGATTCCTTTTTTAATTTCATTTTCTGGTCAATTATTCCAACCATTTTGAAGATAAAATGAAGTACCAAATCCCATTGTCACATGCAACAAAACTTCTTCATCACTCAAAAGCATCTTGTTCAATTATTATATTACCACCCATAATTTTAGGGACATTATAGAAATAGATAATGACCCAGATTTAAAAATAAAATATTTAATAACAGGGCTCAGTTATTTTATAAAACTGAAGCCAAAAGTGTTCTATATGGCTTCATGCACTGCTGTGGAAAAACTCAAATTTCAACATCATTACAATTATATTAGATTTAGTCAGTGAACTTTAGACTACATTAAAAGGTTTTGGCTTTGGACTGCCATATATTATACTATGGAAAACTTGTAAAAGTCATCAGAAAACGTTATATCAATAACTAATATATAAAAGGTGTCTAAACAACAGATCATATTATCTTATCCTTTATTCATATAATTAAAGAAGACATTAAATCTTTATTATAAACTCATTGGATCTTAATAACTTTATGTTTCAAAATTATTTTTATTTCCAAGTATGGTTTCCTGTGAATAGTAAGTTTTTCAACTCTGTTTTGAAATAAAGCCTTAAAATAACTAAGTATTTTAATACTTTGCTACTAGCATTTATTGAGTGATTTATAAGGATAAAGTCAGATGGAGTTTCTGTTAAATTATTCAGGGGTCAGACTATCCAATTTGTGCATTGTACACATAGTCCAGAGTTCTCTCATCATTTCTCCAGAGGGTGAGAGGAAAGTCCAGTACAATAACTGGATAGTCCAGAAGAGATTATATCCTATCTAATAAAAGAGAAACATGGTAATTGGCGTACGA
This sequence comes from Myotis daubentonii, assembly GCF_963259705.1. NCBI lineage: Eukaryota > Metazoa > Chordata > Mammalia > Chiroptera > Vespertilionidae > Myotis > Myotis daubentonii. Next base: position 91,122,333 of record NC_081842.1, read on the forward strand.
CCACTACCCTTCCCATTGGCTAATCAGCGAGGTATGCAAATTAACTGCCAGCCAGGATGGCGGCCAGCAGCCAGGCAGCATGAAGTTAACATGAGGCTTGCTTGCTTCAGTGATGGAGGGAACCAATGTTCCCCGCCTGCCTTGCCGGCCTCTGAGCTTGCAGTTTGAAACATTGTTACAAATATAGAAGCTAAACAAAACCCCAGAAACCTGCTTACAGCCAGCCCAGATCTCAGAGCTGGAGTTGATACAGTGTTTCGATTATAGAACCCAAACAAACCAGATACCTGCTTTCAGCAGCAGAGGCCTGAGAGCTGGAGCTAGAGCTAAAGCTGGCCCAGAATAAAAAAGAAAAAAGAAAAAAAGGAGCAGTTGGGAGCTTCAGTCACCCGCCAGCCTGAAAACAGCCCTCAGCCCTTCACCCAGACTGGCCAGGCATCCCAGTGGGGACCCACACCCTGAAGCTGCAAACAGCCATCATCCCCTCACCCAGGCTGTCCAGGCACTCCAGTGAGGACCCCCACCCTGATCCAGGCCACCCTTCAGGGTAAACCAGCTGGCCCCCACCCATGCACCAGGCCTCTATCCTATATAGTAAAAGGGTAATATGCCTCCCAGCACTGGGATCAGCGGAGCCGCGAGGCCTCCTGGCACCGGGATCAGCATGACAGGGGGCAGTGCCAAAACCCCCTGATCGCCCTGCAGCTCTGTGTGTGACAGGGGGTGGGGCCACAACCTCCCTATCTGCCCTGCTCTGTTCATAATAGGGTGAGGCGCCCCAACCCCCTGATCAGCCCTGCTCTGTGTCTGATAGGGGGGAGCTCCCCAACCCCTTGATCGCCCTGTGGCTCTGTGTGTGACAGTGTGTGGAGCCCCAACCCCCCTGATGGGCCCTGCTCTGTGAGTGACAGGGGGTGGTGCCGCAACCTCCCCATCGACCCTGCCTTGAGTGTGACAGGAGATGGTGCCCCAACCCCCAATCAGCCCTACCCTGAGCGTGACTGAGGGTGGCATCGCAACCTCCCAATCCGCCCTGCTCTGTGCATGACAGGGGGCTGCGCCCCAACTCCTCAATCAGCCCTGCTCTGAGCCCAACCAGGGGATGCACCTAGGGATTGGGCCTGCCCTCTGCCACCCAGGAGCAGGCCTAAGCCAGCAGGTCATTATCTCCCAAGGGGTCCCAGATGGCGAGAGGGCAGAGGCTGGGCTGAGGGACCCCCCTCTTCCCCCCCCCCGAGTACACAAATTTTTGTGGACCGGGCCTTTAGTATATATATATATATATATATATATATATATATATATATATATATATATATAAATATGTATATATGTATATACTAGGGGCCCGGTGCACGAAATTCGTGCACTGGGTGTGTGTGGGGGGGGAGTGTCGCTCAGCCCAGCCTGCCCCCTCTCACATACTGGGAGCCCTCAGGCGTTGACCCCCATCACCCTCCAATCGCAGGATCGGCCCCTTGCCCAGGCCTGACGCCTCTGGCCTAGGCATCCAGCCCGGGCAGCGGGGACCTGCAGTGGCAACGGGGGTGCCGCGATCGCGCGGGCTCCGCCCCTGCCCCTGCAGGACCCCTCTGGCTGAGGCGTCCGGCCCAGGCAGCGGGGACCCGCAGCTGCAGCGGCCCCGCGATCATGGGCTCCGCTTTAGGCCCAGGCAAGGGACCCCTAGCTCCCGGGACTGCCAGCTTCGACCGTGCCCAGTTCCCATCGCTGGCTCCACCCCTACTTCCTGCTATCACTGGCCAGGGCGGAAAAGGCACCTGATTCTCCGATCATGGCTGGGGGGCAGGGCAAAGGCGGCCCCAGGGCCGCCTTTGCCCTGCCCCCCAGCTCTTAGCTCCCCCCTGGGTTTCTGATCACTGTCAGTGGCAGGGGGCTTCTTCCTGCTTTCCCTTTCGCCTCCCTGCATTGTGCCTACATATGCAAATTAACCGCCATCTTGTTGGCAGTTAACTGCCAATCATAGTTGGCAGTTAATTTGCATATAGCCCTGATTAGCCAATGAAAAGGGTATCGTTGTACGCCAATTACCATTTTTCTCTTTTATTAGTGTAGATGTATATATGTATATATGTATATATGTATATATGTATATATATGTATATATAATTTTTTTCAAAAAAAGTCAACCTGACTAAATCATTCTTTTATTTTATAATCATCATAACACTGTATAGCATTATCCTGTTAGTTTTGTGTGTTTTTTGTTTTTTTGTCTTTCTTTCAAATGTTAGCTGCATGAAAACACAGAAAAAAAATATATATATATAGAAAGAGGGTCTAATTTACTCTTCCACAACCTTTAAAATGTTCTATATAATTCTAAATTACTTTAAGTTATAGTTCACAGTATTTAGTTCCACTTCTAAGAATTTTAACACATCTTCCTTTTTTTGTCTCACATTCATTTTCTTCTGCTTAAATCTCTCTTTTCCTTAGATATGTAAAGATGTTGAAAACCAGGTGTTAAAGTAAAGGACTATTAATAGAGAATTTTTTATAAGTAACTAATTCAGCTATGTAAAAAAGGGGGGAGATGAGAATCCTTAAACTTTGAACAGCAAAGTTTTTATGCTTATTTAGCCATTAGAGAAGGCAAATCAGTATTTTTTTTATTTATTGCTTAAAGTATTACAAAGGGTATTACATATGTGTCCATTTTATCCCCCCGCCCTAGACAGTCCCCTAGCCTCCCCCCCCCTTTTTTTTTTAACAGTATGGTATTCTTGCTTCTTGAGGTTTGAGAAACATATACTTAATAGTTTTGCCTTCAGGCAAATGTCTTTACTAATCAAACTACTAACCTGTTCTTCGATGTAACATGCTGTAAAACACATGAACTGAAAATAGAATGCCATTAATGGATTCATATATGGTCATTTGAATACTGCAATAAATAGCATATTATTATTTTCTAGAAACACTTGGATTGCCTACAAAATGGATGGGTACGTGGGTGGGTGGGTGTGTCTAAAATATATGCTCCTACAAAGGTATAACTAAAATCTTAAGGTTGTACTGGAATGTTTAAAGACTGATAGGTAGATAAGTAGGTAGATTAATAGACAGATATGTATGTGGATAGATAAAAGTAGCATGAGACATTTTTTCCAGGATATGGCCTTTTAAAGTAGATTCTGCTCCATTTATGGATCATAATTATTTTTCAAGCCCAGCATTAATAATGATACTCTATTTTGTGTTTGGCAATTGATTATTAAAAATTAAGGTATAGACTTCAACTGGTTGAGTGGTCTGCAGAATTTGCTTATAACTGCTGTCTTTGTAGTGCATTGGCAAACTGTTGACCTTGGGCTACAATAATGTGCACACAACATGAAAAAGTCTTCAAGGAAGGATTGAATAAGAAACAAAACAGAGGCTGAGTTAAATCTTCTACCCTCTTCAATTCAACATTTGTGCAATTTCCCTTGCAAACCTTCTATACTCCTTTTTAAAAATATCACTTTTTAAATGGAGAAATATTTCCTTTAATAAGTGTTTTATTAGAAAGAGATAGAGGGGTAAATTCTCTAACATACATAGATAGCTTAATGCTGGGAAAGTATTCTCATGTAATTGAAATGCTAGACTAAAAGTTCAACATGTGCTACTTGTTTCTTCCCAATTTTATAAAGGTTTTTGAAGAAGCTCTCTTCCTATAACAATTTTCAAAACTTTGCATGTCAACATACCAAAACAACTTTATCCAATACTGTATATGCAATTTATTTTTCAGTGTGTCATATCTGTTAAGGCAAATTGATTTTTAGAAAAACACACATCTCAATAGATTGGTGTAACATTTGAAGTAGTGTATAATTAGATTGAAATATAGACAGCCTGCAAATTTTTTTCTTCAATGATTCATTATTTTGTCTTATTTAGATGATAGACACAGTTTACTGTTATTTTTGTTCTTTTTAAGTACCACGTGTGCAATTAATATAACATATATTCAAATCTGAATATTATAAACATTACCGGCTCTGAAAAATAATGAATTCTCTCAATTAATATTAATTAAAGTTAAGAGATAATCATAATACATTTAAATAAATAAAACAACTAGAAATAGTGCCTGGCTCTTTAAATTTTTTTCAGAGATGTAAATTTACATTAATTTTAGAAGTTGCTTTTTTCTTCATCAGAGCACTTTAAATGATTAAATTAGCATATTATATTGCTTCAATAATATTGATTAATATTTTGGTGGGACTATCTTTATTTATGGATTAATTTAGTTCTTAGTATCCATAAAGCCCATGATAATTTAGCAGTAATTTACCCATATTCTAGATTCATGTTGAGGAATGCCAATTTCTGAAAATGAATCTCTCACTTTTTTCCAACCCACTCTTTCTAGAGGAAAGGGGATACTGAGAGATCTCAAGGGATCTACGGGATGGGCAAGGTAGTCCTGGGATTAGAAACACCCATGTCCATGTGTACCCAGGCCCCCAGGCCCAGAAATTATCTATAAGGGGTTTGACTCACATCACCCACCAAGCAAACCTATAAATCATGGTAGTTTGTTCCTTTGGAGAATTCTAACACAGGCTAAGAATATAAAATATTAACTTTGCACATCATGTGTTACCACTTAAGTTATAATTACTTTCATTAGTAAAATTTCACTTAATCCTTGTAACAATACTAAGGGAATGCAAGAAAGAGATTATACTTAATGACATGTATAAGTAAGGGAACTGTAGCTAGGAGGGGTTAGTTAGCACGACTGAGGTCCCAAGTTGTCAGGCATGCAGGAACTGACCTCAGGTTTGTGATTGTTTTTGTAATGATCTTTCTTTCTTTCTTCCATAAATCATTAAATTACTTAGTCTTGGGTTCTCTGTCACTTTAACAGAAATGAAAAATCATAAGCAAACTCCATTCAACATAATTCCTTCTTTTACTTGTTGAATAAAGAGGGACAGATCTATAAACATATTGTACTTTATATTTATAATTTCACCTTTTCCTCCCTGGATTGAAAAAAAAAATGTACAGAAAAGAAAAATAATACTTCTCAATTAAGTTGAAGATCATTATTAAATTTGGCTTTAACCAAAAGTATTATTTGGTTAAAATCCATTCAGTTGAACCAATTTGAATGGATGTGCACAAAAATTATGAAAACCAGAACCTCTGCACTAACTCCCCTTTCTCCTTTGTCTCTCACACTTTGGAAATAACCCTGGCAAAATGAATTGTAAAAGTAGGTTAAGTTTTGAACTAGAAATTGCTTTTTCCACATTTAATTAAAAAGATATATAAATTTTATCTCCAAAGGAATGCCATTCTTGCCTATGTGGTCTAAAATGAACAAAGAAAATAAAATATATGTCTTCATGATTTTACACAATTTGATTGCTCACACAGTCTACCAGCAAGACGATTCGAAGCCTGAAGCAAAGGGAAGATGAAGAACAGGTGTGACTCAGGGGCTCTCAGAGCCCTCGATCAGCAGGACTTCTGGAAGCCCCTGGTGGGGATAAATGCTTATAGGATGAAAAGAGGTTGTGTCTGTATTTTTAAACAATATTACCCCTCTAAGGAACTGGGGAATTTGGCAGAATATCAGCAGGCTTTTGGATTAAATAGCCTTAATGACTTTAAAGTATTGTTCTATTTATTAATTTATTTATTTATTTATTTTTCCTCTTTCCATTTTTTTTTATTTTTTATTTTCTTATAATTTGAAGAAGAAAAAACAGTTGGTCATTTATTCTGTAGAGACTTCCACTGCCTAGGTTTTTGTGTGTTTGTTTGTTTGTTTAATTTAAGTTTGTTATTGTTTAATGCATTGCATAAGTTTCCTTTTTCTCCCATTGACCTCTTCCTGGCTACTCCCAACCCCCAGCACATTCCCTCACCACCTCATCTGTGTCCATTGGTTATGTGCTGGGGTCTGGCCCCAGCAGGTCCAGGGGTACCCAAAGGCGTAGACGGAGTCGGCGAAGAAGGAATGACACGGAGACAGCGTTCAGTTGATCAGCAGCCTAGCCAGGATCTCCAGCCAGGATCTCCAGCCAAGTTCTGGTCTGGATCTCCAGAGAGGTTCTGCTTAGGATCTCCAGCCAGGTTCTGTGGCCATGTTCCCTCGCTAGGTTCTCCAGCCAGGTTCTGTCCAGGTTCTCCAGCCAGGTTCAGTCACCAGGTTCTAGTCAGGTTCTCTTGCCAATTTCTGTAGTCAGGTTCAGTCCAGGATCTTTTACCATGTTCTCTCCAGCGAAGTTCTTCTGTCTGTAGGTTCTGTGTAGGTTCTGTCTTCTTGGCTCTCTTCTAAGTTCTGTCTCTTTCTGTCTTGTTACATCTGTATTTATACCAGTTGATTCAATCCTATCAATCTCTACTACAAAGGTTAGGGCGTTTCTTATCTCCATTCCAGGGAGTAAATATTATGTAGCTTAAGCATGATTGTTCATAGTTAAAGTGATTAATTACCCGCCTGGCACTTAGTTGAGGGGTTTTATTCCCTCCCTAACTTCAGGGGAAAATCCCTACCTGGGGAAACAACCTTTCTCAGAGAGGTGACCTTGGTTATAACACATAGTGCCAAGAAGGTGAGCAAACATATTAAGAACCGTATGCCATATATGCCAGGTCCCTTGAAACAGCAAGGATGGACCGGCTCCCGGCAGTTATGCTCATATGCATGCATGTGAGTCCTTTGGTTGACCTCTTACCCGCTCACCCGCCTTCCCTCATAGGTTGCACAGTCTATTCCATGCTTCAATAACTCTGGTTCTGTTTTGTTCATCAGTTCATGTTGTTCATTATATTCTACAAATGAGTGAGATTATGTGATATTTATCTTTCCCCCACTGGCTTATTTCGCTTAGCATAATGCTCTCCAGATCCATCCATGCTGTTGCAAATGGTAAAAGTTCCTTCTTTTTTATAGCGGCGTAGTACTCCATTGTGTAGATGTACTACAGTTTTCTAATCCACTCATATGCTGATGGGCACTTAGGCTGTTTCCAAATCTTAGTTATTGTAAATTGTGCTGCTATGAACATAGGGGTGCATATATCCTTTCTGATTTGTTTCTATTTTCTTGGGATATATTTCTAGAAGTGGGATTACTGAGTCAAATGGAAGTTCCATTTTAAATTTTTTGAGGAAACGCCATACTGTTTTCCACAGTAACTGCATTCCCAAAACCAGTGCATGAGGGTTCCTTTCTCTCCACATCCTCTCCAGTACTTGTTGTTTGTTGATTTGTTGATGATAGCCTTTCTTATGACAGGTGGGAGATGGTATCTCATTGTTGTTTTGATTTGCATCTCTCAGATGATTAGTGATTTTAGCATGTTTTCATATGTCTCTAAGCCTTCTGTATGTCCTCTTTCAAAAGATGTCTATTTAGGTTCTCTGTGCATTTTTTATTGGATTGTTTATACTCCTTTTTTTTAAGTTGTATGAGCTCCCTATAAACTTTGGAAATTAAACCCTTATTTGAGTTGACAATGGCAAATATGATCTCCCATGCAGTGGGCTTTATCCACAAATCAATAAACGTGATATATCACATAAATTGACAGACAAAAATCACATAATCATATCAATTGATGCAGAAAATGCATTTGACAAAATCCAACACCCTTTCCTGATAATAACTCTCAGCAAAATGGGAATAGAGAGATCATACCTCAACATAATAAAAGCCTTATACAACAAACCTACAGCAAACATCATACTCAATGGGCAAAAACTAAAACCATTTCCCCTAAGAACAAGAACAAGACAAGGATGCTCACTCTCACCACTCTTGTTTGACATAGTGCTGGAAGTGCTAGCCATAGATATTAGACAAGAAGAAGAAATAAAAGGCATCCAAATTGGAACAGAAATAGTAAAATTCTCATTATTTGCAGATGGCATGATATTGTACTTAGAAAAACCTTAAAGACTCCATCAAAAAACTACTAGACTTAATAAACGAATTTGGCAATGTAGTAGAATACAAAATTAATACCCCAAAATCTATGGCTTTTTAATACATCAATAATGAACTCATAGAAAGAGAAACTAAAAATCAATCCCATTTACCATTGCAACACAAAAATTAAGGTACTTTGAAATACTAGTCAATTCAACCAAAGAAGTAAAATACCATTACTCAAAAAATTACAGGCCACTGAAAAATAGAGATAAAGGGAGACACAAAATAAATGAAAGAATATACCGTGTTCATGAATTGGTAGGATCAACATCATTAAAATGTCCATACTACCCAAAGCAATCTATAGATTCAATGCAATCCCCATTAAAATACCGATGGCATACTTCAAAGATCAAGAACAAACTCTACAAAAATTCATCTGGAATAAAAAAAGACCCTGTATGGCTACAACAATCTTAAGAAGAAGTACAAAGTTGGAGGAATCACAATACCAGATATTAAGCTATATTACAATGCCACTGTTCTCAAAAATGCCTGGTACTGGCACAAGAACAGATATATAGACCATGGAACAGAACGCAGAATCCAGAAATCAACCCAACCCATTATGCTCAATGAATGTTTGACAAAGGAGGCAAGAGCATACAATGGAGTCAAGAAAAACAATGAAACTAGTTCACCAACTTACACCAAACACAAAAATGGGCTCAAAATGGACAAAAGACTTTAACATAAGGTGGGAAACCATAAAAATCTTAGAAGAGGCCATCGGCAGGAAAATAGCAGACATTTGTCATAGCAACACCTTTACTACTACAACTCCTAGGGCAATGAAAACTAAGGAGAAAATAAAAAATGGGACTACATCAAAATAAAAAGCTTCTGCACAGCATAAGAAACCATCAACAAAACAACAAAAAGTATTGTTCTTTTTTAAAATATTCTCTAGGCTTTTCTGAAAAATGGTGGCTGAATAGGCAGCAGTGTCCTGTACCTCCTCCTAGGGCCAGACCAAAAAAGCAAGTAAGTCAGAGAATATCCACCTTGGATCAACAAATTAGACATAATTGAGGAGACAATTTTCAATAAGGAAGGCCACAGGATGCCTAAAGGATGCCACTTGCCAGCCATAACCCCCATGGAACCACCACCAGGCCTCAACAGTGAGTGGCCTAATACCTCTGAGAAGGCTCCCAGAAGTCTGCAGCAAATTGCATGCCAGAGGGCTATGGGTCCTCACAGAGAATTGCACATCAGAAAAACTGTGCACACACTCTCACCATCCCAAGATTCTTAAACAGGAAACTGAAGGACCAGAGCCATGGGAGAAGGTGATAAAACTGCCAGAGTGAGTTCCTGCACTAGGCCTCCTCACCAGCCCACTGGCAACCAGCATCCTAGGATCCAGTTCCAAGACCCCACAGTGATTGTGACCCAGGGGGAACACTGTGCTCCACTTCCATTCCAAATCTCAGAAGCGTGCTGCTAGCCTGACCCAGAACCACCCAGTGACCACTCCACCCCCAGCCCCGGGTCCTGCTGTTGGGGAAAGCTGGAGCAACACAAAGCATGCCCTAGTCCAGGCCATAGGGGAGCTGTGACTGTTCGACCCAGAACAACCCACACCCACTCCACTATGAGCCCAGGGTCATGCTGCCAGGACAAGCTGGATTAGCCCAGCAGTGCCCCACTCAGGCCATAGGGGAGCTCTGACTATGTGACCCAGAGCAACCAGCACCCACTTCTCCCTGGCCCCTGGCACAGTTCTGCAGTGGCTACCCAGAACAAGCCAGCACATTACTAACTCCAGGCCATAGGAAAGCACTGCTGGGGTGACCTGGAGCAAGCCAGTGTGCCCAGCCAGGGGCCACAGGATCATGCCACAAGTGTCATGCCAGAGGGACCTATGGTGCCTCACTGCCATGGGTGTTGGTGCCACATAGCAAATTGCATGCTAGAGGGCTATGGGTTCTAACAGAGAATTGCACATCAGAAAAACTGTGCACACACTCTCACCACCCCAAGATTCTTAAACAGGCAACTGAGGGACCAGATCCATGGGAGAAGGCGATACAACTCAGAGCAGAGACAATAAAGATATGAGCCTCAAGGCAGACCCAGTATCTGGGCTAACAATTTCTAGACCATTGCCCCAATAGGGTCTTCAACCTCTCAAACCCCAAGCATGTTGCCAAGGGCCAGAAAAAGACAGCAAAAAACGGGGAGACAAATAAACAACCCCCAAAGGAAAGAAAATGAGGAATTTCTAGAAAAGAAACAAAATGAAATGGAGGCATATAATATATCAGAATAAAATCAGAGTATGAGTCATACAGTTCATAAACCAGATAGATGACAAAATCAATAACCTATGTAAGAATCAAGTGGAAATAAAAACATGATATAGCTACAATGAAAAAAAACCAATGGACAGTTTCAACAGTAGACTAGAAGAAACAGAGGACGGAATTAATAAGTTAGAAGATAGGTCAGCAATCTGACACAGATAATGTGAACAGAAATTGGAGAAAAAAATTAGAAAGCAGGAGAGCCTAAGGGAGCTTTGGGACAACATGAAATGAAGTAACACACGTAAAATAGGGTGCCAAAGGAAAAGAAGAGGATTAAGGATTAGAAAACCTATTTGAAGAAATAATGACAGAAAACTTCCCTGATTTGGGAAAGGACCAAGAGGTGTTCCCTGCACTTCCTGGTGACTGGTTGTCTGTCTTGTCATTTAGGTCGTGATGGCCCTAGGTTATTATTAGTATAGATTATTATTATTATTTATATTATTATCTTTCAAATAAAAAAACTGGGGAACAGAGAGAGTAAAGTTTGTCCAAGTGACAGGGACTGGGATTTCCACCCAGAAAAGTTTAGATTCACAGACTTTATACTTAAGAACTATCATTTACTGCCTGGTAGAGGAGACTATGAGACCTAAGAGTGAATCAGAGAAAAAACTGGAAAATAGAAAGGCTAGAACAAGCTGCCCCAGGGATTATCAACAGACTTAAAAATTTAAAATTATCCCTAGAATATGACTAACCATAAGATAAACTTCAACTCACCATTAAATATTTCAATCATGAATTGAAAAAAAATGGAATTAGACTGAAGCAATTCTATGTTGGTAAAAGATATTAATTTGTACCCTTTTTCATATAAAATCTTGTAACATAATATTATTTTAACCACTTTAAAATAGTATGGTGATACTGATTTTAACATGTTTAATTTTTTATCTAATGATATGCTAATAATATTTGTAGCATCATGCCCAGATGAACCTTTCCTTACCGTTTTCATAACTACAAACTCATCCAAATCACAGGACAAAATAAAAAAAATGTTAATTATTGTGCTAGGAGCTTATCAATCAGCTTTCCTTGCTGATTTTATTGAAACTTTATGTCTTTAACTTATTTCTAACAGCATCAATATTTTTTCATACCTTGGTTTTGTGTAATAGTAATAACTTTAATGTTACATTTGATATAATAATAAAAACAGTTTCTCCATATTGATAAAACTATGTGTGAATATGACCTGTCTCTTGAGCACTATAGTATTGTAGGTACTACCAAGTCATATTTACCTTGATCAATATAAATTTCGTTTCTGAAATTAGTTCTTTTCATAAAGTGTTCCTAATATTATAATTATGAAAAAATGGTTGTTTCTTAATTCTCTAAGGTATATTTTCAATTTTTTTTAGCATGCAATAGTAACAAAATTATTTACATAAGAATATACTCCTGAATTCTAAAATGAGTTTAAATTTAAATACAAAGTGCTTCACCACCTCTGCTTCACAGGTTAAACAATGAAGTTGCTTTCTTTGCCAACCTTGACTTAGGACTTTTTCTAGTTACACCCATCATTTCAGGACTGAGAATTAAAATTTTAGTGAATATAATGAACAACATAAACTGGAAGGTGAGGGTAAGGGGGAGAGACCAACCAAAGGACTTGTATGCATGCATATAAGCATAACCAATAGACACAGACAACAGGGGGGTGAGAGCATGAGTGTGGCAGCAGGGTGGGTGGGGGCTAGTGGTGGTGGGGGAATGGAGGGATAAGGACACAAATGTAATACCTTAATCAATAAAGAAAAAAAATGGTCAAATTGGTGAACCTGATTAACTCAAGGTCAGATGTCACTTTCTTTTGAAACATGAACGTTTCCTGGATATTGTACATAGAGGAATTTCCAAAGCAGAGAGCTATTTAGAGCAGTTTCCAGAAACATCTCTTTGTAACACCTTCTTAACTGTGCTTTCCTAATCACTATGCAGAAGATTTCACTGCCTAATTAAAGGACTGGTGCAGTGATGAAGGTAAAGAATACAGAGTAGGGTTGTAAGCTAATCTACAAGTAAAACATAGGAGCTACTTGTCAAGAGTAAGGGCATATTTTATCGACACCTGTGCCCAATAAGGATGAGCTATGTGGAAAATATTTAATATTAATGAATTTCTGCCATGATTGTTACTTCCTCATTATCTCTTACTGTGATTAGTAAAATAATTACTACAGTATTTTATTGCTATTTTGTATATATAAAATAGTTATAATATTAATTACATATTACCATATAGATATACAGTATTGCCATCATTATTTTGTAAAAAACTGGTGACTTAATATAGAATCAAATAGAAATTTAGTAGTAATTTATGAATGAAATACACATATTTTGATAGAATAAAAGAGCCCAAACTTCATTAATTAGTTCAGTACCACTGTCAAGATACTTAATCTCTCTGAGACTTAATTTTCCCATCAATTAAAAAAAGAGGGGAGTAATAAAACTATCATATGGAGTTTTTGTGAGAACGGAAAAGATATACACTAAACACATGGTAGCATACTAGGCTTTAAATAAATAGTATTTATCTCCCTCAACATAGATAACCTGATACCAACTCCAACTTATCCAAGTCAAATGAAAGGAATAATGAACATTTTAAGCATCCTTGCTAAAAACTATTATCCAAAATATTTCATATGTATGTTTATATTTCAACAAATGTATATTGTAGTTTTTAATATGACCCAGGTTCTATAACATCAGTGGTAATGTCATAATAAGACCTAGAAACACACTGCAGAATTGTACATATCTACATCTATGTCTATATAGGTATCTATATCTACATCTATCTGTATCATATATGAGTGTGTATAAAAATCTAGTTTTCCCCAGGGCAACTAAGAATAGTTAAGAAGCTCTAGCTGGTTTAGCTCAGGTGGATACATAGTCACCCTTCAGACTGAGTGGTCTTGGGGTCAATTCTAGTCAAGGGTACCCATCTTGGTTGCAGAGTGGATCCTCAGCCCTGTTTGGGGCATGTGCAAGAGGCCACCAATCAATGTGTCTCTCTTATATCAATGTTTCTCTCTCTCTGTCTCCCCTCCATCCCTTCCACTCTCTCTAAAAATCAATGGAAAAAATATCCTCAAGTGAGGATTAACAACAACAACAAAGTTAAGAAAAATGTTTAGTGTAATTAAGAAAGAAAATATTTTAGCAGTGAACAAAATGGGCAAGTAATTGAGAAAAAAACACAGTAAATATTAAATGTAAAATAATTTTTAAATAGTGGTAGAAGACTGTGGTATAAAAATATATTAGTAAAAATAAATCTTTCCATTATGACACCATAATAAACAGAGAAGTCTAAATTACTTTAATATATGTGTTTTAACTTACCTTCATCAAGTTCTATAGTCTGTCATAGAATGATCCTACTACACTTACCTAGAAACTGAAGGCTAAATTTAAATTTGGAATCTTTTAGATCCCTAAATTAGAGATAAAGTATGAAGAATAAAATGACTGGCACATTAGATTTGAGGATTGCTTTTATGTAAAGATTAATATTAATATTTAAAATACAAATATTACACATATCTTAACAAAAATATTGAATATTATGTTTCTAATGCCAATTAGTTGTTTTTGTTTTGTTTTTCATTTTGGAGGTATGTTTTTGTTTCTCAGCCATAGAATAAACTTTCTCAGTAAAAGCATAAAGGGTACAAAAATGTAACCAGGAAATGGAAATGAGGGTATATTTTTCATAAATCCACTATGGGAATTTTCATGTTCCTTTATTTATCAGAAGATAAATACTCTTAGGGCAATGTAATTTAAAATATACCAAACAGCATGATGATATGAGTATGTTGATTCCTCATGTTCTGCCTTTTATTTGATATTTGGCACAAATTTGTTATGTCCTGTCTAAATTTTGTTTGCCATCTCTATTTAGTAACATACTAGAGACCCGGTGCATGAAATTCTTCCGGCGGGAGGGGTCCCTCAGCCCAGGCTGCACTTTCTCCAATCTGGCACCCCTCTCACAATCCAGGACTACTGGCTCCCAACTGCTCACATGCCTGCCTGCCTGATTGATCCTATCTGCTTCTGCCTGCCAGCCTGATCAGCCCCCAACCACTCTCCTGCCAGCCTGATCAACTCATAACTGCCCTCCCCTGCAGGCCTGATTGCCTCTAACTGCCCTCCCTTTCAGGCCTGGTCGCCCCCAACTGCCCTCCCCTGCTGGTCACCTTGTGTCCACATGGGAGTGGCCATCTTTGACCACATGGGGGCAGACATCTTGTGTGTTGGAGTGATGGTCAATTTGCATATTACTCTTTTATTAGATAGGATTTTTTAGTAGGGTAGATGGCTGCCAATTTTCCTTGAAGTTTAATATTTTATGATGGAATTGAGCAGAAGTGAATTGTGTCACTTCTCAGTCTGGTACTTCATATTTTGGTTTTATATTCTTCCAAGCTCTTTTTTACTTCCTGGGAGCAGAAACAATAGATTCACAATAGTAGTACCATGTGGAGAAGAGAGTGGTATCCTGTAATATGGCAGAGGAATAAGATCGACAAAAACCTGCATCCCAGAGTGATGATGTGAAACTGAGACACCCCAACAGGCTTAAGCACTCTCTTACTTCAAAGCTATTGCATGAGACAGACATAAACATCTATGTTATTTAAATCACTATATTTTGAAATATCTTTGAAATATCTTTCGAAACCACTTTGTTAAGTGATATAGGCAGCTATTGTCTATGACCTCAAGTAAAAACACTATGAATGAAATAAATATGTAGTATACAGCTATTGAATGATCATTTATTTTAAAGTTATTTTAATATAACACAAAATAAAAATTATCATTTCAAATTAATGGGTAAGAGAACATATTAAACATTAGAGTTTTCCAGGGCTAAGGATATACAGTTTAATTCTGAGAATTAAGTGAGGAAGCTAGAAATGAAGAAATCTTCCTTTAATTTATGTTTTAATGCCTGAATTTCTTAGTTCTCACACTAAATGGTTTTTCTGATTGTGTGAGTCTAGTCATCTCTTCATCTCAAATCTAGTAACATATTCCTATATCTTTGAATTATTAATTTTAAAATTATCTTTCCATCCCTGAAAAATCATCACGTAGTCACTCTTTGAACATTTCTAAAAGAAGAAAGATTGGCAATTCATATTATTTTTTATTTTAGACTATTAAGCTCACACAAATCCTTTCCTAATTGCACTTTAATTAAACTCCATATAACTACTTCTATTCTTTTGTTTCCATTTTTTATTGAATCACAAAGTCCAACATCCTGCTTTTTTACCTTTATTCCTAGGGCACAATTATTGTAGACCAAGTTGTCTTTGCTTCTTAATTTCTACTATGAATTCCTGTATCACCATCTCATGTTCTTGTGAGTTTTTGGAAGGCAGTGCTAAATAATAATATGCCTAGTTTTTCTGAGATCCTGAAATCTAAACCTATTTAATACCTCCTTTTTATCCTGGGTATAATGCAAATTATACTTCCTCTCTTTCTAAAATCAATAAAAACAAATAAAAATTACTAGATATCACCTTATATTTGTCATAATGGTGATCATCAATAAATCAATAAACAATAGCGTTGGCAAGGATATGTAAAAAAGGGAAACCTTTGTGCACGTTTAGTGGAAAGGCAAATTGGTCCAGCCACTATGGAAAACAGCCTGTAGTTTCCTCAAAAAATTACAAATGGAACTGCCTTATGACCCAACATTTCCATTTCTGGGCATATATCCGAAGTAATCCAAAACACTATTTCAAAATATATATATATATATACCCTTATGTTCATTGCTGTGTTATATACAATAGCCAAGATATGGAAGTAACCAAAGTGCCCATCCATAGATGAGTAGATAAAGAAGATGTGATAAATATATAGGATAGATATTATTTGGCCATAAAAAAGAAAAAAAGAAACCTTACCATTTGCAAAAACATGGATAGACCTAGGGGGTATTATGCTAATTGAAATAAGTCAGACAGAGAAAGACAAATACTATATGATTTCACTTATATGCAGAATCTAAGGAACAAAATAAATGAACAAACAAAACATAAACAGATGCATAGATACAGATAATAAATGGATGGTTGCCAGAGGGGAGGGGGGAAAGAGGTGCTAGGTGAAAAAAAGGTGAAGGATTAAGAAGTACAAATTACTAGTTATAAAATAGTCACAAAGATGTAAAGTACAGCATAGAAAGTATAATCAATAATGTTGTAATAACTACTATTTATGATGCCAGGTGGGTACTTGAAATATCAGCAGGATCATTCTGTCAAGCATATGATTGTCTACCCACTATACTGTACACCTGGAAGTAATGTAAGTAATATTGAATGCCAACTCTAATTGAAAAATAAAGTTAAAAATATATCAAATGAATATTTAAAATAGTTAAATAGAATTTTCTATTTTTTTATTTAAAAAAAAATCTTTATTGTCTAAAGTATTAAATATAGTATTACATATGTCTCCTTTTTCCCCCATTGGCCACCCCCATCCCCAGGACATGCTCTCACTCTTCTAGTATCTGTGTTCATTAGTTATGCTTATATGCTTTGGTTGATCTCTTACCCCACCATCCGTTCCCTGCCTTCTGTCTGAAGATTGATGGACAGTTTGATGCGTCTCTGTCTCTGGATCTATTTTTGTTCATCAGCTTATGTTGTTCATTATATTCCACAAATGAGTGAGATCATGTGATCTTTTTCTTTCTCTGATGGCTTTTTTTCACTTAGCATAATGCTCTCCAAGTCCATCTATGTTGTTGCAAATGGTAAGAGTTATTTCTTTTTACAGCAGCATGGTATTTCATTTTGTAGATGTATCACAGTTTTTTAACCCACTCATTTTCTGATGGGCATTTAGGTTGTTTCCGAATGTTGGCTATTGTAAATTGTGCTGCTATGAACATAGGCGTGCATATATCCTTTGTGATTGGTGTTTCTGGTTTCTTGGGATATATTCCTAGAAGTGGGATCACTGGGTCGAATGGGAATTCACTTTTGATTTTTTGAGGAAACTCCATAGTGTTTTCCACAGTGGTTGCACCAGTCTGCTTCCCACCAGCAGTGGTTGAGGGATTGTTTTTCTCCACATCTCCACCAGCACTTGTCAATTGTTGATTTTTTGATGATAGCCATTCTGAGTATTTTTAAATCAGCCCTTTACTTTTTCCATTCTATTGCTTTGGTGTATGTTCAATTTTCCTGATATATCTATCACTTCTCAAAAATATGGGTCACATTTTCTTGTTCTTGAAAATCTAAAATACATTTACAATTCACAGAGTTGCTTTGTCAGAAGTTATCTGTGGCAACTACCATCTTTCAACTTCCAATATTTGGATTATTCAATATTATGACACAATGCATTTCTTAGGATCAATATTAGTAGCATATTTCCTAATATTTAACTAGGTGATAATTTGACATAAAATAATCTTAATAAAGATAACATGCCAAAATTGTAAATTCTAAGATTGTTCTTTTAACCTAATTTACAGTGATTACACACTAAATGACATATTGTGTTACTCAAAAATAACTTACAAACATAAAATTTTTCTATAATTTATTGCTATAATTCAGGTTAGTGTTAACTTACTAATTCTGGCTTGCCACATTTTTATATAAAAATTAGACTATATATCTATTGCGAACCCAGGCCAGTTGTTACAAGAATTAAGTTGCGCATCTGGCTAGAAGGACCTTTAACCCTAACACATGTACTGTGACACTGTTTTCCAGATAACATTTATATAATTTCTAAAAAGCACTGAAGCTGGCAGATATTCACAGTATTGGTTACAGAAGATCACCTTAACCCTAACCTTAAACCTAACAATTTACATGTGTGAAAGAAAAGTAAAAATGATTTCTCTGTCTTCTGAACTCTAGAAATCACATTTTCCAAGAGTGACTAAAAACTTTATCAACTAATCTCATCCAATGATAGAAAACTATTAGAAAAGAAAACCAGAAAATTTATATAATTTTTGTTAATTTTTAAAAAGAACTAAATTAAATATTATTTTATTAGCAAAATGTTTAGCCCTTAAACATATATTCACCTAAATCTGTGTTTTCTTATGTTTATCTACACAATTGATCTATACTATTCTACAGATCATTATAGTCCAGTATATTCCACTGAGATTAAAATTATACATATTCAAGTAGAGCATGAGTTAAGATGACTGACATAGGGTATAGAAGCGTAGCTAGACTTGATCATTGCTAGATTAGAATGTGAACTAAAATGGTAAGTACATACGTTTTTCTTATATGAGAAAAAAAATCAAAGCTTTTAAAAAGTGCTTGTCTTATAATTCCATTTTTGCCAAAATAGTTTCATATGGATATATTTCCCCAAAATTCATACTGTACTTATTTAATGTTGAAATCATTTTGGAAAACTCCTCCTGAAATTAACCTTTGATCAAATTATAACCCTTAAATGACAAACACTTAAAATTGGGAAAGATAAATTTAGTCCAAAATTACTGAAAGCCTTTATTAAGCCATAATATATGCTGTCAGCTTTAAACTAAATAATAGATGAGATTTTAACATAATCAGAAGAAAACTGCTGCTACCTGCCTCTGTTACTGTCATAATGAAATTGACAAGATAATTTTGAAAATAAGTCCTGCTCCAAGTCACTTCATGGATCTGACAAGCACATAGTATTTATAATTATATCTATTCATACAGAAAATAAAGATTTCTCTCCAAGGATATAAGACAGTTGAGAGGAAGATCAAATATATTCTCCTTTAGACAATTTAGTGTTACCTGCTTTAACAAATAAACACAAGTACTACACAAGTCAACAGTAATCAGTTCTTTGTTTTCAGAAAGGATTCCACTTACTGACCCATCTATAATGGTTTTTAGGTAATCTTTATGCAGTCAGATAACTTTCAAGTCATTAACAAAGACAAAGATATATATGTTAAACTGAGTTACTGTGTTCATTTGATCTCCTACACTTGTATTATATTATTAATATGGAAGCTTTTATTATATTATTAATATGGATAGCTTTAATTATGACTACCAATAGGAAGTTCTTGACTAGTTTCCTCACTTAGGGAAAGGGTAGAAAATAACAAAGAAAAGCAGTGTACACCTATAATCTTCATGGATGTGTTTTAAGACAAAGGTAAAATTTAGGCATAAAAATATTTTTACCTTTCCAACACTATAAAATATTTAGTAATTCCTCTTTTTAACCCTTGTGAATATAACATAAATAATAAAGACACGACTTTGGGCTTAGTAGAGAGGAGTTGGTAGAGAGATATTAAGAACTAAAATAATTTGGTTATATATAGTAAGTGTTTATATTTTTATTACACATTAGTTATTATCTCAGTCATAAACATTTACTTCTCATCTTTAAGGCATGCCCAGATGCTTAGTGGAAAAATACTAATGATTATTATATCTGAAACTAGTTATCTTTAGCTCTTCAAAATAGTATATAAGAAAAAGTGTCTTCTCTGTCTTATATAAGAGTGCCTGATTTGCTTGCTAATATATCCTTATGAATACCTGCATATACGTAGTATGTCTTAAAACCAATGATCACATATTAGTGTTAGAGCAAGGTTAATAAAAGAAACAGACATTATTGTAGTTAGACATTTAATCAATCAAACTTGTCTATTATAGGATTAAAAAGTGCAGTGAATACAACTTTATATTCCCATTAAATACAGAGCTTTAATCCTATAATATCCAGATATTATACTTTATTTTTTAGATGATAAAAATAATACAATTCATATAAATTATGTTGTAAAGCATTGAGAAAAAACATTGCCATTCTTTTTGCATCTGCCTAAAATGGTACAGGAAAGAGACACAGCAGGAAGAAACTCAGGACCTCACCTGAAAGTTAAATACAATAGACAGGTCACATTGTGAATTGCCAACTTTGATGTGCCTTTCCATTAATATTAGAAATCATGTCATATTCAGGAAATTTAAGCATTGGAGGATCTATTGAATGCTGTCCCTGATCTTCAAGAAACCTGAATTTCCAAAGAGACACACAGATGATTTTTTTTTCTTTTTGTCATTTTCATTAAATGTTTCCAAGCAAAAATTTCAAGATGGAGGAGGAAAAAAAGAAAGCTGTAGGTACTTGAAGTGACCATTTTTGTATCAGAATAGCAGATAAAAGATCAATTTTTAAAATGAAAATATAACCACATGTCCAATCTATTTTTATACACATATGGAAAATAATAGATTTTTAGGGTGTCATATCTATATAGATAAAGATGAAATATGCAAATTAGGCTGGGACGCCATAAGGGGTCACGCCCAGACAGGAGGAGGTTGCGCGAGCAGGTGAGTTTGAGGCCCATAGCGGAGACAAGATAGACAGGGGGCCGGCGAGCCGCTGTGCCCTGGCTGCGGGCAGCGGGCCCTCCTCCCGCAGAAGGAGCATGGTTCCCTCGCGCCTGAGGAATTGACACGGGTCCCTCCCACAGAATCGGCGCGGGTCCCTCCTGGCTCCTGTGGGCGCAGGTGGCTCGCTTCCGCCTCCCCACAGAAGCAGCATGGCTCCTGTGGAAACAGCGCTGCTCCCCGTGTGTGCTGCGGTTACCGCCAGCTCCTGGGGCAGCGGCGGGCGGCCTACTGCACATGTTATTGCGCAATGGGTTACTAGTTCATTTATAAATATCTAAAAAGCTTTAACAACCAGCCTCATCACTCACCAAAATTTTATTCTGATCTTCATATCCAGAATATGCTCACTATTAGGAAACAGTAAAATCTTATGTTTCATTGCTCATATTCCTTCTTGGAAGAATTACATATTGATCAGCAAAGCAGAGAGAAGCAATGTATGGTAATACCAAATTTAAAATAAGTTTTAAGTTGTAGCATAATTTTATATATATAAAATTTTCATTGGTCTAATATACATACATACATATATATATACATATATATATATATATATGAAGTAAGAGTAGATATAAAATTTATTGCAATTTGTGAATCTTTCTATATCTTTTGGAAAAAATATAAATAAAGTATCTAGTAACCAAGAAACTTTAAAGAACTAAATAACTAAAAATGAAAAAAAAATATTGAACTTTTAGATTTTTAAAACTATTTATGAGATAGCCCAAAGAACAACTTTATAAATTATTTAAAGTATATCATTTACATATTCCAGCCAAATATATGTCTATGCATTCAGGGGTCAGGATGGAGGTTAAAATGTAAGTAATATATTTTATATAACTCATGGGTATGTATTTATTATTTATTAATACAAAATGTGAAAATTTATAATTAAAACCACTTCTTATTTAAATAAAACTGGGCGCTAAGATAATGTGAATCTACTGGGGCTATAAAGCAATGCACCTTTGAATTTATTCTGAAGCTTCAGTAGACTCAAAATCAATAAAGAATTCTCTTTTTTTTAATATGTTTTATTGATTTTTTACAGAGAGGAAGAGAGAGGGATAGAGAGTTAGAAACATCGATGAAAGAGAAACATCGATTAGCTGCTTCCTGCACACCTCCTACTAGGGATGTGCCCACAACCAAGGTACATGCCCTTGACCGGAACTGAACCTGGGACCTTTCAGTCCACAGGTCAATGCTCTATCCACTGGGCAAAACTGGTTAGGGTCACCGAAATACTGGAAGTGCATTTTTTGAGAGAGGTAGGCTGTTCAAACCAACCAAAACTAAATTATGTACAGCTATCATCACTCTCACCTTGTAATTAAAGCACATAAGAGCCACACTGAGAGAATCTGCCATCTGTTAGATCGATGGAGAAATATTTTAGCATTCCACAATCTCTCAAACTTGTTTCACAGTCATAAGGTCCATGAAATGGCCATAACTCTGATAGTCTCAGCAAAGTCACAATGAAGTGGAGCAAAAAGTCTCTGACTTTCAAATCTACTGCAGGAAGCCAGGATTTTTGAACACATGATCTTAAGAGCTAAGCTTGCCATATGTAATGCTTTAAGCACTCTATATGTGCAACTGTATAATGTGGCTGCTATATTTTCCTTTTACAGAAGATGAACTAAGGCATGGCATGGCAAAATCATTGCCCTCTGTCAGAGCTGAAAATCTAATCAAAGCCTCTGAACCCAAATATCTGTTGAACCACACTACTAGATTAATAGACAATTTTTCAGCAATGCATTCATGTTACATTCACAATACTGAGAGTTACATGATACCATGCTGTTTAACAGAAGTGAGCAATGCCTACTAAAGATAATAAAGCTCAGTATTCATGCTTTTAAAGTTATTATTTTTTTCTATAATTGAAAGACTTATGTTAGCATAAGTTTAAAATGGAATAATTTATTTTATAGAAGAACTTATAGATAGAATCTTTCTGAAACATTTTTAATTTCAGAAGTTAGTGTTTTATATTTTTAGAGTCCAGATATTGACATGCTTTAAGATAAAAGTAACCCAGACTAATTATTGCAGCAGGATGAGTTAGTTTGCTGAAGTCAGCGGGCAATAATGCTTAACACAAATTCCAAAAAGGGCCATCACCTAATAAATCAAGCAGGTGTTTAAAAGATGTGTGTCAAACCAAGTTAAATTTTAATAACATTTGTGGGTGACTTATGCTACTTTTTCAGGATGTGCCTCAAGAAATACAGTTTAATGGAATTGCCATGGTCTTGGGGTAGATTCAGAAATGTGGGTTTGTCAGAAAGCTACAGGTGTCCTGGTCCTGGGGCAGCAAGTCACTAGAGTTAAATTCACATGAGGCTAATTCATAAGCTCTAATGCCCACGTTTCAAATTATATTGGAGGGATCTTCTGGGGCTTGACAACTGGGACAAGTCATCTGCAAGGGCATACCCTCCTGGGTAGGTAGGGATACTCTGAGGAAATGAAATTATAGATTCAATGTTTCTCCTGAGAGCACAGAATTAGAACAAAGGGAATTGAATGGTCTTAAGGGATCATTTTATCAGACAGTGGTAACCTGATTAATTGCCCTTCCTTTCTGTTCTGATGATGTTTCTATCTAAATAACTGGGCCAAGATACTGTGGAATGAGAGCACCTTTCTCCAGCTCACTTCCTCAAAACCAGGGAAACTCCAGAACCTTGGATAGGTATTACCCTCCTCTCCACTATGGTGTCCAATTTTGCTATTTATTAAATTAATTATATCTGAATCTAATATTTCAGGAAATAGTATGTGTTGCATTGATTAGGTAGCATTAGAGGATAGAAAGAAAGCCAATAAACGTTTAATTCTCTCCTTTTAACGTTAAGAATTGGCTATGTAAAATTTGTAATTTAGAAAGATTCATTGATGGTATTAAATAGAATAGATTAGAATAGGTCATGATTATACAATGAAAGATCATTATAAAACCCAGCTCAACGACACTGCAAACTTGAACCTGAGTTGTTGTTGTAATCAGGGAAAGAAGGAATGGGACAGATGTAAGAAATACTTTAGGAACAGAAAGTTATAATGTTTTTCTCCTGAGTTATAAGACTTCATACTCAGAGGCATTGTAGCTAACATTTATTTTCTAAATAAACTAAAATATCAATAAAGAATTCAGTAAAACTGTCAATAAAAGTGTGTTTTAAGAAGTTGTGGGAAAGAAAGAGTATAAAGGAAATTATTTCAAAAATTTTAAAGTACTATTCACTGCCTTTCTTCTTAATATGATCTCTGCTTGTCTTTGCCAAACTTGCTGACTTGTGTCTGAAGTCGCATAAAGATGATTCAACACAGTGTAATGTTACAGGTTGTTGGGTTGACGGGGTGAGGGGGCAGCTTTTATATGTGTTAAACGGCTGCACTTACTTCTTCTTTAAAGTGTAGACCTCTCATGCCCAAACAAAAGCAAATGCTCCCTTTATAAAAGCTAAAAATGGAGGGGGACAGGGAGTATATGGGAACTCTCTATACCTTCTGCTCGATTTTGCTGTAAATCTAAAACTGCTCGAAAAATAATGTTTGTTAATTAAAAATCAAACAAAACAATTTAAAAAGTTAAATCACAGGCAAAAGGAATATAATCTTTCTCCTCCGTGTTCCCACTGCTTTCTTTTTCTCAGACAATGAGGGTGGAGCTCATAGTGACTGCAACAAGGAAACAATTATTCTCTCTTCTGCTTTGGTACTTTTCTCCAGAGAAGTGCTTCCCCTCCCCCAGAACTACCCCAGGGCTTTGCTCTTCCTGCTTCCCAGAAACCTGAGTTCCCTTCTGTCTCCCTCTAATTCTCCTGTTTGGGGAAGACAACTTCTTGTAAGGTAGTCGCATTTTTCTTTAACATAGCACCTATCACAAATGTGAACGGAGTAAACCAAAAATATTAAAGCAGACTTTTAAGCGTTTTCCTTATCTACCTTTCAAGGGAATGGGGATAGTGGTGGGGTACTGATTATTAGATTAACTGCAATTCAAAATGGAGTAGTAAAATCGATATTTAATGTTACTTAACTTCCTATGCACTGTTACCAAGATTTTTTTTTTTACATAAAAATGATCATAGTGATAAAACAAAATACAAAATCTCACAATGTAATTTTAAATGTATCTACACAAAACCATGAATTAGAGGATATGCCTTCATTCTTCTAAACTTCCTTAAAACCTTAATATTTTCTTGCATTCTAAAACTTCAGTTACATTTTGGAATGGAGAGCAGCTTATAAATAGCTTTTGGAGGTCTTTTAATTATAGATCAATACATGTGTCTGAGTGCAAAATCAATTATTAATTTATGTAAGCTGAAAATTTGGCATATAATATAAAGCTAGGTTTTTATCTTCAGTGTTTTTTGCTTTTTGGTAGCAAATTAAATGTATAATAAAATCTGGCTAAACCTCTAATGTTTCACTGTTTCAAGAAATGTTCACAAGTTTGAGACCCTCTAAGAATGTTGGAAAACTCTGAACTTTGATAAATGTGAAGTCTAGTATGAACATTAAGTGGGAAAATTATATAAATGCTAACTTCCAAGACTGTAATATCCTACAATCTTGATTTATATAGTTTAAGGTGTGTATATATGATGGAAAGAACTGAGGTAGAAGGAATGAAAATATTTTCTACAGTATCTACTGTTTTCTCACATAAAGCCTAAAGTAATTTCTCTTTTGGTTAAGTAAATATCTTTAAAACATGTTAATCTTTTTTCTCTGCAAATATAAAATAGAAACAAAGAGATGAGGCAATGAAGTAACAAAGGCCATGCTTGGTGGACATAAAAACAATCATCAAAGAGGAAAAAAATACAAGCACATGTTAATTCACACTAGGCATAAATGGCATCAGCAATCAAAAATGCATGCCGAGTTCAAACAGACTTGCTTTTGAATCTTGCTTCAAAAGCAAAGTGGTAGATGACAATCTGGAAATGAATGACAAACTGTAAATGAATCAGCAATAAAACAAGTGATATACAATCAACCATTTGCAATGCGAACATTGCAAGAGAAATCATAAATTAAAATGATGCAGTTCCATTCAAAGTAACTTTTTAAATACAGTTTATTTCAGAATCTGTTTAGAGTCACACTAATTTAATATAGGTAAGAATCTGACACATTTTTAAAGCATGCCTCCTTGTTGCTATCTGGTACAGAGCGGTCATTCTCTCCCTTCTCCTTAGTGACAGATTCCACCATCCTGGATAGAAACTGAAAATGCTGGGCACTCCAGCTTCTAGTCTCTCTTCCTGGTAGAACATGGACATCAACCCATAGTTGAGAAAGGTGTCTTCAGTGATTCTGGGAAAATTTTGTTCCCTGTCAGAATGAGGGACAGGTGGTAGGAAAATACTTTGTTTACCCTTCATGGTTTTGGATAATGGATAACGTGATGAAAGGATGAGATGCTTGGGGCTGCTGCAGCCATCTTGGTCGTCCAGAAGAGGGAAGATATGAGGATCTCAGAAAAGAGGGCCACTGAGCCAACCAGGAACACTATTGCTTACGTGGCTTTTACGTGGGTGTTTTTGAGTCAGAAAACAACTGAGGGCCGGTTTACCTTTTTAAATAAATTCAACCCACATCTATTTTAAATTAGTTGGTCTGCAAGATACTATATCTTACATAATCATGCCCAATTTTTATGTTAAGTGATACAAGTCCATTTGAATTGTTTGAAATATTGCAAAAACGGGGGTTCCATTTGAATACTCATGGAGATTCATCACAAAAGCAATAAACTATAATAATGCAATATAATTCTCCTGAGACTGCCTTGTTTTCCAGCACTGTGTTCCTCTTCATCATGGGTTACAAATGTGTCCGCTTGTTGTTGTTTTAGTCTACATATGAGAGTTTTTGTTCTACTTGTTTCTTAGAATTTCAATTAGAAAACAAGAAAGGACTTTATTGTTGCCCTGGTTAAAGAGGAAGAAGGTGGAGTCACAGAGCTTGCTCCTTATTTGGCTCCCAATCCCATCTCCTTTCAATAGCTTCTAAGCAGCTATGGGAAACATGTTTTCTGCACCTCTGGTCCTAGAGTGGAAGCAGAAAAGCAATGAAAGAAAAAACCGAATTGATCCTTACCTACATTCTGAATAAGAATGGAAAAATATAGTCAATATGACCTTTTCTAACTCTTTACTTTCCAACTCAGGTGTATAATGACAACCACAGTGGATCAATACATATTTGTTAAAAGAATGAATACAACTTTTGACCACTGTGTTTCAGATTGAGCCCAGGCTTGTTGTTTTTGTGACAGGGCTTTCCATTATGCAAAGATGCCCTTCCCACAGACAGAGGAATGGTAAACATAACATTAAAAATGCGTATGTCTGTGAAGCCCCTGTTTTGTGCAAGGCATGAAGCTAAGCATTTTCAGGGACAATGAATGAATATAATTCAATCCATACCAGGAAAGAGACAGGATTCTCTATGTGTGGTCACACAATAAAAGGCAGAAAATAAATGCCACAAGAGAAGTATGAAGTATTTTAAAAGTTCAAACAAACAAGCGTGTGTGCCATATAAGAAGGATCATAAAGGAAGAGCTAGCTGAGATTGAACTTGAAGGAGAGATTGAATTTCAGAAGGAGAAATGTGAAAGAACGAGTTTTTGATGGAAAAGATGATAAAGTGTTCCTGAGTAAAATAGTAGCCCATTATTCCTTAAACAGGGAAAACATAAAGAGAGCCAGGGGGTGAAAAAAGACTTTGGGATTGGATTTTTCAAATCTTTGCATGCCCCCCAAAATCTGGGCAACACCACACCCAAAACAAACTGTCCAAAATAAATTCAAAATGTCTAGCCTATATGAAGAATTAAACAAAATATCCATTAATTTAGAAATCCCCACAAAAATTAAAAAGGCATTTTTATGTTTTATTACATTCTACAATACAGTACTGCCCAATAGTAAAAAAAAAAAAAATGCTGCTT
Source organism: Myotis daubentonii (assembly GCF_963259705.1). Classification (NCBI taxonomy): domain Eukaryota; kingdom Metazoa; phylum Chordata; class Mammalia; order Chiroptera; family Vespertilionidae; genus Myotis; species Myotis daubentonii. Next base: position 91,150,074 of record NC_081842.1, read on the forward strand.
ATATTAGACTTCAATTTAAAATATATACAACTGAGCCTTCGGCTATCTTATTTACTAGGTCCGTAAGAAATAAGATAATGGTAGATTTGTTGCTATAAACTAGAAATTCTCAGTAAAAATCATGCTCAATTTTATGTAGGCGGAGACCTAATGTTAATTAGAGAAAATGGGATTAAGTAAGGCACATTATTAATATTTTAATTCTTTTTATACTAATACTCTAATGTTAAAATATGCAACTCATAATAGATATTTTAGAGAATCTGATACAAGATTTTTAAATGATTAAAACCAATGTAAAAAATCAACCTGACTTTCAGCAGTCCATCCTAATTGGTAGGTGTCTGTAAATAAAAATTGTTCAAAGTTTTGTAGGAATAAATTGCTCAAATTTGCTTCTACTTTACAGCATGTTTTAAAGTGTAAACATCTATGTTTGTCATTAAACAGCCTGGCAACATGACTTCTGCTTATTCTAAAACAAGAGTGCTAAAATCACGGTGATCTTGTGAGGAACTCACCATTGTTTATTAATATCTAGCATTCTGGAATCCAAATCTTTGTACTACTTTGTACATGACAACTTTGCCCTCAGTGTGAATAAAGTTGCCTTTAGATTTGACTATTTTGGGGTTTTCATAGACAATCATGATAAAATTTATATTAGGAATCAAAATAAAATCTATTTATATCTGAATATATAAAGATTCAAGAGATTCAATAATATTTTAAAATGTGTTCTCTGTAAAAATAACAAACTAAAAAAACATAAAAGCATAAAATACTTTGTATTGTTATTGTTAACCTTTAGTATAAAGTTAATAAGTTATATTCATTATAAGCCATGTGAATATATTTAAATCTCATATCAGTTTACACCATTATTATATATACTCTGACAAACTCAGAATAGATTTTCTGCTATTGCTAATAAAATGATATAAGCTATAAAATATTAAAACACAAGGAGCAGAGAGGAAATCTAGAACAATTTTGATCACAAAATTATATCTGTGTGTACTGGAAGTCCGAGAAAATGGGAAACATGGTGAGAAACACATATCTTATAATTAAATGTTAGCACACATTTCATTGGAGACAGCAGTGTTTTCTTAGCTTTAAAACTCAAAAATAAGTCAGTGTGTGGCTATACAGATAAGGAAAATGGAATGATATTTTGTGTAATGTCTTAAATAGGTATAAAACAGGTTTATGAATATTTTTATATGCCCACCTGAACTCACATTTGAAACCTAATACCTAAATGTTACACAATACTATCTATAGTACTGTGTGGTCTAGGAATCTAACTTTATAGTGACTCAAGTAGGTATAGTGTCAGAGCTTAGACAATGTCTAGGAATGGCTGCCAAATAGACAATCAATCTCAAATATCAATTGTCTCAACCAGACTTCAGGCTCTCTAGATAATGGATGGTTCAAAATGGTCTCTGCTGATACCCAACGATGCTGACTTTTCATTATGAAATGCTTATAATCAGAAAGTCAGCCAGATGTGCGCTTCAGATACAGAGAGGCAGATCCAAAGGCAGATTCAAATCATTGGAGGGCAGTTTTTGAGCCCCCTAAGAGTAAAACATTAGTTATGTATAGACCGAAAATTCTGCACCATCAAACATGGGAAAAAAAGGTAATTTGATGTTATTTCAGTATTGTTGCTTGTGGCATTCACTATTTCACCTTTCACAGAGTTTTAGAGGATATTAGTCTCACTTGGTTTAGCTTAGGTATTTATGCTGTATTTTGCTACCATAAAGCAGAATATTCCTAGAGCTTGACCAATATAGTTTTTAAAAAACCACACGTGTGCACCCGCACATTCACACACACACACGTTATCTTATCCCCTGTGGAAGCCAGCCACGTAACTGTTGGAGGCTTGTGGGCTTTGTGTTTCTGCTGGCTGCTGTCCAACACTTAAAAGAAAGCTCAGTCATTAATCGAGAGCCCCTTCTGCTGAGTAGACCCTTTGTGCAGCTTCCAGTGCTCCCCCAGGATCCTGTGATATTAAGTGCGAGTTACGATGGCTGTGCTAAAAAAGAGCAACCGCGAGCCAGGCAGTAAGAATTGTGTTAAATGACTTTCGGTTGGAAGTCTTTCTTTGCATATCCTTACCTGTGCTATCAAGTCCATCCAGGCCTTAGGCTTATGTTCTTTAAACTAAGACACGTCCTACATATCAACTTACAAGTTATTTAGTGAAGAAACTGTGATAGCACGTCCTTTGAAGACATCAGTGGGGTGGATGTAACAGAATATTGTTTGATCACAATATAAAACCTGTTTTTGTCACTTAATTACTCATGCTATGAAAGATGAAGGTAATCCATGTGACAAAATAATAATTAGTGCAATTAGCAATATGAACTGAGATACTTAGCAATATTTCCCTAAATGCGCTTTACTTTTGACTTCACAGGGAATTTTAAATCTTCATTTGTGTATTTTTAAAAATTCTTTATTGATTAAGGTATTACATGTGTGTCCTTATCCCCCCATCACCCTCCCCAACTCCCCACTCATGCCCTCACCCCCCTGTTGTCTGTGTCCATTGGTTAGGCTTATATGCTTGCATACAAGTTCTTTGGTTGATCTATCCCTCTTACTCCCACCCTCCTCTATCTTCCCTCTGAGATTTGACAGTCTGATTGATGCTTCTCTGTCTCTGGATCTTTGTTTATCAGTTTATGTTGTTCATTATATTCCATAAGTGAGTGAGATCATGTGGTATTTATCTTTCTCTGACTGGCTTATTCCACTTAGCATAATGCTCTCCAGTTCCATCCATCCTGTTGCAAATGGTAAGAATTCCTTCTTTTTTACTGCAGCGTAGTATTCCAGTGTGTAGATGTACCACAATTTTTTATTGTTGCTTTAATTTTTAAACATTTTATTTTTTAGGTAAACTAACTTAATGAGGTGGATTATCCTCATGGAAAAAACTACTTTTGGGGAAGCATATGTTGGAATTTCATTAACTTCTTTAGAGTATTATTTAGACGACAACTGTTCGGAGGACCTGAGCTGACCACAGCAGTTTATCTGTGCAGAGAAGTTGTTTTGATTGAGAATCTGGAACATGCAATCTGCAATGATTTACACCAGGAAAAAAAAATGCAAAACGCTATGGCTGTACTGAAGCAATAAAATATCCTATGATTATATAAACTACATAGTGCAATGTTTTTGACAGCACATATCACAATTTGTGATTATATAATTGTGTGTTTTAATATTTGTTTAAGGACTAAACAACTGTACGTTCTCTAAGATGCAAGGGCAGTAGCTGTTGTAGACAATACTTTTAACTTCAGCTTGGTTCATACTGGGTACTTATAAATATTTTTTAAATTAATGGGTATGTATTATTGGGTAAACTATTTCATATTTAATCTGACTATGAACATTCACTTTGCGGATAAAGCATCCTGACTGTGCCAAAATGGATACATCAACTCCCACATTTTGGCACCAATGAACATTTTTTAAAATATATTTTATTGATTTTTTACAGCGAGGAAGGGAGAGGGATAGAAAGTTAGAAACATCGATGAGAGAGGAATATAGATCAGCTGCCTCCTGCACTGCCCCTCTGGGGATGTGCCTGCAACCAAGGTACATGTCCTTGACTGGAATCGAACCCGGGACCCTTCAATCAGCAGGCTGACGCTCTATCCACTGAGCCAAACCGGTCAGGGCACCAATGAACATTTTGATTCTATATCTGGTTTTATATCAAACATTAAGATCCTTGTAAAAATGCTCTTTTGCTCCTTCAAACCTAGGAATGGCAATAGCTTCCTATTTTATTAATCTTTGACCATTAGCTTTTTCACTTTCTCAGCTACAGGTCTCTTTTTGGGACTCTGACTGCTGGAAGGGTTAGTTACTTCTCCTGTATTTTTAAAAATTATGACTGCAAAGTTATTTTTAATTTGGGTAATTATTTTTATTTAATTAATTGTTATTTTTTAGATGTTTAATATTACTGACAACATGTGAAGTATTTTACCATATGAAATATTGCACTTTCAGTCTTAATTTTATGATTGCTTCTATCTATAATATTATATTAAAACTAGAGGCCCAATGCACAAATTCATGCACAGGTGGGGTTCCTCTGGGTGGCCTGCAGGGATTAAACCTAAACCCCTGGTCCAAAGCCACCTGCAGCTATTACCTGCCATTCCCTTTCAGCCCAGCCTCACTGTGCCTGCCTTAAGCTCGTGCCCAAACAGTCCTAATCAGGAGATGCTCACTCTGCCACAGCAGCACTAGCCAGCCATGAGCCCTGCATCTGGTGCCTTCCCAAGGGGAGTGCCCTGTGGGATTGAGCTAAAACTGGCCTCCGACATCCCCCGAAGAGTCCCGGATTGCAAGAGGGCACAGGCCAGGCTGAGGGACCCCACGGGTGCATGATTGGGCTGGGGCGGAACCGTGGGAGGGCTCCAGGGCATGTCCGGCCCATGTCACTCAGTCCAGATCTGCTGGACCCCAGCAGCAAGTTAACCTACCAGTTGGAGCATCTACTACTCGGTGGTCAGTGTACGTCATAGTGACTGGTTGACCAGTTAACTTCCTGCCCCCTAGTTGTCAGTGCACATCATAGTGAGCTGTTGAGGAGCCTTAGCATATCATTAGCATATTATGCTTTGATTGATTTTTCAGTTGTTCTGCCGTTCGGTCTATTTGCATATTATCCTTTTATTATATAGGATGGATAAGAGGCTAATAACCACATTTTCAGAATATTCAATCTATGCAAAAATTGTGACTATTTACTTTCTTATATTCCAAAATTGCTCTATCATTTGAAGTCAGCATATTATATTTTAAGTATAATTCTGTCATACAAATAACTTTTAAAGTTCTTTATTAAACAGTTTTAGATAAAATATACACTCTTAATTACTTAAATCGCATAGAATCATCTTCATACTATCTTATTCATTCTTACTTAAAACAGATGTCACACTTTATTTTACATGAAAAATTTAGGTTATACACTTGAAGTGTATTGCTCTGTTGGTAATCTAATAAATTGTACATAAAATAATTTAATAATGATGTAAAATATTAACATGTAACAGGAAAATATATATTGTGGCAATTATGAAAAATATATGAAATGAAGATGGTCTGTCATTTAGGAGGATATAATTAATAAAACCATGCTAACTTAAGAAGTACTTTTAATACATTGGAGGGAAACAGACACAAAAATAGTATTAATATATGGAATTTATGTTAAAGGACTTAAAGAAATGTGACGTTTTTTAAGAAATATTTTTTATTATATGTATCTATTTTACCATTGTATGTTAGAAAAATGAGTACACAACACAAAAATAAATTGAAATATTTTGTGTCTTTAAATTTAGTAACCTGCTTATACGTACTAATAAAGTTAGTTTAGTCCTGGCCAGTGAGACTCAGTTGGTGGGGTGTTATCTTTCTGTGCACTGACAGGTTGCCAGTTTGATTCCCAGCCAGGGCACATGCCCAGGTTGTAGGAACAATCCCCAATAGGCCCCGTTCCGGAAGCAGCCGATCAGTGTTCACTCTCACATCAAAGTTTCTCTGCCTCTCTCCCTCTCTCTCCCTTCCTCTTTGTCAAAAATTCAATAAAATCCTTTTCTTATGTCATCCTATCTAATAAAAGAGAAACATGGTAATTGGCGTACGACCGATACCCTTTTCATTGGCTAATCAGCGAGATATGCAAATTAACTGTCAGCCAAGATGGCGGCCGGCAGCCAGGCAGCTTGAAACTAACATGAGGCTTGGTTGCCTCAGTGACGGAGGAAACCAACGTTCCCCGCCTGCCGCTGCCTCTGAGCTTGCAGTTTAAGAAACTCTGTAACAAATACGCCCAACTTCAGCCAGCAGATTCGCAACATTGTAAGCAAAGGCCAGAAACCTATTTTCAGCCGGAGGCCTAAGAGCTGGAGCCAAGCCTCAAGCTAAAGCTGGCCCAGAATTTAAAAAAAAAAAAAAAAAAAGGAAAAAAGGAGTGTTTGGGAGTTCAGTCACCCCCAGCCTGAAAACAGCCCTCAGCCCCTCACCCAGGCTGGCCAGGCACCCCAGTGGGGACCCCCACCCTGATCCAGGACACCCTTCAGGGCAAACTAGCCGGCCCCACCCGTGCACCAGGCCTCTACCCTATATAGTAAAAGGGTAATATGCCTCCCGGCACCGGGATCAGCGTGACAGGGGGCAGCACCCAAACCCCCTGATCGCCCTGAAGCTCTGTGTGTGACAGGGGGCGGGGCCACAACCTCCCTATCCACCCTGCTCTGTGCCTGATAGGGGGGAGCTCCCCCCCCACGGGCCCTGCTCTGTGTGTGACAGGGTGCGGCGCCCCAACCCCCCGGCCCCCGGCCCTGCTCTGTGTGTGACGGGGTAGAGCCATAACCTCCCCATCAGCCCTGCCCTGAGTGTGAGAGTGGCGGCGCCCCAACCCCCTGATCCGCCCTGCTCTGTGGGTGATAGAGGGCAGCACCCCAACCCCCTGATGGGCCCTGCTCTGTGCATGACAGGGTACAGAGCCCCAACCCCCCTGATGGGCCCTGCTCTGTGTGTGACAGGGGGCAGCGCCCCAACCCCCGTATTGGCCCTACTCTGTGTGTGACAGGGGGTTGCTCCACAACCTCCCCATCGACCCTGCCTTGAGTGTGACAGGGGACCGCGCCCCAACTCCCCAATCGGCCCTGCTCTGAGCCCGACCAGGGGCTGCACCTAGGGATTGGGCCTGCCCTCTGCCACCCGGGAGCAGGCCTAAGCCAGCAGGTCGTTATCTCCCGAGGGGTCCCAGATTGCGAGAGGGCACAGGCCAGGCTGAGGGACCCCCCCTCCCCCCCGAGTGCACAAATTTTTGTGCACCGGGCCTCTAGTTTTATAATAAAGAGATAAATGTTAACTGTGTGGGTTTTTTTTTTAATACTGACATTTTTATAATCTATGAAACACCAAAGAGACCAGCACCCTTTAAATTGTACAAACTTCTTTTGGCTTAGTTTCCAAGTGACTCTTTTATCCAAAATTTAAGTGTGTGTGTGTGTGTGTGTGTGTATGTTGGTACATCGATACTTGTATATATGTCTGTATATAAGTGTCATCCTTCTATTGCATAAAATTATAGGTAGAGGACTTATTGTCATAGCTTTTAGGAACTTTTTTGTAAACAATTTATTACATTCTCCAAACAGTCTGTTTGGAGAACACTGTGAAGAGTAAATCACATCTGCTACAATAAGCCAACTTCCAAAATTGGAATTTCCCCTGACATTTCATTTGAGGATTATATCTTTATATGAACTAGGGGAGTATTTCTACAGAGTCCAAAAGAAAGAGAATTTTTAAAAAGCTCTTTCAAAGAACAAAGACTGATGGCTTGGGAGAGCTGTTTGTCTCTGTTCCTTCAAATTGCTTTAAACAACACATGATGTGTTAAATGCATTGGAAAAGAGGCAACAAGTTAATAGAGAGCTTAAAACAAAACCAAAGCAAAAGAACAATAACAACAACAACAAAAAAGATTGAAAAAAACAACATGTGATTCTATAGACCTCAAGGACATCAGTAAAATTTCCTCCAATGAAAAATGATTTCTTTGTAACTTCATCTTTAAATATCCTTTGCTGCTGCTGTTGTTATAGTTGTGTTGTTATGACATCATCTCAAAGAGAAGAGGATGAAAGGGCAAAAGCACAGGGCATGATACTGAGAGTCTCAGGTACCTATTCTCACCCTGCCACTCACCCAGCATATGAAACCTTGGCCAAAGAAGCTGAAACGACTCAAGTCTTGAATTTTAATGTATAAAATGAGCTTAAATTTTTCCTAACATTATGGATACTGTCCTAAGACTCTAAGTAATACTATGGGAATCATTTGAAACTGGCACATGTTACGAAAAGTAATGTATCATTTGAATGACAGAAGCAAGTGAGAAAGGTAAAGAATGTAAATGATATTTCAAGTTATAATGTGAGGGAGCATCGCTCTCTAATTTAAAGCCAAAGTCCTGTAGACTTGTCTGAGAATGAACTAGTGAAGCATTTAGCTTAGAAATTGAGTGCTTTGGACTGCATATAAGTACTTTAAAACTCTTCTAAATAAATGCATCCATATCATCCATTGCACAGGATAGATCCCTGGTGAAAAGGCACTTCACATTAATAGCTAAATTATTGACTGCTGTTAATGTGTTTCTAAATACAAAATGGATTTAAAGATTTTTAGTTGGGTAGTAATTTAAATGAAATGTCATTTTAAAGACATCAGCCTTGTGCAACGAATAGCAAACACCGAACTGGTAATTCATTCATTCACTAACTAATCAATTGTCAAGAGGGAACAGTGTGAAAGTTGCTGTGGTAGGCACTCTGAAAGTCTCAACGAGGAGCAAGACAATGAGCTTATGGACCAGAAGGGACTGTAGAATGTGTCTGAAATCCTTATAATTCCAGAGAGAAAGTGAGGTGTGTGGCAGATGTGCAACAAAACCTAGTGGGTTTTCAGATATGGAACTGTTACTTTTGGTTCGGATCACCTGGGAATATTTTCTGAAGCAATTGTAAAACTACAAACTAAAGAGGGTTATTAAACATTCATTGAAACATCTTCCTTTTCCTAAAATAAGTATTACTATGATCATAATTTGAGAATTTTGCAATTTCTTTTCTGTCTATTGGATTTCCCTAAATGTTGCCAATTTTTAAAAATTCTTAAAATATAGATACATTGACAATCTCTCTGAATGAAGCTGCATAATCTTTTGAAAACTGTTTTTTATTGATTTTTAGAGAAAAATGGAGTGAAACGAATAACGAGATAGAAACATTGATGAGAGAGAAACATCATCCATATGCTGCCTCCTGCACATCCCCCACCTCTTGGTTTCTGGGTTGATACTTAACTATTGAGCAACACCAACTTGGCCTGCATAATCTCTTAATTATCTCATCTTTAAAAATTAATTTGGGGTGAGTACCTTGTATAAATAATATGTAAGTATAAATTAAAAGGCCACTACCTATTTTTCTCTAGATTAGTAAGGTTCCAGGTTCTTGTGTTTCCTCTTAAGAAATTGGGACCTTAGACTACAATTTAATTTTTGACTACCTGTCTTTGTGAGTCAAGATTTACAGCCAAAGAAAATATGTTGAAAAGTCTAGAGTTCATTCCCAAAAAGATCTTATTAAATTTGTCTAGCTGCTTATATGTTATCTTATTGAATCTTCCAATTGGATCTTCCAATTATGTTTCACCAAGAATTCAGGAGATTAGGAAACTTTCCAAAGTAGTATAGCTGGATTCAAATCCAGTTATGTCTTAATTTGAAGTTCATATTCTGCACTTTTTTTTCAGGCATGATAAGTTTCAATTAATCATTTACTGCTAAACAGTATCTAAAAAAAACAAAGCTATAAATTTTTAATAAATTACATTTGTTTACATAACATTGTGGTTTTCTTATCTAAAGTTATCAGCAAGTATATAGTCAGAGGTTTTATAATAATACTTTATGAAATTATAAGATTTTAGAGCACCTAAATATCAAATTTTATGGAAATAAACTTTCAAACTTGGTAAGAGTAAGTCATTCATTCTATATTTTATTTATTATTGTAGCTATTCAATTTATTGCTTTCTTTCTTGTATTTATTTATTTTGAATGTCCAATCTAAGTTCTAAATTAGTTTCAAGTCTGAACAGCAGACTCAAATACTTTGCTCAACATAATTTTCTGTAATTTGAGATTGAAACTCATGTATGTGTTTTAGCATGCATATGTGTATACTTGTGTGCAATATTATATTACATTTAGTTAAATAAACTTTTCTCTGGGTTACATCAAGTAAATTGGTGACATCTTTGTTCTCATTTATTAAAATGTATTTATGGGTCAGATAAATTGTTATGATTATATGTGACTTTAAAAAAAAATCACTCCAGATGATTTTGCCATGTCCTCTACATTGTACAATCCAAATACAGCAAGAGCTAGCCTTCGGTGGATAGATTTTTCTTCATTTATTAGATGTTTTGGTTTCATTGAAACAGAAAAGTTAATCCTTTACTTCTTCTCACAGGAACCAATAAAGCAGCTCATTTATTTTGATGAGAACTTTTCATTCTTGTTCTGCTTACCTATAATCTAACCTCATTCTGATATCCCAGACCCATTATTTACCATCCATAAAGCAGTATTTATTGGAAAATTAATCCACTGGAGGCAATTTGCATGAAAAGTGGGACAGTTATACTAGAAAGACAATTGGTGGTACAAAAAATGTCTAGTATCAACTTCACTACCATCTAGCTGAGAGAATGTGGCCATCTCCTTTATCCATTTTCCTTCATTTTTCTATTATCTGTAAAATACGATTTCTGGATTAATGTCTAATGTTGTCTTAGCTCTATAATATTATTTGAACAAATGAGAGTTTAAGAACTGATACTTTAATGTAAATTAAATAGTTAAGTTAATATATTTTTATAACTTTAATATAGGAAACAAGGAGCCAATTACAGTATTATTTTATGTGCTAAAAAGAATTAAATTCAGAAAAATATATTCCATATTTAAATAAATATATTGTCTCTGAAAAATACTTTACATTCAGATTTTGTGGTCATGCGTTCAAATATTCTCCAACTTTATTATGTAACTTTGAACTATTTAACATGTAGGGAAATTTCTTTCAAATTAGTTATTCCCAATTTGCATGAATACCGGTGATGCCTCTCTTGACACTGATAATTCATACTAGTGCACTTTGACACAATAAAAGGAACACTTTTGAAAATTCCATGAATTATTTCACTTAAAAGCTCTAGTCTTTCTATAAAGAAGTCTTCATCCAGACCCTTATGACCAATATTACCTTTTATGAAATATTTGTCATGCTTTCAAAGGTCCTTCATATAATAGCACTTGGTAGCCCCAAGATAAACTTGTAAGACAGGTTTATCTCCTTATTTATGAAAAGTCCATGAGAATCAACATACAGGGGTGGGTAGATTAATGCAATTGTAATTTTTATTATTATTAAAGTGCTAGAGGAGACATGCAATCAGTCTAACATTTTTGCTTTATAAATGAGATAAGTGATGTCTATGTAGATTAAAAGATTAAGTGACTTTGGCAAGGTCATGAATCTGTTTAAATGCAGGAATGAATATGTGGCATTCTATGTGTACACATGCACACAACCCCTCTCCCCACTGCACACACTGACTACTTTAAAGGGAAGAATCACAGGTTTGGCTGTATTACACTGGCATGCTGCCATGTAAGTTAGAATTTTTGTTTTTCAATTATTTTTTTAGAATCACGAAGACCCAAATTAAATAGTAACATCAACAACTTAAATAACTTCATAAAGAAGCATAAGAACACCGATTATATAAAAAATGGAGTTTAATACTTTAGCTAAGTTTAAAAAGTCCCCTGTGTTTTTTTGTTTATTTGTTTCTTGTTTCTTTTCTTTCGTGTAATATCTGGCACTTAAAAAAGCTCAGGATTTCAAATAAAATGTTTGCCTTGCTTTAACTGAAGACAAATATGAGCAATTACATTGTAAAATACATTAGCCAATGCATAATTAGTATCTGCACTTTAGCCTTAAACAGAATCTCCTAAAGATGATGGAAACAGAGTATTTTTAAACACAAACAAATATTTAAAAGCCTCTGGACCAAAGATTCCTAAATGCTTTTGATTCAGCACAACAGCCTGTGATGTACTGCTGAATGTCATTTGCTTAGTCACAGCACGAGGGCATGTAGGTAATAAAAATTCTGTGAGCATGTTTGCAAAATATAAATGCTTAAGCAATTCTTTGTAGCCATAACTTGTGGTGTAGATGGAATGCAATCTCCAATAAACAAGATGAATGAAGTGAAGGGTAACCACTGCTTTATCATTCTTCATGTAGACTACAGAATCCATTGCCTGTCTAAGGAGTAAAGCTTTATGATTCTGAACAATGAAACCATATTTTAAAACCACATTAAAGGCAAATTAAATATTAAGCTTAGCAGAAGAGATATACTGAACAGAATCTAAAATCAAGTAATTTGCATAGAACTAATATTATAGTAAGGCTATCTCAAACTATAACATCTAAAATACACATGGTAACAACTGATTGTCTAAAATGTTCTCTAACATGTCATGTTCCATTTCTCCCTGTACAATTTTGCAATAGTTTCTAGAATAATGTAGATTTTTGTTTTATGGCACCTGTCTCTAGGATTTGACACTTTTTGCTTGAATCATAGATCTTCTCCTCAGGGGCTAATATGGAAAATTTAAAAACCAAGTCAACCCATAGCATAGCTTCAAGTTTTATTACTATATGCATTATAACTATGAAATTGACAAAACATATATTAAGCTTAAGTCATTTAAATATTTAGCTGACAGAAGTGATATATAAACATACTACTGAAGAGACACTGAAAATATTTCATAAAATATTCTAATAATATTTATTCTTATATTTAAACATTTTTTTTCAAATAAGGAAAGCTAAAAAAGAGAGTCAGTGTTTAACTTTCTGTCAGTCAGTGGTGAAATGAGGCTACAGGAAAGATTTGTCTAAAATCAGAAAAACTCGTCATTCAGAAAGATCCTACTAACCATGGTCTTGCTGAGATATAATTACCTTGAAAGTACAATTATGGGACATTTTATGTCTTCTTATGGACCTAGCTGAATACATAACTCTTCTGTAAATGTGAATTAAATAAATTCCTTAGGCTTTGACTATACCTTTATTTTGTATTACTAAATAACAAAGTTCATCATTCCATCCATTCATTCATTTATTCTTAAATTCCTTCTATTTTGAAACACTCAGATAAGCACAGTTGAGATACAAAAAAGAAGAAACATATCTGTCTTCAATGTAGTGATAGTCTAATAGAGAAAATAAGAAGTAACAAATAACTATACTACAGAGTAAAATGTAATAGATGTTCTCACAAGTCAATAACAGAGTGTGATGACTATCATAGACCCTGCTTGCAATTATTAAAATCATGGAAACATTTGTGGAAGTTTATAATCTGGTCTGCACTTTTGAAGATGAATATAGTATTTGTATTACAAGCTTACATAATACAAACATTTGTCACCATATTTGTGTAAGTATAATTTTCTAACATTTTTCAAAGATTTCTTTCTTTATCCAGTTTGCTATTTTAAATGCTCAACTCATTGATACCTTTTCTAGGAGACTTAACCTGTTCTTTCATTGCACAGTTCACACTTCAATCATGGTCTTTCTCTAAATGTAGTGCAATCATCTCTTCATTTCTGTACCTCCCACTACAAATTCCTTAAAATGGAACTCTTTCAAGTTGTCTTTTTTATTTCTAAATTTAAAATGCACATGAAATTTTATAGGTATTCAATAAATGCTCATTAATTGAATGGATAAATGGATAAATAATCAGAGTGCCTCAAAGTAAGAACACATATTTCCCATTGTATTTTTAAAAATATTGATTGAATCAGATTCTCTCTGAGATTTACTAATGAACATATTATGACTATATATATATATATATATATATATATATATATATATATATATATAACATTTTATTTACTTAAACATCATTACAAACAACATTTCAATATCTCACTTGACAGGGTACATTTTAAGAACTTAGCTGGATTAAATTTCACATCCATGTCAAAGCTTCTACAATTTTACAGTATATTTTCTCTGCAGATTTTAATACAAATTTGTGACTATGTACTATGTATAGTATTTTATTAGCAATTTAAAGTGTTTTTGAAGCAAAATTTAATGGGAAGCATTGTTTAATGAAAAGTTACAAGTGCTAGGAGCAGGCAGATCTAAATTGCACTGTAACTTCGTAGCAAACTAGCTGTTTCCACAAGCAGGTTATTAAAATCCGTCAAGTTAAATTTTACTCATCAACAAAATGGTGATACTGACATCTACTTCTTTTCCTGATTGTTGCTGGGACTTATATACACACACAATATATATAATCATTTAATAATATGTAAGAACATAAAATGAAGATATTGATGATAGAGGATAGTAATCTGATAACAGAAACATAGCACTTATTAATGCCCCAGAAATTTTTCTAAATATTTATATCTACTTACTCAGATTCAATAGGAATATAACAAGAATGTCCCTTGTTAGGTGGCAAGTCCCTGATGGACAGGAACAGTGCCTTTATTGTTTTCCCTAATGCTTAATATTTGTTAATTGTAACAAAAATTGCGCAAGGAACTGTTCTTGATGTGTTCATATAGCAGGATTTAGTCTGACAACAAAACCCAGTGGGGCTTATTTGGAAATTAAACAACAGGTAACATAAATAAATTAGCAAATTATATAGTATGTTATCTAATAATTGGTTATCAAATTATACAGGTAGATGCAGGAAAGAATGATAGAAATTGTGGGAGTGGGCACTGGGGACTGCAATGCTAAGTGATGTGAAGGCCTTATTATAAAGTGTCAATTGAAGAAGTTGAGGTAGTGATCTTTGGGGATATCTCAGATTCCTGTATTTCAGAGAGAATAGTAAGTGTGAAAACCTTGAGGCAGTTGTGTGTGTGTGTGTGTGTGTGTGTGTGTGTGTGTGTGTGTGTGTGTGTTGTTAAGGAAAAGTCAGGAGGCCAGTGTAACTAGAGTCAAGTTTCAACATTGAACGAGTCGTGGGATATGAGTTTGTATAAGTATTTGATCAAAGTTTACTATTTTTATTATTAGATTTTAGTTTTCATAGGCTTGAGATGGGAAGTAACCAAAAATCTTTAAGTAGGAAAATGACATACTCTGACTAATGTTCTCACAGAATCATTGTGGTTGTGTGTTGAAAATAGATTTAGGGTAGGAAAGTGTGAGGTTACAAGTTAGAATATTAGTATGTGGCTTTTGTAGTATCTCCCAAAATACATGACAGAGTACAAATCCCATAGGAATAAAAACATAATTTTCAAAACCAACACAACAATAGCCATCCAGTGTGACTGCCTGTCTTGAACCATAAATATATAGGTTATATAATAGAGTTATATCTTATTAATCACATTGCATAATATGGTTATGTCTGATAGGTTAATTCTTGGTAACAAAAATCTTTACATACAAGTATAGGCACTTTATCTTTTAAAAAGTCACTTTGGAGCAAAAAGTGTATGTCATCACTATTATATTTTCTTTGGTAAATCAGACTTATACATATTTGTTTGTCAGATTGGCAAAAAAACATATTTTTGACGTGTCACAGAATTTCAGTAATTAGTTTTATGTGTGTCATGAGATGAAAGATGTTGAAAATCACCAAGTTAAGTAATATGAGAAATAAACGATTAGAAATAGAAAAATAGAGTTCATAGTGTGGAAGGCATTGGTGATCTTAATTTAAAAAAAATAGTGAATTGGTAGGGATAAATGCCTCACTGGAAGAGTTTAGAGAAAGAATGAGGAGGAAGCATTGCGATGTCTCTTTTAAGGGGTTTGGCTGTAAATGAAACCAGAGAAATGGGGTGGGGACTGAAGAGGATAGTGGGTTATAGACTAGCCATACGAAAGATTATTGAATTGAAATATCGGTTTGATTAGTATCATTTCCCTATATTTTGTTTCACAGCACCAATTCACTTAAATATGTTTTCATACAATTTATGGGCAGAAATAGGGTAGGTCTGTGATACATATAATTTAAATTTACTTAATTCATAATTTAATCAGAAGAAACATGACATAATTGGGCAACACATAGCCTTTACACCTTATTTGGAGTATACAAGAAATAAAACTTGCTTTGAAATCAACCCAAGGTCATTTATTTTAATGAAGCTAAAACAATTAATATATTGGTTAAACAATTAATATATTGGTTTACTTTATAAGCTGTATGATGCTTACTTATAAGATTGACTAAAAAATCTTATGTGCATACCATATCACATGACATAGATTAAAAGCTTTTAAGTATATTTTTATTTGTTTTTATACTATGATTCAAAAGCATCTGGACAATAAAAACGTGTCAACAAGCACTCTAATAAAACAACATCTATACTTACCTTAAATCAAGCAATACTTGCTTTTAAGCAATTACTTGAATTATTTTTTCCTTCCTCTTCCTATATCTCATTGAAATTCCTCTTTAAAATATTCATGCAGGATGTCTTAGTTATTTAACAATATTATAAATATATCCTTATTTCACATTTCTAAGAGTATAGTTAGTACTTAATGAACTGCAAAACTCACACACAAATTAAAAGACACTCTAGACCAGCAGGGGGCAAACTACGGCCCACGGGCCGGATCTGGCCCGTTTGAAATGAATAAAACTAAAAAAAAAAAAAAAAAAAAAAAAAAAAAAAAAAAAAAAAAAGACCGTACCCTTTTATGTAATGATGTTTACTTTGAATTTATATTAGTTCACACAAACACTCCATCCATGCTTTTGTTCCGGCCCTCCGGTCCAGTTTAAGAACCCATTGTGGCCCTCGAGTCAAAAAATTTGCCCACCCCTGCTAGACTCCCAAACTCTAAAATTTGCCCTGTTTGCTGAGGGCAATATGTACATTGTCAATTGATCAGAAACTGTTGTTAATGTTTCAATAGCTAAAATCTCTTTAGAAAATAAAGGAGGATCTACTTTTGGGAAAACATTATGTTTAATAGAATTTTTACTTTTATTTCAATTTTTAATATTGTTAACCATTACTATTTCCTTTCACTCTGCCTTGAAAATATATATATATATATATATATTTAATACAATAATTTATGTCCTTGACATGTTGACAGGATTTTTTGTTGTAATTTATTCTGCTATATTCAATCAAGAGGCATGTAAGTATAGATTGGGGTGAATTATTTTAAAGTTAAGGAGCTGGGGTATCCTATATAATGAAAGCATAATATGCAAATAGCCTGAACAGCTGAAAGACTGGTCGGCGTGGAGTGGGGCTAGCGAGCAGGTCGCACCAGGCCAGGCAAGGCAGGTGCCAGCGGGCAGAGGGAGGGGATGGCAATCAGGGGGCGGCAGGATGATGAGCATCCCCAGATCGACCTGCTGGTCATCTCCCGCAGAGGGCGGCCAGACTGCGGCTTAGCTGTCAGTTGGACATCCCCTGAGGGCTCCGGGACTCCAAGAGGGCGCAGGTCAGGCTGAGGGACCCCCACGTGCATGAACTTTCATGCACCAGGCCTCTAGTGTCAGTATAAGAGAATAACGATGAGAGAGGAAATAGGAGAAAGACCAGCAACCAGGAGAGGCCATCAACATTACAATCCTCAAGCTAAAGAGAAGGCAGGAAAATGCAACTATGAGATATTTAAAGTGGTTCATCTTTTATGAAGTGCATTAAAGCTTTCTTGAAGCATCTGTATAATAGTAGGAAAACAAAAGTTGGTTGATTGGCAGATTGCGTTCATTTTCAACATGATTTCTCAGGTTTTGCATATGTAAATTGATATTTATAGACAGCAAACATGAAACATGTAATAAAATATTAGACTTAGAGCAGGTCTCTGTATCTGCATACATGTATTTTCAGTTAATTTATGTTCTTTCTTCTCTTTACCTAGAATTTAGCCTCTTCTCTCTCTTTCTTCCCCATCTCTTATTTCTCTCAGTCAGTCAACTCTATCAATCTACATTGTTTAACTTTAAAGTTTTCTATCAACTCCATGTGCTTCTTCATATAGTTTTCTCACTTTCACTGTTATGACTTCCTTTACTGACTTGCTTTATCTCAGTCAATCTGCTGGAATTCTTTTGCATGTGATTTTTCTGCCACCACTTTGTCTCTCTACAAGGTAGATACCTGTCTTGTAAAAATATCGGTGGTTGTTTCTTTCTCCTGGTGCTTAGATAATATTGCCGTATTTGGGAGATTTTGCACCAATATATATAACTAATACAAAATGCTACTAAAAATCCATAAACAAACTTCCTATTTATCTTTGTGTGCAATGTTAGAAAAAGTAAATATAAGAAAAATAAAATTTGGTAGATTATATTAAAATATAATTCAGCCTAATATGATAATCAAACAAAAATGTAAAACATTATGTTACTTTCACTGGATACCAGCATCAATCTGAAAATAAATGAAATTGTCAATTTTATATTTATTTATAAAATTGAGAAAAAATAATCATAAATAAGTTTAAAATTTCAAGAAGTAATGTAAAAACATTAATTCATAAATCTTAATGATCATGTTAAGTAGCATTATTAAATTGGTTTCAAATGTTATTTATTTTGTCAATAAAATAATATTCAAAATTGAGTGTGTATAATTACTACAAAATTACTAAAATTATTTAAAAGATAAGAGTTTTTTATTTTTATTTATTTATTTTTTTATTTTGTTTTATTGCTTAAAGAATGACAAAGAGTATTACATATGTCTCCTTTCCCCCCACCCTTGACATTTCCCCGGCCTCCCCTACCCCCCAGTGTCTTATGTCCATTGGTTATGCTTATATGCATGCATACAAGTCCTTCGGTTTATCTCTTACCCCCCTCCTGCCCCCCAACCCTCCCCAGCCTTCCCGCTGTAGTTTGACAGTCTGTTCGAGGCTGCTCTGCCTCTGTATCTAATTTTTTTGTAAGATAAGAGTTTTAAAGCCCCAAAAGAAAACAGTTAAGGCAAGAAAAATATATTAAATACTTGACAACAAATGAGAATTTGGTTACATGTTCATGTACTTTAAAAGAGAACAGTATAGAATGTTTAAAGGTATTGACTATAAATATTGACTAGGAAGTGAACTAATAAAAAATGATGGAAACAATGCGATACACTGTCATTGCATAGAATTCACATAGCTCCTTTTCTCTCCTAAAGAACAAAAATGCCTAAGTTATCATCATGGACTTTAGGAAATAAATCTCAGATATCACAAGATTATCATCTAAAGGTCACCACACTGAGGCTAAGGTTGCATAATTTTCAGTGGCAAGGAAAGACCAGGATTCTAAGCAGGTGATGTATTTTTTTGCCCCAGCTGCCTCTTTATGTAGATTTGTATACTCCCTATGTTTTTGTAAAGTCAATCAGTGAAATTTTAAGATTTACGAGACTCTTCGAGAAAGGTGGCGTCCAACCTACAATATCCTAAGACAGGGAGAGGCTAAGGACTAAAAGGAGCATGAAAGGCTGAAAAAGTAAGTGGGGTATGTCTCATACCTGGCACTTTGTAACCTTGAATAGAAACCAAATTTTCTAATTATGGCTAGAATTAAAATTAACCCAAAATGTGGGGTGATCCAGTCTGAGTTCATTGTTTCAAGATATCAAAGAATGAAGGTGTGGACAACAATGGTAGGTTGAAGCAAAGTTCATTGAGAGAAACTAGTCCTTAAAAAGGTGCGGCTGGGTTCCCAAAGCACGCCAGTGTCCAGAGCTTCCTGTCCATGTTACAGTTGGGTGTTAAACTTCATTAGTCCATGTATGGAATCCCACATGGCCATAAGACACGTGGGCGCAGGGATGTGCTCCCCTGCCACAGGGATGTCAGGAACCCATTGCAAGCCAGAGAGGAGAGGAGAAAGAGAGAACACACTTTTTTTTTTCTTTATTGATTAAGGTATTACATATGTGCCCTTATCCCCCCATTACCCTCCTCCCCACTCATGCCCTCACTCCCCTGGTGTCTGTGTCCATTGGTTATGCTTATATGCATGCATACAAGTCCTTTGGCTGAATGCGCTTTTTAATCTTCTGGCAGATACACACCTTGATAGTTCTTGATTGGTCCTTTCAACGAATTTTGCCTTAGCAACATCCTTGGGATTGGTTTAAATGCCTCATTGCCTTGTGACTGGTTATTTGCAAGCTGCCTGTCTTAGCAACATCCATACATTTTAGAGTTTGTCTCCTTAGTGGGCCCTTCCTTCCCTGCCCAGCAGGGTTGTCCTAGTAACTCCACCCAGCTAGACTCAAGGGTTATACTTTCTCCTCCCATGGTCCCATCCCTGTCTACCTAGCTCACTTCTGTCTCCTCAAAAATGGATTTTTGCCTTAGCTGGTTTGGTTCAGTGGATAGAGCATTGGCCGGCAGGCTAAAGGGTCCCAGGTTTGATTCCAGCCAAGGGCATATGCCCACGTTTCAGGTTCAATCCCCAGTAGAGGGTGTGCAGGAGGCAGCCAATCAATGATTCTCATCATTGATGTGTGTGTGTGTGTGTCTGTGTGTGTGTGTTTAATATTTCTTTATTGTTGAAAGTATTACATATGTCCATTTTTTTTTTCCTTCACAGAACCCCTTTAATCTCCCCTTGCGGTGCCCCCCCACCTCACCCCAGGCCCTCAGCACCCTACTGTCTGTGTCCATGGGTTATGCATATATGCATAAAAGATCTTTGGTTCATTTCCTCCCATCCACTCACCCTCCCCATCTCTCTCTTTCTCCCTTACTCTCTGAAGTCAATAAAAAATATATTTTTTAAAAAATAGACCTTCTTTAGACTGGGAAGCAGATCAAGTGGTAGCCTATAACTCCTTCAAACTCAGACACAAGTTCATTCATCTCTGCCATCTCTTTACTTTTTTTCTGCCACTCATGAATTTAGAAGTGCATCTGAAAAAGCCACAGAAATGCATTAACTTTAAGGTATGCTCTCTTATAATTGCAATGAACTAGTCTCACCTTTTAATTTTAAAATATATTACATATACTTATAAGCAATTCTTTTAATGGAACTGCATTAAGTTGAATTCCTCCAAAAGCAATGTTTTAAAATGAAATAATTACTTTGATTTATGTGAATGTCTTACATTAAATAAATCCACCTTGCTTTTACATTATACAGGTAAAAAGAATATTTTAGTTCACTTTGAATTGCTTTACCATTCTTCATAGTCCTGAGAGCTCAATATTTTGATTAGAAAATTTCTAGAATGCAAATGTCATCACTACATTGTCCTCTTTACTACATATTCTTTATTTGCCTTAGTAGATTGCCCATGAAGATTTTAGATTCAGTCAAGTGTCCTAAAATACATGGTATATTGGAGGATAAAACTATTGGAGGGTTAATTGACTGCAATCATTTTGGCTAGAGATATTAAAATGATTAAATATGCTGATTTTCTGTTAATCATTGAGTAGTTGTAATATTACATATAAAAATTATAGAACAAAAATAGAAAAAAATTTCAACTCATAGAGATTATAAATCAATTTACATTCAAGCAGTATTTCATTCTATTTAAAATCAACTCATTAATAGTCTTTTGTGAACCTTTCTCATACCACTAAAATACAGTTCCCAAAACTCATTTCAAATTCTTGCTTCCTATTATCTATTGAACTTTGTGTTTGTGAATAGCAGATGTTAAAATGCAACCATACTCTATCAATCTGTCCTTTTATGTATAACCTATATAAGAATTAAAGTTAAAATTTCCTCTGCCTATATTATACAACTCTTAACTATAATTTATTAGAATAAGGACAGGATTAAAGTATATGACTGCTCATAAGAGGAAGTCATTAACCATCCTTTGGACTAAGATGATTGTGAAAGGATATCTTCAACTACCTGTTCTTTACTGTGTTCATAGAAAATGATTAGATGTGGTAGCTTTCAAACACTGAGAGTTAGAAAATAAAGTTAAGGTACAAATAATCATGTATTTATAAGTACTCACTGTGGCATTATATATTCTACAAAAATGAAATATTAGAAACCAACTGAATGTCCTAAAGTCAGAGGATATTTTTTTAATGTTGTTAAAAATCAGAGTAGGGAATAATTTTTGGTAATCCAAATTATATTTTTGATAAACTGTTAGTGGTTATAAATATGCTCAAAGTCTAATACTAAGCAAAAAAAAAGGAATTTAAGAAATCTATTTTGTCTTGATTCTAAGTACATTATCATCATCACCTACAATTTAGAAAGTGCTAAAAAAAGAACACTTGAAGACATATTGCAGCATTAACAGAAGTTTGAGGAAAACAATTATAGTGTATCAGGGAGAATTGTTAACATTTTGGACAATGAGGTAATGAGTGATTTTTTTTTCTTTAGTATCTTTTTCTTAATGATGATGCTTTCTTTTTATAGTCAGAAAATATTAAAAAGAAATTAATTAAAAAGCCATTGTGTAATTAATAGCATAATAGTGTTTTAAACATATATATTAAGAGTTAAGAAGAAAAATTCTTATGGCTGTTTCTGATGCATTTTCATAAAAGAGAAGGGACTGGAATGGTCTGTGGGGAATCCAAAATGAAGTTTCTGATGTATGAAGACATGAACGTCATTTAGGTAACAGAAATGTCCACTTCCAATGATAATAGGTAGGATGTTGATTACTGTTACATGTATGTTATAGATAAGCATCCACATATTTTACTGGAAACATCTTGAAAGAAAAAATTTATCTTTCCTCTCCTGAAACCTAATTGGTAGCTGAGTTTAAAGGGCATGTACCAAGTGGTTAAAATTATTGTTTAATCCAACAAAGAAATTTCAAAATCCCTAATCAGTGCTACAATAAACTACATGGCTTATTTAGTTGCAAAATAAATTGTTTCATCTCATTTCTGTCTTTTGGATTTCTTCCATTTAATCTCTTTAGATATTATTATTTTATCAGGCTTCAGTATCAGGACTAAACTGATAAAATATAAGTGTGATGCTTACTTACCTGAGGTTTAGCCTAATCATGGCACCACCACCTCTCTCTCTCCATGTTTATCTAGCTCAGTCACACATTACATTCTCATTGCCATAAATCAAAGTGAGCTGCCTCATCCCTCTTCATTTTATTACTAAATTGAAAGAACACACTAACCCACAAAATGTCAAATGTTTAATGGTTTAAAATATAAGAGCCCAGAATATCACTCCTACCATTTATTGGGCATCAATTGTGTGCCAAACCCAGTGAAAAGTAATTTACACAATCTTTTACACAGCTTTTCAGCTTATTGTTATGGCAAAAAGCATGTTTGAAATCTGAAAATCAGAAGCAAGAATGGCATGAGGATTACAATACTGAAGAAATAATATTAACTGTGCTGAGTTGTCAACTATTATTTGAATAACTCATTGAGAATAGGGCCTGAGAAATAAAATGATAAAATCTAGGCTTGCACATGATCCCTAAATTTAAGTTATTAACATGTAAGTAGTTAGAAACAATCATTATATACTAGTATATCTTAACATCTGTACTGCACAATATCTCTACTCCTAAGTGGATAGAAAATACCACAGACAGTAAGACAGTAAGATCTCAATTAGCTCTTAAATGGGTCACATTAACATGAGGAAGTAATTTAGGCATTGGGGCATCATGGCTCAGTAGTTTTATTTTTCTTGTTATATAATACTAAATTAAATAGAGTGCTTAAAATCTCAGAAGATAATATTGAGGTTAGACTACAAAATGACCTTTAACTTTAGATATTAGTAGAAATACAGAGAATGAAGTTTTATTAAAATAAGCAGACAAACAAAATAAGAGACACTGTAGAAAATCAAAGCAGGATGACAATCTATAATTTGGGTAGTCAAAAATCCTTGTGGGAACTTAGAATTCAAACTGTAGGTAATATTATAAATAAAGAAATACTTTGTTTTTCCATAGCTGCATTCCCAATGTGTATAACAAATTATAAAACATAATGAACTCTTATTGTTGAATGGATTAATGAATTAATAAATGTATGATTATATTAAAATTTTAGAAAGAAACTTAACTTTGACACATTTTAATAATAGTTAATTGGTTGTATTATTGTGTATTTAATTTGGAGGTCTTCCAGTAACTACTAAAATGTTAAGGCTCCTTAAGGGAAACATAACAGAAATCACAAAATTAAGAAAATAAAGTCTAAGTAAAAATTAACTTACACAACTATTTTGGCTGATAAAAGAACAGCAATCAGTGAAACTATTTAAGAATCTAAAAAGTAGACTTCTGGTTAAGATGGTGGCATAGGTAAATGCTATACTTGAATCCTCCCATAACCATATCAAAATTACAAATAAACCACAGAAGAACCATAATTCAGAATCACCTGAAATCTGACTGAATGGAAGTCCTACAACTAGGTGAAGGGTTGGGGACACAGAATGGACTTGTCCAGCATAAAAATTCGAAGGGATATCTTGGCTGTGGAGGTGCCCCCTGAGGAGCAAGGGGTCCCAGCCCCACACCAGACACACAGCCCCTGGTTCCAGGGCCAGAAAGAGAGTATCCATAACTTCTGGCTGTAAAAACCATTAGAGAGTGAGACGGAAGGCTGCTGTAGTCCCAGGCAGTTCCTCTTAAAGGGCCTGTACACAGATTTACTTAGACTCACACCCTCTGCACTGGGGCAGCAGCTCAAAAGGTGCCAAAAACATACAAAAAGAAACTGCCTGTCTGGCATTAGGACAATAGCTAAAGGGGTAGCTTTCTCCTATTCAAAAGTGCTGCCAGGAGCCTTTTCTTAGACACCCCAAACCCAACAGAGTTGACTGGCAGGCACCATATCTGAGTCTCCATCAACCTAGTTCACACTGTTCACCCTGTCCTGGTGATACCCTGAGAACCTGCCCCACTCAACTGGCAGGCCCATGCAAGTCATTTCTAGTAGTTTTTCCATACAACTGGCCTCTCTTTCCTCACACTTTGAAATTTCCTAAAATCTCTCAAATAAGCAGCCTATGTATACCTCCTACCTTTTGCTAAGTGGCCCAAGGCCTGGCACTAGCAACAGCCTACTTTGGTTCCCAGATTGGCCTCTCCTGGGTACCTCTAAGCCCAACACTAGTAGTAGCCATCTGCAGATCATTTTGTAGTTCATGCTGGGTGGCTCCAGGCAGAGCATAAGTGGTGGCTTTGCACCTCTAGAGAAGCCCCAGAGCCAGTGCACCTTGTGGACAGCTTCAGACTAAACCAGATTACAGCCTTACCACCTCTGTTAGTGACATACTCATTGAGCACCACAGCCCCACTGAAGCAAATCCTACTCTACAGGGTCGACTCCTGTAGAGCAGCTCTTCCACTGTAGTCACAGCTAGTCTTCACAGCCAGTTGTCCTGGGGATCAACCCCTCCAAGTGATGCCAATAGCAATCAAGACTCAACTACAACAAGAGGTTGCACATAGCCCATACAGAGGCTCACCTGGAGCACCCAGGTCACATGACAGGGTAGGCTGCACCACTGAGCTCCATAGGACACCTACTACACAAGGCCACTTTACCAAGTCTGGAAGAAATAACAGTTCTACCTAACACATAGAAACAAAAATAGGGAAGTAGCCATAATGTAGAGATAAACAGGTTCCAAATGAAAGAACAAAACATAACCCCAAGGAGAAAAAAAACCTCAACAAAATGGAAATAAGAAATCTACCAGATGCAGAATTCAAAACAATGTTTATAAGGATGCTTAAGGAACTTAGTGAAAACTTAAACAGCATGAAAAAATGGCATAGAAAAAAAACAGTCAGAAGTGAAGGATATACTAACTGAAATGAAGAATGATTTACAGGGAATCAACAGTAGAGTAGGTGACTCAGAGAACCAAATCAGTGAGTTGGAATATAAGGAAGTGAAAAACATCTAATCAGAAGAGCAAAAATTAAAAAAAAAAGAAGATAGTGTATAAAGAGCCTCTGGGACAACTTCAAGCATACCAAGAGTTGCACCACGGGATACCAGAAGAAGAGAGAGATCAAGAAATTTAAAACTTATTTGCAAAAATAAAGACAGAAAACTTACCTTACCTGGTGAAGAAAATAGGCATACAAGTCCAGGAATTACAGGGTCTCAAACAAGATGAACCCAAAAGGCCCATACCAAGGCACATCATAATTAAAATGCAAAAGGTTAAGGACAAAGAATCATAAAAGCAGCAAGTAAAAAGCAGCTATTTACCACCAAGAGAGCTCCCATAAGACTATCAGCTGCTTTCTCAACAGATCTTTTTCAGGCCAGAAGGGAGTGGCAAGATATATTCAAACTGATGAACAGCAAGGACCTACAAACAAGATCACTCTACCCAGCGAAGCTATCAGACTGAGAAGACAGATAAAGAGCTTCACTGACATGAAAAATGAAAGGAGTTCATCACCATCAAACTAGCATTACCTGAAATGTTAAAGGGTCTCCTTTAAGAAGAAGAAAACAAGATAAAAAATAAGAACAATAAAATGGCAATAAATACATATCTATCAATAATTGAATCTAAAAATCAAAATAAATGAACAAGAAGGACAGAAACAGACTCATAGATACAGAGAACATTTTCAGAGTTGCCAGATGGGAAGGGGACTGGGAATGAGTGAGAAAAGGTGAAGGGATTTAAAAAGTGAGGGAATAGCCATGGGGATGTAAAGTACAGCATAGGGAATATAGTCAATAATATTCTAATAACTATGTGTGGTGTCAGATGGCTATGAGATTTATCAAGATGATCACTTTGTAAGTTGTATAATGCCTAGTCACCTAGAGTATACCTGACATTAATATAATATTTTATGTCAACTGTAATTTAAAAAAGATTTAAAATATATAAATCTAATAAAAGAACAATTACTGAGTTATTTCTTTCTACTGAAAGAATAAGAAGAAATTCTCTAAAATTGAAGACAATCTTAGGAAAAATGCATAACTGTGATCCCACTGAAATTTAGAAAAAATAGATTTGGCAAAATTAATAAATTGATTTCTACCATCATTTATTAAATAAACATTTACTGATTGCCTGTAGATATCAGGAACTGCAATAGGAACTGGGAATACCGAGAGAGCTAAGAGATGCAACCTTCCCCCATGGTTCCAAGGAATAATTTTTATCCCAGCCAGAGAATGAATTAGATACTCTTCACATTGTAATCTCTGAGTGCTGTGATGTATGTGTACTGCTATGATTTGAAGCATCATTTCTTGTAAAGTTCTCTTTTGATCCATTCAAAATCATACAATTCACAGAGAAATAGTTAAACGTGTAGCTCTAAAGCACTGTTCAAAGAAAAAAACTGATTGTTCGTCTAGCCATATTTCTATATAGCCTATAATTGGAAACAACAATTGCAATCTCCAGGTCTGTGGGGCAATATGCAAATCAGAATTCATCTGCACAATGGAGTTTTGTGATTTCTCTCAGTATAACCTATCTTTATTTGCCAGCTCCTTACATGACAGAGGGTTCAATAACCCCTACTTCTCCAGTGCTCTGGCAAAGGAGCAAGAGATTGCTTTCCAGGCGGGTAGTCACAAGTAAGCAATTTCAGGAATCCTCTAATGAGGCAACCCATAATGGTTTTCCTAACTGAGTTCTTTCTCCAACCACAGGAGAGAGAAAAAAGTAATTCTAAATTCTAGCAGCCTGTTTTAAGGAGGAACACACACACACACACACACACACACACATCCCTTGTGTAAAAAAGAAACAAAATAAACACATAAATAAAAAGACTTTAAGTACTTATAACTCAATAGAATGAAATGCAGCATTTTATGTATTTATTGTGGGTGCTTCGAATTTTTGTTCTGTTTTTCTCTCTCAAATGAATAACAGACAATATGATTGGAGCATAATATTTTTTTCTCTTGATCTAGTTTCAAAAAAGTGCTACATTTGAGATGATTATGACCTTAAACATATACATGAAAATATTAAGGTGTTAGAGATTTCAGGATTCCATTTGTATTTTATAGATCTATTTGTAAAGCTTATTAATTATTACGAGGAATGCTTACTTTTTTAATAATATGCACCTGAGCTAGTATGTGTAGTGTTTCATCTGGAATTTTTATTTTCAGCTGTAATGTTCTGGTACTACTACTCTCAAGAGTTCTCTTTCTCCAATGCATAAAATAGAACCTCTAATTACAATATATTAATAGTATAAATTGTCATTGACTTTTAGAATTAGAAATAACTGCAGAATTCAGCCATTCAAATCCTTCTCACAATTTGGGTTAGGGGGACTCACTTCAAATTTTTATTCAAGGACTTGAAACTAGTAATTTTTGCATAAATTCTTGGGCCGTTTTTCAAAATCCATGTCCCTCAGTCAACAAGCCTCAGGTCTCCCCTTTTCTTACCACTGCTCTGTGGCTTCTGCTGACTCTGTACACTCCACCCACCACAGCTCACTGTAGACGCCGGCATGCTGCTTCCATGGGCATGCCAGAGCGTGTCACGAGCCATAATAGATGGTACATGTCCAATGGCATCTTTGATGTCAATTACTAATTTGGGGGCCAATTTTCTCTAGGTCTTTCACTCCTTCATTGCCAATATCCAAGTTCTTTAACTTCACAGAATCTTGAAAAGCCCTTGACCGTCCTTTCTAATATTAGGGAAATAACTTCCAGGCATTATGTTTATTCACAACTAAGAGACTACGTTATCTTACATGTCAACAATGCCCTCACCTCTACCAGGGAGTCCACCCTACCTTATCCTCTTCCCTGGTCTGCTCTGTAAAACCTCACCTCTATTTATCCTTTGAGGCCAGTATGAGAGCAAGGCTGAGAAAAACCATGCAGTTAAGTATAAGTCAATAGCTTTCAAATTCAGCTGGTCATTAAGGTAGCTCAAAAGTACTTCTTTTCCACACTCAATACTCACTCCGAAATTTTAGCGTCAATCTCAAACTTGCCACCTATACCCATCCAAATTTTTAACACAGAAACTTAACATCATGCTTCCAGATAAATTGTCATCACCAATAGACATCAGTTTCCTTCCATTCAGCCTTTTAAGGCTCCAAATTAATTGTTTTGTCTCCTCATGGCCTTTCCATATCAACCACCCTATCACATATTTGCAGCTTCATGAGTACTATGTTTGTAAAACTTCTACTGACTCCTCCCGCTCAGCACAAACAGTGTGAATTATGTATAAGGGTTAGCTCGGCAGGACGTGTGTGTGTGTGTGTGTGTGTGTGTGTGTGTGTGTGTGTGTGTGTGTGTTTTCTTGGAAAAGAAGGCAGAGAGAACATTCAAATATGAGAATAACTGGCACTAATTCAACTACATTAATTGAGCACAAACCTTGTGACACAGGCTTTTTAAAAATACCTCCTTAAAAACACTACAGATAGGTGTTATTATCCTCATTATACAGAGCAGGAATCTGAGATTCAGGTATTGTAACTTGTCCAATGAAGTAATAATAGCTAATATTAATTTAGTTCTTACTACTTATTAGGTACAGTTCAAACCACTTTGAATTATCCAACAATGTAATCTCCATAAGCTTAGTAAGAAAATAGCCATAAAATTGCCCAGTTTATAGTTGGGAAAATATCGCCCATCCTAGTGAGTACCTTCTCCTCCTTTAATTAACCCAATGCTTAAAACATTGTCTATCTTCAAGATCTCTTATTGTTCACTTTACATGCACCTTAAAAAGGTGGAGTGTTAGCACAAAGCCCTTTCACTGTACAAAAGAACAACCTGGAATAATTATTGCTTCTAAATCTACTGTGTCACTATTTCCCTCTAGTCTCTCTCCCTTTCTTTCTCTCTCTCTCCCTTTTCCTCTCCCTTTCCCCTTCATCTGCTTATTCATAAATCTTTGTTAGGTTTCATAATAATCTCCTGCCTTATCTTTTTTATTGTGTTCTGGGCATCTCTTCTAAAGCACAAGCACTGCTCATAATTCTTTGTCCTTGTTTTGTCTGCTACTGGATTCTGTTAGCACCAGGAAAATCCCCTAGACAGGGCATAAACATCTGTACTCAAGCCTTCCTGAACTGCTTGTAGTTCCTAACTTGTCTTGAATTCTGAGTTTTATGCCCTTGATCATGCTTATCCTAATATTTAAATATTCTCTCTGTTTTTCTACCAGCACACACACACACACACACACACACACACACACACACACAAACACACTCCCCACACACACTCCTGTCAAGTTAACCCTATATAGTTTTCAGATTACATGATCCACCATCTACTCATTCTGATTTTTCCCATCTAACCACCTTTACAAAGCAACTTATTCATACTTTGTTCACTTTGACAATAGTACTAGATCAGAGTGTAGCAAATTTCTCCTGTAAAGGGTCAGATTTTAGGTTTTGTGAGCTTAGATACAAAATTGAACAACTGTTTTCTCCTGTTTAAATTTTGCACTTAAAATTTATAAAATACTTATCGCTCAGTACATACAGAAACAAACAGTGGTTCAGATTATGAGACATAATTTTTCAATATTTGTCCTAGATTATAATTATTTGTATAATTTTAATGTCTCTCTGATTTACAATGTGAATGTAAGAATTGCATGTTTTATCTTTTATTTATTTTCAGTTATTATTTCAATATTTGACACATTAGTCATTTAATATAAGTTAATTAATTTGAAGCAAGTAATAAGAGATATTTAATTCTGAGTCCATATAAAAATGCAGTCAACCTTTCTTTCCATTGTACAAAGGAAAAACTTGCATCAAAAAATGTTAAAGTGGGTTCTCTAAGTTTAAGTGTAAAAATATAATACTTGTATTTTACAACATACTATTAATACCTATAATGGTCATTAATGCTTATACTCATTGAGGCAGAGATTGTGCCTTATTCTTTATCTTAGGCCCAGCACCCAACATTGAGTCACATAGTTTACAATCCTGCAGTTGCTTTCATCAAGTACATAAAATTAAGAACATAAAATTATTTATAATATTTTCTATATCATTGCATCATAGAAGAACACTATGAAGGACACATTGTTATTCTTTTATGGTACACTAGAGGCCCAGGGCATGAATTCTTGCAGGGGTGGGGTCCTTTGGCCTGGCAGGCGATCGAGGCCTATTGGAAGCTGGCCAGCCGGGAGGAGGAAACACTGGAAGTCGGCCAGCCGGCCTCTTGATTGGGACCAAGGGGGGATCTGGCCGACCAGGTGAGGGGCCACGGGAGGTTGGCAGGCTGGCCTCCCAATTGGGGCAGATGGGGGGACTGGCTGGCTGGGGAGAGGGGCCACGGGAGGTTGCTTATGGGAGTGCACTGACCACCAGGGGGAAGCTCCTGCATTGAGCATCTGTCCCCTGGTGGTCAGTGTGTGTCATAGGGACTGGTCAACCAGTCATTCCCGTTGTTCCAGTCATTTGGTTGTTTGGTCATAAGTCACTTAAGCTCATATATATATATATATATATATATATATATATATATATATATATATATAGACTAGAGCAGTGGTTCTCAACCTTTTAATGCAGCAACCCTTTAATACAGTTCCTCATGTTGTGGTGACCCCCAACCATAAAATTATTTTCATTGCTACTTCATAACTGTTATTTTGCTACTGTTATGAATCGTAATGTAAATATCTGATATGCAGTATGTATTTTCATTGTTACAAATTGAACATAATTAAAGCATAGTGATTAATCACAAAAACAATATGTAATTATATATGTGTTTTCCGATGGTCTTAGGCGACCCTGGTGAAAGGGTCATTTGACCCCCAAAGGGGTCGTGACCCACAGGTTGAGAACCACTGGACTAGAGGCTCTGTGCATAGAATTCATTCATGGGAAGGGGGTCCCCTCAGCCCAAACTGCACCCTCTCCAATCCAGAACCCCATGGGGAATGTCTGAATGCCGGTTTAGGCATGATCCCAAAGATTGGGCCTAAACCAGCATTCAGACATCCCTCTCACATTCTGGGACCGCTGGCTAACTGCTCACCTGCCTGCCTGCCTGATCTTCCCTAACTGTCCCACCTGCCAGCCTGATCACCTCTAACCGCCTCTGCTTGCCGGCCTGGTCACCCTTACTGCCCCCCCGCCCCGCTGACCTGGTCACTCCCAACCGCCCCCCCCACCAGCCTGGTCACCTCCAACTGCCCCCACCACCGGCCTGGTTGCCCCATGCAGTTTGCTGTTCAGTTGTTTGGTCGTCCCTCACTAATCCCCCTGACGACCTTGTCACCCCATGCAGCCTGCTGTTTGGTCATCCATCCAGTTGTGTGGGTTGTGATGGCCCCTGGCTTTTTATATATTAGGATGATGAAAGTGAGCATAAAGGGATCCTATATTGTGCAGTGCAATACAGCTAAAACATGACAAAGTCAAGACACAAACCTAGTCTTCTGATCCCATACCTAGGACATTCTCATTATAAATTTTCTACCTCCATACCCAAAGGAAACATTTGTTTAACTCTCAAATGAAGTTATTTCAAAATCAAGTATTTTATTGCTAAAATGAGGACCACTTAAACCAGTAGCTTAAAGTTTCTCTGACAAAATAATCATTTCCTCTATCTGAGTCTGAAGCATTGATCAGAGGGTTTAACTACTATTAATGCCCCTGAAAATGCTTTTCAACTCAACAAACAGGGGAACTATCTTGATCAAACTTTTAAGGTAGCATTTGATATTATCAATAACATAAGTAATCTATAGAGACAAAATAGGAGAGGAAAAATCTACACGGGGGCAAAATAAAACAGAATTAAAGATGCCAATTGTCATGCAAATGCATTTCAATTTGTTTGTGT
This sequence comes from Myotis daubentonii, assembly GCF_963259705.1. Lineage (NCBI taxonomy): Eukaryota > Metazoa > Chordata > Mammalia > Chiroptera > Vespertilionidae > Myotis > Myotis daubentonii. The sequence continues at coordinate 91,182,611 of NC_081842.1, forward strand.
AATGTATATTTCTTTAGTAAAACTGATATATTTTTTGCATGTTATTTTGGATGAGAAAGTTGTTTAGCCATTACTGACTATTGAATTGTAAGAATATACATTTTGAACTATTTTACCATGTGCCTTTATTTCAATTTAATGTAAACTATACACATACCTATGGTCAATATGAATTTTATAAATCATATATAAAGCACTCAGTGGTTCATAGTAAAATAGCCAGCATTACATTATACATGTTTTAGAAGGCTATTTAGAAATCACCCATAGGATAGCACTATGAGCATAACAAGGAGTACCTAGCAATCTCAGAGGAAAGGGGGTGGTTGGGGAGTGATTAACCAAAGAATTTATATGCATAACCCATGGATACAGTCAATAGTGTGGTGGAGGACTGAGAAAGAGTGGGAGTGGGAGTGGAGGGGAGGGGAGGGAATCAATGGGAGGAAAATGGGGGCATCTGTAATACTGTCAACAAAAAATACAGGGTTTTTTAAAATATATTTTTATTGATTTTTTACAGAGAGGAAGAGAGAGGATAGAGAGTTAAAAACATCGATTAGAGAGAAAAATCGATCAGCTGCCTCCTGCACGCCCCCTACTGGCGATGTGCCCGCAAGCAAGGTACATGCCCTTGACTGGAATCGAACCTGGGACCCTTCAGTACGCAGGCCAACGCTCTATCCACTGAGCCAAACCGGTCAGGGCTAAATACAGTTTTTTAAAAAGAATGAATACCAAGCTACAGCTCAAATAATAATACAGCTATCCCTGAGTTAACTAAAATAGAAACAACTTGCATCATAATTTCTAATGTTATATCACAAATCTGGCAATTCCATTGGAGTTACAGATGAACAAAATAAAATGAAAAAATTTTAAAAGTTTTCCATGTTTCCTATCTAAGAACTGAAAGATTACAATTTCCTTAACATTAGAATTAACCAAAGCAAAATGTAATTTACTACTAGTAGGAATATGTTTTCAATATCTTCTACATGGAAATTTCAACAGATTCAAAATGATGACAAGTTTTGGCATAAAATAAATTATGTGTTGGAGAATAATGCTGGCACTATTGTGACCTTCATAGACTGCTGGTAGGTAGCAGCGGTTTGCAAGGGTGGGTTGATAATATAGTGGTCGCATTCCAAATGAAGGATTTCAAACTCAAACAATACCTGCTGTGTCATTTCCTAGTATTTTAGTATAAATTCAGAAATTGATCATTCAGAGTGCTTTCATAAAAGGAATTATGACACACAGTATTGACTTTTAGACTATTAATGGATTGACTGGCCAGCTATTATTGTTTATACTCTCAAGAAAAGGGTAAATCCAGATGCTCAACCTATCAAAAATCATGAATTGAGTAAACACATTTCAGGGAAGAGCATGGCACACATTTTAGATTTTACTATTTTACCTTCTAATGAAATAATTTTGATTCATAAAATGCATGCAGCTACCACATTGTACCCACCATCTAAATTCCTGGATGTGGTAAAATGAGCTACTATCTTTGGCTTATAATTATGCAATTTCATTGGTAGGCCAGTCATTTAGTCAGCCTTACTTTCTCTATTTTCCCATTACCCCTCAAATTATGGTAGCTACAAAGTTATTATTTAGTTCTAAAATATGATATTACAACTTATTAAATTCTTGGGTTTAGCCCTAACTGGTTTGGCTCAATGGATAAAGCATGGTCTGCAGACTGAAGGGTCCCGGGTTCGATTCCGGTTAGGGGCATATGTTCAGGTTGCGGGCTCGATCCCCAGTAGGAAGCATGCAGGAGACAGCTGATCAATGATTCTTCTCATCATTGATGTTTCTATCTCTCTCTCCCTCTCCCTTTCTCTAGGAAATCAATAAAAATATATTTAAAAATAAATAAATAAATTATTGGGTCTAATGATAACTGACAATGATTCTAGAGACAACTATGATTTAGATATATGTTAACCAAATGTGTAGAAAGAGTCCCATGAACCATTTCCCTCCTAGAAATAATCTAGTAAGCAAGCTAAAATATTGCAATTTTAAAAAACCAAATGAAAAGACACTATTCTAAGGAAAATCATTAAGAAAATCACAAGTTATAAAAATGACTTCAATTTCATTTTTTCATAATTCTAATATGCTATTATATTTCTTTCTTAGAGGCATATTTATATTCCAGGTCCAGAGAAAGTTCTAGATCTTGTCCCAGAGTTTTCTGCTCTGCAGGACTTACTGGAAAATCCTATTACACAAAAATCTTAATATAAATTCAGAAATCAAGATATCAGTACTGCATTATGCCTGTGCAAGTTGATCTTTAAAAAATGAAAAATATAGCCATGAGAAAAAGATAAAAACAGAAACTTCTTCAGTACTTTTAACTAGCCAATACTGTTCCCAAGAGAGAGTAATTAAGTCTGGTAATATATAGCTGAACATTCTCTTTTGAACCCTACATCACTTTTTCTACTTGAAATTAATCTGTTTAAGTATGCATGATGAAAAAGGTGGGGCAAAGGGCAAAGTTACTGATTAGCAATATACCAACTGCGTTTTTGAGTAAACAGAATATGTTTGTGATCTCTAATATTTATATCTTAATAAGAATTGTATTTCTCTTATGTGGATAGTTTCCAAATTAATTCCTTTTTTTCTATTTTAGCACTGTTTGCAATTCTATCCTTGATTCTTATATTCTTATTAAGTGGAATTCTAGATCAACTGGTCTTTAATCAAATTTTAACAAATTATTATAAGATGACCAGCAGGTGTGGCTCAGTTGTTGAGCATTGGCCCATGAAGCAGGAGGTCACGGCTTGATTCCCAGTCAGGGCACATGCCCGGGTTGCAGTCTCAATCCTCACAGGGGGCATGTAGCAGGCAACCAATGGATGTTTCTCATCAATGTTTCTATCTCTCTTTCCTTCATCCTTCCTCTCTCTTAAAAAAAAAATTAATAATTTTTTTAAAATACTATATGTCAAGGCTAGCATATAATAGGCAAATATGTGGTATTTGAAATTAATTGTATCTTCAAAAGTTTGTGTTCTGTTATGTAAATTTCAGTCACAAAAGTGACAATTTAAAACCTTATAACATGAGAAATTACACATTTGAATATATATTTAAGATTTTTGGCTGTAATTTTCCTATTTGGATTTCAGAGGACACATTAACACTCTTCTTCAATAATAGATAAACCACATGTCCCAAACCACTCAGGAAGCCAGGTGTAGTCCGAGAAAGGGGGCGATGTTTGGGATATGTGGCAAGAGAGCCAGAGCCCTTTATTTCAACTTTGTTAATGCTTGTCAATATACTAGTACCTTCCCTTAGGAAAAGTGCTATCAGCTATCTTTGTACACGGTCATTCATTCAGGAGGAACCCACATTTTTGCATAAAATGTGTTATTTGCCAATCCTTTAAAATAGGCAAGAAGTTGGGAGGTAATTTGGCATTAAAAGAGCCACTTTTTATTTATTTACATATAAGAAATAACCCATTTCCTGGAAAGGAGTAGATTCACTAACCTGCTTCTAGCTTGTTAAGATCTACACCATTACTAAAATTCTTTTACCTAAGAATAAATTCAAATATGCAAAAGAATAATATTGTTCTATGGTGTAAATGTCAGTCATAATTAGAAACATTTGGAATGTGATCTGTTTTGGGGATATATTTTTGTTTGTTTGTGTATTCTGTGCTAGTAATTTAGGTCCATTTTACCAGGCCAGTTAAGTATTTTCTACAGTGTAACTTTCACCAACTTGTTATTTGCTTCTCTAAATCTATTAGCCTTCTCTCACTGACCTGAAGTAAATAAAAAATAATAATAATTTCATTCTTCAGTCCATTTTAAACAGAAGAAAAATAATTCATAAAAATAGAAAAACCTGTAATGCAACTGCACCACTGTATATAGTAGGCCGACTGTGATGATTACTTTTATGTGTCAACTTGACTGAGCTAAGGGATGCCCAAGCAGCTGGTGAAACACCATTTCCGTGTGTTACTATGAGAGTGTTTCTGGAAGAGATCAGCATTGGATTTGAATATTGAGTAAGAAGGTGCCCTGGCCTTTGTGAGCAGGCACTGTGAGATTAAATAGAACAAAAATGCAGAGAAAGGCAAATTTGTTCTCTGTTCGAGGTGGGCTACCCATCTTCTCCTGGCTTCTGACATTAACCTCATGATTCGCAGGCCTTTGGACACAACCTGAACTATACCATGGGCTCTCCTGGTCCTGCAACTTGTAAATGGCACATTGTGGCACTTCTTGACTCCCTAACTGCATAAAGCAATTCCCATAGTATTTCTCCTCTTATATATCTCTCTATATATCATGACCCATTTTGTACTGCTGGTACTCTGATGTCACATGATTTGATTGACATGTTCAATCAGCTTTTGTCTACTAGAATTGTCTGATCTTATGATCTTTGTTCTGTAATATTTAATTCCCTTTGTTCATTAATTAATAGCTATTTTATCCCAAAATTTATTTAATATGCTAAGAGTTGCCAAATTTACATACTAGTCTCAACTATCCTTATATTTAGGAACATTTGTATAATCCTCTTTATAAAAATGCACTACTTTAAAAAATGACATTCTTCTTCCTTAGTTGTCAGACTGTTAGAGAAGGAAATCCAACAAAATGTTTTTTTTTCCAAATAAGAATTTTTGTTTTTTTTAGAGTCCACTACCTCTATATGGTTTCAAATATAATGCAAAATAATGTCTTAACCTCAAATCAGTTAAATTATGAATGCACCTTTGAAATTCTGATGAGTAGGATTTTAAGTCTGCCTCTCATTTACTTGATAATTTATGTAGATAAATAAAATATATTTCTCACAAAAATCTCTCCAGTGCTATGATAACTTATTAGTAGTATTCCACACATTAATAGATAACACTAATAAGTTCTCTGTCTTGTATTTTTAAAACAAAATCTATGGGCAAGAAAATTTTACTCCTATCAGAAATTGGATGAAAATGGACAGGACAATAAAGGATTAGAAGAGGGGTCTATCAAATAACATAAGCTTGTGTAAATGCAAAACAAGAGTTGACTCTGATAGGGAAGACCATGTAAAAAGTTTTTAGAAAAGAAACCAGTAGCCTGAGACCTCACAAATCTGCTGAAGTAGAAACAAGCAAATGGTTATAGTGTAATTACATTCATACACGGAATCTAAATTTCAGTAAATGGGACTCAGACTGAGAATGCATAGCAATGAGAGTTGTATGTTGCTGAACTTTAGAGGGGCTCTTCAGTCTCAGGCCACTGACAAGGATAAAAGATACAATAATTCTGGTGAACAATTTAAGAGTTGCTAAGTAAGACAAACATCCAATAGCCACTTCCCTAATTCTATTGCCTTGTTAGAGAGTCATGATTTTGTTCTAATACCATTTCATCGGGGAAGTTGAGTCCTTCCACAGACTCTATCATGAATTTAATTAGTCTAGGTTGGCCCATCAGGATATGTTATTTCTTTTTCCTATCCTTGGTTTACAAAGAGCAAGACATAAGATTCATAAATGAGTTACACACTCCTAAAATGTGTACAAATATATAAAAATCTTTATATATAAATAATTCCATTAAATATTAATATAACTAAGCATTAAATTAAGCTTTAAAGTGGAAGTATTTTAAAAGAATGATGTGCTATATTTAATCACAAATTATTAAGCCTGATTCTGGCATTCAGAAATAATATCAATTTTGTTTGTTGTTTTTAAGAGAGAATTTTAGCAAATGACAAAACTTTATAAATATCACCAATTGTTATTATAGTCATTGTGTGGCTCGCTTATATTTATATACACATATTAAACATTTTATACATTCAGATTATAACACATAATCAAATAACCCTTTTAATTAAAATGTGGAAGTGAAATATACATGTACACATAAAAACCTGAATTGTACTCTAATGTCAATTTCTTAGGGAGAAGAACAAAGGAGACAAATACTGAAGTTATCAATGACAAGTAAGGTACAAACAAACCTTCTAGGTTTCTTTTCCTTTCTCCTCTTTTATATAAAACAATAGCAACATAAAATGTCAGGAAATAGATTTAATGAATTTTTGTTTTGATACCCACTGTCACCATACTAGTTAAACAGAAAGGGAGTCGCATGCCATATTTACTTATATAATTGCTGTGCTTTTCTTTCTTGTTTTGTAAGCAGCTTAATTCAAATTAACCTATACAAAGTCTACATAAAGAAATTATGCAAAGGTAACCAATATGCAAGTAATATGGTAGATCAACTGAAAACATAATATCAGCAAAGCACAAGTAGTGTGCTGAATTTCAAAAATTCTTAACTAGAAATGAAAAGAAAATTTGATTCAAGACCACCAGGCATAGGTAATCAGTTTACATGCACGTTTGTAGGACAGATGGCAAACTTGCCACAAAGAGTAATTTTTCATAATCAATATGCAATTTGAGAAGAAACATAAGAGAATAAATGTTTCTCATCCTTCCTGGGCTTTGAAAACATGATTCTTCTGCATAAATTAATTTATCATGTTAAATAATTAACTATGAAGAGATGGCAAACATAATTTAAATTAGCTCCTAAATTATGCCTACACTCTTAAAAATAGAAATACTTGTATATAGAAATACACTAAAACAACAAGCAATAACTGATGATCACTTTTAATGCCAAATGTTCCATTTTTAACAACAGAAACAAATGCAAAGAGCATATAATAATAGAGGGTGGACTGAAAGCAGACACACCTCCATGAGATAAAACCTACCCTAATGCCCCAATATTCTCCAGCTCTGCCTATCTTCCATCCTAAAGTTCCTTGATCATGTATTCACCTTTTTTTCAGTCATATATAGCATTTTTTCTTCACCTTGAGTCTGAAAATCCTTTAATCACTAAGAGTGAAATTATTGATAGGCATTTGTACTATATTTTGGGTAAAATGTTATTAATTCTGATTCTTCTGCTAATTAAATAACAAAAAAATGCATCTATCATCAACAACATGGCAAGTGAAATTCTACAAATCCAAACCTGTTTGTCTATGATTCACAGAAGTACCCCAAAATATTTACCTTGTTTTAAAAAAGTGAAACCCAAATACAACACTCATTATAAGACAATCTAGGTACAATGAGCATCAGCTTCTACCAACTGAAAGAAAACAAAAGCAAATAAATTTCATTAGCTCCATCTAAGTCATCTTTTTTCCCCAAAAAACTACAGTTTAATTTCCTATTTTCTTTTGTTTCAAGTAAGCACTTAGTTATGTGTTTAAAAATGTGTTTAAGAATGTTTGATGACTCTCTTAATCTAAGTACAAAGATTTTCAATTTCAGTTTTTTAATATATTGCCTCAAATTTCATCTATTCCTAAAAATTTACAGCTGAAAACTTAAAAGAAAAAATGAGTTTTGTTTTTGCCATGAAGCATATTATATGCTTCCCTGAGTGAAATAGTTTGGGTTATAAATTATTTCCCTGCCACAGGACATACACAGAGAGACCATACAAATTTCATGATCATTTTCCCACATACTGCCTGTAGAAATTAAAGTAAGTCACCTATGTGCTACCTTTAATTTTTTCATGCATTCAAAATGTAGAACTAAATTTAAAATATGTCTCAGAAATTAATGATTGGTAGAAATAACTCAAAAAATAATAGCCAACTTAAAGATAGGTAAGTAGGTTCATCCATAAGGTCAAAAGTGTGTGTAATAGGGGATATTTTTATTTTAGTGGAGCAAAAGTTTGAGAGAAAATATAATAAAGTATACACATCCTATATAATAAAAGCCTAATATGCTAAATGTCTGGTCATCTGGTTGTCCATTCAACCAATCAAAGCATAATACGCTAATGATATGCTAAGGCCACTCAACTGCTTACTATGATGTGCACTGACCACCAGGGGGCAAACACTCCAACCAGTAGGTTTGACTTGCTGCTGGGGTTCAACCAATCAGGACTGAGCAAGATGGGCTGGACAGGCCTGGAACCCTCCCGTGGTCCCTTCCTGGCTGGCCAACCTCCTGCATCCCTCCCTGGCCCTGATCATGCACTGATGGGGTCCTTCTGCCTGGCATGCTCCCTCTCGAAATCTGGGACCCCTTGGGGGATGTTGGAGAGCCGGTTTCAGCCCAATACCACAGGCTAGGCTGAGGGACCCCACTGGTGCACAAATTCGTGCACCGGGCCTCCAATGTTAAAAAAACAAGTAGTCCTTCTTACACTGCCTTTCTCTAAATGATCTCGGGATGAAACCTTGGCATGTGGCTATGGTCCTAACTGGTCCTTCCTCCCACTATGAAAACTTTTTAACCATTGAGCTTTGGCAGGATCTGTTATGAAAAATGATTTAGCATAGGGGTTCTCAAACACTGGCACATCCATATGAGCTTGTTAGAAATGCACATTCATAAGCCCTGCCCTGACTATGGGATCCAAGTGTCTGTGGGTGCAGACTGCCAGAAATCAGATTTGCATACTCCCCAGATGATTTTGAAGCCCCTCAAAGTTTGAGAACCATTGGTTTAGTATATGACAAGCTATATTAAAAAAAAAAGGCAGGTTACTATCAATATCATGTTAATAGTTCTTATAGTAGTAGTAGTCAGCCTATATAATAAAAGGCTAATATGTAAATCAACCAACATTTGGCCACAATGACAGGCACTGACCACCAGAGGCAGATGCTCATTGCAGGAGCTGCCCCCTGGTGGTCAGTGCTCTCCCAAAGAGGGAGCGCCACTCAGCCAGAAGCCGGGATCACAGCTGGGGAGCACAGCGGTGGTGGTGGGAGCATCTCCCACCTCCACAACAGTGCTAAGGATGTATGAATGATGGCTTAGGCCTGCTTAGCCATCAGTTGGACATCCCCTGAGGGCTCCCAGACTGCAAGAGGGTGCAGGCTGGGCTAAGAGACCCCCCAAGTGTACGAATTTTGTGTGCCGGGCCTCTAGTATTTCTATAATGGGTCCTAAATTTTTTTGCACCTACCCAGTGCACATGCAAAATAAGCTGGAAATGCTAGGTGGCATCTGTCATGATACGATAGAGGAAATCCATGCATAAGAATAGGAGAAAAATGAGTCTTAATCCCATGCAGCTTAAATGTCTATCACTTGACATTCAAGACTCAAAGGTATCACTAAAACTTGACATTCTAGAACACAAAAATAGCAGCCCATATCACTAAGTGAGACATATATTTATCCCCTTGTTTTAGTTACAACGTTAAGTTCAGTATTATGTCATAAATGAATGGTGTACATTAGTCTTGATGATGTAAAAATATGAGTACCCATATAACATGCCAATCTAAAATAACAGGCAATAAAATTGTTGATTGTACTAATTTATAATTTTTTACTTCTTGTTTTTTAGCCCTTCTCATTTGTTCTCTCAAAATGAATCAGTAAGATTTAAAAGTTAGGATCTGGGTCAAATATATCCATAATAATGATTTTTTTTTTAAAGTGTAGATGAAGAAACTATTTGTTCTGCTCTTCTTAAATAGTCACTATCTTACTATCTTTTACTTTTAAATAATCAGCAAGGAACAGCTTTCTCTGACCATGTAAGTAATGCCCAGCTCCCACTGAAAACAATATTTTGAAGTGAGGGAGAGTGAAGTTTAAATTTTAAATCTGAGTTAATTTTTTTTACCCTATTCCTTACTGTTTTGATTGTCAGAAGTTTTTCAATTCACTGGAAATTTGAACAAGTCATGTATTTTAGAGTTTTAGATAAGCATGATGCAGACTAAAATATAATGCCAGTGAAAGAATCATTAAAAAGTTGGATCAAACCCTCAACTAAAATAGACCTTTAACACCTGGGATAAGTAACTCTTGCCCAGCTTAAATTTTTTATTTAATAGAATTTATTTTTAAGTAGTTGTAAATTTGCCCAAAAACTGAGAGGGAGGTTCAAAGATCCCCATATACCCCTAAGCTTCATTAAAATCTTGCATTAATGCGGTACATTTATTACAAGTGGTATACCAAGACTTATACATTGTTATTAACTAAAGCCCATAATTTACACCAGTTCATTTTCTATGTTGTATATTCTATAAATTTTTAACAAATGTGTAATAATACATATTCACAACTATAATATTTACAGAATAGTTTCACTGCCCTAAAAAGCCCCTGGTTAGGCTTAATTTTAAATTACATGATACTGGTAAAGACAGTCTAAAATCCATTTGGGATAGGACTATAATGTTTTTAAGACTTGTTCTTTATCTGTATATATAAAAAGCTAATATGCAAAATGTCCCCTCGGGGAGACCGGGAGTTCTATCACTTTCTATGATGTGCGCTGACCACAAGGGGGCAGCATGGAATGAAGAAAGGCATTGGCCGGCAGCCAGAAGGCCCCAATCAGTCCTCATCACCAGCCAGGCCTAGAGACCCAACTCGTGCACGAATTTCATGCACCAGGCCTTTAGTTAAGTGATAAAGACTACTTCTAGTAAAGTTTGTCATTATATGAAAATATAAGACAAGATGGTATAGTAGAGGTTCCAGCACCTTGCTACTTGTCTTAATAAGCTCAGGCCACTATAACAAATTTCCATAGACTGGGTAAATTAAACAACAAATGTTTATTTCTCACAGTTCTATAGCATGGGAAGTCCAAGAGAAAATCTTGCCATTACCATGATCTTGGACTTTTCAGGCTCCAGAGCTGTGAGAAATTGGAGTATAGTGTGAATGAACAACAATTAAATAAAAGGCAGGATTTGCAAATAGGTTTGGCAAGTAAATTTAATTAATTTTCATGTTGATTTTTAATAGTCTACGCGATATGTAATAGCTAGTAAAGACAAACTATATGATACAAATTTTAACTTATGATTTTAAAATGTAAAACTCAAAACTTTATTGTTTTCTCTCCTTACTGCATCAGATGACTATTTTAAGCTCTTCAATTACCAACAAAGTTTTCAGCCCATCCTGATCTCCATGCAAATGTTCTCCATTGCTATGAGCAGCACCCTGATTTATTTGTTCTCATTGCCCATAGGAGTTAGGGATTAGGGGTGAAAGCAGAACTCTAAAAGGCAGTGACAATTTAAGATCACTTATAACATGCATGAGGGCAGTTCAATAACACTTTTCTAATTTATGTTATTGTGAATATGTAACTTTTTTTTCTATTTTCTAACATATCTGCAGTATCATGCTGAACTCATTCTTTTATTTCCATGCGTCTGAGGTCTTTTTGCTTCGAACAGTATTTAAGCTTTTTAATGGAAGATATTGTGAGTTAGTACATATAATTATCTTTGTTCCTTTTGGTAAATAAAGAATAATTTAACTGAATGCCTATTATCAAAAGCATAAGAAGATACCCCACCATCTCACCAACCAGGTCATTGGTCCAGCCATGGCTACAGCTGGCATGAGCTCCACACAGTTCAACAAAGGGCTCTCCTAAGGTCAAGGTCAAGTACGAGCTTCTGTCCAAATAGGACCTTCAGTAGGAGGCAGAACTTTGCCGCTGGACTAAGGGACTCACGGGCCTATAGGTTCTGACTTCTGGTTCTGAAGGATGAAATTATCCTCTGCACACTCATGAATAAGCTCCAGCCAGGCTCAGACCATCTGATCAACCACTCCATGCAAAACTGGCACCAGCTAGAAAACTGCTCTAACTTCATCAAGGCCACAGCTTGAACTCCATGGACCTGTTCGAGGCCAATGACCTGTTTGAGGGAGGGAACATGATGCAGGTGCAGGTGTCTCTTCTGACTCTGGCAGGGAAGGCCAAGGCAAAGGGTCTGAAGAATGGCATGGACAGTGGCATCAGGTACTCAGAGAAGCAGAAGTGGAACATCCAGAATGCCACCATGAAGCAGGCCAGTGTGTCATCGAGCTCCAGATAGGCGCCAAGTGTACCAGACAGTCATGTATGATGGACTATGGCACGAGAAGGCATCTGTATGACCCCAAGAGCCATAACCTGCCACACAGGACCACTCAACCATCAGCCCACAAATGAGCACCAACAAGTGTGCTAGCCAGGTGGGCATGATGGTTCCTGGGACCTGATGGCATGTCTATGACACCAAGCTGGGGACCAACAAGTGCGACAACTCCTACAGGTCTGTGAAGATGGATTACACACAGGGCACCAACCAGAGCAGCCAGGTATTTGGCCTGGGCCTGCAGATATACAATCCCAACTACTGCCCCCAAGGCCCAGTGGCCAACAAAGCTTCAGTTGGTTATTGCCCGAACCCAGGGAAGGCCCCAGAGTACCCCCCTACTACGGTGTCTACCCACATCATCGCCCGATTTCAAGTTTTTCTGTGTCTTTGTCTTGCTTTTTATGTGTAAGGTTCTGTGAAGGCCAGATTGAGATGTGAGATGTGTGTATGGCGGGGGTCCCTGCCAAGGCACATCCAGGTAGCAAATTTCTCAGCAGGCTTTGGGCCAAGCTGGGGGCTGGGGGAGAAACCTGTGCACACAAGGATACTGGCCCCAAATGGGCTCCTGTTTCTTCTACCCATCTCCCCTTTTCTTTGCTGATCAGTTTGTAGTTTCTGTACCCACAGAAGTTTCAGGCAGTTTTAACACAATGAAAGTATTTTTTTGGGGGGGGGTGGAGAAGGTGGAGGTGGGTGATGGGAAGAAACTCCCTTGGGATAGGGCCAGGCCACAGTTCCCTGATATTTTGGGCATTGTGAGGGAGATGATTTCCCCAGGACCTTCCCAGGGCCCAGTAGGGAAACTGAGGCACAGACAGGACAATTGAGTTCAGAGTGGTTGAGGTAAAGCCAGACCCCCTTTCCTCACTCCCCTCTCTCCCCTCCAAGTACTGCACTGGGTCCCTCAACAGGAGTCCCTCCCTGGGACCAGCCTCCCCTCCCCCCCCCCAGACACCTGGGAACAAGAGATAATGTGAAATACCAGCTGTGCACCATAGGCAATAAAAACCTCTTTAAAGGAAAAAAAAAAAGCAAAGGAATAATCAGATAATAAAAAATATTCTAAATATTATGTTTATCCTTTGCTATAATTAGAAATAACCTTATAATATAAAAAACTCTGGAAATCAGAGATATCTATGTTTTAAAATGAATTTTTGGCATCTGAGTTTCATTCATATTATAAAAGAGCAAAATGTTATATTGGGGGCTAGGGTTCATTAAGCTATTTTATGAGGAAATATGTATAGAAAACGCTAATTTTTAGCAAAGAATTGTTTTGTTATAAAACAAGATTCATGCTGATGTTCTGTCCTCTGCAGAGTTCTATTTCCATTCTTTAGCTTCTAAATGGCATCGGCATTACTGTGATGTTGTTTAATCTAGCATGAAATGCCACAATAAATAATATATTATATGCTGCTCCCCCCACAAATTTGCAATAATTAAATATTCTGGTTGCTTTATCCCTAAGAGAAAGTCTAATATATGTATGCATGATGCTGACAACACGACTTTCTTTTATAAGCTTTGATCCTCCTGCAGATGAGTCTTCAGTCCCTTATTTATATACAAATCATAACCTTAAAATCAAGGCATTAGGCTAAGGTTTTGTTTGAAGTACATCGCTTGTATTCAGAAATGCAATTAATAGCTCCCATGAACTTGTGCTATAAAATATGCAATGCTGGTGAAATTTAGTAAAGTGTGTTTAAATGTCTTGAAATATACTGCCACTACTGTCACATGAAAGCCAGAGTAAAAGTTCCTGAAGAATCTAAGAGTTATTTTTATCAATTACTTTATCTTGTCAATTTATTTGCAGGAAAATTAAGATTAGTAAAAGAGATTAGTGGTTTTTTTCTTCATTGACTACTATTTCCTACACCAGATTTTACAAAGCTGGACATTTGCCCACTTGTAAGCTTTCCTAAATGAGAATTTTTGAGTGGGAGGACCTTGGAAATGCATTTAAACAAACAATGCTCAACAAATCATGGTGATTTTTATGTACAGTAAATTTGAGAACCATGGCCTTAGTTATATATATACTCTCAGAGAGTCAGAGTGAGATTCTTTAAAATTAATTTCATACACAAACTGTCTGGTCAAATAATGGAGGCATTAACACTTTAAGATATTATTTCTATTTTTCACAAGTTCCTGTTTTAAACTAAAAAGCATATGAAAAACTTACCCTAATTCTTCAGGCAAATAAGATTTTTTGGCTGAATAGTCAAGACCACTAGATAGAATTCTCAGGAAAAGTTATACTTCTAATATATAAACCTAATATCTGTACTTGAAGGAAATACCACATTTCCATCCCACTTTTTCCCAAATAACACAGAGAAAAAGAAAAGTTTCAGAAATTTATGAGAAATGACAGACAATGTAAAGTTTACGTAGAAAATGATAAAAGCTTCAGAGGGTTGCAAAAAATCAATAGTGGAACTGGAAAAGTGCTTATTAAAAGTATCAGCTTAAAAAATACTGTGATAAAAATGTAAATCAAAGCCATCCCTGGATTGCTTAGCAGCAGAAAGAACTGAGCCTGAGCTATTGGAGAGCTCCCTTAGATAGGAATGAGGCATCAATACGTATAGTTTGGAGAGAGAGAGAGGGAGATCCTAAAATGTTTCAGAAATTTGGGGAAAACAACCCCCAGACTCTAGTTTCACTCATATAAAAAAAACATTTCAGTGCATGTATCAAAACTATATAGTTGTAGAACACTTGAATGGCCACATTCATGTCTGTAAAAGGTTATTCCTTTCAAGTATTTTTTTCTTCCTTATGAAGACGTTACCTTGGCCAGATTTTTGTATGCCATCTTCATTTATTTCTTAACTCTTGTTGGAGTCTTTTGTTTGGGTGACGGCCATTCACCCTGGTGCTAATTAGCTTGGGCATCATTATAGTTAAAGGGGATGCCTTAAAGGACTTGCTATGACCAGCTATGATCATGCCCTATTATACAATAAACTAGAGGCCCAGTGCATGATATTTGTGCACTGGATGGGTTTGTCCCTCAGTCCAGCCTGCATCCTCTCCAATCTGGGACCCCTTGGGGGATTTCCAACTGCCAGTTTAGGCCCGATCCCTATGGGATATTTCTCTCACAATCCGGGACTGCTGACTCCCAACTGCTTGCCTGCCTGCCTGCCTGCCTGATCACCCCCTAACCACTCCCCTACCAGCCCAATCAACACCTAACTTCTCCCCTGCCAGCCTGATCGCCCACAACTGCCCTCCCCTACCAGCCATCTTGTGGCTGTGGGTGCCGCCATCTTTGAGGGCGGGGCAGTAAATTAGCATATTCTCTTATTATTGGCTGTAGACACCGCCATCTTTGCAACACTGTGAGGGTCAATTAACATATTCCCTCTTTATTAGATAGGATTAGTTTATCAAAATTGCTATCCAATTTCCTAGCCAGCTTCTGAAGCTATAAAACAGAACTGGGTTTCTATACTAACATGTATGACAAAATAAAAACATCTCTCAATGTTTTCACTAATTTTGCCCATTTTATTTTCTTTCAAATGCATCTTTCTTTACCATAATCATATGAACAAACTAAGGAAAATGTACTGGTTTTTAACATGTGTCTATATAAAGGATACACATTAAAAAAGTAAATTACTGTCGCTAAAATGAAATGATAAAGATTTGTACTGGCTCAAAAAACTTTGGGTTTCTTCAGGAAACAACTCATTTTTAAATCAGTGTTTTAGTAAAGAAAACCCACATTTATCTTGAAGCTTATAACTACCCTTTCCCAAATTATGCATAATTGTAGTGTGATACATTTCATTCACTGTCTATACTATTTGACCTTAAGCAAGTTTTCTATTAACCCCATTTTCTTAATTGCATATTTTCTTTTTTGTTTTGTTTTCAGGAGGGCAATAATTTTGCAGTGAAATATATTTCTTATCTTTACTAGAGCTTCACTTGTCCATTTATTGGAGACTGTACCTGGTTGACTTAAATATGACTTTTCCATTAAATTGGTGATACAAGAGCATGATAGAGAGAAAATTGAACTAGCCCAGTTGTAGTCTCAATACAAACTGGCCATGTGCCATTAGGAGACAATCTGATGGCTTTGGTTGTTGACCTTCCATCCCTAAGAACTCTGCCAGTTTTACAATTGTAGAATTCAGGCACTACATATTTTCAATTTTGACTTATTGGCAATAGAATTAAATTGTTTTAAAATTATATAAAAACACATTTAGAACAGGAAATTACCATTTCTAAATATTTCTCCATGAAAAATTTTATAAACTTTTTACAACAACCCATTTGAGAGATAAGGAAATTAAGATCCAACACATATTAAATTGTTCCAAATCCCTTAGTACATACAGAAACTAAATTTTCAATAACATTCTTCTGATTATAAATTTCCTATTCTTTGTAAACCTCTTACAGAAAATCACAGGATGATATCTTTCTTGAGATGATGCTTTTACCCAAAGTTCTATGGTTAACTGGAGTTGGCTTGTGAGAGCCTAATGTGTGCATCACTTCTTAATGCTGTGTTCAATGATGTCAATTTGTTAACTTGAGCCCTAGTTGGTTTGGCTCAGTGGATAGAGCGCCAGCCTGATGACTGAAGGGCCTCAGGTTCTATTCTGGTCAAGGGCGCATACCTTGGTTTCAGGCTCCTGGGTCTGGTTGGGGGCATGTGGGAGGCAATCAGTCAATGTGTCTCTCTCTCACATAGGTGCTTCTCTCTGTCTCTCCCTCTCCCTTTCACAGTCTCTAAAATTCAATGGAAAATATAACCTTGGGTGAGAATTAAAAAAAAAAAAGTTATTAGCTTGAAAACAGCCAAAATTGAAATATTTAACCATGAAAACTGGGAAGTTCTACAAATCAGGGTCTCCCCCCCCAAAAAAAAGAGAGGGTTATTAGGTATTTACCAACATAACACTTGGGTTGGACCTAAACTACATTTCTGATGCCATCCAGTATGAAAATCTACATTTTTTTTTTATCTTCGATATTTTTATCTTAATCTACAATTTGGTCATCAATTTCTCAGGGTGAGGGGGAATGGCTCTACTTATTTAAACAGGTATATTTTTCATCAAAATATATCAATTGGTATACTAAAGTATATTGAACTTTTATTGATATTTATAGTAATACTATAAAAATTCTAAGCATTGAAGTTTCTATGACCATTTAAGCACGCATGGTTTTTTTTGGATTTTTAGTCATGTTCATGAATTCTATTGCAGCTCAGTACAAATTCATCATCCCCTGTCCTTCTGTTAGCTTCCTAAGCCTTTATATACTCTAACAAGAGTCAAGAGTCACCTCTTTGCTCAATCATATTGCTTTTCACTGTATCAACCCTCATCCGACAGATGAGATTACCACAACATGTCTTCATAGTACCGTGTCAAACTATATAACACAGTTTCAAAGGCAGAATGTATTTCTGTACTTCTGTGTGCCCTTGTCAAAGTATTGCTTGAGCAGTTATATTTTGCATTGGAAAACAACACCTCTGCATCTTTTGCATGGGATTGTCATTGGTCAGGCTATTGGTTTACCCAGTTTTGTCTGCCATTAAAATTAGACTATCTGACCTGCCCCAGATAGGTCACTGGATTTGTTTTTTGAGGCTGTTCCTTTATGGTCTGTCTCATTACTTCGTAGCTAATTTATATTCTTCTTCAAGCAGAGGCTTTATATCTCTTCTGAACACTTGTTTCTTGTCTGTCACTATCACCAACAAAGAGCTTTAATTCATGATGTACTTAAAAATCTCTAAAACATTTATTTTCCCCTCCTTCACTCTGAATGTCCCTTTAGTCTACAGCATGGCTATTGCTTAAAGTAACCTGTTCTCAAAGGAGGTAACTGTTTTTAACTGTTTTGGCAGAAACATATGTCACATAGTTTTACTAGTTTGTTCTATCTTGTTCTTTGTTTTAAACCAAAGTCTATTAAAATTCCACAGTTAGCATAGATAATATGAAATTATGGAGATCTAATAATAGTGCATATATAAATTGCACAAAAATAGCAAATGTGTTTCAAACTGAGCTGTATAGGAAACATCATCATATAACAAAATGGGAAAAAAAGAGATGGACATAAAATGGAAATGAATGTGAAATCAGATACAATGCTATAGAGTGCATTTACCTAAAAGCTTTCCTAATGCTAGAAGATCATTAAATTAGTTCACCATGACTCTAGAATAAACAGAGCCATTCTTTAAAAGTCATGTGGTGAGAATTAGGATTCCAGATCATGGGGTATGATGGGCCTCGGGGGTGGTATGCATATGAATGCACACACTTATGCACTTAATTATTTTAACTGGGGTTTGAAATGAACATCTGAATTGGAATAGCTCTGTTTAACTATTTTTAACTGCTGCATCACACTTGGTGATGTGTTCCTTCTTGTCCTTCTTCCTTTACATATCAAACTCATGATGATTAAACCAGGGAGAATGCAAACAAAGAGAAGGGGATGCCACTAGTGCAGAATATGTATGCAAACTGTTCAGGAAATGAAACAGGATGTCAGTATCTACACAGTTTCTACTCTCAAATCTAACACCAATTCTTGATTTTTCTCTGAAACATAATTGTCTCAGGTAGAGAATTTGGAGCCCACTAGCTTCTGATATATCAGCAACGTTTACATCTATTCACAAGGTTTTATCAGTTTATGTAATTTTATAAATATAACTTCATGAAATGTCAGTGTCTTCACTATGGGCTTTGTCATCTTTAACTCAAATTAAGGCAGCAGTCCATAAACAGGACTCCTGCCTCTATTCTCTTTTCTTTCTATTTTCTCCTCCATGCTTCCCAACTTAGTCTGTGAAATGCACATCTGATCGTAACATTCTTGTATTTAACCTCCAGTGACTCATTATGACTTGCAATGTAAAATCACATTTCCTGGTATAGCACCAAAGGCTCTTTACAATGTGGTGCCTCTCTATATCTCTATAGTAACTTTTCTCCCCTTAACCTCCTGGAAAACTTCTCAACTCTGAAATTTGTTAGGACTCAACTCAAACATCAAATCATTTGATCCCAGGACTTCATATGACATTGACTATAATTGAATTTCAGGAAAATTGCCAAATTTAAGGTTCCCATTTTCCTAAATAAAACCACGTAACAGCAGGTAGGTCCTTCTTCTAGAAGATTAGAAAAGGATTTTGGGATATTTACCTAAAATGATGTAAAATATCCATAACTTAAAATGCCCAAAAGACTTCTGCACCATTTACAAAAAATAAGTCTTTATAATGTGAGTCTCTGGATTAAAAACAAATTATATTTTAGGTTATAATAGAAAGCCACAAATTGGCTTTTAGCTAATATTTTGTACTTGTTTATTTTTAAACTTTATAGAATGAACTATTTGTTCCATTCCTCCAAATAAGGCTGTGGTAGTGTCTAATTGCAAAATGGTACTTCCTCAAAGAGATTTCAAATTTGCTTGCCCCTTAGATGTGAAAAAAAATACATGCTTTTAAGAGAGAGAAAAGGCCCAACCCCATGTTGTCAGAACAGCAGCTACTTCGTGTACTTACAGGAAAGAGGAAAACTCCATCACTTTGGCATCTGTTCTGTGTGTGCATCTCCAGGACTAGGGACTTAGGACAATCTAACTCTTGTTGGGTCACAGAAAAAAAAGATATCTCTGCATTTTGTGAGGCACAAAACAATTTTCAATTCCTTATGCTTTCTCAAAAATCAAAACATATCAAATTCAGAATTATGGAATAACTGGTCCACACAAAAGACATGATGAATTTTAAAATATTAATTTTGTCATCCATTCCAGGGCTATATTTTCATTATTTATTTTTATTAATTTTCAGAGAGGAAGGGAGAGGAATAGAGAGATAGAAACATCAATGTGAATCATGAGAATTAAAAATTGGCTGCCTCTTGCCCACTCCCTACTGGGGTTCGAGCCTGCAACCCACACATGTACCCTGATTGGGAATTGAACCAGTGACCTCTTGGTTCCTGGGCCAATGCTCTTCCACTTAGCAACACCAGCTTGACAATTCCAGGTCTATTTTAAAGTTACCTTAACTATTAGCTGTCTGGTTTTCTACATTCAAACTCCGGTGCATTTTTTATTCCTCTAATTGAATACCTAAGTTTTTGTACATTTTTCTATGAGTGAGGCACTCTGACTCTCCCTGCTATGTTGAGTGCATTGGATCTGTCTACTCTCCTTACAAACGTGTTGTCATCCCATTCACCTGACAGAAAGTATTCCTGAAGTATATGATCTACCCCAGTCTTTCCCTCAAAATTTTCCAAAAGAGTAAACTTTCTTCTACCTTTACTTCAATATGTTTTGGACTTCAATCCTACTATCTCAATTTTCTCATGAAATTATTACTTGTTAATTCCTCATATCCTTATGTTTGTGGAAGGGGTAGCAACTACAGGTAACTTTATCTTTTTAGAAATTCTAAACATTATGACTCAATAGCTTTCTTTCTGACCAAAAACTATCCAGGCATGATCTCATGAAGAGGAAAGGATTGTTTTTAGTAAGTGATGCTTGACTTCATTTTGAAAGATTAAGAGGAGTTCACTAATAAAGATGGGGGTCAGGAGTTGGTATATTCCAAAATGGTAGAAGAACTTGTAAGGCTCTGAGAAAAAAGGAATATGTTATCTATGGAAACCTTCAATAAAGACATAGTCAGCAGAGTATAGTATGAGCAACTATGTGGAGAGTGAAACAAAGTGGAGTTGGGCTGATAGGAAGGGACCAAATTGTACAAAGCTCAAGGAACGGATCACCAAGTTGGTTCTATCAGCTAAGAGATTATGTTTCTAGAACAAGAGAAGTGGAAAGATGTGAATGACATTCAGGCTGTAAAAATGTCAGGCTTTGTGATGGAGCATGAAAAAAATTTTGTGTTTATAAATGATGTTTACATATATAGAGGGTAGTCTCATTTACTAAGATGGAGAGCACTGAAGGAGAATGAGATTTGGAAAAGAATATAATGAGTTTATTCTTGGATATGTGGAGAACTCAGGCAGTTAAATATATAGTTCTGACATTTATAGAAAAAAAAAAACACATGCAACCATGCATGGCTAGAGTTGTTTTTAGAGCTAAATATTAAATTTGATTTGAATTTATCAGAGGAAAGATTGAAAAACAATACACAATATATTGATCATTATTGTTTAATTTTTAAAAGCTCAGAATTCCTTGTGAAGAAACATTTCTGTATTTTTATAGAATTTTAAGAAAATGAATGTTTATGATATAAATTAAATTTAGTAAAAATTTCAGATAGCCAGTAAATATTATTCAGATATTCTTTGTATTACTTCTTTTCCAAAGCAAAGACAATGATGAAATCTTTAGTGAAATAACTTCAGAGAGGAATTGAGAAGATTCAGTCCATATGTGTTACATATGCATGATTGATACAGTAACAAAGCTTAATAAAAATTTAGTGGAAAAGATGCAAAATTATCTCTCATATGATTCCTAAAATATCAAGTACTTGAAATAATTTTTGCAAATGTTTTGTTCTTATAGTCATTTCATTTTTAAATTATTTCTACATGTCTGAAATGTCTCCCTCTGCCTATGCAATGACATTATCTATTTTCTAATGCCCCATATATAGAGAAATTTAGAAGTCAAGGATGTTCATTCTCATTCTATTTAAAAATGTGGAAGGTTTTAGTAAGTACTAGCTCAGAAATGGCTTTCCATTTTATGAAGGAATGTTCGTTTCATAATTACTTTTATGTCAGTCCACAATTGAGCCAAAAACAATAGATTTTTGAATTTTTTAAGGAATTTGAATCAGAGAAGCAGTGTTATCATGGAAATATTGAAGATTTGAAGTTTGACTAACTGGAGTTCAAGTTGCCCTTCCGTCAGCAGAGGGAACCATGAATTAAATCGGGCTCCCTAAGATTTGGAAATAGCCCAAGTGTCCATCAGTAGATGAATGAATAAAAAAGCTGTGGGACATTTACACTATGGAATCCTATGCAGTTATAAAAAAGAGGGATCTCTACCCTTTGGGGCAGCATGGCTGTACCTGGAAAATATTATGCTAAGTAGAATAAACCAATCTGAGAAGGACAAATATTTCATTATCTCACTTATTTGTGGAATTTAATGAACAAAATGAAATGACCAAAAAAATAAGACCCAAAGCATGGAGGCATGAACAGACTGGCATACCTCGATGTGGGGGTGAGGGGACAAGGAGAGAGAAACCAAAGATCTTATATACTAACTAGATGCCCGATGCACAAAATTCGTGCAAGAGTAGGCCTTCCATCCCCCAGCAGCCCGCATCAGTTTCCCTTTGGCACCCGGGACCCGGGCTTCCCTTGCAGCCCTGGCTCCATCCAGAAGGTTGTTGGGAAGGATGTCTGGTCTAATTAGCATATTATGTTTTTATTATTATATATATGCATAGCCCATGGAAACAGGCAATAGGGTAGTGAAGACCTGTGGTGGGTGGGTAGATGCTTGGAGGAGGGGAGGAAGGGGGAAAATGGGAGATATCTGTAATATTATCAATAATAAAAAATATATTTAAAAATAATCTGGCTTCCAATTTCTCCCGCTGCAATACCACTGTAACAGTAGCTATGACATGAGGACAAAAATAAGGGAATGACATAAATCTCTTAGCACAGTGTTAGGGTAATGACTCAATTACATTATTTGCAGTTTTATCAATCAGTAATACTAGGTCAGGCCACTAAATCTTCTGTACTATAATGAAATAAAGAGATTTTGTGTAGAAACTATTTAAGGATTTTCTAAATGAGTGCTGTATTCTGATATGACTTTCAGAATGCTCAGTTGCAACACTTAAATAGCTAATTTGTTTCTCAGTTTCTTTAGCTTTATGTATTTAACTACTGAAGACATCTGAATATGTTTATTAATGCTTTATACAATAGTTAGCTATTCCCGATTATCACTCATACTCTCAGATAATTTGTCCTATCAGAAGCAATATCCAAACATCCAATGTGTCTACCATGTATAATACAATCTTAAAATAAGAGGACCTATCTAAATGATAATTGTTTTTATCACTCCAAAATTGGTCAAAAACCATTTTCTCCCACTTTGATTTTGGCAGTAACAAAATATAAAAGAGCTGACATTTAGTAAAGGATTTTATTTAAAGTAAAGCAACAAGCTTGCTGCTGAGAGCAAATTTTGTACATTTATAAAGTTTATACCACTATAATCTCAGGATAATATGGAAAAAAGCCATCAAATTCCACTCAATGTAGATATCCCCAAATTAAATGGTAATTTTATGTTTTAGAAATATTTAACTTAAGCGATTGGATTTCAAAATAGAATTAAAAATAAGGATACTTTTATTCAAATTTGCCTCAAATTTTGATTTTTTTAAAAACCCTTACCCAAGGATATGTTTTCATATATTTTAATTTTCACCTGAGGATATGTGTGTGTGTGTGTGTGTGTGTGTGTGTGTTTAATTTTGTTTGGGGGGGTGGGAGAAAGAGAGAGAGAGAGAGAGACAGAGATAGAGAGAGAGATGAGAGAGAAACATGGATCAGCTACCTCCATTACTCACCCTGACCAGGAATCAGCCTGCAACCTTGGTATGTGCCCTGACAGGGAATTGAACCCACAACCTTTTGGTGTATGCGACAATACTCCAACTTGGCCAGGGCATGATTTCTTTTTTTCAAAATTTATGGTTTATAGAGAGTTTGGGACAATCAAATAATTATTCAAAACAAAAACCCCACCAAATAATTTTTATAATCATCGGCCATGTTTTCCATCATACTCTATGAAAATGTATATTAACTTCCTAATTATTCTTCTTTACTCTTATTCAGAGTCTGAGTTTATTAAAAACACTAATTCTCTTTTCATAATTGATCATTTCTTATGAGGAATATAAAATGTACACACACAAATGCAACATACAAATCTGTAAGTAATCACTAAAATTGTCATTAAGTCCCTAAGGCCAACAGATGAAATGGAATGGTAAAGACAGCCCATCAGACAATGAGAAAGAAAGCTATATTGAATGAAGAGAGGGAAAAGATGGGATGGCCTGATGATGACATAAAGTTTCCTAGATAAATTCTTGAATCTTTCAAATTCCTAAAATTCCCAGGCAAAGTCAAGTTTATAAACTATATAAAAGAATTGAAAACTACCACACTAAATAAAGGTGCAGTCCATATATTTAAATTTGATTGCTTATATCTACATTTTAAATATGGATGCCATCTATCTACATATAAAATGTATATTATACATAGGACACTAAATTTATTGATTTTTTTCCATGTAAAATTCCATATCTATCTTAACTGGTGCAGGCCAGTGTTTGAGCATTTGATTTGTTTGCATGCAATATATAATTCAGTTACAAACTTGGCAAAAAGTACAATATTTATTTATTTTTTTATTTATCTATCTATCTATCTATCTATTTAGTTAGTTAGTTATTTTAATCCAATGAATGTTTAGCATGCCATATCACCACAGCCTTTGTCCTTATCACTGCTCAGCTAGACACACATCACAGCTTTGGATACTGTGGTAGATATAAGAATAAATGTATTGCTTATTTGGAATCTTTGAAAAGTTAAAACTCTAAAAACCACTATTATGTCTACATGACAAAATACATATATATTCACAGAAATAGATGTGTATGCATTTGAAGGTCTAATAACATCTAAGTTGATTGCATTAATAAAAATGTTTCTAGTAAGTTTCCTGTTATTGTCAAAACTGGAAAATTCGCCTTATCAAGAACATGATCTCCCCTAATATTGTCTCTATGTTATGTTACAGACACATTGCATGTCAGGAAAGATCCTTACTCATTCAATGGCCAAGTCATTGTTCTGTTCTTCCATAAAAGTGTTACAACAAAAACACGCAGATATACTGCTATACAGCATTCACTACAAAGGGGTTGGGTACAAGCAGCACTGCCCTTGAGAGAGAGGATGTGAGCATCAACACTTGAGGATCCACTTAAGCATTTGATCCAATGCACTTTCTACTTGATTTCACTGCTCGATATGTAGTGAAGAACTACACCTTTAAAATTTAAAGAAAACAGTCATTTAATTCACATAAAAATAACTCAAGCAATGAAAAATCCTAAGGGAGTGGGCAGTAAAAATCCATTAGGAGCCTAGAATATACAAAAATAATAATAATTAAAGAAATTCAGGCACCTTTTCTTGAAACGTAGTACTTCTCAAAATCAAAACCCAGAATAACTACCAATATATAGCAAAAATATCTTTAAAGGTGAAGTTTCATCCTAACCTTTCAAATATGTTTACTGTGAAGAAATATTAATGCTGAAAACATGGTTCCTAGCAAATATATATATGACAAGACAAAAATTTGAAAGTTATTCACTAGTTTTTTATGATGAGTGAAATACAATTTTTTTCTTTCCTTTTTTTCCCCACAATATTCTTATCTCAAGGGATAGGGATTGATTGCTTCATACAACTCATGGTGACAAAAAGATTTACAGTTTTTGATCCTAGCTTCTAGTATAGGCATCAGCATGGTGAGGTATTATTTGAAAGACTATGTGTATTTGAAGATGAATTGGTCCCGAGGAGGACGTCTGGTGAGCTCTCAGGCTCAAACTGCAAATTCACAATTTGTTCTGACATTCTGTTTCACTACTTTGGTCAGTCCTTCCAGTTCATACATTTAATAACAAGTTGATGGATTTTTTTAGATGAGGAGCTTCAAGATTTTATTGAGAAAAATATTATTTTGCAACCTACAGAAAAGTAAAATATGAAGAACAATACCCTATATAGAGAAAAAATCCTAAGACAAAAATCTATAAAGGACATGGCCAATAAATAATATATGAGTAAACCTATTGAGTTTAGTGTCCTTTCAAATACTAGTGTAGTTATATAAAAGGGCATAAATAGAAGTAATAATTGAACTCATAAATAAATTTATCTGTTTTTTTTAAATCTTCCTGCTATCACTGTGGTGAAATACTAGTACTACTATTTTCTATAATTATAAATGGCTAGTTCTGTGAAAAAAGTAACATTTCTGATGTAGAAGTTAGATTAGTTTGGTGTTAATACTCAAAGAGGTTTTTTTTTTCCTTTCTTGTATGATGTTGTTGTTGTTAATATAAATGGACTTTACTGTTTTAAACATCTCTATCCATGTCAAACTTCAATTATTGTTTAGATAACATTTATACACCTAATTCTATTAGATCTTACGAAATGGAAATAATATATTCATAGAATTATATTAAACAAATCTATATTTGAAAAATACTATCTAAGGTATTATACCACTATCAACTTCAACAAGAGTAATTACAGCATCAATTAAATAACAGTTGAACTAAAAATATAAATCCAAATTCCTTTTAAAGAGCACCAGCAAGCAAAGGTCATGCTGTGACTGCCGCTGTTCAGGGCCCACTGTTGTGAAAGCTGATTTAATACTGCTTGTCACCTGGGTCCCTGAGCCCTCTCAGCGTGGCCCTCTTCCTTCCAGGAGACATGATGACCCAGGGGATCCTGACACTTCCAGGTCTCTGTTGGCTGCCTGTGAAATAGCAGGAGCAAAATGGTCACTTGGAAAAGGCTAGAACTTAAACCTGATATTCACTAGTATTTGTCTGTTGTGATAGGTTTTTTTTTTCTTTGCATATTGAGCTTTCTCTCAATTGACAGACCTGCCATTCAACTTTCTTGAATACCTTTCTCATCAAAATAAATCTGGCTTTGATAGAAGGAAATGGTTCTGTAATTCTTCATCCATGTCTTCTGCTATATGTGTAGTTCATGTTTCTATTTGCTTTGGATTTTTTTTCTTCTGTCTATTTCTAGGCAGTGAATTTCTTCCTCAATTGATTTTCTCTGAAATTCCATTGTGTTCTTGATGTACTTTAGGCAGTATTTGAAGTTTTTGAGACTTAAGATACTTGCTATGTTTGGAGGCTTATTTATCCTCTAAGCTCTTCATTTATGTGATTTTTCTTCACATAATTTTTGGGTGTTTCTTTTTTAAAAAACAAAAACAAAAAACAGTTAAGAGCATCAATGAGTTCCTTCAAATGAAATCCTGACTATATACTAGGTTATATCCATTTTGTAACTTACTCTTTTTCTCTAATTACCAGTGGCCATCATGTGATCATCTCTAAAGACATCAGGCAAGCTTATGCCATTCATCATGGTTTCAGTCGAGGTTTTTACACTCCTCTCTTTACCTGTTCACTCATGTGTCTTGAGTTTTCAGGCATTTCTGTTCCTCCAGTACCTGCACTCTGTTTCCATCTTGCAGTTTCCTGAGCAGACAGTTGTAGATCTTCTTATGATGAGTATTTTTATTCGGATGCTCCATTACTTCCCTCTAAAGTTGTTCTACATCATTCAAGAAGCTTTCAAGATGTTTTTGTTTGTTTGTTTGTTTTTTTGTTTGTTTGTTTGGGGTTTTTTGTATTAGTCACCTGAGATTGGAAGGGTTTTGATGCACTTTTGAGTGAAGTTGTCTGTCCTTGAAGGCAAGTCATCATTAATCCATAAAGTGAAAATTAAAGGGCTCACATTTCTGTTCTTTTTTGAGAAAGTCTACAATGTCTTCAAGTGAAAACCTGTTTAGATGTTTATTAAGTGCTCCCAAACACAGCATTTGTAGCTTCAAAGTGCTGGACCCCACCACAAGCTACTTGAGGGCTTCATAGGCTTGAGTAAGTAGTCCAATCTCCTCGCTGATTTTTTGATACTTGAACATGAGCAGAAAATCTTTTGGGTGGCACTTTTCTCTCCCTAAAATATGTCAGTTCTTCAATATACAAACCACCATAACAATACATACCAGAGACCTAGGACTTGTTTGAAGCATCGAGACAGCACCAGCAGATCACTACACATCTGCTCCATTAAAAGCTAGGGAAATATTTTGTGGCAGTCAGCAGGCTCATACAGAAATGGATACATGTGCAGTGCAATTGGGGAAGTTGAAAATGCTGATTGCAGCCAAGACCAGCCTGGAGCTCTTGACATTCTAGGCCCTACCTGGACCTATAGCATACCTAAAAGATTAGAATTAAAGGGAACATGAAGAGCTTTACAGACAAGAAAAAGCTAAAGGAGTTCATCACCACCAAACCAGTATTACATGAAATGTTAAAGGCTTTTCTTTAAGAAAAAAAAGTTATTAAAAATATGAATAAAATGGCAATAAATACATATCTATCAACAACTGAATCTAAATAAATAAATAAATAAATAAATAAGCAGAACAGAAATAGACTCATAGGTACAGAGAATATTTTGTTAGTTGTCAGATGGGAAGGGAATGGGTGAAAAAAGTGAAAGGATTAAGAAGTACAAAGTAGTAGTTATAGACTACTCATGGGAATGCAAAGTACATCATAAGAAATATAGTCAATAATATTGTAATAACTATGTATGATGCTACATAGGTACTACATTTATTGGGGTGAAAAGTTAGTAAATTATATAATCATTAGGTTGTACACCTGAAATGAGTATATAATTACATGTCAACTGTAATTTTAAAAATTGTTTAAAGTAAAAAAATAAATTTTAAACAAACAAAAACAAACAAACAAACAAAAACCTAGAGGAATAGAGCAGTGTCATGCCATATCCCCTTTTCTGCCCATGGGCATGTCAGTACATAATTGTGGGGTTCACGTGTTTGGGTGAAGCTCTTTCCCTTGATTTAAAGTTTCTTTGTTCCACAGAGGAAACTTTTCTGACCCTTCCTCCAAAAATCATAGGGATCTCCCTTCTCTGAAGGCTCCCTCTCTCCTTTGTATTTGGTCAGTGCGGGCAGCAGAGGAAAGAACTGAAGTGTCTCCCTAAAGGTATTAACTAAGAGACCTGGATTCCAATTGTAAGATCTCAGGAGAAATCAGCTGGAACTGGCACATTCTAAAACTTTTATGGATTTTGTGGAGTCAAAATATCCCCATTCAATCCAAGTGTTTCTGAATGAAGATGATTCTCTGTGGTGACAGAGCAGCCTAGGATCCTTTGCTCATGTGGCCCTGCCATCTTCAGTATATGCCTACCAAGTTTTCCCCTGGGATGGTCTCTAATCTACCAAGTCATCTTCAGAACTACATCTTATCCTCCTAGCATCTCTCTGGTGGGCTGAGGCTCAGAGGCTTCTTGTTCATCACCTAGGACTCTGCCATGAGCTACTCAACCCCAGAACATTTACCAGTGGGAGAAATGAGATAATTGTTAGCTGAGGCCATTCTGGGGATCCTGAAGGACACTGCCCCTCTGCATTCCCAATGGATGTGGCAAATTGAGGTCCTATTTCGACAGTGGTGAGAAGAGGAGGTGGTCAAATATCATTGTTGCTTACAACTCAGCTTTTATTTCCAAAAGAAATCCCCATTTAAAAGTGTATAACCTGTTCTCAAAGTAAACAATTTCACCTTTGTGGAGGTGCAGGTTGGGAGAAAGACCCTAGAGAATCTTTTAGTCTTTAGTCTCTACCAGCCATGGGCAAACTATCCGGCCCGTTTGAAATGAATAAAACTAAAAAAAAAAAAAAAAAAGACCGTACCCTTTTATGTAATGATGTTTACTTTGAATTTATATTAGTTCACACAAACACTCCATCCATGCTTTTGTTCCGGCCCTCCGGTTCAGTTTAAGAACCCATTGTGGCCCTCGAGTCAAAAAGTTTGCCCAACCCTGCTCTAGACTCTTAGATTTTAGTGTCTAAATTTTAAGTTTTTAGACTCTAGTCTCTGATGAGTCTAGGAACACATGATAAGTACCTTAAACCTAAATAAGGAGCTCTGGCAAGAAAATTGTTGGGGAAAGAGATATAAAAGGAAACTTCTACAGGTTCCAGGGTGACCCTGGAACTTCAGATCACAACTTGCTGCCCCCATGCATCCCTTTGTGTCTCGTCACTGAATCCAGAAAGATCTCTGGGTATTTGTGGGTAGAGTTCATTTTTTTAGGTTTCTACTCTATTAGGAACAGAGCCAACAACATCAGTATTCTTGGCTTTGAAAATAGAGTTTTTCTGTGTGTTTATTTTTTAATTGTGACAAATATCCTATATAATAAAAATCTAATATGCAAATCAACTGAATGGCAGAATGGCTGGTTGCTATGATGTTCACTTACCACCAGGGGGAAGACACTCAACACAGGAGCTGCCCCCTGGTAGTCAGTGAACTCCCACAGGGGGAGCGCTGCTCAGCCAGAAGCCTAGCTCATGGCTGGCAAGCACAGCAGTGGAGGCAGGAGCCTCTACCGCCTCCACAGTAGCACTAAGGATGTACGACTGATGGCTTAGGCCCACTTCCTGAAGGCTTCTGGACTGTGAGAGGGTGCAGGCAGGGCTGAGGGACCTCCCCTCTAATGCACAAATTTTGTGCACTGGGCCTCTAGTACTAACATAAAATTTACCATTTAATTTAATTTTTGTTGTTAATCCTCATCCATGGATATATTTCCATTGATTTTGTTTTTAAGAGAAAGTAGAAGGGAGGGAGGGAGAAAGAGAAAGAGAGAGAAACATCAACATGAGAGAGACACATTGATTGGTTGCCTCCTGCATGCATCCAGACTGGGAACCAGGGAGTTTGAACATGCAGCCCTTGACTGGCAATCAAATTCATGACCCTTATGTGCACAGATGGATGCTCTAGCCACTGAGAACCCCAGATGGGGCAATATTTACCAGTTTAACTATTTTTAAGAGTGCAGTTATAGTATTATATACATTCACATTGTGCAGTTATCACCACTATCCACCTCAGGAAAATTTGAATTCCAAATAAAAACTCCCACCTATTAATTAAATAGTAAACCCCACCTCCTCTTCCAACCAGTCCTAGTAACCTCCATCTACTTTAGTCTCTATGAATTTGTTTAGTCTAGGTACCACTTATATGTGCAATCATATAATACTTGTAATTTTCATATGGTTTATTTCACTTAGCATAATGTTTTTAAGGTTCATCTATGTTGTAGTACGTGTCAGAATTTCCTTCCTTTTTAAGTTTGAATCATATTTCATTGCAGGTATATATCACATTTTGTTTATCCATTCATTAGATGATATATATTTGGGTTGCTCCCATCTTTCAGCTTCTCTGAGTAATATTGCCATAAGTATTTGTATGCAAGTATCTGTTTGAGTCTCCACTTTTAACTTTTCTGGGTCTATATCTAGAAGTAGAATTGCTGATTTATATGGTAATTCTATATTTAGCTTTCTGAAGAATTTCCCAACTGTTTTCCACAGCAATACAGAGAATTTCCATTGTTCCGTATTTCTATCAAAAACTTAGTATTTTTCATTTTTTAAATTTTTATTGGGATGACATTGATTAATAAAATTATACAGGTTTCAAGTGTACAATGCTATAATACATTATCTGTATATTGTATCAAGTGTTCACCACCTAATTTCATGTCTCCTTCCATCACCATTTATGCCCCTTTTACCCTCTTTCACCTCCCTCAACCACCACTTTTCCTCTTGCTATCACCATACTGTTGTTTGTGTGTTTTCTTTCTTTTGTTTTAATTTGTCTTTTGGTTTGCTTAATCCCTTCACCTTTTTCACCTGCCCCCCGCCAAAACCACTCCCTTCTGAAGGATGTCAGTCTGTTCTCTATATGAGTCTGCTCCTATTTTGTTTGTTAAATTATTTTGTTCATTGGATTTCACTTATAAGTGAAATCATATTGTATTTGTCTTTCTCTGGCTGTCTTATTTCACTTAGCATAATATTCCCCAGGTCCATCTACGCTTATGCAAATTATAAGATTCCCATCTTTTCTAAGGCCAAGTAGTATTCCATTGTGTAAATGTACTACAGCTTTTTCATGCATTCATCTACTGATGGACACTTGGGCTGCTTTCAAATATTGGCTATTGTAAATAATGCTGCAATTAACATAGGGGGCATATAATTTTTAGAACTAGAGTATTGTGTTTGTTTTAGATATATTCCCAAAAATGGAATTGCTGGGTAATAAAGTCGTTCCATTTTTTTGACCTATCTCCATACTGTCTTCCACAGTGGCTGTACCAATCTGCATTCCCACCAACAGTGCACAAGCATTCCCATTTCTCCACATCCTCATGAACACTTGTTGTTTGTTGACTTATTGATGATAGCCATCTGGTCTGACAGGCCTGAGGTAATATCTCATTGTGTTTTGAATTGAATGTCTTTGATGCTTAGTGACATTGAGCATCTTTCCCTATGTCTATTGGCCATCTGTATGTACTTTTTGGAGAAGTGTCTATTCAGTCTATTCAGTAAATGGTAGTGGGAAAATTGGACAGACACATGCAAAAAAAAGGAAGAAAGAAAGAAAGAAAGAAAGAAAGAAAGAAAGAAAGAAAGAAAGAAAGAAAGAAAGAAAGAAAGAGAAAGAAACTAGACTACCTTCTTACACCATACACAGGAATAAACTCAAAATGGATTAAAGACTTAAATGTAAGTCCAAAACCATAAATATCCTGGAAGATAACATAGGCAGTAAAATCTCAGGTATTTCTAGTAGCAGTATTTTTTTCTGATGTATCTCCTCAGGCAAGAGAAACAAAAGAAAAAAATAAACAAATGGGACTACATCAAACTACAAAAGTTTTGCACAGTAACGGAAAACATTAACAACACGAAAAGACAACCCACTGAATTGGAGAATATATTAGCCAGTGATACATCTGATAAGGTGTTAATATCTAAAATTTATAAATAATGTATACAAATCAAGGCCAAAAGAACAATCCCATTAAAAAATGATCAAAGGCTGTAACCGGTTTGGCTCAGTGGATAGAGCGTCAGCCTGTGGACTAAAAGGTCCCGGGTTTGATTCCGGTCAAGGGCATGTACCTTGGTTGCAGGCACAACCTGGTGGGGTGTGTGGAGGAGGCAGCTGATCGATGTTTCTAACTCTCTATCCCTCTTCCTTCCTCTCTGTAAAAAATCAATAAAATATATTTTTTTAAAAATGATCAAAGGATCTGTGTTTGTTTGTTATAATAGCCATCCTCAGTGCATGTGTAGTGATACCTCATTTTGGTTTTGATTTATATTTCCCTAATGGCTTGTGATGTTGATCATAATCCCATGTGCTTATTAGTTATTTGTAGATCTTCTTTCTAGATATATCTATTCAAATCCTTTGCTTATTTTTTAATTGGATATTTATTTTCTGTTGTTGAGTTTCAGCAGCTCTTTCTGTATTCTCAATATGCAACCCCTTTCAGAAATATGCATTCTCAATATTGATTTTATGAGTTATCTTTTCATTCTCTTGATAATATCTTTCAGGTTATTTTATAATTTTAATGAATTTACATTTGTTTTGTTATTGTCAGTTCTTTGCTGTCATATCCAAGAAATTATATCCAAATCCAATATCATGAAAATTTTCCATATTTTTTCTTCTGAAAGTTTTATAGTGTTAGCTCTATATTTAGGTATTTAATCAATCAATTAATTAATTAATTATATTTTAACTAATTTTTAATTGATTTTAGAGAGAGAAGGGAGAGGAACAGAGAGCTAGAAACATCTATGAGAGAGAAACATCAATTGGCTGCCTCTTGTATACCCTCTCCTGGGGATCAAGCTCACAACCCAGTCATGTCCCATGACTGGGAACCTAACCAGTGACCTCTTGGTTCATGGGTCAATGCTCAATCACTGATCCACACAGGACAGGCTAATTTATTTTAAATAATTTTTGTTTAATGTGTTATGTAATGGTCTAGCTTCCTTCTATTGCATGTTGGTATAGAGTTTCCAAGCACCATTTGTTAAAAAGATTGTTCTTTACCATTATTTTACTTTAAATAATAAACATAAAAAAGTATATTTATGAATTTAAAAATAATAATAAAATTGCATATATTTATAAATGATATAACAGAATTTCAGTTATTACAGGATTATTACAAATTTATACATTACAGAATCTATTGCTGCAGTTAATTCAAGTTGTTAGTGTGAAAATATATTCACTTAAGTAATTTTATTTGCCAATCTCTATATATATAAAAAGCTAATATGCTAAGTGTACATCCCACCAGTAGCTATGACACGCACTAACCACCAGATGTCAGACGCTCAAAGCAGGAGCTGCAGAGCTGCAATTCTCTGGTGACACACCCAAAAACCAGAGAGGAGGGAGCCAAATTCCTCACAGATCCACACAATTCCACCTTCAGCCATGGGTTATGTTGTTGCTGGGGCACTGTTGAACACAAATCTGGTTTACTGCACACTTGCATTTGCGCTCCACACCCTGCATGACAGCAACTTTGCAGAGTGCCCGCTCCCACTCTGGAACCCCTTGGGGATGTCGGAGAGCCGGTTTTGGCCAATCCCTGCAGGCCAGGCTGAGGGACCCTACCTGCCGGAGGGACTCTGCTCACTGTGCAGATGCCCTTTGAGCCACAGCGCCACCCCAGGTGTGGCCGGCGGGGAGGGACCACGGCGGGTTGGCTCCAGGGCATGTCTGGCCCAGCTCACCCAGTCCTGCCCCCCTGGCCACCTTCTAATTAATTTCCTTTCAATGTGCAGGAATCCATGCACCAGGTCACTAGTAAAATAATAATCATTACCAGTCCCCTGAGAAATATTAGAACTAAATTATAAAGTTACTGACCACTTAATCAAAGAAAAGGGGTCTAAGTTGTCACTCCTGCTATTATAGTACATGCAAAGGTGGTGAGGCATAAAGAGATTTCAATATTATTAATAACATATATAATTTGCCAAGAAAAAAATAAATCAATCTCCTACATTTGCTTATTAAACAGCCAAACATTAAATACTTCTAATCACATAAAAATAATGGTTACATACTCAATATGGTTAAAAAAATATTTGAACATTTCGACTATTGAGTACAGAATAAATATTGAAAGCATAATAGCATATTTATTTTATAAATTAATTACTATTTTATCACTATTTTTAAAATTCTAAGTTAATATCAAGCCTATATTTATTCTCCATGGCAAACAAGCATTTGAAGCATGAGTGTAATTTTTTAAAAATTGCAAAGGAGCCTGGTTGGCATGGCTTAGTGGTTTAGCATCGACCTCTGAACCAGGAACTCATGGTTCAATTCCCCATCAAAGCACATGCCCAGGTTGCAGGCTTGATCCCCAGTGGCGGGTGCCGTAGGCGTCAGATCAATGATTCTCTCTCATCATTGATGTTTCTGTCTCTCTCTCTCTCTCCCTCTCCTTTTCTAAAAAAAAAAAAAAAAAAAAAAAAAAGAAAGTTGTATAGGATGTTTAATCATAAAAAATGTTAGAAATTTTTCTAAAAAATTTCAAGAATTACCTTCCATCACCAATGTATAGCTGTGTAATTGTAACTCTTAAATTATATAAAGTATAAATGATGTAGACTCATGCTGATTCATTATTATCTCATGAGAATGTTAGTTGCAATGCGATTTTTGTACACCATATATTAAATACTGATCTCATTATCAAGCTGGCTATAATGAACAGCATATATATTTTCCTATATTTTTACTCTTTTGTAAAAAATTCACAAACTTTCAGATAGTCATAAAATTCCATGTGAAACAAAGTTGAACCTCACATATACTCTATTTTATCTTCATTTATACTTATTAAATGATGGTTGGAGATTTATTAATTTTAAGTTATAATAACTTTTTAAATTTTGGTTAAATCTGCATTATTAAACAAAAGGAAAAAACTCATGGACATGAACAAGAGTATGGTGATTGTGGGGATGGAAGTTGGGGGGCAGTGGAGAACGGAATAGGGGGCATAAATGGTGATGGACCGAGATGACTTGGGGTGGTGGACACACAATACAGTGTAGAGACGTTATGCTGTAGAATTATGCACCTGAAACCTATATAATTTTGATAACCAGTGTCACCACAATAAATTCAATAAACAAAAAATATCTATATTGAAATCAATCTATTTTTTGGTAATTACACATAAGATTTAATTATTTTAACACTAGAATAAAGTAATTAATTTCTCATGCTTTCTGAATCCATTCATATATTCCTTATTATGCATTCTGTTTTATTTGGGTATTTCTGTTTCCCAGCAAGAAGATAACACTATGAAAAAATAATGACAATCTGATTTTCCCCCAGAATTTTGTAAGCATCATGCATTGAATGTTAAGATCTCTCAAGAACAAAATATGAGAAAGTGGTTTTGTGAAGATCAGTACATATAAACTCATAACCGGAGAATGTATCTTTGTCTTTGCATAAAAGTCATCTTCTTATAATTCTACATGTTAGATGAAGAAACAGGATAAAAAATAAAAAAAAGAAGAACTTAGCAATAATAATTATCTACGTACCCTGTTTTCAAAACTCTGATCTTCTCTTCAACACAGTAAATAGCTTATAAATAATGATTTCCTAAACATACATATAATAATAAATGAAGTCTCAGGAACAGATTACACATGTGGACTGGCTTTATAATAAACCATGGTTCCATAAGTAAAACCAGTCTAGTTAACTTTACTAGTATTCATATCATTTAAGTATAAGTGTCAAGACTGAAAGAAGCCCTAACCGGTTTGGTTCAGTGGATAGTGCGTCGGCCTGCGGACTGAAGGGTCCCAGGTTCGATTCCGGTCAAGGGCATGTACCCTGGTTGCAGGCACATCCCCAGTAGGGGGTGTGCAGGAGGCAGCTGATTGATGTTTCTCTCTCATGGATGTTTCTAACTTTCTGTCTCTCTCCCTTCCTCTCTGTAAAAAATCAATAAAATATATCTTAAAAAAAAAAGACTGAAAGAAAAAAAAAAGAAGTAAACTAAATGTTTTTAAATTAGGGAAAATTTGAGGAGCTTCTTAAATTTACTTAGCTTAAAGAGAAAGATTTGAAAATATAATGTTCTAGCAATTAGTATGGAAAAGTCTCACCATTTAAAAAATCTATACATATAAAGAGGTAATATGCTAATTGCCATTACAGAGTCCCCATAAGGACCAATTGCATATTGATGCGCACACCAGGGGGCGGGTGGCTGGAGCCAAGATCCCAAGGGTCTAAGGAGAGCGCCTGACAGGAGCCCAGACTGCAAAGAAGGAAGAGGAAGCGGCCACCGGGAGTTCCTCAAATCCCCCTTCACAGACACCTTACCCCAGCCCCCTCACCCCCAGGGGGACCGTCGGACACCCTACCCCAACCCCTGCACCCTTGGGGGGACGGGGAGGCTGACTGGATGGGGAGAAGACCCAGCCTCAGGGGTAGCTGCAGCCCGTACCTCCGACTCCCGATCTCTTCCTCCTCCACCCCTGCCAGGTCAGCAACCGCCCATCAGCGTCCCTGAGGCACCCTAGGCCCATGCCTGCCACTGCGGAGCCCCCTCTGCTGGGTGCGGGCATGCCTTTCCTCCCTACAACTCCAGATCCAGGTGAAGGCAGGCCTGAGCGGCCCCCCAGAGTCAGACCCTCCCCTCCCCTCCCAACAGCAGCAGCATGGTCTGCACAGCGGAAGCCCGCTGAACCTCACTGGGGGTGCAGCTAAACCCACCCTCCTAGCCCGCCTGACTCCGCCCTGTCCCGGCCCCCATCCAACTCCAGGAGATCTAAGCCCGTACATCTGCTGTAAACAGCCACATACAATTTAAAGAATGGTGCCAAGCAGGAAGGTTTGATAGTTGCTCCCCCTTCGTCCTCGCTGCACCCCTAGCGCCCTCCTAACTCCCTGCCCCCCAGGAGCACTTCCAGGGACGACCACTGCTACAGGGCTGCTGGCCAGACCCCACCCCTCCGAGGCCTGCGGAACCCTCTGCAAAGCTTCCATAGCTACAGTCCCAGGAAACAATCATGCCCTCCTCCCCTAATCAGCACCTGCTACCTGTGAGGGTACCTGTGGGCTTAAAAATAACAATCCCTTCCCGTTTAGACATCACTTACTTGATGAGACATTTCTAGGTTTATTAGCTCAGAACCTCTTCATGACAACCCAGTGAGGTAGGAGGAGAAGAGATTACAATTCCCATGGTATATGCGTATGTATTCAGAAATGAAGCTCAGATAGGAAAAGTATCAAGCCCAGTGGTTCCCAAGGTGCAGCATATGCCCCAGCGGGGGGGGGGGGGATTTGATTTTAAGTGGGAGCAATTCGAGAATGAGTTAACAGTGAAATTTTTGCATTTCTTATGGTTCTAGGGGGCCTCATCTACATAGTATCTTACATAATAAAAGGCTAATATGCAAATTATCAAATGGTGGAATGACTGGTCACTATGATGCACACTGACCACCAGGGGGCAGACACTCAAAGCAGGAGCTCTCCCGTGGTGGTCAGTGGGCTCCCACAGGGTGAGTGCCGCTCAGCCAGAAGCCAGGCTCATGGCTGGTGAGCACAGCGGCAGTGG
This sequence comes from Myotis daubentonii, assembly GCF_963259705.1. Classification (NCBI taxonomy): domain Eukaryota; kingdom Metazoa; phylum Chordata; class Mammalia; order Chiroptera; family Vespertilionidae; genus Myotis; species Myotis daubentonii. The sequence goes on from NC_081842.1 coordinate 91,221,055, forward strand.
TGGGAGCCTCTCCCGCTTCCGTGGCAATGCTAAGGATGTCCGACTGATGGCTTAGGCCAGCCGTGGGCAAACTACGGCCCGCGGGCCGGATCTGGCCCATTTGAAATGAATAAAACTAAAAAAAAAAAAAGACCGCACCCTTTTATGTAATGATGTTTACTTTGAATTTATATTAGTTCACACAACCACTCCATCCATGCTTTCGTTCCGGCCCTCCGGTCCAGTTTAAGAACCCACTGTGGCCCTCGAGTCAAAAAGTTTGCCCACCCCTGGCTTAGGCCCACTAAGCCATCAGTCGTACATCCCCCTAGATTGCTAGAGGGCGCAGGCCAGGCTGAGGGACCCTCCCAAATGCACGGATTTTGTACACCGGGCCTCTAATATTTTAATAAAGATTTAAGTAACAAAAGGGATTACAACTTATATTGAATCTTCTAAAATTAATATCAGAAGACTCCATTAACAGAACACTTAAAAGGCAAGTTCAATTGATATGCATAGATGCATAGCCCATAGACACAGACAAAAGTGCAGTGAAGACCTGGGGGAGTGGGAGCAGGGTGGAGGGGGTCAATGGGGGGGAAAACGGTGATACCATTGATACTTTCAACATTAAACAAAGGAAAGACAAGTTCAATATAATCTGTTCTATATCAGTTAATCTATTCCTAGTATGTAAATTCTTCTATGTGTTTCCATAGCACGTCCTTAAAATATTTCTCCTTAAGCTGGTATATAACTTCTAGCATTTCTGAGCTTCTAGTTTTATGCAAGTGCATGGCCCTTAGAAAATGTTGAGCCCTTTCTTAGGGCTTCAGCTATAATTTCTGTATAGATGACTACCAAGTATCCATCCTCTGTGTTCAACACAGTTCTGTGATTCAGAAGAACCTTCTCCCATCAATTACATGCATTTTGGAAATTTTGATTGCTTGTATCACCATCACTTCAATATTAATATATCTAAGTCAAAATCGATATCATTTTTTAAATTATTTCTCCCTTTGTGCCAGTGTGTGTACTGTCAAATTTACATTCCAGTCTATATACCAAAAACTCAGGACCTAGGAGTTACTTTCTGTCATCCACTTATCTTCCTATATACATCTCGTAAGTCACTGTTTTTTGCTAATTTGGAGTTTTGTTGTCCTTTTATAGTCTAACCTACCACTACCATTTTTGTCTAGGACTCTTTTTACCTAATATCTGGACTACTACAATTATTTTCCACAGGTCATCTTACATCCAGTTTTTTCTGTACTTTAAAAAGTTTTGCATCCCTGAAAGTTTTCATGAAATTCTGTCTTACAAGTTGATCAAAACCTTATTTGATCCAAATGTACTAAATGGAACATGGAATCATTGTCCAGATAGTTCTCAGTAAGTTCTAAGCCTAAGCCAAAATTATAAATTATAAATCATAAATGATGATCCTATATAATAAAAGGCTAATATGCAAATTGTCCCTTGGGAGTTCAATCACTCAATATGACATGCACTGACAGGTGGCTGAGAGGAACATGGCAGGTGACCAGCACTGAGGGAGCAAGGGAAGGAGGAGGCGGGAGGCCAGGAGAGGGGGAACCTGATTGGCCCTGATCACGAGCCAGGCCTAGGGACCCTACCCACGCACACATTTCATGCACTGGGCTTCTAGTAGCTGTAAGTGTGAGAGTCAATGTGTCAACTTTGTTTTAATACCACCTGAGAAAATACACCAATGTCATAAAAAATATGTCAATTTTTTTCAAACCGCAGGGGAAAGGACATTAGAATTTTCATTGGTTCAGTTCTCATAGTTGTTCTAGTTTAAGTACCTTCATTAAAATAAACCTTGTCTATAGAAGGCAACTTACTGTAAAAATCTTTTTTAATAACTTATTAGTTATCATGGTATGCACAGGGAAAACAAATCAAAACTCTTGATGCCTTTCAAAAAGGGACCAGATGGACAAATATGCTTTTCCTAACTGTTTTTAATGGGGGAGGTGGGGTGGATGTCAAATTTGATTTGATTGATGGTTCTCTGATTTCCACCATAATTGTTCAGAATTTCCTGGCTATGGTAGGGCTGAACTAGCTAAAACATCAATCATTCCGGTGAATACTGTTTCCATAGTCAGAAACAGCATATAATAGGTTTGTATATCTGATACATTGCATAGCTTCCTTTGTTTTTCTGAAAATAAAAAGATTAAAGTGGGGAGTACTGTCATCTCAAAAAAAATCATATACATAATAAATCATATGCATGATAAAATACATAATAAAGGACATATGTAGTCCATTCCTAAAACATGATTTTTTAAAACTTTAAAAGCACATTTTTGAAAGCTTCAAATGTTGGGCAAAAACCCAATAATTTTCTTTGTGTCTTCGAGGAAATAATTTATTCTCAGAGCAGCTTCTCTCTTGGAAAAATACTTCTTCTCTCCAGATTTTTTCTTATCTACAAGGTGATCGAACTCAAAACTATTAATAATTTCTTCAGGAACCAAAAGTGGGACTCAAAGGATCTTACAATATTTGAGCAAAGTGGTTATGGTTAGGCTCCAGCAGCCCTGGTGCTATATCTAAGCTTCCATCTTTAGATTTCTTTGTCTATAAAGCATATACACAAAGTAAAATGAATAATTTTGAGAGGAATAATGACAAATTTTTTAATTATTTGGAAAATACTTATACTATTATATTCTTTAAATTAAGGGTAACATTGTATAATTCAAAATATAAAATTTATTTTTCTATATTTTATAAATGAAAATTACAAAAAATATAGACATAATTAATATAATTTTTCATTTTTAGAATTCTGCCTCCAAAGTTTATAAATGTTTTAGTGTTTTAACCACTCATTTATTTATTTTCCAGTATCTGAAAATAACAACAAAAACCCACAAAATCTGAACCAATGCATATTTGCCACTTGAAAACAGAATCAGTGCCAACATCTTCTGAATAAAAAGCATATAACTATCTTTAGTAGTAAGAGGATTACCCTGGCCAGTTTGACTCGGTTATTTGAGAATTGTCCTATGCACTAAAAGGTCGCCAATTACCATATTTTTCAGTGTATAAGACACTATTTTTTCTTTTCTAAAATCAGACTGAAAATCGAGTAGTGTTTTATACACGGAAGTGAGCAGAGGAGGGAGCCCTGCAGTGCATAGCTGCCCATACCTTGTCAAACAGGCTTCCTCCAATCACGAGCTTTATTGTTACTGACGTCAGCTGATGCTGTAATTGGAGATGGAGGTGGAGAGTGTGCAGATGCAACAGGTACCGGAGCATTCTAACCCCATAAAGATGTCAAAAAATAAAAAAAGCAAATACGGGTAAGTGATTGTCTTACTCCAAAAAATTCAAACTGAATGTAATCAGCTATGCAAAAGAGCATGGAGATTGAGCTACAGAGAGACAATTTGGACCTCCTCCCACTTAGTGTATGATCAGACAGTGGAGAAAACAGGAAGAACAACTCTTTAAGATGCCAAAAGCAAGGCCTTAAGAGGAAAACCAGCAAAATGTTAAAAATATTGATTTATTAAATTTTGGTTGAAATATTGGAGGGATATCTTATACATGGTGTTGTCTTATACAGGAAAAAATTCGGTAGATTCTCTGTCAGGGCAGTTTTCAGCCTTGATCCCCAGTAGGGGGCCTACAGGAGGCAGCCACTTGATGTTTCTCTCTCACATGGATGGTTCTCTCTCTCTCTCTCTCTTTCTAAAAAAAAAAAAAAAAAAAAAAAATAGTTTAAAAAGGTTAGTGATAAGATTACAGAGGATAGTAAGATAAGAAAAGTAGATAATTTAAATTGAATTAAAGAGATTATTATTACATTTTAATTTTATTTATGCTAAATAGTGTTTGTTGTTTTTTCTACATTATATATTTTTTTAAAAAATGAGAGAGATAGAGTGTAGGGAAAGGGGGTTAATTGGGGGAAAAACAAATAAAGAAGACATCTGTAATACTTCAGCAATATAGATAAATTAAAAAAGAGATATCATTGACATATAACTATATACAATAGTTTCAGGTGTAAAACATAATAATTCAATGTTTTTATATATTGAAAAATGATCACCACTGTTAAAACAAAATACAAAATGGAGACCAGATTAGCAGAAAAAAAATCCAAGAAAAAAAAATTTAAGCAGTATAAACAAAAATATATCTAGTTTATTTCATGAATTTAATGAAACTTAACTTAGGTTATTTTGTTGTAATTGCTTCTGAAAAATATAGAATAAACATGTCATCTCCTTTGAAATAGTATGATATAATTACTTTTATCCAATCACTTGTCATTGGGAAACCCTGCTGTAATAACCAATCCTTGTAAAGGGTAAACAACTTCTTATTTTTGTTTTATAAGCCATCCTGCAATTCTGTCCCTGAGGTTTATATTAATCTTCGAAAATGGAAGATCTCATTTTGAGAACTATCTATACTAATAAAAGGGCAATATTCTAATTAGGCCAGGGGACCTTCTGGGAGACCTTCTGGACAAAGCCATGGTGGCGGGGCCGAGGCAGAGGCAGGTTAGGGGCGATCAGGCTGGTGGGGGGGCAGGGCAGTTGGGGCGAGCAGGCTGGTGGGGGGGGCAGTTGGAGGTGATCAGGCCAGCAGGGGGAACAGTTGGGGGCAAGCAGGCCAGCAAGGGTGGACAGTTGGGGGCGATCAGGCTGGCAGAGGTGGGGCAGTTAGGGGTGATCGGGCCAGCAGGCAGGTGAGTGGTTAGGAGCTAGTGGTCCTGGATTGTGAGAGGGATGTCCGACTGCCAGTTTAGGCCTGATCCTTGAGAGGTTGGGCCTAAACTAGTAATTGGGCATTGCTTGAGGGGTCCCAGATAAGAGAGGGTGTAATCCAGGCTGAGGGCCACCACCCCTGCACAAATTTTGTGCACCGGGCCACTAGTTCTTATATATATGCACAATAAACTTACTAAATACTATTTATGGATTTGATGGCTTTTACTTGCTACTAGGGGCCCAGTGCATAAATTCATGCACCTTAAAAAGAAGTGTGGGCCATGAGGCTGCAGTGGGCACAGGGGCAGGTTTTGCCCATCCTCTGCACCACCAACACCCGGCTCCTCCCACCACGGCCCCCAGGCCCCTGTCTTCCCGCAACCCCTCTCCCACCACCACAGCTCCAACATGCTGATGGCACTGGCCTCACTTGCACCTGTTGATGTTGTGGAGCGATTGGGGCCAGCATGGCAGTGGGTGAGAGTGGGGCTGGTGCTGGCAGCAGATGCGAGTGCCAGGCTGGACCACGGCATGTGAGAGCAAAGAATTTTCAGTAACCACCAGAGGCTTGCCCCAATGACAGCGACCAGTGCCCCACCTTGTTCTGGTGCCCCAGCTCACCAGCTCCACCATCCCACTCTGGCCAATGTCCACCATGTTCCACACGCAATCCCTGGTGGTCAGCACATGTCATAGCAAACAGTTGTTTGGTTTTTTGGTTGTTCCTTTATTTGGTTTATTTGCATATTAGGGTTTTATACATATTGATATTTGTATTTTGGACTCGACAATGAAACTAGTTAACATTATCTCCTTTAAGAAAAAATGTGTAGCAAGCATGCCTTGTAAAGTAGAAGAGCTAATTATAATTCATTTACCTCATTAATGACTTCTAGGGGAAAATCATTTTTCAGATACATACACTAAATATAGTATAGTGGGTCTGGTTTGTTGCCTATCCAGCTTTCACTCCCTCTTGGCTACTTTCTACAAAACCTTAATTTGTGTATCCTTCCCCAAATATTCCATGAGGATCACTCCATCCTAGCTTCCAGAGCTTGCCCTGATTAAACTAAAAATATCACAGTAATCCTATTGGAGGAGATAGCTTTAGGAATCCCAACTTTAGCTAGTAGGTAAAGCATACCCATTAAACTGTTATTCTTTGTGGGGTGAGGGTAGATTTAGAGACAAACAGAAATCTACTGAAAGGAATGATTTCATTTTCACTTTGGGAAAAGAGGCCCCCTCTAGTTCATACTGAGCGCAACTAAGAAAATATGTCCCAGGCTTCATACTGCATGTTTTCTGGCAAACCTGTAGATTTTCAGAATAAAAGTCTGTACTCAATGCATTTTAAATCCTTCCTCTCCCCATCAGTAGGTGCCGGGGTCCAGCCCCAGCAGGTCCAGGGGTTCCCAAAGGTGTAGACGGAGTCGGCGAAGAAGGAAGGACACGGAGACAGCGTTCAGTTGATCAGCAGCCTAGCCAGGATCTCCAGCCAAGTTCTGGTCTGGATCTCCAGAGAGGTTCTGCTTAGGATCTCCAGAGAGGTTCCGGTGTCCATGTTCTCTTGCTAGGTTCTCCAGCCAGGTTCAGTCACCAGGTTCTAGTCAGGCTCTCTTGCCAACCTCTGCAGTCAGGTTCAGTCCAGGATCCCTTGCTATGTTCTCTCCAGCGAAGCTCCTCCATCTCCAGGTTCCGTGTAGGTTCTGTCTTCTGAATTCTCTTCTAAGCTCTGAGTGTTTCTGTCTTGTTACAACTGTATTTATACCAGTTGATTCAATCCTATCAATCTCTATTACAAAGGTTAGGGCGTTTCTTATCTCCATTCCAGGGAGAAAAGATTATGTAGTTTAAGCATGATTGTTCGTAGTTAAAGGGATTAATTACCCGCCTGGCACTTAGTTGAGGGGTTTTATTCCCTCCCTAACTTCAGGGGAAAATCCCTACCTGGGGATTCAACCTTTCTCGGAGAGGTGACTTTGGTTAAAACACAGCGCCAAGAAGGTGAGCAAACATATTAAGAACCGTATGCCATATATGCCAGGTCCCTTGAAACAGCAAGGAAAGGTTCTCCAGCCAGGTTCTGTCCAGGCTCTCCAGTCAGGTTCAGTGTCCAGGTTCCAGTCAGGTTCTCCTGCCAATCTCTGTAGTCAGGTTCAGTCCAGGATCCCTTGCCATGTTCTCCCGCTAGGCTCTGTCTCTAGGCTCCGAGGCCAGTCCCTCTCCAGGATCCTCCGGCATACTCTCGCCAGCGAAGTTCTTCTGTCTCTAGAGAACGTTCTGTGTAGGTTCTGTGCCTAGGCTCTGTCTCTCTTGGTCCTGTCTTCCAAGCCCTGTGTCCTTAGTTCTGTGTTCTGAGTTCTGTTTCTCTGTCTGGTTACATCTGTATTTATACCAGTTGATTCAATCCTATCAATCTCTATTACAAAGGTTAGGGCGTTTCTTATCTCCATTCCAGGGAGAAAAGATTATGTAGTTTAAGCATGATTGTTCGTAGTTAAAGGGATTAATTACCCGCCTGGCACTTAGTTGAGGGGTTTTATTCCCTCCCTAACTTCAGGGGAAAATCCCTACCTGGGGATTCAACCTTTCTCGGAGAGGTGACTTTGGTTAAAACACAGCGCCAAGAAGGTGAGCAAACATATTAAGAACCGTATGCCATATATGCCAGGTCCCTTGAAACAGCAAGGATGGACCGGCTCCCGGCAAGTAGGTCTTTTAGTTTTTAACAGTACTCTTTAATATGCAAAAAAAGTGTTCTAGATGCTCTGAATTCATAATCCCTTTGATCATTGCAACCCTGGGGACTTGCAATCTCTAGTTGGCAGATTTAAAAAATCAAAACAAACAAACAAACAAATAATAAAGCATTAAACTTCTAAGTACCCTGCCAGTAACACATTGCTGCTGGCCAAAGCACAACCAAAATTTGAAACCATGTTATCTTATTGTTGGAATGATAACTTCACAGGAACAGGATGAACCAAGAATCTGGGTCAGTGAAGGAATGGGCACTCAGAGTCCCACCCTCCTGCCTTGATTTCATATTCCATAACTTGCTTAGGTTAATACTATTATAGTTAGCTAGTTATTAATAACGAGAGGCCCAGTGCATGAAAAGTCATGCACTCGGGGGTCCCTCAGCCTGGCTTGGGAGACCTCGGGGGATGTCACGCTGATGGCTTAGGCTCGCTCCCCCTGGGGAGTGGACCTAAGCCACAGTTGGACATCCTTAGCTCCCGCCACCACCGCTGCACTCACAGCCTTCAGCTCTGCTTGTGGCTAAGCGGACCTCCCTGTGGGAGTGCATTGACCACCGGGGGGGGGGGGGGGAGGGGGGCAGCTCCTGCATTGAGCATCTTCCCCCTAGTGGTCAGTGTGTGTTATAGCGACTAGACATTCCTGGTTATTCCACCATTAGGGTCAATTTGCATATTACCCTTATATTATACTAGAGGCCCGGTGCACAAAAATTTGTGCACTCGGGTGGGTCCCTCAGCCCACCCTCTGCCCTCTCGCAATCTGGGGCCCCTTGGGGGCCCCTTCCCCTGGCTGCTGGCACCAGTTTTCCTCCGGTGCCCGGAACCCAGGCCTTCACTCTTCGCTGGGAGGGGCCCACACGGTTTGGTAAATAACCCTGTAGGAATCTACTTTCTGAAACATGCTGGTTGTTAAGGGCTGATTTGGGTAATCAACAAAATGTATGTTAAAATCCTAATCCCCAGAACCTCAGAATGTACCTGTATATGGAGATAAGATCTTTAAAGAGGGGATTACATTAAATTGTGGCAGTTCCAGTGGGACCCTTAGCCCATCTCACTGAAGTCCTTATAAGAAGAGGAATGTTGGGGTCCAGCCCCAGCGGGTCCAGGGGTTCCCAAAGAAGGAATGACACAGAGGCAGCATTCAGGTTATCATCATAGCCAGGTTCTCTTTTTATTGTCCTGTTACATCTATATTTATACTATTTGATCCTATAAACATGCCTCTATAAGCTTTTTTTTTTTTGCATCGGGTCCATTTATTGGGGGGTCAGTCAAAGGGGGAGCTGGCTAGGGTGGGGTAGGGCAGCAGCTTGTCTGGCCCCCGAGAAACCCAACTTAAGTCCAGAGCCTCGAGGGCTTAGAAGCCAAAGTCTTCCTCCACCTTTATCTGCATGGGGTCCAGCTCCGGAGTCAGCGGGACTCCTGCCCAGTGCCCTTCCTATGGCACTCGCCGCCTCTTCCAACTGCTGGGCCCCTCGCCAGGGGCCGGGCTGCTGGCTTCTGTGGGCGCTGGCGTCCTCCTGGGCGGGGACAGCCCCTCTTTCTCTGGAGGCTCGTTCTCAGCGTTGCCTGGGTTGGGGGCGTCTCTGCCCTGGCTGCCCTCGTCCTCCAGTAAGATGGTGAACTGGCTGGCCCGGTAGCTGTCACCGTAGGAGTCCAACACCTTCATGAGGAACCTCCGCTCCTGCTGGAGTCTCCATGTTATCCTCTATATCTGATGGAGCCTGTTCAGGACCCGCTCCTTCGCCTGCTCAATCTCCCTGCAGAGCCGATCCAGCGCCTGGTACTTCCTGCGATTGAGTTCCTGTTGGCGCCGCCCTTGCTGGCCTCAGGCTGCCTTCTCCTCTTCGTCTCGCTCCTGGAGACTGGAGCTGCCCAGACCCCCAGACACGAACTCCACTTCAGTCTCAAGCTCGCTCTCCAGGATGTGACCACCTTCAGCGGAGGCAGCGCCAGCTCCCAGCCGGGAAGTGCTGAGAACTCCTCAAAGCCCACGGCTGCCATGGACCCCTCTCTCTGCTCCAGCTCCATTTCTCCCTGGCTCCCGACACAGAACTTCCAACCTTGCAAGCCTCTAGTTTAAAGTGGCTTGCGAAACTACAGCCCATCCGATTTCACAGCCAGGCACCCAGGCCCTGGCCGCTAAGCCTCCTGGGAGTTGTAGTTCTCTATTTCCGGCTTGCCTCCCTCGCCCCACCCCCACCCCAGTCCCAACTGAAAGGCCCTGCTGGCTGGTCTAACCCTGTGGCCAGGCACCTGAGTCACCTCGGGTCTTTATTCCTGTCCCGACACCACGCCATCTGACCATGGAGACTCTCCTCTTGCGAGGCCCCTGGGTCTCCTTCTGGGTCTCCTCAGCCCAGGTACTGGATCGCGTGCCCCAGCAGCGATACAGCCCTGGGTCCTGGGTCTCCTTCTGGGGCCTGGCTGTATCGCCCCCGGACGGGATGGCGTGCCCCAGCTGCGACGCAGCCCTGGCCCCTGGGTCTCCTCAGCCTGGGCACCGGATTGCGTGCCCCAGCGGCAAAAACAGCCCCGGCGCCTGGGTCTCCTTCTGGGTCTCCTCAGCCCAGGCACTGGATTGCTTACCACAGCTGCAACTCAGCCCCGGGCCCTGGGTCTCCTTCTGGGGCCTGGCTGCGTCGCCCCTGGGGTCCAGATGGTGTCCCCAGGGAGCTATGCAGCCTGGCCTCTGGCCCCGCCTCTGGGTGTTCTCCCATCACTGGTGATCAGTGATCTGAGAAGCCAGGCAGACATCAGCCTCTTCCCTGCCACGCCCAGCTTCTCCCATTACTGGCCCAGGGCCGGCAAAGGCGGCCAGGTTCTCTTATCACAGAAGCCGGCAAAGGAGGCCTGGCTTCTCCGAGCAAAGGCAGCTCGGTTCTCTGGCTCTTGGCTGCTGCCTGGGTTTCCGATTGCAGTCAGCGGCAGGCAGCTTCTTCCCTCCTTCCCCTTTCGCCTCCCAGCATTGCGCCTATGTTGGCAGTTAACTGCCAATCTTAGTTGGCAGTTAATTTGCATATAGCCCTGATTAGCCAATGAAAAGTGTATCATTGTACGCCAATTACCATTTTTCTCTTTTATTAGATAGGATGGGATAGGAAAAGAGCAAAGGGGGAAGTCAGACATTATAGGCATGCCATTTGGGCAGATTCACCAGAAAGCTGCAATTTCACACTTCCCAGGGAGCCACTGGCCTATTCCTTACAAAACACTGGGGGAAAGGCCTGGGGAAAACAGATATAGACACATGTGCAATGAAATTGGGGTGGCATTGGGAAGATGCCTATCAGTCAACCTGGGAATAGAGATCATTTGCCAGAATGGGCATGGCCACAGCAAGCTTGGGAAAATTTGGGAATACATGATGACCTAAACAAAGGAGTTTGCTCTCTTGACTCGTGGTGGTTGGGGCTTTCTCATTCTTGCTCCTGGCATTCGCCCATGGCCCATGGCTATGAAGACTCCATTCACAAGGGAACACAAGTCCAGCTAGCCTGATGCTGGGCTGGAGTGTGCCGACATGGAATAGAAACTCTGGACACCGGCTTTGATTCTGGCCCTGTTAGAGCTCCAGCTACACTTTTCTATGACTGGACTTAGGGAAATGGGACCTTGGAAACTCAGGGATTTTATTCCACAGAAATAAAGTCTTCTACAATACCTCATTCTCCGGTGCAAGTCTCAGAAATCTATGCTTCCATGGATATCACACGAAATGCCCCCACTAGCAACCAATGGGGACAAGGACCTCTTTCTACCAGTGACAAGGTGACCTGTCTAGTTGCTGCCCTACTCCATACCTACCCTTGAGTGTTTCAGATCCTCCCTCCTCTTATTGTTACCTTAAACTTTATTTTGTTCTATATTCTAGGGAATCACATATTCCACAATTTCTGCTAATTTTTGGAGAATTTATTGACAAAGATCAGATCCCTTAAAGTAACCATCTTCAAAAGTGACTTTCAAATTGATTAGCTCCCTTGGATTTACTTCTGCTGAATCTTCTGGTTTGGACTCACTCTTGACGTATCTGTGGACTCTGTTCACTGCAGCCTGATGAGCACTAAGGTGAAGGGATATCTATACTAATGAAAGGGCAATATGCTAATTAGACTAGATAGACTGGATGTCCTTCCTGACAAAGCCGGGGGTGAGGCTGGCCTGCAAACCCTTGGTAGTCCCAAGCCCAGTCTGGCCCCGCCCATAGTGGGGACCCCTACCCCGATGGGGGCACGGCTGGCCTGCAAACCCCTGGTGGCCCCACATCCAGGCTGTCCCTGCCCCTCAGCGAGGACCCCCCTCCCCAATCTTGGGCCCCCTTCAGGGCAGGCCAGCCGGCCCCCACCTGTGCACCAGGCCTCTATTCTATATAATAAAAGGGCAATATGCAAATTGACCCTAAAGGCAGAATGACCAGAATGACCACTGGACCAGTCACTATGAGGCACACTGACCACCCCTTGGTCTTTTTCCCTGTCCAGCAGGCTCAGATCACCTGATGGCCAGCCATGGCAGGGGCAGGGCCGGTGAGCAGGTGGGAACGGCCTACCTCTCAGTCCCTTCCCCCAGCCATCAGGCACCAGTCATCAGATGGCAAACAGGGAACCGGGGGTGGGTGATGCCGGGGGGTGGGGCCAGCTGCAGGCAGCTGGGGAAGATGACCCTAATCACAAGCCAGACCTAGGGACTGTACCCACGCATGAATTTCGTGCACTGGGCCCCTAGTAGTAATGATAAAGGACAAAGTATGAAACAGTTAAAAGACAAAGAGAGATCCCTCCAATCAACAGCTCCTCACAAAGAAAATCTGTATTTATTTATTTTTAAACATAATCCTTAATTCAAATTATAACATCTTCATTTATCATTAAAATGTGTATATTATGCCAGTAGAAACTTTTTTCAAAATAACAGAGCCAATTTAGATCAAAGGGAAATTGTTCAGTTTATACAACCTTATGCCATTTAATATATCAAAAATGTTCTCTGTCCAAAACATGAAAACACCTGTAAAATAATAAAGTGTTTCTTAAAGGGTATTTTCAGTTACCAAAAAAGTCAATGTTCCATATAATTAAAAGAAATACATTCTCTCTCCTCTGGAAAAAAATTGAGATCTCTCAAATAAATGGCTCTTAACAATGTGAACCTGCCAAAAAATCCATTCTTTCCTCTGCTATTATTCATTTGATAGATTTTACTACATCATACTCCAACTTCATAAAACAAGGATGAACAAGTTGTTTACAAAACACATCCATGATTAAGTTTTACTTCTTTGTGTGAAGCCATAGGACATGCACTCCTAAACATTAACAAATGAACCGTGTCTGTGATTCTGTCTCCTGCTGTCAGTTAATCTATACATTCTTCCTCCCTCTCCCTCTACCCACAGACATAACAGATCTTGCTTTTGCTTAGAAAAATTTAGCATATTGTTTCTTTTCTGCTCTAGCCAACATAGTTCAAAGAAATAGAACTTTTATAAGGCATTATAGGAAAATATTTGTATGCAAATAGATATATAATATTTTTCTTTTCTTGAAGAAAAAGATTGATAAATTCCACTACATTGAAATTTAATAATTTTATTTACCAAAGATTATAATGTAAAGATAGAAGCCACATTTCATGAAAGACAGTTGCTATATATAAACTAGTATCATTCCCTTGAAAAACAATCATACTTTACCCTGTAAATTGAATATTTGTACATTGTTTACTCTAGCAATTTCATTTTTGGATATTATTGTACATGTATATCATTTATAAGGCTTTTCAAAGAAGCACAGTTTAAAAACAAACAAACAAAACTAGAAACAAATATTCATCAAAAAAGGAATGGGTAAATAAATTGTGGTAAAATATTCTATACATTAAGAAATACTATAAATATATATATATATATATATATATATATATATATATATATATATATATATATATATATATATATATATATAAATTGGAATCATTGATTGGCTGCCTCCTGCATGCCCCACAGTGGGGATCAAGCCCACAATGGGGACATGTGCTCTTGATCAGAATCGAAGCCAGGACTGACCTTCAGTCACAGGCCAACACTCTATCCACTGAGCCAAACCAGCTAGGGCAAACAAAATAATTCTTAACAGTAAAAATCAATTAATGAGAATGAATGGAGAAACCTCAAAACAAAGTATTGAGAGAAAAAGTGTTTGTTGAATAATATATGTAATATGAAATCATTTGTATAAATTAAAATCACAAAAAGATTTAATATAATGTAGCTATAATTAAAAAAAACACTAAATCATAAGAAAAATTAAAAGAGTGCTTAACCTTGGGAGGAATGAGAACACAAATGGAAGGAAGCATGTGGTCTATATGATTATTGGTCGTTGAACTGTAGTGGTGGGTGTGAAACTTTTTTTAAATATATTTTATTGATTTCTTACAGCGAGGGATAGAGAGTTAGAAACATGGATGAGAGAGAAACATCGATCAGCTGCCTCCTGCACACTCCCCACTGGGGATGTGCCCGCAACCAAGGTACATGCCCTTGACCGGAATCGAACCCGGGACCCTTCAGTCTGCAGGCCAATGCTCCATCCACTGAGCCAAGCCAGTCAGGCTGGTCTGAAACTTCTTATTAAAAACATTTTTATATGTGGAACATTTTAATAAAAGCATTTTGTCATGAAGAAAAACTTTCCAGTCTGGTATATGAAGTGCTTAGAATATTACTCTGGTATTTTTCTAATAACCTGAAAGTTTATATTTTCTTATAACTGTGTCTCATTTTTGCATTTTTAAATGTTGATAATTTTGCTGATGTAGTTTTCAGGTCATTTTTTAAAATGATAAAGAAGTATAATAAATTTTAAATTTACTTCTCTTCATTTATTTTTTTTTATTTTCCCCCATTTACTTATCTTCACTTAAATGTGAAAAAAAATTGGTATGTGCATTATTTGATTTTTGCCTCTACTATATTATTATTGTGAAGTCACTAGAAGATAACCAATTATGTTGTAAAAAACACAGAATCATTTGAAAAGTTTTTATTTCTATCATTGTTTTAATTTTTAACAGTGATCTGCCTCGTAGACAATATATATTGTTATGCTTCAGTAAAATATTATGGCTTTTCAGAAAACAACAAATATAAAAATATATAAATATATTTTGATCAATGTATTTTACTTAGTAAGATTCTATTTATCTATAATCTATCTACTTATCATCTCTTTATCTATCATCAATATGTCTTCCATCAGGTAAATATGTAGTAACTATGAGTCAGAAAGCACAATAAAGATATGAGAACAGACTGGTTTTAGACTATTAATAGAGTTCAACCTTGCACCTGGTTGAAATATATAAATATTTCCTCTTGTTTCTGGCAAAGGGTCTACCCATTGATTATTGTCTTATATAACTACTGACCTTTCTTTATGCTTGCTGTTTACATCTGATAGAGACTTCTTTTAAAAATAAACCTCCCTTAGAATCAATTTAAGCATTTCCATGCTAACGCCATCCTTAGCTTAGAATAATCAGTACTGATTTTGAGTATAACTTACTTTGTTTTTAATTGTTATTGCTATTGTTTCAGCTTGTTTTATTTTTGTTTCATAAGTAAGCAATTATCCTACAGTAAGTCTCCAAGAATGTGTATATTTATATAATAATTCCTTGATAGTCACATTGCAATGTTTGAGAATGGACTATTCATAATAGATCACATTTAATATTTTAGCACTGATTGCCATAATATAAAACAACTGCCTTGGTTAGATTAAGTAGGTACATGGCCAGGGTTTCCTGCTGATTCCCTAGAGAGAGTGGAACCTGATGCCTCAGTGGTCCTGAATTATGATAATTACTTATGGTTCTAATATCTTCATCGTTGCAAATTCAAAGTGTCTGCTTTGAAGATACCCACTTTTAATGTTTGTTTTTGTATGTTTTGTTTGTTGTTGTTGTTTATCAGCCTCATTGTATGATGATGATAATATCAATATCTGGAGTGATTTTTTAAGCTTGTCAAACTTGTCCTAAGGATTTTAAATGAACAGATTCATAGTCCTAACAAACAACCCAAGAATTAAGAATTGTCATTATCCCCACTTTACATATGAGAGCACTGAGCCCAAGAATATTTAAGTAACTTCCCCCAAATTACAAAGATATTAAGTAGCAAGATCAGGATTTGTACAGACATGGTCCTAGCCACTCAGAGTGCAGAATCCAGGAAGATGGTACTTCTATGCCTGGCACAGAATGGAGCACTTACAGGATCTACGTGTCTCCTGTGCAAATCTCCAGTCTTGAATAGACTATTCATGAAGTATCTGTAGCAAAAGCCACTTCTGCCTTAACCACCTTACATGGGCCCAAGGAAAGCTCAAGTAAATAATCTACACTTTTTTGCAGCTCTTCATGATTTTACTCTAATCTTAGTATCTGTCTTCAAAGAAAAGTAACTGAATCAAAAGAAAATGTGAATTATAGGATATCTGAATTTACGAAAATCAATGTTTACAAATATTTACACTTGATTTGATATTAAAATATAAATATATTAAGATTTAGCTGATTTTTTTTTCATACAGTTATTTAAATGAGTGTGTGGGGCTCCAGTTCCAAAACAAGTGGGAAGAAATATGTTAGAGTTGAAAATTAATACATATATTGTTATTTTCCCAAGCATATTCTTGAGTTTAACAAAAGTAGTGATACTTAATTGAAATTAACATTCTTAATAATTTTAAATGAGATTCTTCATTAAATATGCATATTAAAATACCTTTATATAATATAGTAGGTGCAAATTGTATGCTCTAAAACAGTGTGTAAATGTTAGATATTTTTTCTGATTAATGTAAGTATTTTAGCTTCACATTTACATTAATTATAAAGCAAACATATCAATACTTATATATATTTAAAATATTATGATTATCTTTGTTTTTGGTTGTTGTTTGTTATAATTGTTTTTCTTTTTTCTTGCAATCCCCCCTGGAGGATATATTTAGATACAAAGAGAGAGAGAGAGAGAGAGAGAGAGAGAGAGAGAGAGAGAGAGAGACAGAGAGAGAGAGAGAGAGAGAGAGAGAGAGAGAGAGAGAGAGAGAGAGACTGATGTAAAAGAGAAGCATTGATCAGTTGACCCTAGTACTCACCTCTATAGAGAAGAAACCCACAACCTTTTGATGCACAGGACAGCACTCCCAGCAATGAGCCATTGGTCGGTCCAGGGCTTATGATTACCTTTGATATGATGTTTTAACCTTATCTTTAGTGTCATGATTCTAATTTGTTGGTACAGGATCACCTGGTATATTTATCCTACTTCTTACTTATCATGGTTGTCAGGAAAAACTCTATGTTCTTGAAAACTTAGTTTCAATCAATATTTATATTATATCAATAGCATACTATATTAATGTACATAAATATTAGTCTATCCTCATTATAATTTATATTACATCTATATTAATACACATCTATACACCTACAACATATTATGATATTGATATAATATTATAATCTACATTCATGTGCATATGACCAAGATGATTTATTTAAGATAGGGAAGAACTTTCAAATAAACTTTTTGAAAGGAGACTCAACAATATGCTAATAATTAAACATCATATTTTTCAGGTATATTCATTCAGCTATTGCTGACTTCTACAAACATATTGAAACATAGAAATTTTTGCCAAAATTTTTTGTATAGAATGTGGATTTTCAAAAACTGAATAAGATGGGTGATAGGAAAGAATGAAAGAATGTGACATCAATTCCAGTTGTAGAATAAAAGCCACTGTTTTAGTCTTTATAGTATAACAGTTGCCAGTAGTATAAAATGAATTTGATGGGTACCAAAAACGTAACACGTTGACTAAAATGTATTTTTGTTGATGAAAAACGAAAGCAGTCTTTGGGGTCACAATTTCTTTATCCTGTGAATTCAGATTCCTTTGAAGGGTATAATAATGATTTGTGGAGTGTCTTGTTATTACTGAAAGTGATTCCCTTTACTCTGATGCTTTTCTCTTGCAAAAAAAAGAAATGAGAATATATATCTGATATCATTAAAGGAAGAGCAAAATTGCATTAAAATTCAATGTTCAATGTTGTAAGGATTGAACATGAAAGTCAAAGAGTTTGCCTCTTCATTTAAATTTCTCAAGACTACAAACATCTCTGGGTGAACTCAGATCAATTCCCAAAGGGAAATAAAACACCTGACCTTTACTTTCAAAGTTCTTTTTCTTCAGTTACTTAGGAAGATATAAATCATCTATGTTTACCTTACTCTAAAATCTGAAGTTTAAAATAAGTAGCATTACACTTACAAGATTGCATTACATTAAAAATAAATTACAGATGTATCCAAAGTTATCTGGTATGACAAGTTTACAATATAATTTAGAAAATAGTGTTTTCTGGTCAGGAACATTTAAGCAATCTTCATGAAATTATGGTAAAATAAATTTACAACATGAATTGTTTGTTGGTTTTGGATATTGAAACAACACACATATATTATTATTTTTATTATTATTATTATTATAATCATTTAGCTACATGGATTAATGTTGCTAATCCACGCCAATTGACTTAAGACCTATACTTTTAATTATTCCTCTTTTCTTCATTTTATTACCTTCATTAGCTACAGCACTAAAATACCACCTTACATATTACACAATAAATATTGTGTTGCATTCATATTTGTATGTAATAAATATTAGTCAATACCATTTATTTCCTGGTGTGTGTGTGTGTGTGTGTGTGTGTGTGTGTGTGTGTGTGAGCATGGGCGTGTGTGTGTTTGTTCTTTAGGACATAATGAAAGAAGAAAAACAAGTTTCACCTCTTACAAATTTTCCCCCATTTTTTATGAGAGAATTGTGTGTATTCATTCAAGATTATGTATAGAATACCTACTTTGTAAAAGGTGCCATCCAAGGTGCTGGACATTTGATGGTGAACAAGAAAGATATGCTTGTCCTCATGCAGCATATTGTTACACATATAAACTAAGTGCAAATTGCTAAAAGTGGGCTGAGATACAGGTATCAGCAGCATTAGACTTTTGAAAGGACCAGGAAAGGAAGAGCTCTCGGAAAAGGGAAATTAACACTGAGGTGGGAAGAACACTTCCTGTGGAAAGAAAGAAATTAGGAGAGTGTTGAGAGGCCCCACACCTTGGTGTGTTTGAGGGGGAAAAAAAAAAAAAACAGTGGCTGAAGCAAAGGGCAGAGTGATATGCTATAAGGTCAATGACAAAGACAGATCTGGGCCACATACAAGCTCATTTTTCATTGTAAAAAGTATAGATTTTACTTTGAGAGGGCAAGAGAAAACCAAACACGTATAACATTGCCCCATGGAAAGCCAGTAACACAAAAACTTCTTGAAAAATTTAGGAAATACTAGGTACAATATTGTCCTTTTATACAATTATAATACTTTGTATGCTCCTACATACAGAACATTTCCATCGTCCCAAAAGCTGCATAAACTTTCACTGGAAATGTCAAGTAAATCTAAGGCTCTGGATTTCTGGTGATACCTGCCATCTCTCCCTGGGGACCACAATTTGGAAAATATTTATATAGAAAAAAAGTGAACCAGTATTATTCAAGTGTGCTACATGATTAGAATTGTGTTGCTTTGTTTTAAAATTCCTGTAACTACTAAAAATTTAAATCTGTACAAACTGACAATCAAGAAAAGAATGCCTTTACATCATTAGTTTATATTCACCTGAAACCTCACTCATAATGCAATAAACCATTTTTGAGGCATGAATAAAATAATTCCTCCATAATGTATATTGTATTCCATGTTCTCATTGGGCAACTTTGGCATTAAGTATGGATGGAGTGATGGTTTTCACGAGAATGTCCAGTATCAGAATGTTAGGAAGATTTTAATTAGTCTCCAGCAGCAAGATAGGTTTACCTGTATGTTTGTCTGTGTGAAGTGCATACAAATCCTGGAGCAACACCTATGAATTTAAATCAGTAAGCTCATCAACTTCTGCTGGCAAGGTGAAGGATAAAAGCCACAGAAGGTCCTTGCAGCCTCTGTCACTAATGATAAACAGCATTAACTGCTTCTGTAGACACTAATGCTGCTATCTTGGGAACACAGGCAGCTACCATGAGAACTTTACGGCTTCACTAATCGTACTTTTGTTTGTCATAAAACAGAATAAAATCTCAACAAAGAAGCAATAAATATTAGCATTTATGAACAAAAGAAGGTCACATAAATATGTAGATCTCTAAATATGCAATGCAGTCTTCATTAACCAAATATCATGTTCATTATTATAAGCTCTTCTTATAGAGATGGGAACAACAGAAAATAAGAGCAAATTAAATGAAAGCCGGGGCAGATTCTGTCATGTAGGAAACATTTTTCCATTTAATGATCTGGTGATTATAATAAAAACAAATGCCTTAATGCTGGGAAATATTTACTTGCTTAAATGAATTCTCTGTAGAAATTATTATTTCATATTCTGTTATATCAGTAACTGAACTTTTCTTCTAGTTCATTGAAATTCTTGTCTTTTTAGTATTATATTTTAGATTCAAATATTCTTTTATTTTTTTCATTTTAAAAGCAATATATCATATTAAATAAATTAATAATGTTGCTGATAAGGTTTAAACAACATGTGCAGTAATTTTGACATTTAGCATAGCGAAAGCTAAACGATTTTCCCCCTTAAAAGCAAATCAGGATGGCATCCACTATTGAACAAAGTAAACAAACAAGTTCTAACTATGAGTAACCATCACATGTATCCTTTTTCAAAATGCATATGCTTATAAAATCAGTGTAATACGCATCTTATTTTTCATCCCTTAAAGCAAGAATATTAAATCCCTAGCCTGGCCAATGTGACTCAGTTGATTGAGCATTTTCCCATGCACAGTGATATCACCAGTTAGATTCCTGGTTGGGGCACATGCCCAGGTTGTGAGCTTAATCTCCAGTAGGGGCATGCAGAAGATGGCTAATCAATGTTTCTCTCAGATCATTTTTTCTATTTCTCTCTCCCTCTCCCTTCCTATCTCTCCAAAATCAATAAAAAACATTTAAAAATTAAAAAGATTATTAAGTTCCTAGTTCTTTAATGATTTCTATTACTTTCAATGATTTCATTCTCCTTTTTGAAAATCAGTGTCCTTTTTCATATTATATTCCCAACATGTTTTATTCTAATTTTTCTCCTGTGCTACATTTCTAATGAGATTTTTAAAATGATGGTTTAAGTAGTTTAAATTAAATAACCAATTAGTTAACTGTGTTACTAATTGTACAAAAACCTTTTATCATTGTCCCTGCTGATTGTATGTATTAAAAAATATCATACTATCACTTCAGTTACCAATCCCATTGGGATATAATTAATAATGTTGTGTTAAACTCAAATGAAGTGAGGTAGCATGCATGTAATTTAGAAGACATATCTGATGAACCAGAGCGTGACTTTGGACCGTATACCTAAAGCACAAAACAAGCAAATGTAGGTCATCTGCTGACCATGGGCTGGGTGTCCTTAATAACTGCTAGTTTTATTCCCTCTAAATGGGTTAGTAGGAGTACCTATTTCATATAATTTCTGTGAGAATAGTTACATAAACATATGAAATGCTTAGCATAATATCTGATCATAATATGTACGTCAATACTATTAATTAAAAGTTACTTAGATTACATCAAATGTGGTTACTGAAATATTCCAAATGATAAGGAAACACTCTAAACATAGTTATTCACTAGTGCAAATATAATATGCTGTACAAATATCATAAAATTTCCTATTGAATATGGTAATGAAGTGTTTATAGTGAGAGGGATTAATAAGGCTGATTCATCTGAAGAAAGAGATTGGGCACCAAGTGTTTCAAGTCTTTTATAATTTTACACCTAATATAAATGAAAAGAGGTGTTTTTTCTTTAATGTAACGAGAAAAAAGAGAGCATGTTGAACATTCATTTTTATTACACAAGAAAACAGTTAAACTAATCTTTGATTTAAAATATTTCTTTCTTTTTTTAACTTTATATTACAGCTTACATAATCTAAACCTATCTGTTAGTTCCTTCCTGGGAACTGAGAATACAGTTCATTTGTCTTTATTGGAAAATAAGTGGACAAGAGATTGGAAGAAAAAACTGAAGTTGTGTAGTGTAAAGAACTTTAATTGGAATAAAATAGAATTGGCTTCAAATCGCAAATCTCTAACTACCTAGTTTGGCACAGCACTTAGCTTTTCTGAACTTGAATTCCTTCATCTTGAAAAGGTGAACGGTATACCTAAATCATAATGTTATTTGGGGGGCTACTATATATGTATTAAAGCAAATAGTTAGCAAACTTTACTTGGCACATAGTGATGTTTAGATAACGTTTGTTGAATAAATAAATCACTACATTGTATTTGTACCCCAGGGACCAACAAAAATCTGGAGGTAAGAATGTGGAACTAATGAATAATACATGGGTATTTGCACTATAAGAAAATTCCTGGTGTTACATTTAAATACATCTGAGCATCCTAAATGTGGGCTGAGATCTCTGTATAGTAAAATCTTACTCAATTTATTTGCCCTCTATTCAGTTAAAATTGTCTTTAGATGATCTTTAGAAATTAGTGCAGGTAGCTATAAGAAATATAAAAACAAAATCCATAAAATTTTGATCCAAGTAGATAATACTTGGCATTTATAGCCATTAATTTTATGGGCTTTATACATATAGTATTGACCCAGACATATTTAGTTTTCTAAATTCTTTTTAAACAAAAATGCAATTTCTCTTATAATCCTAGTTTTGGTTTCACTATGTCTTTATTTTATTTTTCAATGCTTGAGGTATATAATGTCAAAGTATATTTTGCATCATTTAAAATAAATTATTTTTCTTAAACATTTTGGAGAGCTCCAGTGATGGTTTCCTTCAGCACTTTTTTTTTTCTTTTCTTTCCCTTTCTTTTAATGTATCTTTATTGTTGAAAGTATTACAGATGCCCCCCTTTACCACCCCGTTGATCCCCTCCACCCCACTCCTGCCCCTTCCCCAGGCCTTAACCAAACTATTGTCTAAGTCCATGGGTTATTCCTGTGTTCATATAAATTCTTTGGTTAATATTTTTCTGCCTGTAGCCCTCCTCCCCTTTCCCTATGAGATTTCTTGTCTCTGGATCTATTTTGTTCATTATTTTATTTTGTTCATTAGATTCCATATATAGGTGAGTTTATGTGATAATTGTGTTTCTCTGACTGGCTTATTTTGCTTAGCAAAATACTTCCCAGGTCCCTCCATACTGTCTCAAAGATTAAGAGGTCCTTTCTTTCAGCATTTTTTTCTTTAACATAGGAACACTTGAGGGATTATCATTGATGGGGCACAGTCAATGGATTTTCCAGACATTTTTCTCTACTTCCTTAAAATATTGCCATCTCACAGATTAGGAGGAGGGGAGAGAACAAAGCTAATAACCAGAGATATAGACATAGATTATAGATGATATAAATCTAGATCTAGAAATATAGAAATACGATATAGAGGTAGTTAGAAAAAGTCTCCATCATTAGACCATTAACCTTTGGTTCTATCCTCTGTCATTAATCTTTGATAATTTTGCCATTATTTACTATCAGAATTCCAGTACAAGTTGGCATTTTAATTAGATTTAAAATATTTTTAAAATTCTGTCTTTTTTCAGTTACATCTCCAACTCTAAAAATTTCATTCCCAAAAAGTTGTTTAGAAGGAAGAAGTATCTGTAAAGTGAGAAATAAATTACAACTTCTTGCAATGTAATTTCATTACATATGATTTTATTTTGTCCAAAATAAGTAAGACAGTCTACTATTTTTCTTTTTGGCCTAATTCTTTTTGCCCTGTGGGGTTGGAGAATGGCTGGAGAGAGAGATTGCATTACAACCTCAACCAGTGCTTAGGGTTGGCAACTGAGACATGGATGGGGCACAATGAAGTGTTTTTAAATAGGGGGAGAGCAATAAATGATAAAATTTTCTTTCCTACTCATCTGAATACCTAAACTATGTATAAAATGATTAAAATTTATTATATTTTCTGCAGGATAATGTATGTTCTGCTTGAAAGAAGGAACCACGTAGGTATTTACTTTTAAATTCTATTTCTGGAAAAATGTGTAAATGTACGTAAATTATGTGGAGAAGGCAAAATAAATGTTTGTTTTACGTTAGTAACTAAAATGTTTCTTTCAGTTATGTCTGTGAATCTCATCTATAGGTCTCCTCTATATGATATTAACTACTTATTTTATCATGGAAAGTCAAGCAGGGAAATATCTGAAAAGTAGTATTGGTCTACACAATACTAAACCCACTTCCTCCTAATCATTTACATGTACAATAGCTAAACACCATTTTCAACACTATGTTTTTTGCTCTTCCTTGTAACTATTCTTGAAGATAAAATTAGATCATCAGAAGCTAGTGGTCTGTGAAGGACACAATGCCTCTCTATCACCGTTGAACAATAATTAGTGGTGTATAACCCAGAACCCTGAAACTAAAATTTTTTAAGCATTCTATTCATACAAAATATTCACTTGATAATAGTTTTAGTATTCACTAAAATTATTCAAAACATATCTTTGCAAAGGGGACATACAATTTTACCCAAATTAATTTGGTAGATAATTAATTAGTGCTTTTTTTAGTTCAGTTATTTCTTTAGTGTTGTAGTCTAAACATTGCCCTAGATATAAATGAAGGGTAACATACTATTCCATCACCTTATAATTTTGAGAAAGATATATTACCAATTTCAGGTAATTTCTGACTGTACATTCCTAATTCTCAACATATTTGCAATTATGTGGTATATATATTTGTAGTAGGAATTTTTAGGACATAATAGTGATCAAAAATTGGTATTTATTTTAGTCTCACTCCTTTTATTTTTTTAAATATATTTTATTGATTTTTTACAGAGAGGAAGGGAGAGAGATAGAGAGTTAGAAACATCGATGAGAGAGAAACATCGATCAGCTGCCTCCTGCACATCTCCTACCGGGGATATGCCCGCAACCCAGGCACATGCCCTCGACCGGAATCGAACCTGGGACCCTTCAGTCCGCAGGCCAACGCTCTATCCACTGAGCCAAACCAGTTTCGGCGAGTCTCACTCCTTTTAAATCCAAAGCTCAAACTAGGCAAAAAAGCAGAGCATGGCTATATAATGCTGGCCTTGGAAATATGTATAGTATGGAAGCATTCCATAATATGTCAATTTTTCTCTAATTTGCATAGCAATTAAGCATTAATTAACTCACTTAGTAAATAAATATCTCTTAATTCCTTATTATCTTCCAGGCACTGTCCTTGGAGCTAACGATATAACAGTGAATAAACACGGTCACTGTCCAAGAACCTTATATTCTTGATTTAAGACTCCAAGCAGTGCACAGACAATTGCAAAATAGTCATAACATCCTGGAAGCACATAAATAAAACAGATAACATAACAAGCCTTGGTATAATTGCATCATTAAATAAAATTCTGTAGGAGAACATATTCTATTTTGCATCCCATCTGATTATTATTTTAGTGTCAGGTAGCTACAAAATAAATATTTGTGGAACAGAAATAATAACACAAGACATTTTGCTTATATGTTGGTTAATAAGAAACAAATGTTGACTGCAAGTAAATTTCTAATATTTTACATGTATGTCGTTGGTATTCAATAGGAAGAATAATCTGCATCAAAATGAACATGTT
This sequence comes from Myotis daubentonii, assembly GCF_963259705.1. NCBI lineage: Eukaryota > Metazoa > Chordata > Mammalia > Chiroptera > Vespertilionidae > Myotis > Myotis daubentonii. The sequence continues at coordinate 91,246,386 of NC_081842.1, forward strand.
CTTAAAATTATTTTCATCAGAGGGTGCATGAACATTAAAATAATGGATATAACTTTATTTTAATAATACATATCAAAATCACCTATCATTCATTGGCCATACCAATTTATGGTATATAATTACATATTTGTCTTCTTCATCACAGATTATATTTTCTTTAGGAATTCAATTAAAAATACATGCCAGAATACTATGTAAGGAAAAGCCAATACATAAGCTATCTGTAATAAATTTTAATCTAGTGAGTTTAATGTCCATTTTAAGTAAGCAGTGCCCTAGCTGGTTTTCTCAGTGGTTAGAGCATCATCCCACAGACTGAAGACATTAAATTGGTTCGATTCCAGTAAAGGGCACATACCTCTATCGCAGGCTCTATCCCTACCCTGGTTGGGGCATGTGTGGGAAGCAAGCAATCAATGTGTTTCTCCCACATCTATGTTTTTCTCTGTCTCTCCCCTTCCCTTTCACTCTCTATAAGAATCAATGAAAAACGTATTCTCAGGTGAGGATTGAAAAATGATAATAACAACAATAATAATAAATATATATAAAAGATTAATAGGCAAAGTGTCCCCTCAGGAGTTCAACCAGGAGACCAGGAGTTTGCTCGCATGCTATGACAAGCACTGACCACCAGGGGGCAGCATGGAATGAAGGAAGGCCCTGGCTGCCAGTTGGAAGGCCCCAATAGGCCCTGATCGCAGGCCAGGCCTAGGGACCGTACCCATGCACGAATTTCATGTACCGGGCTTCTAGTAAATATATAAATAAGAGCACTGGTAGAACATTAAAATTATCTTCCTCAACCCAATTATTATACTTGCTATTTGGTAAAAATTTAAGATTCAATTACAAATAAAGATAATAAAAGATTGTTATAAAATAATACAGTGAGAATATTAATTCTTCTAAGAATTACATAACCATTCATACTGATAAATAAAAATTTCGAAGTGATATTTGACATTGAAATTTTTTAAATTGGCATTTTTAAGGCATGTAAAACAAACATAAGTATTAAATTTGTTTATTTTAATCTGAATTAATTATTATACAAGTACTTAGAGTCTTATTTATACACTATGGTGACATCTCCCCTGTGGTTAAAATTTTCCTGATAAAAGACTTAGAACTTTCTCTTTTCAAATATTATAAATGAAAAATTACCACAAATAACAAGCCTAACAAAACAACATTCCGACTGCATTGTCATATTTGTTATAAAGCACTTGGTTCACTGCGTTTTGGCGTTTTATGCAACTGGTTCTGACAGTGATTAACATGGTGCGGGCGTCTGCAGTTTCACCCAAGAGAAATAAAACACCAAAATCTCTGCAGGTGTGTAATGGGCCAGAGATTTACAATCTGTTCTGCAAAGTCAGACTTCAAAGACTTGAAAAAAATTCTAAAGTTGGCAAAGCTTCTATCTTCACTGTTATTTAAGGTATTTTCCATATTCCAAAAGGAACTGTGTGGCTAATTGCAAACAATTCATCTGCATTTTGACTTCTTTGTAAGTCTCATATCAGAGGACAGTTTGCATTATACAGCTGCACGTTCCAGGAGAACAGACAGCACCTATATGAAGCAGCAAGCTAAATAATTAAGTATTTACTTGTACTTCCAAGGAGACTTCACTTACTTGAAGTATGTTGCATGTTTAACTGACGCTAAGGAGTAGTTGGGAAGTACCACGGTAATTACCAAATGACAATCAGGCGGCAGCACCTGGGCTATGGCAGCCCCAGGAGAAGTGCCCATAATTGCTTCCATGATTGCTTGGTATGAACCTAATATAAAACTTACCCAATTAGGGTCAGAACACGAATGATGATTTCAATTATAGGAATGTTCATCTTCCTGAGAGCTGCTCACAGAGGAAAAAGTTCAAATGGTGCTATTTAAATTTTTAAATGTGAGAGCTTATGCATTTTAGTGGATATCAGGTCTATATGTGTGCTTGGCAGAACACAAATTGCCCCGTCTTTTAGAATGTTCCATTGATGTATTTTCAAATCTCATCTCTATACCTTACACTTCCATGAGTAAAGAAACAATAAACAAACACAAAAGGATATCATTTTGATGATATGCCCTGCGGAAAATCAGTAGTGAATTACTCAATGAAAGTCTCCAGTAACCTCTCTGTCAACCAAGGCTATTGCTAAAAGAAATGAAATAAATTGAATAATGGGCCAATATTTTTAGTCAATTTAACCACCAAAGGTTTTGATTGCTATGACATTTTGCCTGAAGCATAATTCTCTTTACTTCAAGTACATGTGTTGAAAATTGTCAAGGTCATAGATGCATACATTAACCATATCAGCCAGGGTGGCAAAGAGAAAAGCCTTCTTCATTATAGCAGATTGCAGTCTTCTTTCCAACACCTCTTATCATGTCATCGATCTTGTTTAAAAATAAAAAGTAATCTAAATTTTTAAAAATTTAATAAAGCCCTTTAAATATTTGACCCACAAAGAATGTTAGGTACTACAGTTATGTACTTTTTTTTTTTTTTTTACCTGAAAACCATCACAATACTATACATTTTTAAAGCTTGGGCACTTTAAGGATATGAATAAAAAGAAAAAAAATATTTATCAAAACTATTACTTAAAAACGGAAATAAAATACCTAACTGAAAATGTGCTAACCATCAAACCTCATAGGGAAGGTAGGGGAGAGTGGAAGTAAGGGGGAGAGATCAACCAAAGGACTTGTATGCATGCATATAAGCCTAACCAATGGACACAGACAACACGGGGGTGAGGGCATGAGTGGGTTAATGGGAGGATAAGGACACATATGTAATACCTTAATCAAAGTAATTTTTTTAAAAAAGAAAATGTGCTAAAAGTTTTCAGTAGTATGTGTAACATTTTGCCATTTGACAATGTTACAGAATCCTACACTTAATTCTTTTTCTATTTCTTCTAGGTTGTTTTTTTTTTTCAGTAGGAAGAACATATATCCAGAACACACATCAGAATCCCAAGGGTAGGTTCCTTGCTTAGTTTCCTCTCAGAAGTTACTGGACTGTACGAGCCAGGGTGCTCTAGTCTAGCAAGTTTCAATCAATAACGTTAACCCGAAGCCAGTGTTGAGCTAACTGAGCTTGAACTCACTCTAACATTTTATTACAAAGATAGAAAGCTGTAATAATTCATTGTTTTAAAGTAAAAACAAAAGATTATTTTAGATTCATATAAAAGCCCTAATTTATGTAGTGATGTTAATTTTGACGGCAGGATGTGCTTTAATCTCTCATTCTGCTTGCCCTTTCTGACAGAAACGCCGGGGCCATCTGAAGGTTACAGACAATGTTCACTAATAATGAGCTCTTATGTCCTTGCAGGCTTCACTATGATGGATATCCATAGTGTTTCCCCGTGACATAATTCTACTGAGGAAAAAACGCGTCTTGAAAACACAGCTTGTGCTTTCACTTTCACCTTCAACTATAAACAGTGTGATTTTTAAAATGAGATAAACTAAATATGAGACATAAGTGCACATTTTTATCATAGCCCTGCAATTATTTTTATTATAGGTACTAATTTAACTTGCAAATACATACATGCTATAGAAAGGAGAGTCAATATGCTCTCTGTGGATTATATATTTTTAGAATCCAACCTTTTAGTCAGAAAACAGTAATACCATTCTGAAACAAATGCAGCCATTATTTTCCTTGAAAAGCTGATTACTTTTTTAAAAGCCTTAACATAAATAAGTCTCCATGTTTCCAAGCCCATTTTTGTGGGGGGAGGCGGGTGGTTATAGTTAAGTTCAAGAAACTTTTATATTTTTGATCATTACTTATTGGTTCATAGTATAACTTAAGGCAACAGAAAATGAAAACAACCAAAGACACACATGTAAGATCTTTCTCAAATGCTTCTACTGTTCATATAAAAATATAGAATCAAAGTAACACAGTCCTTTACATAATAAATAGTAATAAACTACATTTTTTTCATACGTGCACGCTTTGTGTAAAGGCTAAACTGAGTTTTTAAATAAGACTTCTGAGTTGTTAGCTCGGGATCCTCAAAGGATTTGGGTGTCTGTGGACTTTAATTAGAGTGCAGTTCAACATGAAATGTTACCAATTGAATCTACAGGTGTTGTAATCAGAAGTTAGTATCCTTTTGCATTATATTTTTGCTTTCATGACTTTCTCACATTTTTAATATAAAAATGACTTTATTGATTTACCTCTAACAAATGTCTATTTCAATAAATTATGTACATTACCTACCTTTCTCAATATAAGCAGACTATGAAATGACCTTATATAAAATGCTATACAAGGAGGATTAAATTTGGAAATTCTATGTACAATGATCATAGAACCAATTATTTGTTTAACAAATTTATGTCTCTACCTTCTCTACTATATGTGCAGTGCCATACAGCCTACACATTTTGTGAACATGGGACGAAATGCAGGCCTTGGTGAGACTTTGAGTACTCAGGAAGATAACAGCTGTTGTAACTCACATGTACAAATTTAGACTTTATGCATGACACCATGTCAGCGAAATAATTTACTGAGAGTACGCAATTAACTCAATAGAGATGCTCTGAAAATCATCACGCAAAAACTTAGACTCCTTGTAGATATGTGTAGAATGTTGATGTAGCCTTAACTAAATTATTTCTTTCTATAATGTAATACAAACTTCTCAATGTTAGTGAAAACATGATACTAGAAAACTCATAAGAAAATGTGAAGAAAAAAATTCACACCACATATAATGACATATATATATATATATAACAAAATTAAGTTCCAGTCCACATTTTATGAAAAACTGAAGAACAAATTGAAACTTTTTTTTTACTCCCCAAGAATATGTATCTCATTATGCAAAGAATTTTAATACTGATTTATAGGTGAACATATAGAGAAGTTATCAAGGACAGTCTTTCATTACATTAATGAAAAGTAGTTTCTAAATATATGCATGTCACTTTAATGAAAAGAGTGATGACAGTAATTTCTAAATGACCTACAGATGTGTTTATGAAGCACCTGCCTATATCAAATGGGAAAATCATTAATTTAATTTCACATATATCAAATGGGGGAGCGTGGGCCATTACAGGTGCAGTTATTTGATATTCACATGCAGACATCTAGCAATTTCTCTAAAAAGAATTTTTCTGGGAAGTAATATTTGGGGACTATCCTGAAAGGTAGAAAAGATACTTCCTCTTTTATTCCAAACTGTAGTATCTGAAAAGTAGAACAATTTGACGACACTCCACCTGCCTCAGCAAACATGCAGCTACTCCTGCACTGGAGAACATCTGGCTTTAGGAAGGTGAGATGTAATTACTGCAGGGAGACTGAGCTATTCCATATGCCTAATCTCATTGGGCAGGTCCTATAATTTGCTGGAGGTCTAAATAAAAGTTGTATGGGCTTAATTGTTTTTGAAAAGCATACCAAAGACTGATGCTACCTCAAATAGCATCCAGGATTATTAGTAATAAAAAATTATACCCAAGGGCCTTTCCCAGATAACTGAAATTTATTCTTTTACAAACACTTTCAGAAAATGTTAGTTCCCTTTTAAAAAATTATTGTTGAGAGTATAACAGATGTCCCTCCTTCCCCCCATAGCCCCCCTCCACCTGATTCCTGTTCCACCCCAAGCCTTCACCTCCCTAGTGTCTATGTCCATAGGTAATGCATATATGCGTATAAATTCTTTGGTTAATCTCTCCCTCCCCTTCCCTCTGAGATTTTTCAGTCTGTTCCATGTTTCCATGCCTCAGGTTCTATTTTATCACAATGTACATGTTCTTGCTTCTTAAGTTGTGTGGTAGAGATAGCTAGCTATCCCCAAATATGCATAGGGAAAAGTTCTGATGGAAATAGATTCCCAGACAATGAGTACCTGTCCTTGCCCCATGTACATCCAGGTATGGCCTTGAGACTAGTTCTTGCTAATGTGAGGTTTTTAAGAAGGGGTGGGTTTTCTTCATTTTCTCAAATTCATTCTGCTGACCAGAAGCAGAGGATTCCAAGATCCTACACATTGGTGGAGCTGCAAGATTGAAGACACTTGGATACTGGGTGGTGGAAAGCCACCCTCTGACATGCAACCCTCATGTTGGACTGTTAGGTGACAGAGAAAAAAGTTTCTAACCTGCATATACACTGTGATTTCAGAGATTATTTGCTTTAGTTGCAATTGTTACTCTCCAATGTCAGGACTGTCATTACTAGCATATTTGCTAATCATGTGTCAAAATTAATTCAGTAACTACCCAGGACTACAGTCCCTTGAAAGAAAATATTGCTACGGGTCTTTTTTTTTCTTATGACTATACAAGAAAGAGATGAATAAATGCAGAATTATAAATGATATAGTTTGTGCTGGGAGGAGTCTGTGCAAACTTGCAAGCATGAGCAAAGGCAGTGCATGAAAAGTAGTCTTCCTAGGACACTACACTGCAGATGATCCTCTGTAGTCCCAGATGACTTTGAAGCGAAGGCGTGGCTTCATGAGCTCTATCACAGTGCAAGGTGGTATTGACAAAAACAAGTCCAGAGATGGGAAGACCAGTCAGTAATCAATATGCTCATAATGTTCCAATAAAATGTAATGAGGGCCTGCAGCGGGGCAGCAGTGATAGGAGTGATTAATTTGATTTGGGAGACAAGTTGAGATAGATTTAGCTTACTCTCAATAGCTGTACAAAATATTAAATATTTAAGAAGAGGCCAATTTAGAAGGAAATATGATTAATTCAATCTTTATTATATTAAATGCCAACTGTCCTTAAGCTACAGAAGTTGTGATGACCAACCAGGAGTTAGATACACGGACCAAAAGATCAGAAATAAGTCTAACCTGAAAAGAAAATTCGATTTACAGAAAGTCAGCCTTTGTGTTTTTGCTCCTTTCTAAGTTTACAGTTATGTTTTTAATGTTGAAGTTGTCAAATATAATATATTTTAATATAATTGATGGATCATGTGCTTTAAATTTTATTTTAAACTTGCTGTTTTATTAGGTAACCATATTAGATGAGTAAATGGTATTAGAATTAATAAACTTTGTTAGAAATACACATAAGCTTTCTATGTTCAACTTACTAATGCTTCTCATTGCTAACATTAGTAATAATCTATAGTACTTAATCTGCTTAAATTATTGAAATCACTTGTACTGAAGAAATGGAAAGACATTCTATTTTATATTTTCCAAAAAAACCCCATTGTTTTGTATTTATCTTTTGTATATACACATATAAGTATATATAATCATTCTAATTTTATATACAGTATAACATAACACTCAGATTATTGGAAGCCCTTAGTACAATGGAACTGTAGCAAAAAATGAATTTAAATGCTTTACTGGAATATTGCTAATATGACTCCCTTAATAGGCTTTGACAATTTGTATGATAGAATATCATTTATGCTTAGAAATATAAATTTAGTTAAATTTTAAAGGAAATCTCTCTTTTCACAGATTTTGGGTCACATTTTTATGCAGCACTTGCAATATTCCAGGCATAGTGGAAACATCTGCATACCGCAAATTTAACAGAATATTGTTCTCTCAATTTGCTTATTGACTGTTAGTGGAGTTATGAGAGCATTAGTTTCCCTCTTTTCTCCTCAAAAATCCATGTCCACATAGGCCTGGAAGTATGAATTGGTAGTTCTGATCTCAGAGAAGAGAACCTTGTTATCAATATTATGTCAGAGATGTCCTAGATACATGCTGTTGTATCTCAGTAGGAAGAATTCATTCAGTAGCTTATAATTTGACCAAAAACTGTACTCTAGAACACACATGGGCATATCTGATTTGCAAGAAGTTTAGCCCTTTATTCACTTCCATTTCATCTATATCACCCCTATGCTTGTCCCTCATCAGAGTATGTGTGGCTTGATAAGATTGATCTTTCTAGCTTAAAGATACAATAATACAATGCTACACTAAGAATACTTTTACATGGACTTGCATTACTTTGAAAACCTCAACAAAAGGATAATAAAAATAGACAGAGATTAATCCATTTCTTTTAGAAATGCTGCCTTTTAGTCCCAAAGAAATATGCTCATTTGCATGGTTGAAATATAGCATACTGAGTTCCTTAGCCCCTTCCATCCTTCCCTTCTCAGTCAAGCCTAACACCCATGAATCACTGGCAAGTGTAATGAGGCTGTAAAAGAAGACACTCTGGTGTAGAGATTGTGCCAGGTCCCTTAGGGCTCTTGAGACAATGATTTATATTTGTTTGAGTTTACACAACACCACTGTCATATTATGAAGTGTTTCAGAAATGACCAACTGCTAACCTGCAGTTGATTTTACACAAGTTCACATTAAGTGCAACCCACTGTCTACAAGCTTCCTTCCTATTTGCAGCTTTAATTTTTCATTGAAATCAATGTTTGGTTAACCAGGCACTAAAATAACTTCTCAGTCTTAAGTTATCCATTTCTGTACCACACATAAATTATACTCTTAATTTACAATAAACTTAACAGCATGCAGTAAATATGTCTTCATAGTAAATATTCCTTGTAGAGGTTACATATAAATAGGTTTCGTAAGATTGGTGCTCAATTTATCCCAAATTTGTTATCAGTTTTATTTTTTGTACACTTTTTTCCTTTGGTCAATCACTCTTTAAATTGGCGAGTTCAATGCATCACCACAAATGATTTTCGGAAATCATTAGGCATGTGAAAATGCATAGCCAGCTCACAGTTTTAATTGACCCCATTCACACCAACCAATGTTGTTCCTAGATAAACTTTCTACTTTGCTGCTATTCATTTCATTAAACTGCGACCATAAAAGCTAGTTGTAAAAATATTTTCCCTGGATCTTAGTTATATTATCTCTTTGGGGAGGATTAATGTGACACTAATGTTAATAGGACTCACCTTGGTTTAACCAAGAAGTTCTTTTATTTTTTAATTGATTTTAGGGAGAATGGAAAGGAGAGGGAGATAGAGAGAAAGAGAAAGAGAGAGAAAAAGAGAAAGAGAGAGAGATTTGTTATTCCACTTATTTATTCATTCATTGGTACGTGCCCTGAATGGGGGTTGAACTCACAACCTTGGTGTATTGGGATGACACTCTAAGTCTAAGCAACTGCGCTACCCAGCCAAAGCCTTAGCCAAGAAGTTATTAGATAAATACTTATATAAAACAAAACTCAGAATAGTCTAAAACAATGGTTTGGAATAGACTGACATACCTCGATGTGGGATTGTGGGATAAACGAAAGAACTTATATACTTACATACATAGCCCATGGACACAGGCAATAGGGTAGTGAAGACCTGTGGGGTGGGTAGGGGCTGGGAAGATGGGAGATATTTGTTATACTATCAACAATAAAAAATATATTTAAAAAATAGAGTAATTCCCTCCACTGTTAAAAAATAAAAATAACTAAACCAGTGGTTCTTAACTGGGGATGAGTTTGAACTTTAGGGGACATATGGCCATGTATGTGTGCAGACATTTTTGATTGTCACCCTGGGGGAGGTTGTTGGGCGAGGTCATCAAGAAGATGTGACTTCCAGTTTGACTCATGAGCTGGATCTGGGCAATTGCAGGCTCCTCATCCCCTCCCCTTTCTTTGGAATGTACGTTCCACTTGCCTTCCCCACTCCCAGAAGCTGCCCATGGACACAGACCATCTGGAATGGGTGTGTGACTGGCTCCAGTTAAGGCCTCAAGCTAAACTTTTTTTAAAATATATATTTTATTGATTTTTTACAGAGAGGAAGGGAGAGAGATAGAGAGTTAGAAACATCGATGAGAGAGAAACATCAATCAGCTGCCTCCTGCACATCTCCTACTGGGGATATGCCCGCAACCCAGGTACATGCCCTTGACTGGAGTCGAACCTCGGACCCTTCAGTCCGCAGGCCGACGCTCTATCCACTGAGCCAAACCGGTTTCGGCTCAAGCTAAACTTTTAAGATTTGGGGGGTGGGGGGTACAGCCATCCCAGACCAGCCTCCACATATGTTGAAGTGTTTCTGTGAAACATTATTTAAAAGGGCTTATTTAATGGATCATAGCATTCATACCTCTACCAAAGTTTAGCGTTGAACTTCTATTTTTAGGACAGAATGGCTTATTTTCAGACAATGTTGGAGAAGCAGTCACCCAGATTTGTCCAGAGCAAGTCAAGAATACATAAATAAATCGATCACTCTTCTATTCTACTTAAACCACACCAGCCCCTTCACTTTCTCAAAAACAATAGATCCACTTCTTCCTAGAGTCTCACCACTTAGAAATGTATTCTTTCTTCAGGTATCCTTGTGGCTATAGCCAAATGTCACACTATATAATATCACAATACCCATCTTTTCTCTGTTTTATTCTTTCCTTAGCTCTCACCACAATTACTATACTACATCTGTGACTCACCAGGTGTTATCATCTACATACCCACTACATGCAAGTTTCTTGAGTGAAGCGAGTTTAATTGTGTGTCCTTGTTTTATCCTCTGTGCCTAGAGGAGTACCTGGTACACATTAAGTACCTACTGAATTCTTGTCAAATAAATGAGTGAAAAAAACAGGCCTGAATACAATTTTGTTAAGTTACACTAAAAGAAACTAGTCCAATCTGTGGGGGCAGGGAAGCTGAATACAAAGTCATTGTAACTTTTCTGACCTTAGAAAAACTCTCTCTCTCTCCTTTCTCTCTCTTCTCTCTCTCTCTCTCTCTCTCTCTCTCCTCTCTCTCTCTCTCTCTCTCTCTCTCTCTTTCTCTCTCTTCTCTCTCTCTCTCTCTCTCTCTCTCTCTCTCTCTCTCTCTCTCTCTCTTTCTCTCTCTCTCCTCTCTCCTTTCTCTATCTCTGAGGTATTATTTATACAATGATATATTTAAGACACATATTCACACAAAGAAAAGCACATACAGATATTTCTTTGTCTTTGAAATATACTGTTTTTTTATCTGATACATTACATTGTTACATACTATTAATTAGTTTTCTAAAATTTTACATATCAACCAAGTTTTCCAAATATTCATTTAGTCACTATAAAACAATTTACTATTTTGTTAGGTCATTACACCCAAAGATAAAAAGCTTTTTTTTTCCATTATGTCATGTAGTTAAATATAAAGTATGTATTAAAAGTTGGCCTGCCAAAATTACAAGGCTATTTCATTCCTGATTTATAATCTCCTCTAGTATTTTTATGGTTTCCCATCTTATGTTTAAGTTCTTTATCTATTTTGAATTTATTTTTGTGTATGGTGTAAGTTGGTGGTCTAGTTTCATTTTTTTGCATGTATCTGTCCAATTTTCCCAACACCATTTATTGAAGAGACTGTCTTGATTCCATTGTATGTTCATGTCTCCTTTGTCAAATATTAATTGAGCATAGTGTTTCTGGGGTCTCTATTCTATTCCATTGATTTATATGTCTGTTCCCGTGCCAGTACCAAGCTCTTTTGAGAACAGTGGCTTTGTAATACAGCTTGATATCTGGTATTGAGATCCCACCTACTTTGTTCTTCTTTATCAGGATTGGTGCAGCTATTAGGGGTCTTTTTTTTATTCCAGATGAATTTTTGGAGAGTTCGTTCTAGGTCTGTGAAATATCCCATTGGTATTTTAATGGGGAGTGCATTGAATCTATAGATTGCTTTGGGTAGTATGGACATTTTGAGGATGTTGATTCTACCAATCCAAGAACATGGTATGTTCTTCCATCTGTTTATGTCTTCCTCTATCTTTTTTTTTTCAGTGTCCTATAGTTTTCCACATATAAGTCTTTTACCTCCTTAGTTAAGCTAATTCCTAGGTATCTTAATTTTTTTGGTGATATAATCTCCTCCTAAAAACCATATTGAAAAGTAAAGGACACTTTTTATTTAGATTTAAATTAAGAAAAATAAGTGTATAGATAGTTATGTATAATTAGGGGCCTAATGCATGAATTCATGCATCTTGACAGGAACTGTGGGCTGCCAGGCTGTGGTGGGCACAGGAGTGGATCTTGGCCTATCCGCTGCACCCCCCACTCGCTATAGCCCCAGTCCCCTGTCTGCCAGCAGCCCTGCCACCACCACTGCAGCTTCAGCACAGGCCCTGCTCATATCTGGTGATAGCAGGGAGATATTGGGGCCGGTGCCAGCAGCAGGTTCAAGCAGGGATGGGCAGTCAGTGGGTGCAAGTGGCAGCTGCTGCCCCGATTGCCCCTCAGAAGCAGGGGGAGGTGGAGAAGCCCTGAGGGGTAATTGGGGCCAGCAGCCGCAGCTCGCACCCACTAATGGTGCCGAGCAATCCAGGCCGGCACTGGGTGCCAGCAGCAGGTGCAAGCAGGGCTGGCACCAACAGCAGGTGCCAGTGCTGGGAGGGCACACAGGAGCAAAGAATTTTCGGTAACCACCAGAGGCTTGCCCTGATTACAGCAACCAGCACCTCACCTTGGCCTGCTGCCCCTGCTCACCTGCTCCTCCATCCCACCACAGCCAACACCTGCCATGTTCTGTGTGAGCCTCCTGATGGTCAGCACAAGTCATAGTGACTGGTTGTTCAGTTGTTCGGTTGGTCAACTGTTTGGTCTATTTGCATATTAGGGTTATATATAGAGAGATTGTATTCCTTCAGGGCCAATGATAATCTAATACTTATTGAAACTAAAATAAAATATTCTCACTTTTCTGAAGAAAAGTGAAAGTTAATAGTTTTATTATATAATTCAAATAGTCAAATTTTCATTATAAAAAAGGATAAGTAGCTGCTTAACCTTTTCTAATTTCAAGTGCACTAATTTGGAAATAGAAATTAAAAAAAAAATAGCCAAAACTGGTTTGGCTCAGTGGATAGAGCATCTGCCTGCGGACTGAAAGGTCCCAGGTTCAATTCCAGTCAAGGGCATGTACCTGGGTTGCGGGCATATCCCCCGTAGGAGATGTGCAGGAGGCAGCTGATCGATGTTTCTCTCTCATCGATGTTTCTAACTCTATCTCTTTCCCTTCCTCTCTGTAAAAAATCAATAAAATATATTTTAAAAAAAATAGTGAGTGCAAAGGAAAAAATAAGCAACCAAGATATCTAATGAATATGTTTTTAATACTGACAGAGAAGTCAAATTACATAGCAATGCTACAACCAAAGATATTTTGAAATGAGTGTTATTTAGAAAAAATATCCAAGTAAAAATAAATAAAAAACCTCTGAATAATGACTCACTATGACAAAATAACTCTTTGAAAAAAATCTTTAGCCCAAAAAAATCATATAGAATTCATTAAACTGAAAAATAAAACACTAAGTTGTTTCCCTAAAGCTTTAAAACTATGCATGTTTACTAGCATATGTGAAGAAAGAAGCTAAGGGATAAAGTTGAAAGGGGGAAAAAGATAAAGGAAAACATAAAAATTATAGAACCAATTGTCATTATCATAAAGTTTCCTACATTGCAATTCAGAGGATGAAATTGCCTAACTGTGATTCTTTTCTGAAGTGTTCTAATAGAATAGATCCCTGCTGCGTGTTTATTTTCAGTTATAAAAGCCACTGACTTTAACTTTCCTAAAAGTAGCTTGAGCTTTGGAATTTTAGTCCATGAGGTAGGTATACATTTTCTACTCAATTCTTTAAAGCATAAAGATAAGCAAAAATATTCAGACATTATTATTCAGAAAAAAATGATAGATGCACCAAATTATTTGGTTAAGAGCCTCAGTGCCCTGGCTGGTGGTGCTCAATGGTAAGAGCATTGGGCTATGCTTCCAAGGGTCTCAGGTTTGATCCCAGTCAAGGGCACATACTGGGTTGCTTATTCGCTCCCTGCCCCAGGTTAGGGTGCTTATGGGAGGCAACCAATGGATGGCAACCATCAATGTGTCTCTCTTACATGGATGTTTCCTCGTCTCTCTCTCTCTCTCTCTCTCTCTCTCTCTCTCTCTCTCTCTCTCTCTCTCTCCCCCTTCCTCCCCCACACTCTCTATGAAAAGCAATGGAAAAAATATCCTCAGGTGAGGATTAACAGAAAGTTAATAAATACATAAAAAGAAAAGCCTTGAGAAAAGATTAATGCTCACTCTGCAGAAGAACAGATGGAATGTGTTCTTAGTGTAAGGTGATAAATAAACTTTCAGGAACTGATGTAAAAAACTCATATCAATGTAGACTGGCTTGAAAAACTTTTACTTAAGGACTCTCTAATATTAGGTCAAAATTCATGTAAAGTATGACTCTATGAACAGCAGCATAGACTTTTGGCTGAGCATTTGAGGAAAAACAACTCGGGTGCATTAATAATCAGAACCACATGGATGCAGTACGTCACTATGCTGTATTTGACACACTCATGCAAGCCTTTGAGACAGAGGGTAATTTTCTTTTTAAATCATAAAATTTCAAATATCAAAAAGACATGTAAGTGGTCTGGATACTGTGGAAGCATCACTGATATTGTATCATCCTGTCCATGTCTATACTCCAAGTCAAGAAACAAGAAAAACAAACAACAATACCTATTGAACTCTGAGATACACCACAATGTATCTAGTCAAGCTTGGTTCCCCAAGTAAATGAAATTATGGGGGGTAATTTTTCTGCCTAAATTCTCAGTCAAAACCACCTTTATCCCTGACTTTCCTACAATATGATAATTAAGTAATTTGCTGTTTTCTCACCATCAACATATTAATATGAACTTATTATTTTAGATAATCTTGAAATTATTTTCCTGTGTTTTTATTTTGAAGGCCAGTTCTACTAAAGTCAGTTTCACAACTTCCTTATAAGTGAACTGTTATTATTTTCTAAATTTGTCTTCAGATGTTACTTCACAATACAGAAGATGACAACACTTATCCATATACATAGATTCTTAATTGTTTTCATATATGAGAATAACATACCCTTCTATGATGAACTGTGGTGCCCAAATTATTAACCTTTCAAAAGCATTCAAATTATACAAACAAAATTGTGAGTTACATGCACTTTTATATGAGGGGATATCTACACTAATGAAAGAGAAACATGCAAATTGGTGTCACTCGCTACACCCACCAGTCAATCAGATAAGTATGCAAATTAACCCAACAAAGATGGCAGTTAATTTGCATACATAGGCACCCAGCAGCCTCGGTACTGGGAACATCATCGGCACCCAGGTCACTCCAAGGTAGGCCCCATGTGGGCCCTGAGCAGCCTAGGAAGGGCCTAAGCCAGGGGCCTCCTGGGCAGGGCCAAGTCTGCGATCAGAGCCAAGGGGGCCCCTGCCCAGGCCTAAAGCCTGGGCCAGAGGCTTTAGGCCTGGGCAGGGGCCGAGCCAACGATCGGTATGAACTACAGAGGAAACACATTTTCTGACCGCTCACTGGCTAAGCTCCCTGTATGCCACTGGTAATATTCTTAGTAACTTGGGTAATAAGAATCGAAAAAGGTGATATAGGGTTTTTCAGCACACTCCTTTGTGAAAATAATGAAGGTCCACTGCTGGAGGGCTAAGAAACGTCATATCCTGCCCTAGCTGGTTTGGCTCAGTGGATAATGCCTCAGCCTGCTGATGGCAGGGTCTGAGTTCAATTCTGACCAAGGGCATGAACCTAAGTTGCAGGCTTCTCCCTGGCTAGGGCCCAGGTCAGGGCTAATGTAGGAGGCAACCAATCAAAGTGTTCCTCTCACTTTGATGTTTCTCTCTGTCTTTCCCTTTCTCTTCCACATTCTCTAAAAATCAATGGAAACATATCTTCAGGTGAGGATAAAAAAAAAGAAAAAAAAGAAATGTCATATCCTATGAAAGACACATCTTGAAAATGCCTAAAAAAAGTTGTCATTTTTTCACGGTGAAGGGACTGGAGTCCGTGTTGATGAAAACACCTTGATGGCTGCGGTGACTGGCAGTGGCTGCAGCAGTGGGGTGATGGGGCTGGTGCTTTCCCCTGATCAGTCCCACCGCCTCCCACAAAAGGAGGCCCGATTGTGGCTTAGGCCTGCTCCCCAAGGGGAGCAGGGAACGGGCCTAAGCCATCAGTAGGAAATCCCCTGAGGGCTTCCAGTATGAGAGAGGGGGCAGGCTGGGATGAGGAACACCCCCCCCATGCACAAATTTTGTGCACTGGGCCCCTAGTAGTGTCATAATCTCATATATGCATTATGTGTAAATCTGTTTAAGGAAATAATCAAAATAAATTTCAAGGTATGCTTTACTCTGTATTTCTAATAACTACCATTTATATATTTTAGTATATGCTAGTACATGCATAAGTATATATGTACATGTACATGCACATATACATACTCTTCCCACCATTTTTCTATCAGAAAGTTAGTACTGTGGAAATATCAAGAGTGTAAATAGACAAGGATGTCAGTGTCTCTCCCTTCTCCCTTGAAAAAAAAAATAACCCCACCTGAGAAAACATTATTCTAAATCTCACTTTAAATGGCACTACTCAAATATAGCCAGATCAGGCCCTGAAAACCTTTAGCTAACTTAAGCTCTTTCTCAAGTTTTCAAGACCAGCCATCTCTGCAAGCAGCTGAGCAATCCCCACATCCCCTCAGCCTGTGCAGTAAATTTCCAGCAGCCTTTCAGAGCATGTGTTCCCCCACCAAATTGAGCAGGTGGTTAAATATCCGAGGTTACTTGTGGGACAAAGTTCAATGTCATTCATGAAACAATAGAGTGAACATGAAGAGAACACAGCTCATATTCCTTTACCAATTTACTCCCTTTAAACAATCTAAAAATGCTACAGCTATTACTATAGTTATACATTGTGTGTATTTTGATGTGGTATAACCTTGATGTCCTGGTTTGATTGGACAGAGTATATGTTAATTTTAAAATATGAAATAATTTCTCCACTATGGTAAGCTGGTAAGAACCAGCTGAAGTTCAATCAAAAACACTTTAACTCAGCAAAGATGACTTTTTCTCAGTTCAATCATGCCAAATTTAGAAATATATTATTTGAATAAGCACCTGGAATATGGTTCATCAAATAGTCAACAGATTTACTGCATTTAGGTATCAAATGTTCACACATCCTTAGAGATACTAAGGAATAAACATGAAAAGGTGGAATCAGACTACTAAATATGTAGTTCAGCCTATCTAAGCTTTGACTTTAAAAGTAATTTTTAAGAACTTTTTTTCTGTTCTTTAAAAATATTTTCTGTTTTATCATAGCTATATACAAAATATTGTCAACATTCTTTCCATACTAAGTAATGATTCTGGTAAATACCTCATGTTAGATTATGCCTTGTTCCACAGGGGAATATCAACCTATCTTTTAAGACTCAATTAAGGAGCTACCTCTTCTATTAATTTGGGAGAATCATGTACTCACCCCATGCCCTTTTTATTTGCTAATAATCTAAAGCTACTTGTCCTAGAGAATAGGTACAGTCTTTGTCTCCCTATTAAATTGAATATTCACTGAGGCTCCAGATCTGGCTGACTTCCCTCTTCATGCCCAGGTTCTAGTTTATATTAAAAGTACAGTATTTTTGAATTTCTGAATGAAATAACATGATTGATGAAAGATAATGCTTTAGATAAATGATGATACAATAGTATTTAGAATTTGAAGAGACCAAGAAGGTTTGGGAGAACAAAATCAGATAAAAGTTCTTGGTGGAAAGATGCAAAAGTACTGGCTATTGATGGATTGGGAGGTAAACTAGAAATAAATCAAACAACACAAGAAAATGGCAGCCTTATAGAAATTAATGATAGAATATATATTTGATTTTGTGAATGTTAATTTTTAAAAGTATCCTTATTATTACATACATTTTATTATAATAGAAAGTTATAGCAACATTAAAATAATTTGTATTAACTTTGGTTAGGAAACACATGTGTCATTTAACTGAGCTATGGGATGCCCAGATATTTGATCAAACATTATTCTGGGTATTTATGTGAGCTTGATTTGGAATAAGATTAACATTTAAATTGGTGACTGAATAAAGCAATGTGTCCTCTATAATATGAGTAAGGCTCATCCTATCAGCTGAAGGTCTGAATAGAACAAGAAGGCAGAGTAAGAGAGAATTCTTCCTGCCTGATGACCTTTCAACTAAGACATTGGCTTCGTCCTGCCCTCTGACTTAAAATGAAACATCAGCTCTTCCTGGGTCTTGAACCAGCTGGCTTTTGGATGGAACTATACCATCAGCTCTCCTGGGTCTCCAGCTTGCTGACTCATGCTGCAGGTTTTGGGACTCACCAACCTCCATAATTATATGAGCAAATTCCTTATAATAAAGCTATTATATTTGTAACATAAATTAAATATATTATATAAATAATTATAATGTAATAAGTAAAAATATAAATTATATCTCTATTCTATTGTTCTGTTTCTCTAGAGAACCCTGACAAATTAGTAAGTTCAGTTAATATAGAACTTTATATTTAAAGTAATGCACATTATTAGGTAAAATACCAATTCACTTATGCTAATAAGTGAAGACATGAAAAAAGAACTCAAATTTCAGAGACAATGTGGATAAATTTGATTATCTTTGATATCAGAATAGAAATAGAATGAGACAATTTTTCAGTTGATTAGGAGCTACATCACGGAATTATTGCACATTTGGTGACAACATGATACCTTTGTTTTTGTGGGGTTTTTTTGTTGTTGTTTTTTTTAAAATATATTTTATTGATTTTTTACAGAGAAGAAGGGAGAGGGATAGAGAGTTAGAAACATCGATGAGAGAGATCAATCAGCTGCCTCCTGCACACCCCCTAGTGGGGATGTGCCCGCAACCAAGGTACATGCCCTTGACCAGAATCGAACCTGGGACCTTTCAGTCCACAGGCCGACGCTCTATCCACTGAGCCAAACCGGTTCTGCCACATGATACCTTTGGAGGAAATAGTGAGGTATAGGAAGGAGTACGTGCAGATGTAGGAGAAACTGAGGACAGCAAGGATTCATTGGAGCTGGGAGCCACTGGAACCTGATGATTACATCTCCTAGTTTATAAACTTGACTGACAACAACCCGGCTGCAAGGTAAGCTCCCTGGAAGGAAATTGTTTTGAAGGTTTGGAGGTAAATATTTTAGTATTTTTGCAGTAAAAGATCCTTCTCTATTTCCAGACTTAGTAACTTCTCTGCACCTGGGCCTGTGGGAAGTCATCAGTGTCCTATAGTCTAGGGTACTCTTAGTGGATAAGTATGATAGTCATTGCAATGTAATATTTAGATTTTTTATATATATAATTTTAAAGCACTGGGAAAATAGCAGTTGGAATCCAAAAATATCTTAGGAAGATTTTGAAGTTTATAATCCATGCTTCACTAGCCTTTATTCAACATCTCCTCTCACTTTGACAGTGTGCTTACTCCATATGCACATGGGGTCCCATGTCTGCTTTTTGAAGCACAGCTTAGTTCAGTGGTGTGAACTGTAGGATAAAACAATTTTGAATTTCAAACCTAGCATGAGTGTCTCTTCCTCTAACACAGTACTATTTATTTCACCTTGTCTTTTAGTCTCTGAGTTTTTAAAATGTAATATAGTCCATCTTATTTTGAACATTAAAGGTAGTAGATGAAATGCTGTAGCAAATGATGCATGCTTGTGGTTTCTCCATCAACCTAAAAGCTTCCCGGGGAGGCCCTCTCCCTGTCAGCTCAGCGTCTTGCCAGAACTCAGCTCTGCAGCTCCCTTTCCTCAAAGCTTTCCATCCTGAGTCATGCTGGCTGACAGCCTTGCTTGCTCATTGGTTAGGATATCTGAAAAATACTTGCCCTGGTTCTTAATGGCCTAAATTTATAGCTCCCAAATACAAGGTTTACACATTATATTTAACAACTTAACTAGATAAACTAATCTGACACAAGTTTTGCAATAAAGGTGGTGTCTTCATAAAAAAGGGGAAATAGGAGCCTTAAGTTGTATAATTTACAGTCATTAATTTTACCATAGGCCTTTCTGTTAGACCCCCAGAGCAAGGATGATGGGCCAGGAACAGAAACTCAGCAGGGCAGAGAGCCCCGGATACCTAGCAAGGGGCAAAACTGGGAAAGGGAGGACCTTGCCCCTAGGGTAACCTCTCCTCCCCTAATATATCAATGGTCCTGCTCTTTGGACCCTGGATCTTTCATATCGCTGGTCAGGTGGTTTAGACCCCTGACCATTTCCTCCCTACAGATAACTTCTAGGCTTCAATTGTATTTCAGCTCCAGGCCCAGAAAAGCAGCAAAACCAGACAAGTGGCACTGCGGCTGCCAAAGCACCAGCTACACTGACTAATGACCTCTGACCCCACCCAGGCACTAATCAATCAGTGGAGACCACCACCTTGAAACAGCACACCTGGAAAGCTGATGGATATTCTATTGAGACCTTCCCCTGAGACTCCCCTAAGATTTCCACCTGCAAGAAAGAGATAAATTCCCACAGGACAAAAGACCCAGGGTGCTCTCTCTCCAAGGAGCACACCTGTGCCCTTCCCCCACAGGCATATGTACCCCAACCTCTAAGGGCCCCCAGGAGACTTGCAACCAGGGGAGCAATGGACAGCTGCAGCTCGTTCCGTGCTAACCCCCTGAACCTGTCTCAAAGGCACCCTTTTCTCTGAGTAGCCCTTCCCTTTGGATATCCCCATCTCCCATCCCCTTTTTCTTAAATAAATTAAATTTTCTTCCCTTTCTTTATTTTATTTATTTATTAAGTTCATTGGGGTGACATTGGTAAACATGAACATATAGGTTTCAGGTACGGCTTTCTCTGTTACAAGATCTGTATATTCCACCGTGTATCAACCACCCAAAATCAGATCTTCTTTTGTCACCATATATTAGGACACCCTTCTCCCCACAACCCCTTCCCTCTGCAAACCACCACACTGATGTTCATGTTCATGAGTTTCTGTTTTATATCCCACATATGAGTGAAATCATATGGTTCTTAGCTTTTTCTGACTGACTTATTTAACTTAGTATAATATTCTCAAGATGCATCTGGGTTGTTGCACATGGCACTATTTCATCCAATCACCATCTGAGATGGCTATTTAGCCTGCCCATGCTCCACCACTTTAACCGTTAATCTTTCACTTTCCTTTACTATCAATTAAAGTGTGTGTGTGTGTGTGTGTGTGTGTGTGTGTGTGTGTGTGTGTGTGTTTGTGTTGTAAAGATTCAATTCTATTTTTGAGCCTACCTTCACTGAGACAAATTGGGAAGGAAGTTAGGAAAGAGGAGGGTTGGAACTTGATATGAGGAAAAATAATTAGGTCAAATCTTCAAGTTTTCAATTTTGACATGGTTACTGAACAGAGGAGAGAGGGTCCAAGGAGCCCAGTTAGAAAATTCTACTTTGGTTTTTGCTTCATGTAAAGATTGTGGTATTTTCAGTGTAAAATAAAAATTGAAAAATAAAAGGTAAGCCTTTAAAAGGTGGCACAATCTTTCAAATCAGAAGCATACATTCTTTTGACATAAAATTGTTACTATAAGGAACATTCAAACCTGTGAAGAATTTTTGAGTTTATTGGAGCCATACTGTGGAAAAATGGAAGGAAGCAGAATCTCAAGGGATTGAGATAATGCTCAGGACAATTGTAGTTTGCACTTTGATTTATACATTACAGTCAAAAGAGGAGACTTAGTGGGTTACATGAAATCCATTGGTGATAGATTAGGGGGGCAGGAGAAAGCAAAGGGGGGAGGGGGGAGAAATGTGGGATTGGATAAAAATTAAAATGATAGACACATGCTTCTTTTACTTATGTGGGTGCAGGCAGGATAATTAACAATCACAATTAACTCAACAACAATGAAGGGATTTGTGGTCTCCCCAGCACTGGTGCCTATGCTTCAAGGGGTCTGGAAAAAGGGAAATGACTTTGTTTTTGCAAAGGCATGTTAATCAGGCATGTTATTCTAAATGCAAAAAAAAAAAAAAAAAGGGACAGGTTTACTTACGGTGAAGATTAACCTTTGTTAGGGAAAAATACTGCCTTAAAACATGATTAATCACCATAAACTGCTTTTATTAAAAAAAAAAAAAAGTTGCCGAAACCGGTTTGGCTCAGTGGATAGAGCGTCGGCCTGCGGACTGAAAGGTCCGGGGTTCGATTCCGGTCAAGGACATGTACCTGAGTTGCCGGCACATCCCCAGTGGGGGATGTGCAGGAGGCGGCTGATCGATGTTTCTCTGTCATCGATGTTTCTGACTCTCTATCTCTCTCCCTTCCTCTCTGTAAAAAATCAATAAAATATATTTTTTAAAAAAAGTTTTGATTTCAGACCAACCTTGTGGTTACTTTAGGTTTCTGAGTTTGCAAGGCTGCCATGCAGGCCTTCCCTGAGCTAGTCAGGTTAGCATGTGGCCCCTTTTCATCCACCAAATCAATTTTTCTTGATATCTGAAGGTTACCTGAAATATGATATTATATATTTTTGAAGGTTTGAAATGTTGACACACACAGTCAAACCTTCCTAGTTTTCACTCTTCTAATGTCAACATTTAATAGTTTTCACACAATTCTCAAAAGCCTCAACCGTCTTCCCTTAAAATATTTCAGAAAAGGACTTCATAATAAAGTACCTAAAATTTTAAATTTTGTAGATGCCTCAAAGTCAATAATTTCCCATGTTCTATAATAGAATATATTTAAAACAGATTCTAAACAAACCTGGTTTGATAATTCAAAAAAATATGTTGGTTGCACCCTTACAAATAATGCATATCCAATGAGTTAATTTGAGTAGATATTAAAAAGTTACAGTAATATCCAAAAAAATAATTAGCTTTTTGATCTTTCTTATGTTAATATAGTTTGCTTCTTTTAATTCCTCAGTGGCATTTTTTTGTAAAAAAAGATTATTCCCCCAGCCTTTTGATCATGGCTTTTAAGTATAATAATTTGTTATTTCTTAATAAGCAGAAACTACTAAAATTTACTTCTAGCTTATAGTCTAATTACATCAAACTCTCCCCCATTTTTATTTCCTATGCTTTAATATATACACATATAAATAATCTGAGTCCTAGTTTTGTTTCCCTGAAGGGAAAATATTGACACTACCTAAATTATAATTTCACAATATGGAATTGACAGGAGTTAGAAAAAGGAACATACACTTTTTATTTCTCAATAAACTTTCTAAAATTTTGAAGATCTTCAAAAAATAATTTGTGTGGACTAGTTTTCTCACTTCTGAAATACCCTTTTCCCACAATTTGATGACAACTATTAGTGAGTATGTGTATTTTTTCCAAAATTATATTTACAAAGGGTAATTAAGACCCATAACACTTCTTCCTTTTCAAGTACAGTGCTTTGTGGCAACTATTTCACTATACACATAGAAGAAACCACAGTGACTTTTATCTGACTAAGAATCATTATAATTCATCTGACCACTTGGGCCATTCTAAGTTTTTGTTGTTGTTGCTGTTTTTGTTGTAGTTGTTTTCATATGTGTGTCTGGATATTGCCTGAAATAATATAATCAAAGAGAAAAAGCATTTCACTTAATAAATACAGTATTGAAAGGAATTCTAGGGATAAAATAGGCAGGTTTAGGGAGTCTCGGGAATAAAGAGGGCCCATGGGGGAGGAATGCATAGGTGAGGGCTTGGAGTCGCCAGAAGGCATACATTCACACAGAATAGAAAGGTGCCACAGGATAAGGGGAGAGGAAGGCATACATTCACAGAGGATCAAGAAAAATCACAGAGTACGGGAAAAAGGGAACATACTTTCACAGAGGATAGAGAAATGTCAACAGATGCTGGAAGGAGGAAAACATGTTCACAGGAGATAGAAGAGTGTTATAAGATAAGGGGGAGGAAAAGAATGGGTACCATGTGGGATGTGGGCTTTGAGCTGATATTCTGCAAAATGAGTGACCTATTAGAAAAGCACAGGGTAATAAAATGGGGACGGTGTCTAATTAGAAGGGAGCATGAAGAGACAAAGAACTACAACATTTATAAACCTTAGAAAAAGGGGCTTGGTTGGTTACCTACTTGGGAACCCCTCCCTACATGGGAGTCTGTATTTGCTTCTAACAAATTCCCACCCTTTTACTAACAAGTCATTTTAGTCTGCAAATTTTATTCTTCAAACCATGAGGCAAGAACCAGAGAAGGGGAGATCCACTCCCTGCACCCTACGTTTCCGTACTCTTATCCTGTTAAAATTTCAAAGTAACACAGTATTAGATCTATTTGTCTACTCTATTCTCTACAGGAAGTTACAGAAAACAAATTTCAATGGTGGAATGGAATTGAAATGGCAACTTATCAGGGAAATGAAGACAGTTTTAATAAAGAGTTGAACACTTTAAGTATAGATTTAAATTATAGTTGTATTTCCTTTAAACAGGATTTGGTTTTTCCATAGTTGGCTAAAATGTTTTCTCTGTGACTTGATGCTATGATTATTTGTTTAACCTTCCTATATAATAAAGAGCTAATATGCTAATTAGACTGAACAGCTGAACAACCTTCTAGACATCCTTCCAGACGACCTTCCAGATGAAGCTGGGGCTGCGAGGGCCAAGCCACTTGCACGAATTTCATGCATCGGGCCTCTAGTTGTAGTATAAGCTCATATTTACAGAAATGTTTTAAAACCAGTGGAAAAATCATGTATGCTCTTCATCTAGATTCTCCAGTTGTGGATACATATACCATTTGCTTTATAATTGTCTCTGTGTGTATTAATGGAAATGTTAGCATAGGCAGTTAGTTAGTTGTTGACAGAGAACAGAATGAGAGCAATTAAAGCCAGACATCTAATTAAGCTGGATCAACTAGAAAGCTTTAGCTTTCAGATACTGCCCTGTCAAGGGGTTTAACATACTTCTGTTCTCCTGGGAGGGCAGGAAAATCTGGTTTTCCAATCTCCCAGGGAAAAATGGTCCCTTCCACCAGATTATGGGGGCTGGGCAATAAAGGGGAAATTCCTCTGCTGAATCATGCTCAGTAGAAGCCAAGATGGGATGGGGCAGGTCTTTCTACTCTGTGGCACACCCAGCAGGAGCCAAGTGGTGACCTAAAGGGGAGGAATCTAGCCTGGGAAAATCTGGAAAAGTATCAGATTGGGTAAGGGCATGAAACTCCTGAAGATCTAGGAAAGTGATTGGTAAGGGGGAGGACCAGCACAAGCCCACCAAGTTCCAGGTTAATTTGAAACAAATCTCACCCCTTCCCAAACTCAAGATAATATAATCAAAGCTTACCAAAGTCCTGAGGCCTGCATGTTAGCATGCATTCTCTCTCTATGGCAGCTGTGTGGGTCTAAATGTGGGCCTGGTTGGGGCAACACATCACTGGCTGGAGAACAGCTGGGAACAGAGGCTAAGCTAGTTGGAGGGGGACAGAGACCCAGCTGAACTATTGGAACTTCGGCATGGACTGAGATGAAGTAGGAAAACTTCAGATACTCTGCTGATGCTGGGCCATTGGCACACCATCTCTGGGGCTCAGCCCTTCTTTTGGGCTTGGTGAGGAATAGTGTGGGCCTAAGGCTCCAGATATTAGACATTTTTTGTAGCAACATTGAACTGAGCCACTGGTCATGGATGAGACATCACCTAAGCCTTTCCTTTTTTCTTTGTTCAAAAAAAAAAAACAAAAAAAAAAAACCCACTTCCCACAGTATCCCCCCTCCTCATATGCTTGTATCCTTGAAATGCATTTTCTGCTTTACCATGAAAGAATCCTGTTTCCACCAGCAACATTACATATTATTGTTTTCTCTGAACAATTTGAGATTAAGTTACAGATATGATGCACCATTACCCCTGAATAAGACAGGGGCAATGGTGCTTCATATCTGTAACTTTTCCTACAAAAACATGATGATCTTGTTTATAGCCACAGTTCAACCATGAAAATCAGGACATTAACATTGTACTTGATCGAATTCACAGAATAATTTAAATTTCACAAATTGTCCAATGATTTGCTTTGTATCAAAAGGATCCAAGCCAGTCACTTGGCAATTAGTTTTCATGCCTCCAAAGCTTCCTTTAATCCCAGTTTCTTAGTTTTTCCTTGACCTTCATGATCTGGGCATTTTAGAAAATATTTAAAAACTACTTATTTTGTTGAAAGAACTTCAGTTTGCTTTTTTTGGGTGTCCCTTGATTTGAATGAGGTTAAGCATTTGAACAGGAATGTAACAGAAGTTGTACTGTATTCTAATTGTATTCTATCAGGTAATGCGTGCTTTTGATTTTTTCTGCTTCTGGAGGTGGTTAACTCTAGTGATTTTTTAAGGTGTTATACTCCGGGGTTGGCCCTATAAATTAAACTTTCATTTCTTTATAATTAATAATTTTTAGGGGAGATATCCATTGAATTATGTAATTCTCCTAATCTTCATCAGACATTAACCCACTAACAGTTGCATCTACTGATAAGTTCTGAGTGAATTGATTGTTACTATTGTGGTTACCAAGCAGTGTTTTTCTAATTCCATCTACAGTCATTAGTGGTAACTTCCTGTAAGAAAAAGCTTCCTTTTATCCCAATGGATTCATTCATGTATTTATTTACACCATTATGGATTCAGGGATTCTTGTTTTATTGAAGAGGTTTTAATCCACCCCATCCATTATTTATTTTGATGCCAAAATTATCCTTTACTTGGCTGGTCAGGCTTATCATTCTTGAGCCCTTCCTTAATTTCTGAAACAATGTCCTCTAGGTTTATCTTGTCCTTTCCTGTTTAGCCTTAGAATAAGTCACTTCTCCAAGAAGAAACCAAGATCTGGGTATTAGGTCTTGCTCCACTATTAAACCTCTCAGAGGGGAAAGTATATGTATATTTGCACACCCACATACATGTACATATTTATTCCTATAGTTCTTTCTATTTCAATCTTATGGAAAACCTTAGTAAACACTGATGAACTTGCAAATCCTTGAGGTTTACTCAAGCTTTCCATATTCATAATTTCTTTCTCCAACTGTGTGAAATCTGGCTCACATTAGCCTTAAAGTATTTGCTTACTGGTTTCATTATCCTGTTTGCCACTAATTTCTTCACCATGCCAGGCTGCTACATCACTTAGCATCTTTCTTACCAAGTGTTGGCCTTCACTAAGCAACAACATTGCTTGGCCACCTTCTTTGGTTCCTACACTTTTTCTAGACCTCTTTGGCATTTTTTTTTTTAATAATCAACCTTTCATTAGAAATAAGAAAGGAAATAAATAAAGAAGGGTAAGAGGACAGAAGAAAGGAAGGTGAGTAAAAGTAAGGAAAGGAGATAAGGAAGAAAAAGGAAAATTGCTTGTTTAAAATAGCAAGTTTGCCAGTGAGCTTCAATTTCGGGTCCTGTATATTCTAAGCCAAGATTACAAAGAGTTAGAGACTCTAGTCTCTCTGATCTCATGTTAAACTTGACCATTGGTGGTTTTCTCCATGTTCTACATGTCTGTCTCATCCTGCCCTTGGTTCGCGCTGTCCTCACCCTCTCTTTTCTTGTTCCTGTGTCATCCTTCCTTCCATGTGCATGTTCTCCCAGAGCACTTTCCAATTTCCTTGCACCACTTTGCATCTCTGAAAGGTCCTGTGTTTTCTTGTATGTTATAGTCATGTCCATTTTGCTCCTTCACCAAGGTTGTAAAATTATTAGAACAAAGGGATTTTCTTTCTGGAATATGAATATCCTTCACAGTATTTAATACAAGCCTTAAATGGCAAATGCTCACTATTTCTATGCTGTGTTTACTCATTGAAATTACTTGAATGAGTAACTTGCCCTCACAAAATTATAATTTTGAAAGGTTACCATTACTAAAAATCACATCACTTTTGGAATCAGTCCTCACCTTATTTCTTAAAGCCAAGCAGTCCTATTTTTTCACCAAAACACTGAGTATCACATTAAAGAAAACAAGTTAAAATGGTGCCCAAAAACTGAAAAAAAAATAGATAGATAGATAAATAAATAAATAAAATCTAAGAGCCTGAAATATTTACAACAATGCTTCTCTCTCCATAAAAATGGGGGAAGGGGTTTGTAAATGGTTTTGGAAGGAGACTAGACTTTGGATAATGAACACACAATACAATATACTGATGATGTATTATAGAATTGTACACCTGACACCTATGTAATTTTATTAACCAAGGTCACTCCAATAAATTTAATTAAAATTATAAATTAATTTGCTTAATAAAATATCACACTGCATATAAGATAGATAGATGATAGGTAGATAGATAGATAGATAAACCTGAGAGGGAATTAAGCATTACATGTAATATTTATTAATCTGTTATTTGGAATAAGAAGTTGTTGGATATACTCACTATGATATTCTCAAAAAATAGTATTTGAGCTTCATAGTTGAAGCAAATTATTTAGTGAAATGAAATTTAACATCAATTTCCCAAGCTAAATTCCTCTATGTGGGTTATCTCAAGATGTGAAGGAATGTCATGTTTCACGTGTGCACAAAATTTTACAAAGCAAATATTTCTATATACCTTTCTATGTAAGTGTGAATAGGTGAAAACTTAATACTTTAAAATAGATATCAAGTTAGAAGAAGTACCAAAATCAAGTTATCTCCATATTTATCCATCATTAAATAAACATCAATTAATAAAAACTAAAAATGTGACACTCTAGAAGATAACATAAGATGAAATATAGATAGATATAGAAATAGGTATAGGTATAGATATAGATATAGATAGATATAGATATAGATATAGATATAGATATAGATATAAATCTTTTAATATTCCCACTATGTGGATATCACAATGACTCATTGGGATTTAAGAATTTCAGTCTAACTTCAGAGCCATTGATCTTTACTGCTAGACTATAAAGAAATGCAGAAAAAATACTCAATTGAGAATAATAAATTCCTATTGAATAAGCTGTGATAATATTTGAGGACACCTACATAAAAACATTATTGAAGTTAGTTAAAGTATAAGTAGTCATAGAGGTAAAACTAAGATTAGAATAATCATCTTTCATTAGATCTAGCTCAGAGATATTGTCTGGCAAATTATCTGCGCATGTTTGATATCCTATATAATAAAGAGGTAATATGCAAATTGACCCTCACTCCCTCACATCAGAAGATGGCTGCCACAAGATGGTCATAACCATGTGGTCACAAGATGGCTGCCCCCACATTGTCACAAGATGGCCCGCAGGGGAGGGATGTTGTGGACAACCAGGACTGCAGGGGAGAGCAGTTGGGGGTGATCGGGCTGGCAGGAGAGCAGTTAGGTGTCAATCAGGCCAGCAGAGGAGTGGTTGGGGACAATCAGGCAGGCAGGCAAGTGGTTTGGAGCCAGGAGTCCCAGATTGTGAGAGGGATGTCCAACTGCCGGTATGTAAACTGGCAGTCAGACATCCCCAAGGGGTCCCAGATTGGAGAAGGTGCAGGTTGGGCTGAGGGACAACCCCCGCCCTCCCCCCCGTGCATGAATTTTGTGCACCAGGCCTCTAGTATATTTATAAATTACATAGTCTTACCAGACATTCTTGGGTTGTTAAAATGGGAAGAGAAGGTTCCTAAAGAGGTAAACTGAAGAACAGCTAGCTAGGAAAACTAGCTCCACTGTGTCCTAGGTTATTGTTCATGATAAAATTATGCAGTTTATATCGTTTTCCTATCTAAAAATAATCACTCATTTGGGGCTCAAAATTTTGCTTTGTTTGTTTGACTGTCCATATAATTATTTTAACATTTAATTATACACTACTTCAAGATTGCTCATATTTTTTTCTTTTACTGTTACATAACTTTTAGTATAATCATGCCTGTCTGTTTGTTTGTTTGAACAAAATTTGTATCTTTTTGCATACAAAAGCTCTGTAATATACTTCTGATAAAGTGTGTAGCAAAGAGCTAAATACAAAGTACATTATCAATAAATATTAAAAATTTGAAAAAAACAGAAGGTGGGTAAGAGGGTGAAATAGAAACAAAACAAACCAGAAAATTCAGAAATAATTCAAGATGACTGTGAAAGGCTCAGATCTAATATAGACTTTTCCTCTTTGAGGTTTTCCTTTGTGATTCAAGACACTGTGATCTTCTTTTATGAACCACCTTAGTAAATGCTGTCAAGGCAACACACTTGAGCACTGGTTTGTCTTGCTTATGTTTTTCAGCCTTTTACTCTTCTTTTTAGTCCACAATTCTTAGTATGCTCCTAAAGCAGAATAATGACACAGAAAGCTGACTTAATGAATGATGTCTTTGCTCTATTATATAGAAGATTTACCAATTGATTAAAGAAGGGGAGGAGGGGCCAAGAACTTCTTATATTGCTCCTATTAAACAATGTTATAACAGATTTGGTGCTCAATGAGAAACTTGTAAAAAAAAAACAAAAAAACTCTAGAAGCTATGGAGAGGCTCTAGTGTAGTGGTTAAGCAAGAGATTTCTGGATCCAGAACATCTGTGTTCCTATTCTAGTTTCATGAATTTGTAAATTATGCATAATCTCTTTGTGGGTCAGTTCCCCTAATGTTGATACATTAGTTTGTACCCTAAAGGGTTGTTGTGAAGATTAAAAAAAAATATTTATCATCATTTAGAACAAGGTTTATCAAACTTAGCACAGGTAATTATTTGTCGCAGAAGGATATGCTGTACATTGCAGGATTTATGACAGCATCCTTAGACCCCACCCACTAGATGCCTATAGCACTACTGCCCCACCCCCTGTCATGACAAAAAAAAAAAAAAAAAATCTCTAGATATTTTCAAATGTCTACAATTGGCAACTGTCAATTGCCAATTCGATGGGCAAAATATCTCAAATTGAGAACTAATGGTCTCTAGAGACTTTATAGTGCATATGAAAAACCTAAGTTCATTTATTATACACTAGGGGCCCAGTGCATGAATTTGTGCACCTTGAAAGGAACTGTGGGCCTTGAGGCTGCAGTAGGCACAGGGGTGGGTCTCGGCTCATCCTCCACACCCCCCCCACCCAGCCCCTCTCTCCTCAGCCCCAGCCCCCTGTTTGCCCACAACCCTGTTCCCGAGGCCGCTGCTCCCACGCACTGATGGTGCCGGCCCCACTCACACCTGCTGAAGGCATGGAGTGATTGGAGCTGGTGACAGCAGCGGGTGAGAGCTGCTGTCCCAATCACCCCTCAGGAGTTGGAGGAGGTGGAGAAGCCCTGAGGGGCGTACAGGGACAGCAGCCAGGCACCAGCAGTGGGTGTGAGTGGTGGCTCTGGCGCCAGCTGTTGGTGTGAGCAGGGCAGGCATTGACAGCAGGTGTGAGCACTAGGCGGGACCAAGGTATGTGCTGGAGCAAAGAATTTTCAGTAACCACCAGAGGCTTGACCCAATGACAGCGACCGGCACCCCGCCTTAGTCTGGCGCCCCCGCTCACTTGCTCCACCATCCTGCCATGGCCAATGTCTGCCATGTTCTGCGCACACCCCCTGGTCAGCGCACCTCACAGTGACCAGTTGTTCAGTTGTTCAGTAGTTCCGGTTGTTCCACCATTTAGTCTTTTGCATATAAGCTTTTATTATATAGGATTACTACTAGTTTAAGATCTGAAGGTTGAAAATCTGAAGTTTGAAAAGTCTATAATGTGAACTTCAATTTGTAAACTGTAGTTCCAAAATAAGGACAGAGATTTTTCTTATTAGTGTGACAGTGGAGATATAATTGTTGAATGCCACAATTAAATTTATTAAATTTAATTTAATAAATGTTTACTTAGTGGCTTCAGAATTTTAGAAAATGTGATGGCTAACTATATTGCCATATATATGTGTATATATATATATATAACAATGTTGACTTACTTGGACAATGAAAACCATACAATGTTATAATAAATGAAAACAATAAGTTAGGGGTTTTTTAATAAGTTAATGTAGGTAGGGTTACCCTAAGTTAGTGGTTATCAACGGGGTATTTTCATGAAGTAAATAATTTTTGAGAAATGTTTTTGTAGTAGGTTATGGCCACACAAAATAAAATAGTGTTGTTGAAGGTAGAGAGGTCAATGGTAGGGTTGAAAAGGACAATTAAGAATTGATCAGGGCTTTATTGATTAAAGGAAGGGAGAGAAGCAATGCTGTCCAAGAAATTATTTCTATGCCCACCTAAAGACATTCCCTCCCTCAGGTAACAGATCCTAAAAGGGGGAAAAAAAGAAAGGAAAAAAACAGTTCTAAAGCACACCTGCCCAAATCACCAGGGTCAAAGCTCTTACTCAATACCCCTCTCCAACTTTGATCTCACAAGCCCTACAGGAGAGAAGTTAGTTCTTTAGGAAAAACACAAAGATCATGCTTTACATGCATTTTGTTTATATGACTCCTTCCAAAAATGAGGTTTTTTTGCTATGCCTTGATTGTCTCTAATCCAGTATCTAATAATTTAATTATTTGATATAATAAACATTAGTCTAAACATTTTAATTAATTATAATATTTTTTTGCCCTGACCGGTTTGGCTCAGTGGATAGAGTGTCGGCCTGCAGACTCAAGGGTCCCAGGTTCAATTCCGGTCAAGGGCATGTGCCTTGGTTGCGGGCACATCCCCAGTAGGGAGTGCGCAGGAGGCTGATCGATGCTTCTCTCTAACTCTCTATCCCTCTCCCTTCCTCTCTGAAAAAATCAATAAAATATATATTAAAAAAATTATAATATTTTTTAGATTGTTCATTACCAATTTAAATTTGTGTGCTGTTTACATTTTCTATATGTTACTGACTTGTTTATATCACTTTATTTCTTGGCAAACTTTGAAAGGAAAAGATATAACAGGTATAAATGTAAAAGGTAAAAAAGAAAGAGCTTGAATAACAAATATTAATATTTTATTGAATAGGGGTTTAAGACCTGCACTATAATGAAACTTTAGAACTTACAATAATGTAAATTCTAGCTTCCTACTGATAAACTCCCCAATGCTCTATGAGTTTAACTAAAGGTAATTTGAAGATAGAGGGGACTTTGCAGAATATATGCAAGATGAGTAACAAAGATTCATCAAGAACAGCAATAACACAATAATTAATCTCCCAAGAAAGTGATGATAATTTTTCAGGGATTTCATAAATTCATCATCTCAGATGATTATTAAATTTTGTGGATGAGCTTTCAAATAAGAATAACCATGTAACTTGACAATATTTTCCATGGCTACCAGAGATATTTTTAAAGATGTAGAACCTAAATGTTTTTCTATTCATTTTTATCAACCCTGAGGTGATAAAAAATTCTATTATGTTTTTAATAAATTGATCCAAAAAATAGAAAAATAGAAAAGACATTGTGGAAGACATTCAAGAAATAAGCAATAATTAATTAAGATATATATATATATATATATATATATATATATATATATATATATATACACACACACACACACACACACACACACACACACACACACATAGACAGAGGCTATTGTATTAGCACTTAATCTAGATGCAACCACAAGATAAAAAAATAGTTTTTAAAATCCCTGAAATTTCTTCCTGCGGAAATTGCAGGGAACATTATGTGGTTGTAAAATTTCCTGCTAAGCATCATATAGAAGAGGCTCTGTTTTTAGTGGTTTTATTTCTTTATAAAGAATTGCAGCCAAATGGATTCTACTATTATAAATTCAATATTTCCTAAGCTATCTTCATAGAACTATATATAATGCCTAAAAAATATGCAGCATTAAGGTATACTTTTTTTCAGATGATTTTTAACCCATTATTATCCCCATATCCACAGACTTATTCGGGAGACAAACATTCACATGTTTTTCTTGTATTCAATTATCTTGACTGTTCTATAGAGAGATTAAGATATATATTATATATCCCTATTAAAGAATCCCTAATGATCATCTCTAAAGTTATAAACTTTTTATATTATAGATTTCTCATAGATTATGAGAGAGTAATGTAAAATATCAGGAGAGAAATTAGAAGTTGAGGAATTAGCCTGGTCAGCATGGTTCAGTGATTGAGCTTTGACCTATGAACCAGGAGGTCATGTTTCGATTCCTGGTTGCATGAAGGAGGCAGCCAACCAATGATTCTCTCTCATCATTGATGTTTCTATCTTTCACTTACCCTTCCTCTCTGAAATCAATAAAATTATATTTTAAATAAAGATGTTTTTAAAAAGGAAATTAACAGATATTTTATCTTTTGAGCAAATATTTATTGCATACCAAGGAAGCATTGGTTATACAGCTTTTTATATTTACTCACAACTGTTATTTCCCCAGAACAATAGTCTCCTTTATAGAAATAATTATCGTAAACCTTGGGTAAACTTGACTTGAGGCCAATTCCCTAGAAACAATTAATATTTAAAATTAGCACAGCTTAATAATATCAAGTCACCAAGGGTATTCTGGAAACTCAGTTACTCTAATAAAATTAACCTAGTGACTTGAGATAAAGTTTGTGACATTTGAAGCTGAGAGAGAGGAGAGAGAGAGAGAGAGAGAGAGAGAGAGAGAGAGAGAGAGAGAGAGAGAGGAGTAAGTTGAAGGAAGAAAAATAAAAGAAAGGAAAAGAAGCATAGGGCATAGAATAAAAGAGTAAATTGTTTGAATGAATTTCTACTCATGAGGAGACCATGACAAACCAGTTGAGTAAAATACAGTTTAGAAACTTAAGTCTAGTTTAGAACCTAGAGAAAGTAAAATAGGATACAGATTCCATATTTATTTAATATGTGCTATATGCAATTTCACTTGCTCTGTTAAAGGTATATTCTTTTGATATTTTAAATGTATCCTTTAAACTGGGTTCACTTATATGCAACAGTTTATTTTATTTAAATAGTAATGTCAGGCAGTTGGTATAGTTACTATGTGCCAGACCTAGTCCATTGTTTTGGGGGCATATTTTAAAGTGGGTTTAATATCTTTGTTTCACAAATCAAGGAATTAACACTCACCAAAGTGGAGATGAATATTTTACACAGCCTCTCCATCGTATCATAAAGGTTATGTATCAGAATTGAACTTTCTAGAATGGTATACAAAGGAAGTTCAAATAATCTCAGATGCGTAAAATTCCTCTTGACCTCACCTTTCTGAAGTGGATGCAAGTCCTGAGGACTGGATGAAAACTTTAAAACATTATCTAAAGCACAAACATTCACTTTTGTTAACTCTCCCGGTTTAGCAGAAGAGGCATAATGAATGCAACTCGTATGTTGTATATTCATCTAGATCTCCTTAGCCTACTCAGGCAACTGAAATTTCATTGGATGCTTGAATAATATAGAGGCAAAATCTAGTGTCCTTCTATGTCTAGCCATTCATTTGCAGTTACCTGGTCGTATTCAGTGGAAGAAGTACCAGGAGTCAGATAAAAGGGTTTTTAAGAAGTCATAAAAACTGTAGTTTTTGTTCAGGTTTGCAACTTCCTACCTCGACCTTGGAAAATTCAACAATCTATTGAAGAGGTAAGAAGTTGACATTTATTGAGAACCTTTTGTGTACCAGAAAGTATAACCTATCTCACAGAGTTTTTACTAAATTATGAAATATTACAAATATAAAAACCTTATTGCAACATTATACAATGTAAGTTATTATAATGATGATGATTATTATTAATACTATATTAATAATATTTAAATGTATCCTTTAAACTGGGTTCACTTATATGCAGCAGTTTCTTTTATTTAAATAGTAATGTCAGACAGTTGGTATATAGTTACTATGTGCCAGACCTAGTGCATTGTTTTGGGACCATCCAGGGCTATTGTGCAGATTACTTCATATGAAGATTGCTCCCAACTACATAATGAATAAATAAAATTAAAATATACTCTTAGAAATATATCTAGATGTAAAGATGGATTGGGTTAAGCAGTTAACTAAAGTGTTTCCATTAAACAGATTAAAATAACATGCATCAAATACACATTTTTTGTATACAGTGCACTAGACTCTGCCCATAACATGGGACACATAATTTTAATGTGAAAAAGCTTATATGTAACCAGCTGATGAGTCTTGCAGTTTCTGCAGGCACACACATCTTCTATGCAAGTCTTCCCCCTACCATACTCAATCAATTAATTCAGCCTGATAAGGAAAGTTAATATCACTGTAGAGTAAACAGGCATCTGTTAATAGATCTTTCCAGATATTTGGCATATGCAGAGGCAGTGATGCTTAAGGCAGTATTTTGAATGACTGTAACACAATGCAATATGTTTCAAATATTGTTAATATCTCCCTACAGTATAATGTGTAGATACTAATATGGAAATGGTTCTATGAGATTAAAAATATGTGAGTAAATGAATGTCATATGCTATTTATAAATATGACCTATAAGACAAAGAAACCATGACAAAAATAAAATAATAAAGATGCAGAAAATGAAAATTCTGTTTTAAACAAATGCTCATTTAGCATGTCCACTGTGTGATCTATCATTCAAATACTAGGCTTACTCTCTGAGTAAGAAACTTTATAGAAGGAAAGGCAAAAATATTTAGATCTTGACCCATTTGCTTCATTTACGCCAAGGTTGGACTGTCTAAATGGCATCAGGTATTTAGAAAGAGAGAGTATTGTTTAGGTTGTTTACTAACGTACATTTTAAGAATTTAGCTGGTTTACCTAAGGGCAGAAATCCTATGATAGACCGTTATCTGAAAGTCAGAGAGGGTGACTAGGTAATGCCCTTCAGTCCCTGGTATTTTATTTTTTTATTTTTATCTCAATCGCAGTAATTAAAGAAATATTTCCTTTTTTGTTATTGTTCTTTTATATCACCAACTTAAAGCGATGCATATGACTAGGCTCAAAGGCTGATCCTTGAGACAATTCAGATATGTACAGGAATCTGGAATATTGTAAACTATTTTAAATTTCCTCACATTACAGTTGAAGTTAGACTAAAGCCATAGCATTAACACTGTGTCACACATCAGAATCAGAGAAATCGTCACATTAAAATCTGAATGTTTGCCTTATTCTGAGGCTGAAGATGTGACAGTTTAACATTGTAATTTCTTGTCTTTCAAATCAATTCTTATTGGCTAGTTCATTGTTGGGGTGAGATGGTAGATGGATGGGCAAAAATGTTAAATATATTATGCCTTCACTAATCAAGTTTTGATATTGAAACATATATTTACACTTTGTTCATAGAAACAATCTCTTGTATAATAATTATGATATTTTACATGATTTAAGAACAATTATATCTTTAAAATGTAAAGAGATTATTAAAAACTCTAAAATCTCTCATTTTTAACTCTCTGAATGAAGGTAAACCACCACAATTTCATTTTTACCACGTAGTTATACAAAAGTCTGCTTTTTCATAATATTTTCCTCCGGGATGAAAATCACTGACAGTTGCTAAATATAATAATTTCTAGTTGACTATTCTAGTTAACTAGATCAAGTTTATAGTCGACAACAAAAATCTCCCAATAAAAATGAAGGTATTTATTCACTTCTGTTGTTAATGTTCAAGTTTACCGTATCAAGTTATAAAACACTGAGGTGAGAAAACTAGTAATTTTCCATTGAGCTTTATAAAAGCAATTTGACTTTGATTATCTAAAATATGAATATGCAAATAAAATATTTTCATCATTGTTAATTTAGACATTACTAACTGTATTTTAACTGGTATAAAACCAATAAAATATTACAAGCTGGTAATAAAGATTTTGTTAATATCTATAAGAAAAACTGCTTTTATTTTAGTTAAATTCAAGAAAAAGTTGAGATACAGAATTGAAAAGTAAGATGAAACAAACTTGTAAAGGATAGAGTGTTCTACTTGGCAATGGGAGGCAGTCAAAGAGGGAACTTGAAGAAGGTGAATGATTACAATTTCAGAAATAAATGTTCATGGCCTGAAATGAAAGCAATAATGTTGAAATACAGGACCTGATAAAGATTTGTTTAGAAATTGGGAGCTAGGAAATTAGTATTGGATAGAATATGGGTATGTAACCACTTGACAGTGAATGAGGAGGACAGAGATATTCAAGATTTTTAGTTTAGAGGTTTAGAGCACATCATTCCCATCGAAAAAAGCAATGAATACAGAGAGGAAGTTTGTCCTTGTATGGTTTTACTGTTTTTTTTAACTCTTGTTTTAAATTACACTGCTGAGAGAAACAAAAAATAAAGAATTCATTTGAACAAATAGACTGTGAGATGCACATACTTTCTCTGCAGACATGTGTTATTCAGAAAAATTAGTGAACCTCAAGCACCAGATCTTGCCAGAAGTTATAGATCATGGAAATCATATGAATGGAAAAACTCCTCACAGAGGAGCAAGATCATGAAAATAAAGGGCAGAAGCTATCAATTTGGCTATCTCATCTTTTAAGATTCAGTAGAAGGGATGCCTGTACAGGGAGAGAATAGAGAAGTCTGATCAGCATTAAGGAGGAGGTGGTAGAGTGTTTAATAGAGGGAAGTGTCAAATGCTATAGGGGTGTGAAGTAAAAGGTCATTGATTTGGAAATTAGGAAGTATTTGGTATCTTCTCACAGCCCCCCCCCCCCCCCCCGCCCCAGTCCTCCCATGCTGGTGGAAAATGGAAGCCAGAATGCAGTGTGTTCAAACATCAATTAAAAGTGATTATATCAAAATAAGTTAGAAATGGTAAAAACAGTTGTGGTTTGAGAGGACAACTTATTCCAAAGAAGAGTGGGGTTTTCCTGCTTGCAGTATTTTCTCTCTTTTTTCTTTCTTCCTTCCTTCCTTCCTTCCTTCTTCCTTCCTCCCTCCCTCCCTCCCTCCCTCCCTCCCTCCCTCCCTCCCTCCCTCCCTCCCTCCCTCCCTCCCTCCCTTCCTTCCTTCCTTCCTTCCTTCCTTCCTTCCTTCCTTCCTTCCTTCCTTCCTTCTTTCTTTCTTTCTTTCTTTCTTTCTTTCTTTCTTTCTTTCTTTCTTTCTTTCTTTCTTTCTTTCTTTCTTTCTTTCTTTCTTTCTTTCTTTCTTTCTTTCTTTCTTTCTTTCCTTTCTTTCTTTCTTTCTTTCTTTCTTTCTTTCTTTCTTTCTTTCTTTCTTTCTTTCTTTCTTTTTTCCTACATTTTCACAGCATAGAAGTAATCCTAAAAAAAATTTTTTTTCCCCTATTTGAGCCGGATTACTTTTCTATCTGGTTAATTTGTTAGCTTTATTTATTAATTTTTGAAAATATAATTCACTGAATTGCAATGGATAATCTATTTCTGGGATCCCTCTTCAAATTATTTTTTCACTCTCAATCTGTACACGCCACATGCCAGAGCCACATTCTCTAATGACTTCTTTGTGCTTTATTTTTAATTTATCATCAGTATTCAAGTGGAAACAAAGTCAGGTCAGTACTTACAATTAAAGAAAATTAAAATATTAAATGTTCAAATATTTAACTAGATAATTCAATATTAATACCCCTTTTTTAGATATTATGTTAACATTTGAAAACAGGTAAGACATTTAAGCCTTCTTTAAAAGACCATAAAATTTAGATATTTTAAAAACATTTTGCTAAGGAATCTGATTAAAATAAATGCTTACCCTCAAGTTGATGATGCCTTAATACAAATGTATGCAATGTTTTTGGGTTGAACTCTGGTTTATCATCATAAAATTAAGCTGATTAGTAAAAATGCACTGTTACACTATGATATGAACATTTTTGTCAAAAATTTTCCTTTCCCTTGAGCTGGCAATTGCTATGCTACAAACTATCCTGCAATAAATCTCTCCCATTGAAATCAACCTAAATTATTCTGATGTTCATATGTAATTTTTCAGATGTAAGCTGGAGCCATCTTTAGCACTAATGATGAGAAGCTGCTATTTGTTGATACCAATCGCTATTTAATGACCTAACTACCTGAGGAAGTTTGGGTAACTTAAAGAAAAAATGTTAGAAATCCATCCAGGCTTTGCTCCAGGAGAGATTTGATTACAAGTTGTTGACTAAGCAAGCCTACATCAAAGGGTTTCTGCTATCCTAACAGAACTGATGAAAAACCTAGGCCTTCAAATTATTTGTGTTTGTTTCAAATACAAATATTTAGTGTTATTGTAGGTATAGTTAATATAAAATCATTTAGTTTTCTTCAAATTTAAGGGAAATGAAGATCATATTTTATCATCAATATATTTTTAAGAAGCACCCATTTACTGATGCACACACTTGCAAAGAAATTAATTATATATACTAAAAAATGTTGGCTGAGTAAATAGAATGTGGCCATAAGTACATGGAGTTCCTAATATATTGGGACAACACTCCTAGCTCTCCACACCTAACCTGAAGACATGTCTTTTTATGTATTAACTAGAGGCCTGGTGCACAAAATTGTGCAAGGATAGGGTCCTTAGGCCTGGCTGGTGATCAGGGCCAATCAAGGCCTTCCAACTGCCAGCTGGGGCCTTCCTTCATTCTTTGCTGCCTCCTGGTGGTCAGCGCATGTCATAGCGAGCGATAGAATTCCTGGTCTCACAGTCAAACTCCCTCGGGACACTTTGCATATTAGCCTTTTATATATATAGACTAGGGGCCCGGTGCACGAAATTCGTGCACTGGGTGTGGGGCGGGGGTGAGTGTCCCTCAGCCCAGCCTGCCCCCTCTCACATACTGGGAACCCTCAGGCATTGACCCCCATCACCCTCCAATCACAGGATCAGCCCCTTGCCCAGGCCTCATTTCCCCCCATCACTGGTTCTGCCCCCAGCCCAGGCCTGATGCCTCTGGCCTAGGCGTCCGGCCTGGGCAGCGGGGACCCGCAGTGGCAGCGGGGGGCGCCGCGATCACACGGGCTCCGCCCCTGCCCCTGCAGGATGCCTCTGGCTGAGGCGTTCGGCCCGGGCAGTGGGGACCCACAGCTGCAGTGGCCCCGCGATCGTGGGCTTCGCTTTAGGCTCAGGCAAGGGGCCCCTAGCTCCTGGGACTGCCAGCTTCGACCGTGCCCAGCTCCCATCGCTGGCTCCACCCCTACTTCCTGCTATCACTGGCCAGGGTGGAAAAGGTGCCTGGTTCTCCGATCATGGCGGGGGGGGCAGGGCAAAGGCGGCCCCAGGGCCGCCTTTGCCCTGCCCCCCAGCTCTTAGCTCCCCCCTGGGTTTCCGATCACTGTCAGTGGCAGGGGGCTTCTTCCTGCTTTCCCTTTTGCCTCCCTGCATTGTGCCTACATATGCAAATTAACCTCCATCTTGTTGGCAGTTAACTGCCAATCTTAGTTGGCAGTTAATTTGCATATAGCCCTGATTAGCCAATGAAAAGGGTATCGTTGTACGCCAATTACCATTTTTCTCTTTTATTAGTGTAGATGATGAATCTTTATACAATGATTCCTGTAATGGGATGCATTGACTCAATCAACTGCTTGAATTCTAGCTTGTAATCTGGGTCTTCAGTGTTGGAAGGGCATGTGAAAAAATATTTCCAGTAGCAATTTCAGCACTGCAGCTAGATCAGAAAAACATGTTTCTTTAATAACAAAATTTATTTAAAATCATTAACCTAATTAACATTTTCACCTGGCCTTCATTAATGTGCAAACAGGCAGTTGATGACAATAATTACTCAACTACAAACTAAGTGGTCAATTAGATACACAATTACCCAATTTGCATGCACAGAAATGAATTTTATCACTAAAAAGTTATTCCTAAACATTATAGACATAATATAAATGTAAAATTTAGTCTGTAATCAAGCCATATAATCTTTACCACCCTTTTTTTCAAGTGCTCACTTAA
Source organism: Myotis daubentonii (assembly GCF_963259705.1). NCBI lineage: Eukaryota > Metazoa > Chordata > Mammalia > Chiroptera > Vespertilionidae > Myotis > Myotis daubentonii. The sequence goes on from NC_081842.1 coordinate 91,288,098, forward strand.
ATACATTATCCATACTTATTAAAATAACTGTCTTATATTACAAGTAATGGAAGAATGATGTAGGTATTTTGAGAAATTAAAGTTATTATTCATACATATGGTTATTATTCATAAATATGGTTTTAAATATATATCATTACAACATGTGATAATAATTCTTTTAAATCAAATTTATTCATACAAACATCCATTTATTAATACATTAAACACAGATTGAGTCTTCTAATGCAAGATTCTATTCCATATTTAAAGTAAAGCTTAAGTCTCACAGAGGGATCATGTTAAGAACCAAGGGGATAAAATAATGTGTTTATGTATATATATAATATATGTATATTACATGTTATACATATATTATATATATATATATTACAGTATATAAACTACTTTCTACTATTTACATATGAAACAAAGTTTCTTTTAGAAAGTATTGAAAATGTTGAAGGTGTTTGATGGGACAGTAATAATAATCCATTGACTCATCTAATGATTCATAAATATCTATCATTTATTTACTGTGTAGCAAACATGCTCAGTAATCGCAATAAAAATGTCTTGTTCACAGATTTTAAAGTCAAATTATTCATCCAACTTGCAAACTAGTTAGATGCAACTTTCACCTATTTTATTTATCTTGGAAGTTTGAATTTCCACAACTTTTCATAACCCAGAAAACTCAGTGTATAGAACTCAGTTTAGAAGTACCTGTTTTACATGCAATTTAAGTTAAGAATTTGAGTTTTCACTGTAAAGTAACACACGTATTTCACTTCATTTTCTCTATATAATATGAATTGAAAATAATATAAATCAAATTGTTCCAAATTGGTGAACCCAGGTTGGAAACTGAATGATTTTCAGTTAGTCTTCTCAATATTCCATTATTTAAAATGTCAAGCCTACAAACTTAGGAAAGGAACTCTGCTGTCACGTTTTTTGAAGGATTTAACTGTATCAAGGCTTCCACAGTTTTCATTTAATCAGCCCTGGTTCTCTCTAATATATTCCTCTCTGGTGTATCACACTTTTAAATTGGGATATTTAATTCTCACTATATTATAGACCTAAACTCACTAGATTATCCAAAATATGTTACTTTCTCATCTGGAAATTTGAAAGCTTTCATTTCTCATGACCCATCACTCTAAAATAAGCTTACATTCACTATTGATCTTTTTTTTATATCTACAATTATTTTTAAGAAATCAGCCAGGATTGTTTGAGATTTGATTGACCCTTTTTCAGGCTTTGTCTCAAAATACAGGAATCAGCTCTAGGTCTAACTGCATAAACTTAATATAAGATTCCAAACATTGAAACTTGTACCTGCATTAGAATGGTACTAAGAAAAGCAGTTCAAAATTAAAGGTTTTCAAAAAGTTATAAGAACGCCCAGCTGGTATTGCTCAGTGGTTGAGTGTTGACCTATGAACCAGGAGATTACGGTTTGATTCCCGGTCATGGCACATGCCACCCATGAATAATTATCTCTTATCACAGATTTTCTATCTTTCTCTCCTGCTAGCTTCCTTTCTGAAATCAATAAAAAATATATTTAAATAACTTTTTTAAAAGATGTAAGAACACTTACTTTCAATTTATACCTTAATAATTCTTACTATGGCTGGGTCACATAACAGCTGGAAGTTTAACTTTTTAAGAAACTGTCAAAATGCTGATGTCTCCTCCACTGCTAAAGGACTCAACTCTTTTGTGAGCCATACATCTTCTCTCTCTCTCTCTCTCTCTCTCTCTCTCTCTCTCTCTCTCTCTCTCTCTCACCACTTATTTCATTGTCTAAGACATTCACTAAAATTTTGAAAAGTGTAGACATCCTTGTCTTATACCTAATTTTAGGGAAAAAGCATTACTATTTAGTATGATGTTACCTATATGTTTTCATAGCTGCAATTTATCAGGTTGAGGAAGTTTTCTTCTTTACTTTGTTTAAGAGTTTTTAATCAAAAATGGATGTTGGGTTTTGTCATATGCTTTCTTTTGTGTGTTCATTGAGATGATAACATGCTGTTTTCTCTTTTAGGTTATTAATATGGTACATTATGTGGACTGCGTTGCCAGTTTTATGTTGACCATATTCCTGAAAAAGACTTTAACTGGTCATGCTGTATTTTCTTTTCTTCTTCAATCTATTGATTTTCAATTACCTTTCTATATTGACTTATATTTTATTTCTAATGTGGTTAGCATACTTTGTATGACTTCATTCTATATTTATTGAGGTTTGTTTTTGTCACAGATATGGTCTACTTTGGTATGACATTATTCCATGTGTATTTGAAAAGAGTATGTAGTGTTCCATTGTTAGTGGAGTATCAGTTAAGTCAACTGATATGTAATGTTGCTCGGGTCTTCCCAATTCTTGCTGATTTTCTGCCTACTTATCCTATCAATTATGTGAGAGTGATATTGAAATCTCCATCTGTAGTTGTAGGTTTGTGTATTTCTCCTTGCAATTCTATCAGATTCTGTTTTTTGTATTTTTAATTTTTGTTAAAAGGACATATGTGTTTAGTACTTTTAGGTCTTCTTAATAAATTTAAAAAGAAAATGGCATGTTAAAAACCTTTGTTCTAAAATCGTGTAATAACCACTTCAGCTTTATTGTGATTTCTTGCATCAGAGTACTTTTCACCTATGTGTTTCTTATATTTAAAGTGTATGTAAACAATTACTTACTCTCTTAAATGTAAAAACATTTAACTATTTTACTATTCATTTTAACATAAAAATTGATTATAATTGAGAAGATAGCTAACTGGCAGACACAAAATATAGGTAATTTAAAAATATATCATATCTGCCGCTGTTATATTGACTGTAACAGTATTAGGTATCCATTGAAGCATTAATAAGTTTATTGAAGCATTTGACCCAAACATTTCTTATCATTTCATTTTAAAACAGTCTAAGTCAATAATTTAATGTAATATTTGTACTCTAAAGCCCAAATAGAAGCATGTTATATATTTTTATAAGTCTTCACACATAAAAGCTTATTATTATTATTATTTTAAAATGTCTTAAAAAGAAAGAAAATACTGAAAGTTATATTTTTAATTTCTTTACATAGTCCTGGGTGAAATAATATGATATTTAAAAATAAGAAGGATAAAATGACTTTTAAATTCTATTTATTTTTGTGAACATTATGGATTGAGCTGATTAGATCTCCTTATTCTCTTTGAACTCCTTTTCTACAACCTATTAAAGCTGCTTTTGCATTTTAGAAATAAGTTATTCCTATAAATTCAATTTTTATTTTTAACATATTCATTCTTATAATTTTATTCAATCACTTTGTGTTTAATGAATATTTATAAATTGACCTTTGTTGATAAAAAATGAAATGAATTATATATTATCTTTGGTAGGAAACAGACATATTCCCACTATAAAACATGATTGCATGTAAATATCACCCAAAATTTATTCTTATAAAATTTCAGAGGTATTTTTTAATAGTTAAGAAGTGAGGACATAGTTATAAGACTGCCTCTTTGAAAATAATCCAGGTATATTTTATTTTTTATATCTCAAATAAATCTCTGTATTCACATTAGAAAAAATACATTGGGCAATTTAAAGGGACACACAGAAAAACAAAAGTGCACATTCCGGAGGTGCCAGTGCTGCTGAAGGAGGGCAACATCATTTTAAAATGCGTTTGCCTTCTCAAGTACCTTTGAAACACTTTAAAATAAAAAAGTTTACACCAGTTTTCAAAAAATAAGGGCTTACATATTAATACACTATCATAATGATAATACCATTATGTGTGATATTATAGAGATTTCAAGTGCTATGAGAGTTCAAAAGAGAAAAAGCACGCCACTCAGTTCAGCATTTGTACTGCATAACAACACAACAAAACAGACGGAGAGATGTTAGGCAAGATGGCCAGGTTTATGGCCCAAACGTCCCTAGGTTATTAGGAGATCCTTGTGATTTCAATCACTATAAATATTTTCAGCATCTCTTTTAAAATGTAGTGTTTCTCTTGAAATAGAACTGCACCAGAAATTACTTTATTTCCATCATACATTAAAAGAACTATAATATTCTCGAGATGAAATTAATCAGAAAAACTGTGAGAGATGGGTTATCCCTAAACAGAAGCCAAGAAAATTGATTTTTGTATTTGTAAATATTAAGGAGAGCTGATAAATTTTCCTAAGCCGGAAATCTGAAACTCTCATTCTCAAATAATTCTATTATTTTTCTTTCAAAACCATCAATCTGGGAGTGAACACTTATATGTTGTCACAAAATATGTTTTTCAGGAAAAAATAAAATTCTAAGTGGTTTAATGTTAGAATTGCTAGTTATAATATATATAAATATATAAAATATTGAATATATTTACATTCAAATATGTTTTATAATAATATAATGTATATATTTACATACATATTTATATGTATACATGAAGTATTTGTGTATGTATATATACACACATCATTTGGAAATTTTAGAAAAATAAATATGACATTTCCTTTTTACAGCTGCAGCAATAAAATGCTACAAACTGAGTGGCTTAAACAACAGAATTTTATTGTCTCACAGTTTTGGAAGTTAAAAGTCCCAAAACAAAGTGTCCATTGGTTTGGTTCCTTCTGAGGATCGTATCGCCCCCTTTAGCTTATAGATAATTGTCTTCTCCTTGAGTCTCTTTACAATACTTTCCATCTGTGCTTGCATGATTCTGTGTTCAAATTTCTCCTTTTTATATCACCCATCATATTGTATTAGAGCCCACTCTATTTGGCTCATTTTAATTTATTACTTTTGCAAAGAACCTTCCTCCAAATAAGGTCACAATCTGAGGTAATGGCTGAGGACTACAACTTACCTTTTTTGGGGGGTAAGGGATTGTAATCATCCCATAATATCAGGATATACCCAATTATTACATAACATGGCTACGTTTGTACACCCACAGAAATAATACCAAATCAATGTATGCATGTCTATACAAATCTCCTAAAGGGGCTTTCTCTAACCAGTGGTTCTCCACCTTCCTAATCCGCGACCCTTTACTACAGTTCCTCATGTTGTGGTGACCCCCAACCATAAAATTATTTTCTTTTTTTTCTTTATTGTTCAGATTATTACATTTGTTCCTCCTTTTTCCCCCCATAACTCCCCTCCTCCCAGTTCCTGCCCCACCCTCCGCCCTCACTCCCCACCCACTGTCCTCATCCATAGGTGCACGATTTTTGTCCAGTCTCTTCCCGAATCTCCCACACCCCTTACCCTAAAAAAAATAGTCAGTCCATTCCCTTTCTATGTCCCTGATTCTATTATGATCACCAGATTATTTATTCACTTGATTCTTAGATTCACTTGTTGATAGATGCTTGTTTGTTGTTCATAATTTGTATCTTTACCTTTTTCTTCTTCTTCCTTTTCTTAAAGGATACCTTTCAGCATTTCATATAATACTGGTTTGGTGGTGATGAACTCCTTTAGCTTTTCCTTATCTGTGAAGCACTTTATCTGACCTTCAGTTCTGAATGATAGCTTTGCTGGATAAAGTAATCTTGGTTGTAGGTTCTTGGTATTCATCACTTTGAATATTTCTTGCCATTCCCTTCTGGCCTGCAAAGTTTCTGTTGAGAAATCAGCTGACAGTCGTATGGGTATTCCCTTGTAGGTAACTGAGTTTCTTTCTCTTGCTGCTTTTAAGATTCTCTCTTTGTCTTTTGCTCTTGGCATTTTAATTATGATGTGTCTTGGTGTGGTCCTCTTTGGATTCCTTTTGTTTGGGGTTCTTTGCGCTTCCTGGACCTGTAAGTCTATTTCTTTCACCAGGTGGGGGAAGTTTTCTGTCATTATTTCTTCAAATAGGTTTTCAATATCTTGCTCTCTCTCATCTTCTGGCACCCCTATAATTCTGATGTTGGTACGCTTGAAGCTGTCTCAGAGGCTCCTTACACTATCTTCGTATTTTCAGATTCTTTTTTCATTTTGCTTTTCTGGTTGGGTGTTTTATGCTTCTTCGCATTTGAAATCTTTGCCTTGATTCTTGCGCTCCTCTGGTCTGCTGTTGGGAGTCTGTATAGTATTCGTTATTTCAGTCCGTGTATGCTTAATTTCTAGTTGGTTCTTTATCATAACATCGAGGGTCTCATTAGATTTCTTGAGGATCTCACTACATTTATCGGCAGCTTCTAAACAGTTCTTAAGAGACCTTAAAAGTGTGGTTCTGAACTCAATATCCTCCATTGACAGTTTTGTCCTGTTTCTTTGTCTCCGCATTTTTTATGCTTCCTTGGTGCACCCCCTAGTGGTCTTTGTGTGCAGTCTTGTTGTAGTTAAGCCTTGATTGTTGTGGGCAATACCGGGGGTGATTTGACCTCCAGGCTAACTGGCTATGAGAGTCCCCAACCATAAAATTATTTTCGTTGCTACTTCATAACTATAATTTTGCTACTGTTATGAATCGTAATGTAAATATCTGATATGCTATATGTGTTTTCCGATGATCGCGACCCACAGGTTGAGAACCGTGGCTAGCATTTTCAATGTTCAGTTTATCTACCTAACATTTTAATCATTTGATATAAATGTAAAAGAGTCAAATTCCACTCGTTGATTTGAGATTGCTACATCCAAATTTCATCCTTTCTATTTCAGAATTTGTGACACTTGAGGAAATCTCTGTGTTAAAATTTGATTGATTGAGAAGAGAAAGTTTATCATAATTTGGTCATCCTGCTATATCCAGTGCAAATTGGAAACATGGAAATAACCCCAAAGTTACCATGGGCTGTGCTGTGGACTTCAGAGCATTCCAATTAGCATCAGAAAATCCCAGCAGAAGTGAGACAGGTTGGCAGATCAAGTTCAAATTTTAAGTTTAATTGCAGCTTACACAGGCAATGATTTCATTATTTAAATTAAGTTAATGTAATAGTGACCTTTAATTTTCTAATCTATTTCCTTTAAAACACAATACATGTAGGAATCATTTGACACACACACATACACATTTTGGGTTTTTTATTGTTTAAAAGCTTTCATTTAAGGTTTTTAGTTGTTTTGTTTTGTTTAGATATGGTCATAGTAGTTTTGACCCGTAAGATATAGAGAGCCTTTTGGATATGTGGTAAGGGTTTCAGAGATATAACAGGTTAGAAGATCCAAGTTGCTTGTTACCAGAGAACCACAGAATGGCACAAGGTCATTTCCTCGATTATAAATAATTGCCTGAAAGTACCACTAGAAAGTAAATTTCTCTTCTCAAGAATGTAGAAAGAAGTCTGACTAAAGACAATAAACTTGGAGATTCATCTAGCAGGCTTAAAAAAGTAAATTAAGAGTATGTTAAAGTTTAGCTGTTAAAGTAAATCAGGAGAATCAGGGAGTGGATGGCTTCTGTGAATGGCTCAGTTTGAAACCAAGAGACCACCTTCAAATGGCTGCTCTTGGAATATTTTTTCTTACTTCAGAGTAGAATTTTAATTTATAATTGTGAGATGAAATAGAATTACAAAAAAGTAAGCAGAACAAAATCTTTAAATAAAATTAGGGTTTGCAATTTATTGTCAATAGAATAATTATAATTAGATAAAATACCTATTATTTTCACTGGTTTCAAATATAGCCGATAGGATCATTTTTAGTTTGTGTATATTTGAAAGGCATGGCCGAGATTGATTTTAAAAATTCTGGTATCTGATAGAAAATTGAGTGATAACCTACATAAGGTAGACATTTACTATTTATTAACTTCTTCATGGTTTAGAGAAGTAATTTTGATTGATATTAAAAAACCATGAAGGGGAGGGTGAAAATATTTAAAAATGTACTCAAGAGGTCACAGCAGAAAAGGAAGGATGGAAGAAAAGGAGAGGGGAGGGAAGAGAGTGAGGGAGAAAGAGAGGGAGTGAGGGAAGGAGAAAGGAAGAGAAGAAAGAGAGAAAAAGAAAGCAAGAAAGAGATAAAGAGTAAGAAACTAATTTCTATTAAACCTGTACAACACACAAGGAGCTATATTTAATACTCTGAAGCTATTAACTCATCTAATTCTGAAAACAATGCTATGGAGGAGGCATTATTCCTTTCTATAGAAAAGAGTCCTTAAACTCTGAGCAGTTACAAGACTTCCTTAATGTGAAAGCTAGTTGGAGACCATGATTCAGCACCCCATCTCTCTGCTCACAGCCTACACTCAGGAACTAAAGCCTGTACTGTTGTCAGGCTTTTTTCCAGGGAAGGAAAACCTATCATAGTTAAACTTTATTGCTTTGATTTTTAATTTTAGGTACAATCTAGCTCTTTGCAGAAAGTAAGGATTTATAGAGCTGGCAGGAGAGAACATATTGAAATAAACTAATTTATTAGAAATAAGACTGTGATACTGGTGTTACCTCAAAGGCTCCAGTTGATGTAATTTCTGTGGAAGGTGGGACTGTTGGAAATAGGGAGAAGATGGCCACAGAATGCTTTTAACTAAAGAGATTAACGAGTGCAAATCAGAATACAGCCAAGGGGAATATAAAAATTCATTGCAAGAATGCAAAGTTTTTTATTCCTCTTTTAATATAGAATCATGTCCAGGTGATGTATTTTGGGGATTATAGTTAAAATAACCTAGGGACAAAGTATGTAAACTACAACTTGTCATATCTTATCCTATATAATAAAGAGCTAATTGCTAATTAGACAAGACGGTGGAACAACCTTTTCTGAACTGGGCCAGTGGGCGGGGCCTTGGGGTCAGGAGGTAGCTGGGCTGTGAAAGCCTAGGCAGCAGGGGCTGCGAGGGCCGAACCCCTTGCATGAATTTCGTGCATTGGGCATCTAGTGTATATAAAAGAAAGTACAGTTTGCTCATTTCTTTTCTTTTTTTTAAGTTGTTTTATTGCTTAAAGTATTACAAACAGTAGTACATATGTCTCCTTTTTTTCCCGCCCTTGACAATCCCCTGGCCTCTGTATCTATTTTTGTTCATAAGTTTATAATGGTCTTTATTATCCATAAATGAGTGAGATCATGTGGTATTTTTCCTTCATTGACTGGCTTATTTCACTTAGCATAATGCTCTCTAGTTCCGCCCATGCTGTTGCAAATGGTAAGAATTCCTTCTATTTTACAGCAGCATAGCATTCCATCGTGTAGATGTACCACAGTTTTCTAATCCATTCATCTACTGATGGGCACTTAGGCTGTTTCCAGATCTTAGCTATGGTGAATTGTGCTGCTATGAACATAGGGATGCATATATCCTTTCTTATTGGTGTTTCTGTTTTCTTGGGATATATTCCTAGAAGTGGGATCACAGGGTCAAATGGGAGTTCCATTTTTAGTTTTTTGAGGAAGCTCCATACTGTCTTCCATAGTGGCTGCACCAGTCTGCATTCCCACCAGCAGTGCACGAGTGTTCCTTTTTCTCCACATCCTCTCCAGCACTTGTCGTTTGTTGATTTGTTGATGATAGCCAGTCTGACAGGTTTGAGATGTTACCTCATTGTTGTTTTGCTTTGCATTCCTCAGATGATTAGTGACTTTGAGCATGTTTTCATATGTCTCTTGGCTTTCTGAATGTCCTCTTTTGAAAGGTGTCTATTTAGGTCCTTTGCCCATTTTTTGATTGGATTGTTTATCTTCCTTTTGTTAAGTTGTATGAGTCCCCTATAAATGTTGGAGATTAAACCCTTATTGGTGATAACATTGGCAAATATGTTCTCCCATGCAGTGGGCTTTCTTGTTGTTTTGTTGATGGTTTCTTTTGCTGTGCAGAAGCTTTTTATTTTGATGTAGTCCCATTTGTTTATTTTCTCTTTAGTTTCCAATGCCCTAGGAGCTGTATCGGTGAAAAAATTGCTTCGGCATATGTCTGAGATTTTGTTGCCTTTGGATTCTTCTAGTATTTTTATGGTTTCCCGTCGTACATTTAAGTCCTTTATCTATTTTGAGTTTATTTTTGTGTATGGTGTAAGTTGGTGGTCTGGTTTCATTTTCTTGCATGTATCTGTCCAATTTTCCCAACACAATTTATTGAAGAGACTATCTTGACTCCATTGTATGTTCTTGCCTCCTTTGTCAAATATTAATTGAGCATATTGGTTCAGGTCTATTTCTGGGCTCTCTATTCTATTCCATTGATCTATATGTCTGTTCTTGTGCCAGTACCAGGCAGTTTTGAGAACAGTGGCTTTGTAATATAGCTTGATATCTGGTGTTGAGATCCCATCTACTTTGTTCTGTCTCAGGATCGCTGCAGCTATTCGGGATCTTTTTTTATTCCAGATGAATTTTTGGAGAGTTCGTTCTAGGTCTGTGAAATATGCCATTGGTATTTTAATGGGAAGTGCATTGAATTTATAGATTGCTTTGGGTAGTATGGACATTTTAATGATGTTGATTCTACCAATCCATGAACACGGTATGTTCTTTCATCTGTTTATGTCTTCCTCTATCTCTTTTTTCAACGTCCTGTAGTTTTCTTAGTAGAAGCCTTTTACCTCTTTAGTTAAGTTTATTCCTAGGTATCTTAATTTTTTTTGTGCGTTGGTAAATGGGATTGTTTTTTTAGTCTCTCTTTCTCTAAGTTCACTATTGGTGTATAGAAATGCCATAGATTTTTCAGTTTGCTCATTTTTAATTTACTGATATGTTTGGAGTAGCATGGGTCAAAAGGCCCTTTTGATTGCTCTCCTCAGACTGCACACAGAGTCTTAGTCAAGGTTCAATAGGTCGGTAGTTAGTGGATACAACCAACAATGTTGATTTTGACACTGGTTCTTTTACTTAAAAGCTCTGTGCCTTTGCATAAATATTTTCAACAGTTTGAGTCTCAACTCCATATACCGTTAGTAACAGGAATAACTGAAGCTTTCTCATTAATAATAAAAATGTGCAAGGACTTTGCAAAGCATAAGGTCTTATACAAATCTCTGCTGTCTTGTTACCCATTTATTTATTTTTTTTTAAATATTTATTCACCTTATTTATTTATTGTTTGTTTGTTTGTTTGTTTTTGTTAATCCTCTCCTGAAGATATTTTTCCTTTGATTTTTAGATAGAATGGAAGAGAGAGGGAAAGATAGAGAGAAACATCGATGTGAGAAAAACACATTGATTGGTTGCCTCCTCCAGGAGCCCTAACCAAGGCCCAGGCTTCGAGGAGCCTGCAGCCAATGTACATGCCCTTGACTGGAATCAAACTTGAGACCCTTTGGTCCGCAGGTGATGCTCTATCCACTGATCCAAACCAGCCAGGGCTTGTTACCCATTTATTGAGTTACTTCTTCTTTAGTACTAATTTCTGGGCCAGCACGGTCACAGTCACAGCAGACATACAATAGATAAAGTGCCTATCCTTCTAGTACCAAAGACTAATGCAGGGTCGAAAGAAAGAGAGATAGATTGCCTTTCCTAGCAGCCGCACAGCCAGTATCATTGATTGTGTACTGCATGCTAGGTACTACGTTAGAGATTTGCTTACATTAATTCATATCATGCTCTCAACTACCTTATCCTCTCACAGCCATAAGCAGGCTGCTATGGTTAGAACTGAGAGCTGACTAACCAGGCTTCAGAAAGGCAACTATGAGTTTTCTAGATGTACAAAAATGGTAACGGAAATAACAAAACAAGAAAAATGAGTTCTGATTCCATTGTTTTAGCATTATCAAATTATTATAAGCGAGTTGTTTTCTAGAAATATGTAGAGAGAACGATTCTTAAAATGTACCAGAGGTAGATTTGATGTGATTTTGTAATTAGTGTTCTGGTGGTGAACATGGGATCCAGAGAGAGGCTCAGATAACACAGAGATGTGGGAAGAAGATGGAAGGACTTATTTCAGTTTTAGACATGTCTTTAAGGTTCCCATGGTGCCTGCAAGCAGAATTGTCAGGCAGGTAGTGGGATCCTTGGTTCATGAGTGAAATCTGAACTGTGGCGTGACAGGAGATGACAGCTCTGGTACGATCTGGAGGAATGCCAGAATAAGAGAGAAGGGAAACCTGAACATCTGCACATGAGGCCAAAGAGCAGCACTCAGACAGTAGGAGAAATGCTAAGAAAACACCTGGACAAAGACATCAAAGGGACAGAGTATTTCAAGAAAAAAAAATCCAAATAAGTCACCTTTAAGTAAGGTCGTAGAGATTTCCTTTGAATTTAGTCAAAAGAAAGTTGATAAACCTGATAGATATTTTCAGAGAAATGAGTCAGGGTTAGTAAAGAAAAATACCAACTAAAAGGAAAACTATTTCTATTCCCTACTCATGTCATTTCTAACACCAAAGATGTGGGTTTTCTCCCACACCAACAAAGTCTCCAACTCTCCAGGCACTAACTGGGTGTCCTGCAACTCAATTCTGAAAGTACCCAGAGTTACTGCAGATACCACAGGTTAAGTGCCCAGGACCACAAAACTTACTCCCATTTCAGATGTCAGTCAGCAGCCGAGGTCTCAGCCAATGGGCCAACTGTACTGCGAACTGACAATGTATACACTGAGGGTTGTCATGACCCCTCTCCTGGAGTTGGATAATTTGCTAGAAGGACTCACAGAACTCAGGACAGCACTTGATTTACTATTACTGGTTTATTATAAACTAGGGGCCCGGTGCACGAAATTCGTGCACTGGGTGTGTGTGTCGGGGGAGTGTCCCTCAGCCCAGCCTGCCCCCTCTCACATACTGGGAGCCCTCAGGCGTTGACCCCCATCACCCTCCAATCGCAGGATCGGCCCCTTAACGCCTCTGACAGAGGCGTCAAGCCTGGGCAGGGGACCCCAGACCCTTCCGATTGCTGGCTCTGCCCCTTGCCCAGGCCTGATGCCTCGGACAGAGGCGTAGACCCCCATCACCCTCCGATCGCCTGATTGGCCCCTTGCCCAGGCCTGACGCCTCTGCCAGAGGTGTCAGGCTTGGACAGGGGACCCCCATCTCCCCCTGATCACTGGCTCTGGCCCCCGCCCAGGCCTGAGGCCGCTGGCCCAGGAATCATGCCTGGGCAGGGGACCCCCATCTCCCCCTGATCACTGGCTCTGGCCCCCTCCCAAGCCCGACGCCGCTGACCCAGGCTTCAGGCCTGGGCAAGGGCACCATCATATCCCCCCAATCCCTGGCTCCGCCCCCCACCCAGGCCTGATGCCTCGGCCAGAGGAGTTGACCCTCATCACCCTCCAATCACCAATCACCGGATCGGCCCCTTGACCAGGCCTGAGGCCTCCGGCAGAGGTGTCTGGCCTGGGCAGGGGACCCCCAGCTCCCCGTGGTTGCAGGCTCCGCCCCTGCCCAGGCCTAACGCCTCTTGCTGAGGCGTCCGGCCCGGGCAGCGGGGACCCGCAGCTGCAGCGGTCCCGCGATTGTGGGCTCCGCTTTAGGCCCAGGCAAGGGACCCCTAGCTCCCGGGACTGCCAGCTTCGATCGTGTCCAGCTCCCATCGCTGGCTCCACCCCTACTTCCTGCTATCACTGGCCAAGGCGGAAAAGGCGCCTGATTCTCTGATCATGGCTGGGCGGCAGGGCAAAGGCGGCCCCAGGGCCGCCTTTGCCCTGCCCCCCAGCTCTTAGCTCCCCCTGGGTTTCTGATCACTGTCAGTGGCAGGGCGCTTCTTCCTGCTTTCCCTTTCGCCTCCCTGCATTGTGCCTACATATGCAAATTAGCCGCCATCTTGTTGGCAGTTAATTTGCATATAGCCCTGCTTAGCCAATGAAAAGGGTATCGTCGTACGCCAATTACCATTTTTCTCTTTTATTAGATAGGATGATTCAACTAGAAATCAGCCGAATGGAAAACACACATATGGCAGGGTACATGGGAGGGAGTATAGAGCTTTCATGCTTTTTCCGCAGGCACACCGCCTTCCCAGCGTGCAAATGTGTCCAGCAACCTGGAAGCTGTCCAAATCTCTCTCTCTCTCTCTCTCTCTCTCTCTCTCTCTCTCTCTCTCTTATGGAGTTTCCATTATGTAGGCATGATTAAGTAAATAACTGGCCTTTGATTATTAACTGGATGCCAGTTCATCTGGACATCCAGTTAATAATCAAAGGTCTACGAAGCCTGGAAAGAAAAAGGGGAAATTGCTTTGTCAAAGTTGTTCAAAGTGTTATAGGAGCAGAACCAGTCCATAGATTTGAAAAAACTCAGGCAGAGGCAAAACATTATAATGAGAATATAATGACAATAGTTGTCCCTGGAGTCAAAATGGATTTTTATTGGCTTCCCAAAGCATCTGGACATGTAAGTGCTCTCATGTCTTTTTCTCAGGATTAGTCCTCATTGAACAAGTTTAAACTTTTATTCAAAGAGCTTCTAGTCTCTACAGCTTCAGGAAAGCCATAACTCTTGTCCTGACAGAGGCTCCATCTGAATTTCCACATCATCAGAATGGGTCTTAGTGATTAGTCTTGGAGGCCCTTTTGTAAAGGAAAGCAATAAATATATTTTTTTAAAATCTAAAGATATCATACACAGGACAGAAATCAATATACTATTTTTCTCCATTAGTTTTGTATAGTTATCTACACTTTCAGAATGGACATTTCTACGAACAATTTCCTGAGGCTGGAGACAATTCACAAGCAAGGGATTGTGGCATTATGAGCAAATATTTTGTGTCTTCAGGCTGCCAACAGGTAAAAATGAAACACTTTTCACCAAAGGTGTAGACTCCTTGTGAGGAGCTTTACAGCCTGTGAATTAGGTAGTATTCCTCTACATGAGAAGTATGCTCAAGAGTAGAGCTGGAAACCCATGCCTTAGGATTTGCATGGAAAGATGAGGACATGATTAAAAGATGACAACAACTAAAATGGCACTTTTAAGAAAAAAAAAAAAGAATAGGGCATGTTATCTAAAACATGAGACAAAACTCAATATTCTTAGAGAATGATAGTGTTTTACATAATATTGAATATATTATCGTACTATTATGGAGTTTATATAAGTTCATTGGGAGATATTTTTATTATATTGCAACTATTAGGTATTTTAAAATGTGTACTGACCCTTAGATAAATAAGCTGCTTTTATATAACATTATTTAAAGTTTCCTTTAGTATCTTAGAGATAATTTATTGTAAAATGTTTGATATTTCTGTTGACTGTGCATATAGGCAAGTAGCATTTTTATGCATCATCAGTTACCTTACTAATTATTCTAGTTTATGAAGTAATTCATATGACTTAGGGTAAATGTATTATATAAAATACTACTTTACGCTATACATGTGAAAAATATACCAAAAATACAAATTATTTGCTCTAAAAATACATGGCATTTATATAATGAGATCTAAAAGTCAAGACTTTTATATTTTATTTAGTACTTATTATTCTGTAACATATCTCCTTAGGCTTCATTTCCTCTTAATTCTGAAAAGCGGCATTCTTTATTCATGCACTGACTGATCAAAGGCTCAATGTAGCAGAGTTCAGATTAGAAAAATAAATCTTAATGTTCATAAGCTCAATTCATGAAAAATTAATAGGGCCAAATCACATTGTTTTCAGTATTTTCTTTGGATAAATGTGAAAAATTAAACTGAGGACAACATATTATTTCATCTAATTTTAAAAGAGAAACTAATATTTTCAACCAATGGACACCCTGCTATAATATTAGTTAAAATGAAGATAAACCTGTTAGACATCTTAAATAATACAGTTTTTTACTTAAATATTATTTTTCTTAAAATGAAAATATTATCATCTTAAAATTTGTATAAGGAGATTCCTGATTTAGAATGATATTATTGCAGATGCTGGCAGAATTGAAAATTATTCAAACAGAAATAAATCACCA
Source organism: Myotis daubentonii (assembly GCF_963259705.1). Lineage (NCBI taxonomy): Eukaryota > Metazoa > Chordata > Mammalia > Chiroptera > Vespertilionidae > Myotis > Myotis daubentonii. The sequence goes on from NC_081842.1 coordinate 91,303,887, forward strand.
CTGTGGTAAATTTCATTTTCATTTTCAAGTACTTCCTTTTAGAGATATGAAACATGGTAACTGGTATCTGAAATACAGTAATCAATGTGATAAAATCCTGGAAAGTAGTATGAATTAAAAATAAATGAGCTAGACCTCAAAAGGAAGTTACAGAAAACAAAATAAATGCTTTATCAGCACTAGAGCAAGCTACATTATTGAGGGATTGCTGACACTGGAAAAGTAAGGCATTAATACTTAAAAGGAAGTGTGTCAATATGTTTTATTAGTTTTGTCTCAGTATAAATGCATGTAGAATTCTGAAACGGCAGTGAGCAAAGTGGAAGTCTGTTGGCCTGTTACGGGTCTGCTACATTGTCAAGAGTGGTTCCTTGAACCACACTGATGTGAGACAGTTGCCAGCAGCTACAGAAATCATCGTACAGAGGCTTCCCTCAGAGAGGAAACTTCCATACTGTAGTTTGTGTTACATGAAAACTACCAAGAGTCTATGAGAGCCCAGTCAGTTTCAAACCACAGAGAATACTGTAGGAAAAGTAAGCTCATATTTTTGCTTTGTTGATATAATCAACAAAGTATTATTTTGTTATTCAATTTGCTCAGCTTTTGATCTAAATACTCTAGAACAGGGTTATCAACTGTGGTTCTACAGACCAAATAATCATTGTAAGTCAGGAGCTGCCCCGTGCATTGCACGATGTTGAGCGGCATCGCCCACCTTTACCCACTTGATCCAGTGGCATCCCTGCTCCTGAGCTGTAACAATAAAAAGCGTCTTCAGACATTGCCCATGTGCCCTTCGGGACAAAACCGCCCCTTATAGAGAACTACTGCTCTGGAGTAATTATTTTAGTTAAATACTGTGACAGAATTTAGATTAATTAATTTTACCTCTGGCTGTATATATAAACAGCTGATTTTAATAATACCTATTTTTAAAAATGTATGACGGAGCCTAACATTTCATGTACTAAATAAATGATAGCTGTTGTTACTAATTCATTATCAGAATAATGACTACCACATCTGTGCTCATATTATCTTCTTAACCTAATTTTAATTTAATATTTTTATTTGCCTTAACCTAAAAATTGTTACAAAATTAAAAAATAGATATGCTCTCCTTTAAATTGTATTGTCTCATAAAGCACACTAGTTAAAAGGAGTAACAGTTGAACCATGGAATCTAAAGTTAATATCCCTAAAGTTGCCACACTTTAGTAAGTATATTTTACTAATTTTATTGAATGATTATTAAAGATTCTTTTAACACTCAGAAGTCCAGGAAGGTAGACAAGCTCCTCCATGAGAACAGTATTTTTCTTATATCTCTGTGGGTATTGGAGTCCCATGTCCACTCAGAAATATCAATTCCATTGACTCATTTCACATGGACCCAAACCCCTGACACTTTTATCTGTCTTGACATCACAGCTCCAGCCGACAGTCTATAGCCAGTACACCTGAGTGAAATACACCACATCAAGCTCTTGCAGCATTAGATGTGTGCCCTTAACTCTGGCTTTGCATTCTTGCTCTGTTTTGCCAACTGGGGATTTCTCTTACCTTCTTTGAGGTTGGCTTTATTAGCTAACTTTTGTTATGGTCACTGTATTTTATGTAGCATTCCTACATAAACGGAATGGGAGCTACTATATGTTAACTCAGTTCATTATGTTACTAATAGTATCCCCCCATCCAGTATTTAAGTGCACATATCTAAAACTTAACATTTTGGGGCATATAAGTTTAAAATTAAGGGAATTAAATAACAAATAAATATATCTTAGCCTATATAATAAAGAACTAATATGCTAATTAGACTGCGCGGCAGAACAACTTTCTGGATGACCTTCCAGAACCACCGGTGAGCAGGGCTGTGATGGGCCAAGGCAGCCGGGGTTGCGAGGGCTGAGCCCCTTGCACGAATTTCATGCATTGGGCCTCTAGTTACAAATAAAGGCCAAGAGGCATTATAGATCATCATTATAATATATTATGAGAATCTATTTGATAACAGAAGAGAAAAAGGTATTTAACAAATGTTTCACAAAGAAGTTCAAAATGTAGATCTCAATGTGCGTATTAAGGTCGGAGGAAGCCACATTGAAAATAAAACAATGAAATCTTTGTTACTGACAGACAGTGCTCAGCCAGTCCCTCATTCAGCTGCATACTAAACAGAGGATCAGAATACCTCTGCAACTAACCTGTGATTACGCTTCACAATTTAATCACAACTCAACATATGTATCTCAGAAATGAGATATTGCAATGACATTTACTGCAAAGGAAATATATTTCTTAAAAAAATATTGTGTACTCCTAGAAGAGGAAGGGTAGGGATTTGTTTGTATAGTTTGCAAAGCTCACACATGGAATATTTGAAGCTTTCAGATGAGGAAACTGAGGTCCAGAGAGATTAGTAATAAAGAGAGACAGGGATCATATTACTTCACTTCACTCTTTGTTTTATCTGAAATTTAACTCATTTAAATTGGGGTTTGATAAAAACTAAAATGGATTGCTGTTCACATACTCTTTTCTTGATATCACTTTTTAATTATTTCTGATTACTGGCAGAAAACAGCTTATGAGTATTTCTCACTTTTAAATATCTTCCTTCCTGGATGTGTCCTTAATAACATATATACAGGTGAGGGACCTGGAGAGTATTATGCAAGTGAAATAAGCCAGTCAGAGAAAGACAAGTGTCACATGATCTCATTCATACGTGGAATCTAATGAACAAAATAAACTAATGAACAAAATAGATGCAGAGACATAGGATCATGGAACAGACTACTGAATCTCAGAGGGAAGGCAGGGAGTGTAAGTGGGTGGGAAGAGATCAACCAAAGACTTTGTATGTATGTATGTGGAACCCATGGACACAGACAATAAAGTGGTGAAGGCCTGGAGTAGGGGAGGGGGGGACAGGGGGTAGCTAAAGGGGGCCAGTGGGGTGAAAATGGCATATATGTAATACTTTCAACAATAAAGATTTAATAATTTAATAATTAATAATATTTCATTATATATACATAAAGTTGTTTGATAAGTAATGAATTACTTCATATGTAAACATTTAGTTATTTAAGAGAAAATATATTTTTATGTTGTTAACATATTTTCAAAACTTTAAAAACTACAGCTTTCCTAAAGAAAGATTTTTGGTCTTAAGTAAAATTGATGAATTGAATGCTGTCATCATTAATAAGTGCACAAAACTCATAGTTTTTCTTTACTGCTGTTCAAAAAGAGTATTTGTTGCTAACATTTGGATTTTAAGAGATTGAATATTAGACTCCAGCATGGCAAGATTATTTATACCTGTAGCAGTAATCTTGAAAACTATCCCAGAAAACCATGCACAGCTTTATCAACTTGCTACATCCTCACTACTCTCTATTTTTGTTACACTTCAATCATGTGCCGTGTCATTTATTTTTGCTCTTTCAAATGTGTGGGGTTTTTTATACTGGTTGTTATGAGCTGATTTATATGCTTCAAAAAAGTTATGTTGTAGTCTTAACCCTCAGTAACTCAGAATGTGACCTTACCTAGAAATAGGGATGTGACAGATGTAATTAGTTGAGATGAAGGCATACGAAGTAGGGCAGACCCTTAACAAAGGAGGCTCCTCCCTTATGAAAACCTTTATAAGAACCTTTTAGGAGAGAAGAGGATGCCAAGTGAAAACAGAGACACACAAGGAGAAGACAGCCATGTAATCAGGAGGAAAACATTGGAGTGATTCATCTACAAACCTGGGGCTGCAAGGAGCTGGAAGAGGCCAGGGGAGATACACATCTAGCTTTATAGGGAAGATGGTCCTGCCAACATCTGGATTCTGACTTTTAGATTTTAGATGCATGAAAAATCAGCGTCTGTTGTTTTAAGTCACCTAGTTTATGGTACTTTGCTAGGGCAGCCCTAGGAAAGTACTGCTGTGATATTAAGAAAAAAGTACAAATTATTTTGTATGTCTGTCTTGATCATGACCAGAGAAATGGACATAACAACCACTGTTTGTTTGTTTGTTTTGGCATAGCTCCCATGGGCATTTTCTTTTACAGTTCCCCTCCTTAAACCCCATGAGCTTGACCTCAGGGTTCAAATTCAAACTTTTCTATTTGATACATGGATTTCACTACTAAAAAGTAATAAAGACAAAAGTTTACCAATTAATAAACATACAGTTCATTGACTCATTAAGAGGTATTACTAAAGCAAGTATAAAAATACCTTACATATAAAAATGAATTAAGCATTATCTGGGAATTACATATGCTACCTTACTTGGCCTTTTCAAAAACCATCGATGTTAAGTAGGCCAGGTATTACCTACTTGTGCTATAGATAAGAGTACTAAGTATTTGTTAATAATGAGTGGATTAGAAAACTGAAGTACATCTACACAATGGAATACCATGCTGCTGTGAAAAAGAAGGAACTCTTACCATTTGCAACAGCATGGATGGAACAGGGGAGCATTATGCTAAGCGAAATAAGCCAGTTGAAGAAAGATAAATATCACAAGATCTCACTCATTTGTGGAATATAATGAACAACATAAACTGATGGGAAAAAAAAAAGAACCAGAGACTTAGAAGTATCAAACGGACTGGCCAACCTATGAGGGAAGGCAGGGGGTGAGAGGGTAAGAGATCAACCAAAGGACTTTTATGCATGCATATGAGCATAACCAATGGACACCGACAGTAGTGGGGTGAGGGCATGTGCTGGGGGGTGGGAGCTGCAGGGGAGAGGTCAATTGGGGGGAAAGGAGACTCATGTAATACTTTTAACAATAAAGAATTTAAACATAAAGAAAAGTACTTATAGAACAACTAGCAATGATCAGATACTATTTTTGTTGTATCTGAAAATCAAGGCAGTGAATGAGGAAGAAAATAGTAAAAATCAAGGTAACAAGTGAATGAAGGAGTGAAACACAAAGCTAAATTCAATTTATAGCTAATTTCCCTATACATGTTGTATTTCTTAACCAATTATCTTAAGAGAGAAAGCAATGTAATCAAAATGCAATAGCAAAGTCATAAACATTTTGTGCTTCACAAAGAATTAATAGCCATTAACTGTAAACTTGTGTGCGTGAGTAGAGCACGTGAGGGCTTCATGTGTGAATTCAGCCATGGGGGCATGAAAGCAGACTTTGATTAAACCAGAAACTTCAGTTGTATAATATTTCACCAGTCTGGTCAGTGGCTGTCACTGCATGTCTTGTCAGGTGGTACCATCCCTTTCACTCAACAATGTAGGCGATTAATGTTTTTTCTTATGAAATAGATATATTTGTTCAAAAGTACTAAAGATTTGGTATCCACAGAGAATGTTTACCTGCCTCTTTTAAGAGTAGAAAAGAGACAAAAAAAAAAAGCAATAATTCTGTAAATATTTAGTGTGGCTAAAGTGAGAACCATTTTAATGCTTAAATACTTTTAATTTTGCATTAAAAAGTCTTGGTAAAGTGTTTAGAGAAGAATACAAATTCGGAGCTCCAGTGGTGCAATCGGTTAGTGTGCGGTACTTATAAGAAGAATACAAATAAATAAATATAAAGTCTTTTTCACTACTTTATTTTTTATTGGGAAATAACATTACATTCTATAGATATACCACTCCTTATCTATTTATCAGTTGACCAACTCTTGACCCAAGTATTCATTCAGATTCCCTGTGAGTTACATGTGTATCAGTTGCTAGCAGCAGGCAGTATGATTGCATTCTCTCTCTGTAAATTTATCTGTTTTTAGAAGTATTATAAACTTCACAGAGAACTGCCTGCCTAGAGAGAAAGCAAGGCTCTCCTCATTAGCAGACAGTAGTGATCCACAGGGTAGCCAGCATTTGATTATTAATATAAACTGTGCCATTAGCTGTCACCTGTTTCAAAAACTTATGTGGTGCTTTAGCTTTGGACTTTCTTTCCTGCTGTCAAATTTAGTTAAAATGTGCCTCTGGGATTAAATGTGGGAAGGCAAAATGCACTGTGGGAACAAGTTCATAAGTCTTTCTCTTACAGGATCCTGGTTAAAACCTAAATTAATTCTTAATACATAATATTTTGTACAAGCTTCATAGCTCCCTAAACCTTAGGATAGAGACAATATTTATTAATAATGTCCTGAGGTTTTAGAGTTGGTATGCATCCTTATAATTCATTTTATCTCTTTGAACTAGCAGTTACTATAAATTAATTTATTTCCCATTGATGTTTGAAGTTACTGTCAGAGGGCTGTTTTTATTTTTAATTTTTGGTAATTATGTGATTTCAAGCCTTCTGTTAAATTATTAATTTGGGGTGTTAACAAAGTAAACTTGGAAAAAATATTCACTTATCTTTTGCTATTAATGTTCACCTAGTAATTGACATGAGCATTCCAAATGGAGAATCATACCTTTAGAAGCGCATTATTGTGGATAATTCATAGCAAGTGAAATGATGATATCAAGCCATGTTTCAGCATATTCACACCCACCTAGTTTAAAGAATGAAAGATGTATAACTGAAAATATTGAAAGAGAAGGAGTGGGTTTCTAAGTAAGATCTAGCTAACTTTTAGTTTTTCAGATTTACCAATGGCTGAGAGTCCTGTTATTAATGTTATTTAATCATAGATAACTATATTGGTAAACATGATTTCAATATATATTTTGGGTACTTCAGGTACATGCCTATTTGTTAGAAAATTGGGAGTGGAGCAGAGATGCATGGCCAACTGATACTGACAGTTATTTTGTTTAGGATGTTCCTATTTGCTGACACTTCTGGCTGATGCCTGCTAGTGTGTTTTCTATCCACAGAATAATCATTTTCTCATGTTGTTGGTCTCCAGCACAATTTAGAAGCACTCACTTTTTCCTTAGACTCACTACAACCTATTCATTATGAGGATGCTATTTCAAACTCTGCAACACAAAACATAGTTTTATAAACTAACAGAGAAAACCCAGGTCTCCTGCTCCCCCACTTCCAAGGTGGAGAGAACAGGCTCGGAGAAACACACGGCGATACTAGAATGTCTGAACATACTTGTGTGCTTTGAGAGGGCCAGCATCAGGCCCCACAGTAATGCTAAAGGGAATGGAATCAGGTAGTGTGTTTTATAAAGCAATCAGAAAGGACTTGTGGGAGAAACCAAGATGGCGGCATAGGTTAAAGCCGGAGATTGCTGCCCTCGAACAACCACTTCAGAGATATAACTAAAGGACAGAACAGACAGCATCCAGAACCACAGGAAGGCTGGCTGAGTGGAAATTCTACAACTAGGAGGAAAGAGAATATCATACCCAGACTCAGAGGAGGCGCAGTGCTGAAGTGAAATACTGAGGTGCGGAGTGCACGCACGAAGCGGGCTGGCGGTGGAGAGCGTGGTTGTTGTTTTCAATCAGGAGGGAGTTTCAGACTCTGAGCTCCAGATCTGGGCGAGTCTCTGGGGACCCAGACTCAAACGGGAGAAGCAGGACTGTCTGGCTTCGGTCAGAACTCGAAGGCAGCTTTCTCTCCGAGGTTTGCAGCCATTGCTGGGACTCTGAGAGGCAGAGCCCCTGGGGAAGGAGCTGAGAGCAGCCATAACTGCTCGCTCTGCCCACCCTGTAATCCCCGGGGACCCGCCCCACCCAAGCCCGGCTCAGAACCATTTGCCGGATAGCCTCAGGCAAAGGCTAGATTAGCACCGCCCTAGAGATCCAGCACAGAAGCTCTCCCACTGCAGACACAGCTGACTCTCATAGCCAGTTAGCCCAGAGGTCAAATCACCCCTGGTATTGCCGACATCAATGAAGGCTTAAAGACAACAAGACTGCACACAAAGACCACTTGGGGGTGTACCAAGAAAGCATAAAAAATGCAGAGACAAAGAAACAGGACAAAACTGTCAATGGAGGATATTGAGTTCAGAACCACACTTTTAAGGTCTCTTAAGAACTGTCTAGAAGCCGCCGATAAATGTAGTGAGATCCTCAAGAAATCTAATGAGACCCTCGATGTTGTGATAAAGAACCAACTAGAAATTAAGCATACACTGACTGAAATAAAGAATAGTATACAGACACCCAACAGCAGACCAGAGGAGCGCAAGAATCAAGTCAAAGATTCGAAATGCGAAGAAGCAAAAAACACCCAACCGGAAAAACAAAATGAAAAAAGAATCCGAAAATACGAAGATAGTGTAAAGAGCCTCTGGGACAGCTTCAAGCGCACCAACATCAGAATTATAGGGGTGCCAGAAGATGAGAGAGAGCAAGATATTGAAAACCTATTTGAAGAAATAATGACAGAAAAATTCCCCCACCTGATGAAAGAAATAGACCTACAGGTCCAGGAAGCGCAGAGAACCCCAAACAAAAGGAATCCAAAGAGGACCACACCAAGACACATCATAATTAAAATGCCAAGAGCAAAAGACAAAGAGAGAATCTTAAAAGCAGCAAGAGAAAGAAACCCAGTTACCTCCAAGGGAATACCCATACGACTGTCAGCTGATTTCTCAACAGAAACTTTGCAGCCAGAAGGGAATGGCAAGAAATATTCAAAGTGATGAATACCAAGAACCTACAACCAAGATTACTTTATCCAGCAAAGCTATCATTCAGAATGGAAGGTCAGATAAAGAGCTTCACAGATAAGGAAAAGCTAGAGGAGTTCATCACCACCAAACCAGCATTATATGAAATGCTGAAAGGTATCCTTTAAGAAGAGGAAGAAGAAAAAGGTAAAGATAAAAATTATGAACAACAAATATGCATCTATCAACAAGTGAATCTAAGAATCAAGTGAATAAATAATCTGGTGATCATAATAGAATCAGGGACATAGAAAGGGAATGGACTGACTATTCTTGGGGGGGAAAGGGGTGTGGGAGATGCAAAAAGAGACTGGACAATAATTGTCCACCTATGGATGAGGACAGTGGGTGGGGAGTGAGGGCGGAGGGTGGGGTGGGAGCTGGGAGGATGGGGGGAAAAAAGAGGAACAAATGTAATAATCTGAACAATAAAGATTCAATTAAAAAAAAATGAAAGGACTTGTGTATGGTTGCATAACCTGTTTCCCATGCTTTCTATAGTTTTCCAGAAATTATTTGCTCCATGTTTTGCAATCTTTTATATAAATCTTCACAGGACTCTTCTTCCTAAAATAATGCAGTAGGGAATATTAATATCAGATTCCAACATTTATGAAAATGAACTTGATTATAGAGAATGAATTTAACTGGGAAAGAGTCTTGAATATGACAATAGGTGTCTGAATACTTGTATCCTGGCTAAGTGCATTACATGTCCTCTCACAGAGTCTTTTAAAACACTGCAGAACAAACCACAGTCAACACTGCCACTTTGCAACTTCTGGTTCATACAATGTGACCTGATGGGAACCATGGAACCCTCTGCCCTCGGGAGCCCGGTCCCTAAAATGTTATGGTCAGCAATACATTTTCTTTCCTGCTCTGGGAGGCAATCTTTTTATATGCAAATATTCCCTCCTTGGGTAACATTTTAAGTTTGAAACAGGAAAGGAAGAATGAATTTCTTGTTTTTCATTCTTTCCTGAGGATGAACACAGAGCAGTAGTAGCTGGTAACAATTTCTAGAATTTCACATATTGAAAGAAATCTTCTATTTATTATTAAAGCCTTTTACGCTTCCCCAGAGGATGAGGTACTTTAAAACAAAGACTAGATATACTAAAATCATTAAACTTAACCCTAAGAAGAATTTACAGCCAGAGTCTTTGTGTAAAGCACATTAAACACTGGAATGGACACTATCTTCAATAGCAGTTTTACAGAACGAGTGGAGGCATTCTTTACATGGCCACTTCTTGCACTGACCTTTGATAAGAAGCCAAGAGCATGGTGCCAAATCAGAGCTCTGTGAAGGCATTTCTGAAGGGGGCTAAAGTAATAGAGTCCTGGTATGTCCCATTCTGATTACCTGACTTGATCCAGGGATAAAGCCTAAAGATTCTGGAGATGAATGGTTGACACATCCCCAGGCTGCTGATTCCTCTGGAATTTCAATTGACTCAGTTATCAGGCCATTTAAAATGGAGACTACTCTTGGGCATTAAAATTAAAATGTCTTTTCTGTGTTGAATATTATTAGCAACCCACATCATAATAACAACTATAGCAACAACAACAATGAAAATAATAAGAGCTAACATTTAATGAGTGTATGCTCTGTTCCAGGCCTTGTGCTAATTAATCTGCATGATTTGTTTAAGGCTTACAACAATCTCATGTAGCAGGTAGTTTTGATTTGGTGTAAACATTACGGGAAAAAATAAAAACAAACAAAAAACAAACACTGAAGCTTGCAGAGGTGAAGCAAACTTTCTGTGTTCACCCAGATAATAAGTCCAAACGTTGTTGAACCCAAGCAAGCTGACCCCGTGGCACTACTCTATACTGGCTTATTTTATGTTTTAGTGAAATTATGGCTGGAAAAGGTATTCCTTTGTTACCAAATAAAATAATTTAGCTTATATTATTGTTCAGCTAAAGATTCACCTCGCTTCGTCATAGAGCTAAGCTTCAGGAGTATCTTTAGACACAATCATGATTTTCAAAACAGCTGAATGTACCCTAAGTAGAATTAGAGTTTGGCACTAAAATTTTTTAATTATAGTAAAGATTGATGTTTAGTGTTTATACCAATAGTAAAGTGCAGATTAGGGTAATGTTTAAAAGAGCAGCTTTGGGAGAAGCTGTATTCTTGTAAATAAGCCACTGGTCTAGGAATCAGGAACAAAGCAATTCAGTGATGACTCTAGAAATAACTCCCTGCTTCACTTTGATCAAGAATAACATCTCCTTGAGGTTTATTGCGAAAAAACTCCCCACACTTTCTGGATGCCGGTGGTTCACGGCTTTATTTTAAGAGAAATAGCCAAGAATAACAAAAAATCCCGAAACGTAAATAATAAGGCAAATGATGCCTGTTTAAAATATAAATATGCATATCTAAATTAATACATAAATGTAAAGGATTTTCCACATAATCATAACTTCCATTGATATGTAAATGAAATCCCTCTTCAAAAAATTGTGAGAATTAAAAACAGACATCTACATCAATGAAGTTCAATAACAGGGCAAAGTTTCTCTAGGGAGAGAAGGTGGAACAATGGTTATGTCTGGGAGAGGGTATACTGATTGGGAAAGTTGAAGTACTATATCTTGATCTGAAGATTATATATATATATATATATATATATATATATATATATATATACACACACACACACACACACACACACACACACACACACACACCTTTATTCAATTGTAAAAGGCATTAAGCTGTACATTTAAGGCTTGGACATTTTATTGTACATATATTGTAATTTAAAAAAATAAGCATCTTATGTGAACCACAGGCAGAAAAGCAGTGTTCTCTCCAGACTACACAGTATCTTTGTGGAATTAGACAAAAGCACTTCCGGCAGACTCAGCTTCTTGGGGTGAAAGTTTGGCCAACAGGACATGGCAGTTTCATCCCTTATTTACTTGGTAGAGTCTGCACAACAGTCATCTGCACTAGTTCATAGAAATAAATATTATAGAGGAAGAAATATTAAAAAAACACACATTTGTTTGTATGAGTTAAATTGCATCTTAAAGTATGATGAAAACTATTCTGTGACAAAAACTATTTTATGTTTTAGATTTAGTAAAAGAAAAACTATTTTAATTTTCTAAGGTGATGTAGTTCAATATGCACATTTTGAATTATGTAATTAACTGGTATTCAGTATTTATTAAATAGAATGCAATTTCCTTCATGAAATTGACATGATCAATAATCTGTTTATTTGATTAGTGACCATAGAGAAATTATTTTTATTTATACCTCACACAAGTCAATTCTTTAACAATAAGGCTTACATTCAGATAAGATACATTTAAAGTGAGGCTAACCATAACACAGCCAAAGATTAATTAAATTGATTTTTTGTTGAATTTAAGAGATGAGATTATGTATTTGGTGACTGTGGTGGAAATTTGTGGTTGGAACAATCTTGGATGGAACAAAAATATCAAGCTACCTTTAGATAATTAATCAAAGAATACATTCACCTCAGCAAGTATAATAGGAGGAAATTTGGGCTTTTTATTCTAGCAAGAATTTGTTTTAGCTTACTTTTCTGGAGATCTTGGGTATGAAGCTCTATATAATGTGTTGTTCAAGATTGGCAAGTAAATTCTGTATTGTTCAATGACAGTACATTTATTGCTGGGCCCTGTTAGAGAAGTTTGTTTTCCAAATATAGTACCTCCATTTTAGAAAACAAAGAGGTGAGCTATGAGTATTTATGTTTGTTAGATTTGTTTACTTGAAATGTGTTCTAAGTAATGGGCTTTAGTAATTAATTTGTTTGAACTTGAATAAAGTAAAACTTTAGTGAGTAAATTGTGAAGTCCCTGAAAGAAAGATACTGAAGATAAAAGGGCAGAAGTTAACATTCTTATTTTGCATGCTGATAATGGAACTATTGAACTACATCACCAGTGTCCTGACTTTGGAAAGGCTTATAGTTTTTAAATGTTACTTCATTTTGCAATTGAAATTTAATAAAGTGTAGATTTAATAAACATGATTGTTGTAACTGGTTGTTTTAATCACTGAATTGATTATCAATTTACTACTTCTATTATAATTTGGTTGTGTAATCCTTCAGGGCTTTTGCAAGCCCTATTTACTTACTGAAATTTGGCAAGAAATTGCTTCTATTAATTCTCTATTAATGGTGGTCTGTACCTATAAAATTGTATTACAGGATCTCTAGTTAGGTAATTCATGTTTATCAAGGTAACATTTTTTTTCGAGTATGAACAGAAAAAAGAAAAAGAAAAGAAAGAATAGACTGGGATTTTTTCATTGCTTTGAGATAAAAAGAATTACAAAATTAAATTCCAAATAAAACTAAGTTAGTGAGGTAAGACAAAAAGCCTAAATAATCTCATAATAGGTTATTTAATAGGGAATTTCATAAAATGCCTTGCTTTTAGGACCAAGGCAAAACTATTCTTTATTAGAAAAGTCTTTTTTTAAGTTCATTTGCATCAATAATTTATCTATTACTACAAATCCAGAGAGAGAAAAAAGTGTTTAAAACCTAAAGTAGAAGTTAAGATCATGGGTATTTGGACACAAATAAATAACTGACACAAAAAGGTTTTGTAAACTATCAATTAATATATTAGCATTACCTATTAATAGCTATGCTTATTACTGCAGAATCCTTTTTATCCTCATTGACAAATAATTATTATCACATATCTTGGTAAAAAGTATTGTGTTTTACTATGGGAATGAAGAGTTATAAATAAAAACCTATATCCTTCAAATGTTTAGAGTATAATTAAGAAGAAAGAGAATGTGAAAAGAATGTACATGATAATAAAGTTTTATATGTGAACTACCAGAGGACTGAAAGAGACAAATTCTGTAGAAAATCAGAGTTGGGGGTCATGTGAAATTGTTACTGGTGTCCCTGTGAAAATCAATTCTGAATTTTTATGTCTTAAAAAACAGTGTTAAGAGTATGGTCAGTCAAAAGAAAGTTCAGTTTTTACAATCATTTATTTTTCTGCATTCATTTGCTGTGCTTTCCTATGGAAAACCCATGCCCTCTTGTGGACAAGACTAATAGTTATGAATTAAAAAGGTGACCCCATCTTTTTTCTGTAATATCAATAAGCATGTGTTAGAAGTGGAATCCAGACTGTCAGTAACAGACGATTTTTAGTATTTTAAAGGTCAGAAAATTAACATTTTAAAGAGATTTAATTTTTATACAATTACATAGGCACAGTCCCAAGTTCTAGAAATTTCTAAAATACTAGAATACTGTGTAATCATGATTTCCTGTTTGAAATCTCTAAGAACAATTATATAAACATCTAGTGCTCCATGATTGTATAAAGGTGTGAGGTAAAAGATGGCTTCCCTTCCCACCTGCTCATTTCACTGCTCACATTCATAGGTCTCCAGACTTTGGACCTCTATTTTCCACATTTTTTTAGAACGCAAACCTAAAGAAATATAAATATATGCCAACCATCCTAAAGCAAAACTTCACGTAGTATGGAGTTGCTATAAAGTTTTTCTTAAGATAGATATTTTAAGAATGGAATGAAAGCCCTGGCTGGTGTGGCTCAACTGGTTGGGCATCGTCCTGTGCACCGAAGGGTTGCTGATTCAATTCCTGGTCAGGGCATGTGCCGGCTGCGGGCATGATCCTGGTAGGGTGTGTGCAAGAGGCAGATGAGCAATGTTTCACTCTCAGAATGATGTTTTTCTCTCTCTCCCTCTTCTTTCCTGTCTCTCTAAAAAAATCAATAAAAATATTTTAAAAAGTGGATGAAATAGTTTCATTTGAAACAACCTATATCTCTCTAACATATGTAATTGATTGCTCAGGTCTCAATGTCTAGGGGCCTAGATTAAAGTTTTTAGTAATTGGCTTGGGGTATTCATTGACACTGCTGTTTTTACTTTGTGATTTGATTTGCTGAAGAGTTACATTATTCAAATTATTTAATTCTATGCATTACTTTATATGCCAGTCACATTGCCATGAAAGCCTGAATATAATGTTTTTTAAGCAAACAACATAGAATTAAGATCCCTCATTAAACTCTCTAGCCCTAAAGTTTTTAAAGGGCAAAAAGAAATACACTCATTGGGCCTGACATAAGATAGATTATTAGATACCAAGAGAAAGCCAAACGTTCTCTCTCCTTAGAGGAGCTAGATAAATATATTTCATATGACCTGAAATTTACAGGCAGAAAACATTTTACATTGGTTTCTTATTCAAATTTTAGAGATTTTTCACAAGCAATTTCTGTAGGTACAAGCTTCTTAAAATGTCCTTTGGTCACATCTGTCTTCCCAGTTTCATCAGTTCAGCTGAATATAAAGCCTGTGTCCCCAGGTAACAGTCATGATGCAATTCTATCAGACAGTTGCTGTACTTTGTGCGGTGTGGGTGTGAGAGCTAATTTTGTCTTTAGATTCAGAAGCTTCATTAACAGTCTTAACACATTCACTGCAGCTTTCTAAACCTCTCAGGCTTTAACACTTTCACTACTGCGGAACTGGAGAGAAAGAAAAATAACATGTTATCCTTGTTTTGAAAGCACATTCCTCTGATTGGCTAAAATAAAGATTTTTTTGTGCACTTCCAAATCTGAGTTCCCACAATGTCATGCTATGGAAGCCTTTCGGCAACGCACAATTGATATTGAGAAAAGTAGACTTCCACACACACAAAAATGCACAAAAAAAGTGTCCAAACAGAAAGAAATAAGAGACTATGCCTAGACTTGATTATAGGTATAATGTATAACTACAAAAGAGCATTTTTTTAAAAGCAATCCCTTTTTTCTGCATTTTAAAAATCAAATTCCATATTATTTTAATTACACAGTATTAGCATTAATTTCTCATATTTCATCAATTAATATTCCTACAAAATGTTATCTGGTTTCTAAATGAAAACATTTATCAAACAGTAACCTTTGACTATTAATATATGTATTCAATGATTATACCACTGAATACAAATAAATGTTATACAGATGTTGAGGAAGAAAAAATGCAAATTATTTCCTTAGCAATCACAACAAGCTTTGTCAGACTCACTCAAGCAAATATACTGGGGTGGTATGAAGGAAATCATTGCCAAATACGTATGCCATTCTAAACATCTATCTACTAATTATGTGCCAAAAGGATAGTTCTCAGTATCCAATTTAACCAGTATAAACTTTGAGTTACACATATGAAAAAATGAGATGATTAATTAGAAAGTGAAAAAATTAAAAATTTAAATATATTCACAATTCAACAATTAAAAATATTCAAGGCGGAGAGAGTATGTATGGAAACTTTAGCAACTGCTTATTTTAATCCTAATGCTTATGTTTTTCATTTTCTTAAACAACATCACAAACCCTCTAGCTATGCAAAGTCATCATATTTTTAATCAGTATATTCAGAATTTCCACACTGTCCCAAAATTGTAAACAGGAAAAAAAAAACTGCTGAGTTTTTTTGCACTAATCTCAAATCTGGGAATAACTTAGAAAAAGGCTGTAGTATTCATTTTAAAAAAATGAGGAAAACAATTTGATGTATATCTATAGTGAAAATTATTTTTTTTAAAAAAGAAAACATGCCATCTATATTTAAATATTAGGTAATGATGTATGAATGGCCAAGGATATAAACAAACTGGATCTAGTGGTAAAGAGTTCTATTCAGTTTGTGGTGTACAGTTTAACTCAGAGTATTTTAGTTATTTACATGACACATATTAGAATACACTATTCAGTGTGGCATCATCATACACAATTTCCTAGCAAAACATTCATAAGGAACAGCCACTTAAATTAAAAGGAAGAAAAAATCCTTTTAGAGATGATATGCATATAAAAAATTCAGTTATTAAAGATCTACATATAACCCTCTTTTTTTTTTTTCTTTCTGAAGCCTAAGTTCCAGAAATGCTACTCAAATTGCTCTATTTGGGGAATCCTTTTTAAAAAGACTATTAGGAGTCTTGACCACATTCACATGGGGAGAAACATATATCATAATAAGACAGTCAAACATACCAGCCCTATCAACTACTTTCCCGAACTCCTGTGCAGTATTCTATAGTATTCTACAGTCACCAGGTTCTCTAAAGGACACGTTAAAATCTTGTACAACAGACCAATTTTATTATGGAAAGCAAATTACATGTAAATAATATTAAGCCACTGGCATATTATCCCCCACCTAAACCACCAGAGAAGCTAAAAATTTAGGAATCATTTTTTATAGTTTATATTGTTCTATGAATTATTTCTTTCTCAAGCATTTTTGGAGGCTTCTGGCACACATGCTAGCAGACAAATGGAAATAGGCATTAAAAATTGAAGGAAAATTTATAGGAGAAAATATTAAACTTGAGAAAATTCTATTTATAACCTCATCCTCTCCCTAACTCTGCTCCTTCCCTTCCCACCCATAAAACACTGGGAAAGACTAACATTATTCAATTTTAGCAGCTATATGTCTTGCACCAGCTTATATTCTCTATTAATATAGATTGAGAAGCAAAGAGAACTACCTGGAGGGTCCCATTTTGATAGGCAAGGATAGCAGGAATTGTGTCTACACTGAAAACCAGTCTGAGGAGGATGGAATTATCCCAGAATTCTTGAAATTAGGCCTTTTGTGGTATAGACTGGACTATATCTTATTTCCCCTTCCCACAATACTTATAATACAGCTCTCCTCTCTTTGCAGGTGCCCATCATTGTTTTATTAATAAAAGGGAACAACCTAGAATTTCTTCCTGTGATTCTTCCTTTGATAATAACTTCCCTCCTGTGGGATATTGATTTCCTTGTTTCTTATTCCAGCAGCCTCACTCTCACTTCTGCTTTCTCCATCATGTGGTGTCTCAACCTCTGGTTTCTTGATCTGAATCTTTTTCAGACACAGATTAGATTACAACTGCTCAGAGAAAGGTCCAAAATCTTCTCTTAATAATATGCCACGTGTTAAGAGGTCTGAAAAGCATAGAGTGTCATGTTAACTATCAAAACATTTTTCTGGTACTGTGGATCTTGTATTTTATATTTATACTAGAGGCCTGGTGCATGAAATTCGTGCATGGAGGGGGGTTCCCTCAGCCCAGCCTGCACCCTCTCCAATTGGGTGCCCCTTGGGGAATGTCCTATTGCCGGTTTAGGCCCAATCCCAGGGACACTTGACCACATTCACATGGGGAGATCAGGCCCCAGGGATCAGGCCCCGGGATCGGGCCCCAGGGATCAGGCCTAAACCTGCAGTCGGACATCCCTCTCGCAATCTGGGATCACTGGCTCCTAACTGCTCATCTGCCTGCCTGCCTGATTGCCCTTAACTGCCTCTACCTGCCTGCCTGGTTGCCCCCAACTGCCCTCCCCTGCTGGCCTGATCTCACTCCTAACGGCCCTTCCCTGTCAGCCTGATCTTGCCCCCAACTGCCCTCCCCTCCTGGCCTGGGGGTCCTCAACTGTTCTCCCCTGCAAGCCTGATCTCACCCCCAACTGCCCTCCTCTGCTGGCCAATTTGGTTCTGATTGGTTTGTTTCTATGTCAGTCAGCATCAAAAGCTTCGCCTCCTAGACAGCCATTGGTTCTTCACAGCACCTACATTTGGTTCTGATTTGTTGGTTCCTGTGCCAGTCAGCATCTCCGGGCCTATCTCTGGGCCTGATCAGAGAGGTGGGGCTGAACAGCAGCCCCTGGAGGCCGGAAGAGAAAGAAGGCCCAGCTGCTGGTGAAGCTCGGAAAGAAAGAGGGAGAGAAAGAGATTGGCAAGTACTGATCAACAGCTGCCACTGAGGCTGTGGATCAGACCCTGCTTCTCTCTCTGGGTCTCAGCCCCCTGGGCAGTCAGTGATGGGTCACCATGGCAACCCAGTGCTGACTGAAGGACTTCCGGTTGGTCAGCCTTCGGTCCTGATTGTTGTTACAGCCCTGGGCTTTTATATATTAGGATAAACAGTCAAGTAAAAACAAATGATAGCTGACATACAGTCTAATATATTCATATTTAGGATAGTTGCCAAGTAAGAAATCTTAAATAAATGTTACCTATATGGCAGCATCTTATAAAAGAGAGAATTTTAACACCAAAGAATTAGGAAGAACAATCCCAGAATAATGTATGCAATCTTTATGAATGGAGTACTATATAAAACTTAAAAATCTTTTTTATTTTTCTTATTTCCATGCACATCTATGAAACCTTCTCCAGAGAGCTGTTAGACACTAGTACTTAGAAACCATAGGCAAAATACTTCATACGAGGCAGGAAAGTAAGAAGCCAGGAATATTCATTGGCAAGTGGAAATAGGGAAACTGAGAAAGTTGGTTCAAACTGGCCTTATCCAGCACCTTAACTCACCTGCCTCCTTCTCTCTTGTATGAGCACTCCCGTAAGCATTAAGCCCTTGGACAATAAAGGTTCTGATCAGTATCAAATAATCTTAGGAACAAAGCCTCAAATCTGTTGACCACAGAGACAGAGTTTTGGTCAAATTAGACATAACATCCAGGCCTCAGCTGTGCTTCAATTCTAGGCTCAGAAAAGCAGATGAAAGGACTCCATGGCTGGCATCAGGACCAGATGCAGTGACTAATGATCCCTTACCCTGGTGCTGACCAATCGGTGAGACCACAACCCTGATCCTATATGCTTATTTTTATTAACCAGCATATTAAAGGACACACCTAGAAATCTGATGAATATTCTATTGAGATCCTTCCCTAAAATTCCTGCTTTTACAAAACAGATAAAAACCCTTAAAACAAAGGACACATTGTGTGCTCTCTCTCTAGAGCATGCCAAAGCCTTTTTTCTTCAGGCATGTAACTTTGCTTTTTTTCTTCTAAGCTCTAAGGTTTCCCACAAGATTTGCAACCAGGGCAGCTCATCACAAGCCAACCCCCTGAACCTGTCTTCAAGGCCCTTCTTTTGTCTCTTTAACTTGTTTTCTGAGTCCACTCAGCCCAGCTGGCTCACTTCTTCTGGCTCTGTGACTTTCTTTCTAAAAGGCCAAGGCAGCTCTCAGAGCAGCCTGCTCAAATTGTCTCTTCCAGTGTACTTTCACTTTGCATGCTAAATAAACTTCCTCTTGCCCTAGAGTAATTGGCTCTGAATTCTTTCTTTACTGAGTTTAAGAGCCAAGAGCGGACATTGCTGGTAACACATATACTTAGGTTACAGCTTGTGACATAATGGAAAACGCTTAGACAAAAAAATCAAAGTGATTTTTGTGTTTGTGTGTGTGAACAATGAACCTTGGGGATTTTATTTAAAAATGGGATTAATCCTTCTATTACTCATGCTTGGTATGACATATAACTGACAAAATATCCGATATAATAAAAGGCTAATATGCAAATAAACTGAATGGCAGAAGGAAGGGTTACTATGACCTGCACTGACCACCAGGGGGTAGATGCTCAATACAGGAGCTGCCCCCTGGTGATCAGTGTGCTCCCACAGGTTGAGCAGCACTCAGCCAGAAGCTAGGCTCAAGGACTCGTGCTCAACGGTGGTGGCGGGAGCCTCTCGTGCCTCTGTGGGAGGGCTAAGGATGTCCGACTGATAGCCTAGGTGTCCTAAGCCATCATCTGGACATCCCCCGAATGCTCCTGGACTGTGAGAGGGCACAGGCCGGGCTGAGGGACCCCTCCAAGTACACAAACTTCAAGCACTGGGCCTCTAGTATGTATATCCTATCTAATAAAAGAGAAAAATGGTAATTGGTATACGACGATACCCTTTTCATTGGCTAATCAGGGCTATATGCAAATTAACTGCCAACTATGATTGGCAGTTAACTGCCAACTATGATTGACAGTTAACTGCCAACTAAGATTGGCAGTTAACTGCCAACAAGATGGCGGCTAATTTGCATATGTAGGCACAATGCAGGGAGGCGAAAGGGAAAGCAGGAAGAAGCCCCCTGCCACTGACAGTGATCGGAAACCCAGGGGGGAGCTAAGAGCTGGGGGGCAGGGCAAAGGCAGCCCTGGGGCCGCCTTTGCCCTGCCCCCCAGCCATGATCCGGAGAATCAGGCGCCTTTGCCGCCCTGGACAGTGATAGCAGGAAGTAGGGGTGGAGCCAGCGATGGGAGCTGGACACGGTCGAAGCTGGCAGTCCCGGGAGGTAGGGGTGCCTTGCCTGGGCCTAAAGCGAAGCCCACGATCGCGGGGCCGCTGCAGCTGTGGGTCCCCGCTGCCCGGGCCGGACGCCTAGGCCAGAGGCCTCAGGCCTGGTCAAGGGGCCGATCCGGTGATTGGTGATCGGAGGGTGATGAGGGTCAACTCCTCTGGCCGAGGCATCAGGCCTGGGTGGGGGGCGGAGCCGGGGATTGGGGGGATATGATGGTCCCCTTGCCCAGGCCTGAAGCCTGGGTCAGAGGCGTCAGGCTTGGGCGGGGGGTGGAGCCAGCGATCAGAGGGAGATGGGGGTCCCCTGCCCAGGCATGATTCCTGGGCCAGAGGCCTCAGGCCTGGGCGGGGGCCAGAGCCAGTGATCAGGGGGATATGGGGGTCCCCTGTCCAAGCCTGACACCTCTGTCAGAGGCGTCAGGCCTGGGAAAGGGGCCGATCAGGCGATCGGAGGGTGATGGGGGTCAACGCCTCTGGCCGAGGCATCAGGCCTGGGAAAGGGGCCGATCCTGCGATTGGAGGGTGATGGGGGTCAACGCCTGAGGGCTCCCAGTATGTGAGAGGGGGCAGGCTGGGCTGAGGGACACTCCCCCACACACACACCCAGTGCACGAATTTCGTGCACCGGGCCCCTAGTATGTATATAAAGATCCCTGTAAATAACAATGCTTAGTTAACATGATCTACTTAGTTATTAGTGTTGAGGATATTGGTCATCTTCTTGATCACCTTTGTTGTGTTTTGTGTTCTTTTGATAGATTGTCTACAAAAGAAAAACATACTTTTACTTTAGGGTCTACCTGGGGCTTTGGAATGCAGAACAGCAAAGGGAACTATGCCATAATTACTTTCTGCTCAATCTTTTAAAAGAACCTAAAGCTATAGTTCATGTCCTATAGCTTTCATATATTTCTGAAACAATCATAATTCAGTAACATAAAACAAAGGAAAAGTAGTGAATTGATTGTTTTGCATTTAAAGTCCCTGCTACCACCCCAAACTCTGAAGAGACAAAGACTGTAGGGATGCCTAAGTTAACGCTCTGCAGTAGAGTCTGCATTGCAAGGTGGACTAAACAAGAACACCTTAGGCTAAAGACTGACCTCTGATCCACACCAGGTTTTGTATGTCTTTCTTAGATCTACACTTTTATGCTTATTCCCAAAATTTAATATGTGAATATTTATATGTATTAACCTCACAGACTAAGAAACAGCTTAAGAATGTCCTTCTATTTTGGATTGCCATATGATAACAGAGAACTATAAAAAATCTCAAATACTTGGAGGTGTAAGTGTAATGCTTTTATTTGGCTATATATATTCTCATTCTTTAATTCATAGAAGGATTTAGTCCTACTCCAAGAAGCTAGGTCTGTTGAGGGATATTTTTATTTACCAAGTAGTATTTACTTGCTCTGAAAATTAATATAAAATTTAGGTTGCATTAATAAAAGCACTGTAAGTTTTTTTTAAAATAATGTATTTCTTTATTTTTTTAGACAAAATAAAGCAAGAGCTATAAAGACATGTTACAAAACAGAAAAAATGATCTTTTAAAATTATAATACTGCTCCAAAGAAATATTGCAACAATACATTCAATTTTTTGTTGCATAGATAAAATTGTAATAATCTACTTAGGTTTCTGTGGGTATCTAGGTGTGTTACTCTGCTTGGGGAAATTTAAAAGATCACAGTTGTATATTTTATGGAGGCCAAAAAAAAAAAAAAAAGAACTCTTACCTTTTGTAACAGCATGGATGGACCTGGAGATTATTATGCTAGGTGAAATAAGCCAGTCAGAGAAAGAAAAATATTATATGATCTCACTTATTTGTGGAATCTAATGAACAAAATAAACTAATGAACAAAATAAAAACAGAGGCATGGATACATGTAACAGACTGACAGCTGTCAGATGGAAGAAGAAAGGGGATTACTGGATGAAAGAAGGTGAAGGAATTAACTATAGACATAGTGTGGTGATGGCCAGAGAGAAGAAGGAGTGGGGCTGGGAGGAGGTGAGCAAAGAGGGGTGGCGAATGGGGGCATCTGTAATAGCATCGACAATAAAAATAAAGTTAAAACATTAAAAATAAATAAAAGACCAAAGTTAATGTGCTTACATTAAACTCACTTTTTAGGTTCTGGATTTGAAATCCTGTGCCTTCAAGTTGTTTTTTCCCCAGCATTTTTAGTCAATGACCACATGTTACCTTTACAGAGCTTTTGCTTCAAAATTAGATGATTCAATAAATTAATATCAGCATTTGAATATGTCCTCATTTTATCAATTAAAATTTGGTATTTTGTATGGATGTGCCTTTTTATTTGTGAGATCCTGGTCAATAAAAAACAGCTTATCAATAATTATTTTCTTTGGTGGATGCACTCAGCTAAGCTTTAGGACTAGAAGATGAGAACTCCTTGCATTTAAGAAGATCTCTCTCTTTTGATTTCCCTTTCAAATGTATTCTTCCATCCCATCTTGTTTGGTATCTCCAGAATATTCAGAAATTACTCTCATGAAAATTTCTAATAAATCAACCTATCTGCATTTACTAACATGTACACATTTTTAATGAAGGGACATCATATACTCACAAGGAAACAGCATTAACTTCTTAATTACCATACAGTAAAGTCTTCCTCACTTTAGATCAAGATGAGTTTAGAAAAAAAATATATTGAGTTTACTGGCCAAGGAAAGTCTCACTATCCTTCAAAGGGTGTTTCTGTTCCATCCTCTGTTCCTCTGGCAAGAACTGAAAGCTCACTCTTGTGTATTAAAGGCAATATTCCCTCTAGCGGTCGGCAAACTCATTAGTCAACAGAGCCAAATATCAACAGTACAACGATTGAAATTTCTTTCGAGAGCCAAATTTTTTAAACTTAAACTATATAGGTAGGTACATTGTTATTAACTTAATTAGGGTACTCCTAAGGCTTAGGAAGAGCCACACTCAAGGGGCCAAAGAGCCGCATGTGGCTCGCGAGCCGCAATTTGCTGACCACGGCCCTAAACTACTAAACTGTGAGCATCAGCAACTTCATACTATTTGAGACATTGAACATGGTCAACCTGCAGTTGAAACCTCTTCTAAAGGTGGCTGTGACCTAAGTCTAACATGACAGTAGGTGTAACCACAGCACACAAAATGTCGAAATCCATTTTTGCCCCAGCCATATTCTAAATAATACAGAAATAGACTGGAGCACAATCTTGGAATACCAGTTGCCTAGCAAGAGAAAGGCCATGTTTGTTTACCTTCAATGGATCAGTTGATGATACCTTAATTTTTTATCATTCATTCCCTTGCAAGTCAGCCACTGCATATGTTTGTGTCTCCTATGGTCATGCAAGTTTGTTAGGCTCTTGGATATGCAGGAGTGTTCAGGACATAGTCCTTGCCTTTAATAGGCTTATACTCCATTGGGAGAAAATAGGTTATAATTATGCAAATAAATAAATATTTGTTTTCACTCCTAAAAAAACAAGCCTGGAGCTGTAAAGTTCAGTTGCATGTTTGGGACCCCATTATCCTGTCTCGTTCTCCCCATCTGTTCTTTATTTTATGAGAGGCAGCTTGCTCAAAATTCAATGTGCTACCTAAAATCAAGAAGCCATTTAAAGGAGTCTGAGCATGTCTCCTACTGCAGATACTCCAGTTGTACTACTCCATCTTCCCATCACTAGACATACACCCTTAGAGATAAATGCCTGTCCAAAAGAAGTCCGACTTCACTCACCCCTTATATGTTTCAAGTGAAGCCATGTGAATAGCAGTTATATCCAGAATGACATGAGATTTTGTGGACTCACAGATCCAGATATAAATTATATTTACACGATATTAAGAAAACACATAACTTCTCTGACTTCCAGCTGTATCAGTAAAAGTTTGTATACTAATTTATATTGGTCTATATCAGTTTATTTAATAAACCTTATATTAGAAAGATTTTAAGCAAGGTGGTATGGAATATGCAAAGATAGATAAGATGTTGCCTCTGTCTTAAATCTCAGTAGCATCTTATGAGGACGCTAAAGTATATATAAAAATTACAAAAATACTCATTAGAAAGTAACAGCAGCATGGAAAATAAATAAATAAAATATAACTAGGATTAGAGTATAAAAAAATATATTTTTTTATTTTTTATCCAGGGGACTAGAAATAAAGGGTTATCTTAATGTGTTTGACCTTGAATTACAGGGAATTTGCAATTTACATTCAACAAATAAGGGTGTACACCTCCATCCATTTGAAAGAAATAATGTAAAATCTAAAGGCATGGACATGGCAAATCATGTGGTTTGTTCAAAGGATATTTCCCTATACAGTTTGAGCAGATCTTAGAAATAAAAGTGAATACTGAGAATGGAGCTGGGAATGCAATTTGGGAGAATAAATTTTATTTAGGAATGAGAAATAGGAATCAAGAGATCTTTTAGATTAAGGGGTGATACTTTAATGTCCTTTAGGAATATATTCATGTTTCTGTATGTAGGAGAATTTCTTTCAGGGAGAGACAAAAGGCTGGGAGATCTAGTAGGATTACCTGACTATAAAACATGTTAATGGCCAAGTACAGAATATTCATATAAGGAAAGCAGTGATAACATCACTTAAAATAAATAAGCCAGGCCCTAGCTGGTTTGGCTCAGTGGATAGAGCATCAGCCTGTGGAATGAAGGGTCCCCGGTGTGATTCCAGTCAAGGGCATGTGCCCAGGTTGCATGCATGCTCAATCCCCAATAGGGGGCACGCAGGAGGTAGCTGATCAGCTGATCAATGATTCTCTCTTATAATTGATGTTTCTCTCTTTCTCTCTCTCTCTCTCTCTCTCTCTCTCTCTCTCTCTCTCTCTCTCTCTCTCCCCTTCCCTCTGAAATCAATAATATATATATATATATATATATATATATATATATATATATATATATATATATATATATTTATCTTTAAAAAAGCACCTTCTTTAAAAAAAATAGATAAGCCAGCCCAGACTCAGTGGATAGAGCATTAGCCCGTGGACTGATGGGTCCTGGGTTCTATTCTGGTCGAGGGCACAAACCTCAGTTGCAGTCTCAATCGCTGGCTGGGCACTTTTTCTTCTCAAAGGGCAATTTTATTTTGTAAGTAAATCTTAAAATTTCAGATTGATTTTGAGACGGGGAAAGACAAGCCACACAATGCTTTTTTTCAACTGAAGTTTGTAGGAAACAAAATGAAGAAAAAAAATTAGCAATTAACAAATCAATTTAAACTATGTCTACAGTTAACTCTGATTATATACACTAAAGGAGGTTCATGTTGGGGCTTGACTGGCTGTCTACATTGACAAATTAACCAGATAATTGACACTTCTTAACAATATATTGTAATCACATAGGCAAGTCCTAGACTAAATGCCATGCAGTATTTCAAGCCTAAAGTGAATTTGAATTAAAAGGTGCAGTAGTTTTTACTTTCATTAACCCATTGACATTCCTGTCACCAACCTCATTTTTAAAAATTCCATAGAGATTTGTTAGAATTAAAAGAAAATGCAGGCTATGTACCTCACCCCTCTATAATTAGTAATGTGGAGACAGCATGCTCTGTGAATGGAAGTCAGGATACACTCAATGTCTTCCCTGCTCTGTCACTAACTAGATGTATAAATTAAAGCAAATCACTTAAGTGCACCTTATTTTTTTTTCATTTGTAAATGGAAGTTGGATGAATGATAAAAACAAGAGGTAATTGGCAAGAACATTTCACAGGTAAGCACTATGTGTTAGGATGCTTGGCTCTTGGTAATTGCATGATACATTCCAGGGAGTGATAAAGATTTACAGAAGCAAACGCTTCCAGCCATAAAAAAGGTATGGTTTATATTCACCCCCTGACATTGTGGTATATCGAGGAGGCTAAGTAAATAGTGAATGCACTGTCTAGGAAGAAACTAAATTAAAAAAAAATCAAGAAAACAAAAACAGTCATGGTTGTCAATTTAATCTATATCTTTCTAAATTAGCCATGATGGAAAAAGAATATACTGGTAAGGCAGAATATTGGAGGAAATAAAACTGGCTCTAATTGAGGTATATTCAAAAGAATATGCACCTAAAGCAGGCAAATCTGTATCTGTTCCTTATCTTTGAGTTTTGTATGTGTGCACACAGATCAGGCATAGCCTACCTAACTTTACATTTCACCATGCAATTACTTGAAATGTACATTGCAATTGAATACATTACAAATTCTGCAGATGCAAAGTGTACGCCAGTATAAAAACTGCATTACCCCTAATTTTATAATATAAATTAACTTAGCAATAATCATTATATATTTAAATACATTTAAAAGTGCTTACATTTTACACTATTTTTCCGACTATATATTTATATATGTATATATCTGCAAATAAAATATTGTAAAATAATATACATGTACATTTTAAAACAACAACAACAATAATATTAACAACACTATTTCATTCAAATCATGCATGGGAATATATAACAAATAATTATATTCCTAAAATTTTCCTTGCTGTAATTCAGCCCATGCCTAACAATATTCCAGTTTTCACAGTGATTTTTAAGGTGGAATGTTGTATTATTTTTAAGGGTGAGGAAACAGAAGTTCAAAAACTTTATGCCCTTCGTCAAGGTCCCACAGCCAGCAAGGCCCTAATATAAGATTTAAAAGTAAGGACTATTTGAATTATTTGCCAGGGATAGTTTCTTTATATTATATAATTAAATTTTCTTTAATGTACAGGAAATAATAATTTAAACACTTCATTCAGCCATATTCTAGAATTGCTAAAGTGAAATACCTAGTTCTCATCTTCCTAGCAATCGCTAATGTCAAATATCCAGAAGAATGATGCCCATAAGTATATCTAATAAACAATGAGAAGAATGAATTTATTTTTATGCCATAGGACTGATAAATACAATTCAGTAATCCATTTTTAAGCAGATTCTGATAAGGTAATTCAATCTCATGAGTTTTCAACTATTATCACTCTAATTAGCAAGCCAAACAACCTAATTTCTTCATTAAGATACAAGTTGAGCAACACAGAATATGAAACTCTGGCATATAAGACTATTAAAAAAAAGTGAATATCAAATTTCTTCCATGATTACAAATAAGTTTGCCCATTCTATTCACAAAAAATGTATCGCTTTGTGAAACAGTTATTATGAACTAACTTGAAGAAGAGTCTTGTATGTCCTAAGAGCTTACAGTTTGAAACTTGCCAAAGGATTATATGGAAAACAATGGAATGATGATATTAATAGCAGATTTAATTAACTACTTGTTGGGTTGATTACATTTTCTTTTCATTTCTCATTTAAGATGTGTCACCAGTTCAATTGAGAGCAGCACTGCAGTAAATCAAAAACTACTCATCCAGTTAAATTCTATACTTGCTCTACTCCAAAAATATAAATCATAAAGAGTAAATTTTAACAGGCTCTCTTAGAAATTCACCATTCTGGTTTGATTCTTAAGTGCGAATTAGCAGAACTTCAAATTACTGATATTAAATAGTAATTACAATGTATATTCTAAAAATCACAAAATATTTTATCTTTATTATAGACTAGAGGCCCAGTGCACAAAATTCGTGCACTCTGTGGGAGGGACGGGTCCCTCAGCCTGGCCTGTACCCTCTCACAGTCCAAAAGCCCTCAGGGTTTGTTTGACTGCTGGCTTAGGCCCGCTCCCCACTGGAAGCAGGCCAGAGCCAGCAGTTGGACATCCTTAGTGCTGCTGTGGAGGCAGAGAGGCTCCCACCACTGCCACTGCATTCACCAGCCGTGACCTCACCGACACACAATTGGGGCCAGGGAGGGACGTGGGAGGTTGGCCAGCCGGGCAGGGACCACAGGAGGGCTCTAGGGCATATCTAGCCCATCTCACTCAGTCCTGATTGGCCAGACCCCAGCAGCAAGTTAACCTACTGGTCGGAGCATCTGCCCCCTGGTGGTCAGTGCACGTCATAGCAACCAGTTGAATGGCCTTAGCATATCATTATCATATTACACTTTGATTGATTGAATGGCCAACTGGATGACCAAATACTTAGCATATTAGGCTTTTATTATATAGGATTAACATAAACAATATCCCATTTCTCTATCTCTAGCCTGAAACACATCACAATAAAATAATAAGTAATTTGTCCTGGCCGGTGTTGCTCAGTAGTTAGAGCCTGGGTGGAGAAGTAAGTGTCGAGGGTTCCATTCCCTGTAAAGGGCATATACCTTGGTTGTGGTTTACTACCCACCCCAGGTTGGGACGCCTGTAGGAGGCAATTAGTCAATGTGTCTCTCTCACATTGATGCTTTTCTCTCTCACTTTCTTCCCTTCTCACTTCCTCCCTCCCTTCCACTCTCTCTGAAAAGCAATGGGGGAAAATAGCCTCAGTTGAGGTTAACAACAACAACAATAAAAGTAACTTGTACTCAGAAAAAATAAAATTCAAGATCAGGACAATTAATAGAAATTAACTGATTTGGGCTTTGGTCATAAAATGATTGATCAAACGGTATAGCTAAAGTGCTTTCTAGCTTCCAAACTACAAGTTAAATGAGAGCAATCTTTGGACCAATCATAGCTGGAACTTTAGTTAAGGAGGTTGCTGAGTGACTTTTTGAGTAAGAAATTAGTCCAAAGGAATTAGATAACCTTGAGTTTGCAGTTCTTTAAACTCCCAATTATTTACTCAAATTCCAAATGTCACTTGCCAAATTTGAATCAAGCTATTACCTTTCCTATGTTGTTCTTTTCACTCCTATCTGCTATACTTTCCTAATTATACTAGTAAATTAGCACATCAATATGGGGATTTCTCTGACTTGGGGGGGGGGGGACAACAACACACAAAGTTTTGTGTGGTTAAAGACTTCTCTTCTTATGAATGCTGTGTTTTAATGTGCTGCCAGAATTTGAAATAAAGTAAAAATTGAAAGTTTGGATAAAACCTGAGAGAGGTTAGAAATGCTCATACAAGTTTATGATCCTCCTCAGCTAGATGGGCTGCAGTTGTAGATCAGTTCGCCGGCCCATGGGCCCTGGAGTACTTACATTTGTGAAGATTAAGCTGTGTCAGTATTAAGTAATTCAATGCTATCCAATAGTGCCCAGTCTGCCAGTTTATCTGGGGCTGAAATTTTGTTTTAGTTGGTTTCATCCCCAAATATTTCTTTACTAATAAAGCCCAAAAACTCATCTGGGCCTTTCATGTTACATTATCTAAGTTAAAGAAAGGGTATTTCTGTTCTCAGGTTTTGATTTCTATTCCATGACAAATCCACATAAGCTAGACCCTCAAATCAAATCTTTTTTTTTTTTTTAATTCTGACAAGCCATTTCATATAATTCTCCAAAGTTTTCCAATTTTTTTTAAATATTTCAGAAATGGTATTAGATTAAATTACAAATACATTTAATATTCTATTCTACCCTTCACCCTGAATGCCAAAAATGACAATATATTCTTGATATGAATTGATAAAATAGTCTAGTGGTCCCTGTATTATTTGCTACTAAGATTCTGAGCCTTTTTGTTTGGGATAATAGCAGGAAGAACATAATTCATATAGATTTTTAAGCCATAATTTTATTTTTGCACTTATTTTAAATTGCTGTTCATATTTCAGTACCTTCCATTACTGTTCTATCTAAAATTAAATTAC
This sequence comes from Myotis daubentonii, assembly GCF_963259705.1. Classification (NCBI taxonomy): domain Eukaryota; kingdom Metazoa; phylum Chordata; class Mammalia; order Chiroptera; family Vespertilionidae; genus Myotis; species Myotis daubentonii. The sequence goes on from NC_081842.1 coordinate 91,334,357, forward strand.
CTGTGACCATTAAGTTTTAATTAAAAACTTATCTTTACTTTTTTACTCAGTCCTGAATATGATCCACATAACTTTCTTCATCATTTAAACAGTTTTCCCACCTTCCTTGTCACAACATATGCCTGGTCTTGGTCTTCAGACTACGTCTCCATCTACCCTCACTCACTTATTGATATCTCAGTCATCTATTTCAATTGCATGACTTTTCTGTCACATATGTGCTGAAAATTGAAAAGATGCATCTGTAGAAAGAACTCACCTCCCTCTAAACTCCAGACTCATATATCCAATATCTCAATTTGGGTGTCAAATAGACCTCTCAAACCATGTTTGTCCAAACCTCAAATCCTGATTTTCCCATTGGCAATAAATAGCAACTTTGTGCTTCCGATTGCTTTATCCAATCATGCTGAAACCATCCCTTCCCCATCTCTCACACCCCACATTAGGGCATCAGCAAATTCTATCTGTACTACCTTCAAAATATATCACCCATCTCTCTGCTATCCCATTTCAGGGCTACCTTTTGGTCCAAGACACCATAATTTTTCTCCTGAATTATTTCAGTAGGCTACAGACTGATCTACTTGCTTCCTCTGCTGCAATCTTCCTACTCCTCCACCTACAATTTATTTAGGGCACAGCAGCCAGAACTCTTTACAATGTGATATATGTCATGCCTTGGTTTAAAGCCTGCAAAGTCACTACCCATCTCACTAAGAATAAAAAATAACTTACAAGGTCCTAAAAAATCTGTGGTGATCTGCCATCAGCTGCTCCCACACTCATTCTCTAACTGATACCTCCCCTCTCCATTATGTCGCTCACTTTATCAATATCAATCTTGCATTCACCAGCTCGGTAGCTCTGATTGTTGTAACTAGCAAAAATTGGAACATTTTAATATATATATATATGCCTAATATGCAAAGTGTCCCCTCAGGAGTTCCACTGACCGGGAGTTCTATTGCTCGCTATGACATGCGCTGACCACCAGGGGGCTGGGGGGGGCAGCGTGGAATGAGGAAGGTCCTGGCCAGCAGCCAGCAGCTGGGGAAGGGAGGCCCTGGCCAGCAGCCGACAGCCGCTAGGGACCCTATCCATGCACAAATTTTGTGCACTGGGCCTCTAGTTATTGAATAAGGCAGGTAGACACCTGTCTCAACATATTATTATTTGCTGTTCCAACAACCTAGAGCACTTCTCCCTCATCAATCCATGTAACTTAGTCCATCCTCAATGAGACAACACATTTCAACCATGTTCTCAAGAAAAGAAGTATGAGAAAGAGTGTTAATTTCCAGTTATACATTCCATTCTATAGAGTATAATAATCTAATTTTAAATTTTTAAAGTGATTGAGTATAACCTTCCTTAGGCTATAGAGTTCAATATTATTAATTTTCTGGTTATCTTTTATTAGGCTATTACACTATCAATTTCTTCATGTTCATAGACTCAACACTATAGTAAATTATTATTACAGCTTCAAACGTTTGCATTGGAAATTTTTACTGACATTTCTAGATTCCTTCTTTTGAGGCTTTGACATGCTCTACTCCAAATTCTAGGTTATGATCGGCTTTTAAATTATTATTTGGCCATCCTTGAATCTCCCACTAAACCTTGTTCTACATCAGATTAAATTGGCTCAGTTTCACAATCTCAAAGCATAATGTGCATTGCAGATATATTTTAAACAGCTTTAGACAAATTATAATACTCATTTGTCATATGCTTTATTTATAAAGTATCTCACACTTAAATATAAAGAGTCACAGCATTGATGAAACCACAATAAAAAGAACAACCAAAATAAAATGTTCACCTGATACATATGTTTGCATATTCAAGTACTGCAACTTTATACAACATAAATATAAAATATATTGTACCGGCTTTTTGGTATTTATAATAAATCTTTTTTGCTTTTTTAAAAATTAACTGAACCTAAGAGTATCACTATTTCTTAAAAATAACTGTTTTTCAGTACATATGTAGAATGCATGTGTAATCTTCACATTTATAGAATTAAATGACTGTGAATTAGATAAGTAGAACAAATTTATAGATGCTAGAAAAGCTTATTTGTGATAATGTGAAATTCTCGGAAAATAATATTTCTTTTGAACTTTCTAAAATAGCACTACCAATAATCATAATTAAAATAATTCCAGAAGAGTAAAGTAACATTAACAAAAGGAAAACTACATTATAATTTTAGAGTATTTAATTGAAAACGTTGAGCTCAGGTCAAATTTAAAAATATGAAATATAACAACTTGCCAAATATATTAAAGAGAATCTTTATTCCATCCATATAAAGTTTAACTTGCTATATGACTAAATATAAATCTCTAAAATAGATAAGTTATATGTAAATATTAGCATCTGCAACATTATTTGTTAGGGGTCATAGGATAATCTCATATATCTTTAGTGTTTAATTTCATTTTTTAACTAGAGGCCCGGCGCATGAAATTCGTGCGTGATCATGGTCCCTAGGCCTGGCCTGCGATCAGGGCCATGTTCTCCGGCTGCCCCCAGCAGGCTCTGCCACCCTTCGCCACCCACCCCTGGTTCCCCATTCGCCATAGGGTGATTGGTGCCTGATGGCTGGGGGAAGGGATCAAGAGATGGTCAGTGCGCCTCATAGTGACTGGTCCAGTGGTTGTTCTGCTATTAGGGTTAATTTGCATATCACCCTTTTATTATATTGGATAGAGGCCTGGTGAACAGGTGGGGTGGAGGCAGGCTGGCCTGCCCTGACGGGGGCGCCAGATCAGGGTTGGGGACTCCCTGCTGGGGGGCGGGGCTGGCCAGGGCAAGGGGCCTCAGGGTTTGCAGGCTGGCCTCGCCCCCAATAAAGGTGGGGGTCCCCACTGGGGGCAGGACTGGCCTTGGTGAGGGGCCGTAGGTGGTTTGCAGGCTGGCCATGTCCTCAGCTTTGTCAAGAATGATGTCTGGAATGATGTCTGGTCTATCCAGTCTAATTAGAATATTACCCTTTAATTAGTATAGATAAGCTAAAATGTGCAGAATAAATGGAAACAGAAATATTACTATTTTGATGTATAGACTTACCTAAAATATATCTTTAACAGCAATATGTAAAACAACAGTTCACTTTTAATTATGTTTTAACTTAAGGTAAAATTATATTTACATATGATATTGATTGGCCAGAATGGACTCTTGTTTATAAAATCTGTCTAGAATTCTTTAAAAATTGACAGATTTAACTTATAAGAATCAGTTAATATTTTATAGTAAAAAGTTTTATTTTGTATGTGTTAAAATATAAATTTAAAACATGTTTAATATATTTAATATATGATAGATATATAACATTTCAAGCATATGTTAGCTATGTTTTTGAAGAACTATTCAGATGAATATAATTTGCCTTATTGTTGGGTAGGATTTATTTTAAGGTTGTATTTTTTCTTCACTCATAGAACTCTCAGTGTAATGAGATGTTATAAACAGAATGACAAACCATTTAAAGTGAGAAACGAGCAAACAGGTGTACAGCTTGTGCCTAATAGGCCTTCCCTTAGTTTCACAGTCTGATAATTTTCTTTGCATACTGCCTTGACCTGATTATTTATGACTTTTTGTATAACGAGAGAAAGATTTTAGATATGTTAGGTATGACATACAAAATCTGCAGCTATTCAACCATTTTGAGAAGACCTGTTGTTGTTGTTTTTTTTAGGTAGATTTAACAGTCAAATAATAATCTGATGCAGCATGATCAAAATGTCAAACCTATTCAGTGACATCTTTGAAAAATAAACTATCTTAGAATATTTCAATGCATGATTGTCTGTGTGACTATTCTCATATTCATTTAAATGTGTTTAAATGAGCAATTAACACAGTATTTGTCACTCCTTCTTTAAGGGATAAAATATTTACTCTACTAGATTTGTTACCTTTATTCATTATTTTTTTTAAATTTACATAATATTCTAGTCACAAATACTATTTGTAAATTAGACTGACATATATAACTTATAGAAATCAATTTGATTAATAATTGATCTTGAAAATAATAACATGGTCACAAAATTAAATAATATCTAAATTGAGATATAATCTCTCTCTCTCTCTCTCTCTCTCTCTCTCTCTCTCTCTCTCTCTCGTTTTCTATTTTCCATTACTGTGACTGTTTTATCCTATATCTGGAAAGTATTGAACCTTAGCTAAGAGATGATTAGCTTGGTCTTTAATACTGTTCATTATATTGAAATTTAACTATATTTTCATGTTGATAATTATGTTTATAATTCCCAGGAAGTATTTATTCTTTCATATTTCATTTTTATCAGCCTATTTCTGGTTTTGTTGTTGTAGTTTTTTTTTTTGTTTTAGAAACTATGAGGATGCCTAGTAGAAATTGTGAAATTTCTGTTTTCTTAATTTTATTTTCTCTGTGATCAGGGGCATCTGTAGTCCATCTTGGCCCCGGATTTCTGATTCTATTTATTTCTCACATATGTGCTATAGTTGATACCCATGTTCCACACTTGGAATCATCACAGGCAAGTCATCTCTAGGGAACCATTCTCCAGAAATGAGCAGTGTTTGATTTAAAGATATGTGCATATGTGGCCATGAGGGGCTTATGGGTGCTTTGAATTTCCAGTCTCTGTATTTGAAATTTCTTTAGGGGTCCCTTGAAACACACTACTCTGCACTATGTTTTTTTATTCTTATTACAGTGTTTTACATTATGGTTTTTGTAGGCTTTTTTCTTCATCGTTTCAATGTTATGTGCTTTCCGTACTCAAGAATTTTCTCAATCATAAGAGTAAATAGACATAAAGTCTAGAAAAGTTATGCTTTTTACCCTTTTTAGAAACAATATTTTTCTAACATTACAATATCTTACATAGAAGTAGCTTGAGCCACCAGATATTTAAAATAAGAATTGCATTTTTAACTTTAATAATGTAGTTCTTTTCTTGTCTTTTTTTTTTTTTGTCAATTTGTATTTTTTTAGTGCACTACCAATACATAGGTTTTCAAAATGGTTCATTTTTCTGGCCCATCACTTTTAACTTAGTTATAGGAGGACCTTTACAAATAGTCAGATATTTGTTTCCGTACTCCTGAAATTTACCCTCTTAAAACAAAATTCTTAATGAGCACTTTAGGTAACTAATAAAAATTGGTAGTGAATGAATATTAAAGAGTATTATTGAATTAATAAACAAGTTAGAAGACCTTCTGAATAAAAAGCTAAAAAATTCATAAACATGGAAAAATAAATAGTTCTTCAAGCGAATATATGAAATTGAATCCAACATAATTCAAATTTTATTTTCACAATATAAAGATCAAAATGTACACATTGAATCTTCTTTAAAGAGAAGATGATTATATCATCTATCATAAGAGTTTGATAATAAATATAAATATCAGTTATCACATTTTCAATTGTTAAAGACTCAGAGTGAGTGAGAATAACCTGGCTTGTTTGCACAATCACTGAGTCTCTAGCTCTTCTGTTGCTATAGAAAGGTTACCAATAGTACAAGATTACCCTAACTTCTAGAGTCTCATAACATACATATTTAAGTGATTAGAACTGGGATTTCTATAACAGATATTTGTACTACTGAAAAGTACATGTTGCATTTATGCCATTCTGCAAAATCACCACTGATTCTTATAAAGTTAAATGAAAATATACCTATTACTCCTGATAACTCTAAATAAGCAGTAAGCGCACACCTCTTTTGTTTATTGAATGACTATCCCATAATTATTTATATAAAAGCTATATGAATTTCCATATATAAATTTGACCTCCTCTGAAAATATGCAGAACAATTTTTCTTAATGATAGAAAAGTCAAGACAATGATCAGTATTGTCATATGATATTATTCCATAACTGGGCTTATAAACCTGCCCCTATTAAGCTGAAAATATTTCCAATATATAAAATATATATTTTATCTATCTATAAAACATTTGCAATGATGCTTAAAATATTGATACTTTTTCTAAAATGTCTGTGCGAGCATGTGTGTGCGCGCACACACACACACACACACACACACACACACACACACTAATAACATCAACAACATAGCATCCACAGATCCCTGGAAATATCCATGCTTTAGAAGACATCGTGAAGCATTGTATAAACTAAAATGACTTTATATGCCCATAAGGCACACTGTTAGGCATGGGAAAAATAAAGAAAAAATAAAACAATATAAGTTACCTCAGAAAATCATGATATATTTTAGAAGAAAGGACATGGTATAAAATTAAAAACATCAGTACAAGTGATGAAACACTACATGCTAAATGAGTGAGACAAATCTATTATGCTTTAAATTTTCAAAGAAGACACATCCAAGGGCTTGGAAAGTGACCTGAATTATACTTTGGAATGAAGGTAGACTTTACATGGGTAGAGAGAGAAACAATATCCAAATATACATAATGATCAGTTAAAGCAACGGAAGTGGGGATGAAGAATATTTAAGGAAAACGTTCAGATTACATTCATTGGGGAAGAAAAATTTTAGGTGACACTGTTGAAAATATCAATCTAAAGGTAATATAATTTATCTTTATTGTTGTTATTGTTAATCTCACCCAAGGATATTTTTAATTGATTTTTAGAGAGAATGGAAGAGAGGGAAGGTAGAGGAGGGAGAGAGAGAGAGAGAGAGAGAGAGAGAGAGAGAGAGAGAGAGAGAGAAAGGGATATGAGAGAGACACATCAATTTGTTGTTTCCTGCATGTACCCTGAACTGACTGGTTGGGCGGTGAATTGAACCTGCAACCCAGGCACATGCCCTTGACCAGGTATTGAATCTGTGCTCCAGTGCTGAATCACATCAGCCGAGGCAATATAATTTATCTTTAGGCATTATGGACCTATTATTTTTTAACTTAATATATTAATTGTGTTAAGTAAAGTTTTGGGACAAATGTATAACGTAGGACATAGAAAAGAGATTAGAATTAGTGAAGTAAAAAGATATTTGTGGAGCTTAAGAAAAAGAGGTGGTTTTCATGGAAATAGAAAGAAAAAAACAAGACTCAGGGGATGATGGAAAAATCATCTGGACTGCTACCTACATATGAGCAGAAAAAAAGTTATACGTGGCAATCAATATTTTAGCCTAAGAGAGTGGAAAATGATAGAATTCCAGACAAAAAGAGAAAGTTTAGCTACAGTTATCCAGTTATCCATGAAGGAGCAGGAAAGGGCACTGAGAGTAATCTATAAACTCATCTAATTCCTCCAATTCTATCTTTTATAAATGGATCACTTAAGACATAATTTAAAAGGCAAAAATACTGTAAGTGTAGAAACTAAAGTAGTTGACTAGCCACAGAATGAACAGGGCTCACCAGAAAGGCAAAGACAAGCACCTGATGGCACAGGAGATTAGCTGATCTTATCTAGTGCAGGAAAAGAAATACAAAAAGTAAACAATTTTCATCTGACAAAACATAGAATACAATGTTTGGTCAGAGCATTTTTGTTTACTTAAACTTCAGGGTGAAGTAAAATTCCAGAAGAAATTCACAGAAGAATGTTGATCCAAACAAGATGTATACTTGAGTGAGAAACTGTGGCTAGGACTGTGGATCAGGCAGAATATGATGGAAGTGGTAGTGGATCTACTCAATAAATAAACTTTCTAACGTTCGAAATAACTTAAAAATACAAAATAAGAGAACTAAAGAATGAGCCGCGGCAGTGCCCATTTAGACAGTGGAATTTGCCCTGTTTGTCTATCCATTGTATAGTACTCTTGTATACTTATATAGTCTTGAACTTGATATTTCAACTTCCAAAGATTAAATTTTCTCATATATAATGGGGATACTTAAAGTTCCTCTATCATGAGATAGTTTGAGGTAGGTCAGGTAAAGGGTTACTCAATGTTTGTCACTTATGTTTCATTTAAAAATATAATTATCATTTCCGGTTCCATCCCAATTCAGATATCATTTTATCACTGACAAATAACATATTGTTTTACTAGTGTTTTTCCTTGTTCGTACTTCTTTCTTCTACTGATGCAATGCTAATATTCATAAAGATTAACTTGAGTATATAAATACCCTATTAAATTTTTAAAGAATTTATACCTTGTACTAAATAAAACTCAAAAATTATAGTCAGATATTTATAGTCCTCTAGAATATTTTCTTAACTTGCTTTTGCTGTTTAATCCTCCATCAATCCCTACACATCCTCAATATCTGAGTCAGATTGGACTGTTCACTGGATCTAACCATAGCTTTCCACCTACATTCTTTTCTGCATGCATTTTTTTTCTTCTTAAAAATATACTCCATTTGTTCCTATTGATATTTGTCCAAGATTTCTTTCCATAAATCATCTTGAATTAGAATACTACATAACCTCTCAGCATTTATTCATATAGCATTTTACACAGTTAGTTTTATGGTCTTGTCATTTTTAAGTGCATTTTATAGTGAATGAGAACTATAAACAAACTATTATGTTAGCAAACTATTATGAGAAGACTAGAACCAAATGAAGGTAAAAGAAGACAAGTTTCTGCTAAGCATAAATGAGAGGAATCAAAGATAAAATGCCTTGAGAGATTAAAAATTCTGAAACAGCAGTTGGATGATTAATTGGCAGGGATATAATAAAAGCTATTAAACCAAGGGTATGCGGTTTATACAAAATAATTTAAATGGTCCAATTTTCATTTTCAATTACATTGATGTACATAGTTTTAGCAGCAAAGATTAAGGCAGGTACTAAGATTAAGGATTGTGTAAAGTCATATGAAAATGGATGTTTATAATGTAGCCAAGAGAAAAAATTCAAGCTTAATTGAAAACCAAAGTCCAAGAAATCATGTGTGTGTGCATCCATAGCAACCAGTCATTCTGGTCGTTCACCATAATGGTCACTTAGGCTTTTATTATATAGATGAGAATGTAGATTAATGAAGCCATCATAGAAAACAGTATAGAGGTTCCTCAAAAATTTTAAAATGATCCAGCAATTCTACTTATAGGCATATAACTTGAAACAACAATACTAATATGAAAGACTATATGTATTCCTATGTTCATTGTGGTGTTATTATAATAGCATAGATGGGTCTAGATGAGGGGTGGGCAAACTTTTTGACTCGAGGGCCACAATGAGTTCTTAAACTGGACCAGAGGGCTGGAACAAAAGCATGGATGGAGTGTTTGTGTGAACTAATATAAATTCAAAGTAAACATCATTACATAAAAGGGTACGGTCTTTTTTTTTTTTTTTTTTTTAGTTTTATTCATTTCAAACGGGCCGGATCCAGCCCTTGGGTCATAGTTTGCCCACGGCTGGTCTAGACTCATCTATATAGCAGTGGTTCTCAGCCTTCCTAATGCCACGACCATTTAATACAGTTCCTCATGTTGTGGTGACCCCCAACCATAAAATTATTTTCATTGATACTTCCTAATTGTAATTTTGCTAGTTATGAATTGTAATGTAAATATCTGATATGCAGGATGTATTTTCATTGTTAGAAATTGAACATAATTAAAGCATAGTGATTAATCACAAAAACAGTATGTAATTATGTTGGTCTTAGGCTACCCCTGTGAAAGGGTCGTTTGACCTCCAAAGGGGTCGCGACCCACAGGTTGAGAACCACCAGTCTGGAGGGTGTTATGCTGAGTGAACTAAGTCAAACAGAGAAAGACAAATACCATATGATTTCACTTATATGTGGAATCTAATAAAAAATAAACAGAACAGAAAAAAAACTCAGATACAAAGAACAAGTTGGAGATCAGTAGATGGGAGGGTTTTTGGGGGGATGAGTGAGAAATGTGAAAGGATTAAGTATTGCAAATTGGTAGTTACAAAATAGTCATGGGCTTGTAAAGTACGGCATAGGGAATATAGTAAATAATCCTATCTAATAAAAGAGTGATATGCAAATTGACCATCACTCCAACACACCAGACGGCTGCCCACATGTGGTCAAAGATGGCTGCCACAAGAGGCTGGCAGAGGAGGGCAGTTGTGGGCAATCAGGCCAGCAGGGGCGGGCAGTTAGGGGTGACTGGGCTGGCAGAGGACAGCAGTTGGGGAAGACCAGGCCTGAGAGGGCGGGCAGTTTGGGGCAACCAGGCCTGCAGGGAGAGCTGTTAGGAGTGACCAGGCCTGCAGGGGAGGGCAATTAGGGGTGACCAGGCCTACAGGGGAGGGCAGTTAGGGGTAACCAGGCTGGCAGAGGATGGCAGTTAGGAGCAATCGGGCCCACAGGGGAGAAGTTAGGCGTCGATCAGGCTGGCAGGAGAGCGGTTAGGGCAGGGGTGGGCAAACTTTTTGACTCGAGGGCCACAATGGGTTCTTAAACTGGACCGGAGGGCCAGAACAAAAGCGTAGTTGGAGTGTTTGTGTGAACTAATGTAAATTCAAAGTAAACATCATTACATAAAAGGGTAAGGTCTTTTTTTTTTAGTTTTATTCATTTCAAACGGGCCAGATCCTGTCCGCGGGCCGTAGTTTGCCCACGGCTGGGTTAGGGGGTGATTAGGTTGGCAGGCAGAAATAGTTAGGGGCAATCAGGCAGGCAGGCAGGCAAGCGGTTGGGAGCCAGCAGTCCTGGATTGTGAGAGGGATGTCTGACTGCCCAATGGGATCGGGCCTAAACAGGCAGTCGGACATCCCTTGAGGGGTCCCAGATTGGAGACTGTGCAGGCTGGGCTGAGGGACACACACACCCCCCCCACCCCCATGCCTGAATTTTGTGCAACGGACCTCTAATATTGTAATAACTATGTATGTTGCCAGTGAGCACTTGAAATATCAAGGGGATCACTTTGTAACATATGTGATTGTTTAACTACTATGCTGTGCATTTTAAACTAAAGCAAAAAAAATTGAATATAAACTATAATTGAAAAAATAAAATTATAAAAAAAGGATGTCTGTTGAAAAAATGCATACATGAGTTGTGCCTGTGCACTAATTCTGCCATTTACAAGTTGTGTGATCTAGATAAATAATTTCATTTCAATCAGATTGTTTTCTTACCTTAAAATAGAGACAATTATTCTTACAGTTGAGATTAAATGAAAAAAGTTAATAAAATACTATATATACCTATCTAAATATATTTCACGTGAGGTAAAAGCTAGTATGAAGACAATCCTGATTTCTTATTTTTAATAGTCAACCAAGGAATATGTTTACAGATCCTTTACTTCCTTTCTTTACTGAATCCTGGCTCTTACCTGAGAATGCTTTCCCTGAAGTTCTCTAATGACAGTTTCTTCTTCCAAAAATCACTGAGCCTGGAACATGGTGGGTTGGAGGGATGTGTCCTACTTTGCTACCTCTAAACCTGTCTTCCCTACTCCCTAAAATTTTCAAGTTTTAAATCTCATTTCTTCAGATTATACCACCCACAGTACCCACTTATCTGTTATTTCTTTTTTATCTTCATTTAGGAAAAAAATTATTACCTGGCAGACGGTTACTCCCTCTAACTCTTTCTGCAAGTCCCTTGGTTGTATAAATCTTCCTGAAGATTCTTAGCTCCTAGGCCACTTCTTCTCTCTTCTAGTCCCTTTCGTCCTACAATGGACACTCACTCCAATGCTAGAGCCACATCTACCTATCTCAACACACTCTTCAGCATCTCACTCTTTAATAACGCTTCTCTCTGTCTCAATTTGTCTAGTAATCTGACCTGAATCAGCCAATTTAACTGCATGTAGACCTACAACCAATTGAACCTATCACCTTTCCATTGATTCCCATCCCCATATATTCTTAATTTCCTCATTTTTCACTTCAATTACAAGGCCACCATTTTAATCACAACCTTGCATATACCTTCAAGTTCCTTGCCCCTTTCTCAATGTCATATTTATTCCAATCAAATCCCAACTGTAGTTAAATCCAACTAAATCCATCGCAGGTCTCCATCCACAAAGGTAGCTATAGTAAAGCACATACTGAATATGTGCATCCAATTAAGTGAGTTATTTTTAACTTTTCATCTTACTTCAAAACTCCTACTTCTTGTCCCCATACTAATTCTACTTAATAGCATTGTTTCCAAAGCCCTCAGATTATAAAAAGAATCATAAAGGAACATATATAAGCTGCCACCATCTCATCTCCTACCATAGTGAATCCATGTTCATATAGTTAGACATATTTCCTCTTAGTGAATAGTTTGTGCTCCAAACTCCAGGCCTGGGCTTTCTGATGTTTGTGTCCTAGGATCCATCCCTTCAAGTCTGTTCTAGGACATCACTGCAGCAACCCTAACCCTCCCGTGCACTGTAGGGCATTATCACTTCATCAGTTTGGTCCTATTTCCTACATCAACAATTTTTTCTGTATTATATTATTCCAACACCTTTAGACATAGTGTTTTTTCTCCTATCTACTTCTATTAAATTCACTTCACTCTCCAAATATTAGTAGATTTCTGTTACATTCTCAGTAAAACCCTTCAGTGTACTATCTTTAATTCCTCTCCTTTCATTTTTTAATTATCTGAAAATATCACTGAAATTGCTTTTGTCCCTCTTACCTGTGGTCATCACATTGATAAATACTATTTTCAGTTGTCAGTGTTCAATCTATGTGACCTATCAGCAGCATTTGACCCAGCTGATATCTTTCTCCATCATAAAAGACTTTTTCTAGTTGGCTTCTATGACATGTCACCTTTCAGGTTCTTTTCTCTTTGTTGCTTTACCAGTGGCTCCTTCTTATTCTCTCCTTTGATGTTTCTGCTTTACTTTTCTCTCCTATAAACATTTCTCTCCTATAAAAAGAGCACAGACTTTGTGGACATAACCTTTTCTTATGTACATTCCTCCTTTGGTGATATTATCCAGTATCATATGAGGCTTTAATTACCCTTCATATGATAATGATTCATAAATTTTATCTCCCATATGGGCCTCTTCTCTAAGGCTACACATCTAAAGGTTTATTCAATGTTTTTATTTAAATGTATACTAGCTATCTCCAACTTAATATGTCTAAAGTCAAAATTCTGAACCCCCTCCAATAATTCCACTCACAGTTTCCTTATCTAATATAGTATATGGCAATGTCATACATTCAGGTGCTCACATCCAAGCCTTGGGTCATCCTAGCTTCCATATTTTTTATAATATCCTTTATTCAATCAATCAGCAAATCCCATTGGCAATATTTGCAAAGTATGTCCAGAATCCAATCACTTTCCATTCACCATTTCCACTAAAAACAAGTTGATGCAAGCCACTTTCATCTTTCTGTAATACTGTTATAGTTGCCTTTTAATTGTTATAACTCTTTGGTTTATTCTCAACGCAGCTGCCAGAGTGATTTTGCTAAAATGTAAGTTGGACCTTCTACTCAAAATTCTTCAATGCCTTCCCATCTCATTCAAAATAAATGTTCAATGCCTATGGGAAATTTATTACATTAGACCATCATTAACTTCTACCTAGCTATATCTTACTAATCTCTCTCTTGTTCACACTGGCCTGTCATTTCCTAAAATGTGCTAAAAATAACATTGCCTTGAGATTTTTGCTATTTCCATTCCATCTGATTGCATCTTCTCTCTCCAAGTATCCACTTGCAACTCATATCCCCACTTACTTCAGGAGTTCATTCAAAAATCACCTCAATGTGGCATTTTCTAAATTCTAATCTTAGCCCCTCACCAGCTCTTCAGCATTTCCTTTGACCTCTTTACTGATTTTGTTGTGGTTGCTATTCTTTATACTACTTACTGTGCTCCATGAAATATATTCCACTTATTTCTTTTGTTTAGTCTCTAAAACTTTCATTAAGGCAGGCATTTTTGTCTGAATGCCCACTGCTATATCTCCAGTGCATAAAAGGCAGGGAAACCCGGCTGGATGGCTCAGTGGCTGAGTGTTGACCTGTGAACCTGGAGATCATGGTTCAATTCGCTGGTTGGGGCACATGCCTGGGTTGTAGACCCAATCCCCAGTATGGGGGCATACAGGAGGCAGCCTATCAATGATTTTCTCTCAGCATTGATGTTTCTGTCTCTCTTTCCTTCTCCTTTCATCTCTGAAATCAATAAAAACATATTTTTTTAAAAAAAGATAGGGAAATTGATAAGTATTTCTTGACTGAGTGGATGAATAAGCACAGAGAAATGTTAGTTTAATCAGAAGAAAACTCTTCACAACTGTTAGCATATAACTCAGTAATTGCAAATATAAATGTGAAGAGTAAACCATATAACAATTGGTACTGTCTTTCAATTGTTTCATTCTAGTGTGGAGGTTCTGAAGAGAAAAACACTATTTGTATCACTACATAATTATGAATCTTAAATATATTTACTAGTAAAATTATATATTTATTCTTTTAGCTCATCTAAAAAGAGAAGCATTTTTATAGAAAGTTATTTGAATAAAACTCCTTACACAACTGCCTTTTTTCTTAACAATAACTTGATTTTAAATATTTTCCTTTTTCAGCAAAAAGAAGTAAATGTGTTTTAAAATGTATGCAATAACATACTTTTTGCCATCAAGAAAAATGTAGCTCAACTTGTATATGCTTTTTACTAGCACTATTATTTCATGACTTCTTTCTTTATCATGTTATAGTTTTACTGAAAAAATATTAAAGTGTGTAAGTTATTTTCTCTTTTGTGAGGATGCTTGGTATAGGGGGAAAACCATTAGGTTTTGTCTTACGCGATGTCATTGTTTGCCTAGCTCTGTCATTTTATATGACGTTGAATCATTCACACGAAATATTTTTCCTCTTTCATCTGTAAAATGTGGGCACCTGCTCAGCCTTTCTCAATGGTGGTTATGAGGCCAGAATACTAAGAACAGCAGTCTTCAGTGAAATGCTGAATTAACTGATGCTGGCCAATGTTGGGACCTTCTTTGTTCTAGAGCTAAGACAAAAAATAAGGATGAATGATAAGGTATATAGAACAAAATTAATCAAATTGTTGTTCTAGTAATTGCTATTAGGTATTTCCGTTTCATTTACTCTTTCAGTAATAAAGCATTTTCTGGTATAGGATGATCATTCTTTTTTATGATTGTTTTATTTTAGTTTTGGATTTTGTCTTTGGTGAAATAAAACTCTGAAAACACTATGTCATATCCCTGGCTTTATTTATTTTTAATTTAAAAGATATATGATGCTCTAAAGTCTGGGAATGACTAAGTCAATGTGGCACTATTCAGATTTTGACACCTGACCTGACAAGTTAGAGGCAGCATCAGGAGAGATGGTTGTTATTCTGTCTCTGCCTTTACAAAGCATTACTATCTGGCATGGCACACTCCTACCTTCTAGTTCCATTTCTATGAAATAAAAGAAAAGATTGGAAGATTTTGGAAATTCTTTCTGGTTCAAAAATTACAGTTAAATAATATTATAGTACTTTCTATGTTGATGTTTCCTACTTCCAACAAATCTCTGAGTCATGCTTTTGTATCCACAGATATAAGGTATTTTGATAATGAATTATTTTATAAAATTTATTATGGCATTTATTAGAATAGTAAAGCTCATAGTGATCTCTTAAAATAAATGTTTTAAGTTGATAAAAGCAAACATGAGATTATAACAAACAAAACAAGAAAACAAAAACATGTAGTTTGCTGTACCATAGAGCGATATTCAAATCAGAGAATAAAATCATTCTGAACTATTTACCATTCAGTAAGCTATTTTTCTCAAGGCCAACTCTCCAGATCACATTAACTTTTCACTAGGCACTGTGAGGTTCTGAAAATCTTCCATGTGATATTCCAATCTTGCAATGATCATGAAAGAAAAACAGCAACCAACCTTCCCCAGTTTAAAATGGAAAAGTTTAAACAAACTAAAAAATTTGAATCTATAGGTCAGACATGGCAACTATCTTTTTCATTATTTTTTTTCCATGTGCAGACTCCTTGAAAGACTTTCACTTTCTTCTGCTTTAAACATATTTATACATATGTGTGGAATGAGTTACCAGAAGATTAACTTGTTCTGATTAACAATGAGTTTATACACCATGTCAATCTGTGGGGACCCAGTAAATAAGTTTTTTTCTGTTTTCTGGGTTTACAGGAATGTTGGTGGAATATCAGAAATCACTAATTTTTCTCACCACACTATGGCCAGCTTCATAGATTTGAAATGTTGATGCCAATGACTGAATGGGACATATGGCAAGATAGCATGATCACACACAGAATAACCATGAAGCTTAAAAGGACCCTTAAATAAAATAAGACTAGTTTTATAACAGACAATTTTAGACAATGTAGCTATGACTATGTATAAAATTTTAATTCTTTATCTGCATCCCCCCACAAAATATCTAGAATGTATCACATACACATGTGCATGTGAACACACACATGTATATATACACAAACAGAGTTTAATTCTCTTCTTGGATGAATATGGTAATAAACCATATCTTAGAAAATTTAAATAAATTCAAGAGTTTGATTGATTCTCAATATAATTAAATAATTTAGAAATTACCTGAAAATAGTCATTGTATTCAGTATTTAATGGTGAATCTCATTACTGAGTATGTCAATGGGACTGGACATCTTTTAAAGTATCTCATTTCAAGCAAATAAATTTAGTCACTAATGTAGTAGTGAAATTTTGAGTTAATTATAAAATGCAAGTAAAATTTTACAATAGATTAGACACAATACATCAACCTAAGTTCTAAGATACTTGAAAATAATACTATTGATAAATAAAGGTTGGGTTTACCTTTCCCATCCAAAAAAGCTATGTGTTTCATGGAAAACCACTATTTTGCTTGTAAATGGTATTATTGGTCACAACATGATGAGAAAGAAACCTTGGCAAATAATACATTTTAATGTGACAAAAACATTTTAAAAAGTAAAAACAAAGATAAAACTCAAAAGACAGAAATATAAATATAAAGTGTCGAAAATAAAATTAAAAATATTCAGTTACTACTTGAAACAGATGGTTTGCATTGATTTGGCTTCAAAAGATAAAGAAAGTGAAATTGGTGGTTGTTAGGGCCATATGTCTTTTTACTGTCTCTCTGTCACACGGAACATAGTGATCCTAAGTGGAAAGTCCCAGAGTACTTGTGGAGTGACATCTGACTCAGTACACCAGACACAGGGAAATGTTCAATTAGTTATTCCAAATAGACCCTCTGTTTATAAATTTAACCAAGATGTCCAAGTGGTGAAAGGAAAAGAGTTTACACATAATTTTTAAACATACTTTTTTCTCAAATGCAAGATTTACGTTAGTACATACTTTGTGATATTTTTTCAACACTTGAGACCAAGATTGACTATCATGTATCTTGTATTTTTTTTCTCCTTCTCAAAAGAAAAAGTAGCGACTTTGTCTTCTTAACTAGCTTCACCATTAACTTTCCTTAGTGACATCTTTAAAACTGGAGCGACCCAGCATGAGCCCGTTTGTTAATGGCCTCACCTGGAAGGGAAGCGTAGACAGAGCTCCCTGGGGTCTTTGGAAGCCCCTGCCTCCCCCGCCGCCCTTTGGCTGTTCCCAGCCGGCAGGGGTCCGCGACCTCGCCCCTCGCCATGGCTCTTGGCCAGCAGAGCTCTGTGGGGACACAGGCGGTCTGGCCGGCGGGTTTATGCACTCAGTTCCCACCACAAGACTTCAGCCTCGCTGCTTCAAAGCAGATTGTAAAGTTTAGTTATTTGTACATGAAATTGGCACTTTATTCACAAATAAGCAAAGTTCACACTATTTACATCAAGACCCTGGTTAATCTAAATTGAGTCGTTAGTACACCCATGCGAAGTATTCTGTTGACCACGAATGGGAGGTAATTCAAAATTTACCAGGTGACCCAGAGAAGTTACACTGTAATCTAAGCATCTTGCTTCTATTCTTTGTTTTCTTTAACGAATTGAGGTGCCTTTTCATCAACTTCAAATCTGATCCTGCGCATTTCTAAGTATTAGACAGTCGCCGCCATGTCGGAGGCGGGCTGTGTTCTGTATTCTGTAGTCCAGGCCCAGTATCCTGGGATAAGAGATAAAGGGGAAGGAAGTTCTAACTTAAAGCATTAGGCACTGAAGTATGATCTGTGATGACTGCTGGGAACCTGGGTGTGTGGCGGTCAGTATTATTGGACCTCTCAAACTGCATTTTCCCGACTTCAGTGAATATGAATGATCCTTGAAAACTTAATAGCTGGGCTCTAGGATAGGACTGTATATTGATATTCAAATTATCCTTGAATGGAATGACCCAGCTAAGATCTTGCTCCTGTTAAGTGGTAAACCCAGGGCTGAAATTGGCTTTCCAAAAATTGTTTTCACTCTGGTTTTGTTTCAGAAACAAGTACAACCTAAAATACATCAGTCCTTTAACCCATTTGTTAACATGTGTTGGGTGTCAGTTGACCGCTAGCCTACACTATTGTGTTTTCTTCATGTATTGTATGAATGGTCAAATTGTCCACTTAAAATTTTCTGTAACATGCAACCCTTCCCTATCTTCTAAGTTATTGTTAACTGAAGTTAATCCACATTATATGGTCCTCACATGTGTGCAACACAAAAATAAACGCTTTGCCTAAAGTTGTCGGGTACGGGAGGACATCAAGGCAGATTCCAGGGTTTTGTCCCCCATTAACTGTGTTGTGTAAGAATTCATGGCCTCCAACTAGGATTCCATTTCTCCATTTAAATATGGTAGACAAAGAAGGCTTCTTTGGGTGGTTAACATTTATTTAATTAATGACCTACAGGATAAGAGGAAGTGAAACATGGAGAGGTCAGAGGGAGAGTTTTATGGCAGAGAGAAGAGCAAGTAAAAAATATAAATAAGAATGTTCCTTATATGTTTGCCAAAGAACAAAAGGGAGGTAGGAGTGCAGACAAATCTTTAATCCTGTGATCAGACCAGGCCACATTTCAAATGCTACCAAAAGAAAAGCTCCCATATTTTCCTTAACATTTCTCATGTGAGCTATACTGATAAGAATATAACTATGTGGAGAAATATGCCTTTGCTTAAAATCATAAACCATTCAACTATGCCCTAGTTTGAAATTCACCATATTGTTCATTTGAAACTAATAAAAGCAATATAAGATTATGTGCCAATTGTACTCAATTTTTTTAATTTAAAAAAATAGATTTTAGAATGAAGAAAAACAATTGTAATTTGTTCAAAACATTTTCAAAAAGATGACTGTTTATACTTTTATTTAAACTTACTAGAGGCCCACTGCACAAAATTCGTGCATGGGTAGGGTCCCTCGCGGCTGCTGGCTGCTGGCTGCCAGCTGGGGCCTCCCTTCCCCAACTGCCGGCTGGGGCCTTTCCTTTGTTCCGCACTGCCTCCTGGTGGTCAGTGCATGTCATAGTGAGTGATCAACCTCCCGGTCAGTCGAACTCCTGAGAGGACACTTTGCATATTAGGCTTTTATATAGAGAGATTTTCCTTGTTATACTGTTAAGTCCCCATGCACATTACTAGATGAAGAGAAACTCTCTAATACATTGAAACATTCCTTTACATAATTAGAGTACTGCTGTCCATTACTGAATGAAGAGCTGCAAGTTAGATATTTAAATGGTTATTTATATGTTCTAAGTTGACTAGCAATGTCAAGCCATTGATCCAATGCTGGTTAGCTCCTCTATTTCCCCTTCAAAAATAATGTAGAACTTCAACAATATTAAAGGAATAAAATTCTGATTACCCAAAGGATTGTCATGAAAATAGATCATTAAGTACAGTTCAATATGATATACCCAGTATCTGTTCCTATATTTCTACCTTAATAAAATGTCTAGTGTTTTAAGACATAGGCAGAAACAGTGGGCACTTTATAGTCTTGCCTTTGCTTAGTTAGATCCTTTAAATGAAGGATTCTTAGTTTTCTCTTTACCTTTAGCTTATTTGAATAAATCATTGAGGAAATAAATCATTTTAAACTAGTATTGTTTTCAATTAATACTAGTACTCTATGGTTAATAATATGAGGACTAACTATTAAAAACAAACCTATTTACCTGTCAAATTGCTCTCATAGTGTGAACCTATTTATTGTCTAAACTATAAATTATACATTTAGTTGGAAATGGCTCAAAATTATTTTTTTATTGATTTTAGAGAAGGTAGAGGGAGAGAGAGATAGAAACATCAATGAGGAAAGAAAAATCACCGATCAGCTGCCTCCTACATGCCGCCTCCTGAGGATGGAGCCCATAACCCAGGCATATGCCCACACCAGGAACGGAACCATGACCACCTGGTTTATAGATGGATGCTCAACCACTGAGCAACACCAGCTGGGCTCAAACTATTTTAAGTGGAATAGTTATAACATCATTTTCTCTTACTTGTATCCTACTTAAAACCACTTACTTTTATTTATAATTTAAAATAAATTCAGTTTACTGTGGTGCCATCTAATTCGAAGAGTTCAATTTGGAGACTGCAAAAACCCAATGGGAAATAGCAAATATTGTTATTTATGGCATATTTATCCACAAACTCCATTTCCTATTGTTAGAAGACAATCTCCACCACTTCCAGACAGGTAACATAGCATAACCTGATAAAGAATCGAGCCATTTATGCATTCAGAAAGTCGGCTTACTATTTTCCATTATGAGACTATTTTCTTTCAAACCTTGGGGCATAGAAAACAAGTTACTGTTTGAAAAGTTGACAATTTTTGCTCTATTAAGGTAGAAACAGCTACCTTCAAACATGTGAATGAATAATAAAGTCTCCTCAGACTTAATACTGGAGGGTAGAGAATGGAAGTGGGCAAAACATATATTTATTATATGATACAAAGAAAGTAGTCTGGCAAAACTGAAAGCTATGAATAGAAATTATTCTTCCCATTTAAAGTTTCAAAGTACTCTGTATAATACACAATAATTTGGAATCTTCTTCTCAAGCATTAGGGGGGAAAAAACCATGAATGTTATTCATAAGAGAAATTATTACATGGTAGTGTATTTATATCTCAAGAGGTATAAATAACTCAGATAAGTTAAAATGAATAGAAAAAGATATGTTTATGTAGTTTTTAGAATTAATGCCACTATCTTAAATTTTATCATTGTAATTATAATATGCTATATTTAAAATTAATCCTGGCTGGTTTGGGTCAGTGGATAGAGTATTGGCCTGCAAACTGAAGGGCCCCAGGTTCGATTCTGGTCAAGAGCACATGCCCGGGTTATGGGCTCGATCCCCAGTGGGGGGCATGCAAGAGGCAGCTGATCAATGATTCCCTCTCATCATTGATGTTTCTATCTCTCTCCTCCTCTCCCTTCCTCTCTGAAATAAATAAAAATATATTTTTAAAAAATAACATGGATTATTGACTTTCTTGTTGTACCCTAGGTAGATATGTCTCTCAAATTGGGAGCCAAGCAATATCTACTATTTAGTACTTACCATATTCTACATGTTGTTACTAGAGCTTGGCATATGTCATTTTATCTGATTCTCACTGATGAAGAAAATTATGTCTCAGAGAGGCTAAATAAAATTACAGGAAAATAATTAGTAACAGATTTTACCTTATTCCAGTAGGATGCTAAAAACATCTTGTTTTTGTTTATGAGAGCAATTTATTAAAATTTTAGGGATTTGATTAGTTTGCTGTCAAACACAGGCATTGTTAAAAATAAAATTTGCTTAAGAGAAAATTTCAATTATATTTTAAAAGTTAATAAATATGAAAATTTATCATTTCCTAATTCTTTTACTACATTTTACTATTACCTATACTCTGAGGTTTTCTAATGACTATTTTATCTAAACTAGTGGCCCAGTGCAAGAATTCATGCACATTGAAAGGTAATTAGTTAGAAGAAATATTTTAACAGTGCTATTCACTCTTTCTCTATAATAGAAGTGTCAACCAAATTCACAATCAACAATGACAGATCAACACACACACATGCAATTGGTGCCAGCAAGAGCTTTATATATATAGATAAACTTGCTTAATTAGACCTGCTTTCTGATTTAGCTAAACTTTTTACAGCCCAGTGAAGCACTCCAACTTCTCTTTCAGGTAATTTCAGCAACACAGCAGTAAATATCAACAAGAAGCAGATTATTATTGTAGATCATGCAGGGAAAACAAAGGGTAAAATATTTAACTGCAGCAGTGTTCGACTATATTCTGCACAGTGAGAAAACCTGAAGTCATTTTCAAGGTCCACCTTTTTTACTTCTTTTTAGTGGGGTCAAGTCTCTAAGCTTTCTAAATCTCCATTTTCAGGCTAATGAAAACAAAATAGGATTCCACCAACTCTCCTATCTATCTACTTCAGGACTTCTGTGAGGATCAAATAAGATGAGGCATGAGAAAATGCTTCACAGACATTTGGTTAAAGTGTAAAATATTTCCACCTGGCTATAAAGCAAATCATGTTCCTGGGCTGAAGAAACTGCAAGGAGGTTAGTCGCTAGGGAGAGGAAGCCGGGTGTTGCTACGTGATGTCATTACCCGGTGCCCACAGCCACCGTTTCTGGGCTGGGCTGGGCTGTGGGCTGCATTTTGCACCATCGGGCCTCGGCAGCGTTGGTTGCAATTTGGTGGGTTGTCACTCTGGGGTGGTGGTGGGGCCTGTGTTCCACTTGGGGAAAGCCAAATGTTGCTTTGTGGGTGCCAGGCTTGTGGTGCTGTTTCTCTGTAAATGGCCAGTGCACATTAAGGCAGCTCCTGGTGGTCAGTGCTTATCATAGCAACCAGTTGGATGGTCAAACACTTTGCATATGAGTCTTTTATATATATAGATGGTAGAAATAATATATGTTGGTGTGTTTCTGTGTATCTTTTTGCAACTTGGGGTTCAGTGACAACACCTTAATAGTTTGGTCTGCCATCATGATAGTGTTTATAACAATAGATATTGACAAATATAACAATTCAGGGATGCATTTATATTTGTTGATTACCTTAACTCTAGACTTAGGAAATTGATTAAGATTTATAATGAAAATTAAATGTTTAACTCTTTGTTGATATCACATAGTGAATAGCACAAAAACATTAAGACTATATTCTTACAATATCCAAAAGCCATTATTTAAATCAATGAGTTACACATGTCATTGATTAGTGATTATATTTCTAACATGTCTTCCTTATTTCAGTAAAGTCTTATCTATTAATGTAAAAAATATAAGTCAATATTCTTATCAGAAGTATGCTTTTGTGTGTGTGTGTGTGTGTGTGTGTGTGTGTGTGTGTGTGTGTGTGTGAATTGCCACCATGGTGTGGCTATGGGCACAAGAATTAGGCAAAATTACAAAATGGTGGCTGAGTAATTGGAAGCTACGCAGACACTCTTCCAGGATCAAACTGGAAATATTGCTAAAATAAAGAAAAAAATGCCCTGAAAAATCAGATGAAGACTAGCTGGTGAGGGAAAATGTCAAACAAGTTCAAGAGGCACAAAGAGTCCCAAGCAAGAAGAACCCAAACAGGTCCATGCCCAGACACATTGTAATTAAAATACCAAAAATTAAAGACAAAGTGATAATCTCTCTTTTAAAATATATTTTTATTGATTTCACAGAGGAAGGGAGAGGGAGAGAGAGATAGAAACATCAATGATGAGAGTGAATCATTGATTGGCTGCCTCCTGCACACCCCTTATTAGGGATTGAGCCTGCAACCCCGGGCATGTGCCTTTGATCGGAATCGAACCCAGGACACTTTGGTCCACTGGTCAATGCTCTATCCACTGAACAAAACCATCTAGAGCAAAGAAATAATCTTAAAGTTAGCAAGAGAAAAGCAATGTTTTACTTACAAAGTAGCTCAGTTAAAGCTGTCAGCTAATTTCTCATCACAACTGCTCCAAGCCAGACAGGAATGGAATGAAGTATTCAAGGTAATGAAAAGCAAGGGTCTGAAAACAAGATGACTATACCAAGGGGGAAAAAAGGCTAAAGGAGTTTTTCATCATCAAACCAGCACTGTAAGAAATGCTAAAGGGATCACTGTAATGAGAAATCTTGAGAAAGATGAACAATGTTGGAGGAATCACAATACCAGACATCAAGATATACTACAAAGCCACTGTGGGGAAAACAGTCTGGTAGTGGCATAAGAACAGATATATTAAGCAATGGAGAAGAACAGAGAACCAGAAATTAACCCAAGCCATTATGGTCAATTATGACAGGTTTGGCTCAGTGGATAGAGCATTGGCCTGCAACTCAAGGGTCCCAGGTTCGATTTCGGTCAAGGGCATGTACCTTGGTTGCAGGCACATACCCAGTATGGAGTGTGCAGGAGATAGCTCATTGATGTTTCTCTCTCATCGATGTTTCTAACTCTCTATCCCTCTCCCTTCCTCTCTGTAAAAAAATCAATAAAATATATTAAAAAAATAGTTGGCAAAGGAGGAAAGAACACACAATAGGGTAGAGATAGTATCTTCAATAAATAGTGTTGGAAAAATTGGACAGGTAAATGCAAAATAAAAGAAAATGAATCTAGGCCACCAACATATACCATACACAAGAACAAACTAAAAATGAAAAAAAAGAATTAAATGTAAGTCATGAAACCATAAAAATCTTAGAAGAATCCATAGGTAGCAAAATCTCAGTCATCTCTCATAGCAATATGTTTACCAATACATCTCTTAGGGCAAAGAAAATTAAAGATACAATAAACAAATGGGACTATGTCAAAATAAAAATTTTCTGCATAGCAAAATAAATTATCAACAAAATGAAAAGGGAACCCACGGTATGGGAGAACCTATTTGACAATGATGCATCTGATAAAGGGTTAATATCCAAAATATATAAGGAAAACATACAACTCAATAAAAGGAAGACTAACAATCCCATTAAAAAATAGGCAAAGGACCTAAATAGACACTTCTCCAAAGTGGACATACAGATGGCCAAGAAGCATATGAAAAAATGCTCAGTCACTAATCATCAGAGAGATGCAAATTAAAATGACAATGAGGCCTCACCTCACACCTGTCAGAATGGCTATCATCAACACATCAACAAATGAGAAGTGCTGGGGAGGGTGTGGAAAAAAGGTAACCCTAGACACTGCTGATGTGAGTGCAGATTGGTGTAGCCATTATGGAAACCAGTATGGAGTTTCCACAAAAAATTAAATATGGAACTGCCATTTGACCCTGTGATCTTCACTTCCAGGAATATATCCTAAGAAACCCTGAAACACCAATCAGAAATAATGTGTGCACCTCTATGTTCATAGCAGCACAAGTGCCCATAAATAGATGAGTGGATAAAAAAACCGTGGTACAATAAAGTATGGAACTGATTGTGGAATCTCTGAGGGAAGGTGAGAGAGCGTGGGCGGGTAGAAAGACATCAGCGAAAAAACTTGTATGCATATATGCCTAACCCAGGGACACAGAAAATAGGGTGGTGAAGGCCTGGGGGAGGGCTTGGAGGAGGGCTAGAATAGGTCAATGGGGAGAAAAAGAGGGCATATATAATACTTTCAACAATAAAAATTTTTGAATAAATGCAGTTAGCATCAAGACAAGTTGTTTCCACAGTCTTTTCCTTATATTCAGTACATTTGAATTGGGGGAAATTATTAATGTAGCTTAAATGACAGTTTTAGGTTTGTTACCAATGACTAATATACAAAACACAGTTCTGGAGCTTAGAAGATAAGATTAGAGAATGAATATCTGTGAGATTTCTGAGAGAAAGCCTGTGCTAAGTTGTTAAAACAAAATAAAATAAAAACCACTTGTTATAATTTTCTTCCAAAAATGATTAAAATAAGGGAGCAAAAGAAAGAAAAGGTGAGATGATAGGTAGATATGTTGGGAATGATGGATGACAACCTTCTGAACTTCGCAGCTCCCGATTTCCTTCCATATTTCATCCCAGAATTCAGTTGGAATGAAAAGTCAGAGAAAATAGTAAAAAGTCAGGGGCATACTACATGGGAGAACATATTTGCCAATGATATCTCAGATAAAGGTTTAATCTCCAAAATTTATAGGGAATTCATACAACTTAACAAAAGGAAGATTAACAATCCAATCAAAAAAATGGGCAAAGGACCTAAATAGACACTTTTCAAAAGAAGACATACAGAAGGTCATGAGACATACGAAAATATGCTCAAAGTCACTAATCATGCGAGAGATGAAAATCCTAACGACAATGAGGTACCATCTCACACCTATCAGAATGGCTATCATTAACAAACGACAAGTGCTTCAGAGGATGTGGAGAAAAAGGAATCTTCTTGCACTGCTGGTGGGAATGCAAGTCTGGTGCAGCCACTGTGGAAAACAGTATGGAGTTTCCTCAAAAAGTTAAAAATGGAACTTCAATTTGACCCAGTAATTCCACTTCTAGGAATATATCCCAAGAAAACAGAAACACCAATCAGAAAGGATATATGCATCCCTATGGTCATAGCAGCACAGTTTATAATAGCTAAGATTTGGAAACAGTCTAAGTGCTCATCAGTAGATGAATGGATTAGTAAACTGAAGTACATCTACACAATGGAATACTACGCTGTTGTAAAAAAGAAGGAATTCTTACCATTTGCAACAGCATGGATGGAACTGGAGAGCATTATGCTAAGTGAAATAAACCATTCGGAGAAAGATAAATATCACATGATCTCATTCATTTGTAGACAATAATGAACAACATAAACTGATGAATAAAAATAGAACCAGAGTCATAGAAGCATTGAACAGATTGTCCAATCTATGAGGGAAGACGGGGGTGAGGGGAGTAAGAGATCAACCAAAGGATTTGTATGCATGGGTATGAGCATAACCGATGGACACAGACAGGCGGGTGGTGGGTGAGGGCATGTGCTGGGGGATGGGGGCGGCCAGGGAGTGGTCAATGGGGGAAAAAGGAGATTTATGTAATATTTTAAACAATAAAGAATTTAAATTAAAAACAAAAGTCAGGGCATTATGAGAGATAGGAGATAGTAATAAAAATAGGCATTATTAATAGATTTATGCATTCAGAAATGTACAGTCCAGATTTTTTAAAGAAAAATTATTGCACGTCTGAACAGAGAGAAATTATTTTCAATATTCTAAAAATTCCTGAAACATTGAAAAGTTCCAAATGACCAAAGATGTTAAAGTTTCTAATTTGCAAAATTGACAAATTATGACTATTTCACATTAAAACAGGGTGATTTTGATGTCATTATTGGGGACAATTGTGATAGAATTTAAACATATACACGTATTTTTGGACAAGGTTGATTTACTATTTACTTCAATAATATATTAATGTGTAGAAGCATTGAAATGTGGGTATATTTAAATATTTAAATTTTGCACTGCCACTTATTACCTATATGATTTCAAAATATAATTACTTCTCTAATCTTACTTTCCTCAATTCTAATATAGAGATTATGGATATTAGAAAGTTAAATAATATAACATAAATGAGAGGATTAAATAAAATATTGTATATGAAACAATTCATATGATACCATAGCAAATACTTAAAAATTAAATTTATTTCTTTGGGTCTTATATATGTTATATGCAACGTATACATATGAAGCATATAACATATATATACACTTGTATATATACTAAATAAATATATATATAGATATATCTTCATATGCAAGATCATGAAATCAGATAACTATATTGATGAATAAAATATTGATATTCTGAAATAATACTACATATATGTCATTTTAAAGTCACTTATACATGTGTGTTTTGATTTTATCCTCCCTTTGTGAAATGTCAGTGCAGAGTTTTGTGCATGTGTGTGTGTGTATGTGTGTCTCCTTTTTAATAGATGTAGCGACCCCTGAAGGAGCAAAGTGGGAGGCAGAATTATGTACTAGAAAATTCCCTAGATGTTAGGATGTTTCGTTCCCTGTTCCACATTTGTAAACTGTGATTTTTAATGTTATTTAACTCTCTGAGTTTCAATTTACACACTATTGAAGAAGGATCATATTGCATAATTCATAGGGTTTTGTGAAGTAAATTTAGATCTTTATGTAAAAGCTCTACCATTGAACTGTTCAAATAATATATATATATATATATTTAACCTGTTTTTAATGGATTTTTTCAAGTAAATATGATAAATTCACCCTCACTAAACAAACAAACTTTAATATCTGAGGAAGAGAACCCATATCAATATGGTTTAATCATTCCTGGGGTCTGTTGTCTTTAACATATTTAAATATTTGACTAAAGTCAGAAAAGACACAATCATTAAGAGTCTAGACTTCTGGATGCCAGAATTAAGATTCAAACCTGCCCCAAGTATTGGTAGAAAATTATAACATATAACATGATTAAAATTAGAAGTATAAAATTAAGATGCCTAATGAGTAATTTCAGTGAAGAGAAATTGAGTTTGGGTCTAGTTTGAATCCATGCAGTTTGATTTCACTCAAATACAGTTGGTTTAATATTGTAGTTCTAACTGCAAAAACATGCATGGGCTTTCTTGATATAATTATAGACATTTTGTATGTAACATTTTCAGAAAGTCATTGAGTTACCTAATAGGATGGAAATGGAGACAAGGTAAAGTATATGAAATCTATGTTTTACTTTTTAAGGATTTGGAGGTGTTTGACCTAAGGGGGGAGGGGGGAGGCGGAAATCCCTCAGAGTAACTTGATTACTGTCTTCAAACTCTCACATGATGCAATGAAGAGTCAAAGACCAGAGTGAGGACTAATGATCAGAAACACAGATTTAATGTTTTCTAATGAAAGGGTTGTAAACCCTTTTCTAAACAAAGCTTAGCTGTTGTTTTTCTTTTAATTTTATAGATACTTGAACTGCCAATATTCCTGTATGCCCCTCCATTTGTTAAATAATTTAATGTAAGCCTTCAGAAATCCTCACTTTATTTTTTTTTTATTTTTTTTAAATATATTGTATTGTTTTTTTACAGAGAGGAAGGGATAGGAATAGAGAATTAGAAACATCGATGAGAGAGAAACATCGATCAGCTGCCTCCTGCACACTCCCTACTGAGGATATGCCCGCAACCAAGGTACATGCCCTTGGCCGGAATCGAACCTGGGACCCTTGAGTCCGCAGGCCGACCCTCTATACACTGAGCCAAACCGGTTAGGGCATAGAAATCCTCTCCTTAAAATAGACACATAAATACCCTCTCAAGATTATTTAAAGGATTAAGGGATACAAAACAAGGAAAATGATAGATTTAATATCTAAATATTCAATGAACATTAATTTATTATTTTATTTAAAACAATTAAAATATTCACTTAAAGCCATAGAAAAGTATTCATAAGATTTATTAATGACAAATAGAAAAAGATTAGAAAGTTATTAGAATAGTCATTCACAAAAGAGATGTTATGTTTAAGATGAGCAGGAAATGGATTTCATTAGGATTAACACTAATCAGAAATGTCTATTGAGAGAGAAAAGCAGAACATACTAGGGATAATATAGAAGGAAAATTTTAAAAAGGAAAACAGAAATGTAAAACATTTTTCTTCATTAGAAATGAAAAAAGCCAAAACTACTTTTTTTTAATGTTATTCAAAATGGAATCCATAGACCATCCATCATTAACTTGTCCAAATTTCTGAAAATTCACTGCGAACTTCACTGGGTATATTTAACCTCTTGGATTTACTATAGGACCTGTGATCCACAATCATGATTATTACCAGATTTAGTAAAGAATTTGTTACTAAGTATAGCTAAAAAGCCCAGCTGGCGTGGTTCAATGGTTGAACATTGACCTATGAACCAGGAATCGCAGTCAGAATATATGCCTGGGTTGTGGGTTCCATCCCCCATGTGGGGCATGCAGGAGGCAGCAATCAATGATTCTCTCTCATTAATGTTTCTCTCTCTCTCTCTCTCTCTCTCTCTCTCTCTCTCTCTCTCTTTCTCTTCCTTTCTGTAATTAATACAAATATCTTAAAAAAATAATGAATGGTTTTCTTTCTAAAATTTTTAGAATAGATTTAAGATTTTAAGATTATACTTATCACTGGGTTTCTTGAATGTGAAAGGAAAATTAAAGTGAAAATAGGGCACTGGAAATGGCACATGACCTGTGATCTTTCTTACTAGGTGCAAGTCCCTTGTCCTATGGTTCAAATGTGAATGGCCTCTGTCAAGGGTGGAAACACAATGAGAAACAGTGCAATCACCACCCATTACTTGTGAACTTTAATGTGATCAATGAATTTTAGCCATGACACTACAATACCTAAAATTACTTATAGATTTAAAGAAAGCCATTAGCTCTTCAGAAATGTGTTCAGCTGTATTGAGGATTTGTCTAGTTTCTTTTTCTAGAATAAACAAATGTCCTAAAACAGAGAAAGCCATCAACACTTCAATCTTTTCACCAGCTGAATCCGGACATTTTCTAAAAAATTTTAAAAGAAAAAGATGGCGTAAAAATAGCAATTATATTGGATTTGGTTTGGAAAATGTTTCTTCTGTTTTTATTGATAGCCAATATGACAATTATAATTGCCTGAACACTTTAGTTTGCTTTATTATCATATACAAATTAATAAACCAAACAAAAATGACTGACCAATATAATCCTATATATTTATGACAAACTCATTAAAATAATTTTTTCACATTCATTATTGTGATTGCATGGATTGTTGAATTGTTCCACTGACTTGAGGAACATTATTCATATCAGAAAGAAAATATTTAAAATACATTGAAATGGGATGGATTTTTGAAGAGGCAAACTAAATGAGGAAGGAGTTTCTACTACTCTGCTGTAAATAGTATTCAAGTGGCTTTAAGAGTTCACTCATCTTCAAATGACTAACCTTTCTGATTGTGTTGCACTAGGAAACCCTGGCACAATGATTTTGGAATGAGCCAACTTCTCAAAACACAATCATAGGTTATTATTTTTTCCATCTTATGCTAGACCCATAATCAGATTGGAAATCTATAGTCAGCAGTAATGGAGCACTGAGAAAATTGTCTGTATCATTCAAGCCAAAGAAACACTTTGATTTGGAATGCTGCATTTAAATGATTGAGGCCAGAGTATGCCTTTAGTTTGAATGATTTGGATAATTGTTTCAGTTCTCCACTACATCATACTAGTATAAATTTCTAAAAAGAAAATGTATGAGCTATACCATATTCATTCAGTATACTGAAAATATGTAGACATTTTTTGCCATATAAAGTTTATAAATGTTTAAGGGAAAATAAAACTGAAAACTACTGAAGGTATCATTTAAATATTTTCAAAACCTCCTTTACAGAAAATAAATTACAGTATGCAGGCTCACACATGTTCACTAAATTGCATTTTAGTAAAGCTATTTATCATTAAACTATTTCTGAAAATTAAACAATTCGTAAAATTTGATCATCGAAATGATGAAAGAAACCAATAAAAATCTTATAAATTAAACATGATTTAAACAAAATATAAATTTTCATAGTGTCCTTAATTATCAGAGTAAAATATTCATAAGTTGCAGAACCAGAATACTGAAGAAATATCTACCTACTTGTTGCCATTCTCTTTGTCATGGCCTAACTCTGCTTCTGTTGTTATGTATTGTGATTGTTGTGTACTATGTAAGTGGAAGCCAACTACACTTCCCAAAGTGGATCATTGTAGTTGTTTTAGATTCCCTTAGTAAAGCCCAAGTTCTGATCTGGGCCTGGAGCACTAAGGCAATCAATGCTGATGAATGACTAGAGATGGTTTCTTTATTCCAGTCCTCACTGAATAGAAAGTTTCCATTATCTCATTCAACATCTACACTCTATCAATTTGACAGGGAGAGGCAGTTTCACACTTCACTGCTTTCACTTTGGAATAGTTGTCGACTTATCTATCTGTTTCTAATATGAAAGAAAAATGAAAAATAATAAAGTCTGGAGAAAACTTCTTGTTTGCACACATATAAATGCCATCTTTCATTCTTCTTTTAATTGTTGTTCAGTTTTACCTGGAACATAATAATTTTTAAAAAATGGCAGAATAAAAATTCATAATAAGAAAGCCCAATTTCTTATGTTAGGCAAAATAAATCAAGTTGTATTTGTTAAAAATTTGAAAAAGCATTATTTTATGTACCCTTTTTGATCCTAGTGGATCTGGTACTTTTGTTCACTTTTCAAGAATTGGATAGCATCTTGACTTCCTCCTGTGGCTTTGTTCTGGCACCCTGTCAGCTGAGAACGTCAGCCAATACGCACATGTTGGGGCTGTGTGAGGGTTTTTCCCCTCCTTTTGTGGAATCGTCTCTCTCTATGGAGCAGAAGAGCACATTGAAAAAAAGGAAAGGTGTGAACCAGCCTGTCTTTGGCAGCCAGTCAGTGGGCTTTCGAGAAGAAAAGCATCCAAGGTAACAGCACAAGATGTCAGAAAGAAACTTTTCAGAACGAAAAATGGGGGGGAAACCATGGAAGTTGCTTGGGCATTAATTACTAGAAACAGTCGTTTACAGCATTTATTCTCTGCCAGGACTTTTCTAAATGCTGTAAGGACAGTCTTCTGGTGGCACAGAGCACAGTATTTGCAGGGGCAAGGTGCAGCCTCTAAAGATCGTGGCTAACCAGCCATGCACAGGAGCTTGGCCACGCTGCTTGGCCCTGCTGCCTCATACACGCTAGTACCTTTGGGAGCCTGGACTCATGACACAAAGAAAGTGAATTTTTCTTTCCCCACCCTTTTCTGAACCTTGTACATTCTGCATGTATTTCTGATCATTGTACCAGTCTGATAAAGATCTTTTTGAAATAGAATAAGTCACTTGTGGGTTCTTCTTTTGGGGGCCATGGGGGGAGCATTATGTTTATAGCAAACTCTCTGAGTTATAATCTAAAATATTTCAGTGATCATATGTTTGTATAGTATCAGTTATCTATCATTTCATTTTATTCTGTTTTGTGTGTTTACAAATATATTGATAAAAATATCTTTAGAAAAATATTATAAAAATTATCAAATATCACAGTCACTTAAACCTACATCTTCTACATAACATTAATAAGAAAGAAAAAGCCAAAGACACTGCATTACCAGGCAGTGACCATGATTCCCCCTTATGCCAACCCTGGATTGGGACTAACCCTGGGCATGCTCTAAGTTTTAGTTTTCTCTTCTAGCAATGAAGAAAAACAACCCAAAATTATATTTTCAGACCCTAAAGGTAATACTCAGAGTACCTGCCAAACTTAACAAAAGATAAAACAGAGACCCTAGTAGAGGGAATAAATTAGTTTGTGCTTTTCCTCTCTCCTTGGCTATGCATGTATACTTGTGCTATTTTTTGGTAACATTATGTAGGAGTTTTAAAGAAGGAGTGGAATACACGTTATAGGTGCAGTCATTAATGCATGTAAAATAATAAATCTCTGTTATGCATACGATCTTCACACAGCAGCGTTTTGAGGTTTGTGTCACCAAATACAAGTAAGCATTCTGCCACATTAGTGCTTTGTACCTACTTTGGGGTCAGATATAAAAACATGACTTAATGGATGGTTAAGAGCAGAGGTCTAGATAGCTTCTGCTTTCAAACCATGGCTCTGCCTCCTTTAAGCCGCATGACCTTGTGTAGGTTACTTGATGTCCCTGTTCCTCAATTCCTGTATTTGTAAATGGGACTAAGTAATTGTGCCTACCATTTAGAGATGCTAGAAAAAATGAAAAGGGTTAAGCTATGTAAAATGGTCAAAACAGTGGCTGGCATATAGAGAAATCTCTAAAGGTGTTGCTAACATAAAATACATTTCCGAAAGGCTTCTTTATACATAAGTCCTGCCAGGAAGATGTCTATTTTTTCCCCCAAGAAGTTAAATGGCAGAAGAAAATCAAAGCCAAACCACAGAAAATAAACATAACTGCTTTTTATAATGGGGTACAATATTGCTTATGTCAGTTCAATAACAGAAGAGCAAGAGTAAGGAGAACAGTTACAAAATGGAAGGCATGTGCTAAGTACGCAGTTAAGCTTTTAATATATTTGTAATGAGCCTGTAATCATCTTTGAACCTTGGTGATAATCAAAATTAGACTTTGTGAGCAATAATAAAACATAAATAATGAGATTTCTGAAAGAGTGGAGATAACAACAATTGAGTAATCTCTGGAATTCAACAATTATTTTTGAAGGTAGAAATATTTTATGGCATTTTGTAGAAAGTCAGTATCCAAAAATTCATTCCCTATTGGTTTAGCTTAGGCCTTTGGCCTCGGAGTTACAGCTTTTTTAATAGCAGATCTTGCTTAGTTTCCACAGGTGCATTTCCTCCGGCAGATTTATATGCCTCATAAAAGCTTTATATTGCTCATAAATGCAGACTTTCAATCCTACAGGTACTGCTGATCTGGAAGTTTTATTTTATCTTTCAGGCTGATGAAAATGGCACATCCTTGCTGGGAGATTCTACTATGAATGACAGAGCCATGGTATAAAAACGAAAGGGAGTGATCTTGATGAAAAACGGGCTGGGAGAGGAACTGTGAAGTTGAAGTCCACAGGGAAGGCAGAGTGCTAACTGGGGGCTGCAGGGGAGGAGAGCTTCACACTGAGAGCCCAGGGGAGTGAGCGCTGCGTGAGAAGGCAGAGTGAGCAAATGCAAGAGTGGATCGAGTGGAAAGGCAACGAGCTGCAAACATGTGCTGTATATTTAGGTTCACTTACAATAATGTGTATGTATTCTCAGGACAGTCTGGGTGCTTCCACATAGCAAGCTAATTAATTCAGTTTTTTTTTTAAGCCGGTGGGTATTTTCAAATTATCCTTTACACCAGAAATACTAGTAGACTATTCTAGAAATATAGATATAATACTAGTAAGTAATAGTAAATAGAAATAGCAGATATATTATTTCTTCATGTAGACAATTAGGATTAAAAGTAGGGAAAGGCTCAAAGAGAAGACTATATAGGGACTTATTTTTGCAGTTCAGATTGAAAACAAAGCCTAGAATGGGTGCTGGCATTGGAGGTGTGGCAAAAGATTGAGATCTATTTTGAACGTGAAATGATGCATTCCGTGCTTAATGCATGTGTAGTTTCCTAATATATATATTATATATTATACTCATTTTTCACAAGGATCCAATAAGAGAGGTACTATATTAATACTATCTTACAGAATAGATAAAATAGGTTTGTAGAGGAGTTCAGCTAAGTCACCTAGCGAGGAAGTGAGGAAGCCGATTGCTGGGCTTTCATGTGTGGCTTTGTCGGCCATTCATTCCACAAGGAAACCTGTCAGTGGTTTCACTGGGGCTGAAGTCTAGCCCTTGCTCCGATAATCAAGTCACAGTATATCTGCCCCTTAAATAAAGGAAGTTTCTTCTGCTATGCTCAAAAGTATCCTCAGGCTAATGAAAACTCCGCATGATTAGGAACAGGCCACCTGACAGCAGAGCTAATTTAAATGCCATGCTAAATACACTAAATCCCTCAACCAAAAAGCAGAGTTTCTCCCAAATAGCCTTTCCCACACAACTCCCTCTCCTTTTTTATTCCATTCCACAAAGTTTTCCTCCCCTAGCCTTTTCAGGTAAAAGGAAGGTCAGGACCTCCTATTGTTACTAACATTGTACTGAACTATTCTTCTGTTATTGATACCCTTGTAATTGACCTAGTTATTAATAACAAGAAAGGAGCAAAGGGAAGACCAAACATTATGGGTATGTCATTTGGACAGCTTCACCAGGAAGCTAAGGCTTTACAGGGAGCCACCAGTCTATTCCCTGCTGATCTCGGGGGGGGGGGGACTGGACAGGGGGAGACAGACTAGCAGAGGTGCTTAGTGTCAGTCACAACTGGAAACATGTCATTGGCCAGAGTAGGCATGGTGGTTGTGAGTGTGGGGAGATTTCAGATATTTAATCCCTTGGCTCATTCGCCCTCTTGGGTTTTTCTTGGTTGACTCCTGCCTTGAGGGCTCTCACGTTCCTGTTCTGCTGTATTCACCCACATGGCCCACGGTCATGTGGACCACACACACAATGGACTAATGAACTGTAACTGTCCTGATGCTGAATTGGATCCAGCTGCAGCATGGAAAGGAAACTGGGCACTGGCTTTGCTTCTAGCTCTACTGAAACCCCGAATACACTTTTTCCAGGACTTTGGATGTAATTCAAACAAACAAAAATCACTCATCCTCTTATGTAAGTTTCAGAAAATTATTTTTCTCCAGATACTGTGAGGACATCACCCCAGCACTAAGTGGGGAAAGGGATACCCCACTTGCACTGATAACAGTATCACACCATCTTCCGACATCTGTGAATGAACCCTTGATTAAATTCTCCTCCAACACCATTTCATTATTCACATTTCCCAACCGATTTCATGACAGGTCTCTGATCCACGCAGTACCCTTATTTCCAATTTACATCTAAAAAAAACCTCTAGGTCACACAGCTAGTAAGTTCAGTTATGTTTGAGAAGTGCATGATGCTAAATGGAAAAGAGAAGAAAGTAGAACACCAAGGGCATAAAAAAAAAGTGTTATAGAGGGTCTTAAAGTCCTAGAATTTCATCAGTTCAACACACAGAAAAGACATAGGCAAAGAGTATCCTGTGCAAAAGCAGGGAAGGATAAAAGGTAAAGGAAGACTAAGGGAACTACAAATAGATCTTTGATGTTGCCTTGCAGGGAACCAGGAATGGCGGAAAGTGAACGTGGAAAGGCATGTGGGAGACTAAGATAATAAGGGCGGGGGAGGGGGGTCTGAGGGGGAGGTCATTGAGGAACAAAACTATAGGATTTAACCAGGACCATAAGCCTGAGTGAGTTGAAAATTTAACTTGATTTCCCAAAGACTGATCATAATCACACAATAATTTTGATTTTAAAGATCATAATATATACGCACACATTTTGTTACCACCATAGATGAAGTCTTGCATTGATTGTGTACATATTGACAGGCCATAATGCAGGTTTTCATCTCTGTGCTTAGTAAAACTAAATATTCCTCTAGCAATACCTAAAGTCCAAATACCTTGAATGTTAGTGGTCATAATCCTATATAATAAAGAGGTAAAATGCAAATTGACCATCATGCCCTCATACAAGATGGCCAGCATGGGAGGGCAGTTGGGGATGACCAGGCCTGCAGGGGAGGACAGTTGGGGGGCAATCGGGCTGTCAGGGGAGCAATTAGGCATCAATCAGACTGGCAGGGCAGAGGTTAGGGGGTGATCAGGCTGGCCATCAGAAGCAGTTAGGGGCAATCAGGCAGGCAGGCAGGTGAGTGGTTGGGAGCCAGCAGTCCCAGATTGTTAGAGGGATGTCCCAGATTGGAGAGGGTGCAGGCTGGGCTGAGGGACACCCCACCCCGCCCACCAGTGCATGGATTTCATACTGAGCCTCTAGTTTTAAATATACAGTGATCTGACTTACAAAATATTTGTTTTATTTGCTGTTTGTTTATGCTATTTTTGGTTGTTTTGTAATAATTCACTGTAATCTTTAATGGAGGTTAAATTTTGTTACTGTGTTAGGAAAATGAGTAAAATAGTATCTGCACATTTAGACTTGTATAAAATCTCAGAATATGCACTCTTTGTTTTTCCAAGCTTGATAACATTTTACATAATGTTGAGGTCATTAAATGAAGTAACATGTTTTGTCTTTGTTAGCAGTCAGATTTTGAGAACTACTCCACAGTCAGCAGAAGGGGTAGATAATAGAGCAGATAATTCTGAGAGTAGATGAGTTCTTTGCAAAAGAGATAAAATTAGCTTCAATGACAGACATGGAAAGAATGAGTTCTATAGTCAGATTCCTTGAGAAAGAATAGTGTTTAACCCTCTGTGTCTGTTTCCTTATGTAAAAGATTACAGTGATAATAGCACCTACTTCAGTGTATATGAGGATTTACTGAAGCAATATACATGAAACAAAAAGACTAGTATCTGATGAACTGTGAACAACATGCACATTTATGCATTGTGATCAAAGATATTAGTATATTAGCTCTCATACTATATAATAAAAGCCTAATATGCAAATAGACTGGACGACAGAATGTCCGGTGGAACAACTGGTAGCTATGACACACACTGACCACCAGGGAGCAGATGCCCAATGCAGGAGCTGCCCCCAGCTTACAGGCCCCAGGCCATCCAAGGCTGGTGCCAGTGGGAGCCCCGTGATTGCCCCACTGGTCACCCCACAGATCAGCCCTAATCACCAGCCTGGCCTAGGGACCCTACCCATGCATAAATTTTATACATTGGGCCTCTAGTGTTTTTAATAATTATTATTAAAATCTCCACTTAGAAGCAATACACAATGCCAACGAACTCTAGACATGCCACAATCAATATATAAAGATCATATATAAATGTGTATATATATATATATATATATATATATATATATATATATATATATATAAACCTAGTGACCAAACGACCAATTTACCGGTCAACTGGTCACTTTGATGTTCACTGACCACCAGGGAGCAGATTCTCAATGCAGGAATTGCTCCCTGGTGGTCAGTGTGCTCCCACAGCCAACCTCCCACAGCCAGTCAACCTCCCGTGGTCACTCCCCCTTGCTGGCCAACCTCCCATGGTCCCTCCCCCTTGCTGGCCAACCTCCCGTGGTCCCTCCCCCTTGCTGGCCAACCTCCCGCGGTCCCTCACCCTTGCAGGCCAACCTCTCGTGGTCCCTCCCTGCAGCTGGCCGGACCGATCAGCCCTGATCACCAGCCAGACCGAGGGACCCCACCTGTCCACAATTTCATGCACCAGGCCTCTAGTATTTGAATAAAATCCCACATCAGTTCATCTTGAAAACCTTTGGGATTTTAAAGATGATCTACGGAATTCCAATTTTCCTTGAGTATATATCAAAATAATTGGTGTCATATGTTGACATAAGCCATTCAAAAATGTTTAAAGTATTCATGATAGATTGTATAAGCTGTAGCTATCTTTGTGTGGTGGGTCAAGAGGAAAAACAACACTTGAGATGCCAACAACCATGATCAGAGCAATACTTGTCGATTATTCTCATTATGGGCTAGTTTTGATTACCTTATTCTCCCAATCTTATGAGAGTTGATGGGAACTACTGAACTTCCAAAAATGCTAACATGACACATGACAAATTCTTGATATGGTAGTGAGAGATATTGACCATTATGAGAAAAATCTATAAATTACCAGGTAAAGGGAATATCATTAATGTTGACCTAATAATCCTTCAAACTTTATAGTTAGAGAATACATTTTTAAAGGTTCTGCTGAGGTCTCATGATTTCTTCTAGACTTGGAGTTCCTACTGTGTAAATTAACTGATAATTATTTTTAAATATAAGATAAGAAAAACTACTATGGTGGTAACAAAATGTGGTTTTCCTGCCTCTATATAAGTAGGGTCACCTATTTCCTAATTCCATAAAGGACACTCTTCTACAGCTGGTTTCATTTTTATATTTCTATAATGAGCATTTTACCAAAGGATGATATCACAAATTGAGCTGATAGCACAGAGTTTTGTCTATGGGATTAATTGTTTCAAATAATTTCATTGTAGC
Organism: Myotis daubentonii; assembly: GCF_963259705.1. Classification (NCBI taxonomy): domain Eukaryota; kingdom Metazoa; phylum Chordata; class Mammalia; order Chiroptera; family Vespertilionidae; genus Myotis; species Myotis daubentonii. The sequence continues at coordinate 91,373,938 of NC_081842.1, forward strand.
TATATTTCCAAATTCAGGTTAGTAGTTTAAATAATCTTATAAAAGGAACAAACAAGCTTGCTATATTGATAAAATAATTGATGGAAGTCAGTTCTCAGTTTATATGGTTTGTGTATAAATCAAGATTTTTGTCTCTCTCTGTAATATTTTTATCTCTGTAATTTTCAAGTTGGGTCCAGAGACCACAGAATATGTTATAATACATTTTGGAGTTTATCATTGAAAAAATAATGCCTTGAAAGAAATGTTTAGAGAATATAAGTCTTGGGAATACTTATTACCATGTTATCTATGAAGCAGGCAAAGTAGATGACACAAATAATGGGAAAGTGAAAAATTATTCAATAATAGCATTTTTCAAAACAGAACACTTTAAAATTTAGAACTTAATTGAAAAGTATAGGCCATAATTAATTCCTAAAAGAGGAAGGAATTAAATGTCAAAAATCCAATCATAAAAAAAATAGAGAAAAGAAAAACTAGAGCAAATAGCTTTTACATATCCTGGAACTTCAAAATAATCCTATAGAATAAAAGGAGCAACATACTAGTAGATACCCCCTCACATAAACATATCTCTCTAGCACATTAGAAAATTCATCACTCAGTATACTATTTTTATTTGAATGAATTCAATATAGTTAATAAACATCTTCCCACACAATTACTAAAATAAGGAAGACTCATAAGTAAGAATTATCAGATAATCCATATGTATTTAGTATTGTACAACCAAAATAATTGTTCATCTATAAAAAGAGATCTTAGCTTTTAATTAGTAATGTAATTCCAGTTTTATTTATATATAAATTAGTGTTGTTATTCAATTTTACAAAAAAAACCATAATATATACTTACTACTATGCTTTCATCTTAATGCATATCTTCATTTTTTAAGAAATTTTTTTTCACTGGCAGAATATATTACATTAAACCATCTGAAAATACTGTTTTTGTAGTTCAAAAATGATTAAAGATTGGCAATGTCTTAAGACTCCACCTAATGTATTTAGTATAAATTTGCTAAACTTATATAGACACGTATTATTGTCTAGATAATAACATTCTCATTTACAGGCACATTTATTTTGAAGTATCTTTAAAAACCATTAATACTTTTATTCTCTATACATAGAGAAATAAAATGCTGTCTAGTTTTTTCAATAAAATTTTAGTAAAACTTTTTCTGGCTGCTTATTAAGTGCTGGTTAAAATAAACAGAATAGTATACCTTAAGCATAGCATAGTTTACTGCAACTGCATACTTATATAATGAATACAATTTTCTGATAGTCTAAATAAATTCCATTTCTTACTGACTTTTAAGGGCAGGAGTTAGATTGATTTTACTATTGGGGGCTTAGATTGAGCTAGTGAAATTCTTTTACTAAGTAAATTGTTTAAGAACAGATAGAGGCATTATCTAAAAATAAAAAAGAAAAGGCAAACATGGTGAAGTAAAATATGCTATAACGTATAATGCATGTTTGGGATTTACAAAATAAGATAATGGCCTATTCTGTTAACAAAATATTGGTGAATTAAAAATGTTCAGATATAACAAATTTACTTCATTTGTGCTATTTTATATGATTGTCAGTATGACCATTGTAGAATTCATTAGACATTTAATGAGGTTCCTTTATAGAGGCTCTCTCTTTCTTTGTATTCCAAGTTAGCTGTTCTGTTAGAATGATAAACAACCTGAGGGAGTATTAGAGTTAATAACTTTGAATGTATCAATCACAAATATCTGTTTAATCCATTAAAATTTTTCATTATCTTCTTATACACTTCCAAAGGTTCTGAGCAATTGAGATTAGGAAAAAAATTACACCAAATAAAAATTTTTAATTGTATAAATTTCTTTAAAAATATGAGGTAGTATTTCTCTATTTTGTTCTATATGGAAGAAGACCTATAATATGTTATTTTGGTTTTAAATTAGTAAAAACCCCAAACAAAAGAGCAATTTTTCTAAAGACAAAGGGAAGATATTCTAGCAATGTGAAAGAATATTGATTTAAGGTAATGGCTCAGTTAATATGGACAATATTAATATTGATTCAACCATGACTTAACTAGCTACTCAAGCCATTATATGTCCTATCTATTGTAAATTCTAGTAATTTTTTGCCAGTTATTTAAAAGTGGTGAGGACTTTTTTGTAAATACATTACTTTATTTAGACAGCTATTATAAAAAAAGAAGAAAAAAGTTAGGACTATTCTGGATGGGCTACCAAGTAAAATTTTTTATATTGTCATTAACCCACTATATCTTAAATATCTAAAATTACATTAAAATAGAATTAGCTAAGTTTTAAAAAATGCTAAAAATTCAGATCTGATATAAATATAAACCACAGAAATAACTGTGTTTTGTGAAGATACTACCATATAAACATTTTGTCTAATAAAATTAAATCAACTATAAATGAAAATATTAAAATAATAATATATAGAAATAGTTTGGTAAATGCAGTTTCTTTTGTCCCACAATATAATATAGTAAGTATTCAGTTTTACTATGTAGCAGAAAAGATTAAACAGGTATATAAAGAATATTTTATAATAAATAATTATCCTACAATTTAAAGACTTTTTCGTAAATTTTATCAATTCTACAATAGTTTCTGTTCAAAAATCAGGTTGCCTATTTCTTGCTATTTATCCATCCAGATTAAATTCAGCCTTCTCTGTGATTGAGCACACTCATGATGAGAAAGTGGATTTGCTGGGTACACCAAAAAAGTGACATCTGATAAGTTTTCATTTATGCCAATGGGCCATGCTTTCATGAACCATTTTATTTATAACCAAATTACAGACTACAAGTAATTTTAATCTGGTTATTATTTATATTATGTCTTCAACCTACTTATGATTTAAAATTTTGTTTGCCTATCTCGCATCCTTATTCAAAGACAGTGAATACACAAATTTCTCACCTAGCTTACTGGTATGGTCATAGGAGGCAGTTAATAAACATTCATGTAATGAATAAATATTTGTTAAATGAATAAATATGAATATTAATTGTGTGGGAGTTCATAAGGACATATGAGAGAAAATTCAGAAAGCAATTGTGTTGTATCCAATGCAAGAAGATTATTTACATTTCACTTAAACAAAAAGGCGTAATTAATATTAAATATTTAAAATATTATATTTTAGATTTTTACCAGAAAAAAATGCATAAACAAATAATACTTATATTAAAATATAGAGTAAAGGAGGATTTTTAAATGTTAAAATAAGAGCGTAGATTCCTGTAATGTTATAGAGAATGGATTTTTGGTTGAATTTAATAATTTTAATGAATAAAACTAAAGTGAAATTATTCATGTATATTAAGAAGCTTATATATATTTTACATAAGACACTGAACTAGAATCTCTGTTGTATCCACTATATTTATCTTATAACACATACTTGGTAAGTATTCATTGAATTGAAATTAATTAGGAATACATTCCCATCCATTTTTAATTACCCATCATGATAGAGGAAGAAAATAAAGTAGCTAAATCAGCATCAGCAAACATTTCAGCAACCTGAGTTTGTCAAAAGGAGAATGAAGAACAAAAACAATTCACACATTTCAAAGTGAATAGTGAATTTTACATATTTAGGAAAATATATTTTGAGATTGGAGTTACTAAACTAATTTACACTAATAATATATAATTAACTCAAGTACAAAAATATGATTTTATATATTTAAGTGTTTTTTAGAAAAAAAATTTTGGAATTATTTGATAATTCTAAGTATTTGTTCAATATAGAATCAAACAAAAATGCTCCTGAAACCTTCTATGAATTATAACCTTATTAAAGTTAAAACTGTTTAAAATATTCTTATGATATGTCTACTATAAATAGAAAAAGGCCATTGTTCAAATGTCTTGTTTTATATTTTGTGTTTAAATTCCTTATTTATTGATTTGAGAATAAATATTTGATTTTTCTTTATCAATACACTAGAGCCTGGTGTACAAACTCATGCACGGGTGAGGTCCGTCGGCCTGGCTGGCAATCAGGGCCAATTGGGGCCGATTGGGGCAGTGGGCTGTGGGGAGGGACCATGGGAGGTTGGCCAACTGCGGGAGGCACTGACCACCAGAGAGCAGCTTCTGCGTTTAACATCTTCCCCCTGGTGGTCAGTGCGCATCATAGCTACCGGCAATTGTGTTGCTTAGGCGTTTATATATATAGATAGGAAAAGCTAACTTTTATATATATAGATAGGAAAAGCTAACAAGACCATACTTGTTTTATTGTAGATATTTTTGATGTGCCAATCACACTAAAATTAATACAATTTAATCCTTTTGCATCTCTACATTCTGCCCTTTTCAGAATATGACTTGTTAATCATGTTTTCAGACATGCCATTTATTCTATCATATCCAACATGTGCAATAGCAATTGCAGTAATGGGCTTCTCATTATAAGTTGTTATATATCTTAATAATTTTAACTAAATTTCTTCATGTCAGGTAATAAAGCTTTAGATCCTATTAAACATCAATATATTATGTAAGCTAAACTGATTTTGTATCAAATCAATATATGTAAAATAACACAATATCAATAAAAATCTAAAGAGCAATAGTGATACACATTTTTTTTCTCTCATGCAAACAACACTAAAAAAATATAAACTGTAAACAAATTGGAGAATTCCAAAGGCAATAGGAAGAGGAAGTTATTTTTCCTGAATACCTGACTCACTGACAGTTCAACTTTTGCATTTCTTTCACAATATGTTCTGACTTAATTATCAGATGTATAGTCTGTTCAAGAATATAACTGTATATTTGAAGTGCATTTAATAGAATTCTACTTAACCTCTTACAAACTCTGATTTATTCATTATTAAAATGATTCACCTTGTAAGTTTGTTCAACTCTCTAGAGTTTCTTTTTATTTCAAATAACAAGTGTTAAATTTATCCTAATTTTAACTTATGTGTCACTTAGTACTATTTATTTATTCAATATACCTCAATACCAATGACAGCTTTTGAAAAACTTGAAAGTAGTGTTCAACACACACACACACACACACACACACACACACACACACACACACACACACTAACCAAATATATTTATACTAACAGTTCACAATCTATTAAGTTTATAGATTACACAGTGCAAATGTAGGAAAAATCATGGACTTTGGAATGAGGCAAATCAGAAGTTTAATTCCTTCCTCAACACTTACTAGCTAGATAAATTCTGGCTTTTAATTAACCATTATGAGCCACGATACTCGCAGATAAGTTATTAACCTCTCTCTTGTTTGGTTCTTGGGCAGCTGAATATAATGCAGTCAAAAGCATGTAACATATGGGCCCATTGTAGTTTATATTATAGTGTATATAGTAAGATGGCTAATACATTTCTAAGTAGTCATTTTTATTTGCAAATGATTTATATGTCATTAAATGCCAGGAAGAAAAGTAGAAGTATGCTTATGAAGTGAATAGAATAGCAAAGAGTAATTTACTCTTAATTGATCAAATGGTCAATTCCAAGGGAGACCACCTGGAGAGGTACACAGATGTGAAAAGGTAGAGAATAGAGAGGAAAGTCTCAGGCTGAATTCTCATTTAGTTGGCACTTGATTCTCCAAATATTTTACAGATTTATTGCATGTTCTTGAATCCACAAAGCTCTGATCCAGACTTATGAAAAGCACTTCAGGATCATTTTTTCCTCTAATGGTTCTCATGGCAACTTCATTATGGTTGCCTGGATTTCCCTCGTTCTGTAGAGGCATGTCTGGTTTTCCCCGCAAGACACCTGCTTGTGAAGAATCATGCTATTCTAACCATTGTAGGACTTGAGACTAATACTGCTTTCCAGGTATTATTGGTAAAGGTGATACGATTATAGGGATTAACCCACTCTATTTTCTTTTTGGGCTAAAAATATCAAACTACTCATTATTTCTAGTTATTCTCCCAACTCTAACACTTGGCCAGACTTTGTAAAGAATTATCAAAGCCTATTCATATTTCTTTTATAGTTTTCAACATTTAGAAAATGAATGCTTGTATCAGGATGGTGGTTAGCTGGGAAGGAGGATGTTTTCAAGTAAATATAATGTAGTAAATAATCTCATAAACTTTTAACATCCCTAGGGTCTTATGAAAGAAGCTACTTAGGGATGATGGTGGAAAGGAATGAAATTATATCTGTCTGATTGTACATACTTATGCTCTTGCTCTAAATCACAGCTTAGAACGTGAAAAATGAAGGCTAATGAGAAATAATAGTTAAATTGTTATTAACATAACCCAAAGTATTGATCCAGAAACTGTTTTCACAATGCTTTTCTTTTTTTCAAGGTCAATAAAACAACTAAAACAAAACTTTACAATTTTATGTAATATTATTCAATCTGAAACTGTCAAAAATAGGTAAATAAAAAGGTTTGCACATTTGGTTTAAATAAGTCGAGCCAGAACATCCAACTGATGCTTGTTTTAAAAGCTATGAATGCTCAAGATTTTTGGCTGAGGTTTACCTTTCTTTATTCAAAAGAACCCAAGAGAGACATTATCCTTCAGGCAAGCACAAAGCCCTTGCATGTTGCTGAGCTTTTCTGCCACACTATTTGTTATAATAAAGTGGAAACTTAAAACGTAGTCAGCATGATTAACCACATACCCAACCTTCGCATAGATAAAATGGCTTTTATACATATTTAAAATTAAATACATATTAAAGGGTAGGACAGTTTTTCTTAGCAACTTAGATTATTACTCTACAATGTAGAACATATTCTAAAATTTAGCTTCTGATTTTTAACAATATTCAATTACTAGAGTCCTTTTTTTAAGATGTTAGAAGAAGGGATACTCATTATATTTTGGATTAAATAATTAATTATATAATGCTTTTCATATAAATATGTGTCTATTAAATATTTAAATGACAATGAAGAAAATGATTGTATCTGATCTATCAGAATAAATTAACTGAATTTTGTTCTGATAGTAACTAACTTGATAAGAATTATAAAAAGTACATGAAGAGTAGAATGGACATATTCCCAAAAGTCTGATCCTAATAGAACTGGGGTGTTGATTTTTCCTTCCATTATTATAAACAGGTCTTCACCAGATATATATTCACTTTGGTTTGAGGGGACATTAGTTATGGCTGAACACTCTGTTTCTAACTCCACCTGAACAATTGAATGTGCTGCATCCCTCTATCAAGACCAAATGAGTAAATCACGCAAAATCACTTAAAAGAATATAAAGTACTTTATAAATGCAAAGTACTATTACTTTAGGACAAGTAATTAGTGCTTTTAGTAATGAAGAAGAGCCCACTTGACAATGTTAATATATGGATGACAGTTCTTTGGATACGACCTTCTAATCATTTGGGCACATACCTAATGTGAAAAGTATTATAACTTCAGTTACATTATCTTACTTTCCAGATGAGAATTTAAATCAGAAACAGCAGGCTGTAAATAGAGATGCAATGCCTAGTGATTTTCATTGAACAATATCTAGAACTCTAGAAAGTATCATTTATTAAACAAATAATTCAAATATATTTATCCATAACTATTTAAAATCAAAATATGCAATGCTATTGAAATGTAGTAGAAATAAATAAATGTTTTGAGGAAAAATAAAACTTTTCTGTTTAATTCAATTTACCTTTTAACTAAAAATGACTCTTTAATTATACATTTATTTGTGAATTTGTGGAACAGAGCAAGCCTATTCTTCTTTCTAAATAGGTACATTTACTTTTTAATATTAATTTCACTTATTTTAATCTTATTTATTTTACTGACATGTAGATACTTAAAGAGTCTATGTAGAAAAGTTATAACTCAAAAGTTTACACTACATCATGAGAATACATAAAAATTTCATATAAAGGCTCTTTCTTTGATGCCCAAATTTTATGTAAGAAATATTCAAATTGAAATTCTGATTTTCTTAACTATATAAGAAATAACATGCTTGACTATGAAATGTTATCTTGGAGATGCAGCTGTTCTATTATATTTAGCTGAGTGACCTTTCACAAGACACTTAAAAGACCGATCTAGAGAAGGAGAATGAATTAAGAATATTTTCAAGAAAATCTCTATTTATGTTAGATCTGGATATAGAGTAGATTCCTATAGCTTTTCCTTTATAGATAAAATTCTCCAGATATGTAACATTTTAATAAATTAGATAATATGCTTGAAGGTGATGAGCATATTATTTTTTATTTCAAATTTGAAAATATATATAAATAAAATAGTATTTTGATGTTTATCTACTGAAAAGTAAGTATATTTACTAATTTTAGTGATATTATCTAATTTTTGTAATTAACCTAAATTATTTTATCAACTACTAGAGGCCCGATGCACAAAACTCATGCAGGCCTTCCTTCTCTTGGCTGCCAGCATCGTCTTCCCTCTGGCACCAGGGAACCTGGCTTCCCTCTAGCCCCAGCTATGTTTGGAAGGTTGTCCAGAGGGAAGTTGGGTCGAATTAGTATATTATGCTTTTATTATTATAGATAGTTCATTGACCAGCTTAATATTTAGACTGTTTATTTCCCATTCTTAAACCATAAAGAACTTCCAATTGGTTGATATAATCCTGAGCCTATCTTATAAACCAAGTATGTTTGAAATAAGAATTGCATATTCAATAAATGAAAAATATTTTAGGAATCTAAATTTTCCTAATTAATACATTTCAACTTTAAGCTTTCTTAAAATATATCTTTACTAATTTCAGAGAGGAGAGGAGAGGCATGGAGAGATAGAAACATCAAAGATAAGAGAGAATCATTGATCGGCTGCCTCCTGCACGCCCCCACTGAGGATCCAGCCTGCAAACCAGTCATGTGCACTGACAGGACATCAACTGTGACCTTCTATTTCATAGGTTGACACTCAACTACTGAGGCCCACTGGTTGAGCTAAGCTTTTTTAAAAACCCTGTGTCTGGAGTAATTCTTTTCTTCAAAGTGTTCTTTTCATAAAGCCAGAATGTTCTTCAAAATCAATGCCTTATCATGTATTTCCTCAACAAGGAATATCATATTATCTATAGGATAATCTCCTTTTTAATAGTCTCTATTTTTTGAGCACTGGACTTTTGCTGATGTTATACAGAGGTAATACTCGTAGGCTTATGGTGTTTAATAAAATGTTATTGCTGCTTTGCTGCCAATCTCAAGAGTAAATTAAATCTACACATGTATAATTAAATACATAAATGCCCAGTAACTCACTCTTAAATTTTAAAATGGGTTCAGTTCTAATACTTAGCTTGCTTTACTATATATTCAAAATTTATGCTAATTCATCTGATTTTGAAATTTTTATCACACGTGATTATGAGTAAATATTGTGGTAACATTAAAGTGATGGCAATTTCAAAATAATAGTTATATCTATAACACAAACCAACCCTTTTTTGTTGTGACTAGGTATTTTAGCAGACTAAGCAAATAAAGAGACTTTGACACAGCTTAAACTCAAATGAAGTGACCTGGGAATTTTGCAGCATTGAGAATGCTATGCCAAGCTCAGAGACTGAGTCCCTACTAGAATATACCCTCCCAACCATTCATTTTATTATGTTTATTGCTTCCAAACTAAGAGTCATTAACCTAGTCTGATGAGCTGAAATGTGTAATTGATATCATTCTAATTAGATATTTTATGGACAATAATCATTTTGCCAGAAGTTGAGATATAATAGCATTAATTCGCATTTGTTAAAGTAATTTCTATGACCTTTACAAATAATTTTCACAAACTAAAATAAACAAAAAATTCTATCACAAGGAAATTATTTTAAGAATTTTTTTTTTCAAGTTGAAAGTGATTTATCATGCTAAAAGTGGGCATGTCAAAAATATAAACCCAGAAAAAACAAACCTATTTTCCCTACATCCACTTCCAAGTATAATAACATATTCAATAAAGTAACAACATAAAAAATTATCTAAAATATTTATCATCATACTGCACTTACATTTGGTAACAAAACCAATATCACATTTTATGAATGCTAATAAACCAGAAACAAATAAAAAATTCCTTACAAAATGGTATAATGCCAGAAATTTCATTCATTCTACTTTCTCTGGAATATATTCTTTAAATAATATAATTTATTAATGTTATAATCAAATCTTAAGGGAACTAATACTTCAATATTTAAAGTAGATTTCCAGCTCATAAATTTCAATGTGCACTAATAACCTCCATGAATACAATTAATATTTAATAAAAAGACTTTCCTGACATTTGGATTATACTGTAAGAGCTGTTTTGTCTTTTGAAATAATTTTGAACAGCTACTTACTGGAAATATTTTTAATATCTTAGAACAAATCAGCATTTGTTAAAAGAAAATGAATGGGGAAAAAAACAATTCCCTAATTCTATAAAACCTCTTTTAATAAAGATAAATACAAAAACATTCTATTCTTATTTTAAGAATAATTCATTCATTTCTTTAATTTTTTTAAACATTAAGCCACAGCTAAGTGTATTTCATTTTATCTATATTTAATATTATGTTGGATAAAAAGTAAGGTCCGTTATATTTCCAAGATGAAAAATCTAAGTTCTGAAGGTTTAAAAAATTGGTAAAAAGTCTTTATTTCTGATTTTTAATGTAATATTATTGTTCACAATTTAATTGATTCTTCAGTGTTAATAGCTATGATAGTCAAAATCATATCTCCATTTATGTTTTCAAACCATCTAAGATCCAAGGACAATAGTTATGTCAAAGCACATCACTGTTGTTCAAGTACAAAGTACCCGAAGTTACTTATGTGCTAGGTCCGGATGGCATAATTACAAACTAAAATATACGAAAATACTTCCCACTCAACACGATTGTGCCTAACTTCAAATAGATTTTAGAGATTTGATCACGACGCTCAGTAATAGAGTGCTCCAGCTCACTAATTTATATCTTAGCATGTTTCAGCATTCAGTCTAAGCCAAGGCTGTTTCTTTACTTACCAACAGGGCACCAATAAAAAAGCATATAATACTTCATATGCAGGAATTCTGATTTTTAACCTTCAGTTACTCACCTAGGAGAGAAAGAGAAGAAATAGATCATTGTTAGTATTAGAATACTTAAGGTTTTATGTTATACTCAGCATCATAATATAAAAGGGCCTTTGCTTACTGCTGGATACTTTGGTGTGTATATTGATGTGACAATTCTGCAAAGTAAACTATATTTGAGGGTTTTCTGTTGTTAAGATTTTAGGAAGGTCTTTATTTTCTATGTAAACTTTCTTGAAAAAAATATGTTTGGCAGGAAATCAACTTAGCAACCTAAACAATGTATCTTAATACCAGTATATACCAAGTGCATTGCCTTGCAGGGATGGGGAAAGTCCAGCCAGCGGGCCACAGGAGGCCCGCAAAATCATCTGGGCTGGCCCTGCCAAGGCATTATGGGTGAGTTAATTAAATGTTTAACCAAATATAGCAGGCTAATTTTCAATTTGATTATTTTGCATGGCCTGCAAATAATGTTATAACTATCCAAATGGGCCTTGGCAGAAAAGTTTCTGTTGGTGCCATGGCTCCGTTGGTTGGAGTGTTGTCTGTACACCCAAAGACGGCAGGTTCGATTCCTGGTCAGGGCACATACCCAGCTTGCGGTTCAATCCCCAGTCGGGGTGTGTGCAGGAGGCAACCGATCCATGGTTCTCTCTCACATGGCCTCTCTCTCTCTCCTCTCCCTTCCATTCCCTCTCTAAAATAAATTTTAAAAAATTATTTAATAAATAAATAAATTTCTGTTTGTCAAGGCACTGAGTTCATGGTATCTTGTCATGACAGCCCAAGCCTACTTGTTCATCAGAGTTCCTCGTGTATCTACTTATCAGCAACAAGGAGATTCCAAATGACAAGGCTATAGATTATTAACAAACAAAGAACCAGAGACCTACTTTTCCTTGTACTTAAAATAGTATTAAGAAGATTATGCAGGATGCTTAATTTCTCCCAGTGTCCTCTATCTGAGCAGTTGGTGATAGTTAATATCATTGTTAATGAGATGTAACAAAAAGGAGCAGCTTTAGAAAGGGTCTCCTGAAGCATTTGATGGAGCTGCTACTTGCTCTCTGCACCTGCTTAGTTAAGATTTTTAAGCACAAGTCTATTTGTTACATAACTGGATAATGACTTAATTTGAATGAGTTAACAATTTCACACCTTCTGAGCAGAAGGTGAATACCAAGTAAAAAGCAGTAATCTAATATCCTCACATAGGTCACTTTTATTACCTATAATGGAACAATGAGATAAACTTGCACTTTCAAATTCAAACACTCGATTACTTGCACTAATGGAGGGGATAAGAACCATAGATAATCTGAGACAGTGTCATTTAGGCTCAGCTTTGGAATAGGTTTTGTATTCTTGTTTATTCGTGTTTTATAGTCTAGGGACCCACATTCATCTAAATAATGAAGTTACAGTATTTAAAACAAATAGCAGAATCTCTGAAGCCTGCCGCCATACACCTCTGCCTATGATTTCTTTACAATGTACTCTTGCTGAGGAAGCAAGAAATAAATCCTGGAGATTATAGGAAAAGGAAATCCATCCTGTAAATTTTGAAGAAATACCATTTATCGGGCCAGGCCAGGGCCTGAGGGGGGCGCGTCTCCCATTAGATTTCCATTGCCTAATTTCTACTCCTGCCAGTCTGAATTGATTTCCCAGCATCACGGTTACTGGGAAAGGTCATTACTTCCTGAGACCCTAATGTCTTCATCACCAGTTTCATGGCACAGGTTAGATTACAGATTAGTTATCAATGCCGGAAAATGATGGAGTGACTGTTTCTAAGGAGAGAGGACACATGATTAGTCTCTTCCAGTGGTAACCGCTATAGTGTAACTGCAGTGTTTTGCAATAACAAATGCAGTATCCAATTATAGAACAGGACTTAAATCCCAACCCCAATACCTTCTCCACAGAATACCCATTGCAATCAATATAAAACACATCCTGTTTTGTCAATGCCTGCTTAGAATCTATAAGTGGCTTCTCACTGCACTTAAAAAGGCCAAACTTTTTCTATGGCCAATTTCTACTTGATATGACTGCTAACTATGAGTAAATAAACAGTTATTAAAGTTTAACTAATGTTTACTAATACCCAAGGTGCCAGATTCCATGTAATATGGATGAGAGAGAGCCACTAATCATGTAATACTTCTGTCCAGAATGGGACATATGAAAAAAAAAATGGCTGGTCATTCAAAGAGAAAATATCTACGTGTACTAGTAGTCTTAAACAGAAAAAAACTACAATAACATTGTTTTTAATTCTAAATATATGCTACTTAACTTGATTTATATGTGTTTTGGATTAAGATATTTATGTATGTTGAAGTACTCACATCCTTTCTCTCTTAGTATGTTTCACATGAATCTATGACATACATTTTCTGATACTTTTTCACCTTAATTTCAATTTTTATCCTTGCATTAATGATTTCAGAATTAGATATGTATAGATAGAAAGGATAATTTAAGGTGAGAGCATAAATTGAACAAAAGTGATATGAACAAAAGATCAATGAGTGACGAGTTGTGAAATTTGACTTGAACATAATACTTAATACATGCATTGTATAAAAATATGTTATAAGATAATAATCTCTTTTCCATATTAACCCAAATAAATTATATACTAACTCCAAATTAAAGATGAATAAACTGAATGAAATATAAAGGATCTTAAATGACCAATTATTCCAAATAATATGAGAAACAGATTTTAAGAGAGGATTGATTATATATGGGAGAGATTTATTTGGGGAAACACCTGTGTTAGTTAAAGAGGTGGCAGCCACTAGAGCAGCCGTGGGCAAACTATGGCCCGCGGGCCGGATCCGGCCCATTTGAAATGAATAAAACTAAAAAAAAAAAAAAAAAAAAAGACCGTACCCTTTTATGTATTGATATTTACTTTGAATTTATATTATTTCACACAAACACTCCATCCATGCTTTTGTTCCGGCCCTCCGGTCCAGTTTAAGAACCCATTGTGGCCCTCGAGTCAAAAAGTTTGCCCACCCCTGCACTAGAGTCTGGTACTGTCAAATTGTGTGGTATGTCTGACCCTGAGTAAAGGAACAAGGTAAGGAGGGAAAGTTGAGGGTAAGCATCTTGAAATGCAGTGCAGTTCCCAGAAAATTTTGGCAAGGTCATCCGGTATTCATCAAGCTCAAATCACCATCAGAGGAGTCATATATCTTCTCAGAATTGGCTTGCCTTAACGTCCTTGCTATGTTCAGTCATAGGCTAGGAGCAGCCAATGGGAAACACCAAACACAGGGATGACTTCATAGGTCAGGTAATGCTGTATTTTGATGGCAACCATGGTAACAAACTCAACAAGGATCTGAACTGGTATTCCAACCAAGTCTATGCAATGAACTTATCCTATCTAATAAAAGAAAAACATGGTAATTAGCCGTACATCTGCTACCCTTCCCATTGGCTAATCAGGTCAATATGCAAATTAACTGCCAGCCAAGATGGCTGCCAGCAGCCAGGCAGCTTGAAGCGAACATGAGGCTTGCTTGCTTCAGTGACACAGGACTCCAACATTCCCCACCTGCTGCTGCCGGCCTCTGAGCTTGCAGTTTGAAACATTGTTACAAATATAGAAGCTAAACAAAACCCCAGAAACCTGCTTTCAGCCAGCCAGGATCTCAGAGCTGGAGTGGAAACAGTGTTTCGATTATAAAACCCAAACAAACCAGATACCTGCTTTCAGCAGTCGAGGCCTAAGAGCTGGAGCCAAGCCTCAGAGCTAAAGCTGGCCCAGAATAAAAAAAAAAGAAAACAAAACAAAAAAAGGAGCAGTTGGGAGCTTCAGTCACCCGCCAGCCTGAAAACAGCCCTCAGCCCCTCACCTAGACTGGCCAGGCACCCCAGTGGGGACCCCCACCCTGAAGAGTGTGTGACCAGCTGCAAACAGCCATCATCCCCTCATCCAGGCTGGCCAGCACCCCAGTGGGGAGCCCCACCCTGATCCAGGACACCTTTCAGGGCAAACCAGCCAGCCCCCACACGTGCACCAGGCCTCTATCCTATATAGTAAAAGGGTAATATGCCTCCCAGCACTGGGATTAGCGTGACAGGGGGCAGGTCCCAAACCCCCAGATTGCCCTGCGGCTCTGTGTGTGACAGAGGCCAGGGCCACAACCTTCCTATCCGTCCTGCTCTGTTCATGACAGGGGAAGGCGCCCCAACCTCCTGATCAGCCCTGCTCTGTGCCTGATATGGGGGAGCTCCCTAATCCCCTGATCGCCCTGCAGCTCTGTGTGTGACAGGGTACGGCGCCCCAAACCCCTGATCAGCCCTGCTCTGTGTGTGGCAGGGTGCAGCTCCCCAACCCCCAGATCAGCCCTGCTCTGTGTGTGACAGGGTGCGGTGCCCCAACGCCTCCCCATGGGCCCTGCTCTGTGTGTGATGGGGTAGAGCCATAACCTCCCCATTGGCCCTGCCCTGAGTATGACAGTGGCAGCGCCCCAACCCCCTGATCAGCCCTGCTCTGTGGGTGATAGACGGCGGCGCCCCAACCTCCCCCACGGGCCCTGCTCTGTGTGTGACGGGGTAGAGCCATAACCTCCCCATCAGCCCTGACCTGAGTGTGACAGAGTGCGGCACCCCAACCCCCTGATCCGCCCTGCTCTGTGTGTGACAGGGGGTGGTGCCCCAACTCCCCTATCGGTCCTACTCTGTGAGTGACAGGGGGAAGCTCCTCAACCCCCTGATGGGCCCTGCTCTGTGCGTAACATGGTACAGAGCCCCAACCCCCCTGATGGGCCCTGCTCTGTGAGTGACAGGGTGCAGCACCCCAACCCCCTGATGGGCCCTGTTCTGTGTGTGACAGGGGGTGGCGCCACAACCTACCAATCGGCCCTACCCTGAGCGTGACTGAGGGTGGCATCGCAACCTCCCAATCTGCCCTCCTCTGTGCATGACAGGGGATGGCGCCCCAACTCCCCAATCAGCCCTGCTCTGAGCCCAACCAGGGGCTGCACCTAGGGATTGGGCCTGCCCCCTGCCACCCGGGAGCAGGCCTAAGCTAGCAGGTCGTTATCTCCCGAGGGGTCCCAGACTGCAAGAGGGCACAGGCTGGGCTGAGTGACCCCCCTCCCCTCCAAGTGCACAAATTTTTGTGCACTGGGCCTCTAGTCTATATATATAAAAGCCTAAGCAACTATTACAACCAGTGGCTATAACACGCATTGACCACCAGGGGGCAGATTCTCAATGCAGGAGTTGTCTCCTGATGGTCAGTGCACTCCCACAGCTAACCTCCCGCAGTCCCTCTACCTGGCCTGCCGGCCAGATCAGCCCCTATTGAGACTGGGTGAGATGGCCCCATTGGCCCGAATCACCAGCCAGGCCAAGGGACGAATTCATGCACCAGGCCTCTAGTGAAAATATAGAACCAAAGTCAAAAAACACATTATTCTGAGTACATTTTTGTCTCATGGACTATGTCTGTCAATAATGAATTTGGCCTCTATATGTATTTTTTCACCATCAATATTGTAGTTCTGATACAATATTGATGTCCTGCTAATTTTTTTTCTTAAATTACAATTAATAGGACTCTATATTTTTGATTCCTGAATATTCTCAAATAGTAATAGGATTTTAGGTTTCAAACTCTATCTAGAGATCAATTAACACAACCTATTCATAATACGGATGTGCTACTTCAAGCCATGAGAGATTTCATGCATTTTTTTTAGAGTCATTAAGAATTAGTGAGCCCTAGCTGGTTTGGTTCTGTGTATAGAGCGTTGGCCTGAGGACTGAAGGGTCCTAGGCTCAATTCGGGTCAAGGGCACATGCCTGGGTTGCAGGCTCAATCCCTAGGGTGATTCCTCAAAAAATCAATACTGGAGTTACCATATGATCTGGAAATCCCTCTCCTCGTTATATACCCAAATAACTCAAAAAACATTTTTTGCAAAGATATATGCATCCCTATATTCATTGCAACATGGTGGCCAAGATATGGAGACAACCAAAGTGTCCTTCAATAGAAGATTGAATAAATATTTGGTACATATATACTATGGAATACAACTCAACCATAAGAAAAGATGAAATACTATCTTTTGAGACAACATGGATGGACCTTGAAAATATTATGCTAAGCAAAATAAGTCCATTAGAAAAAGCTAAGAACCCCACTCATATGTGAGATATAAAATTGAAATCCATGGACACAGACAGCAGTGTGGTGGTTACTGAAGGGAATGGGTTAGAGGGTGTATAAAGAGTAAAGGGAACAAATGTTTTGGTGATGAAAGATTATTTGACTTTGAGTGGTGGACATACAATGCAATATATGTTATAGAAATGTACACTTGAAACTATATATATATATACATATACATACATATATATATATATATATATATATATATATATATATATATATATATAGTGATACTATTAACCAATGTCAACCCAATAAATGTAAAAGAAAATCATTAAATAGATATACTCTTTATTAGGCTTCTAAGAGGCTAAGGATATGTAAGTCAATAAACAGAATTTCAAATAAAAAATATTATCCCTAGTATCTAATACAATATAAATTGAAACAGGCTCACATAGTTCTCTAGTTTTGTCTGGCAGTTAATTTCCTTTGTTTTCCCCTTCCCATCTCTTTAGCAAGAAAGGCATCTCTTATATCCCTAAAGGCAGCATCATAAATTAACCTTATTATATCATGTCATATTGCTCTATTTAGTATTCTGACATTTTTAGTTTTAGGAAAATGTAGTCACCTTGATGTAGATGAACTCAGCAAGCAGTCGGCAACATTGCTGAGAAAACCTTGTGTGCAAGATGAAGAAATACAGCCTGGATGTGAGGAAAACTGACTGGATTGATGGGCTTAATGCAAACTGAAGTAGAGTCTAATTAAGGAACACCACCTATGTCAAACTTGGTGGGGGGGGGGGCAGGAAGGGTGTAGCTAAAATACTTCAGAAAACATTGTTCTCCTTTAATATATTCATTAGCAATTAATTGTCTTCTTCAATTTATTAAATAGTTGTTGAGGAAAAAATAACACTTTTCTATGGTATTTGATGGAAAATGATATTAGCAGTCTTGTCAAAATGCCAAGAGTCTGGCTTCATAGAGGTCTCTACAGACTAATATGATCACCCAAATAAATAAAAATTAAGTGATTAGTGCTTTTTTTGACTTATTAACATCAGCATCTCTCATTTTTTTGAAAACTTCGAATAGCATCATGGCATTACTAGACTTTTTCCATCTAATATTTTACTTCACATTTTTTTTAAAATATATTTTATTGATTTTTTACAGAGAGAAAGGGAGAGAGATAGAGAGTTAGAAACATCGATGAGAGAGAAACATCGATCAGCTGCCTCCTGCACATCCCTACTGGGGATGTGCCCACAGCCCAGGTACATGCCCTTGACCAGAATCGAACCTGGGACCTTTCAGTCCACAAGCCGACGCTCTATCCACTGAGCCAAACCGGTTTCGGCATTTACTTCACATTTTATTTTTCATCTAGATTTCCATGACTTTCAAGGGTGAGAGATGGTATATATGTATATTTTATTATATGTATATGTACACAATAATTTTTTAATATATTTTATTGATTTTTTACAGAGAGGAAGGGAGAGAGATAGAGAGTCAGAAACATCGATCAGAGAGAAACATTGATCAGCCGCCTCCTGCACGTCCCCCACCGGGGATGTGCCTGCAACCCAGGTACATGCCCTTGACTGGAATCGAACCTGGGACCTTTCAGTCCGCAGGCTGACGCTCTAGCCACTGAGCCAAACCGGTTTCGGCGACAATAAATTTTTTAAATGTTTGACACATCAAAATTATCATGTGTTACTTGATATTTTATGTTTATTTGTTTTATTTGTGTTTTATCTTCTATGATTTTCTCAATTATATATTTCACCCAGAATTACTTGAAAAGATGAGGAAATCTCTGTCGATGATCTGCTCTATAATTTCACACAGTATAAAGCTGGGACTATTCTAATTTAAGTCAAGTGTGTTCATTTTCAGAATAGTGGAAAGTGAATGTAATACCCTTAACATGTTTCATAGAAAGCCATTTTTACACATGCCTAAAGAAAATCAATCTGTGATTTGACCAATAGAAATAAATGCATTTATGATTCTTGATGCTTTGTTTTCAGATATAAATTAAAATCAGTGATGGGGAGCAATAAGAGGTGACATCAATGCTTTTTAAAAAATTACAATATTTTTTTTATTTTCATATAAATTTGAGAAGCGACCCTCACAGAGATATTTAGGTACATTAACAGAAAAGCTTATGCTTTCTAGAGAATTCTAAGGGCCAATCCTGTCATGTTGCTAAGTTTCCTTTTGATTTGGGAAAATCAAGTGAACCTTTCAGGACTCCAGTTACTTTATCTATAAAATAGATAAAATATCTTCCTCATAGGCCTTTCATTGGGAAAAAAAATAAATGCACACAAAGCACTTAACACATGGCTTGCCTGAGTGCCTTGACAGATGTTTGCTTACTTCCCTAAATCTAAAGTAATATATTTAGGAGGCTACGTAGTTGAGTACCCTGAAATTGTAGGTGTTCAATATCTTTTTGAGGAACAGGAAGTCATGAATACTACACTAATAGTTGAAGCAGTTCATAGTATTTGGAGGGAACAATCAAAATCTTTAAACCCAATCATGAAATAAGATCTGTACATGTATAAGTTTTCTAAAACCAGTGTATCATTCCTTTTATGTTAAAACTTTCAAAAAACTTAATCTCTTTAACATGTTCAAGATCCAACAAATTATTAAAATGCACGGCACAAACCTGCAGCATAGGTTTGGAAGATGTTAGGATGAATACCGGAGAGTGTTCTCTAATTGGGAACCGCATTTCTTATCTGGAGTCACATCAGGTGACACCGTGAATGTTATTTTTAAATCATTGGATATGCTTGTTGTTCAACTGCTCCAGCACCTGGTGAAATATGCAGCTGAGGGGACGTGGAAATTTTAAAATAAGTGAATCAGAGATTATTTTTAATTTCAATTTCAAATGCTATAATCACCTGTATTTAATATTAGCCATATTTAGACAAGCTGCCTGTCTCCACTTAAACGTATCCTCTTTACCTCTGTCATTTTGCAAGTCAACATTTTAACTGCTTTCTTTCAATATGTAGATTTATCTTCTCCCATGGCTGGGTTGTAATTAAAACTGTCACAAACTAATTATTTATGTATACTTATTATTATACCAGTAAAATCTTCACCCCCACTGACTGCCTTTCTCCTAGGTCACCTTGTGAGGAAAACTTTGCATTTTTCAATTCACTGTTGGTTTCCTTTCCATCTGTGTGTAAATTAAAGCTGCTCTGCTTTCCCGTGGCAAGTCTTATCAGACTAAGTCATACACCTTTCAGTATTGCTACCCTTTTGTTGTAGTCTCACTATTGTACTTTTATTAAAACATTTCTAATAATATTACATAAAAAGGTGTTATAACAATCATAAAATTAAATTTGAATTTTGTATATCTGTGAATTGACCTAGAGCCTAGAAAATTTAGGTCATATATAGAAGGACATCTCAAAACTCAAGCCTATAAATAATGTAAAAACTGCAAGGCAAATCACTCTTTTTTTGAAAAGCTAATAGTTAATCACTTTGGATGACATTTGTGTCATCCTACAACTAGAGCATAGACTATATGTAAGGCATTATGTGGCAGGCATTGTCAGGGCAGCAAGGATGACAGAACAAAAGAAAACAACAGTTTATTAGAAGAACCTACAATTTATTAGAAGAACTGCACATGTATCTAAATACAATAAAGGTTGATAATAAGAGTAATGCTAATAGTATATGAAATCCATGAAACAAAGTGGAGGAGGAATGGAGAGATCTTATACCCAGGTTTTTTTAACGTCCTACAAAGAGATGTAGTTTATTAACTCCTCAAGTTGAGCTTATAAATACAATTATCAAATGTTTGTCAAATTGAATTATGCCAATTGCTTTTCTTATTTTGAAGTGACTCTTTCTGTTATCCATGCCCTTAACTGAACTTAAGTGTCATTTCGTTTACACATACTTTAAATTATATTCATTGTTCTTTTTCAGTCACTATCACATCAGTGAGATACAGTGATTAGTCAGGAATGGTTGAGCATTCTTTATAATTCTGATTTATAATTTTGAATTTTAGAATTGGTGGCTGCTCAAAGAATAGTTGTGAGCTTGGGGATTTTTCTTAGAAGAATGTTAGTACCACACAGGAATATGAAATAAAACACAAAGACATAAGAAGCATTTCTAGATATCATATATGTTTATATTAAACTAGTGACCCGGTGCCTGAAATTCATACACGGGGGAAGGGGTGTTACTCAGCCCGGTCTGCACCCTCTCCAATCTGGGACTTCTCGAAGGATGCCCTACTGCCGGTTTACAGGGATCGGGCCTAAACTGACAGTCAGACATCCCTCTCACAATCTGGGACTGCTGGCTCCTAACTGCTCACCTGCCTGCCTGCCTGCCTGATTGCCCCTAACCACTCTGCCTACCAGCCTGATCACCCCCAACTGCACCCTTGCTGGCCTGCTCACTCCAAACTGCCCCCCCCGTTGTCCTGATCACCTCCAATTGACCCCCACTGATGGCCTGCTTGCCCCCAACTGGCCCCCCTGCTGATCTGCTTACCCCCAACATCCCCGGCCCTACCAGCCTGATCACCCACAACTGCCCTCCCCTGTTGGCCTCTAACAGCCTCTACCTCGGCCCCGCCACCATGGCTTTGTCCAAAAGAATGTCCGTAAGGTCTCCTGGAAGGTCTCCCAGTCTAATTAGCATATTACTCTTTTATTAGTATAGATAGAGGCCTGGTGCATGGGTGGGGGCCAGCTGTTTTGCCCTGAAGGGTGTCCTGGATCAGGGTGGGGATTCCCTTGGGGCATGGGGCAGCCTGGGCGAGGGGTCTGTGGTGATTTGCAGGCTGGCCACACCCCCATGGGGTGATGTTCCCTGCTGGGGGGGGCGTGGCTAGCCTGGGTGAGGAGCTCAGGGCCATGTTCAGGCTGGCCACACCCCCTACAGGATGGGGATGGGGGCATCCCACTGGGGTGCCTAGCCAGCCTTGGTGAGGGCCGGGTGGCTGTTTGCAGGCTGGCCAAACCCACCAGCAGTGACCCTCACCCCATGAGGGGTATGGCCAGGCTGGGTGAGGGGCTGAAGGCTGTTTTCAGGCTGGCACCACCCTTCAGGGTGGGTATCCTCACTAGGGTGCCTTGCCAGCCTGGGTGAGTGGCTGATGGTTGTTTGCTGGCTGGCCATGGCCCCATCATCCTAGGATCCCAGACCCTCCTTGAGTGGAGGCCACAGTGGCTGGAAGCAGGTCTGGGATTTATTTGTCTTCTATAATTGAAACTTTGTAGACTTGAGCAGAGCCCACAGCTGGCCAGGCAGGCAGGAAGCTTGGCTTCCTCCATCGCCGGGGGCAACCCAACCCTCATGTTCACTCCAGCTCTGTGGCTGCTGCCATCTTGGTTGGATTTATTTGCATACTTGCTCCTGATTGGCTGGTGGGCATGACTTATGGGTTTAGCAGAGTTACTGTCAATTTGCATGTTTCTCTTTTATTAGATACTAGAGGCCCGGTGCACAAAAATTTGTGCACTCGGGGGGGGGGAGGGGGGGTCCCTCAGCCCGGCCTGTGCCCTCTCGCAGTCTGGGACCCCTCGGGAGATAACGACCTGCTGGCTTAGGCCTGCTCCCGGGTGGCAGAGGGCAGGCCCAATCCCTAGGTGCAGCCCCTGGTCGGGCTCAGAGCAGGGCTGATTGGGGAGTTGGGGCGCCGCCCCCTGTCACACTCAAGGCAGGGTCGATGGGGAGGTTGTGGAGCAACCCCCTGTCACGCACAGAGCAGGGCCCATCAGGGGGTTGGGGCGCCCCCACTCTCACACTCAGGGCAGGGCTGATGGGGAGGTTATGGCTCTACCCCGTCACACACAGAGCAGGGCCCGTGGGGGGGGGAGCTCCCCCCTATCAGGCACAGAGCAGGGTGGATAGGGAGGTTGGGGCCCTGCCCCCTGTCACACACAGAGCCGCAGGGCGATCAGGGGGTTTGGGTGCTGCCCCCGTCACGCTGATCCCAGTGCCGGGAGGCATATTACCCTTTTACTATATAGGATTGAGGCCTGGTGCACAGGTGGGTGCTGGCTGGTTTGCCCTGAAGGGTGTCCTGGATCAGGTTGGGGGTCCCCACTGGGGTGCCTGGCCAGTCTGGGTGAGGGGCTGAGGGCTGTTTTCAGGCTGGGGGTGACTGAACTCCCAAACGCTCCTTTTTTCCTTTTTTTTTTTTTTTTTTTTTTAAATTCTGGGCCAGCTTTAGCTTGAGGCTTGGCTCCAGCTCTTAGGCCTCCGGCTGAAAGTAGGTTTCTGGCCTTTGCTTACAATGTTGCGAATCTGCTGGCTGAAGTTGGGCGTATTTGTTTACAGAGTTTCTTAAACTGCCCGCTCAGAGGTCTGCATCGGCAGGCAGGCAGAAACGTTGGTTTCCTCCGTCACTGAGGCAACCAAGCCTCATGTTAGTTTCAAGCTGCCTGGCTGCCGGCCGCCATCTTGGCTGACAGTTAATTTGCATATCTCGCTGATTAGCCAATGAAAAGGGTATCGGTCGTACGCCAATTACCATGTTTCTCTTTTATTAGATAGGACTAGGGGCCCGGTGCACGAAATTCGTGCACTGGGTGTGTGTGTGGGGGAGTGTCCCTCAGCCCAGCCTGCCCCCTCTCACATACTGGGAGCCCTCAGGTGTTGACCCCCATCACCCTCCAATCGCAGGATCGGCCCCTTGCCCAGGCCTGACGCCTCTGGCTGAAGCGTCCGGCCCGGGCAGCAGGGACCCGCAGCTGCAGTGGCCCCATGATCGTGGGCTTCGCTTTAGGCCCAGGCAAGGGGCCCCTAGCTCCTGGGACTGCCAGCTTTGATCGTGCCCAGCTCCCATCACTGGCTCCACCCCTACTTCCTGCTATCACTGGCCAGGGCGGAAAAAGCACCTGATTCTCTGATCATGGCTAGGGGGCAGGGCAAAGGCTGCCCCAGGGCCGCCTTTGCCCTGCCCCCCAGCTCTTATCTCCCCCCTGGGTTTCTGATCATTGTCAGTGGCAGGGGGCTTCTTCCTGCTTTCCCTTTTGCCTCCCTGCATTGTGCCTACATATGCAAATTAACCGCCATCTTGTTGTCAGTTACCTGCCAATCTTAGTTGGCAGTTAACTGCCAATCTTAGTTGGCAGTTAATTTGCATATAGCCCTGATTAGCCAATGAAAAGGGTAGCTCGTACGCCAATTACCATTTTTCTCTTTTATTAGTGTTGATGTTTTATTTTAATAAACTATAGTTCTTATAAAAGAAAATGTCAGTTATCCAGTATATAAAGCAGAAATGCCTGCAATAAATGAAAAAAAAAATATTCAGAAGATGAAACAAATAAGCAAAGCTGGTCCATTCATTCATCCATCTCCTGAGAGATTTGGAACAGCCAGTTGGATGAACATGACTGGGGATAAAGAAGGTTATCCTTCACACACACACAAAATACA
Source organism: Myotis daubentonii (assembly GCF_963259705.1). Classification (NCBI taxonomy): domain Eukaryota; kingdom Metazoa; phylum Chordata; class Mammalia; order Chiroptera; family Vespertilionidae; genus Myotis; species Myotis daubentonii. The sequence continues at coordinate 91,398,645 of NC_081842.1, forward strand.
ACATTTATCATTTTATTAAAAGGTTATGAATTTGCATTAAAACATGTTCCATACAAATATTTAAATATATGGCATAATCAATCAAAGGAGTTGTATGCATGCATATAAGCACAACCAATGGGTACAGACAACAGAGGGTGAGGGTGAGTGCATGATTGGGGGGTTGGGGGGCAATGGGGGGATAAGGACATATATGTAATACCTTAATCAATAATAATAATAAATAAATAATATCTCAATTTTGAAATAAACTGATATTTTTTAATAAAAAGTTATTATTTGTAATTATTGTGTGTGTGTGTGTGTGTGTGTGTTCCTAAGTGACCAATTCTGCCTAGTAGCCCCTTCTCTTTAATGTATTTTCTCTGTAGGGTCTTAAATATTCTCTTAGAGGAATTTAAGACAGTGACAAAATTCCATTTCAAATATTATGATTGTGAAGTTAATTAAAAAAATACTTCCAATCCAAGGTATTTCTTTTTTTAGCAACTTAATATTATTTATAATATTTAATAATTTGTATGTTCATAAGCCCTAAAATATGAAAATGTATTTTACATAATATAATCTGATATAAAATAAATTAGATTAAATAAAATTGAGACTATATAACTAGAAAAATAACAATGAAAAAACTTAACTTTAGAAAAAAAAACTTAAGTAATTAATTATGACTGGCTGAAGAAAAGCCACTTAAATCAGTTTATAAAATGACCTAAATTCTTCTACTGTGATTTGATTGTGTAATTTGAGAATTTAAAATTTCACTTATAATAAATGATTACTTCAATAATCAAATCTCTCCTTGTCTGTTTTGACAGACGAGAAAAATGAGGTTAAGAAAAATTAAGCAATATCATCAATAACAAAAACAAAATAAATCTGGGCCACAGTAAATGCCAGAACTGAGAAATAGAATATTGAACTAAAATTGCAGAACTCTTAGACTATACTGCATTGGGATTTCAGTGCTTTGCTTTGTTTTCCTGGTTTAGAAAGTGTTTATTTGTTATTGTTTCTTTTAGGTTTTTGTTTTTTATTAGTTTGAGCTATTTCTCAAGAAAAATTATACACAGTGGATATTAAAGGTCATAAGAATCACATGAGCTGTCTAAAGATGTGAAAGAAACATCCAAGCTCAATAATTAGAGGTGATCTTGGTTTGAGTTTAAAACTAAATATTCATGTACTGTGTTGTTGAGCCTACAACAACACACTACATGAGGGCATTACAAATATATTGTCATTGGAAAACATAAAGTTTTTAATAATATTTTACTGGAATCAAGTTATTTTTATAAGTAATCTATTCTACTTGCTATAATATTTAAAACTACTCCGTTTTTCTTTTTAAACATCCTTCAATTGCTAGTTCTAAAAAGATGACATATTATAATATTAGTATATTTTTTCTTTATACAATTTAAAACCTCCAGATCTCAATGGAAACATTTTAATGTAAATTTCTACACAGATACCACAGAAATACACAGAAGACTCCTGGAGAACAATGTAACAAAATCAGCATCTACAGTTTTGTAGTAATGTTTGTTTATGGATTTAGGTAGAAATTCTGCTTCAAAATTTATGGAGAAACGTGGACACATACTTAAATAGATATATATGAAAGAAATACATATATTTGTATTTTATATATAAATATCATAAAAAATTACACATGTATTTTAACACACTTTCAAAAGTATGGTTAAAATAAAGTGTTCAAAGATATATGTTAATATTATCTGGGATTTCTATGCATTTTATTATTCATAAATAAGTTATAATTGCAAGATTATCAAATTTTCATTTTATTTTCAAAAGTTATTTTTTGTCATTTGCTTTAAACTTGTTCTATTTTTTTATTTAAATGTCCCTATAACTTTCAACTGCCAAAGGAAAGGTCTTAGTCCAAATTTTTGTTAAGCTCTAGAAATATCAGAATAAGATTTAATATGCATAAATATAATAAAAACTCCTAGCACATTGTTAAGCACAAGTGCTTACTTAGTGTTTAAAATTCTTGATTATCAGTTCAATTGGTGCCAGAGGTAATTTTTCAAAATATATTTTTATGTATTTCAGAGAGGAAGGGAGAGGGAAAGAGAAATAGAAACATCAATGATGAGACAGTATCATCGATCAGCTGCCTCCCGCACGCCCCCCTACTGGGGATCGAGCCCACAGCCCAGGCATGTGCCTGGACTGAGAATCACACAATGACCTCCATGTTCATAGGTCAAAGCTCAACCACTGAGCCACGCAGGCTGGGCGGTGGAAAAGATAATTTTTGAGCATCATGCTAGATTTTTCAAAGAACATAAAAGAAAAAAAATAGATGTTGTAGGCTAGTAGGAGGTCAGAGAGTTAAACAATAAAAAAAGAAAGAAACATTAATTAGAGCATAATGCAATTTTGTAAGTGACAAATTGTGTAAATAAGGAAGAGTAAGGAGTAATTAATACCCCTCTGTAGCTATAAAAGTGAGTTTCATGGAAGGTCTATATCACTAAAATGTAAACTATTAATTAGCAAGGCAAATACTTAAACAGATTTATTTATTAATTACTTTTGGCATTAAATAAAATTTAATCAAAATGACTTATAAAATAAAATGCAACAAATTAATTTAAATCAATTTTTTATATCTATACCAATATATGTGTATCCTATTTACATTGAATGCCAAAAGAGTCATACTAATTGGCCCCAGTGAGGTGCCCATCCTCTCCTTATATCTAAGCATTTCTCAGTTAACCAGCCTTCTTAATCTCCTAATCAAAATGTGAGTTCCAAGTATCTTTAGCCCTGTGTCCTGTGTTACCAGTATCTGGTAAATAATAAGCTCAAGATGCTCAATGAATGAGTGAAAATGTTTTCTCAGGAAGAACTACTTAATGAACTTAATGACTAATCATGGAAGATAAGCATACCACTTCCAATAATTTCTCTTTGATACTTACAATACTTGTCTCAAAATGCCTTCAAAGTGATCCTTATTACCTTCTATTTTATAAATGAGAAACACAAGTTTCTAAGAACTTAAAGAGATTCACCTAAAATCACATATCTTAGCTAAAGACTCCCAGTGAACATTACTACTACTCTCAACTAATGCTGGAAATAGGAATCATGATATAAAAAATGAATGTTTTAATTACAACATCAATTATTTGCTTGTGTTTTTTAATCCTCATATCAAGGGCATGTTTTTATTAAGTGTGTGTGTGTGTGTGTGTGTGTGTGTGTGTGTGTGTGTGTGTGTGTGTGAGAGAGAGAGAGAGAGAGAGAGAGAGAGAGAGAGAGGGAGAGAGAGAGAGAAGTGAGAGTGAGAGTGAGAGAGAAACCTTGATTGATTACCTCCCCTATATGTCCTGATCTGGGACTGAACTTGCAACCCAGGTATGTGTCCTGACTGGGAATTGAGCCCACAACCATTTTTGGTGTACGGGGGGTCACTCTAAACCAATTGAGCCACCCGGCCAGGACTGCATGTATTTTTTTAGAGTTTACTTAGCACTGATGCATGCATGAGGTAATTTTATGTGCATAAGATACCATGAGTTTGAGAGATCAAATATCATAAATTTATGTATTCTTCAAGTAACTGAAGGCTCACCTCATCTAGACAATGTTACTGATTCTTTCAGAGTTGATCACATCTTCCTCTATAGTACATTTTCATATCTCAATATTTACATATCTCAAAGTTGGACTTTTGAAGATTAATTAAAATTAGTTGATTCCAGGTTTGTTTTTCCCACTTGATTATGATAAGTTTGATGTTAAGAATCATGTAGTTTCTTCTTATTTTATCCAATTAATGGCTAAATCTGAGTATTGCTGTATTTATCAGAAAATACATTATGGTTAAATTCCTTCACCATTTATGCTAGAAATTTATAAATTTAATTCACCTGTATTCAAGAAAACACTTGTCATGCACATGTGCAAAGCTAGATACTGAAGAAAACAAAAGAATGAAAAATCTGTTTACTTGTAATTGTTTGTAAATATTATATCTAATAAAGATAAATTTTAAAAATATCTAATAAAATCATTATTTTCTCTCTTTATGTTTATCAGTTTCTAACTATTCCTTTTTTTCCTTTCTCTTTCTCCTTCTCTCTCTCTCTCTCTCTCTCTCTCTCTCTCTCTCTCTCTTTCTCTTTCAACACACATACACACACACACACACACACACACACACACACCACGCAGAATTAATTCAGGACACAGTTTCTGGCCCTTCCTCACTCCCACCCTGATAACCCATAGTTGTAAAATTACAGAAATAATAGCTCACACATATTCATATTATAATATTTGCCTCACAAATTGCTCATTGTAAATAATTTGATATGTTATGCACACTAAAGTGCATATTAAAAATGCCAATAAGAAAAACATATAATTTGGTAGTAATAAATATAAGACAACATGAATCATAAAAGGACAATGCATTGTAATGGACCAGTAAATAACAAATGATGAAAAAAATCTACTAGGAGTTAAACCTATAAATAATGGCTTCCTGCAGTGGAGGAAAATTAAACATAGAGCAATTAAAGAAAAGTGGAGACAACATTTAATTCACATGGGAAGAAATAAACTGAACTTATCTCAATGTGGTCAAGAACAATAAGAGAATCAATATATTTTGTGGCTCACAGATTATAGAAGTGATTAATGCCTACTATTGTGATAGAAATGCATAGGTATAGATACAGTATAGATGTACTTGATAAAATAGCCAGTTAAAATATAAAACAAATGAACAAATTTTTAAAAATCAAAGTGCAAAATCATATGTGAACATTAAATAATTTTCTTGTAGTTTGTCATATGAAGTTAGCCAAATGATAGTGCTAGTGTGTTCTGGGCCTAAATTAAGGTATGCTACTTATTGAGGGTTATCACTGCAATGTAAAAACTAAAGAAATAAATGTTACTAGTACTGTGAGTACATAGTAGAGGTAAATTAGGTTGAAAACAGGCACAGAAAGAAGGTATATCATCATATAAATTATCATAATTAGAAGAAATTCATCCTATATTGCACACCAGTGGACATTTTAATATTTCTAACAATCTTATACTGACAATTATTTTGAAAATGTGAACTGATAAATAGATTATAAGTGTTGGTAACAATGCTAGGATATTTCAGAATATCATGGTTTCTCCAAATACTGGAAGATAATGATACATATAAAATTAGAAGTTCTATGAAGTAGACCAATTGTTTCAATATATGTGTTTTGAGTACTATTTGTGCAAGGCATTGTGCTAAACACTAAACAGGATTAGCATAAAAAAGAAGCAGAGTTAGATAAGTCATACTGACAGTGCATTGGGGTAACTAAATAGGGCACCTAGAGGTATCAGGGAAATAGTTACAGAAATAAGCACTGGGGAGAGTTTCTGAGAAGAGCATTGTATTCAGCAATACTATCTATCTTGAGAAAAAGACTTAATACAAATGATGAATCTAAGACCTGTTTCTAGCATGAGGAGGCCCTTCAGCCATTGAGAATGATCACTTAGGCAGGTTACACTTTTATCCATGTAAACACATGTTATGTGCTCCTAGGAGGCACTCTTTAAAAATAAAGGTAATATATAGGGCAGCACCATGATAAGAAATACATAGACATTATGACATTTGGGAAATATAATACCAGAGTTATATAATCCTCTTGTGCTGACTTGTGTCATTTACATTGGACACATTGAATTCCCTAGTGGAAGCATCTACACTAACAAAAGACAAACATGCAAATTGACTATACCTTTGCTATGCCTTAAGCCACGCCCATCAGCCAATATGCAAATTAACCCAACCAAGATGGTGGCCGGCAGCCACGGAGCTGGAGCAAGCAGGAGGTTTGGTTGCCCAATGATGGAGGAAGCCAAGCTTCCCAGCTCTGAACTCCACTAAAAGCAACGAAGTTTCAATTATAGATGGTAAATAAACCCCAGATACCTGCTGTCAGCCAGCCTTGGCCACAGAACCGGAGAGAGCAGGAGGCTTCCCTCCCACCTGCCCTGGCTGGCTCTGAGCTCCTCTCAAGGCTACAAAGTTTCAACTATAGAAGGTAAATAAATCCAAAAATAAAAAAAAAAGAAAGAAAGAAAAAATGGAGAGGCTGGGAGCTTCCATCACCAGGGGACTTGGCCAGCCTGAAAACGGCCCTCAGCCCCTCACCCAGACTGGCCGGGCACCCAGTGGTGACCCCCCACCCTAAAGGTGGTATGGCCAGCCTGAAAACAGCCATCAGCCCCTCACCCGGGCTGGCCAAACCTCCATTAGGTGAGGGTCCCCACTGGGAGGGGGGAGCTTGAGCAGCTTGCAAACAGCCATCAGCCCCTCACCCAGACTGGCCAGGCACCCCAGTGGGGACCACCACCATGAAGCGGGTGTGACCAGCCTGCAAACAGCCATCAGCTCCTCACGCAGGCTGACCAGGCACCCCAGTGGGAACCCCCACCCTGAAGGGGTTGTGACCAGCCTGCAAACACCCATCAGCCCCTCACCCAGGCTGGCCGGGTACCCCAGCAGGACCACTACCCTGATCTGGGACACCTTTCAGGGCAAACCAGCTGGCCCCCACCCATGCAGCAGGCCTCTATCCTATATAATAAAAGAGCAATATGCAAACTGACCATAACAGCAGAACGACTGGGAATGACTGGTCACTATGACACACACTGGCCACCAGGGGACAGACGCTCAATGCAGGAGCTGCCCCCTGGTGGTTAGTGTGCTCCCACAGGGGGAGCTCTGCTCAGCAACAAGCCAGGCTGATGGCTGCCAGTACAGTGGTGGTGGTGGGAGCCTCTCCCGCCTCCTCAGCAGCGCTAAGGATGTCGGACTACAGCTTAGGCCTGCTCCCCGCTGGCAAGTGGACAACCCCCGAAGGCTCCCGGGATGTCTGACTGCCAGCTTGGGCCCAATCTCCCAGGGAGTGGGCCTAAGCCAGCAAGTGGACATCCTCCGAGGGGTCCCAGACTGCAAGAGGGCATAGGCTGGGCTGAGGGACCCCCCACCCCGAATGCACAAATTTTTGTGCACTGGGCCTCTAGTCCCTAAATAATACCTGTCCAACTTCAGTGTCTGAACAAATTAGAGAGCAATATAATAGAGTCAAACATACTGGGATTATAGTCCCAATTAATTAATTATCTCTATGATTTTAGGCAAGAAACCTAATCTCTTGAAGCTCTCATTTCCTTTCTGTAAAATGGAGACAATATAGGAATAATGTTGTCTCAACCTGCTTATCTCTCCTAAGCGTATACCCCCAGTATCAAACAGTGGCCCAAAGTATACACTAAATAATTTTTTTTGAATAAAATAGTTATAAAATTTCTGATACATTGTTTTCTACTTTGTAGGGTTTGAGGTTAGGTTAACCTTTTGAAACTTCCATTGCACATTGCATTAATCACTATTGTGATTATAAAACTATTTATGTAGCATTTTTGGTCTTCCTTTAAACTAGACATAAGTCCTTGAGACCTAGATCCAAGCCCATTTTTTCAGTAACTCAATAAAAATATTAAGAATGTGTAAGATAGACACTTAAATCCTTTGATTCTGTTTTTTTTTTTTTACAAGATTAAAAGCCAAACAAACAAAAAGAAACAAACAGAAAATATTCCTCCAATGTTATTAGGGGTATAAGAATTTGTGTTATTGAAAAGTACCAATGATTGTCCTAACATACAAAGAAGATTTTCCCTAGGCTGATTAAAATTACCTTCTTCACTAAAGCTCACAAAGTAAAGTTTTACCATTTGTACCTCACTTTCATATTTATATTGAATCATTCATTAACAAACACTGAAGTACCTATTATCTAATAGGGAATTAAAACAAGACGGTTCTTGCCCACATCATGCCCACAATTTCACAGGAAATTGAGCCACTTGATTCTCAAAGAACTTGTGATATAATTAGGACAGCTATTCTTAGTTTCAAAGTACAGATTAGTGAACAAAATTCTAGAGATGTTTAAATGACTTTCCCTGGATGATAATTAATAGGTGTCAAGGTCTTCTAAGAATAGATTCTTTCTACACTTTGAGTTTTTCTACGTATTTTTATGATCTGTCATCAACCAAAACAAGCCTTCATGCACTTCAAATAAAAATCAATACACTGCTTTATTTTATCTTTTTTTTAGGATAAACCATTTTAAACCTGTAAAGCTCTATAACTTTCCTAGATCCTTTCAGCTTTGCCAAATACTATAAAAGTTGAACTACTCTCCTGATTAGTTATAATTTTAAAATGTAGGCATCTTATAGATTACTAAAGGCCTGGTGCATGACATTCGTGCACTGGGGGAGGGGGGGTCATTTAGCACTGTCTGTGCTGTCTTGTAGTCCTGGACCCCTTGTGGGGTGTCTGACTGCCAGCTTAGGTCTAGTGAGCACCTTTCAGCCAGAATCCAACTCACTGCTCCTTAGTGCCACCTTGGAGGTGGGAGAGGCTCATGCCACACCACTGAACTCAGCAGCAGTGAGCCCGGCTTCTGGCTGAGGAGTGGGTCCCCTGTGGGAGCGCACTGACCACCAGAGGGCAGCTCCTGTGTTGATTGTCTGCCCCCTGGTAGTCAGCGTGCATCATAGCAACTGGTCATCCCTCTGTTTGTTGATTTGCATATTAGCCTTTTATTATGTAGGATGATAAAATGGGTATTTGATTACATTTTTAGTTGTAACTCACCACAAACTATAATAGAAGAAATTTAAAAACTACTTTTTTAAAAATCTAAATATATTGAGCAAGCAATAAAAATTATACCTTATTTTTATTTTTGATAACACAGAAGAAAAGCTTGTACAGGTGTTTGCCCATAAGAGTTAATGCATGAAACCGCCTCACACTTTTGGCATTCAATTTAAATCGTGTTCAATAGCAACATGTTTAAAATGAAGACAAGCTGTCATAAAGCAACCTGGGGGTAAAAAGTGTTTGGCAATTAAAAAGCTCAAGCACATTTACCAATCTAAATATTCAAGAATTGAAAATCATTAATCATAAGTAAACCACCTGCTGGGGACACTCTCACCCAGCAAAAAGATTTGCCATGTGCAGAATTGTCAGTTTCACATTGATTTTTCCCCAGGGAACAATAGTATTCAAGATGATTTGGGTGCAACTTTTGTTAATTTTGAAAATAAAAATACTTGTATTTCTCAGTGTATTTCAAATATTACAATAGCATTGTTTAAAATTACTATTGTTTTATTGTCCATCAAATGTTTAACAATAATTTAACAATAATGTTTAATAATTTAGGACTAATTTAAATGATAAAACTATTTAAATGCTCACATTTTTTAACAAATCTATTATTGAAAGCCAAAAATGAGCTGAATTATTATAACCTAAGAATTGTAGGTAATCATACACTTGTTCGTTTTCTTAGCATATATATGTAAATTTATAGCCTACTTTGGTACAGATGGCAAACTGAATTCTTACAATAACTAGACAATCTTATCTCTACTGACAATTTTGAATCAGTAACAAAGTATGTGTGTGTGTGTGTGTGTGTGTGTGTGTGTGTGTGTGTGTGTGTGTGTGTTGGGTTTCATAGTTTGTTGAAATAGTCAAAAATGCACACCTCTTTATTAAAAAATGGCTAAGAATTTCTGGGGGGTATTAACCACTTGCAAACTTGAAAATGCAGTAGGAATAGAGGAAAAGAATCTCCTTCTTCGTGATGCTTTATGCACCAATTCCCACATTACAGACCGGCATTTTGCTAACAGAGTGCAGAGGCCCCCAGTGTCTAGTCTCCCATAGATTAGGTCTGAGCTTACGTCAGAGACACAGAGGTTTCCTAGTACCCAGATCTGACCTCATGGAACTCAGAGAGACTGGATTTCCCAGAGCTTCTCACAGAGGTGGGTACAAAACCAAGAAGAGCATGGAACATACTTTTGATTAATGAGAGACAGGAGACTTGAAAAAGCAATACATACATTCTTGATCAGAAATCCACAAAAGTTACATAACTCATATAAGGTTACCCAGTGAAATTATGCAGCTTTGATCTGAAGTTCAGTCTGTTAAAGCAAAGGTTTTGCTAGGTTTTGAGCATGTACAGTGTTTGATATGTGCTATACTTTAAACTTTTGACATGAAACCCACACTCCAGTATATGTGTTCACTACTTATCAATGTTTAGATTCCACTAAGAAGACTAGTAGGACTTGATAAAAATGTGGTTCTCCAGATGGTTTTATGTTTGATGCTATCAATACAGGTAATTCTAAGATTAAACTTTAAGCAAATGTGATACAGTGCCTCCTGGAAAGAGTGGGATTGCAAAGCTTATGGCAGAGCTGCTAAGACAACTGTGATTTCTAGGTAGCAAGTAGCATGGTTCTAATGGGTGTGGATCCTAAATTCCCAGGAATAAGTTTAGATTTCTTTCTACCTCAGCCTCTATGACTTTATAGCTTCCCACTCATCGTCTTCCTATCTGCTTACTTTTTATCCTTATTCCTACTGTATATATTTTTCTTTCATTCTACACTATAGATTTTGTCTAATGACTGCTACATGTTAGTCATCAGACAATAACTTCTTTCTTTTTTAAGATCACCACTATCATAGCTATTCTAGCAAGCACTCACTGGTCTGTGCAGATTGATAGCTCCCTGCCAATCCACCATCCTTGTTCATTGCTAAGTACCTTTCTGATCATGCCACCCTCCTATATAAAGTCTTTCATTAATTTCTAATGTTTCGGAATAAACTCACTCATCTACAACGCCCTGTGGTTTCTATTCTGCTCTTGAGCCTTATTTTGTGACATTTGGTTCGCACACTCTCTGGTCCAGAATAAGTGAAAGTTTAAGTCCCACTCACCCAGCATATTTCTGCATGCAACTGGACTTTGCAAATGTCTTCTCCAAGTAATCCTACTTCTCTTTTTTCACTAAGCTATTCTCCAGTTTTATCTCCTAGCCCCACGGTCGCCCACCAGTCGTGCGCGGATCACTGGTGGTCCGTGAGGTCCAAAAGGTTGGCAACCACTGGTGTAAGGACCTAGCCTATCTCCATAGGGAGTCTTCTGGGACCTGCCCCTAGGGTAAAGCACCTGTCAGACAATCTCACAAACTCCTAGATGACACTGTTCACAGCTGCAGTTTTACATTTTTATGTGATTATTTGATGAGTGACAGCCTCCTCCACTGGACTCCAGGTACCGCATGGGCAGGGACCATGCCAGCTTTAGCTTTCCCAAGCTTTCCTAGTGAGTGCTTGGCACATTTTAGGAGTTCAGTCCATACATTTGTTTAATGTGTAAAAGATTTAAATGGTGCTTTATATCCCCAGGGAATTGGGAATTACTCTAGGGACAAGAGGATAACAAATTTGTAGGCTGGGCATGACATGACCAGATGTAGAAACCTATTTCACAGCAGATAGAGATTGCACTGATGTGGAAACAGACTGAAAGTAAAGAAAGAGGTCAGAGAGCCACCTAACCTAGAGATCAGTCTAGGCTAGAATCAGCGAGGATCCAGATAAGGGGAGGACAATGAGCTGGAGGAAGGGGGAAAGGGAGTACTAGGGTTTGGAAGAAATAAGGGGCAATAATGGGAATCATTGCCAAGTGTGTATTCAGGAACAAGGAGAGTGAGATTTCAGGAAAGTCTGTCATGTAAGGAGAAGCATATTTTTGGAGAAAAGGACAAATTTATGGCTGAAAATAGTGAGTTGTCCACAAGAAACTTTTACAATTATTATAGACTAGGACCTGGTGCACAAAATCCTTGCACTGGTAGAGTCCCTAGGCCTGGCCTGAAATCAGGGCCAATCTGTGGGGTGACCGACTGTTGGGGTAATCCGGGGGCCCCCCACTGGCACACGCCTTGGCTGGCCTGGTGCCACCCGCTTGCAGGCCCTACCCGCCACTGCCTAAACCTGTCACCTTCCTCTGTGGGGCAACTGGTGGGGCAATTGAGGGGCCCCGCTCACACCCACCTTGGCTGGCCTGGGGTCTGTGGGCTGGGGGAAGCTCCTGCATTGAGCATCTGCCCCCGTGGTGGCCAGTGTGCGTCATAGCGACTGGTTGTTCTACCAGTTGTTCCGCTGTTTGATTTGCATATTAGGCTTTTATTATATAGATAGGTCTGCTGTTTAAAATCTAGCATCATCAGCCTGAAGTTGGACATTGAATCAAGAGAAATGAGCTATTATAACCTTGATATCATCCTTCTTCTAACTATCCAGATCAAAAAAAAAATGTAATCATACCATTAATTTACAAAGTCCTATGAATCCTACAAAAATTGTCTTACCCACACCATGTATACCTGGCATTTTAATACTTGTTTTACCATACATAATTTCTTAGATATATAAGCCATATTTCTTTATTTACACTAATATGATTCGTGGAAACTTGAAACTTCCTTAATTTGGCCATGAAATGCTGAAGTGTCTCCCTTTCTAGACAGCTTCTTAGTTTCTTAAGCCCATCATTCATTATCCTGCTAGGTTAATCTCCCTAAAATACTGCCTTCATCTAAAAAGAACTTACAATGGTTCTGTTGTAATCTACATCAAAGTTAAATTTGGTTTCTTTGAGGCCCTCAACAATATACCTGTCTTAACTTTCTGTTCTTCACATGAACCCTCTTTAAGTTAATCTTGTGGTCACTTGCTGGCCATATTCCCTCCTCCTTTTGTTTAGTTTCATGTCGGTTATTTCAGCAATTTAAGTGCATGGTAAAAATCATACTTGCCTTCTCCTCCACAAATCCTTCCAGATTTTCCTATTTCACATTAATATCTATGTCTCCACTTTCTATGACACACATTTATTTTGAAAGCTTTGATATATTTCTCTTTTGAACCTCTTTGGGGTTCCTTCCTACTCCCCCAGACTGTGGCCTCCCACTGACATGTTAGCAAGACATGTGGAGCATGCCAGGCACTCAATGTGCTCCCTTTGTGATGACTAAGGGAAGAGGAGCTCTTATGAAACAATGACACTCAAGAAAACAATGAAAACACCAGGATTTGCCAAATGACTTCATTTCAATGTTAACATGAAACATAAAAATCCACTTTTTCATAATTAGAGAATAGACTGGCAGCTGTCAGAGGGGAGGCTGGTTGCAGGGCTAGATGAAAAAGGTAAATGGATTAATAAAAAAAAAAAAAAAAAACACGCATAGACACAGACAACAGTATGGTGATTACCAGAGGGAAAGGGAGATGGGGAGAGGTAGGAGAGGGTAAAAACGGGATAAATGTTGATGGAAAGAGACTTAACTTGGGGTGTTAAACATATAACACAAAATACAGCCCGGTCATTGTGGCTCAGTGGTTGAGCATCGACCCATGAACCAAGAGATCACCGTTTTGATTCCCAGTCAGAACACATCCCTAGGTTGCAAGCTTGATCTCCAGTAGGGGGCGTGCAGGAGGCAGCCCATCAATGATGTTTCTTTCTCATTGATATTTCTCTCTCTGTCTCCCTTCCTTTCTCTCTAAAAATCAATTTAAAAATATATACAAAATACAGATGATGTAATAAAGAATTATACCCTTGAAAGCTATGTAATGTTATTAACCAGTGTCATCCTTTTTACTGACTGGAGTTACCAACTAGGACCTCCATTATTTTTATTGACACAGAAAATATTGTAATGTCAAATTAAAGTAAAACAAGGTGGGGTTTCTTAAAGCTACATTCCAAATGAGGAGCAGCGGGCTAGTTGAGAGAGAGAGAGAGAGCGCGAGAGAGAGACCAATGATCCAATGACCCTGCTGCTTTAGCTCACTGGGAAGTCAGAGAAAAAGGGGACCTTGGAGACAGGTTCAAGGGCTTAGTCGGGAGGAGCTTCAGCTACCCATTTCTCCCCTGGTTGCAAGTCTCATGAGGGATATTTGCCTGTGGGGGAAGGGAAAAGGAAAGGGTATGGTATGGGTGTGCTCCTTGGAGGTAGAGTGTGCATGCACAAGAGAGAGAGAGAATGGCGCCTAACTACTGGGTTTAAATGAGGGATTTTCTGGGTGGAGACTTTCATTTGCATTCAGGAATGATTGACAGAAACGGTTACTTCTGGGCACTTACCCATAATGCATACAGAAAAAACTATGGGGTTAAAACCAAAATGCAAATTTTACTATAATTAGCCCAGGGCCCTAGTAAGGTATCATTGAGGTCATGTCATTTTCCTCTGCGCTTGCACCAAGAACAAACTAGCTCTGAACCGCCTGCTGGTGGTCTGCTGGCTGCTGGGCTGCCCATAGAGAGGCGGTCTGAAGGCAACGTTGGTCCCACCGCTGATCATCTCAGGGCAGGCTCTGCTCCAGCTGCTCATATCTTACTTCCTACTTCACAACCCTAATAAATTCTACCTAAAAAAAACCATAAAATATAAAGAAATACACTATTAAGCAAAACAGGAAGATGAGTGCTGTTTTTACTGAATAATTGAATTCTAAGACTTTTGTTTTAAAAGTTCACAAAGGAGCATTAAAATTTATCAGCAAAGAACTACTTAAGATCTTGAAAATTCAATTTTGTACCATTTTTTACATTCTAAAGTTTATTTGATAGACCTCTAATTTCTGCTCATATTTCTTGACAATGTGATTTATTTTCCCTTATTATGAATGATCCTATATAATAAAAGTGTAGTATGCAAATTGTCCCCTCAATGGGGAGTTAGTCTGGGCATTTGACCAGGGGGCAGGGCCAGCTGAAGGAAGGGAGGGAGGCTCTGGCAGGCAGCTAGCAACTGCTAGGGACCCTACGAGTGAAGAATTTCATGCACTGAGCCTCTAGTTTATTATAAGTTGTCAATAAATATGCATTTACAAGTAAAATTCCATTTCATCTGAACAATTGAGTTTATGAGACATTGTGAAAACATGTTTGATTGAGTTGAGCTTTATGCAGCTGCTAATGAAAAATAGCAGCCTCATCTTAATATATCTATTCAGAATCTGCTCTCCCATGAGATAAATGTAATGACCCTGCTCATGGAAGCTGTTCACAGACTGCAGGTTTTTGAGCTAGTTCAACATAAACACCTCTGGAAATTAACAAAACATTTTTTGATGACTGGTGTTTTAGGAAATGGGACCGTCATTGAGGCTTTCTGAATTCAGCCTTATAAACCCAGCTAGCCACATAACATATTTATACATTCATTGATTTACTCATTCATTCATTCAACATCTATTTGAATATAACATATATTTGGAACATGAAATGGATGAAGCTTTTTCCTTATGGTGTTTTTGTTCAGAGCTATTGATTTACATCAGTCACTATGACTTTGTAATTAAATCACAATCTATTTAAAACACAAATCTCAAGCCAAACTGTATAGGTTGACAGTCCGAGCTATAAGTAAATTACTGAAATCATTTGTGTCTCAGTTTTCTCAACAAAAAGTGGGGATTATAACAGTATTTTTGTTGAAACATTTTTTGGAGGTTAAGTATATTAATATTATTAAAGTATTAAGAAAAGTTCCATCACATAGTATATAGTAAATAACTGTTCACTACAGTAATGCCTAAAATATTATAAGATTGTTATAAGCAATGTGCACTCATTATAAAACTAAGTTGCTTACTGTTGATGAAAAGTAAAGTATAATCTAAATCAAAATATAAGACAATGTGAGAAGAAATGAGACTTTGGATTAGACTATGTAAAAAGAAAGCAATAGGCAATTATAGAAAAATGTAATTTTACGTAGCAATTATTTTTTAAAATATATGTTTTAGCTTCCTGGCCTACACTTTCTCCAAGGACTTCCATTTGCATATGCATGTTTTACTCATAAAATAGCATTCATCTATACCAATTACAAACATTATAAACTATACATTTCCTTTTTCTCTAAACAATTTGAAATAAAAATAGTTGCTACACATTTTAGCTCTTTACATATCTATGTTTTGACTCTCTTTTAAATATCAAGTTAAATGAACACTAGGGATTTTATATGTACTTGACTAATTAATTGGAACAGTTACCAATTTCATTGCATTTATTAAGAAAATTTTATGAGAACAATAAATCCTAGTTCATCAAGGGAAATTAAAACTTCAGTAAGTTGGTACAAAGTAATAATCACTGCATGCTACAAGTTGAGGATGGCAGTTCATAGGAGGACACATCCCCTTGTTATATTCAGTGATTCAGAGTCAACATTAATTTTCTCAGTACTCTCCTACCATTTCTTATTCTCTGCCATCTCCAAAAATGCCCTGCACAATATTATCACTTTGTTTTAACTTTCTGCCGGTGTTGATTTTGTGTGAGTTTGGGGAATAATAGAGTATCATGGGAAAATTTCTTTTATTAATTTCCTTAATTCTACTTAAGTCCACCTGAAATACAGCCATGGCATTCAGACAGACTCCAACACCGCATAAGGCAGAGAGTATCAATTTCTACAAATGAATGTACCTTCTAAGTCTCACATTTAAGATGATTGACACAATATGTTTATAAAACTTTTCAGAACATGAAAAAAAGGACATGGAAAAGGAAGAAAAAACTATATTCATTAGCAGGGAAAAGAACACAGCCAAAAAAAAAGAGAGAAAAACTTCAGCTTTAGAAGAGAACTGGCATCCTACTGAGAACTGGTCCTGTGATGATAGCCTTTAAAATGACCCCAGCGATCCTTGCCTCTGAATATTCATACCTGTTTTTGTAATCCTCTCATTTGAGCATGGTCTGGACCTAGGGACTAACTTCTAAAGAACACAATATGGCTAAAGTAATGGGATGTCACTTCCAAGATTAGGTTACAAAAGACTCTGGCTTTTGTCTTGTTCCCCCTCTCTGCTCTCTCACTCTCGCTGAGGGAAACCAGCTGCTAGGTGTGAACTGCCCAGTGGAGAACTGAGAGCCCTGGGCAACAGCCATGGAGGACCTGAAACATGCCAAGAACTTGGATGTGAACCTCAACTGAGCCTGGAAGTGGGTGTGGTAGCCCCCTACACCATGCTTGCAACGATCACAGCTTTGCAAGAGCCTGAGTCACATATCCCAGCTAAGACTTGCCTAGACTGCTGACTCACAAAAGTTATAAGATAATAAATATTTGTTGTTTCAAGTGGACTATCGTTTACTCCATTTATCCACACTTATCTATGCCAGCACACATCTGTGCATTTTCTGTTAAAATAGTAACCTTCTGTAGGACAAGCAAAGCAATGCCTAAGCTTTGTACATTATTTCAGAGAATAAATGCATATCAATTATTTAATGTGTTCTCTTGATGAGCATAATAGGATTTTCTATCAAAATTAACTACTGATTGAAACTTCAATTACCTAAATAATTGCTTCAAATCCCTGGTTCACTTTAGCTCTGGATTATTAGTTATGAAAAATTATTTATCATGCTTCAGGTCTTTTTTATTTGTTACTTAAAACACACACACACACACACACACACACACACACAAACTCACAACCTAACTTGAGAAATGGAAAGTTTATACCAAATCATCTGTAATCTGTCAGAGAAAAAACATCTCCCTTTCAAATCACAAGAACCAGAAGCATGAAACATCCTTCTACATGGTTTCACTTACAGTTAATTCCACAAATTGTGATTAGTTTGAATACATGTAATATTAATAGCTTACTTTCTGCATGAGCAGATACAAACTAAAAATATCTTGTCTATTTGCTCTTCATTTTTAAAATGCTTGCTTAAAAGATATAATATCAAGGGCTTTTCATGGTTAGAAAAAGATAACCAAATGTAATCTATGATAATATACCTGTTCAAACCAGGTTATACTGATTGACATGTGCAGGAATTTTTATGGGTATATAAATATGAAAGAAATGAAAACACTCATTGAATACTATATATTCTGAAAATATAATGCGTGACTATGCAAACTACATATCAATATAGTAAATTCCTCTATCAGTGAGATAAAAAACAATAGGCCAAAAATATCCTGATCAAACACAAAAATAATTATAACTATGTATAGTTATCATTCTCTTAAATCAAATACACTTTGAATACCGATAATGTGCCAAAAACCACTATTGTAACTGAGAAATGTATTTGATAGGTAAATAGCATTGTTATGATCACTTAAATATGCATTTTTGAAAATTTTTTTATATATACATGGCATTAAAACAAAAGCAAAGAGCATATAACTTGTAAAATATGACAGCATAAAAAAGTTATGCTGAAATATTTTAGAAATATATCTATTTTACAGGTTTCCGCCCAGAAATCATATATAAGAGAAGTTACAATCAGCAATTGATATTATTATTTAAATTATGTAATCTATGAGTTATTATTTCTAGGATCAAAATTTTAAGCATCGACATGTATTGCTATATTTTGTTATTAAATCTAAAAATCAATTGTAACTTGCATCCTTACTTTATGTATCTATAAGAGAAAAATACCACCAGTTAAACTCTGGCACACCATGGATTTTAAGATGCTTCACAGATTTAGATATTTCAAATGACAAAAAATGTGCATGTGATTTCAATGAAATATGATAATTACTTTACATGTCTATATAAAATAATGCAAAAAAGCCTCAATGTCTGCAGAGATTTGACAAAAGATGTTTATCCCTTTAAAAAATCCACTAAAATCACATTTTCAACTACCTTTTTTAAAGACAAAATTATCTATTTATGTACTTGTAAAAATCTACATTGATTTTTAATGAACATCAATTACACTTTAATTTTTTTATATTACTTATGAAAGAAAATAATTTAGACTCATTTTCAAAACTGCCAATTGCAATTTATCTTGGCTCTTTCAGGCAAAAGAGAGTTCAGAAATTAGCAAGTTGAACATTTAGTAAATGACAAAGAAACAAAATTACAAATATGTAATATAATCCAATATTTTCCTACAAATAATAAATTTAATATAGTTTTAGTAAAGAGGTTCCTACAAAATTATGAAGGGAGGTTTCTTTTTTGTACTCAAGTTACATTATTGTCAAGACTACCAAGGAAAACATAAAAATGTTTTGAAAATCATTAATATTAAATTGTATTAAAATTTGAATGAAGGAAAAAGTCTCAAACTATTGGGAAGTCTTTAAAATAAAAGCACTCAAGCTATTACTTTGGAGACCTACAAAAAGTAGGTATGCCAGAATATTTCCTCCCAGCTTCTTACACCATGCAATATTACTGTGCTGACCTAGAAAGGCTACCTGTTTTAATAAGAAAAGCTGACTCTGAGTTCTCACTGTGTGACCTCCGACAATGTAAGTCCTACAGACATCAATTTCCTTAATTGTGAGATGAACATTCCATACATACTTGTTTTGGGGGGTTAAATAATACGTGTAAAGACTCTAATTCAGGGCTTTAAGTTTAACTGCTGTTCATGGTAAAACGAACTTGCATTATTTCAAAAGAACACAAAGAAAACCTCATTCTGTGGTCAATTGATAAATATTAGTACAATAGCAATTGAATTTCTCAAAGTATATTAAAGCAAAGAAAGCTCACCTTCCTTAGCTATACTCTTACAGAATCATCTGTCCCTTTGAATTCACAGTATAAACACACAACTAAACAGAACTAGATACATGTGATTTATCAGTTAGCTTATTCAGTGTCCCTTGGGGGCCATTTGGTAATCCCAGACATTTTTGCTCACCAAAACTAGGGAGGGCCTACTGCTGGCAGCTAGTGTGTAGCGGCCAGAGATGCTACTAAACATCCTGAGATGTACAAGATTGTCTTCAAAACAAGGATTATCCAGCCTCTCAACTGTGCTATGTTTGAGATATATTGTCTCGGTGTTTCTGTAGGCAGTCATTATATCATGTAAGTAACTGAATTATCCTATACTAGTGGCCCAGTGCATGAAATTTGTGCACATTAAAAGAGAATTAATTAGCGGAAATATTTTAATATTGCTATTTGCCCTTTCTCTATAATAGAAATGTGAGAGATGAAAGGAAATTAGTAGAATGTTTTTGAAAATAATATATAAATTTATTAATAAATAAACAGTAACAAAAGGATATAACAAAAACAGAGGTATGATATAAAAACAACAAAAACATGATATGAAAACATAATATAAAAACAACAAAAACATGATATAAAAACAACAGTGATGCAAGCAATGACTGATAAATTGATTAAACTTATTCTAATATCTCCCTGTATACCACATTAAGAGTGAAAACACTTTCAGAGTGCTTGACTAATTTCCCTTGGGATAAAGTATTTACAACTTTAACGTCACATGCTCTTTGAACTCCAGAGAAAGCAACATATAACTGACCATGTGCGAAAACGGGTTCAGGTAGGAACATGCCTACTCTGTCTAGAGTTTGTCCTTGTGATTTATTAATAGTCATTGCAAATGCTGGCATCATGGGAAACTATCGTTGAATTACTTTAAATAGGAGGCCAGTGTCAGATGGGGACAAATCAATTCTTGGAATCAGAACAGCCTCTCCCTCTGCAGATCCTGTTAAGACTTCAGCTTCAATTATGTTAGGTTGTAATCTTTTGATAACATATGTGGTACCATTACAAAGACCCCATTTACTATTAAGATTTCTCAATAGCATGATGATTGCACCCACTTTCAATTTTAATTTATGACATGGCATTCCCAAAGGAGTAATACTATTAAGAAATTCGATGGGAAAATTTTTCTTTTCAGCATCATCTGTGGAATCAATGGAGTCATCACTCAAATATGTGTGAAAATCTCCATCAAGTATATCCAAAATTTATTCAGTTAATTTTTGAATATGCTCATTTTTTGGACAAAGAATCGCATGTTTAGATATATTTTAATATTATTTATAGATATACTATTTCCAAAGGTAGCTTCAATAATAGATCCATTACAAATCATTTCACAGGGGATTTCAATAATATCCATTCCTAAATGAAAACTGCTATCAAGTTTGCCATCTCCAAATTTTACTAACCATCCACTATAAGCAGAATCCTCTGATCTCATATTTGTTGTAAGAGACAACTTTCTGAACATCCCCAAACATTACAGTACTTTAAACTTGTTTGTATTATGGGCGATCGCATAGCATGCGGTACCATACTGAGACATTGCCAAAAATCCCCTCCAAGAAGGAGAACTTTCCCACCAAATACAACATTCAAATTCATAATTTCTCTTAGTGATCTGTCTATGGCATTTATTGCATGACTGGATGCCATGGTGCATTCATTAATAATGAGAAGTTGGGCCTTTTTAATAGTTTTAGCAACTTCACTATTTATATTGATTCTAGAAATTGAAGTTTCATTTAATGGAATTGGTAATTTATATTGAGAATGAAAGGTCCTTCCACCGAGAAGTAAATTTGCAGCAATTCCTAGACGCTGTGGGTAAAACAGTACCACCAGGACCTCTAATATAATGTATTAAAACTTTATACAGATATGCAGGTGAATAGGATTCCTAGCTGGCAGGCCCCTGACAGAAAGTTGGCCACCTGTCAATTCTGTGAGGAATGGGGCTCCCTCCTCCCTCCTGTCAGGGTCCGGCGTGCAGGTGATTGGGGTTCCTGGCTGGCAGGCCACTGACAGCAAGCTATCCAACAGCAGATTCTGTGAGGAATGGGACTCCCTCCTCCCTCCTGTCAGGGTCTGGTTTGAAGGCCAGCCATGCCCCCTTTTGGGACAACACAGAGTTCTACCATGCCATGGCCTCCACCTCAGCAACCCTGGACTGACTGGCACTGGGCGCTCCTGGCACTCCAAGGGTGGGTTCTTCTCTCAGGCCTTGCAGGAAATAGCTCAGGGAGGGTGCAGCCGTTGCTGCAGTGACCTAGGACTCAGTGCCATCACGCTCCGGGTGCGGGTTCCTGCCTCAAACCTTGCCCTCGCGGGAAACAGCTTGGGGAGGGCGCACCTGTTGCCAAGGCGACGCCTGCAGGACTGACTTCCTTCCAGTTGGTCAAGCCTCGGTCATGAAGGGTGTTACACCCAGGGTTTTAGTATAAATAGATAATAAAAGGGTAATATGCAAATTGACCCTAACGGTGGAATGACCAGAACAACTGCTCCACCAATCACTATGAGGTCCACTGACCACCTCTTGGTCCCTTTCCCCAGCTGGCAGGCTCTGATTGCCTGATGGTGAATAGGGAACTGGGGGTGGGTGGCAGGGGACGCAGATATGCCTGCTCCACCAGTTGCCCCACACACAGAGGGAAACCTGTTGTGCGGGCGGGGGCCAGTGACAGTGAGCAGGTGGGAACAGCTGACCTCTTGGTCCCTTCCCCCAGCCATTAGGCTCCCATCACCCAATGGCAAACGAGGAACCAGGAGTGGATGGTGACGGGGGTGTGGGGCCAGCTGCGGGCAGCCGGGGAAGATGGCCCTGATCGCAGGCCAAGCCTAGGGACCGTACCCATGCACAAATTTCATGCACCGGGCCTCTAGTAATGAATATAATGAATGAAATATGCCTAAAAAGGTAAAAGTGAGCTACAGGTTTTTCTGTTTCATAAGGAAAAAATAAGAAAAAAATAATATTTTTTAAAAGTGGTTTGCTAGTGTCATTATGTTATCTGCTCATTAGTTGTAAGGTTTTACCATTGGATTCTAGTTTCTATTTTTAAAATCAAGTTTCTATTTTTAAAACAAGTAACACTATTTCACTACTGTGCTGGGAGGCCATTTGCTATAGGCTCTTTCCTAGTTGCTTAAGACTTGATAAATTCAGTGGAATCTCTCTAATTTCCTACCCAGAAAGTAAAGAAAAAAAAATAACATTCATAATGAACTTAAGCAAGTATAAGTTAGAAACTGTCATATTCTTTGTGTTGGTTTAAAATATACATTTTTAATTTTCCATATTGCCAGCAGTTATGTCTCTACAAGCATATTCGAATGCCTGTGTCATATCAAATTCCATGCTGAGGCACTGCCTTGCTATAACAGGACTTCCCCCTACCAAGCCTCCTCTGAATGCTACATAGATTGAGCTAAATAGCCACAATACCTTCCTTCTAAAAGCTCCAGCAAGTCTTTTGTGGTTGAAAAATAATCAATTATCTACTCAATTCAATTCAACAAATATTTATTAAGCATTTATTCATTCTTATATTTCCCCCCCTTGTGAGTTGCTATCCTTAAGAGCAGTTGAGAAGCAAATGACTTCCACTTATTAAAGACTTTATTTTAAGATGCTTAAGTGCAGTTCACAACTCTTCAATTGTTCTTACCAAATCCCCAGAGGCTCCACTGTAGAAGAAATTCATATGCCATCATACAGAAACAAGAGTAATGTGTTTCTTTTTCATTTGTCAAGAAAATATCACTGTTACAACTGGGGAAAGGATGTGCAGAGTATGCATGGCATGTCTAGATCCGTTATACATTACTACTGTAAATAAGCTTATTTATATACACACTAGTGGCCCAGTGCACAAAATTTGTGCAGGGGGCGGGTTGTCCCTCAGCCCGGCCTGTACCCTCTCCAATCTGGGACCCCTCAGGGGATGTCCGACGGCCAGTTTAGGCCCGATCCCTGCAGAATCAGGACTTAACTGGCAGTCGGACATCCCTCTCACAATCCACCTACTTGCCTGCCTGATTGCCCCAAACTGCTCTGCCTGCCAGCCTGATCACCCCGCAACCACTCCCCTGCCAGGATGATCAACACCTAACTTCTCCCCTGCCTGCCTGATTGCCCTCAACTACCCTCCCCTACTGGCCTTATCGCCCCCAACTGCCCTCCTGGCTGGCTTCATGTCCCCCAACTACCCTCCCCTGCCAGCCTCATGGCCCCCAACTTTCCTCCCAGACAGCTTCATGGCCCCCAACTGCCCTCCCCAGCCAACCTCATGGCTTCCAACTGTCCCCCACTGCTGGCCTGCTCGACCCCAACTGCTCCCCATTGCCAGCCTGTTTGCCCCCAACTGGCCCCCCTGCTGTCCTGCTCTCCCCCAACAGCGCCCCCTGCCAGCCTGCTCACCCCCAACTGCCTTACACTCCTGGCCTGATTTCCCCTAACAGCCTCTTCCTTAGCCCTGCCACCATGGCTTTGTCCAGAAGGACGTCCGGAAGGTCTCATGGTCTAATTAGCATATTACCCTTTTATTAGTATAGATATTAAGATAAACACTGTAAATTTGCCTTTCAAAATGCTACATATAAGTGTTTATATTGCAGATTATATGCAAAAGCATATTTTGATTATTACATGTCATTGTTTTTTGTTTATATCAAAGTTTAAGCAATACAAAAAGCTATTATATTTTGGGAAACATAGGCTCCTATTTCTAATAAGTACCGCCACATTTTTTTCTTTTTCTCCTGAGAAGTAGTAAGAGTAGTTTGATGCCAATCTTAAAATAAATATTCTTTATTTGGATCAATATATAGATGATTGCTTCTAAGAACATTAGTCATAGTACTGCTGGGAACTGTCTCCAGATTCATTCCAGCCAAGAAAGATAGAGCATCTTCTCTTGAGAACCTTTGTGTGTTCTATTTTTCCCACCATGGGACTCAGACCAGTATTCCAACACATCCTCCCAGGAAAGTCAAAAAGAATACCCTATCTGTCATCTGTCTTGGAGCCAGGGTTATGTTTCTCTTATAGGAGGATTCACGCTTCAGCCCTTTGTAAGGCTGTTTCAAAGGCAAAATGCCAATCTGTCAGAAGTACTACGGAGGATACCAAAAGAGGCACTTGCTTCCCCTTAGTTAAGCTCAGCCTAACTGGACTTTTTGGACAGCTCAAAGTTCTGAATAGAGCTCATCCTCCTGGTAGAAAAGGGCTGAGGTCTAGGATATATATCTTGACCAATTCAACCTTTGTTCATTTTAATACCACCCACAGTGGGTAAGAATATAATTTGTGCACAGTAGAATTGTATCAAATATTTTACAGAGTACTGGAAATAATAAGTGAAATGAAATGAAATACATTGGTATATTATCATTACAAAAAGAAAAAAAACAAATAAATAAAGTATCGGTCATTTCTCAGATCTAAAAGGTAATCATTAGCTACAGGAATACTGACCTTAAGACAACAATCATTTCCTGCATTATCCAATTTACCAGAATACATGCCTACACCTGCATTTATTTACAAACTACTGACTTCTTAACTATTAGGAAATATGTTCACGAATCTATTGAAAATCTTAAAGAAAAGGTCACATAATCTGTCAATCAAAAATCCAAGTATCAGAATGCTCCTGATCTTGTTTGATCTCAAAAATCCAAGTCTCTTCCTCATTTGTCATACCTTGGTCAGTGTGCTTGCTATGATTGCTTCTCACAGATACATATTAAACCACTTTCATTTCTTGGCTCCTGTCACATCTTACTTTCTCAAGTCGCTCCTTCACTCTCTGGTCAACCATTTAGTTTTATTCAGACCCTGTCATTTAAACATCAAAATAACTAGTTACTTTTAATTTTTATTCTCATACCTTTTCCAGCTAACACAATATTTTAATTTATCTATTACTTTATGTAAAAAAAGGCACAGCCTTTACTTTATCTAAAAGTCATGTTCCACTAAGTAAATGTTTATTAAATTAATTCTACTGAGTACATCATTCTCTTGTATTTTCTCTGTCACAATCATAATACCCTCATTCCTCTGGAACTGTGTTCTGCGAATCAGGTCTCACATTATAAGCTCTGCAATCTTCAGGTTTTAGCTAGGACTAATATCTGATAGGTAAATATTGCTCAGTTCAAAATACACTGTACAGCTAAACTTATATGAAATCGTGAGATTTATGAACGTACACAAAATAGCCATTAACTCAAAGAGCTGTCTCAGCAAAAAGCTTTCTGGAGGCTCTGGTCGGATTGTGCTAATCCTCAACAGGTTAGGAAGTGTCCCAGGCACGGAAATCACTTTGCAGCTGGCTTCTCCAACACACAGCTACATATATATTGAAGTGAAACATTGCTTGCTCTTTTTATTTTTGTGAAATCTTTAAATAAATTTGGAAAAGATATTATCCTATCATGGGATAGTATTTGAGGACTGCAATTAGATATACGAGCAACAAAATGTTTTGCACAAACATGCTCTATTTTTATCTTTGTTGGTATTAATAGTCATGTGCAGCATTCATTTATACAAGTGACTTTTTCACGGAAAATAAAAGTATATCCATGGTTCAGTAAATGAATCTCAGATGCATAACCACACTTAGCAGGTTTTAGCCTCTAATGCCTTAATCCTTCCCCAGCATCACTGGTGCAATTTCTGAGAAGCTAAGTATTAATTGAGAGTATCATTTTTCTTTACATCATCTGGAAAGGAGGATTCAGAGTGCATCTTGTGTAAACTGCAATTATACATAGCATGCATTTTAAAGCCATTTTAATGTAATACATAATTGAACCGTATTCACTAGTTTTTACTAAGGGAAATGAATGATAAAGTCTAAAAATTAGTCACTAAAATTAAAATAATACAACTTGGCTTCTAAATAGCAACATCATGCTTGTAAAAGTTATCAGAGGAAGAAAATTCCACATTCCAGATTTCAAATAAAGGCTTTATCAGAAAAATGTAGACATAATTATAAATTTAACCAGCTAACCATAAAAATTGCTACTTTTAAAATTCTTATTTTGAAATAATTTTAGATTAACAAGGGAGATGCAAAGTCAGTATAGGGGGTCCCATATACCCTTTCACCATTTTCCCTAATGTTAGAATGTTACATTTATAGTACACAAATCAAAATTAAATTTTATATTCTTGGGCCCAAACTGATATACTACGTTACATTTAGTTTCACATTTCCTTAGTCTCTTCCAATGTGATTCCATGTAATTAACACTTTTGAAGAGTAGTGGTCAGCTATTTCACAGAATATTCCTGAATTTTAGATTGCCTGATGTTTTCTCGCGATAGATGAGACTCTGGATTTTAGGGAAAAATTCTACAAAGATGTAATGTCCTTCCCATCATATTAAATTATGGGTACACATGTCAATGTGACATTACTGTTAATTTAGATGTCTTGGTTAAGGTGGTATCATTCAAGTTTCTCCAGTGTATGGTTCTTTTCTTTCTTTCCAGACTCCATTAAAAGTGGGTCACTAAATCCAGCCCTTACTCAAGAGGAGGAAAATTAAGCTCCTCTTCTTGGAGGCAGAAGTGTGAAAGACTTGTGGACATATGTGAAAGCACCACAGTCATTAATAAATATTTTGGGAAAGGTACTTGAGGCTGTACATATAACCTGTTTTTTCTTATTGATTTGCCATGATTTAGCATTCAATTTACCATTTTGTTCCTAAAAATATTGACTCATATATGATATGTATTATGATGTATTATTTAATATACATACTTTATTATAAATAGTGATATATTAAATATATATAAAGAAAATATGTATTACTTTAATTCTTTTCTTAGCCATTTGTTTTATATCATCGTATCCCCACATTTCCTAAAGAATTCTTATGTGGTAAGTTGAGAGCAATGTTCAATATATAGAATAAATGAAATATTGTTAAAGAAATCAATAGAAAAAAATCTGTTTATAGAATTTTGATATTTCTATCAAAGTTTAAGAAAATAGTGATTAAGTAAATGTAAATTTGCCCATGAAGGAACTTTAACCATCCTTGACTAAATTTACACTGAATATTCCCTTACCACTAAAAAGGTTTTCCCTAAGATTTTCAAAAAAGTGATAACTTTACATTGAATTTTCAACTCCTCAAAAAGTTTCATTGCTCCTCAAAGTCACTTGCTCTCATATAACTCTATTGTCTAGCAATTATTATCTTGTTTAATTTTTATCTCAATGGAAGATAAGCTCCAGAAGACCATGGACCTTTTTCATCTCACTCCATAGTTGTCTTTCAATATATGTTATTGACTAATTGAATGAATTAAAGAACTATAAAATGGGTATCTTGGAAGATTTTTTAAATAAAATCTCCAGTTGCATTTTCATCTTATAAAAATCAACCTATCTTTCCTCTGACAGCTGTCAGTCTGTTCTCTGTATCTATGAATCTGTTTCTATTTTGTTTGTTCGTTTATATTGTTCATTAGATTCCACGTATAAGTGAAATCATATTATATGTGTCTTCCTCTGACTGGCTTATTTCATTTAGCACAATATTTTCCAGGCCCATCCATGCTGTCACTAAAGGTAAGACTTCCTTCATTTTTATGACCAAGTAATAGTTCATTATGTAAATGTACCACAGCTTTTTATCCACTCATCTACTCTTGGGCACTTGGGCTTCTTCCAAATATTGGCTCTTGTAAATAAAGCTGCAATGAACATAATGGTACATATATTCTTCTGAATTAGTGTTTCGGGTTCCATTAAATATATTCTCAGAAGTGGAATTCCTGGGTCATAAGGCAATTATATTTTTAATATTCAGTGGTTGCTTGTGGGGCTGGGTGAAAAAGGTAAAGGGACTTAGCCGTGTAAATTGGTAGCTGCAGCATAGCCATGGAAATGTGGTTAGCAGTGTGTGGAATACAGTCAATCATGCTGCGATAACTGGGTATAGGGACGCATGAGTTCTTGGGGCAGCAGGTACCACTTGGTAGAGTGCATGGTTTTCTGTCCATTTTGCTGTACGTGGAATGGTCTTGAATGTAAAATGTGGTTGAAAAATGAAATACAAAATTTTAAAAATCAACCTCTGTGACTTTTAAAGTGGATATGGCATGCTCATTTGTTTGCACATGCTACATTACCCTCATAAAACTGTCATCACATTATTTGTTATATTATCAATCAGTGTTTCTATTCAGAATTGTTACATTCATTTAAACCCTTCAAGTGAATTTTTGGTAATTCTTTGTTCAGTTACTGTGGATTATTTTATGTACAGCTTTCTCAGAGATGAAACATGAACTCTCTATTTTTCCTCTACCTAATTCCATAAAAATTTTCCATCACATTTTCTTCTAGGGGCTATCTCTTATACCTTGGAAGTAAGAGTATCACAAATTCCCTCAGTATCTGTCTCTATCTCAGCTAAAACTTTCTTTGGAATTACATTTCAAGTATTAGATGATAAATAAAAATTTGCATTACATAAAAAATAGCACTATACACTTAAAGTTTAAATTGTATTCTCATTATTTATTCTTCAACCAAACAACTTATATGTATCTACTCCAAAATTTTGATACAGGTATCGCCCAATGTTGACCTCCTGAAATATTACAGCTTGAGATATTCTTTTTAATAGTGTATTAGAAATCCTGTCGAACTTTGTGAATTATAAGTGGCCATAGTAAAAACTAAACATGTGAATTAAGGGGAAAATGACATCGAAGTGTTTAGAAGTTGAAAACTCAGAAAAAAGTAAGGTGGACTATTTTACCTTCTTTTTTCAGCCTGAAGAAATTTTCCAATTCCACACTTCTTCCAGATAACAAAAGTAATCTTGCCAATGAGGCACTTAACCCTATCTAAGCTACTATTTTTGTACTTTTTTATTATGCTTATTTGTCTGTCTGCCAAGCTAGATAAAGTAAAAGAGAAAAAATATATTGTTTTATTATGTGTTAGAGGCCCGGTGCCAGAGATTCGTGCACTGGGGGTACCATCAGCCTGGCCTGCACCCTCTCGCAGCCCAAGACCCTTCGGGGGATGTCCACTCGCCGGCAGTCAGACATCCCTCTCGCAGTCCAGGGCTCTCACAGTGCAGGACCCCTTGCTCCTTCCTGCCTTCCTGCAGCGGAGGCGGGAGAGGATCCCGCCACTGCGGCTGCACTCTCCAGCCATGAGCCTGGCTTCTGGCTGAGCAGTGCTCCCCCAGAGGGAGCACGCAGACCACCAGGGGCAGCTCCTGTGTTGAGTGTCTACCCCTGGTGGTCAGTGTGTGTCATAGCAACCAGTTATTCTGCCGTTCGGTCAATTTGCATATTAGGCTTTTATTATATAGAATTGTAATATAATATTTAAAATGACACATTTCTATGTTTCAATGACCGTGATATATACATATCTGCACTCCCAGTGCTTATAGTATTGTTTCACATATAGTAGGTGCTCAATATATTTTGTGGGACTATTAATGCAAATAAAGCACTAAGATATTCTCTCAAATTATTGAAGCTGAATTTGTACATCCTATTAAATGAAAAAGATAATCTCACATAACACTAAGATGTCTGGTTTAGAATTATATATTCAAAATAGAAACCAAGTTTAGTTGTGGGTTTCAGGTTTTATTACATATGTTTGACCATTTGGTGTAAATTTCTAAGCATATGTGGAAGGAAACTATCCAAAACTATCTTCTAAAGACTCCAGTATACGGAGTTGAAACAGATAGCAACACCTTCTAACTACATCCTTCTACACTTAGTCGATTAAGAAAAGAAATACTATCCTAATAACATGACCCTAGAAACTATATATTGGGAACACTTAGAGAAATTATCTGCAAATTATATTTTTTTGCACTGACATTGCATTCATGTTTAAAAGGCAACCTATTTTTATATCACAAATGTAAGAAGAAAAAACAGAAAAGCATCAAACAAAAACCTGTTCATATAGCCAGTCTGTTATAAAAGTCATTTACTAAATCTTATACTCATTATGGGAAGCCATGTTCTTACACACACATATCTTTCCCTTAATTTTACTAAAGTCACACAAGTTTGAATATGTATATTCTCCATTCACTGATTAGAAACAACATCTAGAAAGGAAAAGATGCAGAGGTAGATAATTTCATTTACTTCTGAAAGGCGATCCAAAAAACCTTGAGGAAACAACTAGGTAGAACAAAAGTAGTATCCCCACATTTGTATAATATATGGAGAAGAGAAGACATCAGATACTTTCATGACTAGGTAATGCATCACTGCATTTTAAAAGAGCTCACTTGCACATTAGTAATAACTGAACTATTAGGAAAAGTCAGTCAGATTATATGATTTAATTTTTTAGTCATGGAAACATACAGTGTACGTATTTTAATTGATTTGTGTAAAATTTAGTACATTTTGTATTCAAAAGTAAAATTCAAGTTTTTTTTTTAAAGTATTCAAGTGTAGCATTCCAAATATAAATAGTAAAATATGTGCTATGTTCCTTTTGTAGAAGTTATCACAGTATCACGGCATTTATTATTCATAAAGACACATTCAGAGCTGAATTAGATACCTGAGTTTTAAGCAGACGAATGGGTTTTTAGGTTTTTTTGTAACTAAAGAATGCTTAAACATATACGAATGGGGTCCATTTAAATATTCAAAAATAAAGGTAATTTTTTATTTTTTTTAATGTTAATATTTTTTGGTGATTTAAATAACAAACATTTCTTTCTCACAGCTCTGGACCCTGATAGGTTCAAGATCAAGGAGCTGGCAGATCTGGTGTGAGGGCTTGCTTCCTGGATGGCAGATGGCTAAAATTTGTAAATTCATTTGTTTTCATAATGTTCTCATGAAAAAAAGATCAGTATTACATTAAAACTCTGGATTTAAACATAAGCAAAATAACCGTTTCTACAAATTTCTGCAGGCTTTTATTAAAAACCTCCAGAATTAAGAAATTATGTGATACATGGATCTCTACTGTTAGAATTTTTAAATTTGTCTAATTTCTTATTGTTAAAAAAGTATAGCATAATGTATTACTGATTAATAGGTAAAGTGTTTCTAAAAAGATATAGTAAAGAACATAATTCAGCAAATCATTTATTAATAACATAGTTATTATAATAATCCAAAGGTATTATTCCAAGCAATATTTTATACACAAATGTTTAAATTCTCTAGTAATTAATACATCTCACATATAATATCTAGCAATTATAAAAATTCAAGAAAAGTGAAAAATGTTCTTCAGGTTATAGTTGGTTGGACTTCCTAGGTAAGTCATTTTAATTTTAGCCATTCAAATACACATTACACGAAGTGCTACACTTATTGCTCAACAACATATATGGAGGAAAAAATACTGTCCTCTATGTTTATATGTCTCCTGGTGTCAAAAAATCTGTTATCATTCCCAGGTTATAGCAAACTAGGTACAGGATATAACATTACGGACTTATCTGAACATTAATTAGTATGGTCAAATTATTTCAATGTCTAATATTAAATCTGGAATCAAGAGCACATAATAAAAAATTAGCTTGAAAGGAAATGGCCCCTAACCCCTGCACCACGAGGGGCTAATGAGATCTTTCTTTCTACCCAGTGGTTTTGGAGTATCACTTGGTACATGGAACAACTGAAAAAAGGAAAATGGTTGTATTTTATATAGAAGTGAGTCACAATAGATGAACAAATATTCCTGTTATTTTAAAAACTCAAGCAGCTCCTATTTCTCAGGACCTGTTAGATCTAAGCATGAGAGACAAACTACTGCCATGGACAGAGAAGGAGCACATACTGTCTTGTACACACAGGCCCTCCTTCAGCCAAAGTTCAATTTGTCCCTGATTTATGACTGTACAGTCTGATTAATGGGCCATAAGCCTTTAATTTTAGAAACATAGTTATCATACATTTTTAACATCAAAGATAGCTGTTAAGTTTTGCTCTCTATTCGAGGTGGCATCTCATCACTTCATATTTATTGGGTTTCAGAAAGTCATATCTTGCCAACTATAGTCTTATATGCGTATCTAAAGAAGAAAATAATTTTTCCAGTTTTATCTTTTGTGATAGTTTCATCAAACAGATATCAAAAGCCTTCAGAGCATTAGTCAGGGACAGGGTGATTAGTTTCTCTCTTTATGATGGTTAATTAATATAAAAAGAATGGAAAAAATCCTTAATCCCATTACACTTGATCCATCATTTAGCAATGCTTTTTGACTCTTCAAGGTAAAATCTGCATGTGAATTTCCCCAAAGCAATCGAGTCATCAGTTTCAGAAAATTATAAAAGCCCACAGCAAACTGCACATCACTGATAGAAAAAAAGTGAGGTTTCTGACATTCATCTAAGAGTATCTCATTGAATAAAACCATCTCAAAGATATCACTTTAAAATTATTACTGATAGAATTGACCTAATTTTGTTTTAGCATATAGAATCCAAGAATAAAGGCAATACCTGCAGAACAAAAAATATATAAAAATAACTAGATAGACATCTACAGATAGTCCTTATGAATTGGCAAGGGGTTGTGGCTCATAGAAGAACATGTACTGTTGCAAACTGACCCAGCAGCCTATTACACCACAGAGAAAAGCCTTCCTCAGAATGCTCAAGACAACTTTCAGGACCCCTGAAATGGATCTATCAAGATTGTGTATTGGCCTGACCCACAGTTGGAAATGTTATTGATTTGTTTTCTTGCCTGTTTCCATTTTCTAATGCTGCAGTGTCTTTATAATACCCATCCAAGGTGGTGAAGTGCTATCTCCTTATGGTTTTAGTTTGGATTTACCTAATGCCTGTTGATGTTAAACATGTGCCTACCGGCAATTTGTATATTTTCTTTAGAGGCATGTCTATTCAACTCCTTTGCCTATTTGTTCATCGAGTACTTTTGCTTGTTTGTTTTGTTGTTCTTGTTCTTGTTGAGTTATAACAATAATCTCTTGAGAACAGAACCACAAAACTAACATAGGGCATAACTGATGTGCTATTGTCTGCACTTTCTGATACTGGCACATCATTTTATTAAATGAAATCAACCTCTGTCTTCTTTGTTTCTTCATATTACATTTCGACATGACTGGGAAATATTTCTCCAAATCTCATGTCAGTACTGAAATGCAGTAAGAGGTGATTTTTGTAGTAAATGTATTTTCATATTAAATAAAGGCTAATTAAAGGCAAAATACTAAATATTAGATAAATTCAATTCTGCTGTTTGGTTTTCTTAAATTCTCCATTATGCCTTTAGTTGAATGCTAAAATAAATAAATAAATAAATAAATAAATAAATAAATACATACATACATACATACATACATACATACATAAATAAATAAATAAATAAGTAAGAAATGAGCCAGCTGGCGATAAGCAACTCCAGCAGAAATTTCCTTATGAGGAAAAACCAACCCACATTAATGCAGTGTAAACCAATAAAATTTTTCTAATAGTTAATCCCATTTTTCTGAGGATTTCTAGCTGGAAGGCAAATAAATAAGTAAACAAAAGAAGGCAAACAGAAAACCTGACACCTTATCACTCACATGTACTATTCACTTTCTTCCAGGGCACTGACAATAGTCCTCAACTATTGGAAAGCCTATTATATAAAGAGGAACTAGTCTCCTGTGCTTCTCAAGAAAGTAAAGAGCCCTTGTTTAGAAGTTAAAATGAGGCAACTTCCAGCTCAATTAATAATGAACTTTCTAATCCTGAGAACTGCATAATAATGAGATGGGCTGGGATGGAGGGGGCGCACTGTGCATTTTCAAGGATAAACACAAGAATTAGAAGCCAGGAGCATCACAGAAGGTTTTTATTAGCCAGGAGGTTGAAATAGATAACTTTCTGAGTTCCTTAAAACTCCTGTGTTTCTTGGATTCTAAGGCTCTCCAAAATATTGTGTGGAATAATAAAAAGACAAAGATTTTACCTTAAGGAACAAACAGTCCAAGTCAGATACAAACAAAATGATTGCTAACAGCAACACAACTAAAATGTATAGGTACGACTGCTACATACAAAAGAATCAGACACTATTTGGAAATAAATTGATTTTAAGAACAGATTTTCCTTGTAGCTGCAGCCTTAAAAATGGAATTGTTTGTATTACTGCAGGGCTTAAAGGCCTCATTCCCTTATGCCTCAATAGATTTTCTTTAAATAATGTAAAATCCCTTACTCTTTAAAATGTCTTCCTATCATTTTTTATTTGTGGACTGCCAAATATATATGTACATGTGTATACAATAGTCCAGAAATTTATCAAATTGTCAGTTACTCAATAAAAACATACTCAGGATCCTAAAATGTCAGAGAGACTTATTATATTTGGTCAAGAGAAAATCTCAAGAATCTTTAACAGAATGATTAAATGAGGAACACTGAGATCAGAAAAGAAAAAGAAAAACTTGATAAAAAATAAAACAGTCCATATTTTTACATGAATGAGTTAAAATCATTAGTTATAATTTATAATTACATAAAATATTTATTTTAAAATTTTAAATTGATTTATATAAATATGATATAGGTAGTTAAATAGATATAGATATAGCTGATGATAGAGATGATGATATAGATATATATAGATATAGATATAGATATAGATATAGATATAGATATAGATATAGATATAGATATAGATATAGATATAGATAGATATCAGAGGTTTCAAAGTTCAGAGGTTGAGTGGTTCAACTGTTGAATATATATTTAGAGGCAGATAGATAGATAGATAGATAGATAGATAGTCAGATGTTGAAAAAAAGTATATTTATATAGTCTTTCAACTCTTGCTGCCATTATCCTATTTCAAATCTTTAAATCTGAAAGCATCTTTTAATAGCATCAACCCTATATCAGATAATTATCTACATCTACCCTTTAAAACATCAATTTTTAGCCATTGCCTGGAAAATAAACTTTTTAGCCTGGTCTTTAAAGACTTTCACAATTAGTTTCAGAATGTTCTTTGCACTCCACGCAGCCCGTCATTACCATCACATGTCTTACACTTGTCAGGTCCCTAGCCTTTGTTGATCCCTCCACCTACTACATCCTTCCCCTTATCACTTCTAACAACCAATGTCCTATCATTTTCAAAATCTTCTAAATGCCACCTTACTTCCATTTAGGTATATTATATCAGTTATCACCATCTGAAAGTTATCCCTGCTCTTTAAAGTCTATAAATTCTATGATTTTATTAGAATAGTTGTTTTTATAATGAATTCCCGGTAGGGACTTGGTCTCTTAAGGAGGTCTCTTGTGTTCTTTTTCATGTCCCCCTTATTCCCTTACATTACTTTGCTAGTAAAAAAAAAATAAAATGTGTTTAATTGAACTCTATTTTTACAACTTAAGAAACAAAAGTGAAGACTGTTAAAAAGTCTTGCAGATTAGGATGGGCATTATTGGGTGATTCTAAGAATAGAAACAGGCTCACCCATAACTGCAGTCTGGTGATCTTGCCATTAGAGAGTACTCATCCCCAGGTAACCTAATTTTTTTTGACAGTAGGCAATGCTCCACAACTCTAGTACAAAAATAATACTTAAAGGAACACTAATGTGAGACTAATTTATTAGAACAATACATTTATCTTTTGCTTTTATTTAGATTTCTATAAATTGCACAAGAAAGTAAAAATATTTCTTGTCTAAAATGAAAGTTTATTGTGTAATATCAGCTTAATTACATACTTTTCTTGGAATGTAAATTCCAAAAATCATAGGGTTTTAGAGACACAAAAATAAGTCAGGTACTGTACATATAATATGTTTATGCAATCACTGCTTGAGACTCAACATCACACTTGGGGTTGCCTTATACTGTTTGTTTTATTTGAAATTTTATTTTAATGAAAATATTCACATTTGTGTTGTTAATTTTTTTCTAAAATAATAAAAAGGTATAACCAGACATATAGTATTCTTTAATGCCTAAATCAGTTCATAAAGTTGGCTATTTAGATGGGGTTACCTAGGAATAAATAAGAAATAAATATAGATGATTAAACTGCACTCCATCTCTTCATCTATATGTCAATAAGCAGGTAGATAAACCATTCTGTGTCTCATCTCTAAATAAGGATTACTTCAGAGGAAGGTCATAAAGCTTAATTAAGTTGCATAAAGCATTTTAATTGTGAAAACCTATTTTAATGCATATATATATAATTTCATTCCTGAGAATAATTTGTATTTTAATATGTACTAGATAAAAAGAAACCCTTAAATATACAGGATATATGAAAAACAATGATTCTCTTATTTTAATGGAAAAATCTCAACATATTTTTAGCTAATTATGAAGATAGTCTCTCTGAAAACTCTTTCTAGACACGGTATGTTTCAATGATATTGGTTGGTTTATTTTTGACCATATTATAGTAGCTATTCAAGTTAAGAATCCTTGTGTGCAAGTCACCTAATGTATCAATATACACTCAAACAAACCATTAACATTATAGTGGAAAATGACAATTCCAGTTTCATTTTGGTGTAAGCCCTTGTTAATATATATATATATATATATTTGGAAATATATATAAAATATTATATATAATATATATATATATATATATCAACACTAATAAAAGAGAAAAATGGTAATTGGCGTACGAGCTACCCTTTTCATTGGCTAATCAGGGCTATATGCAAATT
This sequence comes from Myotis daubentonii, assembly GCF_963259705.1. Lineage (NCBI taxonomy): Eukaryota > Metazoa > Chordata > Mammalia > Chiroptera > Vespertilionidae > Myotis > Myotis daubentonii. Next base: position 91,435,939 of record NC_081842.1, read on the forward strand.
AACTGCCAACTGAGATGGCAGTTAACTGCCAACAAGATGGCGGTTAATTTGCATATGTAGGCACAATGCAGGGAGGCGAAAGGGAAAGCAGGAAGAAGCCCCCTGCCACTGACAGTGATCGGAAACCCAGGGGGGAGCTAAGAGCTGGGGGGCAGGGCAAAGGCGGCCCTGAGGCCGCCTTTGCCCTGCCCCCCAGCCATGATCAGAGAATCAGGTGCCTTTTCCACCCTGGCCAGTGATAGCAGGAAGTAGGGGTGGAGCCAGCGATGGGAGCTGGGCACGGTCGAAGCTGGCAGTCCCAGGAGCTAGGGGTCCCTTGCCTGGGCCTAAAGCGAAGCCCACGATCGTGGGGCCGCTGCAGTTGCGGGTCCCCGCTGCCCGGGCCAAATGCCTAGGCCAGAGGCGTCAGGCCTGGGCAAGGGGCCGATCCTGCGATTGGAGGGTGATGGGGGTCAACGCCTGAGGGCTCCCAGTATGTGAGAGGGGCAGGCTGGGCTGAGGGACACCCCCCACACACACACACACACCCAGTGCATGAATTTCGTGCACCGGGCCCCTAGTGTATATGTATATAATCTCTAAGGAAAACAATTGTTTCAGGGACCAAAACATTTTAATCTAAAGTCACTGCTGCAATGCTCTGGCTTGGTCTCACTGTAACATTTTGATTAGTTAGAGAAATAAATTTACTATACAAAAGTTACAGGCTCTTGATACTTGAATAAAACTATCATATTGTTTACTAAATCATAGCAGGTTTATATGAATTTATGGTCTTGGTAGCTGGACATAGCATTAAAATCCAAATCTGTGATATAAAATATTTTAATGAAAATTTGTAATCAAATATTAAACTTATTCAGGTAAATGGGCTTAGCGAGAACTGTCTGAGACTAGAATTTTTTCCCCTCTAAAAGCAAACCTGTGCCCTGGAGAGGAGGCTCAGCTGATTGGAGCACTGTCCCATACACCAAGTGTTTGAAGCTTCACTTACCAGTCAGGGCACATACCTAGGTTGTGAGTTTGATCCTGTCAGAGCACATAAGGGAGCAAACAAGTGATGATGCTCTCTCACATCAACATTTATCTCTCCCCCTGGCTCTCTCCATTCCTCTCTCTTTAAAAATAAAAATAAAAATCAATAAATGTATCCTCAGGTGAGGATAAACAAAAGAGAAAGATCTGGGTCAGCTACATCCAATATCCATAACAAGGAAAAATAAATATACTAAGCCTGAAAGGTCAGCACTGCAGAGAAAGGGCACAGAGAGTTTCTGTTGGAAAATTTAAAAAACAGGTGTTACCAATCTACCATCTTATTCATTGAAAAAAATCAGTATTTTACCCAGGATACATCTAATTTTTTGCAATATAACTTACTCTAAAAGGCTATAGGGTAAATTGGTTGCAAAATGTATTCCTAGGTAAATAAATAATTTGACCCATATGCACAAAAATTTTGGATAGATACCAAATAAATAGCAGACGAAAGCTAAAAGAAATGGTTTTAATTTGAAGTACTTGATCTCAAACTATTATTCTGACTGTTTTTCTGTTGAGGGTCCTTTAGTCTGTGGCAATAATGCTGTTTCTGCTTGAAATAGTATTCTTATGGCAAAGAAATATGATATTCCTTGCCATAAGAATTCAAAGGATGTGTTTTATTCAATTTTATTGGCTTTCACTCTTTAGGATCCAGCTCCTTCTTAGAGGAAGCCTACCCCTTGTCTATGCCTGAGGCCAAGTTCCAGTAGGCCGGCAGCGCTGTCAGGATCATGCCAGCAGCGCTGGTCCATTGGTGTATGGCCTGTCCTCTTGAGATTGAAACTAGAGGACTACTAAGGAAGCCAGTCCCTAGTTCGCCCCACCTCCACTACCAATTGATTGGAGTCTGAGGGCCGGGAGGAGGGACCAAGAGATCTGCCTCTCAGCCACTCGCCAGTCACTGCTGCTACTGATTGATCAGCTCCCGCTCCCTCAGCTTCCTAGCCTGGTATGGTTGAGCCTTTGGTTGTTGTGGACTTTACAACCCTGGCTCTTTATTATATAGACTAGAGGCCTGCTGCATGAAATTCATGCACGGGTGTGTGTGTGTGTGTGTGTGTGTGTGTCTGTGTTTGTGTGTGTGTATGTGTCTCTCAGCTAAGCCTGCACCCTCTCCAATCTGGAACCCCTTGAAGGATGTCCAACTGCCTGTTTAGGCCCTATCCCAGTGGGCCTAAACGGGCAGTCAGACATCCCTCTCACAATCCAGGACTTCTGGTTCCCAACTGCTTGCCTGCCTGCCTGCCTGAGTGCCTTTAACCACTTCTGCCTGCCAGCCTGATCACTCCCTAACCACTCCCCTGCCAGCCCAATTGCCCCTAACTGCCCTCCCCTGCTGGCCTGGTCACCCCCAACTGCCCTCCCCTGTAGGTCTGGTCCCCCGCAACTGTCGTCCCCTGCCGGCCTGGTCCCCCCCAACTGCCCTCCCCTGCAGTCCTAGTCACCCCCAACTGCCCTCCCCTGCAGGCCTGGCCACCCCTTACTACCCTCCCCTGCAGGCTTGGTCACCCCTAACTACCCTCCCCTGCAGACCTGGCCCCCCCCAACTGCCCTCCCCTGGCGGCCATCTTGTGCGAGGGAGTGATGGTCAATTTGCATATTACCTCTTTATTATATAGGATGTCTCAGTGAATTAAGGGTTCAAAAATTTACAACACATAGGATAGTGTAAGTTCAGAGTATTTTAAATTCCTGTCTTCTAAAGATAAGCACATTCCATTTATATTGCTTTGCTACATAATTTAGAATTACAAAGGCAGACTCAATAGTAATGAAGTAGAGCTTGACTAAGAGTGAAGCTGATTTTAATTCCAACTCTGTAAATGACATTAAGATCTCAGGCCTATATTTCAAACTGTCTGTGCCTTAAAAAAATACCTCTGGGTTATCTGCTGCAGGAGACTGTTGAGAAAAAAAAAATTAAAAAGTGACTTTACAAAAAGATACTAGATAAATTTAAGATATAATCTATCATAACTTAATTTTCTTTATTTTTACAATGTATCTACATGACCATATCTCCTATGCCAAATACCCAAAGATAGTTGATACAAATCCACTGAGAATAGTTCATTCAGAGTACTATAATTACTGGTTAGTAATTTAATTTTCCTAAGAGGCAAATATTATATCAGTTACTTTCTGAGAAAAATAGCAACTGATTTTAAATAAAATGTGGACATTTTATAGACCATTGCCTCCATTTTTAAATAATGTAACTTCTTAAGTTAGCCTGAACTCTGTATTTATTTTTTAATATATTCTTATTAATTCAGAGAGAAAGGGAGAGGAAGAGCGAGGTAGAAACATCAATGATGAGAAAGAAACATTGATAGGCTGCCTCCTGTACACCCCGCACTGGGGCTAGAGCCCCAATCCGGGCATGTGACCTCCTGGTTCATAAGTCAATGCTCAACCACTGATCCATGCCAGCAGGGCATGAACTCTATATGTTACAAGATAATATATATCACACATACTATTAGACAGACAGGAGCAAAACAAGGATGATTGCCAGATACAGAAACTCACCAGGGCAGACAGCCCCACATGCCTAGCAAGGGGCAAAACTGGGAAAATAAGAACCTTGCCCCCAGGCTAAACTATCCTCCCCTAACATGTCACTACTGGTCCTGTGGTTTGGACCCCTGATCTTTCATGTCGCTGGTCATCAGGTTTAGAGCCCTGACCATTTCCTCCCTACAGATAACATCTAGGCCGCAGTTGTATTTCAGCTCCAGGGCCAGAAAAGCAGCAAAACCAGACAAGTGATGCCATGGCTGCCTCAGGATCAGCTACACTGACTAATGACCCCTGCCCTGGCACCAACCAATCAGTGGAGAACACGACTCTGAAAGAGCACACCTGGGAAGCTGGTGAATTTCTAATAAGACCCTCCCCTGAAATTTCCTCCAGCAAGAGAGAGATAAATATGCTCAGGAGAAAGGACCCATTGAGCGCTCTCCCTCCAAGGAGCACACCTGTGCCATTCCCCCACTAGCACATACCCCCCAACCTCTAAGGGACCCCATGAGACTTGCAACCAGGGGAGCAATGGGCAGTGGCAGCTCTTCCTAGGCTCACCCCCTGAACCTGTCTCCAAGACCCCCTTTCCTCCGACTTCCCAGTGAGCCAAAGCAGCCCCGCCTAGGCTCTCCTGCTGCTTCTTCTATACCCTTCCTTGTTCCACTCTCCCAAGTGTGTTTTTGCTGCCATTATAGACCCAATACCATGTGGCTCAGTGTTGTGCAGCCCTTCCCTTTGGAGAGTCCCATCCCCCATCGCCTTTTCCTTAAATTTTTCTTCATTCATCATCTGAGATGGCTATTAGCCTGCCCCCTGCATGCTACCAACTTTAACTTTTCACATACATCACATTTATTAAATACTTAAAATGTACAAAATCAAAAGGATCCTTAAATATTTAGAAATGTGGTGTGTTGGGTGTTTTTTTGTGGGTTTTTTTGCTATTAGAAGTGTATATCACTATTAAGAAATACATTAAAATTGTGTAACCATAAGCCTATATGAGATGACTATGAAGAAGCACTTATTTCCTCTTGCAAATTTAGTGAGAGACACCTAAAGCAGAATAATTAAGCATTAGAAATAATTTTTAAAATAGCTTTGGGACTTTGTTTTTAAGTGCAATCTTTCGGTCTGAAGTTCTTAAAATTTTCTTATATCATTTTAGAAATACTTAAGTACATCTCTTGAAAGATTTGTGACTATAATTAGCTTTATTTATAGAATAAACAACCTTTGCAGAAGCAATATAATCTCATGAAAGGGGTGTAGTGTTTTAACATCTTTCCTTTGTGATAGGCTTTACATATGTACAAAGATAAATGTAAGTCAAGAGTTCTGATTGTATGAGCTAGAAATAGATTTATTAAATTGGTGAGATAGCTTACTACAGTCCCCCATTAGAAGATTAAATTTTTAAAAAATACAGTTTCCTTATATTTTAGGACTTTTTATCATGTAGTTATTTGCCTTTGAACTTTTAGGTACTTTTCAATATCTTCCATTCAATGTGATGTCGCAGATGGATATTAAATGTGTTTTTTTTTTGCTTTTTGGTGAAAGAGAGAGAGAGAGAGAAAGAGAGAGAGAGAGTCCACATTTAATATTCAAGATAGCACATGGCTACTTATAAAATGTTTTGTTGGAAAACAATTTCATTTGCTCTTATCAAGTTTGAAAGCAAGGTAGTCATTAAAACTGGAAATAAATATTTCATGTCAAATGCACTATTCTACAAAAATAATGTGTAAATATCATGTTTAAACATGTGAAAGATAAATCCCCAAGTAAGGACATATCCTAATGTGTCTATTCATTTGGAGCAGATTTCCATTTTAAAGTAAATAAAGAAGCAATTGCAGAGATTTGCCTCTACAAATGGAGGCATGCCTGATTGCATCCTGAATAAGCCTCAGGAGATAGATCCCTACATCAACCCAATCAGGAAAGGGAGGAAACCCTAAGTACTGGAAGTCAGTGATGCCAGGCATTCCCCGGATGGACTGCTGTTGGGTATTGAGGATTTTGAAAATAAGATCTGTGCTTGATAGATTATTGGGGACAAGAGCTAGAGTCTGAAATGGACCCAAGTGGGAGCAAAGACCTGCCCAAATATCTCTCAACTAGAGGCCCTGTGCACAAAAATTTGTGCACTCGGGGGGGGGGGGGTTCTCTGCCAGGCCTGTGCCCTCTCGCAGTCTGGGACCCCTCGGAGGATGACCACTTGCTGGCTTAGGCCTGCTACCTGGGGGATTGGGCCTAAGATGGCAGACATCCCTCTGGCAGCCTGGCAGCCCTCAGGGATGTCCACTTGCCAGCGGGGAGCAGGCCTAAGCTGCAGTCAGACATCCTTAGCGCTGCTGAGGAGGCGGGAGAAGCTCCCACCACCACTGCTGTACTGGCAGCCATCAGCCTGGCTTGTGGCTGAGCAGAGCTCCCTCCTGTGAGAGAACACTGACCACCAGAGAGCAGCTCCTGCATTGAGCTCCTGCCCCTGGTGGTCAGTGTGTGTCATAGTGACCAGTCATTCTCAGTCTTTCTGCTGTTAGTTTGCATATTACCCTTTTACTATATAGGATAGAGGCCTGGTGGACGGGTGGGGGCCGGCTGATTTGCCTTGAAGGGTGTCCCAGATCAGGGTGGGGGTCCTGCTTGGGTGCCTGTCCAGCCTGGGTGAGGGGCTGATGGGTGTTTGCAGGCTGGTCACACCCCCTTCATGGTTGGGATCCCCAATGGGGTTCCTGGCCAGTCTGGGTGAGGGGCTGAGGGCTGTTTTCAGGCTGGCGGGCGACTGAGCTCCCAGCCTCTCTTTTTTTTCTTTTTCTTTTTATTCTGGGATTTATTTACCTTCTATGGCTGTCACTGGAGCTGAGAGCCAGCTCCAGCTCTGAGGCCCGGCTCCAGCTCTGAGGCCGTGGCTTGCTGAAAGCAGGTATCTGGGGTTTGTTTAGCTTCTATAATTGCAACATTGTTGCTTCCGGAGCTCAGAGCTGGGCTGCAGCAGGTGGGGAACTTTGACTTCCTCCATCACTGGAGCAAGCAAGCCTCATGTTCATCTCAGCTGCATGGCTGCCGGTCACCATCTTGGTTGGCAGTTAATTTGCATATTGCCCTGATTAGCCAATGGGAAGCGTAGCGGAGATATGATCAATTACCCTATTTGTCTATTATTAGGTAGGATATTCCTTACATTTCCTTTCTGTTGGAGGGAGAAATTCTGAACTGTATCTTTACTATCCAAAGTCCTGCCTCTCTGGTAACCACCATACTATTGTCTGTGTGTCTGAGATTCAGTTTTATATCCTACATATGAGTGAAGTCATATGGTTCTTGGCTTTTTTCTGACTAATTTCGCTTAGCATAATATTCTCAAAGTCCGTCCATGCTGTTGCAAATGGAAGGATTGCATTGTTTAGTATGGCTGAGTAGTATTCCACAATATATATCCAATCTTTATCCGATCATCTATCAAAGATACCTTGGTTGTCTCCATGTCGTGGCCACCATGAACAATGCTGCAATGAACGTAGGATTGCATATATGTTTGCGAATAAATGTTTTTTTAGTTTTGCCAGTAGATACCCAGAGGAGGCATTGATGAGTCATAGGATATCTCTATTCTTAATTTTTTGAAGAACTGCCATACTATTTTCCATGGTGGCTATAACCACTTTACATTTCCACCAGCAGTGAGTGAGGGTTCTTTTTTCTCCACAACCTCTCCAACACATGTTATTACCTGTCTCATTGATAATAGGCATTCTAACAGATGTGAGGTGGTATCTCATTATACCTACGCCTTCTAGAACTATGTTGAATAAGATTGATGAGAGTGGGCATCCTTGCCTTATCACTGGTTTTAGAGAAAAAGCTTTCAGTTTTACACTGTTGAGTATAATAGTAGCTGAGGATTTGTTATATACGGCCTTTATTGTTTTGAGATACATTCCTTCTATACCCATTTTACTGAGTGTTTTAAACATAAATGGATGTTGTCTTTTATCAAGTGATTTTTCTGCATCTATTGATTAGATCATAGGATTTTTATCCTTTCTTTTGTAAATATGGTGTATTACCTTGTTTTATTTGTGTATGTTGAACCATCCTAGAGCTGCTGGAATGAACCCCACTTGTTCATGATATATTATTTTATAATGTGTTGTTGCATTTGATTTGCTAGTATTTTCTTCAGGATTTTGCATGTGCATTCGTCAGAGATATTACCATATACAATTTTCTTTTATTGTGTTATCCTTTGGTATCAGGGTTATGTTGACCTCATGAAATACATTAGGAGTTATTGCCTCTTCAATTTTGTGGAAGAGTTTGAGGATAGGTTTTAAATCCTTTTTGAATGTTTGATAGAATTTACTAGTGAGGCCATCTGGTCCTTGATTTTTACTTTTGGGGATGTTTTTGATGGTTGTTTCAATTTCCTCACTGTTTATCAGTCTTTTTATTTACCAGTTCTTCATGACTCAGTCTAGGAAGGTTATATATTTCTAGAAACTTATACATTTTTTTCTAGGTTGTTGAATTCGGTGGCATATAGTCTTTCATAGATTTTAGTATGATCCTTTGCATATCTGTGATGTCTGTGGTAACTTTTCTTTCATTTCTGATTTTGTTTATGTGGGTATTTTCTCTTTTTTCCTTAGTGGGTCTAGCCAGGGAGTTGTCAATGTTATTAATCTTTCCAAAGATCAAGCTCTTTGTTGTATTAAATTTTTATAGTCTTTTTGTTCTCTATTTCACTCAATTCTTCTCTAATTTTTATTGTTTCCTTTCTTCTTCTCACCTTGGGTTGCTTTGGTTCTTCTTTTTCTAGTTATTTAAGATGTAATGTTAGGTTTTTACTTAGGATTTCTCTTGTTTCTTGAGATAGGCCTGTAATGATATAAACTTCCCTCTTATTACTGCTTCCACTGCATCTCAAAGGTTTTCATGTGTTGCATTGTCATCCTCATTTGTCTCTACATATCTTTTGACCTTACCTTTTATTTCTTTTTGGACCCAGTCATTGTTTAGTATTATGTTGTTTAATCTCCACATGCTTGTGGGTTTGTTTACTGCCTTTGTGCCATTGAGTTCTAATTTCAATGCATGTGGTCAGAGAATATGTTGCTATTATTTCAATCTTCTTAAACTTGTTAAGGCTAATTGTGTGACCCAAAACATGGTCTATCTTTAAGAATGTTCCATGTGCACTGGAGAAGAATGTATAATCTGATATTCTGGGATGAAATGTTTTATAAATGTCAATTATGTTTACTTGGTCTAATGTTTCATTTAACACTGATATTTCTTTGATTTTCTGTTTGGATGATCTGTCTAGAGTTGTCAATGGAGTATGTAGTTCCCCAGCTATGACTGTGTTTTGGTCTGTTTCTTTCTTTACTTCTGTCAGGGGTTGCTTTATATACTTCAGTGCCCCCTGATTGGGTGCATACATACTGAGAAATGCTATGTCTTCTTGATGTACTGTACCCTTTATCATTATAAAATGTCCATCTTTGTCCCTTGTTACCTTAGTTATCTTCATATCTATTTTGTCAAATATAAATAGGTCTGCATCTGTTTTTCTTTGGATGTTATTTGCTTGGAGAATCATTTTCCACCCTTTCACTTTGAGTCTATATTTGTCTCTGCAGCTTAGATGTGTCTTCTGAAGGCAGCATATGGTTGCGTTTTCTTTTTATAGTTTAAATACACAGCTTTATGGTCTGAAGGTGTAAAGTCCTAAGGGTCCTATTTGTTCTCCAAATATATTAAAAATTCTATACCATCAGTTTGTCCTTAGCCTCATATTCACTGACATATTGATTTACTTTCAGTATAGCTAAGAGGTAGTATTCAATGTTCACTGAAATTTTCCTGCTTCTGCACTTCAGTTTATTTGGTTTCTGACGTCCACGATGCTTTTCACCACCATCACCACCCACCACCCTTTCACATCTTGCTCTATAAATTTTTTACGAGAGTTTTAAGATCTACCTCAAATGTCATCTGACAAATACCTACCTACTCAGCTATAGATGCCAACAATAAACTGCTTGTAAAGAATTCAATATATAAAGCCTTCCAAAGTTTTCTACAGTATTTCTAACATGGACTAGAGGTTTGCTACTCACAAAAATGTAATAATATATTATTGGGTTTTGTTAATGTATGACCATGCTAATTATGCATTTCATCCTATATAATAAAAGCGTAATATGCTAAGTGTCTGACCATTTGTTCAACCATTCAATCAGTCACTATGACACACACTGACCACCAGGGGGCAGGCGATCTGACCGGTAGGTTAGCTTGCTGCTGGTGTCCGGCTGATCAGGACTGGGTTAGACGAGCTGGATATGCCCTGGAGCCCTCCCACGGACCCTCCCTGGTCCTGATCATGTACCCGTGGGTTCCCTTGGTCTGGCCTGTACCATGTCACAAATCAGGACCCTGCAGGGGTGTCAAAGAGCTGGTTTTTGGCCTGATCCCCACAGGCCAGGCCCAGGGACCCCACCAGTGCACAAATCTATCACCGGGCCTCTAGTAATGTGATAATTGAATATGACACACAATAACATGACTATGTTGAATAGAGAATGACAATTGAATTACAATTATGTATAACTATTTCAAATTTACATGGTAAATTTGAGACTGAGGTTATTTGAATTTCCATTTGTTTATCAGAAAGATAACTAAATTGTATAATATGTTATTTCAGTTATCCTATGCATATATCTATTATCTTTACAATATTTCTATCTCTATTCATATATGTGCTATTATTCAATATTATTATGGCACTATTTACACATAAATATATTACTGCCAAGAACACTGTGAACATGTGATCGACACAAAATTAAATCTTGGTAACTTTTTGAAAATATTTATCTGAGCTATTTGAATTTGTAAGTAAAGGCTGCATTCCAAGATTATAATATGTAAAGTGCAGAGATAATACTGTTTAAAATACTATGGTGATAAATAAACAATGTATACATGTAAATGAAATTCTTTTGTATTCTGTAAACAATCCTTTTGTATAAATTATGGAAACATAAACTTCAACCACACTTTATTGCAATAGCAGGTATCTAATACCAAGTGCTTTCCATTAGATTTTTAAAACATCAAAATAATGTTATTTCTAGTTAATTCCACTGCTAACATATTCATTAATTTAAAAGCTAAAATAAGAAAGAATGTTTAGAAGTGTGAACCTATACAAACATAAATTAATTTTCTGGCATGTCTGTAGATATAAAAAAGTCTTTTATTCCATGGTGTTTAGAAATAATTGGTAAGCACTCTGCATAACTCCCTGTAATCAGGATTATTAGCCAAAATCAAGCTTTCCAATATACATGTTTTCCTGGAGGAACATTTCTTTGATCACATATTCTTTCTTCCCATCCTCATCATGACACAGATTTGAAGATCTACTAAAAGACTATACTGTAAGACCCTACTCACACCTTAGAATGTAAGCAGGAACTTGTTTATTATTTTAATTGCTAAATGCCTAACAGTTAGAAAGTACCTTGTTCACATAATGAGCTCATTAAATATTTGTGCAATAGTGTTAATTAAAAATTAAACTACTTCATTTTTCTATTTAGTTTTATTCATTAACCTGAGTTAATATATCCATACCCATCTTTCTTGTTATATCAACAACATGACTCATAGAAACTTCCTAATGTCTTCTCTTAGCAGCAAATACATCCCATCTGCAGTTTCCTGCATCTATCCATCTACCTATCATCTATCTACTGTCTATCTATTATCTATCTATCATCCATCTATCATCCATCTATCATCTATCTATCTATCTATCTATCTATCCATCTATCTATCATCTATCATGTATATACCTACTTATTTTTCTTCATTCAGTCCAGATTATTGAGAGTGTATTCCATTGATGGCGAACCTTTTGAGCTCGGCGTGTCAGCATTTTGAAAAACCCTAACTTAACTCTGACGCCGTGTCACATATAGAATTTTTTTGATATTTGCAACCATAGTAAAACAAAGATTTATATTTTTGATATTTATTTTATATATTTAAATGCCATTTAACAAAGAAAAATCAACCAAAAAAAATGAGTTCGCGTGTCACCTCTGACACACGTGTCACAGGTTCACCATCATTGGCGTATTCTGTGCAATTCAAAATAGGCTGTGTAAACCAGGTAATTGTTGATTATCTGAACTTAGAGTAATAGCATGTTAACCAAGCTTCATAAGTGGGAATCCAGGGCCTGATATATATCCGAGAGAAAATGAAAAGGCCAGGACATCCCTTTGCAACATGGAAACAGGAGGAAATGTCACTTATGATCTCCTCCCAGACTCACAGAAACACTCAATCTGACAAAATGAGCTATTTGATGCCTGACCCTCCAGTCTTCCCAGTTAAATCCTTAAAAACTTATGTTCCAACTTTTTCCCATAGCTCTAAATTAAATGTTTAAAACTAGAATATACTAACATTCATTTCAGCAAAGCCAATCAATAAGTGCTGTGATACAAAATGTTTTCTGGTTCAGCTAAAAGTGATCAATATTAGAAAATAGGAGAGCATAGTTTCTATAACAGGATGGAACAAACTGAGTTCATATTTCATCTGTTTTATATTTAATGGGGCCAGGACACAACTATGGCTTTACTGAGATATGCATCATTCCTGCGGATTCACCAGCTCTCTTTGCCTCAGAGAGAGGCTTCATCCACACAGAGGACTGGTCAATCATTTCACTTTATATTCAGGACAGAAGTAATATTTATTTTCTCTATCTCCCACCAGATGTGAGTTCTTTCAATTATTAAATTCCTTAGTTGTGCAATTCCTCAGAGCCTTATGCAACTACATGAGAAGACTAATTATTGCATAAATGTCAATTCGTTGAGAACAAATTTGTAAACTTTGTGCAAGCTTCTAGAAAATATTGAGTATTTTATTGAAGTAATGCTTTTAAATTTTATCTGAAAGAATAAATAAGAGAAAGTATCCAAGAAAAATTCTGAGAAGGATCATGACTGGAAAGAATTCCATTTGTATATTTATAACTTTTTAAAAAAATCCTACAAAAATAAGCAACAAGAAGATAATCTTAGAGGTGATCCTAGATGTGGGTGCAGATGGGTGTTCATTTATACAGAGTAAGGAAATTTGAAAACTAATGAGGAAAACAAAGATTTGGTTTTTTATAAGAAAATTAATTTCATTTAAAAATAAAATTAGATCCTTATTTTATATTTATTATGATAAATTCCAGATGAACTATAAAGAGTAAAATGATAAAATTAAGCCAGAGAAGTGAAAATATAAGAAAAAGATATAACTAATTTTTTATTTATTATTTTTGTTTGTTTTGTTAATCCTTACCTGAGGATTTTTTCCCGCTGTTTTTTGTTTTGTTTTGTTTTTTTGTGTTTTCTTTTAGAGTGGAAAGGAGAGAAGAGGTGTGGGAAGAGAGAGAGAGAGAGAGAGAGAGAGAGAGAGAGAGAGAGAGAGAGAACGCCATATTTTTGTCTTGGTCCAATTAAATGTAAAATAGATGAAATATGAACTCAGTTTGTTCCGTTCTATTATAGAAACTAAGCTTTCCTATTTTCTAATATTGATCACTTTATTGATGTGAGAGAGACATATCTATTGGTGCCTCCCACATGCACACGACCAGGTCCTGGGGTGCTCTATCTACTGAGCAACACTGGCCAGAGCAATAACTAATGTTAAGATAAGAAAGAACTAAATAAGTGTGAGAGTCAAGAAGAAATTCCTGGATTGATTTATTGGACAAAACATAAAACATTGGAAGTACTGAAAACCCTCATTCAGAATAAAAAAGAAATTAAAAGTACAGGTCTTCTTCCATCTCATTAATAAATTAAATAATATTTTTATTCCATTTGCAGATACCAAACTTCCCACTGTATATATGTATCTATGCATGTATGTATGTGTGTATATAGATATATAACTACATATATCTACCCATCTATACTTTTTCATCTTCATGATTACTTTAATGATGTGAAATTGCTAAAAATAATTTTAAATTATAAAACTTTCTGAAAAGCAATTTGGTCATAATTATGGAAAGTTAGTGTTTTTTTATTCATGGATATAATTTTTGCTACAATAATTCCCCTATAGAATGGCACTTGGGATTCTAATTAACTATTTATATAAAATGTATAGTATAAATTTTTAAATAATATGAACTGTACAAGACACTAGAATAGTTAATAATAATTCTTATTGCTATGATAGGCTATGATACATTCACAGCAAAATTATTTTTGAAGTATATTGATATGGAGATACATCGACAATACAAATCTATAATAATAGAAGTGTAATATGCCAATTAGACCAGATGTCCTTCTGGACAACCTTCTGGATGAAGCCAGGGCTGAGAGGGAAGCCAGGTTCCCAGGTGCCAGAGGGAAGCCGGTGCTGGCACCAGGGGAAGAAAGGACTACTCTTGTACAAATTTTGTGTATTGGGCCTCTAGTCATTAAAATAAAAAGCTAATATGCAAATAGTCATCACGCCGTCATGCCTATCAGCAGGGACCTGAGGCTGCGTGGCGCTGGGCTGGGGGAATAGAGGATGCACCCCCTTGGCCAGGGGGGTTTGATGGAGTACCTGAGGCTGCACCCCCTGCCCCAGCGCCAGGCCAGAGGACCTGAGGCTGCACCTCCTGAGGTCGCATCCCCCCCGCAACCCAGCAGGGCTTGACAATGGACCTGAGGCCACACTCCCTACCCCAGCGCCTGGACATGAGGCTGCATCCCCCCGCCGGCAGGGCTTGACAGGGGTGAGGCTGGCCAGGTCTTGGTTGCCCAATGGGGGTGGGGCCAGCTGGACATTTCTATTATAGAGATAGGGCAAATAGCAATATTAAAATATTACCTCTAATTCATTCCCTTTTAATGTGCACGAATTTTGTGCACCAGTCCACTAGTAATTAAATAAAAAGTATAAAATATGTTCATGGTAAATTGTTATATGTATATGTTTAGTTTGAATATAAACTATTTTGTATAAAAACTCAAAATTAAATGATGTAAGAGGAGAATTTGTACACAGTTAATGGAGTAGCAGTTATAGTACTCTCCAAATTGGGGACATTGATTTGGAGATTGTACTGGGCCTAGCATATAATTTCATGCTCGTACTCATTTGTTCTTTGTAATATCCTTGTGTCCTAATCTATCATGCTCTGTTCATTAAACTTGAAAAGCAGCAAATTCCAGGGTGTGAGGTTATCCTCAATAAATAAGAGAACTATGCCCTTTCATATAATTAGACAGGTGTACCCACATTGCACTCTGGGAAGTTTCCTTGCCATCTGACTTATTTTGTTAATGAACTGAGTTTCAGCAAGTAAACTAATTTAAATCCTATCTCAGGAAATTGGTAAGAGCAATTATCACACCTATATGCTAACTATTTTATAACTTAATAAAGGAATTATTTGGTCTTCACTGGAAAAATCTGTGATAATTCACAAAAAAACTAACACATAAATATGAGTTGTTATTTTATCACTACCACCTACATTTTAAATGTCCTTTGAATGTGCAGTATTTCTATGTGTGAGTTTAGTAATGTCTTTTGTACACCATTTCCCCGTAGCAGAAAAACCATATACTCCCACCTTCCTCTTCTAAATGCCCTTTATTCTTAGCAAAGACCCTGTATGAAAACCCCTTTAGTACTCCAGGGTCACTACTTAATAAGGTAAATACAGACAAAAAGGGCCTGTCATCCTTTAAAACCTTTCCGTTTCTGAAAGCTAAAATTTAATTCCCTGTGAAAATTCATATATAACTCAATAGCAGAACAGTTTTTCTATGTAGTTGATAGGATTATGACAAAAGGGTAGAAGAATTGATTTTCAACTGAAGTGAGAAATTAAGTTAACCTTAACCTTCACTCGGATATCCATGCTGGTGCACCAGAAAAGACCATGTAGCTTCTTTCTCATTGTTAGAAAATTCAACCTACCCATATCCATTGTTAAGACATTGTGAAAATAGAGGGGGAAATAGTTTTTGTTTGGGAGAATTGTGCTTCTAGACATTGAGGATATGAGTTGATTTGCTATTTAACATATTCAGGATTAATTATAAATAATCATATGCAGATGATTTAAACAAGGTGAAGCAAATAGAGGATTTTTAAAATTTTTTTCCTGCACATCCCCCACTGGGGATTAAGTCCACAACCCAAGCTTGTGTCCTTGACCGTAATTGAACCCAGAACCCTTCAGTCAGTAGCACAGGCCCCAGGCTCTATCCACTGAGCCAAATCTGTTAGGGCCAAATGCAAGATTTTTAAAAAAACATTAATGATAAACATATTTATAATGCCCTAATTATTAATTTTAGGTAACTTAATTAAAAATATAATTTAAAAAAATTTAAACTATTTGAAATATGGACCTCTATTTTTAGCCTTATTTAACGACTAGAGGCCCGGTGTATGAATTTGTGCAAGGGTGAGGTCCAGCCGGCCCACCCCAATGGGAGCCCATAAGGTCTGGTCAGTGGAGGGGAGGGGCCACAGGTGTTTGGCTGGCTGTTGCCACCCTGATTGAGGAATTGGGGGCCCATTGGAGGCCAGGCCGGCTGATTGGCCCCACCCCTGATCGGGGTATTGGGGGTCATCTAGTCATTCTGATCGTTCTGGTGGTTCCACCGTTCCAGTCTCTGGGCTTTTATATATATACTAGTAGCCCAGTGCACAAAATTTGTGCACTCAGGGGTGGGGTGGGGTGGGGAGTCCCTCAGTTATTAAACATTTATCCGCACAACACTGACTGTCCACATTGGTGGCAGTGGTGGTGGTCTTGTCAGAATGTGTTATATTATGCAGATGAATATCTATTTAAACAGACTTGATGTAGATATTTTCAAAGATGGAAGAATTGTCCCTGTCAACCATTTTAGTTGATTCATATCTTCAGTAATTGTCATCATTGCAAAGTTTTCAGTCCCCATATGGATTGCTGGATATAATAGGTCATGCGCTGTCCCTGTCCTTTGTAGCCTTTGTCACCTTAAGGACTTTAGTTTTCCATTTCTATGTTTAAGTACCAACCTTACTGGCTTAAAAATGTAAGCTTTTAACAGGCTCTCTCTGTTCCGTACCCTTCCGATGAAAAGTGGAGTTGGGTTGCAGCCCAGGAGAGAAATTCAGAAGGGGAATATTGAAGTAATGACTGCCGTAGGAGAAGAGGGAACATATTTCCCTGGCCACAGGCGCTGGCGCCCTGGACCACAGGGCTGGCAGCTTCTCCGGGTGGCTGCAGCCTGGGACCTCGGGCGGGTGGCTTGTCCGTCTCCTGGGCTGCAGCCAGCCGCAGGCGCTGGCGCCTGGACCAAAGGTGGGCGGCTCCTTCTTCTGGGGGATTCTTCTTCTTCTGTGCTTCCAGGGAGGGCAGTCAGTTATGTGTCATGCAAACATAGGCGTCACCCATCTCAGAAGCCAGGTACGGGTCAGGGAAGCGGCTGCCTCAGCACAAGTTGTGCCTTCTTGCAGTTGGGGGCCCCTTCCCCTGGCTGCTGGCACCAGTTTTCCTCCAGCGGCAGGAACCCAGGCCTTTGCTCTTAGCCAGTAGGGACCCTCGTGGCGGGCTTTGTTCTCCGCTCCTGCCACTGGGCTCGGCTCCCGGGGCCAGAGCCGGCACGCTGGCTTCACTCTCCGTGCTCCCCATGCCAGCCTTCGCTCACTGCTCCTGCCCCAGGCCAGCGGTCGTTCCGTGGAGGCGCGGAGGGCTTCGCTTTCTGCTCCCGCTGCCCGGCTCGACTCATGGGGGCAGATCCCAGTGGTGGCGGAGCGGAGGGCTGCTCCAGCGCTTGGCATTGACATATGCAAATTAGCCGCCATCTTGGCTGGCGATTAATTTGCATATCTAGCTGATTAGCCAATGGGAAGTGTGTCGGAGGTACAGTTAATTACCATGTTTGTCTATTATTAGATAGGATACTAGGGGCCTGGTGCATGAACCTTTGTGCATGGGGGGTGGGTCCCGCTGCCCGACCTGCACCCTCTCCAATCTGGGATCCCTCTCCAATCCGGGAGTTTCTGTCTGTCTTTGCAATCATATTAGCAAATTGTCTGAGACCCCAACCCAGTTTGGTTTTGTGCTCACAGAATAGTAGAAGTCTTTTTTTTTTCTTTGTTCCATTGGTGGAGATTTTCTAGAAGTTGCAGGATATCTTCCCTTTAATTTTTCCTTAACACTGTGACTTTACTTATGTCTCTCACCTTTGATTTCCCTCCATTCCCCATCCGCAACAGTAACTTGCTCCAGGCTCACTTTGCTCTAGTGTCCAGGAGATCCCACAATGCATCTGCCAACAGAACTATGATTCCCAGCATTCTCGCTGCTCCCTGCGCCCTGGGCTTCCACTTCCAGTCCAGGGGATGCCACCAGAACTACAATTCCCAGAATTCCTGGTGCTTCCTGCCCTCTTGGTTCCCACTTCCAGTTGAGGGGCTGCACAAAGAAAAGGACTGCAAACTCTAGGAGCCCCCAGGCCGGTTGACAGGACCAGACACTCCAATGGTGTCCCAGGATCCTGGCCACTTGGCACTGGTGGGTGCACACATACGTGGCCACAGGTTCAAAGCGGGCAGGGTCCCAGGGACTGCCACCCTGCTCCTGGCCACTTGGCACCTGTGCACATAGGCCCCAAGCAGCCAGGGGGTGGGAACACCCACAGTGTCACCATAGCGACCCTGCAGGCATCCCACCCTACCCCGCCCTGCCCCACCCCCAGCCGCTCAGAGCTTGCATACCTCTGCAATACCCACAGGCTTGCCATCTTTGTCTTGTTAATTTGCATACTCACTCCTGATTGGCTGTGGGGGTGTCACAGAGGTACATTCAAATTTACATATTTTTCTATTATTAGTGTAGATATATGTGCTTTAAAGGATTGTCCAATTTACAGACCCACTGCATGGAACACTTTTGGAGGCACCACTGGTCTCAAAGGCTAGGGGAGTTCATCCTCTCTCTACCCACTTTCCCACACAGCAAAGCTGGAAAGCAGTGGCTGAGAAACAGAGCACAAACTTCCCAAAAAATGGCCCAGATACTTCTGAAGGAGAAGCGCTCCTCATTCTGCAAAGGGATTATTCTTATTCTTGCAAAGATAGAACCCTTCAAGGTATCAAGACTTTCTATGAATCTGTGGTATTTACTAGTATAGCTTGTGGTACTTGAGAAGAGATAACTATACTGACCAACAGAATATAATACATCCCAGAGAGAAGCATACCCATGTTTGCAACTGGAATGTATGACAGAATTTGCACTGAGCTACATGGGAAAAAGGGAGCTATTCACAAATTAAGCCTGGGGCAAGTGGTTACCCATGCATTAATATTAAAATTACAGTCTTTAAAAAATAAATAAATAAAAAAGTAAATAAAATAAAAAAATAAAATTACAGTCTTACCTTCCACCTTATGCAAAGTATAAATTAAAAGGGAATTAAATTCCTAATTGTGAAAAGCAAAATGTTAAAACAGGTATTAGAGAAAAATATCTAACAACTGAAATTTCTTTACTGAGACACAAAATAACACTAACCATTAAAAACTCTAAAATTGGGCCGAAACCGGTTTGGCTCGGTGGATAGAGCGTCGGCCTGCGGACTGAGGGGTCCTGGGTTCGATTCCGGGCATGTACCTGGGTTGCGGGCACAACCCCAGTAGGAGATGTGCAGGAGGCAGCTGATCGATGTTTCTCTCTCATCGATGTTTCTAACTCTCTATCTCTCTCCCTTTCTCTCTGTAAAAAATCAATAAAATATATTAAAAAAAAAACCTCTAAAATTTGACTATGTTAAAATTAAGAATGCATGCTCATTACAAGGAACCATAAAGAAATTAAAAAGACATACACACATTGGGAGAAAATATATGTCATACAATTATTTTGTGGAATTTCTTAGTCAGTATATTAAAAATTCCTGTTATATATGCTGTTAATAAAACGAAAATGAAACACTATGTGATTTGAAACATTATGCATTTGTGCCTAATAATTATTATTTGTGTGTCACATTGAAAATAATGTAGCATGCCAAAAATTGCACATATCTCTGAAAGTTGTACATTTAAAAGTTATATTTTTTATTTGTTTAGCCATATTCTTCACAGCTCCTTGAGATAAGTTGCATGCCACCCCGCTTCTCAAGTAATGCTGGAGAGGAAATTGCCCAGTTCCTGCTGCAGCTGCTGCTTTTCCAGCAACCTGGGGAGCTCGGCTGCCTGTGTACTTGGCTTTGAAACTCGAGAGGGCTCAGCTGCCTATGTGGCTGAAAGAATCAACCTATGCTGACCTCATTTTATGCTAAAGCATTTTGGAACCACACATGTCTATTCACACACTGTGATATTCATTAAATGACCTGTCTAGATGAGGTTGGATCAATATTGTGTCTAACAATAAAATTTATTTTAAAATATACTTTTAAAAGTTTATAAAGTTTATTTTAAAATATATTTTATTGATTATTTTTAGAGAGGAAGGAGAGAGAGAGAGAGCGAGGTGAGAGAGAGAGAGATGTGAGAGAGAACGGCTACTGACCAAGGGTCCAACCTGCAACCTGGGTACTTATATTGATCAGGAATCAAACCAGTGACTTTTTGGTGCATAAGACGGTGCTCAATCAACTGAGCCACACTAGCCAGGGCCTACCTTAAAAAGTTTATAACTTTAAGTATAAACATCACTAAAGCAATAGCCACTTGGGGATATTATATATTTCTAAAATAATTTCCAAGTTATGTAAATTAAAAACAGTGCCATTTTACCACAATATGCATACTCTTACTTATACATAATGGTTAGTTATTATTATTAAAAATGTGAACAGAGCCTTTCTATTTCCAAATTTCACATCTTTAGGTCTTAGTTTTCTCTATATACATATTGTATATTTATAACTCATTAAGTATAGGAATAGAAATAGCATAATTTGATCAACATAAATGAAAGGCGTAATCATTTAACATCCTGAAAAAATTTATAGATAGATAGATAGATAGATAATTTTGATGCCATACTGAATACTGATGCTACATTCAATTGATCTATGTTCTTTTCATTTGGCAAATGATTTCTTTTTTAATATATTTTTATTGATTTCAGAGAGGAAGGGAGGAAGAGATAGAAACATTAATGAAGAGAATCATTGATCGGCTGCCTTCTGCACGCCCCCTACTGAGGTCCGAGCCCACAACCTGGACATGTGTCCTCTCTGGGAAACAAACCTCGGACCCTTCAGTCTGCAGGCTGATGCTCTATCCACTGAGCCAAACCAGCTAGGGCGAAAAATAATTTCTGAAGTTTATAAACAGTTCAAACTGCAGGATTAAGAAAACAGTAAAAAATATGGAAAATTCAACATGGACAAGTAAATAGTATTAAAGAAGGAGAAATTTACTATTAGTAATGATCCTATCTAATAAAAGAGAAACATGGTAATTAGCGTACATCCGCTACCCTTCCCATTGGCTAATCGGGGCGATATGCAAATTACCTGCCAGCCAAGATGGTGGCCGGCATCCAGGCAGCTTGAAACTAACATGGGGCTTGCTTGTTTCAGTGACAGAGGAAACCAACGTTTCCTGTCTGCCTTGCCGGCCTCTGAGCCTGCAGTTTGCAACATTGTAACAAATATAGAAGCTGAACAAAACCCCAGAAACCTGCTTTCAGCAAGCCGGGATCTCAGAGCTGGAGTTATACATTGTAGAACCCAAACAAACCAGATACCTGCTTTCAGCAGCAGAGGCCTCAGAGCTGGAGCCAGAGCTAAAGCTGGCCCAGAATAAAAAAGAAAAAAAGAAAAAAAGGAGCAGTTGGGAGCTTCAGCCCTCATCCCCTCACCCAGACTGGCCAGGCACCCCAGGGGACCCCCACCTTGAAGGGTGTGTGACCAGCTGCAAACAGCCATCATCCCCTCACCCAGGCTGGCCAGGCACCCCAGTGGGGACCCCCACCCTGATCCAGAACACCCTTCAGGGCAAACAAGCCAGCCCCACCCATGCACCAGGCCTCTATCCTATATAGTAAAAGGGTAATATGCCTCTCAGCGCTGGGATCAGCAGAGCCGCGAGGCCTCCTGGCACTGCGATCAGCGTGACAGGGGGCAGTGCCCAAACCCCCTGATCGCTCTGCAGCTCTGTGTGTGACAGAGGGCAGGGCCACAACCTCCCTATCCGCCCTGCTCTGTTCGTGACAGGGGAAGGCTCCCCAACCTCATGATCAACCCTGCTCTGTGCCTGATTCAGGGGAGCTCCCCAACCCCCTGATCACCCTGCGGCTCTTTGTGTGACAGGGTGCGGCGCCCCAACCCCCTGATCGGCCCTGCTCTGTGTTTGACAGGGTGCGGTGCCCCAATACCGCCCCCCATGGGCCCTGCTCTTTGTGTGACAGGGTAGAGCCATAACCTCCTCATCGGCCCTGCCCTGAGTGTGAGAGTGGCGGCACCCCAACCCCCTGATCGGCCCTGTTCTGTGGGTGATACAGGGCGGCGTCCCAACCCCCCCCCCCCCACGGGCCCTGCTCTGTGTGTGACAGGGTAGAGCCATAACCTCCCCATCGGCCCTGCCCTGAGTGTGACAGTGGTGGTGCCCCAACCCCCTGATCAGCCCTGCTCTGTGGGTGATAGAGGGTGGCGCCGCAACCCCCTTATCTGCCCTGCTCTGTGTGTGACAGGGGGGAGCTCCTCAACCCGTTGGTGGGCCCTGCTCTGTGCATGACAGGGTAAGGAGCCCCAAACCCTTGATGGGCCCTGCTCTGTGCGTGACAGGGGGGAGCGCCCCAACCCCCTGATGGGCCTGCTCTGTGCCTGGCAGGGTAAGGAGCCCCAACCCCCCGGATGGGCCCTGCTCTGTGCGTGACAGGGGGTGGCGCCGTAACCTCCCTATTGACCCTGCCTTGAGTGTGACAGGGGGCGGTGCCCCAATCCCCCAATCGGCCCTACCCTGAGTGTGACTGAGGGTGGCATCACAACCTCCCAATCCGCCCTGCTCTGTGCATGACAGGGGAAGGTGCCCCAACTCCCCAATTGGCCCTGCTCTGAGCCCAACCAGGGGCTGCACCTAGGAATTGGGCCTGCCCTCTGCCACCCGGGAGCATGCCTAAGCCAGCAGGAGTCCCAGACTGCGAGAGGGCACAGGCCAGGCTGAGGGTGCCCCCCTTCCCCCTGAGTGCACAAATTTTTGTGCACCGGGCCTCTAGTTATTAATAAAACAATAACTCAAACTCATTATGCTTACCACCCTATAATTTACAAAGGGTATCCAGGTCCCTGTACCTTAACAGAAAAGTTTAAATCCCAAGATCTACCTCTAGAGGTCTCTCATAAAAATGCCTCCTTTTCTTCCTTCCAATGATAGGCATTTTGAACACTGCCTAAACAATCCATTCACACCCTAATGAAATTTCTTACTCCCTATTAATGTTGTACTTCACCTAGTTCTTAATGCTTTTTTTTTTTTCCAGTCAATCCATTATTTTATTCAAGTTCAATCCCTTCCTTTTCAATGCCTTTATGTGGCCCTTGCTTTAAGGCATATAAGGAATAACAACTCGCAAATCAAACCATTGTGAATGTAAATTCCAAAGTGTCCCATAATACAATCAGTCTCCAACCTTGGTGAAATAATACCTTAGAAATAACTCATTTATATTGTGAGTCTTTCAGATAGAAAATCTCACATGATTTATCTATGCTTCCACAAAAGCAATATTTGGAAATATAACAATTTATATCTGAATTTTATTTTGATATTCCACTTGAAGTAAATGAAATTCCAAATTCAATCATACATAATGTTACAATGCAATAAGTGTTTCTATACATCGAAGGTTACTTTGATAAAAGATATTCAACATTAATTATTCTAAAAATAACTTTTAAAATTTAATTGTCATAATATATGAATAAAGTCAAAGGAAAGTTAATAGATTTAAAATATTTATTAGAGAAGAATTTGCTTGAGTTTGCATACTATACCTGCTGTCCTTTGCCAATGCATAAAACAAAGGCCTAATTAAAACCCAAAAAAGGACTGATGATGCCTTCATCAGACATTCATCAACAAGAGTCATCATAAAGTATGTTCATTGATGTCCTGATATAAAGCATAATGATACTACAGTACAATTACGGTTAATATGCAAAAGGCCAACAAGAAATGTATCTGGTGGTTTGTGGGCTGCGTAAGAAATTATGGCTGCAAAGTCTAGTTATTGACATAGTACATGTCAGCCACTGTCCTAAACGTTTACAGGTATCAACACACAGCAATCCTAGGAAGTACAAACATAACGCTTATTTTTCAGATGAGGAAATCAAGGCACAGAGAAGTTAAAAGTCGCCTAATGTCATACAGCTACTAAGTAACAAAGCTGGAATTCAAACCCAGAGAATTTATCTTCATTTTCTATACTCAACCTTTTATGTCAAACTGAAATAACTTTTCTCTTTAGTATTTGTCTAGATAATGTCCTTGGCACAAAATTTCTATTTTCATGTCAATACCAGACATTCCATATGTTAAGTAGATAATGGGGGGAAAAATAAATGTTCATGTAAATTAAGTTCATCCAAAATGTCATATATTGTGTAACATCCTACATGTCTTTATTTTTATGTATGTGTACACAATTAAAATATGCTAATTATTATGAGTAGATCTAATTGGATATAAGTCAATTTAAATCACATCATTCCATTATTTTTACTTGCCTACATCATTAAACATTATTGGGACAATTCTTTTGCCTATCAAACCAAAGGGTGATAGACTACACTAGTATAAAACAATTATTGTCTTTAATTTTATTTTCTCTCCCACCTTATATTTTTCAAATTTTATGAAAACTAGTGTTTTTGACAAAGTCCTGTACTTCACTGTATAAAATTGAAAATAATACAAGGTTACTATTTTGTATTACATGGAGATGGGGGGACATAGAATAGTGAGAAAAGAAATTTGTCTTTATTTTAAGATAGACGGGTGGATGAGACATATATTGACTAATATGTACTAAGAACTTGACCATCAGCCTGATATTTTTTAAAATTATACAAGGAATTAAAATAAATTGGATAATCACGGTACTGATGTTCTTTCCCATAGTGGGTGACCAAGTAAATGTTTATTGATGTAAATTGAATTTAAACTAAACCATATGGTGCCCTGACCAGTGTTTCTCAGTGGTTAGAGTGTCAGACTAAGCACCAAGGAGTTGTGGGTTCAATTCCCAGTCATGGGCATGTACCTGGGTTGCTAGTTCGATCCCAGGCCTAGGTCGGGGGCGGGGGCGGGGGGAGGTTGTGCAGGAGGAAACTAATTGATGTGTCTCTCTCACATCCATGTTTTCTCTCTCCCTCCTCCCTCCCTCCTCTCTCTCCCATCCTGCCTCTAAGAAAATCAATGGAAAAAAATATTCTCTGGTGAGGATTAACAACAACAAAACAAAACACATATGGTGTATTAAAGCAATGTTTCTCAATAAGTTCCACAAAAGTTTCTTCCTTAACACAGAATAATAAACATTCTATGGGAATTAGAACTAGGCTTTAAGTGGCCCATTTTATGCAGAAAACCCATATTTTGGATTTACATTCTTCTCTATAGAAAGAAGTGCAAGTTTTATTCTGAGGATTGGCATACTACTGAGACATGATCATGTACGCATGTACGCTCCAAATTACATGTTCCTGAGTTGAGAAAGTCTTTTATCAGTGGTAAAGAGGTTTGCTCTCTAATTATTATTCCACATCTTTCTACTGATACCTATTTTCAAATTTTAGCAGCAATTAGGATGTTTGCAGTTGATCTTTTAAATCACTTATAATAGACTATTTTTCATCAAATGAAAGAAACCTCCCTAACTCCTTGATCTTTAAGCAAAAGCATTTATTGAAAAATAAATAATAATATTTTCCAAGTTCTATTCCATGCACTGGAGATACAGTGTTGAATAAAACAGACCAACCAATTTTGCTCTCGTGAAACTTATATTTTAAAGAAGTGAGAAGAACTGTGTGTGTATGTGTGTGTGTGTGTGTGTGTGTGTGTGTGTGTGTGTGTGTAACATAGAATTTGTTAGTCGGTCATAAATGCAATTGAAAATATAGTTGATAAGGAGAACAGGTGATGTTAAATGTGTCAGGAGGGTTGTCCGGAAAAGGCCAACAGAGTACACTTTTGAATATACCCTGAAATTTTTTTGGTGGAGTGGAAATCCAATTGGATAACAAAATATTAAGGGAACAAACAGCAAGTACAAAATGTCTAATGAAGAAATAGCTCCTGGTGAAAAGGAAAATGGGGAACGGGCGGGGGGCGGGGGGGGGGGGTTGGGGTCGGGGGGGAGCTTGCAACCTAGTTCAGTATCTGATTAAAACTATAATTTTACTTCCCCACTCTGACTGAGTTGGGCAGAGCTGCAGTAACCCCAGGGCCCCACCACAGTTGACTTGGGCGGAACTGCGGGGACCCTCAGGGACCCGCCAGAGGAGGAGATATATGGGTCAGAGCCTCCCCAGGAGTTCAGTTCAGGGTTTGCATCCAGAATTCCCCTGGACTAGCACATCTGTGAAATAAAGGTTAAACTTCCCTCCCTCAGAGTGCTGGCTGATCATTCTCCTAGCCCGTGCATTCTGCCACTCAACACTGGCACAGCAAGGAGACCAGTGTGACCTGAGCACAGGGAGGCAGTAAGAGACCTAACTGGAGATGAGGTCGGAAAAGGTCAGATTGTGTCTGACCTAGGCCACTGGAAGGACTCTGGTTTTCTTGGAGTGGAATGGAAATCCTTGGAGAGCTTGAATTATGGCATTACATGTTCTGACTTACATTTTACCAGAAAAAAATGCTGTCTATGATTTTAAAAGAAAACTGAAGACAGGAAAAGGTAGAAACAGGGCAAGCATTTATGGTAATACTCCAAGAGAGGGATGATGGCTTTAATTTAGAGCATAGAGTTAGAAAAGGGTGGTCCTTGGACTTTTCTTGAAGCATAAATAACAGTTTAAGAAATACAAGGTAGAGCAAAAGTAAGTTTATTGTTGTGAGTATGCAAAATAGAGTTTATTCTTGTATGATTATTAACTATTGTATAATTTTCCAAATGAACAACTGTAAACCTACTTTTGCCCCAACCTGTACTTTATTTTTCAAAACACACAGTTCTCATTATTCACATAAGTATTTGTGGTCCACCATTAGAAATTTAACACAACCAATGCCTTTTAATAATTAGATGAAAATAATCATTGAAAAAAAAACCTCTTTCAAATATATATTAATTTCCTGATGGAATTATGCTTACTTTTATTTAATTTTACTTAAAACTTATTTTATAATACTAATACTAAAACGAAAATGTTTTCTTAACATTTAAGTTGTCAACTCTTGCCCATATTTATACTTTTGTTTTGCTCATCATTAGCTCGTAGTTCTTGGCCTGTAATTGCAATCTCTTCCCTAAGAGAATTTACGATATGTGTTTAAATACATTATCAAATGACATAATGAGTTAGACTGGAAAAATAATTACTTTCTGAACACACAAAACACAATATTCACCTTTACACTTCAGCGAACTCTGCTAACTGGTGGACAATCTGCTCATTAAGGTCGTCATCCTGATTTATACTGACTCTGAGAGACTGCACAGGAGTTCTCATGGCTGGCTAATATAGCCAAAATTAACAGAGTGACTCCGCCATGCCCTATTCATTTTCCATGAAGAGATTCAGTTAAAAGGTGCATAGCTTATGATTCTTTATTTCCCAGGGATGAAAGATAGATCATCACCTAAATTTAATGCAATTTATCTGTACTTTAACTCACTAGGAATAATTAGTTCATTTTCTTCATAATAACTGTAAGTCTATAACCATTTCAACTATTTCAATAAAAATAGTCCAAAGATATCCTTGGCAATTAATCACATACTGTAAGCAATGAAGGTAAGGGGAAATTTTCCCATATGCACTCACAGTGCTAGGGGGCTCTCGGCCAGCACCACACCCCTTGATAATTTCCGTTCTTCATTCATAGCTTCATATTCCTGAACATATAAAGCATGCTTAGTAAAGCAAATGACTATTAAGAAAAAGTCCCCGATTCATATCAAGAGTTGATTTGTTTTTAACTGGCTTGTATTATATATAAATTTGACCAGAAAGCTATAGTTAAAGGCCACTGGCTATGCAGCTAAGACCACAGTGAAAGAGAAAAGATAAGCTTGATCCTGGTATGAAGGTCAGGAAGGCCAGTTCCAAAAGCCCTTCTTCAGACCGAAGGAGAGCAGCCTTCCCGTCCCTGCTTTGCAGTGAGGTGTAACAATGGGATTCACTTTGGCTGAAGAAACATGGGTAGAAGTGATGCGAATGTCTTCTTGTCAGTAGCTTAAGAAAGTCTCCTGCTTCACCACCTCCTCTCTCTCCTGGGATAATGGAGGAACATGAAAACACATGCTGAAGTGGGGGTTCGGGAGCCTGGATCCCTGAATGGCTGAAATACACAGATTCATCTTCCAACCATGTTGAGCAAGCAGGCTTGAGCAACAAATAAGCCTCGGCTACGTGAAGCCACTGAGATTTGGGGGTTGTTCATAAATTTGGTGGTTATATAGTAGTAACTGTACACACACAGCAAGTACCCATATCATCTACTAAAGAAAGCAGGTGGCAACAGGACTAGAGAAAGTAGTTATACTGAGATGTGAAAATGTGCTAAATTGCCCCAAACACAGGAGACTATGAGGCCAAGAAGAGTTTGAGAAAATTGTGGGTTTTATCTGATGGAAGTTTATACTATATTTACTAGTTTATCTCCTTTGATCCATATTTATAGAGACTATGCTGGAATAAAAAAAATAGTTGGAAGTCGATTACAACTGTTGTTAAAGTCTTGTAGATAAAAGTATATTTTTTATGTTTGAAATATGATGTGTAATAGGGTTTATTCTTGAGAAACAAGTAAGAGGCTTTGGTCAGAGTATATCAGCAGCTTCCAGAAAGCATTTTCACCAAAGTGAAACTACTACTATACTTAGTTATAGAGCAAATCTTATTATAGTGTTTCCTACAGTGACACCCTGCTCTAAACACTTCACATGAGACAAGCATTTAATCCTCACAAATGGTATCCTACCAGTCGGGTACTGAGGTTATGCCAATGTAAGAGATTTTAGGAAACTGAGGCATAAACAGTTTATGTAATACCCCCAATGTTATACCGGTAGAAATTGGCAGAACTGAGGTTTAAATCCAAGCATTTTGGCTCCAGAATCGGTGCTTTTGAAAACTATAATCTATTGCTGCTCAGTAAGGATTAGCAGTTAATTTCTTCCAATGCTTTAAATAAAATAACCAGTTCTTATATGAAATCCAGGGTTTTACAGAAGATTGAGCCAGATAGAGGAGAATGACAGACCAAATTCTATGTAATCCATGTACCTAGTCCCTGACTAAATTTACCTGCATTTGTCAAGAAATCAGTATGACAGATGTGGATCAGACATCATAGGTTTAATGTAAGGTGGTTTGCCCAGAGCCCAGGAGCTCTCAGGAGCCTCTGGGTTCCACAGTCCTAGAAGTGACGACAGCTATCTTAGATAGCCAAAGTCTCTAATTCACTAATTAAAAGACAGACTGAGTCCTGCCAGGTTAAAGACAAGCTGGATATTCTGCCAAACATATGAGAAGCAGCAGCAACTTCACAGGGCATATGACCCAGAGAAACGGTTTGGTTCTAAGTCCAAATTGTAGAAATAACTTTCTATTCGCTGGGTGTTTGAGTTTTAGCAAATGATTTAACTCCTTTAAGCCACTGAAACTTCAAGATAATAATGCTACCTTTTAAGATCAATGAAGAATTACATGAGATGATGTTTTCAAAGCACTTGGAGCACTTCCAGGCATTTTTTCTAAATATGACAGAGTTTATGAGGACAGCATTAAAAACTTCTTGAGAATACAGCTGTGTTTTAAATACATATTCTAACATATATCACCAATTTATATATTTAGGTTGAGTTACGCATGTTATTTGACCTGTAACTTCCATTCCCCCCCGCCCCCACATTTTTTTTTCAGTTCCTTTTCACTTACTGAATGCAGGCTAAGTAACTGCATATAGCCCTAGCTGTTCGCACTCAGTGGATAGGGTGTCAGCCTATGGAGTAAAAGGTCCCTGGTTCAATTCTGGTCAAGGGCACATGCCCAGGTTTTGGGCTTTATCCCCAGTAGGGGGCATACAGGAGGCAGCCGCTCAATGATTCTTATCATTGATGTTTCTATCTTTCTCTCCCTTCCTCTCTGAAATTAATAAAAATAATTATTTAAATAAAAATAAAATAACTGCATCTGCCCTGTTCTTAGAACCATCTTATAGAAAAATATATTGTTTGCTAATAAATAATTTAATTTGTATTAGCTCTTACTAGTATTAATATTAACTATAAACTCTCTAGTTTTTACATCTCAAAGAAGATTAGTGAATCCTACACACTTTCTCTGGATAAGGATAATTGTGTTTAAAATGCTGCACAAAAATATGTGCAATGACTTGTGTACAATCTTATGCATGTAAGTTATGTAACTGATGGCTTCATGGTTCCTGATTCTTAGTTATAATGCTGGCTTATGTCATTTCATCATTGGGCAATGACTATGTGTTATATATCAGTGAATAGTCCTTCCTATCCACTGGTTTTGAACCCCATATTGAATATAAACCCATCACCTATTCTGTAGAGTCCCGTTTCACTGTCCTCTTTCATCTCCAGCTACCTGCCCCCTGCTGTTTTATACTTTCTGCATTCCTTCCATCACTCCACAGGTTAGCTGTTTCTCCCTTCTCATAAGGTAATTTATCTTTGACAAAAACATGACATGTAGTCAATACCTCTCTTTTAAGAGGAAAACTGAGCTCCCAACTTGTCTCTCATTTTTTGCTAAAATTGCCACATGCCATAACAATGGGCTCAATTTCTCATTTGTTAACATTTGATATCAGATCTCAACTTACATGTTTACTTCTATTGACTATTAATGAGGCTTTTGCATTATCTCCTTAAGCTTCTGGTAGCTTATCTACATGGCAACCAATAGCTCTTATAAATAAAATATACACATAATAAAACGTTTATTATTTGAACTCACAATATTAAAGACAAAATAAATCAATAAAAAGTTCATCAGTTGTATCAGCTGGTAAAACGCAAGTACTCTGAGATAAGAAGTTAGTGTGTGCCAACTATAAAATGACTAGAGGCCTGGTGCACGAAATTTGTGCACTAGCAGGGGGAGAGGTGTCCCTCAGCCGAGCCTGCACCCTCTCCAATCTGGGACCCCTCAAGGGATGTCCAACTTCCCACAGGGATCGGGCCTAAACCGGCAGTCAGACATCCCTCACACAATCCGGGACTGCTGGCTCTCAACCACTCGCCTGCCTGCCTGTCTGATTGCCCCTAACCACTTCTGCCTGGCATCCTGATCACCTCCTACCCCTGCTGGCCTGATTGATGCCTAACTGCTCCCCTCCCAGCCTGATCACCCCCAACTGCCCTCCCCTGCCAGCCTGATTGCCCTTAACTGCCTTCCCCTGCAGCCCATCTTGTGGTGGTCATTTTTTGACCACATGAGGGTGGCCATCTTGTGTGAGGGTGTGATGGTCAATTTGCATATTACTTTTTTATTATATAGGATAAAATTATGAACAAAATATATTGACTAGTACAAAGAAATAACTCAAAAGCCAAAATATAACATTTAAATTAAACTCCTCATAAACTTGAATTATCTTGTCTCTAATGGTAAATGGAAGTTATGACTTTAGATAATTCAAGAAAATACCAAGGATCTCATTCTCTTGACTAACAGGAGAAAATATATGGTGTGTGTGTGTGTGTGTGAGTTTTATTGTTATTAAAATGTATATTCGAAAACAGTAACTTCATGCATTACTCCTTTGCAATGATGTTTGAAATATTATTTAAATTTCTTTGAGGGTTCTTATGGGAGTAAAATTTTAAAAGACCAATAGGAAGTCTAATATTTTTTCAGAATGGCTAGCAGCAGGACTATTCTAAGTGCTGTGCTCACACCTCATATTTGAACCTCACAGGTAATTGCCCAGCACAATGGAACACCAGTGGTGGGCATGGTTCCTTTCCCTGTACTGAGCTCAAATTGCAGAACTCCAATTTGGCCTGTTGCTTCCACTTTTCCTGCCATTTGTCCATTTGCCCCTTAGTTTACTAAATGCAGATTAAAGAAACCACACCTAGCCAGACTATAAAATCAGTATAAACTATAGCTTACTACTTGTTTTCTTTACTTAGACAACGTGATTAAAGATAAGAGAATATAAATGCATTACTCTAGTGATGTGACTAGTCAATTCTAGTACCCAGGTACTCCATCATGTTGGGCTGTCACTTCCAGGATGGTTAGGTTAGTGTGAAGAATATGACACCCTTATAAAAAAATAGATTTTTATATTTAGTATTTATTTTTATAAATTCTATTTAACCATTACTACTGACACCCCAGATTTTTGTCCTTATGATTGAAATTGTTGGTTGAAATTGTCTTTATTTTGAATATTGGCATATTGTAAACTATGCCAATAACAGCAAGCATAAATTGAATCCCATATAACTTAAAAAGACCCTGAAAGTTAAGAAATAAAAATACCTTGTTAGATATTAAAATTTAGTTTCTCTTGATATATTTGCCTAATAATCTATGAACTTTAAGTCTCTAAATCCAAATGCCCAACTGGTTTTAAAAAATGAAGTGTAAACCATTCAGTAAAATCAGGAGCAAACAAATAAAAAACCCTGAAGGAAACCGCTAGGCAATCATTGAGTCTCACCTGTATTTTCTTACCATCTTGAGTGTTCTATGTCATTTCCAAAATCAGCACCTTCCCCCCTGGAGAAAAGTCTCTGTAACCCATTACTAGGAATACATAATGAATAAAGTATCTTATATACTAAAGAACTAATATGCAAATGGTCATCACGCCCTCACGCCATAATGCTGTAATGGCTCACACACTCACCACTGGGGAGAGAGGAATGGGGACCAAGCAGGCTGCAGCCCAGGAGAGGGACAAGCCACCCACCCTGTGGTCCTGGGCACCAGCGGCTGGGGCTATGCCTGCAGCCTGGGAGAGGGACAAGCCGCCCGCCCTGTGGTCCCAGGCACCTGCAGCTGCGGCCTGGGTAAAGCTGCCTGCCCACGATCCCACGTGGCTGTGGCCAGCACGGGTGAACCTGGCCCAGATCCTGGGTGCCCGCAGCTGGCAAGAGGGAGGAAAGCCTGGGTCTCAGCTGCAGGGCGAGGCAGAGGCGGTTAGGGGTGATCAAGCCAGCAGGGAAACAGGCAAGTAGGGGAGCAGTTAGGGGCGATCAGACAGGCAGGCAGGTGATCGGTTAGGAACCAGAGGTCCTGGATTGTGAGAGGCAGTCGGACATTCCCTGAGGGGTCCTGGATTGGAGAAGGTGCAGGCCGGGCTGAGGGACACACACCCCCCCCATGCACAAATTTCTTGCACCAGGCCTCTAATAAAAATATATTTCATGACACTACAGATAAAGTGTATTGGTGTAAGTTTTCCCTGTTAGGAGCAGAATGCAATGAAGAAAAGAATAGCTGAAAGCAATGTCATCACTCACTTAGGAATTCTGATTCCATCCACTGAATTACCAGCAACCAAAATCCATGTCACCTGCTCCTTTTGATAAGGTAGAGGTAAACAGAGAAAACCCCATCTTTTTATCTATCTATATAATGTATATTCATGTAAAAAAAAAGAAAACCTTTTAGATGTATACTTCAGGATTAAAGACACTAATAATTCTCTATTTGAATATTCCATAACAAAAAGTTAAAATATTTAGCCCGCTGGCATGACTCAGTGTTTGAGCATTGACCTATGAACCAGGAGATCATGGTTTGATTAGTGGTCAGAGCACATGCTTGGGTTTTGGGCTCCATCCCCAACAGAGAGTATACAGGAGGCAACTGATCAATGGTTCTCTTTCATCATTAATGTTTCTCTCTCTCCCCCTCCCTTCCTCTCTGAAATCAATAAAAATATATTTTAAAAAAAGAAAATATAAGAGAAAAACTCAAATATGTAAGTAAAAGGTTTCATGGATTATTGTTTGTGAACAAATGCTTCTTCAGCAATATTTAGATGCTATAATTATTACAACTGATAAATTTCTAGTTACTCCCTCTGTTTTTAGGAGGCAAATATTAGAAAGGATTCTTATAAACTAACATCTAAGTCCAGTCATTTAAACTGATTGACACTAGTTTTTATCACCTCTAACAGGGGGATGGTAGTCATCAATTTCTTATTACAATAATGAATACTGTATGTGCTTTTGGTTGGAAAGGGATTTTGAAATTATGCAGCAGTGCACATTTATAAGATAGTGATAATGTAAATAAATTTTTGTTTACATTACAGAATTATATTGTGACAGTGGGTAAGAAAATTTTAATAGCCCTCATTATATAACAGCATAATTACAGTTTATTGTTATAGAGAGAAAAAATTCTAGTGAATTCTGAATTTGTGAATATAATTTTTTCCAGACTTTTATATGATCAATAATGGATAAAGGAATGTAGTTACTGGTCTGTTAGTTTGAAGGTGATTCTTCACTTGAAAAGTTTATGGAATATGGCCTTAGCTAGTGTGGTTCAGTGGTAGAGCATCAGCCCACCCACCAAAGAGTCACAGGTTCAATTTCTGGTCGAGGGCAGGTACCTGGGTTTTGGGTTGGGCCCTTCCTGGTCCATGTGCTGGAGGCAACTAATCAATGTGTCTCTCTAACATTGATGTTTCTCTCTCTCTTTCTCTGTCCTCCCCCCAACCCCTACTTTCCACTCTGTCTAAAACTCAATAGAAAAAATATCCTCTGGTGAGGAAAAAAAATGTTTATGGAATATGAATTTTATAATCCTATGATCTGCATATAAAATAATACTGGTAATTTGGCCTTTTGAAGTTGTATTAAGTTTTACAACCAAATATTTTTGGTTTGTTTGTTTCACAGATATAGAGCTGACATATTTAATCATATGAAGTTTTCTAAACTATGTGTTATTTTTTATCTCTCTATATACATATTTACATTATAAATTTTTCCTCAGTCATTTCTTATTTTGGCAAAATTGTTTAATTTAATAATAATTTATTATGAATCTAACTAAATTATGAGAATCAATTCTAATATATTCAGATAAAGAAGAATTGTTTCTTATAACAATTTCAAAGTTATCAGATAGCAGCATAATAAGCAATATTCAAGGTATTAGAAGAACATAGTTTGTTTTATTTGAAACTAGTAGCCCTGCACACGAATCCATGCACCAGTAGCTCACCAGTAGCTTGCTGCTGCCCTCCAGTAGATCTCTGCCCCCCCTCCTGTAGCTCCCCCATACCCCCTTCCCCCACACCCCTCATAGTTTGCTGCCCTGCCCCTTCCTGTAGCTCTCCACCACACACTTGTAGCCAGTAGCTCGCTGCTTCCCTCCTGTAGCTCCCTCTGCCCCCGCCCCCGCAGCTTGCTGCCCTGCCCCCTCCTGTAGCTCTCCACCACCTGCTTGTAGCTCGCTGCCCCACCCTCCTGCTCATCTGTGATCCGGACATTACATGGCCGGTCATTATGCTTCACTGCATAACTACCATTTGCATATTACATCTTTATTATATAGAATTACATCCATGTTATGGAGACAAGGAACACATTTAGTGTTATTAAAAATAGGTGAAATATTTCAAGTTCAAATATTTTGTGTTAAAAAGTGTTATAGAATTATGACTAAAATTTATTTTGTTATTTTTTAAAATTTACTTTAAAATTCGATGTCAAAATTCTAGTTCATCTTTTTAGGACAATTTATTACCTGCATTTAATAAGAATTTAACAAGGTTACTCACTACATTTTCAGCAAGTGAGCAAAATTTGATAAGATTTGAAGTTTGATGGAAGTTACAACAACAAAAAATTACCAGATATTCAGTATTAAACAAGTATAATTAACCCTGCTAAAATCACACAAAAAAATGTGTTATAAGTATAAGCAGCTCATAGAAAAGCTCTTACTAATTTATATTAAGGATATTTTACATGGCAAACATTCTTATATACTACTAGAAGCCCTATGCACGGAATTCATGCAAGAGGCTCGGCCCTCATAGCTGTAGCAGCTTGCCTCGCCCCTCACAGCCCTGGCATTGTCCAAAAGGACATCCAGAAGGTCGTTCAGCTGTCCGGTCTAATTAGCATCTTACACTTTTATTATTAGAGATACCATGAAGGCTACACTGAAAATAATTCAGAAATATCTCCTAGTTAACTTTATTTTTATGTGTGGTTATAGGTGAGCATTTTGCAATTTATGATGTTATCTAGATGGCACCTCCTTAATTAAAGCATAATTTATTATTGTATCTTAATAATTATAAAAGGGGTCAAATTCCTAAACGCGAATATATACTACTTGTTTATGTGCAAAAGCACTTAAAAGGTAACTTGCAGAGGTATATTTACCCATGGCACACCCTCAGAGGTAATTTTGTAAATAGAAATCTGTTATCTTAAGCTCAGACCAAAGCTTGCCTGCCAGGTGCCACTTAATTAAAGCTCTGCTTATGAAAGTAAATATTAACCAACTCCTCAATTCTTTTGAGAAACTGGTTCTCATTAAACTGCTCCACTATATCCACAGACACAACCTGGGAAGTTCATTTGCAATGGCTTCTACAAGCTGAGTTAAAGTTTTCTTATTTGGTCATAGAAGCATTTTGCTCTTATTGTTAGTGATTAGGTGCTATTAGCCCAAAGCCAAAGTGCAAGGAAAAATAAAGTTTTGTCAAGTTGCTAGAAAGTGGAGATCAATCTTTTTTGATGAAAAAGACAAATGCAACTTGATTGTGACTTACCAGTTCTTAAAAAAATGTTTATAAAATAAATAGTTTTAAAATTGTCTACACCCAGCCAGTTTGCTCAGTGGTTGAGCAACAACCTATGAACCAGGAGGTCACAGTTCCATTCCTGGTCAGAGCACATGCTTGGGTTTTGGGATGGATCCCCAGTAGGGGGCGTGCAGGAGGCAGCCGGTCAATGATTCTCTCTCATCATTGATGTTTCTCTCCTTTTCTCTTTGAAATCAATAATAAAAAAAAATATTCAAAAAATTGCTTACATTTATCCATTGTCATTTAAGAAAAGCATGTTCATCATAAGATTTCTAAGACACAATAAAGTGTTATTTCAGGTATTTACATACATACTAGAGGCCTGGTGCACAAAATTTGTGCATGGGTAGGATCCCTAGGCCTGGCCGGCAGTAAGGGCCAATCTGCAGGGGAGAGCAGTGGGGCAAACAGGGGCCCCCACTTGCACCCACATTGGCCGGCCTGGGGCTGCCTGCTCATGGGCCCCACCCACCACAGCTACCGCCGGTCACCCTCCCCTGTGGGGCGACCAGCAGGGTGATCAGGGGCCACTGCTCCCACCTGCCTTGGCCAGCCTGTGCCGGGAGCCGGTCCATCCTTGCTGTTTCAAGGGACCTGGCATATATGGCATACGGTTCTTAATATGTTTGCTCACCTTCTTGGCGCTGTGTTTTAACCAAGGTCACCTCTCCAAGAAAGGTTGAATCCCCAGGTAGGGATTTTCCCCTGAAGTTAGGGAGGGAATAAAACCCCTCAACTAAGTGCCAGGCGGGTAATTAATCCCTTTAACTACGAACAATCATGCTTAAACTACATAATCTTTTCTCCCTGGAATGGAGATAAGAAACGCCCTAACCTTTGTAATAGAGATTGATAGGATTGAATCAACTGGTATAAATACAGTTGTAACAAGACAGAAACACTCAGAACTTAGAACAGAATCAAGAAGACAGAACCTACAAGGAGCCTAGAGACAGAAGAACTTCGCTGGAGAGAGCATGCCGGAGGATCCTGGAGAGGGACTGGCCTCGGAGCCTAGAGACAGAGCCTAGCGGGAGAACATGGCAAGGGATCCTGGACTGAACCTGACTACAGAGATTGGCAGGAGAACCTGACTGGAACCTGGACACTGAACCTGACTGGAGAGCCTGGACAGAACCTGGCTGGAGAACGTAGCGAGGGAACATGGCTACAGAACCTCGCTGGAGATCTGAAGCAGAACCTCTCTGGAGATCCAGACCAGAACTTGGCTGGAGATCCAGGCTAGAGATCCTGGCTAGGCTGCTGATCAACTGAACGCTGTCTCCATGTCATTCCTTCTTCGCTGACTCCGTCCACACCTTTGGGGACCCCTGGACCCGCTGGGGCAGGACCCCGGCAAGCCTGGTGCCGCCAGCTCGCCAGCCCTCACCCCCATCACAGCTGCCAGTCAGGGCCTGCAGGCTGGGGGCAGCTCCTGCATTGAGCGTCTGCTCCCTGGCAGACAGTGCACATCATAGCAACCAGTCGTTCCACCAATTGTTTGGTTGATTTGCATATTAGGTTTCTATATAGATAGATGATATAGTTTACATCTTCTTCAAACTGTTCTAAAGTAAGTATATATGGATATGGTAAAGCTACTAGTATTTATCTGATTATTTTGTGTATCTCTACTGTCTAGGGTTTGTAAAACAACATAATTGTCTAATATTCCAGTGTTGTTGTTTTTTTAATGTACTTCAAAAATATGAAAGTGCTGCTCTAGCCAGTTTGGCTCAGTGGATAGAGCACCGGCCTGAAGACTGAAGGGTCCCAGGTTTGCTTCTGGTCAAGGGCACATGCCTGGGTTGCAGGTTCACTCCCCAGTAGGTGGCATGCAGTAGACAGGCAATCAATGATTCTCTCTTATCATTGATGTTTCTATCTCTCTCTACCTCTACCTTTTTCTCTGAAATCAATAAAAACATATTTTAAAAAAAGAAAGTTGTCCTCTTAAAAAAAAAATGAAAGTGTCTGTGTGCATCTTTCAATCATAATACATGAATTCAAAAGAAGCATACCATCTTCCAAATAATTGTTTAAAAGAAAAAACATTTTACTAAACAATTTTTTAAAAATCATCATTTTTCAAAAAAGGGTTATTATGGTTTAGTGAAGCGTTATGGTTAGCTAAGTTATTTATATTCTCTAAAATATTGAGACTATTAATGGTAATGTATATAAGGTGACTAACATAGAGCCTGGTATATAGTATTCAATTCATTTATTTATTTGTAAAATATCCTATATAATAAAAGGCTAATATGTAAATCAACCAAAGGATGGGCACTGGCCACCAGGGGGCAGATGCTTAACTCAGGAGCTGCCTTCTGGTGGTCAGTGTGCTCGGACAGGGGGAATGCTGCTCAGCCAGAAGCCGGGCTAACAGCTGGCGAGCTCAGCGGCAGTGGTGGGAGCCTCTCCCGTCGCCATGGCAGTGCTAAGCCATCAGTCATAGATCCCCTGAGGGCTCCCAGACTGCAAGAGGGTGCAGGCTGGGCTGAGGGACCCTCTGAGTGCAAGAATTTCATGCACCAGGCCTCTGGTTGTAAATAAAGCCAATCAGAGAAAGGCAAATACCATATGATTTCACTCATATGTAGAATTTAATGAACAAACTGAAAAGGCAGAAAACTCTGGTGGAGAAGAGGGGTGTTGGGGGAGGCAGAGGGATTGAGCAAAATTTTTTTTAAAAAAAGAGAGAAAGAACTCATGGACATGGAAAACAGTGTGGTGACTGCCTGGGGGGGCAGGGGTAAAACTGGTGGGTGGAGGTCTCAGAGTGTATAGGGGGAGAAATGGTAATGGAAAAAAATCTCTATATATAAAAAGCTAATATGCTAAGTGTCTGACAATCCAACATTTCACTATGACGTGCACTAACCACCAGGGGTCAGACACTCAGTGCAGGAACTGCCGTGATGCGCACTGCCCGTTTACAAGGAAACGGCACCATGGACTTGGCGCCCACAAAGCAATACTTGGCTTCACCTAAGTGGGACACAGGCCCCATGGCCACCCTGGAGTGACACCCCACCAAATTGCAGCCATTGCTGCTGAGACCCTATGGCACAAAATGCGGCCCATAACCCAGCCCAGCCAGAAATGATCACTGTAGGCACCAGGTAATGACATCACATAGCAATGCAGGGCTTCTTCCCCCTAGCAACTAGCCTCCTTGGAGTTTCTTCAGCCCGGGGACACGACTTGCTTTATAGCCAGGTGGAAACATTTTACACTATAACCAAATGTTTGTGAAGTGTTTTCTCATACCTCATCTTATTTGATCCTCACAGAAGTCCTGGAGTAGGTAGATAGGAGACTCGGTAGAAGCCTATTTTCTTTTCATTAGTTGGAAAAGAGAGATTTAGAAAATGACTTCTGGTTTTCTCACTGAACAGAATATAGTCAAACACTGCTGCAGTTAAATATATTACCCTTTGTTCTCCCTCAGTGATCTAAAATAGTAATTTGCTTCATGTTGATATTTACTGTTGTGTTGCTGACAATTACCTAAAAGAGAAGTTGGGATGCTTCACTGGGCTGGAAAAAGTTTAGCTAAATCAGAAAGCAGGTCTAATTAAGAAAGTTTATATATATATATATATATATACTAGAGGCCCGGTGCACAAAAATTTGTGCACTCGGGGTTGGGAGAGGAGGTCCCTCAGCCTGGCCTGTGCCCTCTCACAGTCTGGGACCCATCAGGAGATAATGACCTGCTGGCTTAGGCCTGCTCCCGGGTGGCAGAGGGCAGGCCCAATCCCTAGGTGCAGCCCCTGGTCGGGCTCAGAGCAGGGCCAATTGGGGAGTTGGGGCACTGCCCCCTGTCATGCACAGAGCAGGGCAGATTGGGAGGTTGCGATGCCACCCTCAGTCACGCTCAGGGTAGGGCCGATTGGGGGGTTGGGGCACCGCCCCCTGTCACACTCAAGGCAGGGTCCATAGGGAGGTTGCAGCGCCACTCCTGTCATGCACAGAGCAGGGCCCATCAGGGGGGTTGGGGCTCTGTACCCTGTCACACACAGAGCAGGGCCGATCAGAGGGTTGGGGCTCCGCACCCTGTCACACTGATCCCGGTTCTGGGAGGCCTCGCTGCTCTGCTGATCCCAGGGCTAGGACGCCTCTCGGCTCCCCTGATCCCTGGCCTGGAGGCCTCTCGGCTGCTGATCACCTGGGCTGGGAGGCCTCTTGGCTCCGCTGATCACCTGGGCCGGGAGGCCTCTCGGATCCACTGATCGCGGGGCCGGGAGGCCTCTCGGCTCCGCTGATCACCTGGACTCCCCTGATCACCTGGGCTGGGAGGCCTCTCGGATCCGCTGATCACCGGGGCTGGGAGGCCTCTCGGCTCCACTGATCACCGGGGCCGGGAGGCCTCTCGCCTCCGCTGATCACTGGGGCTGGGAGGCCTCTTGGTTCCGCTGATCTTGGGGCCTCCGACTCCGCTGATCGCGGGCCGGGAGGCCTCTCAGCTCTGCTGATCACCGGGGCTGGGAGGCCTCTCGACTCCGCTGATCACCGGGGCTGGGAGGCCTCTCGACTCCACTGATCACCTGGGCTGGGAGGCCTCTCGACTCCGATGATCACCTGGGCTGGGAGGCCTCTCGGATCCGCTGATCACTGGGGCCGGGAGGCCTCTCGGCTCGGATGATAACCGGGGCTGGGGGGCCTCTAGGCTCTGCTGATCGCGGGGCTGGGCCGACTCTCGCCTCCCTGATTGCGGGGCTGGGCCGACTCTGGCCTCCGCTGATCTCGGGGCCGGGAGTCCTCTCGGCTCCGCTGATCGTGGGGCCTGGAGGCCTCTCGACTCTGCTGATCCCAGGCCCTGAGGCCTCTCTGCCCTGCTGCTTCAGGGCTGTTTGGCTTCGCTCTGCTTGGAGCCTGAGTATGCAAATTAACCGCCATCTTTTAGCTTCTGTAATTGAAACATTGTATCTTTTGGAGTTGTTGCTTCAGGAGCTCAGAGCCCCTGCAGCTGCAGGGATCCTTGACTTTCTCCATCGCTGGGGCAACCAAGCCTCCTGTTCTCAGCTGCCTGGCTGCCAGCCGCCATCTTGGCTGACAGTTAATTTGCATATCTCACTGATTAGCCAATGAAAAAGGTATCGGTCGTACGCCAATTACCATTTTTCTCTTTTATTAGTATAGGATATATATATATATATATATATATATATATATATATATATATATATATGGCTAAGTTTACTCATGCATGCACGATACATATAAAGCTCTAGCTGGCACCAATCATACGCATGTATTTTGATCTGTCATTGTAGATCGTGAATTTGGTTGACACTTCTATTATAGAGAAAGGGCAAATAGCTATATTAAAATATTTCTTCTAATTAGTTTCCTTTCAATGTGCATGAATTCATGCACTAGGCCACTAGTATATAAAATAAAGGAATAAAAACAATAATTTCTGAGGGTCAAGGACATTTTCAACTTATCTTAAAATATTATTTGAATGTAGTTATTACTGTTTATTGTAATTTTAACTGCATTACTATTTCTGTAATTTTATTTTAATATGTAAATTAAATTCTTACCACTGCTTGTGAAAAACAGAATTAACTTTTATACATTAATAATATTACATCTAAGAATTCATATAAATTCACTGACAAATTACAAGAAAATTTGTTAACAATTTTAACTTTCTATTGGTAATCTAAGGTAAATAAGAAGATAAAAATCTGCTTATGAAAATAATGGATTTCAGGAGTCTACATTTAATTTGAAACACCCTGTGATATTAGGACAAAAATTAATTATTTTCAACCACATTACTCCATATGACCAATTATTTTATACAGGGACATTTAATCTCTTACTTTATCTTGAAAACTTTGTAGAAGTACTGCATAATAAATCACTATGTTGTATCTAACATCATCAATATTAGATTGAATAAATTTACATGTTACTTAGGAACTGACCTTAATTAAAATCTTTGGACATTCTGTTAAATCACTGGTTGAAGACTTCATTGGTTCTATATTTGCAAATTTTCCTAGACTTAGGCAATTTATCTTTGTGAGCATTAGGGTTTGTTTTTTTTTATAAAACAATGGTAATTCCTACAGTAAAAGTGTAGAGAAAACAATGCTATTTTGCAGTTTAAAATGAACTTTGTTTTAAATATATCTTTTGCCGATCCGGTTTGGCTCAGTGGATAGAGTGTCGGCCTGTGGACTGAAAGGTCCCAGGTTCGATTCCGGTCAAGGGCATGTACCTTGGTTGTGAGCGCATCTCCGATGCGGGGAGTGCAGGAGGCAGCTGATTGATCTCTCACATCGATGTTTCTGGCTCTCTGTCCCTCTCCCTTCTTCTCTATAAAAAATCAATAAAATATTTTAAATATATATATATATATATATATATATATATATATATATATATATATATATCTTGGTTAAGAGAAAGATATCAAAAGTTTTTTTCTAATAGTGCTATATTTTAAATAGGGGAGTAAATACCCTTGTGGGGTATTTAAGGATCACTCAAGAACAGCTTCAGAAATTCCACTGGAAGAGGTATATGAAATTAATAAATTTATTTTCTTTACAGGTCCTAGGGAAGGGAGGCGCCACATGCCATACAAGGGACAACATGGGAAGACCCTCAAGTATTTTTATGGAGGTGAGGGTCAGAGTTTAAACAAAGTGCTTAAGAGGATTTCAGGAATGTGTTTGAGTGTCACTAGGTCACAATCAGGGGAGAGCAAGAAGGGGAACTTTTGAGGGGCCAGCCTTATTACACTGGCACCTCTGAACACTTGGGTCAGGTGGGTGCTCATAGTCTGTTCATGGGGATATTGAGATATCAGAAACATACAAAGTTTTAAAATTTTACAATACAAGTGCCAACGTGATTTGCATTTAACAAATAACTCTGACCATTGCAATAAGCACAGTTCTAGGAAAATATAATCCCTATGTTGTAATAAAGAGAATAATGAATGCACAAGTAGACTAAAGGTTCAAAAAATAGATCACACTCATTTTTGGATGGATATATGCATTTACTATAAGTTTGTGCATTTTTTACCTTTTTGTTCAGATTGCTTTCACTGGATAATCAGTGCTATATAATAAAAGCGTAATATGTAAATCAACTGAATGGCAAAACTACTGGTTGGCAAGGGTGGGGCTGGACAGCAGGCAGCGCCAGGCCAGCCAAGGCACATGCCAGCGGGCAAAGGGAGGGGACAGCTATTGGGGGGTGGTGGCGACCAGCAGTGGCAGAGGGGAGATGGGGGGGGCAGGGCTGGCACTGACTGGCTGGCACCATCCCCCAATTGGCCTGCCCGGTCACCTCCTATAGGGGAGGCCAGACTATGGCTTAGGCCTAAGCCATCAGTCAGACATCCCCTGAGGGCTCCCAGACTGCGAGAGGCCACAGACTTGGCTGAGGGACCCCCAAATTTTCATGCACCAGGTCTCTAGTATAAAATAAATAAGAACAAAGTTCATAAGTTGTATTCTTATGGAGGAACTATACATGCAATTATTGTAGTAAGCACACAGGTATGTTCTCCATATTTTTCAAAGTAAGAGTTCTGAGAGTAACTTTGGTTAGAAGTTGAAACAAATAAGAGAAAACCCAGATGCCCTAAAAAACTGAAGTTTTCTAATCATAGAAATAATTAAAAAATCAATAGAACACATACCAAAAGTCTTGCATATGTAGCAAATAAAGAGGTAAAAATGCAGTGGTCAATAGAGATGGAAGGTTTGCAATTCCACTGTAAGAAAATTTTCAAATTTATTGGGAAATAATGAGGGAAAATATAAGTTGGGCTATATTCATTTACTTTTATATTTTAATGTTTCTTTAAATGATTTCTATTATTTTATAATTTGCATATTTAACATTCTATTCCCTACTAGC
Organism: Myotis daubentonii; assembly: GCF_963259705.1. Classification (NCBI taxonomy): domain Eukaryota; kingdom Metazoa; phylum Chordata; class Mammalia; order Chiroptera; family Vespertilionidae; genus Myotis; species Myotis daubentonii. Next base: position 91,480,489 of record NC_081842.1, read on the forward strand.
ATAGCACAAGAAAAGTAATATTTGCCTAGTAAATGATTTTTAAAAGAATGAGTGAATGGTTTGTCTTATAAGTCACTATGGAGTAGATGATCACTTGTTTATAAATCACTGTGTTACCTTTTTGCCTTTTGAGATCATCATCTATCTATATATAAAAGCCTAAGCGAACGAATGACCAAATGACCGAATGATCAGTCGCTATGATCGCACTGACCACCAGGGGGCAGATGCTCAATTCAGGAGCTGTCCCCTGATGGTCAGTGCACTCCCAAAGCCAACCTCCTGCAGCCCCTCCCCCTGGCCAACCTCCAGCGGCCCCAATCGGCACCGATCGCCAGCCTGGCCAAGGGACTCCACCCATACACGAATTTGTGCACCAGGCCTCTTGTTTCCTTATAAAAGCTACATCATATTTTGCTTTCCTGAATTAGTTAACTGAACTAGTCATCTGGTCAACTGTATACATAAACTTGTCACTGACTGGTTACCTCAGTTTATGGACATAAAGATGCTAAGATTTAGTGGGGAAATCTGTTCTTCTCAAAATTACATTACAATGAAAAATAAGGTCATTGTGAAGGTCACATTTAGCCACATTTTAATTATTAAGAAATTTAGGTTGAGAATCCTACAGATTTTAAATAATAAATTTAATTATCCTATCTAATAAAAGAGAAAAATGGTAATTGGCGTACGACGATACCCTTTTCATTGGCTAATCAGGGCTATATGCAAATTAACTGCCAACTATGATTGGCAGTTAACTGCCAACAAGATGGCAGTTAATTTGCATATGTAGGCACAATGCGGGGAGGTGAAAGGGAAAGCAGGAAGAAGCCCCCTGACACTGACAGTGATTGGAAACCCAGGGGGGGAGCTAAGAGCTGGGGGGCAGGGCAAAGGCGGCCCTGGGGCCGCCTTTGCCCTGCCCCCCAGCCATGATAGGAGAATCAGGCGCCTTTGCCGCCCTGGCCAGTGATAGCAGGAAGTAGGGGTGGAGCCAGCGATGGGAGCTGGGCATGGTCGAAGCTGGCAGTCCCAGGAGCTAGGGGTCCCTTGCCTGGGCCTAAAGCAGAGCCCACGATCGCGGGGCCGCTGCAGCTGCGGGTCCCCGCTGCCCGGGCCGGACGCCTCAGCCAGAGGCCTCAGGCCTGGTCAAGGGGCCGATCCGGTGATTGGTGATCAGAGGGTGATGAGGGTCAACTCCTCTGGCCGAGGCATCAGGCCTGGGCGGAGGGCTGAGCCAGGGATTGGGGGGATATGATGGTCCCCTTGCCCAGGCCTGAAGCCTGGGTCAGAGGCGTCAGGCTTGGGCGGGGGGTGGAGCAAGCGATCAGAGGGAGATGGGGGTCCCCTGCCCAGGCATGATTCCTGGGCCAGAGGACTCAGGCCTGGGCGGGGGCCAGAGCCAGTGATCAGGGGAAGATGGGAGTCCCCTGTCCAAGCCTGACACCTCTGGCGGAGGCGTCAGGCCTGGGCAAGGGGCCGATCAGGCGATCGGAGGGTGATGGGCGTCAACGCCTGAGGGCTCCCAGTATGTGAGAGGGGGCAGGCTGGGCTGAGGGACACTCCCCTCCCCACACACACCCAGTGCACGAATTTCGTGCACCGGGCCCCTAGTATTTTAAATAAAATCTATTACAAATCCATAATTGGTTTAAAAACTCTAAAACTTTGTCCTGAAATGAATATGCCATTGCAGTACTAATTTAAAAAGTAAGCTCAATATATTTGCATTCATACATGCAATCTTTATTCAAAGTATAACACATCCTATTCAATGTCTTATACTAATTACTGGTATAAGTAAAGGCTATACCAGTAGCAGAAAGTATAAGAGAAGGGCAAGTTTAGCCATAAAAAATTACTAAAATGTTAATAATTATGTTTACAATGTTAAATTGACTTCATATAAGGTATGTTTTAATTACTGCACTGTCTTTATTATATTTTGTTACCTTTAGGGCTATGTCCTGACTGATTGCCTCTTGAGACGGTAAAGATCATGAATAAAGACATTTACACTTATAAAACTATTATTGTAAAACCATAGTCTCAACTGAGCTAGTCCCTGAATAAATCGACTATTTAATTCATATCATTGTAGAGAAGAGAATAAATGAATTCAATTTAAAAATATTTTCTGATAGTTAACTTAAGCTAGGATATCAATTCTCATTCCTTTACTATTCAAACCAGACCAAACTACATTCTGGCACATGGATTAAATAATTAGAAGACACCAACAAAATATTCCTCCATAAACCTCCTGATAAAGAATAGAGATTTGTTATGGATATTTCTCCAGTTATGAATTAGAGTTGGAGTGACATAATAAAGCATATAAGCTTTGAAATAAGCACAATGTTTTCAATGTTCTGGCCAAATTATATGAAGTGTGGAATCACAGGGTATTTGAGAAATATAGAGAAGAGCTGACAAAAATACATTATCATGTCTGTGTACAGATTTCTTACTTGGTCTGTGGGAATTTTCCAGCACCATTTTTCTCCAGTGCTCTTCAGTTGATAAGAACACATATGCTGGTCAAGAACCACTTGTGTGAAGAGGCTACATGAATTTAGCATTGGTAGGCAAATAGGTGATTTCTAGTGTAGGATCACACGAATGGAACTATTACTATCATGGGATTTGAGTTTTTAAATACTTTTTATGAATTTAGTATATTAAATGGAACAAAGGGGGAAATGAAAGTTATTTTCCCTTAAATGGATAACTGCCTAAATACAGGAAATGAAATGGAGAAAATAAATCAAATGGAATACAAATGGTATATAGTTAAGAGGGACCAACAATCCATCTACACTAATAAAAGAGAAAAATGGTAATTGGCGTACGACGATACCCTTTTCATTGGCTAATCAGGGCTATATGCAAATTAACTGCCAACTAAGATTGGCAGTTAACTGCCAACAAGATGGCGGCTAATTTGCATATGTAGGCACAATGCAGGGAGGCGAAAGGGAAAGCAGGAAGAAGCCCCCTGACACTGACAGTGATCGGAAACCCAGGGGGGAGCTAAGAGCTGGGGGGCAGGGCAAAGGCGGCCCTGGGGCCGCCTTTGCCCTGCCCCCCAGCCATGATAGGAGAATCAGGCGCCTTTGCTGCCCTGGCCAGTGATAGCAGGAAGTAGGGGTGGAGCCAGCGATGGGAGCTGGGCATGGTCGAAGCTGGCAGTCCCAGGAGCTAGGGGTCCCTTGCCTGGGCCTAAAGCAGAGCCCATGATTGCGGGGCCGCTGCAGCTGTGGGTCCCCGCTGCCCGGGCCGAACGCCTCAGCCAGAGGCTTCCTGCAGGGGCAGGGGCGGAGCCCACGCGATCGCGGCGCCCCCCGCTGCCACTGCAGGTCCCCGCTGCCCGGGCCAGACGCCTAGGCCAGAGGCGTCAGGCCTGGGCAAGGGGCCGATCCTGCGATTGGAGGGTGATGGGGGTCAACACCTGAGGGCTCCCAGTATGTGAGAGGGGGTAGGCTGGGCTGAGGGACACTCCCCCACACACACACCCAGTGCACGAATTTCGTGCACTGGGCCCCTAGTATTAAATAAAAATTTCAAAACAGAATTTAAAGATTATTGAATAAGCAGGATTTGTGATATATTCTTTCTGTACTTTGGCTAAACTGAAGAGGACAGCCATTTCCAGGAAAAGTAAGGTAGAATGCCTTATTTCCCAGATGCTATGTTTAGCTATCTAACTTGATCTTTTTTGGGGCCCAAGCATTGAATGGTGTCCTGACCCAGCGCCACTATTGCAATGCACGTCACTTGAGCATACATATATTTTGGTATATCAATAGGAAAATTAACACATATCATAAGAAAGAAAAGTAAATTAAAACAGGAATCACATGTAAATAAGAAAGACCATTTCTGTTGGTAGGTACATTCATTTTAAACCCTCAATATCTGATATGTACTCTCTGACAAATTACAATTGATTTTTGAGAAGGAACTGAATAGGAAACTATCTATTTATAATGATAATTTCAGATCCGGCAGTAAATTTATAAGTAAACAGATATAAATGGTCTTCTCTACAATTCTCTTTTATTTCTAGCAATAAGAAGTTGTTCCTGCTGTGCCGTCACAATGAAGCACTGGATGAGCCCTCACAGGCTTACATTTTGGGGCTTACAGCTTTGGGGGTCTAACTCCAAATCTGACTCACAACAAGTTAGGAAGAGGAATTTGCTGGTATATATGACCTATATGTGCTTTATCTAAATACCATTTTCCTCTGACTAGTAATAAAGTTTATCAGATTAACCTAAAGCCTTGCGACACAAATTAAACTTAGCCTGTTTGTTTACCCTACCATCTCTCCCCACTAAGCTTGTTACACATATTAAACAAAGCAGACATCTTAAAGAACACTATTGAATATCTAGGTCACATGGAACATCTAGAATCATTCATACATTTTTTAAAATCAATAATTAAATAGAATTTCTGGAGCTCCTAATTATTATCTTCTTTGATTAAAGAACCTGACAACAAACTTCCTTCCAGGTTGCAAGGTAAACATGGGCTATTTATAGAAAACGTGTCATTATAAGTAGCCCATGTTCCTAGACCAGCTGAACTCTCAAAAAGTTATCGGAAGCTCTGGAGTCTAGTTCCAGCTTTGCTATTCGCATAACGGTGAAGAACACAGGCAGATTTTTTAAAAATTCAGCTGCATTATTAACTAATAAGAATAATATGAATTAGCACTCTTCAGTAGAATTTTCTACAATGTTTGAAACCGTCTGTATCTATATGGTAACCAATAGCCACATGTGGTTCTTGAGGACCTAAAACAGGGCTAGTGTGCTTAAGAAATTAAGTTTTTAATGCAATTAATTGTAAATAATTAAATAGTCAATACAGCTAGTCGATAGCAGAGGAAATATAGATAGTATTTGACCACGTTTCTAAGAAAGAGCAAAAAATACATGGATAGTTATGATAAACGTAGCAGTTTTGAATGAGTCTCTAAGAAAAAAAAACATGTTTCATACATAGGCATGTTCCTAGAAAAATGTACAACATTAATTAAGCCTTAAAGGTATAAGAATCCCAGGCTACACGAAAAACCAGAATAAAATTAATATTAAGGGTCAATTTGCAGAGGAAAATAGAAGCCATCATATAGCCATGTTAAACGAAAGGAATTTTTAAAGGTATGGTTCAATTTTCTCCAGGTAGAATTATACATTATTGAATGCATATGGAATTCAGGACTTTTTAAAACTTAGCTGGCTCAGAAGCCTCCTTTTCTCCTGGCTCTGTCCCTGGTAGAAGTCGACATTATATGATGGGGAGCCACTCGTATAATATCAGTCTCTGGTTTGGGACTGAAATTTGGCCTTTGGGTCATTTACAAGAGCAAACATTTCAAGAACTCCATAGATTCTAAAAACTGACATTACTAAAAGCATGAGGTTTTATAATATAAGATGGCATTATAAGGACCACACTCTAACAAAATTAGCTTAGCTTCTATTTTTTAAAAACTCCTAATAGGTCTATTCCAGTGATGGCGAACCTTTTGAGCTCAGCGTGTCAGCATTTTGAAAAACCCTAACTTAACTCTGGTGCCGTGTCACATATAGCAATTTTTTGATATTTGCAACCTTAGTAAAACAAAGACTTATATTTTTGATATTTATTTTATATATTTAAATGCCATTTAACAAAGAAAAATCAACCAAAAAAATGAGTTCCCGTGTCACCTCTGACACGCTTGTCATAGGTTCGCCATCACTGGAGGAATAGACTCTATTCTATTAAAGCATACTGTCATTCAGAGAAGGCTTAATAAATGTAAATATATTTTAGTGCATGATTTCTACACATTAGGAAAAATAAAAGCTGATTTTCCTTGTTTGGTTATGCTTAGAAAATGGATTTCCTATATTGAATGCCAATATTAACTTTTTTTATTAAAGGTTAACAACTCATATCATTTAGAGTTCATCATGGATCTACTAAAAGCTGTCCTTAAAAATAGTTATTTGAATCTTCCTATTTATAATGAAATCATAACATTCTTGACAGATACTTCCTATCAAAATAACATGCAATGCATGCACACACTATATAGCTATTTGCATAATGAAATTAGTTTTTAAACTCTTGATCCAGGTGTTTTTTCTCTACACTAAAACAAAATTAACAGAATAACTGACATCTAAAATCATCTAAAAATACCAACAAATAGGAAAAATAAAGCAACATATATAATAAAAAATATTATAAAGTCTACTCATTTTTGCATTCATTGAATTTTTCTTAGAATGATATACACTTATGCTAATAAACCACAATGTTTCATTATATTTGACATGCTATAAATTTAAGGGAAAAATACAGATGTATAAAGACAATCATAATTTTCTTACTTTTAACTATGTTTGCCAGATATGGTTAATACAAAAATAGATACATTAATAGAAATGAAAATAGTAGCGTAATTTAAAGCATAACATAAAAGACCTAAGCTAAAGACACTTTTAAAGACCGTGTACTTTTAAAAACATGCATACAATAATTTTGCAAAAGGAAATGTTAAAAATTTTACATTTCAACTTCTGAACTACCTAATTTATGATCCTCTTCTATAGCACTTATAACCTTAAAGTATACCATATTGTTTCTTTAATACTTTTCCCCAGACTCTACCCACTAGGAATGAGAGTTGAACCTGTGTAGTTTTTTGTTGTAGTCCCAGCTCCTAAATCAAAGCCTCACACATAATTAGGGGACAATAAATATTTTTAAATTATAAAAAAGAATTACTAACCATACTAATTCTATCTATTAAAACGTCAAAGAAAAACACTACTGTACACAAATTCCTAAAACTTATCAACAATGGAGCTATACAAATGCAGTGATTATATGTATAAAATTCATTGTATTAAGTACTCAAAAGCTAATTCATGTTATTCTTATTTACCTTGTTTAAATGATAGTCTATGGTAATGCATATTTGTTATTACAGACTCTGAAATTGATTACATTTATTCTGCAATTATTAAGAAAATAGGTAACTAAAGATTGAAAGATAATGCAAATATTATGTAATTATCTTAAAAGAAAAGGAATGGCATTTTAACCTATGGGTTAGTTTTCTATTTAAGAAAAACAGAAAGTTTTAAATTTGGGGTAATTTATGATATTTTTATTCTAAATTCACTTTTACTTATAAGTAGAACTAAATAAATATACACTAAGCTTATGTGTGTCATGATTTTGATACAAGATGCATGTAATTCATAGAGTAACACTTTTCAATTATGAAAATAATCATATTTATTGAAAAATTATTTTTGCCTTTATTGATGATAGTATTATGGATGTCCCCTCCTTTTTCTCCCCATTCCCTCCTTCCACCAGGTTCCTGCCCCCCAGGCCTTCATCACCCTATTGTCTGTGTCCATGGGCAATGCATATAAATTCTTTGGTTAATCTCTTCCTGCTGCCCCCTCTCCCTCCCCCGCCACCCTGTACCCCCTTTCCCTCTAAGATTTGTCAGTCTGTTTTGTGTTCCCATGTCTCTGGTTCTATTTATTTCATCAGTAGTTTTTGTTCATTAGATTCCACATATAAGTGATATCATGTGATATTTGTCTTTCTCTGACTGGCTTATTTCACTTCACATAATAACCTCCCCCACTTCTAGGAATATATCCTAGGAATCCCAAAACATCAACCAGAAAGAGTATATGCACCCTATGTTAATAGCAGTGTTATTTACAATAGCTAAGTGCCCATTAGTAGATGAGTGGATAAAAAAGCTGTGGTACATTTAAACAATGGAATACTATGCATCTGTAAAAAAGAAGGACCTATTACCCTTTGAGAGAGAATGGAGGGACCTGGAGAGTATTATGCCAATCTTATTTATTTTCATGACACCTCAAATCAGTGGAAAATAAATCAGTTTCAAAAACTGAAAGAATTCACTAATTGTCTTTATATCTCAAATAAAATAAAAATTTTATATATACATATATATATACATATATATTTGTTATATAAACTCTTATTACTATAAAAAGAAAGTATCAAACAAATGGTGAAAATTAAGATGCACCATTATCTATAAAAAATAAGCAAATGTCACCCCAATAAATTTAAACCCATACGTAGAAGAATCAACTGCAAATTTCAGCTTCCCATTATTTTGAAACTCTCATAGATTAATTTTTTACATTTTAATTTTTTTAATATTCCTGCCCAATGTATGATGCAATTGAATAAGAGTTATATAATATTTCACACATAAAAAAAGGTTTAAAAAGAGATGACAATATTAAACCTTAATTGATTTTTTTATTTGGTTGCGATATGTTTCCCTTTTAAATCTTAAGAGATTTTTATAGAAATTCTCTTTTAAAGAAATTTAAAAAGTACAACCCACTTTTTTAAATGTAGTTTTCCTTATTAATCCACTGTAGGTTTCTTTCATTTAATTTTGTTTCCTAAGTAAGCAGCAGATAAATCATAGAAGCACCTGTCCAGGTAAGGTGACTTAAGAGTTCCCAAGAATCTAAGATCATGCATATCTTACTATTCTTCAGAAATTATTTTTTTTTTACTTTTCATATCCATTATGGTGTGACCTATATTAACTTTTTTAAAATATGCAAACAGGTTAAATGTGAGAATGCCATTTCTTCATTAATGTAAACTACTTCATCATATTGCTTTCTTCCTAACATGTCTTGAGTTTTGTTTCTCTGAAGAAGACTTTATAACAAAATAAAACTGCAGGCATACTCCTCTACTTAACAAGTATCTATAGAATTTGGATATTCTTAAAATGTCCTTTAACCAAGATGGCCTTAACATTTTCCTCCGCTTGACTAGACTTTAGGCCTGACCTCCCTTTTTGAGAGATTTTTCTTTAGAAAACATGTCATTTTAATTTCTTTCTCTGCTCCTTTGAGATATATGTAAATCTTTTTACAGCCCTCTTGTCAGTTTTAGTACAAAGAAGTGTCTTATTTCAGGACCTGGGAGCATTCCCTTAAATATAGTCATCAAGGAAGATAGCACCCATACACCCGTATCTCCCAGTCTCTGTTGGAGGGTAGAAGCCTAACTTTCATAGGCACCAACTAGCAAATACAAATGGCCTCATCACAGAGGAAAGCATTAGCAAGCTGAAGAAATAACTCACTGTGTTCCACATATCTCATTGATCAACCTGCTGCCTATCATCTTCCAGTACTTTCTACTAGCTCGTCCCAACCCACAATGAAAAAACCTTCCCATCAACTGTTTCAGCTGAATGGAGTTCAGATGTTCATATGTCCCCTACTGCAATAGTCTTGAATAAAAATCTTTGTTTACCTAATGTTGTCCTTTTCAATTTTTACTTTGAAACCATCTATGTCAAATGTGACCTCTACACACAATAATTACCTGTAACTTTGGTAACATGATGTGCTCATAGAACATCTGTGGGACAAGACCCAGGAATGTTTGAAAAATATGTACCTAAATACATAAAAAGGAGTATATACAGAAAGACTTATGTACTACATATGCAGTATATGTATATGCATGTGTATATATATATGTACACACACACACATAGATATATATGCTACAACTCACATATTGGTGCCCCAAAATTGCTGAATTTCTTTATAAGACTACTAGAGGCCTGGTGCATGAATTTGTGCATGGGTGGGGTCCCTTGGCCTGGCTGGCAATTAAGGCCTATTGGGATGGGGGGGGGCAGCCAGCCAAGGGGGGACCACAGGAGGATGGCTGTGGGAGTGCACTAACCACTAGGGGGCAGATCCTGCATTGAATGTCTTCCCCCTGGTGGTCAGTGTGTGTCATAGAGACTGGTTGACCGGTCATTCCAGTCATTCTGGTCATAATGGTCACTTAGGCTTTTATATATATAGGTTTGTTTCTTGATTTCAGTTATATACTTCCTACGAAAAAGGTTATTAACATTTAAATAAATGCCTTGTGGGGGGCACACAGAGCAATATACAGATCTTGTAACATAGAAACTGACACCTGAAACCTGTATGATCATATTAGCAAATGTCACCCCAATAAATTTATTAAAAATAATAAAAACCTAAATATACCTAATTTCTTTTAGAAAACAATCACATCAATTTTTGAGCAATTAGGATTTGAGAATTGCTCCTCACAATGGACTCTTAAAATTGGGGTGGAGGAGAGGTATATTTCAACTCAAGTTAATGATATTCAACATTACCTATATAAAGAAAAGTAATAACAAGTTTCAAAAATATTTTATGACCATTCATTGAAAATAGATAATATCCAGAATCAAAAAACAATGATTAATAATGATAAATTATTCAATAAATACCCTTGTCTTGCTTTTTAAACTATAAAGACAGATAAGAGCACTGCTTGTTAATTTTATTCTAATAAATGTCACTCTGAAGCTTTAGACAAACAAACCAGATCCAACAATGCAATGTCAGTTAACTTACCCAGAAGCTATTTTCTCTTTTTTTTTATTTTTAATGTTTTCTATTTAAGAAGAAAAAGACATGGAAATCATAATATTGATGGGCTGAATTCAGATCAGTTTTATAAACATTTGTTGATTATTAAAGCTGTGTCAGCCAACGGTAGGTGCCAAGATAGCATGAATACAACATCACTCTTTGTCCTGAAGAATACCCTCATCAGGTGGGTAGTCACATAAAAGACCATGATGTTTTATTGTGGTAAATGCAATGTTAGCTATCTATGGGATAATAGAGAACACTTAGCTCTGTCTGAGACTTCACGGAAGGTTTTCTCAGAGATGTAATTCCTCAAAAGAGCTAAATCTGTATTAAAAATGAGTTAGCCAGAAAAGTGAAGTTGGAGAGAGTTTTAACATGATAGCAAGGAATATTCTTGAGTGGCTTTGTGGTGCTGTCAAATGGGATCTCTTAGGGCTGCTGAAGGAGAAATGCATGAGGCCAAAGTGATGAGGGATTAGGAATTTATTACATCATCTGCAGACCAGGTGGGCTGAGCCCCAAAAAGGCATCAACACCCAAAGATGGGGAGTCAGAGATTTTAAGTGATGCTGGGTGGGCTTTTTCTAGACAGAGATTTCTCTGGGAGGGTCTGGATCCTGGGAAGGTCAAGAGGGAAGGACAATGGTCTTAGCAAATGGAATGTGGTCTTAACAAGTGGAATGTGGTCTTAGCAAAAGGGAATGTTCAAAAAAATAGGTAAAAGTTGATGTGTTTGAGAAGGCTGTGGAAGCTCCAAACAGATATGTTCATTTATAAATCTACTAGAGGCCAGGTGCATGAAAATTCATGCACTTGGGGAGAGGGGGGTCCCTCAAACTGGCTTGCACCCTCTCACAGTCCAGGAGTCCTCAGGGTATGTCCTACTGATGGCTTAGGCCAGAGGTGGGCAAACTTTTTGACTCGAGGGCCACAATGGGTTCTTAAACTGGACCGGAGGGCCGGAACAAAAGCATGGATGGAGTGTTTGTGTGAACTAATATAAATTCAAAGTAAACATCATTACATAAAAGGGTACGGTCTTTTTTTTTATTTTTAGTTTTATTCATTTCAAACGGGCCGGATCTGGCCTGTGGGCGGTAGTTTGCCCAGGGCTGGCTTAGGCCCATTCCTGGTCTCTCTCTGCAGGAGGCAAACAGACAGGGAATCAGGGGATGGCACCGCCCCCAATACCGGTCTGCTGCCACCTAGCCTCCCTCTGCGGGAGGTGAGGACAGCGGATAAGAGGATGGCACCACCCCCATCACCCCACCATTGCCACCTGGCCTCCCTCTGTGGAAGGCGACCAGATAGGCTGATCAGGGGATGGTGCCAGCCCCCCATGGCCCCTCCACCACCACTGGTCGCTGCCCCCCCATCACCATTCCCTCCCTCTGCCTGCTGGCACGTGCCTTGACTGGCCTGGCGCCGCCTACTCACCGGCCCCAACCCCCACCAACTGGTCGTTCCCCGGTTCAGTTGATTTGCATATTACACTGTTATTATATAGTCATGTGCCACATGACCACTTTTGGGCAATAATTATCACAAATGACTTCATAGTTATCATAATATGGTACCAATGATACCATTATGAATTAACCCAGTTATTAATTATCAGGGAAGGAACAAAGGGAAGGCAAACATTATAGGCATGCCCATTAAAGTCTGGGTGATGAAGGGAAGGTCTGTCAGTCACACCTGGGAACAGGCAAAGGCCAGAGGCTCCTGCAAGCACAGTGACCACTGCAACCACAGGGAGATTTCAGATATGTAATCCCCTAAACAAAAGAATTCCTGCTCTTGCTCTCTCGCTTCTTGCTTGCTGGCGATTGACTCCTGGCTTCCATAACTCTCACACTCCTGCATTTGTCACATGGTCCACAGCATGTGGACCCCATACAATGGACTGATGGACTGTCACTAGCCTAACACTACACCAGACCCCACTTCACCATAGAAAGGAAACTCTGGACTTTGGCTCTGCTTCTAGTTCTGCTGAATCCCCAGCTGCACCTCTTCCAGGACTGCATTAAGAAACTGGGATCTTAGAAATGCAAGGATGTAATTCCATGCAAATAAAAATCACTCATCCTCCTGTAGGAATCTCATAAAAAAATTTTTCTAGAGATATCATAAGGGCCTGACCCTGAGCATGTACAGTGGGGCCTTGACTTACAAGTTTAATTCATTCTGTGACGGAGCTCGTAACTCAAATTACTCGTATGTCAAATCAAAAAGTGAACGAGTGAGACACGTGATGCTGGGCTGATGTTGTGGCGTTCACTGTGACGTTCACTGTGACGTTTGCTGCGCCAACTAGAGGTGGCTGGGTTAAACTAATTTATAAATCTACTGTCTGAAGCTGGCTCGTAACCCGAATTTTAGCTCGCAACTCAAAGCAAAAAATCGGCTGAGAGATGGCTCATATCTCGAAAAACTCGTTAGCCAGGACACTCGTAAGTCAAGGCCCCACTGTAATAGGAAAGGGGGTCCCCACTTCCCCCGTTGTACACCCCACTTCCACTGATAACAGCATGATGCATTTATTCACATGTTTGTGGTGATGCTGGTGTAAACAAACCTACTGTGCTGCCAGTCCTATTAAAAGATAGCACATACAGCCCTAACCAGTTTGGCTCAGTGGATAGAGTGTCGGCCTGCAGACTGAAGGGTTCCGGGTTCGATTCCAGTCAAGGGCATGTACCTGGGTTGCGGGCACATCCCCAGTGGGGAGGTGTGCAGGAGGCAGCTGATCGATGTTTCTCTCTCATCGATGTTTCTGACTCTCTATCCCTCTCCCTTCTTCTCTGTAAAAAATCAATAAAATATATTTTTAAAAAAAGATAGTACATACAATTATGATCAGTACATAATATTTGATAATAATAAACTATGTTACTGGTTTATGTATTTACTATACTATACTTTTAATCATTATTTTAGAGTCTACTTTTTCTACTTATAAAGAAAGTATGCTGCTATGTTACATAGGCAGCAGCCTAAGACTTTTTGTGTTTACCACATTCTTAATTGCAGCATTTTCTCTTGTGTTTGATTTAACCTCCAATGTCTTTCTTTTGTGTTTTTTGTTTGTTTGTTTTGCTTGTCACAGTAACATGCTCTACAGGCTAGTAGCTTAGGAACAATAGGCTCTAACAGATAACCTAGGTATGTAGTTAGGCTCCATCATCTGGATTTGTGTAACTACAGGCTGTGATGTCCACACAACAACAAAATTGCCTAAGAATGAGTTTCCTTAAGCAACATGGGAAACAGGTCTGGATTGAAGATGTAGATTTGGAAATCATCAAAGCCATCCTTGTTTCATGCATAAAACTTGAGAATAGATAAGATAGCCCTGAGAAAGCAAGATTATTGAATTTGAGAAAACTGTGGTCAACCTTAACATTTAAGTGATAGGCATAGCAGGAGCTCAGAAATGAAAAGTATGTAGAGTAAATAGTAAAACAAATTCCAGACAGTAATGAGTTCTAAAACGTCATGCTTGGCAAACAGTGAACAGGGAGGTCCAGGAAATTGAGTGAATATTCTCACTGGATTTGGCCATGATGAGTCATTGTTGAACTCCAATTTAGATGTGTAATTGTAATTGCAAACTAAAACATATTGCAATGTATTGCTGAATCAATTAAATCTGAGAGATTAGAGTTTGTAAATATAGTTGGAGTGTATATCCTATATAATAAAAGCCTAACATGCTAAGTGCCTGACCGTTCATTTGACCATTCAACGAGTCACTGCGATGTACACTGACCACCAGGGGGCAGATGCTCTGACCTTTAGGTTAGCTTGCTGCGGGGGTAAGGCCAATCAGGAATGGGTGAGACATGCCGGACATGCCCTGGAGACCTCCTGCAGTCCCTCCCTGGCCCTGATCATGCACTGGTGGGGTCCCTTGGCCTGGCCTACAGGGATCGGGCCAAAACCAGCCTGGTGCACAAATCGAAATGGACCGGACACTCCCTGGAGCTCTCCTACGGTCCCTTCTGGGAGCCCCAGTGGGGACTGGGGATCGGGCCCAAACCAGCAGTCCAACATCCACCAAGTGGTCCTGGATTGCGAGAGGGTACAGGCCAGGCTGAGGGACCCCACTGGTGCACGAATCCGAGCACCAGGATATGGTAGTTAATAAAGTTTTTGTTTTAGGTCTGAAAAGGGTGACAGAAGAGGATTCTTTAAATACAGGGGAGATAAAGTGACTGGAAGAGTTAGAGGTCAAAGATAAGTGAAATAGAGGAGATATTGATGGAATGAAGTCCCTGTTGACAAGAAAGGGGATGAGATCAAGTATAAATGTGAAAAGACTGGCTTTGATCAAGGAAAGGAGCACCACGTCCTCTGTGAATGAGAGAGGAAAGTGAAGATAAATTGAAGATAAATGAAGGTGTCAATACATTTGAAAGAAAGAAGAAGAACACAAATTAGTTTATGCTTGATTATTTAATTATAATTTTGAATTTGCTGGTATGCTGGGAGAAAGACAAATACAGGTGGATAGGAGCCTCAAGAGGATAAGTAAATGGCTAATATAATCAGATGGGGGAAATGCAAGAGTTGTCCAAAGGTAGGTAAAATTATTGATGAGTGGTATTGAAAACTAAGCAACACAAATTACCTCTATTACATCTAAATCACTTATCGATGCCTGACTTGTCCTTTCCATAGCTTAGGTCACTTGCAGGCTTCTTTAAGTTAATAGCTCATGAGCACATTTTACGTGGTAAACTGAAAACTTGTTCTCAGGTCTAAGCCCCTCAAGTCATCATTCTTCCCCATTTCTTGCAGACCTCTCTCCTCCTGCCTCTTGTTATCTGGAACCACCGACTTTACTTTGATGTTCTGTTTCCTTGAAGACCCAAATGAGTATGTGATCATTTCCTTCCTTGTTCTACCCCGGAGACAGCCAGCTCTCTTTAATTTTCTTAGTTTCACTAATAAAGATTCTGGAAAAACAGGCAGCAAACAGGCAGTATAATAAAAGTTATAGCGCGCGCACACACACACATCTCAGAATGACAGTAAATGATTTGCAATTACTGATGGCCAGTAAGAAAATCTGAATGGATACCACCTAGCAGTTCTCCCTCTACCTGTATTACCCTGAGGACAAGCTCATCAAAGGAGCACCTTTCTTCTGTTCTCTCATTTATTGAAATTGAAGCCTCAAGACATAATCAAGGCAGAACAACAGGTGCCCTCTTGTGTCAAGTGGGTCATTTGCATTTCCAAGTGTTCCTGAATTCTACCTGATGACTTTTGTAAGGGTTTAAGCTCCTTCCTGGAAAGATCAATTTTGGAATTTGCTTCTCAGTGTGTTTCACTAGAATTGCCTTCTATTACAATGAAGATTTTCTAAGTGGTTGTGCCCAGCTGAGATGTCTGGATACGTCGGGCCATCTATCTTATAGAGTTATGCACCTGCCCTACGGAACCTCTCCTCACAAATGCATAAAGCCAAGTAAACAATTACATTAGTTTAACCATTTAAAAGAATGAAGGTTAAGTCTAAAAAGTAAGACAATGGAATAAGATATTATTGAGAAAAAGTGGTCTGCTTTATATGACAGTCTGTTACTATGATAGAGTCTAATAAGCTTTAGATTGTAAACAACTAAAAATTGTATAGATCGTACCAGAGGCAAGGGAGACTATTTTCATTTTTAAAAACAAATGGACATTATTAAACTTCTTTGAACTTTCCACGGAAAGCATGGTTATATTGAACACACTCATAAAACAACACATCTGTTGATTTATTATAAAATCAAAACATACTGATATTTTTAATATATCAATTTAAAATTAATATTTTATAGACTCCATGGGCATTTTCTGACTATGTATCCTGCATAAACATATATAAAATGTTGAGAAAATTAACAGCTGAATAGATTAAAATCATAACACTTGAAGATATTATAATCTACGGAGGAAAAATTTACATAAGGCAAAATAGCAAATGTTGTTTTAAAAAGGGTGGAAATGATACTGAAAGGAATTTTCAAGACAGGATGGGCAGTGAGGGAATAAGGGGGGCCCATGGGAGAGGAATACATACGTGAGGTCTTGGAGCTGCCAGAATGCTTACTTTAACAGAGGATAGAGCAGTGGTTCTCAACCTTGGCTGCACATTAGAGTCACCTGGGATGAGGCCCAGAAATTAGGATTTTAAAAAGATTCCCAGGTGATTCTAATGTGCAGCCAAGGTTGAGAACCACTGGGATAGAGGAAGGTTGCAAGATAAGGAGGAGAGAATGAGGCAGCATCAGGTGGGCTTTGACCTTTGAAACTGATACTCTGCAGAAGAATGACCAATTAGGAAAGCACAGGGGTCATAAATTAAGGAAGGGTCTAGTTAGAAAGGGTCATGAAGAGACAAAGAGCTGCCAGCATTTATAAACCAGGAGACAAAGAGACTCAGACAAGTGACTTTTTTTCCACTTTAGGGAGAGAGAGCAGACTTTTCCCATTTGGAGACCCCTGTCCAGGGGGAGTTTATATAGGGTGTCCCAAAATTCACACAAGATTTGCAATTGAATTGAATGGCAAATCTTGTGTGAATTTTGGGACACCCTATATATGCTTTCAATAAACATCCACATTTTTATTTATAAAGCCTTTTAGTCCATGAATTTATTCTTCAAACTTCCTAGGATAAGAACCCACAAGGAAGAGACCACACCCCAACTTCATGTATCAATACCATTGTAATCAACCTCGTTATTAATAACAGGAAAGGAACCAAAGGAAGGCCAAATATTATAGGTATGTCCTTTGCGCAGCTTTGCCGGGAAGTGGCAGTTTAACACTCCCCAGGAAGCCACCAGTCTATTCCCCAGAGATCTCTGGGTGAAGAGGTTGGACCGGGGAAGATAAGATGCATGTCCAGTAAAGTCTGGGTGACATAGGGCAAGCACTTGTTTGTCAGTCACACCTGGCAAAAGGTTACTGGCGGGATTAGGGGTGGCCACGGAAAGCTCCAGAAGATCTGAGGTCATCTACACAAGAAGTGTGCTCTCTTGGCTCTCTTGCATTTGCCCACGTGGACCCCATAAAGTGGACTAATGTTTGCAGCAGGCCTGATGCTGTCCCTGACCCAGCTCCACCATGGAACAGAAACTCTGGACACTGGCTCTGTTTCTAGCTTCTACTGAATCCCCAGGACTGGATTAAGGGAAATGAGATTTTGGAAACCCAGGGGTGTAATTCTATGCAAATGAAAATCACTCATCTTCCTGTGCAAGTCTTAGAAAATTATTTTACTCGAGATGTTGTAAAGACCTGCTCCCAGCACCCAGTGGGGATGAGGACACCTCACTTCCACTGATAACAGAATTGTTCAGGGAGCAGAGTTTGAAGAGAATACTTTGGAAAAACAGACTGATGTTCCAGTTGATACAAAGTTTGAAAACAAATTTCAATATAGGAGACACAGGAAACAAAGTTGGGAAGAGAATGGCATTTTCTGGAACCATAAAGAGGTTCATGAGGTTTTTTATAACAGGGTCAAATTGATTGCTTAGATTTGGAAAAAATATACTACTTGATAAAAAAAAAATACCCTAATCTTTATTAATACCCTATCAACAGTTTTTGTGGTGACAAACAATTCATGAATGACATCATGTTTGTCCTTTTTAATAAACTGTAATGCCATGTTAAAATCTGACAAATATAATTCAGATTAAAAAAACACAACAAAACACCCTAAGGGTTATTGTGATTTTCCAGCCTGTAGTAACTACATTTTTTAAAACTAATCCATAATTGATGGCTCATGACATTGCCATTTTCAAGCCATTAGTTACACAATAACAATGTTAATTGAGTTTTAATTAAGTCAGCCATATTCAAGCTTGATATGTTTTAGCTTTCTTTCATAGATAAATGATATTACCTAAGGTCATTTTCCTTTACATCTATTTTTAAAATATTCTTTACTACCTTTGAAGATTTACTGAGAATTAATTTTGACCATCATATTTAAATAGAAAAACATGAAATGTATCTATCTTCAGCAATATTTGCTTCTAAAAGCATTCACACTTCACCATACACCAGAAAATAATTTCTAAGGTAAAAGTTGATTTTTGTGGTGATTATTTTCTAGAAGTTGGACAAAATCAAATTTGTCAACTCTTTCATTAATTTTGACTATTGAATATTTGACTATTTGAATATTTAATGAATTATCATTAAATATTAAATGTATGAAAACTAACTTAGCTTTGTTATCTTGGGAGGTTGAAGTTTATTATTCCAATTTTCTTATATTTAAACTAGTGCTACAAATTAAAAAAAATAATAATCCCTCTATGTAACAATATGTGCACATGTTTGTGGGTTGTCAATTATTTAGATGGGATTGCTAATGAAGACAGAGTCATGAATGTGTTAGTGATGTTGTTCCGTTAATAGAATCATCTATGCTTCCACCCATATCAACAAATATTCTTCTCTAAGAAGCATACAAGAGAGACCAGATGAGAGGGAGAGATCTAATTCAGCACACACTTGTTATTACCATGAGCCTACCAGTAACTATGGGCCACTAGCATTATCTCCCTATGAAAATAAAAGCTTTATGAATGAAATTAAGAAGATAAGAAAGGAGACACTGTAAAGAAAACAAGCATACAATCATTACCAGGTACAGATAATCTACTACTAAACATTAAAGTTGCACCTTGATAATCTTTTAAATTGGCATACTAAACTTGTGAAGTAGGTATTATCCTAGATTTTTTACAAATGAGAAAAGTGAAGGTTACAAATATTAAATCACCCTTTCAAGGTCACACAAATGGTGTGTGCTTACCTTGATCTTGAACCCGATTTGATTGCAGAGCCATGCTCATTTTACTTTTACTCCCAGGAAGGAGGAATAACAAAAGATACCAAGGGATGATAGGGAGTGAGAATCTAGTAATATACTCAAGTCTATGCTTCCAGCTCAGACTTGCTTTATAAATAATAGATATGCATTAAAAATATTAATGAACTTTCTACTTTTATGTCCTGACATAATTCAGACCTTAGAACAGTATTATTGAGGAAACAGTGATAATTCTAATTAGCAATTCATCTGCTGCTCTTGAGGGTCATTTTTAAATTCTCCTTATTAACTTGCAGCATTTCCCTTCTCAGATTGACTGTCATTTCCAGGAATAAGTTAAGGTAGAGCAGACCTTGTAGGGTAGCAAGAAGTAGGACATTATTAAAAAGAGCATTCAAGTAGTTAAGGAAGGAGTAGAAACTTATCAGAAGTAAATTGGCTATTAAATCACCATTGGCTGTTCTCTCATTTGAAATTTTAAGCATTTCAGGTAGATATAAATGAAATAACATTGAAGACTTCATTAAGAGCTTGGAACATGTTTAAGAATATAAAGGGGCCTGCATAAAATATTCCAGGGTGGTTATGCTAGGACCCATTATATGAACAACCTATATAGGAACATTTCTATACATGACCTAAGACCCAGATTCCTTTAATCCTTTCCCTTTGTCATAATGAATGGTCACAGAACAAGCCCTGTGTTTTTCAAGTGCCAGACAGTCTATTAACCAGCACAGAAATTATTATCCTGATTTCACATACCAGGGAACTGAGTCTGGGAGAGGTTAAGGAACTTGTTCAAGGTCACACAGTTAATAGGTGGAAGAGCAAGTATTTAAACACAAACCTGTCTCACACAAGATCTGATGCTCACTGAACTAGCAAACTTTAGATTAGATTCTAAGCTAATTAATGTCAATAAGTACTACCGAGATTTTTTTTTCTTTTCAATTCAACACTTAAAGAGCTAATTCATCATATTGTAGCCAAGTTCTTTTCAGAATCAGAATTTTCGAGCCATGTCTGAGCTCGGTAATTACATATACTTCCAGTAACTTCCATGTCCAGAATCTGTCTCTGAAGGTGGTTTGTCACCAACACCTACCAGTATTTTCCAGTATCCTGACAGGGTGACCAGGGTATCCACTACTTGCCTTTTAGCTAAACTCATAATCCTTCCTCAAGCACCCATGCCTACTCTGAGGATGCCTACCTTCCCTGTATCTCCACATAGAACTGCACAGCTCATATTTCCACCCCATCAGTTCATGTATAGGGTTTCCCTATGCTCATTCGTTATTCACTCCCCACATCCCCGAGCACCCACACCCTGATGTAGGAAACATGCAACCCTAAATGTAGAGGGAGGGTTTTTCCCTAGAGCTCACATCCAAAGTCTTTGCAGATCCTACCACAGCCACTACTTAGGGATCCCACACTCAAGCGTTATGTGGCAAAAATAATATCCCACAAATGTATTGCCAAGAATGTTCTCTATCAGTATAAAGATTAATTATTGAGTTCAGGATGGAATCTAAAGTGGAGAGGAAATTATGCATGTGTGTGAAACTAAATTTTATTTTTCTCTTAGGCCATCACCCTGCTTACCACCACTATTGAAACTCAAAGACTTGAGAGAAACTAATAATAAAGTGACCATTTAGCTACAGTATGTCATAAATTTAAGAAAATGCTACATATACTTCCTCTTCTCCCCCTCTCTTGTCATTTCCACAGTGGTACATACCAGAAAAAGGCTGGCCTCACATTAAACTTCACATAAGTAGGATACCCTAACAGCAACAAAAAAATTAAAATAAATAAACGTTTAAAAAGTTGTTTTAGTTATATTGAGAAATATATAACGCAAAGCATTTTAGAGTACAATTTAAATATTCAACATTAATTTGAATTATCTTTGATTTGTGTTCAAACTGATGTTCTTGAAGGAATGATCTTGTTCTCTTACTTCTAAGAATGGTAGAGTGTTACGTTGGTGAACCTCTTCTCTCTACTTTATCCTTTCCGCACCCAGTGGAAAATATAGTGGTATCTACTAGGTCTCGGGCACCTATATTTTTCTTTTGGTCCCGTCAATAACCCCAAGAGGAAGGTATTATTAACTCATTTTCAGTTAAATTGCCCAGATTGGTTAGTCATAAGTCTGTTTTCAACCTGGATTTTATCTGCTATAAATTACTGGGGCAGCAGAGCCAAATCTCTGGTATCTTTTATTCATCATTCAGTGCAAGAGAGATCTCTTGGCACTGTGCCCAAAACAAAGTAATCACCTCATAAATGAGTGAACAAACTCATAGCTTTTTCCAGAAGATACAGGAAACATTAAGATAGTGGAAACTAAGAAACACAGTGAAGTGTAGGCTGGAAGAGAAAGTGTCAGAGATGACTGACACAAAGAGTTTGTATAGGGTTCATCTATGCATAAAAGGGTTGGTGAGAAATTCAACTTAGAACTGTATAATTTAAGAAGTTATTGAATTAAATATATATACATATACAATATAAATTCTACAGATATAATAAATATAGTTTTCTAAATTGAACTATTACAATATATTGTTATTTTTAATTATTGAAAAGTATTCTAGGTACAAATAGGTATATATAACTTCAAAATACCCTATTTTTATTAATATTATGTTTTACATGTATGGATTATTCAGAGGGCCTACTGTTATTAATATTGTTTTTTAATAAAAAATTCATTCTGCAAAAAAGTAACATTTTTTACAATAGAAACCTTTTGAAATGAAGTACTTCATACACAATATTGCAGAATTTTCCTAATAATTCAACAATAAAATCTTATAAGAATATAAGGAATATATGTCAACTTTATAAAAGGGAAAACATGCATGATAGTCACTTTTTCTACTTTTTGGTAATTTAGCCACACAAAAGTACATGAAGAATTCTGAAATGCTGGGGAATCGTCAACATTTTATGTCTTTATTCAGAAAGATTACTTACACAATGTATTTTAACTCAGGTTTATAGCTCTTAAATGCCAAAGAAGAATTTTATTCCCCAGAATGTTCAAATAAGAGGTAACATCCTAGGACTTTTATGTGTAAATATGGCCACTTTGCTGTCAACATGAGACACCCCAGGCAGCATGTGTAAAGCTGGCCATTGGTTTTCAGTGAATGTTGATAAGAAATGATAAATGAGTCTAGCCATTTGAGTATCTTGTGAAATAAGAGGCATGCTATCATTCCACAGTGCCATGTTCCATCAAGAACCCGTCTATAACTCTGAAACAGAACTTTTTGGAGGTGTGGAAAGGGAATGCTTTTTGATCAGTAAAACATTATTAAGAGCTTAGAATTTAATAGAAGACTTATACTTAGAAATCTATAACTATCCATTATTTTTATTTTTTTAATATATTTTATTGATTTTTTTGCAGAGAGGAAGGTGAGAGGGATAGAGAATTAGAAACATCGATGAGAGAGAAACATTGATCAGCTGCATCCTGCACATGCCCCCCCCACACACACACACACTGGGGATGTGCCCGCAACCAAGGTACATGCCCTTGACTGGAACCGAACCTGGGACACTTCAGTCCCCAGGCCATCGCTCTATCCACTGAGCCAAACCGGTTCAGGCACTATCGATTATTTTTAGATAGCTGCTCTAATAAATTTCTTCTCTTCTTATTCCATTACTATTCATTTTAAGCATCAATGAAGCACAGAATACTAAATAGGAAGTAGAAATCACAATTTGGCTGTTATTGACATATTTTAATAATGTTAAGATAAATTAAAAGTTGGAGGTGTGTTTTGTGTTTTGTTAATCTTTATTGTTGAAAGTGTTACATATGTCCCCTTTTTCCCCCATTGACCCCTTCTAGCCTTCCCCCCCACCCCCCACCCCAAGGCCTTCACCACCCTATTGTCTGTGTCCATGGGTTATATATATATATATGCATACAACTTCTTTGGTTGATCTCTTCTTACCCACCCAACCTCCCCCACCTTCCCTCTGAGATTTGACAATCTGTTCCATGCTTCTATGTCTCTGGATCTATTTCAGTTTATTTTGTTCATTAGATTTCACATATGAGTGAGATCATGTGATACTTGTCTTTTTCTGACTGGCTTATTTCGCTTAGCATAATATTCTCCAGGTCCTTCCCTACTGTCTCAAAGGGTAAGAGATTCTTCTTTTTTACAGCTGCACAGTATGTTTTAATACATATTCTCATCAAAATACTTCAGAATTCTCATATAGATGTAGATAATAGGCAGATTTGTATAATGTAAAAATTACAAGATCTGGGGTATAAGGGTTTAAATTTGAACCCTGGCTATACACACTGGCTGTGTCATCTTGAACAAGTTAACTTTTCCAAGATTATGAAACTTATCTGTAAATTCAGGAGAACTAAATGTAATAAAGCAGGGAGATTATAATTATATATACATTTTTAAGTACTCTGTAAATTCTAGTTATCTAGTTGAGCTATGTTAGGGATAAATTTAAAACTAAAAAAAAAATTGAAGAGAAAATATTAGTTTTCTTAAAAACAATTTAAAACATTTCTGGACCATCTCATAAGCATTTGGAATGTATCTGATTGATTTGAATGCTATTCTCTTTTACCCCAGATATTATGAGAAAGACATTTATAGATGTATGAAATATTATTTCATACTATGTTCTTTCAAATACTCAGAAGGTGAAGTCTTTCAAGAAACAAGTTGGTCTGAGAATTGGAATTAACATTATAAATCTGCCAGAGTGACCTGATGTCACAAAGAAGTTTCTCAGCCTAAGTTATCTATCTGTAAGAAAGGTTGGGTAGAGAAAAATGTGGTGGTGGTGGTGGGGGTGGGGGTGGGGGGGAGACACACTACTATCATAAATGATTTAAAAAATGCTTCTAGAAACTCCTAGAAGGTTAAGAATCATTTTGTATATTTATAAATATAAACCAAATGATCCCAGGTTTATCTGTTTCCTGTATGAATTGAAAGAGACAGATCATGCCTAATGGGACTGTTTGGAAAACCATTCAAGAACAAGATCTGTCTTCATCCTCGCCCTCCTGTGCCCTTGTGCTCCTCCTGTGTCCACCAAGATAATTAGATAAGTACCTGGAATTCATAGCACAAGGCAGAGGAATGCAATTTTTTTGATAAGGCATGATTATGTATCTACAAACTGAGCAAAGTAGAAAAGTCTTAGAATTTCCTTAAATACATATTTTTATTTTGACAGTCTAAGAGTGCCACCTTTTTTAGCTAGAGCACAATCATTGATTTATTGAAAACCTGTTGTGGATTTATATCTTTGCATTATAATATTTGGTTTCTAACCAATAATTTTTAATTTTAAGGATTCCTTCTTTGTTTGCCCTTCTCTTCCCATTTCAACAACGTAAGTGTTTCAGCAATGGTAACTGTAAAGGTACTGGTAGGTATCAGGTTAAGAAATGAAGGTATTGTGTGTTTCTCTCTTGATTCTTTTCAGATCAAACTTGGAAAAAGTTGGGAGTAAAATAATGGTGCTGGCAGAAATGAAATCTGCCCCAACTACTACTCTTTTTTTTAAGTCTTATCTATTTGAGGAGACCTTAGATCTCCTAATAAAAACAGAATAATAAGAGATAATTGGACCATTAGTCCCATCTAATTGCTGGTTTTTCTCCTCTTCATAAAGCTCTTATTGCCTATATCATTTTTCTCTCCATAGCATAAGGGAAGCCCTGCTTGAAATGAAACTTAAACAACAAACTGGAAACATCCTCAACAATGAGTACTTGTCACTTTCTCAATATTTTTATCATTTCAAATTGAAACTCTGTACCCATTAAACAATAATTTCCTTTTTACCCTTCTCCCCAGCCCCTCATAAACTTTATTCTGCTTTCTGTCTCTATGAATTGGATTATTCTAAACACCTCACGTAAGTGAAACCTTATAACATTTGTCCTGGGTTATTTCACTTCGCAGAATGTCTTCAAGTTTTATTAATGTTGTAGAATGTATCAGAATTTCATTATTTGAAGGGTGAATAATATATCATTGTGCATGTGTGTGTGTGTGTGTGTGTGTGTATATATATATATATATATATATATATATATATATATATATATATATATATATATATATAGTTTATTCACCTATTGGATGTTTGGGTTGTTTCCATTTTTTTTTTTTGTTATTGTGAATAAGGCCATTATGAAGATGGATGTACAGATATGTGTTTGAGTACCTACTTTATATTAGTTTAGGTGTATACCCCAAAGTAGAATAATTGGATCATATGGTAATTTTAATATACATTTTTAGGAGCTGTTATACTGTTTTTCATTGTAACTGTGAAAAACATTTTACAATCCTATCATCAAAACAAAAACACTCCTTTTTTCCACATCCTCATCAATGTTGGTTATGTTCTCGTTTATTTGTTTTTTAAACAGTCATCCTAATGGACATGAAGTATGTCACTGTGGTTTTGGTTTCCTAATGATTAGTGATGTTGAATATCTGTTCATGTGCTCGTTAGCATTTGTAGATCTTTTTTCATTCTTCCTTTTATTACCCAAACTTACAAAATATTCATGTATACTCACTGTTCTCCATTTCTTTGCAAAACATTTTCAACCACTTTACCTCCATACCACAGTACATGTCCCTTTACTCCAGAGACATTGTATTTAAGAGTATTAATATTATCATAAGTGCCAGTCGCAATGGACAGTCTCAGGAGAGGTTCTGTCTTTGTAAAATGGTACACTGGTAGTAGGTAAATCAGTGTCTTCTTTATGAAAATCAGTTGGTAACTTACCTCTTTGGCTACTTCTGTCTCCCTGCCTTTACTTTTGCTTTTTTCCCCCCTAGGTCTTGTACCTTATGTATATATTTCCATAGGATTTACCTACCCTAAGTTCTCTTTTTATCTTTCATAATTATTTCCTTAATAACATTATCAAAACTTAAGACTTATCTATCTAAACACTCAGTTCTTGTGACAGGTCAATGATTCCCCCCAACTTTGACAAGTTATTTGTTTAATGACTAATGTAGACACTACTCTCCCTTTTCCTCTTTTTTGCTTCCTTTTACCTCTTCCTGCTTTGTCTGGTAAGACTTATGAGTTCTTACCA
The DNA here is from genome assembly GCF_963259705.1 of Myotis daubentonii. Lineage (NCBI taxonomy): Eukaryota > Metazoa > Chordata > Mammalia > Chiroptera > Vespertilionidae > Myotis > Myotis daubentonii. The sequence continues at coordinate 91,507,010 of NC_081842.1, forward strand.
GTAAGTTGCCTAGAATTTACTGCTAGAGCATGTCCCTTGATGCACCAAGGCTGAGCTTCCCCAAACCTATTTTCATTGAACTCTGGATTTCCACATCCTGACCTACTACACACACTTAAGTATAACTGTCTGTTTAGATGGATATATCTAAACATTGTATCACTGATAGAGAAGACTTGTGTGTCATTAACCATAATTTCCACATATATTAGCATAGTGCCTATCACATAATAGAGAAAAATATTGACTTGAAAAATAAGTGAATAGGGATCCGTGTAAAAATTCTGCCCCTCTTTGATAACTATGTATTGGCATGCTCATCCTGGATGCTTCATTAATACCTCAACCAAGATGCTACAAGTAGAAGAAAATGTCTTCTCCTCCAAACCTGTCCCTCCTCACTTAGTGCCTTTTCTGGTAGTAGCTCTGTTGCCCTGGAAGTGTAAGTTAAAATTCCCATTTTTTAAAATAATTTGTATCTGCTCAATCCTGTTTATTTGTCATAATTTCCTATGTCTCATCAATGTTATCATGTTCTTTAACTGCATCTCCCTCTCGCCATTTCTAATGTCTCTGTTTTCTCTTCAATAGGTCAAATATTTTCTCTGGATTAATATAATGGCTTAATTTTTTTTATATACCCCACTTCTCTGACTCATCAGATCTCTTTTCTTCCAAAACTATCCTCCCTTGTTCAGAAACCATTTGTGGGCACCCCTTTATTTCTCAGAAATTATACAGTCTCCTTAACATGTCACCCTTGTTCCCTCTCCCTCCCCTCAATGTGCTCAAAACACTTTCCTTTAATGTGAATATATTACCATTTAAGTGACTGAGCTTAAATTCAAATGGGATGTTTCTTCCCTTGCGACATGTCCAAAATCTACTGGTCATTTCAACCCAACTCAAATATTTGTTTTCTCTTCCAAGGATATTGTCCTGTTCCCATTTCAAGTGCACACTAGATATAATTACATTGAACTTCCATGCAATTATTCTGTTTCTTCTTATGATATTTGTCAATTTACGGTATGAAATATACCTATTCCTGATCATGTTATTCTCTTGCATATATTGTAAATTCTTTCCAGACAGGATCCTAGTATTATTTAACTTTTGCTCCCTCACAATCAATTATACAGGAGACTAGCACATTGAATTTTTTACATATTTTGTAGAATATTTAAATTATTATTTCTTACTTAAATACTTAAATTATTATTTCTTACACAGATGAATGAATGAACAAATGAATAGAATTTGATTTATGATTGCACTGAAATCCTTCCCTCCTTATATAATCTCCCTAAATATTTTCTTACAACCTGCAAGGAAACACCCATCCTAAGTATCCAAAAGTTTTCTGTAATTTTTGGTTCCCTGCTACACTCTACATTATAAAACAGACATTCCAAGCCAGTACATAATTAAAATTATACATTAAGAATATATTCTTCCATGAACTCACACAAGTTTATTCATTATAAGTGCTTTTTATTTACCCCGAACATTTCCAAGGTAGCCTTTTTTTTAAATTTAAGGTTCTGTTGCCTAGGAAATTTATGACTGTCCATGGTTGCCCAGCAATAGAATGTGCATAGCCTCTATTCTATATTTGAATTGTTCAAAATGAGTCTTAGGTTACCTTATCATTGACTTACAGTGTCTATGAATACATTCTTTATTACTTGTGGAAATGTTTAGTTGTGCTTTTTTTCTTGTGTGTGTGTGTGTGTGTGTGTGTTTGTGTGTGTGTGCGTGTGTATTTAAAGTTAAAATACACTGGTATACAGGACTATATAAGGAAAACCTGTCAAAATTATGCAGCAACCCAAAGTCTCAGATAGTTTTACTTATTGTATAAATTGAAATATAGAAATTCAGTTCACAGCAGCCCAAATGCCAGGTCAAGAATTGCCACAACATGAATTACTATGGCAATCCTGGTTTTTGAAACTTGGTGCTTTTCCACTTAAAAGTAGGAGTGAGAGATCAGCATGTTGTTACTTTGAACTTTCCCCCAAATACTATAGCACTTCCTTATTCCCCCAGAGAGAGGGCTTCCTGAGATTGAGAAGGGCTGTTGCTCCCCATTGCTTCCCAGTATACACTACAACAGAGATGCAAAGGTAAACTGGAGGGTACAAGGAAAATGCTCCTTCTTTTTGATCATCATTATGTACATTAAATATCAGCATCTTTTCCTATGATCTCAGTGCTTATAACTGAAGTAAATTATCAATTGCTTTATAATGCAAATGCCTCATCAATTATTTTTATATCTGCAGTAATATTTACAAAATGTTCTCTTTATTCAAAACCCATACGTTTATTGCTTTAATTATACTCCAAGCAAATGTGGAATCAACAAAAAAGTCACAGCACTATATCTAAAAGGAGGTAAAGAGGATTATTCATAAGGCCCATGGCATAGGAAAGGTAAGAGTTGGAACTGGTAGCCAAATTAAGCTTTACAACATGAGAAAACATCACAGGCTACTTATATTGCTGAATAAAAATATAATGCCTCCACAAATATTTTTTTCCTGATCCATCCTAGGAAGAAAAGGAAACTATGTTTTTTTTTAAAAAAAATAGTGTGAATTTTACCAAAACAGAAGACTTTGATTGATAAGGTATAATAATTATTATTCCTTATAACAAATAATACTGGGAATCATGGTAGATCTCAACTCTGTCTCACACCCAAAGGGTTTAGGTTCAATTGGAGTGCCTAATGACAGTACATTATTCTGGACACAGGAATGTTTTTGATTAGTTCAGCACAGTGGTTCCTGATAGAAATGGGATGATATTTGTCAGTGTTCATAGAGCCTATAGCAGGCAGGTGATGTCTCCTGGTACAGAAGGGCCAAAAGGCTACAGGCAGGACCAGGAATCCACACGCAATTCCCAGAGACAATGTCAACAGAGATAGTGGACACACCAGCCGACAATGCCAGGAAGGCAGGACTGACTGAGCAGGCGAGCAAGAAACTGCAGGTGTCCCTGGCAATTAGAGAAATTTATCTTCAGCACCACTGATACATCTCCTAAGAACCTTCAGAAATAACTGTTGTCAGGAACATTGCAAGGCCAAGGTCCTTCTAACAGGAAGAAAAGCAAGAGCCACTGAAGGAAGTTACCATTAATAAAGTGACCCTGTGTAAACCTGTGTTTAACTGTAGTAACTAGTTTATTCCAGGCAACTTATGACAATTATTTTCTCATTTGAAATAAAATACAAGGGAGAGACAGGAGGGAAGTAGATCATCTAATCTAATAAAAGAGAAACATACAAATTGACCGTAACTTCGCTATGCCCCAAGCCACGCCCACCAGCCAATCAGAGAGAGAATATGCAAATTAACCCAACCAAGATGGCGGCCAGCAGCCATGGAGCTGGAGCAAGCAGGATGCTTGGTTGCCTTGGCGATGGAGGAAGCCAAGCTTCCCGCCTGCTGGGGCTGGCTGTGGCCTCCGCTAAAGGAAACAAAGTTTCAATTATAGAAGATAAATAAATCCCAGATACCTGCTTCCAGCCAGCATCCACTGGGAGCTTGGGTGGCTGGGGGCTGTGGCTAGCCTGCAAACAGCCATCAGCCCCTCACCCAGGCTGGCCAGGCACCCCAGGGGACCCCCACCCTGAAGAGGCTGTAGCCATCTGCAAACAGCCATCAGCCACTCACCCAGGCTGGCCAGGCACCCTAGCGGGACCCCACCCTGATCCGGGACACCCTTCAGGGCAAACCAGCCAGCCCCCACCCATGCACCAGGCATATAATAAAAAGGTAATATGCAAATTGGCCCTAACAGCAGAGCGACTCGGAATGACTGGTCACTATGACACACACTGACAACCAGGGGGCAAATGCTCAATGCAGGAGCTGTCCCCTGGTGGTTGGTGTGCTCCCACAGGGGGAGCTCTGCTCAGCCACAAGCCAGGCTGCCAGCTGCCAGCACAGCAGTGATGGCGGGAGCCTCTCCCACCTCCTCAGCAGTGCTAAGGATGTCCAACTGCAGCTTAGGCCTGCTTCCCGCTAGCAAGTGGACATCCCTGTGGGCTCCTGGGCTGTCAGAGGGATGTCTGACTAGCAGCTTAGGCCTGATCCCCCAGGGAGTGGGCTAAGCCAGCAGGTGGACATCCCCCGAGGGGTCCCAGACTGCAAGAGGGCACAGGCCGGGCTGAGGCACCACCCTCCGAGTGCACAAATTTTTGTGCACCGGGCCTCTAGTGTGTTATATTTATGTATGGCATCTAAAATCTTTTAGAAACTATACAGTTATCTATACAACCTTAAATATACCCAGTGATTTATTGGTTATAATAATTTGCTTCCCCTTCCATTTCCTTTTAAGTGTCACCATTGTTCACCAACGCTCCCTTATTAGGCGGCCCTTTCTTGCAATATCAGCTATCTGCCAATACCCTGCGAACTATATGACTTTAAGAGGCAAAGGCATTCCTTAATCAGTCAAATCTTTAGGCAGGCCTGACTTCCAGTATGGAAAAATGAACTCCCAAAGAGGTTAACAGACCCTGTGGGCCTAATCTTACCATTGCAAGGAAGGGAAAGTTATACTCCTTCTACCCCTTCACCATTGAGAACCTGCAGTGATTTCAACTGTGGCTATTAACAACATTCTGAAGGACAGACTCAAGAGTTTGTATATAATGAAATGCACAATCCTGTTCACTTAATCATCAAGCAAGTATCATATAATTAAAGTTGTCCAACCAAAGTAAAGCTTGAATATTAGATTATACTTAGGAACATGATTAAATTAGAGTATAGCTCACTAACTTCTAAATATAATTTTAGAAATGCAGAAGTTCCAAGCTTTAGTTCTTCAATTTTGAAAACAGAATAGGATTATTTTTAAATAAGTAATGTTAATAAAATGTATTGTACATATTCATATTCTACATTATTATTTACTAGTGGCCTGGTACACATTGAAAGGAAATTAATTAGAAGAAATATTTTAATATCGCTATTCGTCCTTTCTCTATAATAGGTGCCAACCTAATTCACGATTGACAGATCTAAACACATGTGTGAGATTACCACCAGTGAGAGCTTTATATGTACTGTACATGCACTAGTCAACATTTATTTTTAAATTGTTAGTGTGCGTCATATGTACCGTTCAATTGGTCGGTTGGTTGGATGGTCGGACGGATGTATGGTCGGTCACTTAGCATTTTATATATATATAGATTATGTTTAATTATTTTCACCTAAGATGAAAATCATTTATGATATTAGAATGATAATAAATAAAAAAAATTTAGCTTTAAACCTGTTACATATTACAGTTTAAGATACTTAAGTGGTCTGTTTTTCTTATCTTTTGGAAGATGTATATCATACACCATATCCTGACAGAGAATGTTATATTACAAAACAACGGCAGAAGGCTAACAACATAAGATAACATTTGACTAGTGTGTTCATCTACATGATATTTTATTCTGTGCTTGAGATTTTTTCTAATGTTCAGCAGTTAGAATTATACTTGACAAAATATAATAACCCTCTTTGATTTTAAGACCACTTTAGAGGATCTAATTTCCATATGACACCATTGAAAGTAATTTCTGAATTACATGTACATATTATAAAAATACTGATTATGAAAATGCAGTTGATGAGGGTTTTTCCATTTGTTCTCATCTATGATAATTTTTATTTATAAAATGTGTGCAGCTGCAAGAGATCCATTCCAGAGTGTGTTTACTTTTGCTGCATCTTGGCATTTTTAAGAAAGATTACAAGTTATAAATACAAGTTATAAATTACAATTACAAGTTATAAATACAAATTTATTTTAATTCTTGACTATGTTTTTTATGCTTTAAATGAATTTAGGAAATACTAACAGAAAAGGCCTGATAGGAAACTAAATGTGATCCAATAAGATTTAGCCCTGTCATCAACTTTCCAATCCACCACATTCATAAAAGCTAAATTCTAATTTGGGTTAGAGGTTTTGTTTTTTAATCTCTAATAGGCAAAGTTTGAATATTCACAACAATATAGGAAGCAAAAATGTTATAAGAAAATAATATACTAGTAATAGCCATACTAATTATTGAAAGCTTGAAACAGTGCTCTGCCGGTTTAATGTGGCAACCTATGACTGATCAGTTATGTAGACAAGCGGAACTTAATTAGACATGTAGAAATAATGTGATTTAAAATAGCAACAGAAAACACTAGCTCTACAACGATTTCAGAAGCACATTCAGATACTAGAGTGGAAAAAAAATAGTATTACAAGAAAACCATGAAGCCATCACTGAGGATTTTTTTAAATAGTGGAACAGCATTTTACCTTAAAAAAAAAAATCTGGAGCAGCAGAAGCCTTAGGAGAGAATGTGTAACAGGCGCTAAGGCTCCTGGAGACTAGAAAGCTGATTGCCTCGGGCGCCCTTAGTCAGCAGGAAAGCGGGGAAGCAGAGCTATAAGAGAAACTGTAGGAAATAAATAAAACTTGAATTCTAAACCTCAGAAATGAGCCATGATAGCTATACTTTCATGTAAACTCCCTATTGCTCAGGTTCTCTCCTTTCCAAGAAAGCTTAAGAATCCGAAACCTAGGCTGTCTCTTTCATATGCAAATTTGAGTAGAAAAGAATCCAATGAGGAAAGCCTAACAAACTGGGGTTTCATGCACTGGCCTAAAATACTGTCCTTAGTAATCAGTAATAGAATGTATCCTATAAATTATTTAAAGAGAGGGAGAAAGCTCTGCTCAGTAGTGGACTAGGTGAGGGAATGTAGGCAGGGTTGGTACATACACATGAATTTACCAACTTCCAGAAATACCCAGTAATGGGTTGCGAAGCAGTAGTCCAGAAGCTACAAGAATTCTTAGATACTTGTTAAAATATATACTCAAGAAATTATATAGTAAATAATATTATAAAACCTGTCTATGGTGCCAGATACTTGAAATATTGGGGGGGAGGGGGTCCACTGGTAAAGTATATGATTGTCTAAAAACCACTGTACTGTACCTGAAATGAATACAAAATAATATTGAATGTAAAGTGTAATTGAAAATTAAAATCTAAAAATAATAAAAATTAATTAGAATGAAGACAAAACAAGTTTGTCAAATTTTTAGATAACTTGAAGCTGGTGTGGGATTGACTATAATTAATAAAAAAAATGAAACAAAATTGAAACAAAAAATAGTCTGGCTAGGCACAGTGGAGAGAAACACGATGAAATTTAATATAGATAATGCTATATTTATATTTAATAGAATATTACAACTATAGAACAGAAGTGGCATTACTTGGCAAGATTTATGGGAAATAAGGCCATCTGGGATATCTCTGGTTAATGTGTAACAATATGATGGAGGTACTGAAAACTATAAATCAGTGTCAGGCTTACATGGACCTTGAAAAGTTAGAGAGTTCCATTGTAGTTAGTTCTGGCAGAACATATCTGAGTATTGTGTTGAGTCTCACACATTCAATGTATATATTTGATAATATTGAAAAATTAATACATTTTCAAATAAATAAAATATTTTTAAAAAATAAAGAGTTAAGAAAATTCTGTAGGACTACCAAATAGACTCATAAAATTAAAGTTTAAAACGTCCCAAGGGAAGATTTAATGTAACAATTTCATTTATAGATGAAACAGGCTTGGAAGTTACTGTCAAAATAGGAAAAATAATAAGATATATCTGACTTATACAAAAAGTTTCTAACATTTGGAATTCTCTAAACATGGAAAACAAACTTTTGACTTTATCTTTGTACCCTCATCTACTTTGTGCAAGAACAATAAATGTTATCTGTAATAACTCTTTAGGTGGGGCTTGAAATGAACAAATTGTTAACTTCTCAATACAACAGTATAGCAATGAAAAACCTCTTAGCTCTTAAACTTTCACTTTTTTAGTGTGCTAGTTAACAATAAATAAGCATTTGGGAAAGCTCATATAATACCAAATGGCAAAGAAAAAAAATTGAAGAAAAAAATATAACTTAGCTTTCAAAAGTAGATAAAACATTATTTCCTTAACTGGAAATCTTATTGAGTTACTCTTCAATATCTAGAATGAAAGGAGCTAGATACTCACACATGCTTTGTGCTTCAACAATGTGCATTTTATAAAAATTCTGAATTTGAAAATGTATTACTGTTTGATAATTTTGAAAATCAGTGACTAAAAAATAGATTTGAAGGCTATTTTGGAAACTGTTTTACCTAGAATCTATAAAAGTTAAAAATTTCATTTCAGCCCTGACCGGTTTGGCTCAGTGGATAGAGCGTCGGACTGCAGACTCAAGGGTCCCAAGGTTCAATTCTGGTCAAGGGCATGTACCTTAGTTGCGGGCACATCCCAGTAGAAGGTGTGTAGGAGGCAGCTGATCGATGTTTCTCTCTTATCAATGTTTCTAACTCTCCATCCCGCTCCCTTCCTCTCTGTAAAAAATTAAAATATAAAAAAATTTTCATTTCATATATTGTATACTATAAATTTATTTTGCCATGTGATTAATAAAATTATTATTTTCATAAAGGTGTTGATTGGATGCCATATTTGATTGAAATTTGACAATAGATATACCACATTTTTCTCACTTGTCTGATCAATAAGAAATGAAAGACAGGTTTCTATACCAAAAATAATAGAAAAAATTTAAAATAAATTACCAATTAAATAAAACTGGATTATGTTATTCTGAATCTTTTGGATATTAGTGTGTTTTATATTTGATTAATAACATTTTATCTTATCTTTTTAATAGAATACATTGGGAATTATCATTTGAGCAAAACTTTTCTTCATATGCAGACTCAAAGAATTTTCCTTTTCATGAGAATACTGTTTACCATGATAGTTGTACAGAAAGAACACCAACTTTTTCTGTAAAAACATCAAAAGCAAAAAATGCCATACCAATATTAGACATAAAGCACATTCAAATATAGTGTGTAGATAATTATATAAACATGCATATGCAATGCACATATGAATGTACATGCATATCTTTAAAATGCTATATAAATTTCTATAAAAAATAAAGCAAAGTACTAGAAATTATATTCATCTATTTCTGCCATTTCTATTATTCTGTTGATGAGTATCCATCACTTATAATTTTAAATGTACCCTATTAAAATAATATTAATAATTGTATATTATACATTTACAGGATTTTGTTTCCATATATACATTTTTTCAATTTATAAGGTGATATCACTAATATAGTAAAGTAATTTAAGACAATCATAAAATATTAAGTCTAGCATACTTATTTAGAGATCATTAGGTATTTGTTTGAAAATTTTTATATAGAGATATTTAAAATTTTATCTTCATTGTTTAAAGTATTACAGATGTCCCCTTTTTTTCCCCATTGAGATTTTTAAATTAAAGTTCTAATAACTATTGAAGATCAGTAGAGGATATATCTAAACTTATATTCATTAGAAGATATATCTAAACTTTCACCAATTTCAGTTTCATTTTACACTTGTTCTTTAGATTGAATTCCAAATATTTTAATAGAGGACTCTATCTATATATATAAAAGGCTAAAATGCAAAGTGTCTCCTTGGGAGTTCCACCAGAGACCAGGAATTTGATCGCTTACTATGATGTGTGCTGACCACCAAGGGGCGGCTTGGAACGAAGGAAAGCCCCAGCCTGTGGCCAGCAGCCAGGGAAGGGAGGCACTGGCCAGCAGCCAGAAGGCCCCAATGGTCCCTGATTGCCAGCCAGGCCTAGGGACCTACCCATGCAAGAATTTTGTGCACTGAGCCTCTAGTATAAATATATATTTGCAGGATGCCATAAAAATAATATGGTTGGTTAGCAATAATATATTTTAGATTTAAATATTATTATAATTAAATGTTTCCCCTTATCTAATACAATAATAGAGGAATATGCAAATTAGCCAGGACTCCATAACACCACGACCCATCTACAAGTGGCGGAGAGCTACAGGAGGGCAGGGCAGTGAGCTATGAGCTGGGAGAGCTACAGGAGGGTGGGGAAGCAAGCTACACGCAGCTGAGAGCTACCAGCAGTGGTGGCAGGGTGGCCAGCTGAGGCAAGCGGTAGCGAGCTACTCGCGCATGGATTCGTGCACAGGGCTACTAGTTTATGATAAGAATTAACACCTCTTATAAATTGCATGTGCCAGATCACTACTATTAAGTATGCTTTGGCTTTTACTAAGAGAATCAATTCATGTTATACAAGTAATTGAAACTAAGGAAGATAGTTTCATTAAGTGTCACACATAATCTGCTTTATTATCTCTTCACACTGAGCTTCCAGAGAAACTTTTAGATGCTAGCAAAATAATCAACTCTGGATGCACTTTCCTATCTGTGCCATTTCAGGTTGTTGGACTTTGAGAAAATATGTCTTCTTTGCATCTCCTGTCCTCCTCTGCATTTTGCAGGACAACCCTTGGCAGTAAATGCATTATGTAGTCTCTACAGAACATGCATATTTTGACATTCTGTTTAGATTATTTTGGAAAGCCTAGCTCTGAAAACAAAAGCAGCATTAATATACTTTTTTTCCCATTACTGCACACTTTCTGTTGAATATCTATGATTATGACCACTTGAAAGTAATAGTGATATATATTAACTGTTTAAGAAGATACTATTCTTCATCAGAAACCAAAAGTTTCAAGTACTAATCCTCTCCTCCTACATTAAAAAAAAAAAAATCTCGTAATATCAAATGCTTACCAGGGTAAAAAAACAATGAATAATTGTTGCAATGGTATATATGAATACACTAGAGGCCCAGTGCACAAATTCGTGCACCAGTGGGGTCCCTTGGTCTGGCCTGTGGGATCGGGCCAAAACCAGCTCTCCAACATCACCCGAAGGGTCCCGGATTGCAAGAGGGCACAGGCCAGGCCAAGGGACCCCATCGGTGCATGATCAGGGTCCGGGAGGGGTGTGGGAGGGGTCCAGGGCTTGTCCGGCCTGTCCAGCTCAGTCCCTATGGGCCAGACCCAGCAGCAAGCTAACCTACCAGTTGGAGTATCTGCACCCTGGTGGTCAGTGCATGTCATGAAGACTGATTGAGTGGCCTTAGTATATCATTAACATATTATGCTTTGATTGGTTGAACGGCCGACCTGACAACCGGACACTTAGCATATTAGGCTTTTATTATATAGGATGAGAGGAAAAAAGCCTACATTGAGGTTTGTGATGACTATACATTGAATGCTATTAGCCATGAATCTTTGATTATGGCTGCAATCAATGCTAAGTTTTCTGAGAAGCTTAAAATTTTCACTTTGAGCTTTGCTTTTTTGGTATATAATCTCATCTTGCCTATTAAAAAAAAGTTAATGTTTAATAGATCTAAATTTCACTAGCTTTAGTACCTGAATATTATAGCCTCAATACTGAACTCCATTGCATATTATATTATAGGGTCATATAAACTCAAGAAACTTTCAGATCAGTAGACTTTTTTAAAAATCAAAGCTTGTGAAAATGAAAATAGCTGTGCTCTCAAGAAGGAAATCATGTAAATATTAATAAGCTATATGTAGGAAACTTATAAAATTAGCAATGTGTAGCCATCCTTTCCTCTGGCAACATATCGTAATTCTTATAAAACTAGATATTCTTATTCTAAAAAATAAAGAGAAAAATAAATTACAGTAACTAATATCTCTTACTTCCAAATTCAGTATGTAAAAGTTGAAAGGCATTTTGATATCTAGTACATGAAATACGTTTTGAAACTAAGGTTCAAAAAGGTGAAGTGATTTATGCAGCTTATGTAATTTGGTAAGTGATAGGTGAAGACAGAAAGTTAAAATTCCTTGGCCTAGTCTGGTATATTTTCTACTTACTTTTATTGTCTGTATATATTCCATAGCTTTTGGCTTAAGGTAAAACTACAGATAAAAAACAAGACTTTTGTTTTCTTGAAAGAAGTAATTTGCTTCTAGCTAGCAATGGATGGTGCTTCCTTCCCTTCCCACCCTGAGATAGCCTTTAGATATCTCTCTCAGGCAAACAAAAACTAATGCCAAACACAGTGGTACTGGGAAGTGTCCTGCCAGACCATCCTTGTAGCGTAGAAACCAATCTCACTTCTTAAGGTACAAAATCATTCTCCAATTATTTACATCTTCTATTTCTCGGATTTACGTTTTGCTAAGAGGGAGTTCATTCCAGATTCCCAGGGTATAATTTAGATCCTACTAAACTGGAAGTTTTGTGAATGAGGGCGAGGAATAAGCCCTTTAAACAAGCAACCCCAGATAATTTTGTTGAAAAATAAGACTTGAGAGTGATTAACTTAGGAGTTACTACAGATGATAAGGAAAGAGGCAACAGGCATGAAAGGACAACAGGGGAAACCATTAATTTTTAAGATTATCCCCCTCATTGGTATATCTATTTGATGAAACAGATAATGAAGAAATCAAAATGAGTGAGGGAAATCATTAATATGAGAGAAAATTTGCCAATTGTGGCTGAACATAAGATCAAACACATGCAAACCAAAAACTCTTTCAAATTGAAGTGGGACTCCATAGGAAGATACTTGCATACTGTTACCATTTTCACATATTTCTTCTCACTGCAAAAACAAAGGTAAAACTAATACAAAAAAAATAAATAAGTTGACATTGCAAATGCTCTAGTGATAAAAAACAAGACAGTAGAGCAAAATGAGATGCATATGAAAAGACATTAACTAGTAGGTAAAAGTCATAGATTAGATATTATGTATTGCTGTGGACTGAACTACCGTACTGGGAAGAATCAATTAACTGAAATGTTTAGAGCTCTACACCAGCCGTTTCACCCTCGCTTTGGAATAGTTCATGATAATATTTGACAGGAATATGGTTTTATTCTTAATGTAAAAAGTATATAAAATTATTTTTCAGAAACAAGAAAACACAAATTTAATTCACTGCATTAACACTTTAATAGATATATTGTTATTCTGACATGCTAAATATAGATAAATTAACATTGAATACAAATATATAAATCAAATACTTATTTGTCTTATATCCTAGAATGAACCTCTAAAATGTTTATTAAGAATCTGTCTTCCCATAGAACAAACCTAATTAGACAGCAAATGATCCACGTTGCTCTCTTCCCTCTCAGATCTGTCACACTAACAGCAGCGAAGAGTAACTGAAATCACCAGACCTGGACCTAGAGGAGCCTTCAGAGAGCAGCCAGCTCAGCCATCTGACATCTGACAAATGGAGACGGTAAGGTTGAGACTTGAAGTGACTTGTGGAATTCTGTAATTGGTCTTTGAGTTAAGGTCTACCCCTTGTCTGCCAGATGTGCTCGAGAAACCCTAGTGCTGCACTGTATAGGAAATGAGACTGGAGAAAATCAAACACACTGGTTGAATAATTTTGAAAACCTGAATTTAAAAAATTTTAAGCAAATTCCTTTAGGAAGAATTTTCAAACAAATTTGCTGGGCCAAAGAAGCTTTAATTCAACAAATGTACATTAGTATGTAAGAGGGGAAAATAAGTTTTTTTCTCTCTTTTTAAAAAAATATATTTTTATTGATTTCAGAGAGGAAGGAGAGGGAGAGAGAGATAGAAACATCAATGATGAGAGAGAATCAGTGATTGGCTGCCTCCTGTGCGCCCCACATTGGGGATAGAGCCTGCAATCCGGGCATGTGCCCTTGACCAGAATTGAACCCGGGACACTTCAGTCTGCAGGCCGGTGCTCTATCCACTGAGCCAAACCAGCTAGGGCAAGCTTTTTATTCTTTTTCTTTTTCTTTTTTTTTTGAGCTTGGTTTTCCTTGTTACATTATAAGCTTCTTTTAAGTGAGGACTATTCATTCCCTATAAAACCTAGTAATGTGCTTCAGAAATTTGTTTAAGGTGCATTTATATATTAAACATATATCCAATCATACAGATGAAACAGAGGTCCAGGTGTCTAAAAAGTAAAAAATTAAAATTAATAAAATGAGAACATGTCACTTACTTCCTTTGTCAGCCTACTGGACAAATAAGATGACCGAGCCAGCTCAGCCAAGGAATGTGACACTGTAGCTCCATATAGTTAGACCACACCCTGGGATACAAATGTGAAGACAATCCCTGCTTGAGACTACTTTCCCTCAATACGCTGGAGCGCCATTAATGTGCTTTTTGAATAATGGCAAGGGCTAAATCTTCATTTGTATGCCCATCGCGGGACTTTGACAAAGAATATGAAGAAGTAAAACTCACATTTCCTGTCTCTCTATTTACAAATAAAATATTTTAAAATTACTTTGAAAATCACATATAGTTAATAAAGGTATTAGTGCCCATCCATGTGGTATAACTTTCCATATTTTAGAAATAATACACTAAAAAAGAATAAATCTATTCCAAACAAATTCAGAGGAAAGGAATGTCACAATATTGTTGTCTACTGAGTCAAGAATTCAGATGCATGTCCCCTTAAAATCCGGCACACAGTAATAACTTATGTTAGAAGCTATTTGACATTTATAAACATTCTCCCATGAGTACTGACACCTCAATTTTTTCTCAATACAAAAAGTTGCTATTATACATTCAAGATAATATTTTGATAAAATAGTTAATGTGCCCTCACCTTGTACCACTAGAGATAGTCTTATCATTTAAATATATCTTTGAGCGAAAGCGCAAAGCTCTGGATGTCAACCTACAATTTCCTAGTAGAGTCAGTGATTGCATGCAAACTATGAATTACATAATCAAATCAATCAATATTTGTTGAACTATTTGTCCTTTTTAAAAATGTTCGCCCTAACCGGTTTGGCTCGGTGGGTAGAGCGTTGGCCTGCGGACTGAAAGGTCCCAGGTTTGATTCCGGCCAAGGGCATGTACCTTGGTTGGGGGCACATCCCCAGTAGGAGGTGTGCAGGAGGCAGCTGATCGATGTTCCTCTCTCATCAATATTTCTAACTCTCTATCCTTCTCCCTTCCGCTCTATTAAAAATCAATAAAATATATATAAAAAATAAAATAAAAAATGTTCTACCTGATATGAAAAGTTATCATTTTAAAGAAAACAATGAAACTACTTACTGATCCATATTCAGGAACAAAATGGCTTCAAGGTGCTTTTCATTGTTTTTGGTTTGTTTGTTTGTTTACATTTTCTCAGCACTAAACCATGGCAATGTTAATCTCTACCACCCCCTATTTCTACTTTTGCTTTGCATATGTAGCTATGTGGTTATATGTGTATATCCTATATAATAAAAGTCCAGTGACCGAATGGCAGAATGACCAGAACAACCAGTCGACCAGTTGCTTTGATGCGCAGTGACCACCAGGGGGCAGACGCTCAATGCAGGAGCTGCCCCCTGGTGGTCAGTGCACTGCCACAGTGGGAGTGCCGCTCAGCTGACCAGGATGAGCGGCTGCTCCTGCTACAAACCCCAGGCCTACAGGCAGGAACCCAGGCTGTGATTATTGGCTCCTCGCCCCAGGTTCCTCCTCCTTGCTCCCTGCCACCTCCTCCTCGCTCCCTGCCATCTAGAGATGCCCGCAGGCCCATGCAGTGCTACTGCCGGAGGCTGGAAGGTGGGTTTGTGGCCACCGTGGGACTGAGGCCTACTCTGTTGCCTCTCAGTGCTATTGTCCGTGGACCAGGCCCCAACTGGGTCCCCTGGAGAGATGAGTGCTGCAGCTCCACCGAAGATGCTGGATCAAGGAGCAGCCACTCAGAGGGCGGGTCCACAGCCACTTGGCTGACCAGGATGAGCAGTGCTCCCACAGCGGGCTGATCACCACAGGCCATGCCCCCCACCAGTGCATGAATCCCATGCACCAGGCCTCTAGTATGTATATATTTATGAATATGTGAATATATATGTGCATTTATGAATATACGCTTACTAGAGGCCCGGTGCATGGAATTTGTGCATGGGTAGGGTCCCTAGGCCTGGCCGGTGATCAGGGCCCATCTGTGGGATGACTGGCGAGGCAATTGGGAATCCCCAAAGGCATCTGTTTTGGCCAGCCTGGCTCCACCCACTTGCCAGCCCTGCCCCCTGCCACTGCCGCTTGTTGCCTCCCTTTGCGGGGCAACCTATGGGGTTGATTGGTGGGCCTCTGCTGGCACCTGCCTTGGCTGTCCTGGAGCCTGCGGGCTGGGAGCAGTTTCTGCTTTGAGTGTCTGCACCCTGGTGGTCAGTGCACATCATAGCAACTGGTAGTTCTGCCGGTCCTTCCTCTGGTCGGTCATATTTGGGCTTTTATTATATACTAGAGGCCCACTGCATGAATTCATGCACATGTAGGGTTCCCTGACCGGGCAGGTGATCAGGGCCAAACGGGGGGTATGGCCGGCCAGGGGGAGGGACCACGGGAGGTTGGCCTTCTGGCCCCCCTGATCGAGGCTGAGGGGGAGCCACCCGGCTGCGGGGAGGGATCACAGTAGGTTGGCCAGCTGCGGGAGTTTGGCCAGCAACAGGAGGTTGGCTTTGGGAGTGCACTGACCACCAGGGGGCTGCTCCTGTGTTGAGTGTCTGCCCCCTGGTTGTCAGCAACTGGTTGTTCGGTCGCTTAGGCTTTTATATATAGAGAGAGGATTAAATGGTTGGCCATAAGAAAGAGAATAATTTATTGCCTTTGTAGAATCATTTTATTAGCTGAATACAGGACACAATTGTCTTGTCTCAAACTCATTAAAAATTACTTCTTAATTATTACTATACTAGAGGTCTGGTGCAAAAATTTATGCTCTGGTGGGGTCCCTCGGCCTGTCCAGCAATTGGGGCCATCGAGGCAGCAGGAGGTTAGCCAGGGGGAGGGGCATAGGAGGTTGGCCAGCCAGGGGGAGGGGCCACAGGAGGTTCTGATGGGGGCTGATGGGGCCGGCAGGCTTGGGGGAGGGACCGCGGGAGGTTGGCCAGCCACGGGAGGTTGGCTGTGGGAGCACACTGACCACCAGGGCATAGCTCCTGCATTGAGCATCTGCCCCTCATGATCAGTGCGCATCATAGCAACTGGTTGACCAGTCATTCGGTCGTTCAGTCGTTTGGTCATTTAGTCTTTTATATATAGAGATAGGTAATGCCTGGGTAAGTTTCTAGAAGGAAGTTATTTATAAAACAGGTTTAAAATACACATAGAATAAAATAAATACACATAGATATTTGTTTGTTTCCTTTTGGAATTGGGATAAAAAACTATGAGAGTACACTCCAGTCTATGTTGCATCAGGTCAGTTGAGAAGTATGAGTAAATGTAGGTCCCTATTTTAACAAACTTGGTAGTCATCCAATTTGCTTCATTATATTTTAATGTCA
Source organism: Myotis daubentonii (assembly GCF_963259705.1). Taxonomy (NCBI): domain Eukaryota; kingdom Metazoa; phylum Chordata; class Mammalia; order Chiroptera; family Vespertilionidae; genus Myotis; species Myotis daubentonii. The sequence continues at coordinate 91,524,335 of NC_081842.1, forward strand.
TTTAAAATGGAAAGCTGTTATGCCAGTGTACAAATGGGGATATCACTTAGAGATTCATCTCAGGAACTGCCCTAGCAGCACCTCTCCTCCCAACTAGCTTTGCTAATTACCTTACCTCAATATTTTGCCTGTCAGCCCTCCTGCAGGCAAGGACTCATTTCTATCCTCCCCTAATCACCTCCTGTACCAGCACACTCACCAAGGAAAGTCGACAAAACCCCTTTCTGGAAAACCTAAGTTTAAAATAATATATCCACTCTCATAAAGGAAGAGTAGAGTGGATATAGCACTTAGAGTAGATATTTGATGCACAGTATTTTTCATTTAATAGAATTGACAATGGCCATAACAGCAACAGTTTTGGACTAGTGCTTTGAAACATTATTTTGTATGTATAAATCTCTTAAATTTGATATTTGGTTTATCTTTCATCAATAACTTATTAACCTCACAAAACTCCTTTATTCCCTCTTTTATGTTTTATAAATGAAATTTATAATAGTCATCATAAAACATAGCAGTTCATGTGAAGCTATGTTTCCTTGCGTGCATGTATTTTCACTTGGTCATCTGGCTTACTTTGAAAGGATAAAATCCTGCTCTGTGTCAGGACCAGTGAAGCTGACTATTATGATAGAAATATAGTGCTCTGGGTTATTAGAGTAGAGATGGTGGACCTTTGAAATTTTCCTTGGGCTGTCCAGAAAAGTAAGACATTTTCAATGGAGAAAGTAGATGTTAATGATCAACACTGTAACTATATGTAGAATGAAATGTAGGTGCTGGTGTGGGATTTGGAAAATAAACTTGATACAACTCTAGATTTCAAGGAGGTGAGTCACAAGGGTAAATTAGACTGGTATTTCAAAACATAATGGGCACATAAATATCCTATAGATTTAATTGAGTGGAGTTGCTATTGGATCAGGTTGTTACTGTATCCAGGCATTCTGCATTTTGACAAGCACCCCAAGTTAATCTACTCCTGGTGATCCCCATTCCCACTTTGGAAATACTGTCTCATCATGCTAGGAGTCCGGAGCGGAAACAGTGCTCTTTGGTTGTAGAGCACAGACATTGCTAGAGTTGAAGGCAGATACTGGAGAAATCAAAGGTGCTAACAGGCTAACAACTGGTATTTATTCTCTTTTCATTATTAATGCTTAGAAAAGTCCACTATTATTTATGACACTAACATTTTCTAATTAAGCAAAAACAAGGACAAACTGAAACAAAAACAAGAAACATTTCATAAAAATTCACTTTTATAAATGCTCATTGTCAATTGCAATACTTGATTGAAATTATTATAGCTAATATTTTATGTATTACCAGAATGGAAAATGAGTTTGAAAAATTTACTTATATTATACAGGAATCTTACAGTTAGCTTATATAAAATGAACAAATCCATTGTGAGTATTCTTAAAATTCATATAGAGGATTAGGCAGAATAAAAAGTAAAATGGAGAAAGATTTAAATCAAGCAAAATTTTCTCATAAACACACATACCCAAAATATGATAGCTACTTCCTATTCTATTTAAACATCAATTCAGTACATATCTGGGAAAACTTTGAGATAAACGAAGAGAAGGTTGAATTGTTAGCATTTAGCAATGCTGAACTAGTTCAGAGGACTAAAATGTCCCGATAAACAAGTAATGGTGAAATCCAGAGAAACTTCTTGTTCCAGCCAATAGATATGGAAGGAAAGAGAAATTCAATATGTTTGGCACATCAACATTTCAATGCAGAAAAAGGAACATTTTTCAATATATGATGTAAACATAGTACCAATAGGAAAGAACTGCGGGTAAGAACAACTCATGCTGTCCTGTTTCACTCTGTTTTCTTTAGAGGATTAAAAATTCAAATCCAAAGCTTGTTTTCAGTACGGAGAGTCTGAAAGCCTAAAAGTAAATAAATGCATCCTAATTAAGACAAAAATATTCTAGTGAAAGGGCGGAAATATTACCATTAAGTCCTTAGTCCTGAAATATTATTTTCCAATAAAATAGAAACCCCTCTGACCAGGTCTAATCCTGACAAAAATTTAATTATAATTTATTGAAAATCTTTTATATGAGTCCAAAGTTCAGTTGATAATGAACTTTTGGTCTAAACGTCTGAACTTGGACACATTCTGGTGGAAAACAGGCACTGAGGAAAGAATTTAAATGACTTGGATGTGAGGAATGAGGCACTGTGTCAAGTTTTTAAATAGTCAAATTACTTCATTGTAGTTCAGTTGCAAAATATTCAAGAGAGGAAAATGGGAGAATTTTCAAAGGCATCAAGAATGGTCTCTAATTTCTGAAGGAGAGAGTTCAATGACATAATGTACTAAAACTTTCTTTTAACATAAAAATCATGCTTGGAGAACTAACCACATTTATAAAGTCCAAGATTTTGCAGCAAAAGATTTTTTCAGAATATAGACAACCTCCTAGAGATCAATAGTTTAAGATTAAGCAGCAGATTACTCCAATATTGCTGAGTAGACTTTCAATGAATAACAATTAAATGTAATTATACAGAAATTATTTGGCTTTAAGACTGATCTTTCCTATAGTCCAGATCTCTATATTATAAGCCACTGTTTAAGGCAACAACTAATTCATATCTATTGACAAGTTTGTCGCGTTGTCTTATACATTTCCCATGCTTACTGAATATATCTGAAAATCACTATGCAAGGATTACAATGCTATGGAAGCACACATGTAATGATAGTTAAGAGTAGCAATTAAAATACTTCCACGAGGAGAAACCAAGATGGCAGCATAGGTAAACACCAAACTTGCTTCCTCCTACAACAACTTCACAAATACAACAAAAAGACAAAACAGACATCATCCAGAACCACAGGAAGGCTGGCTGAGTGGAAATTCCACAACTAGAAGGAAAGAGAAAAGCACACTGAGAGTCAGGAGCTGTGGGAAGTAAAGTGCAGAGGTACAGAGGCTCGAGCGCTCGCGGAAAGGGGCTGGTACCTGAGGACGCGGCTGTCTTTTTGAATCGGGAGGGAGGCACAAGCTCCCAACTGCTCTGAACTCCAGTTCCAGGAAGTCTTTGGGGATCCAGGACTCATACGGGGAGAAATTGGACTGTCTGGCAGAACTCGGAACTCGAGGGCGGCTTTCCCTCAGAGGTGCTTGCAGCAATTAAGTTACCAAGACACTGAGATGTGCATCCCCTTAGGGCAGGGCTGAGGATCTGCCATAGCTGCTTGCTCCGCCCTGTTGATTCCTTGAGACACTGCCCCACCCAGGCTGTGGCAGAGGCTTTTGCATATGAATTCCCTGGCCCTTTGCAACCTGAAAATTACCTAACAAATTACAGCTGGGCCAGAGAGACCCAGAACTTCCAAGAGAAGGCCCAAGGCCCCACAGCAGCTTGAATTGCTTCACAGCTGGGCCTCATCTGGGCACCTCCAAACTCCAAAAAAGGAAGGGGAATCTGCAGGTCTTTTCATAGCTCCTGCTGGGTAACCTCAGACAGAGACTAAATTAGCACCTCCTTAGATCCAAGAGCCAGTGTATCCAGTGGTCAGAGTGGGACCATCCAGATTACAACTCTTCCGATCCATAAGGGACACACTCAGGGGGCAGACTCAGTGAGCACCAAAGCCCCACTGAAGCAAGTCTTGCCCCAGAAGGGTGTCTTCAGCACAGAAGTTCTCCCACTGCAGACACAGCTGATTCTCACTGCCAATTGGCCTGGAGGTCAATTCCTCCCAGTGATACCTACAACAATCAAGGCATACCTACAACAAGACTGTGCACAAAGCCCACAAGGGGGTGCACCAAGAGTGTCCACCTCAGGTAACTGGGGAGGCTGAGCCACTGGGCATTATAGGACACCTAGCACACAAAACCACTCTACCAACACAGTGAAGCATAAAAAATGCAGAGACAAAGAAAAAGGTCACAAATGACAGAAATGGAGGAAAGCAAACGACTGGATATAGAGTTCAAAACGACGTTTATAAGGTTTTTCAAGAATTTTATGGAAACCGCCGATAAACTTAGTGAGACCCTGGAGGATATGAAAAAAGACCAACTAGAAATTAAGCATACACTGACTGAAATAAAGAATAATATACAGAGATCCAACAGCAGACAAGAGGATCCCAAGAATCAAGTCAAAGATTTGAAATATGAAGAAACAAAAAATACCCAACCGAAGAAGCAAAAAGAAAAAAGAATCCAAAAATATGAAGATAGTGTAAGGAGCCTCTGGAACAACTTCAAGCATACCAACATCAGAATCATAGGGGTGCCAGAAGAAGAGAGAGGGCAAGATATTGAAAACCTATTTGAAGAAATAATGACAGAAAACTTCCCCTACCTGGTGAAAGAAATAGACTTACAAGTACAGGAAGCGCAGAGAACACCAAGCAAAAGGAATCCAAAGAGGACCACACCAAGACACATCATAATTAAAATGCCAAGAGCAAAAGACAAAGAGAGAATCTTAAAAGCAGCAAGAGAACAAAAGTCAGTTACCTACAAGGGAGTACCCATATGACTGTCAGCTGATTTCTTAACAGAAACCATGCAGGCCAGAAGAGAGTGGCAAGAAATATTCAAAGTGATGAATACCAAGAACCTACAACCAAGATTACTTTACCCAGCAAAGCTAGCATTCAGAATTGAAGGTCAGATAAAGAGCTTCACAGATAAGAAAAAGCTAAAGGAGTTCATCACCACCAAACCAGCATTATATGAAATGCTGAAAGGTATTCTTTAAGAAGAGGAAGAAGAAAAAGGAACTCTTACCATTTGCCACAGCATGGATGGAACTGGAGAGCATTATGCTAAGTGAAATAAGCCAGTCAGAGAAGGATAAATACCACATGATCTCACTCATTTGTGGAATATAATGAACAACATAAACTGATGAACAAGGACTGATCCAGAGACGGAGAGGCATTGATTAGACTGTCGGGCTTTGGAGGGAGGGTAGGGGAAGGTAGGGGTAAGGGGGAAAGATCAACCAAAGGACTTATATGCAAGCATATAGGCCTAACCAATGGACACGGACAATGGGGGGGTGAGGGCATGAGCGGGGAGGTGGGGGGTAGGGGGTAACGTGGGGATAAGGACACATATGTAATATCTTATTCAATAAAAATATATTTAAAAAAATACTTCCACGAAATCATCAATATAAAGAACAACGATGCCAGCTTCATCTCTTATTAGACAAATAGATGTTGTATAATGCAGTGCCATCTGCCTTTATAAAAGAGATTTTTATGTCAAATCAGTATGTAATAGTTTTGTTTAATAATGCATACTATGACATCATAAGGTACTTCAGATCTAACCATACGAGTCCTAGCTATAATCTTGACGTCCTTTTTTCCCTTCTTTCTGCTTATTTGATCCAAATAAAGACTTGTTTGCTAGTGTTTTCAGGAGCCTATTAGCTAACAAGCACCAGTATTCTGCTTTTACTCATCTGATTCTGAAGGTATTATCACATGTGCCAATGAGGACTTCAGACAAGCTTCAGTGACGTTGAAAAAAAAAAAAGTAGTCTTTCTGATTCTTACCAGCCTGCATACTTAATTTTGCTCATTATAAATACTATGTGTAACAGTTTATCACACCAAATTGCAGTTAGTGTTTATCCATAGTGTTAAAATTTATACAGTTGGCTCTCTAAAGAATTTTATAATTAAAGATTTCCAAAGATTTTTATTTCTTAGCTACATGTGTCCCAGCTGGTTTTAGGAATTGGGCCATTACATTGCTTGTGAGGAAAGTGGCAGGAACCAATATGAATTCACTGTGTGGGCCAGCAAGCAGAATTAATCAAATTGGAAACATATATAGAATTTACAGACACAGCTGTCAGAAAGGAATCGTAGGTAACAAGCATTCACTCAGGAGTAGACAGAAAAGTCTATGTTTAACCTACCCAGTCTTTCTGACTTGTTATGAAATAATCATCATTCAATAAACAAATATTTACTGAATGCCATGATGTGCAGAGAAAATTTAAAAGGAATAAGAGGCAATGTCTACAGTCAAATAAGCATTTACAATAAATAAAAGAGTATTGCTATAGCAGAAATATGTAGAAAGTGATAAGGATCATTAGAAAAATTAGAGAGCTCAGCAGCTATTTGTGCCTGGGCTTCCTTATAGAATTCTTAAGAATATATGAGGAAGTGACGCTCTGTAGAGGGATGGAATTCTCCCTCTGAAACAGTTTCCACTGAAAACAATGAATAATTCAATGTATCAAGAAGAGTGCACTCAACAAATGGTCACAATAACATGTGAAACTTCTCAATTACCCAGAGAAATACTAAGATCATTTGCATTAAAAAATATTCCAAATTAAATAGATATGGACAAAAGTTATATCTTCAAAACCAAAATTACTTCCTAATATTTTCTTTTCATAGCAAAATAACATTTTTGTGGTGAAAGTCCAAAATGAAATGAATTTGGGCAAAAAGAACGTATATTTTCAACTCTATAATCTATGTATCCTATAAGTTTACTAACTAATTTTGTAAACTTTCTTAATTTTATTTTGTTGTAGTGAAATAATTATATTTTCTTGTAAGAAATAAGTAGAATAACTCATAATATGACTGTTACATAGGATTTGTTTACATGATATCAAACACAGCCAGATGAAAAGAGAAAAATATACTATAATTAATCAAGAATTTTTTCATCCTATACCAACTCTATAAATATCTAAAAACATTCGAACATCTGGCATCATGTAGCCAAAACCCTTGAGACAGTCAGTAAACTACTCACTGACCTTTCCTAACACCGAGACTCATGGACGCAAGGATCATCTTTTAGATCTTACAAAAAGGATTACCTTTTTCTGCTGTCATCAGAAGTTTTTGACCTTTCTGTTTCTTTCCTCAAGAAACTTCTCTAGAATTCCAATTTCATCCTTATATTTTCTGTGTACAGGCCACATTGAGGAAAAAAAAAAAAAACACTCCTTTTTTTTTCTCCTTATACAGAAGAATCATCTTTCTGCTGGTTTGCAATGTTTTGCACTTTTGTGATTGTGAGAAACCTGGACACAAATATTTAGTGTCCTCAAATGTAAATTGAAATTTTTAAAGAGCAAATACATTATTAACATTTTATATCTGACTTTGGATATGCTCTGATAAAAAGCAGATTCAGTATATTTTATTTTATTTTTTTTATATATTTTATTGATTTTTTACAGAGAGGAAGGGAGAGAGATAGAGAGTTAGAAACACCGATGAGAGAGAAACATCGATCAGCTGCCTCCTGCACATCTCCTACTGGGGATATGCCTGCAACCCAGGTACATGCCCTTGACCGGAATCGAACCTGGGACCTTTCAGTCCGCAGGCCGACGCTCTATCCACTGAGCCAAACCGGTTTCGGCATATTTTAATACATTTATTCTTTTATTCTATGATATTTCATCAGGGGAAATAAATTCATATTTTCTTTAAAAATAAATATTATTTAGTTGAATGCCTAGTTCTCTTTTCTGAAAAGTCTTGGTCTAGGGGTTGGGGTGGGGAGGAATGAGAGGGTAGGGAGGTGGGAGAGGCATGGAATTCATTCTGTGAGTAATTCTGTTGGATTTTTTTCTCTTTTTTTTCTTGGCCAGCTCACCAGAGTCTATATTGAAATATAAACTGAATTTTGCCTGAGAAAATAATATACATGAAAAGACACTTAACATTATTTTTTCTGCATAAGCTACTTCTAGGCTAGAAGGCTCATTCTTGAGAATTTTTAATGACAACGTCTAGTACCAAATCTTGTTTTTTTCTATGTGGTACTGTGCTAGAATTTTTCTCACTGTTTTAAAACTTTCATTAAAATGTGGTTTGAGGCAGCCAACTTTTTAAAACATTCTATGTGGAAATAAGGAAACTATTGCCCTGGACATCTTTGTGATTTATCAAACAATGCAATTCCAATCTAGACTGTTCCTAGTGTAAGGATACACCATTTTTAACCCTTAGTTGCAGTCACCATGCCCACTCTGTCACTCTGCTCAGGAGCAATTGTACCTTAAATATTTCCAGGTGATTGCAATGTGCTATTCATGGGCTTACTGAAAAAAAAGAATAAGAAGAAAAAGAAGAGATAGTGGCATGATGCTGTTTAGAGGATTAATTGCTGGCATATTGAATATGCATAGAGGCCCAAATTTGTTACATATTACACCTGCATGGTCAGTTTGTACTTTAAGACTAAAGCACATATATATGAAGAGATTTCTGACACGTTCAAGGAAGGATTAAATAGTTAATGGGAGAAAATAAAGAGACAGGTAAAGAAAAAAGTAATTGAGAAATTATATGAAGCAAGTAGTATGTCTACTTGACTAATAGTAATTAGTCCCCCAAATTTTTAAGAATATTAAGGATGAACCCAGATTAACGTTATACTGAATTATATAGTGAAAATATAGCATAGTTAATCCATTGGTCAAATACAAGGGTGTTCCATTAAAATCAAATGTGAGCCACAAGTCACATATGTAATTTTAATTTTCTAGTAGCCACATTTTAAAAATGAAAAACAGGTAAATATGTTTGCTGACATATTATACTTAATACAATCTATTAAAATATTACTTCACCAGATAATCAATATAAAAATTTTGAATATATTCCATTCTTTGTTTTATACATACTAAATTGTTAAAATCTCAAATTAGCCACAGCTGAACTGCTCATGTGGCTAGTGGCTCTGTATTAAGCAGTACTAGTTTAATATGTTCTTATCTTGATGTTCTATTGTTCTTTTCCTAAACAAATTGTACAGAAGTGATAGACACTGAAGTACCTTAAGATTAGATGCCATTAAGAGCAAATTTTAGTGTAAACATTTCAGATATTTCATGGGGGGGTGGGGCGGGGGAGAAATACCATAAACTCTGGAACACATAAAGAAAAACTACTAAGGATTCTTTTGCTATGTAAATGGTTTTAAAACTAAAAGCATGGATCATGCTATTAGCATTGACACGTAACTAAAGAAAAGCCTAAGGAAGTTAGAAAGCATGTCAGCTCAGCAGACCAGTCAGAAAGAGTGATGCCTTTCACATCATGCAGCTTATTTCAAACCGAGGACTGACAATCTGCAAGAGTTGAGAACAGCAGGGCATATAATAATTGGGTACTTCATTGCATGCTAATGACTCAGTCAGTGTATCAGTGAAAGTATTTAATGTGGGTAGAAATAGGATCGATCATTATAGGTTTATTTTTAATGGGCTATTTCTTCCCATAGGAACTTAAATTCAATGCTAATACCATTCTATTTCTATGGAATGCATGTTGTGCCATTCTGTGACAGTGAGGCACATAAATTTGTGAGAGTTTGTGTTTATATGCCTTTATTTTGCTTATGCAATATTTTAGGCACAATATTTCGGATAAAAATGAGACAAAAACAATACCAGGAGAAAAATAAGAAAGGACTTTTTAACTTTTTTTTTTTTATTTTAATGTAGCTTCTCTCGATGTAGAGAAAAACATTTTGGATTATTTTCTTATTGTTGACTTGAATTCCCCAAAACTAAATCCAATAGGTGATTTTACAGTAGGAAATCATTAATTGAATCTTTAGGAGAAAGATAAGGATGACTTCATTAGGAACTGTCTTTCCTACAGGTATGATTCCTTTACATTCAAGATCATGTATGTAAAGGAGAAAACAGCATTTCACAAGCAATTATAGTCTCCATAATCCTTACCCAAGTTTAGGTGAAATGGAAAGCAGAATGAAAAGTAAGTTTTGTTACATGGAATATTAATATATCTTGATTGAAATTGAATCAGAAATTCCCTGATGGCAAAAAGAAAGGTGAAAGATGAAAATTACCATTTCATTCTTTAGGCAATACCATTATTGTACCCTAATTTTACCTATTCTGGCCTCATTAAGGTCAAGAATTGTCACTTGTATCCCAAGTATATGACAAATAAACTTTCATATCTGGATGACAGACATCATATATTATCTAATATATACACTTTTCAGAGAAAAGGAAACACACAGATGGCTATAATCTACCAAATACAGCATCCTCAAAGTTATAAAATGGTATGTAAAACAACTTGGAAAGTTTTTGCACAAACATCTTTCTAAAAAAATTCTTTATGACATATGCAGTTTGTTGGATTCTACTGAATAGCATGTGTTTGAGGCAGGGGAAATGAAACATTGTGTTTGCTGCTAACATTACTACACACTTCTGTGTAGTCAAATATGCCTTTGTTCTTTCAGATTATGTTTTCCAGACGGCAGTGTAAAATGCCCTTGTTCAGGCTTTTACTGGAAAATTACCCACTGCACCTGTATAAAAAACTCCCACTCCTGTTTTTTAAAGTCTACACATCTAGAAGAAAACCTTCATTGTTATGTAGTCAAGCACCCGGGCACCTAGTTATCAAGTCACTTCTATGTCATAGGTCAAGAAATGTGTTGAGTTTCAGAAAAGTTCAGTGATTTATGCCATTAACTGAGAGAAAAAATATGAAAAGCAAAGGTCTTTGCATTTTTCAATCTGTACTCATTGTTCTAAAGACAGAGTGTGGCCTTTTAGCACTGTGAAATAACTTTGCCCTTCATAAACAGTCACATGTATGTCCATGTATTGGAAAATAATGTGTCCTGTGCATTGGGATACAGCAAGAATCTTAACTACGTTGCACAGTGTGCATGCAGTTTAATTTATCTTGCAAGAATATGACATGATATTTAATAAGGCCCTGAGCAAAGTATGTATTAATCTATTAAATGTTACTATTTTCCCTGCCCTGCTAACAATGCTTTCTTAAAAAATATTTTTATTGATTTCAGAGAGAGTGAGAGAGAGATAGAAACATCAATGATGAGAGAGAATCACTGATTGGCTGCCTCCTGCCTGCCCACCACTGGGGATGAAGCCTGCAACCAACCCCAGGAATGGGCTCTTGGTTGGAATTGAACCCGGGACCCTTCAGTCGGCAGATCAAAGCTCTATCCACTGAGCCAAACCAACTAGGGCTCTAACAATGCTTTTTTATTTGCCTTGGTTTTTCAAGAGAGTGATCTGCTTTCAGTGTGTGTGTGTGTGTGTGTGTGTGTAGTGAATATGGATGGCAAAAGACTACTTATGATGTGAATGTGTCATTTCCTAATTGGCAAGCTGGAGCAAATAATTTAACTTTTCTCCTCCTTTCCTCCTCTATTAAGCGTGGATAATATATATGTTACAATAAAATCTCAGAATTGTGAGAAAAAATCGGGTGATATTTAGTAAAGTTTTTGTGTGACATTAATTCTCAGGAATCTATCACAACTGCTCTAGCATCAAGCTGACAAAGGCTTGCCAGTGACATACGGGAATTAGTTTTTGCTGTGTACTCCGGCTCTTTTTTGTCTTATTTTTTGAAACACCCCTTGTTTCTATCCAGACAGACAGATCTGCATTACAGACAGCGGTACACACTGTGTTGTAACCACCCCTTGTGTCAGCTCGGAGAGGCAGGGGAACACGTGGCCCTCCTCCCGACGCCCTGGGGGAGCTGTAGACTGAAGCTGAGGAACTGCGGGTCGGCAGGAGGGGGCTTCCCTCCACGCTGAGCCCACAGTGGGCACTGCTATCCTCCTGCCTTACCCCCGGGGCCTGATAAACTGGGGGGCTTGTAAACAACAGGGATGTATTTCAGAGGTTCTGGCGGCTGGGAAGAAAAGATTGCGGAGGCAGCAGCAGATTCAGTCTGAGGAGAGACCATGTCCTCCTGGGCAGGCGCTGAAACCTCCCAGGGTGGGAGGGGCCTGGGAGCTTTCTCAGGCCTCCGACAGCCTGACTCCAGCCCCCCATCCCGCTCAGCACCCCAAGGACCCACTTCTAACAGCATCACCTTGAGGGTTAGCATTTCAAGACATGAATGTGGAGGGACACACACATTCAGACCATAGCACTTCCCAGAGTGCTCAAATATTCAAAAGGAATATTTGAGATGATTAATCCTGGAAAGGTACTACACAAGCTTATATTCTATGTAGAAGTTAAAGAAACCCATTATCCACAAAATATAGAAAAAATACAGAGAGATAGATAAATCACATGCAAAAGAGAGTCACAGAATGGAGAACATTGCCACATATTGTGTCCCTACCAGGCATGATGCACTGTGGATAGGGTTTACATGTGATAACATTGTAATTTTAGACATAAATTAGCGGCCCATACATAGTCAGCAGGTAAGTAGCAGGTTGAACACACTCCTGTCTGTTTGATGCGGCAGTTACCACCTTAATAGAAGAGTAAACGATTAGATACCAAATTAACCTTAAAAAACGCAATTCAGACAAGTATCACATGATCACACTCATATGTGGAATCTAAAAAACAAAATAAAATGATGAACAAAATAGATCCAGAGACATAGAACATGGAACAGACTGATCAATCTCAGAAGGAAGGCAGTGGTGAGTGGGTGGGAAGAGATTAACCTAAGAATTCTATAACGTTTTTAGGATTTTTACCATAATTGTAATGATATGTTGATATCACTTGTAAAATAAAATTCAGGTAGTGCCTTGAACTCCTTAAATTCAAAAGTTTTTCAGTTTTCCTCATTATTAGTAAATATTTCTGATTTTTGTGGTCTACATATAATAAACAGTCCCAGATTTCATTTAAATAATTAGTTTTACTATAAGGACAAAATACAGCATAATTTTTACAAATATAAATTTTATTTTATAATAGGACTAGAGGCCCGTTGCAGGAAGATTCTGGCAGGAACAGGGCTTCCTGCGGGCGGAGCGAAGCAGAGCAGGGAGAGAAACCCACCGAGGCGGCTTTGCTCCGCCCCCGCCGCCCCGCTTGCTTCTCAGCAGCTTCCCTCCCTTCTGCAGCGCTCGGCTTCCTTCTACCTTGTCTTCAGTCTTCCCTCAGCATCTGTGTATGCAAATTAACTACCATCGTTGTTGGGCTTATTTGCATACTCATCTGATTGGCTGGTGGGCATAGCGGAGTGACACCAGTTTGCATGTTTCTCTTTTATTAGTGTAGATAATAGTCTTATGAACTACTCCAAGATTTCTTAATATAGAACCAAAAAACTTGAACAAAGTGATATATGGATAGGATAAGTTTATCTAATATGAGTAGCGATATCAGAAGTGAACAAGTATGGGAGTAATCTGAAGATTTTAAATTCAAACATACAATTAAAACTTTTCTGTATTTGAATGTGCCATCAGCATGAAAAAACACCATTAATGATGACATATTTATACATATATATGATATTGTAAATACATATATTTCATATATGTGTTTATACTCAAGGAGAAAGAAAACTGAGGTAACATTAAATTCATTATGATTTTTATTTTGATATTTCTACTGATAATTCTGAACTGAGGCATTAATAACTGTGACAATATGATGTATAATTTCGCTGATTTATATGATAATTGAACCTGTATCTTTAAATTTGCCTGACTTGAAGATATCATTTGGCTTTTGTGAATGCCTACTTCCCTTTTAGCACTTAAATCACTCTGACACATCATCAAGACAGAAAGGATGTAAGTTTTCTAAGGTTTTGACCAAGCGTGAATCCATGGTTTGCTAAAGTGACCATACATTGAAATGTTCACATAAAATAGAAGGCAAGAGGCATATAATAAAATTTATGAAGGTAGCTATTTTCCGAACAATGTTATATATTAGATCATTAGGAACAGACTAATGAGGAAGCTTGCAATCAAGTTAATTGATTCACTTTACTTCACATTCCCTTTACAGGCATTTAAAAGTCTTTCCACCATTTCCCAAAAAGTATGGTGTTTGTTTGGGATATTTTAAAATTTCTCTCTTGATTGTCCAATAATTCCAATTACGCCTCAATTCTTTTAGCAATATCCTGTTCTAAAATTTTTATTTTTGTTGCCAACAGTGTATCAAAGAGTCAAAATGCATTGTATGCCTTCTTCAACATTCTTCATTCTTGGATTTATATGACTGTACAACTTCTATTATTATGATGATGGTCATTTTGAGTCCATGACTTACTGTATTCTCTAAAAGGTTATTATTTGGGAAAAAGTACAACTTTATATAAAAATATAAATAAAATTTGGAAATATTTTAAATAAGGTGATGGTCCACTTTAGCCTTGGGCTATTACTGTATAATACACTATTTTGGTCTTTATAGCACAAAAATGGGAGAAAAGGAGCTACAGAAATTAAAATTGTGTGCCCTAAAAATAGTGATGATGCTGCTATTCTGCAAAGGATCCCAGCTTTTATATGTAAATATCTGTAGCACAAAAAAATAAAATAAAATAGTGTAGTATGCACGTGCATTAAAACTGCTTTATTTTATTAAATTTTGAAATTAGATAGCTGCATATATTTATATTTCTCCTGTTACATAGAAATGTCTAGATTTACAAAATATAGTTCTCATTAAGAATTGTTTTATTTTTTCTTTTGGGGAATAAAACTTAAATTATACCTAAAAATTTAATTTAAACAAAACCCATTTGGAATTACTGTATTTTCTTAGTTATCAATAACACAAAATAACCATTAAACAGAAATCCACTGTGGTGAAATCAGACCATCTAGAACATTATTTTTTTATAATGCAAATGACATCCTTAACATTTCTGTGTTATGTTAGTTATGTTATGTTGGAACTGCAGCGTGCCTAAAGTTTATTTTGAAAACCCTACAGTAAGAGTAAAGGTGAAAGAAAGCCTTTGACAGGAAAGAAAAACAAGTTTGCAAATAGCATTAGGTGGTGCCTTACATGCACTTCCATAAGCTCCAGGGGGGAAAAAATGGCTATATCTTTCCTAATAGATGATAAAGGCTCATTTGGAGAAAAAAGAAATAATGAAGCATCACAGAGAATGCCTATTCACTAGGTTCTTGTGAATGAAAACTATGAATGTAAAATTGGGAGACAGTTTCTGGGCCTTCTGGAGATAAGAAATCTGCATATGAATGCTCTTTGTTTCAATGATTCCTGTAAGGCTTTGCATTGATGATGTAATGCTACAAAAGTGTCCTTACCCAGCTTTATATATGACTACATGAATGTATTATACAGGACGCTATGTTAATCCCAGATTGAGCATCTTCCTTTTGCGCTTGTTAGCGCTGAAAAGCTGGTGGATGATCCCAAATCGCAATCATTACCTTTTAGCTGTGGCAGGAACAGTTTATTTGTATTAATACCATGTGGTTCAATATGATTTGCTTTCTGAGATATCCAAAAAACAAAAGAATTGTTATTGCTTGACTACTAAATATGGGCTTGTTGTTCTTTTCCTTTCTACAAGACCACTTTTAAAAATAGGATCATTTAAAGAATGGCAGCGGAACAAAGAGCTAAAAATGCTTGGAGAGTATCTACCAGGCATTTATCCCTTACTAAATAAAAACCATATTTCTATACATATTTCATAAAATATTTGATGCACATAAATCTGCATTTAAAAATTAAACAGTGAAAACAGTCAAGCCAGCAAAAGTTGTAAAAGCAGTTATTTTTCTTGTTAGTGCTGTGTGTACCAAACATGAAGCTCAGATTTTACTTCCATAAAATAGTGAATAACACATCACATGGTGTTAAAAAGCTTAATTGTGCTTTACTATAGAATGGTATTTCCTATGTAATTTTGCTTATTATTAACTTTTATTAAAAATAAAATTATTTTATATTAACACAACTGTAGCATAGCAATTGGCAAAAAATTAATTACATAATTTTGTGTCAAAATTAAATTAAATATTTAATCTTATTTGTAAGTGAGTAATGCATTTTAAAATGTTCAAATTTTATGAAAATATATCTAATAAGAGATTACTAGATCATCTTACATTGGAAATTTAGGAGCTAGTTAAAGAAACAATAACTAATGTATACTTGTAAAGTAAATTATTGGAGACTTTATAGTTTAATTTAGAAATATATAATCATTACCATCGTAAAATAAATCACTTATGATTGTTAGGGCAGTGCAGAAAATGACAAGGACTAAACAACTTAGTACCTGAACATAACAATGATGATAGGGCTATATGGAAAAAAGAGATATCTGAAAATAATATTGGTCTCCAAGACCATTTTTAGTAGTCAGAGAAAAACTGAGAGCTTCTCTCTAAGTATCTCTTACTACTAAAACCTTAGGCACTCTTTCCAATAAAAGAAGTTTCTATTATAATAAAACTAGTGGCCCGGTGCACAAAATTCATTCATGGTGTATGTGTGTGTGTGTGGGGGGGGGGGGTTCTCTCAGCCCAGCCTGCACCCTCTCCAATCGGGGATCCCTTGGGGGATGTCCAACTGCCGGTTTAGGACATCCCTCTCGCAATCTGGGATCACTGGTTCCTAACAGTTCACCTGCCTACCTGCCTGATCACCTCTAAGTGCCTCTGCCTGCCTGATCACCCCTAACTGCCCTCCCCTGCTTGCCTGACCTTGATCCCAACTGCCCTTGCCTGCCAGCCTGATAACCCCTGAATGCCTCTGCCTTGGCCCTCACCACCATGGCTTTGTCTGGAAGGAAGTTGGACCTGAAGATGGCCGGTCAACCTGGTCTAATTAGCATATTACCCTTTTATTGGTATAGATAGATTATATAGGATAGAATTGCTTAAATGGGGGAGGAAGCCTTTTTCAGCAGGAGGAGATGCTCTTGGCAGACAAAAATACATAATTCCTATATCTGGACTGATAGCCAGCAATATGTACTATACATACAAACCGGTCATTAAAAAATTGAACCGCTTTCTTACACCTTACACCAAACAGCTGTTGCCCTTAAAACCCCTCCTCAGCCCCCACCTTAGGTTCTGCCTTCACAGTTCACCCAGATTTGGTTCTGATTGGTCAGTTTCTAGGCGAGTCAGTATCTCCAGGCCTATGTCTGGGCCTGATCAGAGAGGCAGGGCTGATCAGCAGCCCCAGCGGCTGCTGGTAAGGCCTGGAGAGAAAGAGAAACATGGCTGCTGGCCTGGAGAGAAAAAGAGAGGCAAGGGCTGATCAACAGCTGCCACAGAGGCTGCAGATCAGACCCTGCGTCTCTCTCCGGTCCTCTCTCTGAGCCTGATCCGCAGCCCCCTTGTTAGTCAGTGCTAGGTTGCGGCGACCCAGCATTGACTGCAGGACTGACTTCTGATGTTCAGTCATCCATTCGATTGTTTTGAACATTACAGACCCTGGCATATATATATATATATATATACTAGAGGCCTGGAGCACAAAAATTTGTGCACTCGGGGAGGAGGGTGGGGGGTCCCTCAGCCCGGCCTGTGCCCTCTGGCAGTCTGGGACCCCTCAGGAGATAACAACATGCTGGCTTAGGCCTGCTCCCGGGTGGCAGAGGGCAGGCCCAATCCCTAGGTGCAGCCCCTGGCCGGGCTCAGAGCAGGGCTGATTGGGGAGTTGGGGAGCCGCCCCCTGTCATGCACAGAGCAGGGTGGATCAGGAGGTTGTGATGCCACCCTCAGTCACGCTCAGGGTAGGGCCGATCGGGGGGTTGGGACGCCACCATTCTCACACTCAGGGCAGGGCAGATGGGGTGGTATGGCTCTACCCCATCACACACAGAGCAGGGCCCGTCGGGGGGGGGGGGAGGTTGGGGCGCTGCACCCTGTCACACACAGAGCCGCAGGGCGATCAGGGGGTTGGGGAGCTCCCCCCTATCAGGCACAGAGCAGGGCTGATTAGGGGGTTGGGGCGCCTTCCCCTGTCACGAACAGAGCAGGGCGGATAGGGAGGTTGTGGCCACGCCCCCTGTCACACACAGAGCCGCAGGGCGATCAGGGGGTTTGGGCGCTGCCCTCTGTCACACTGATCCCGGTGCCAGGAGGCCTCCGGCTCCACTGATCCCAGTGCTGGGAGGCATATTACCCTTTTACTATATAGGATAGAGGCCTGGTGCATGGGTGGGGCCCGGCTGGTTTGCCCTGATGGGTGTCCTGGATCAGGGTGGGAGTCCCCACTGGGGTGCCTGGCCAGCCTGGATGAGGGGATGATGGCTGTTTGCAGCTGGTCACACACCCTTCAGGGTGGGGGTCCCCACTGGGGTGCCTGGCCACTCTGGGTGAGGGGCTGAGGGCTGTTTTCAGGCTGGAGGGTGACTGAAGCTTCCAACTGCTCCTTTTTTCTTTTTTTTTTTATTCTGGGCTAGCTTTAGCTCTGGCTCCAGCTCTGAGGCCTCTGCTGCTTAAAGCAGGTATCTGGTTTGTTTGTGTTCTATAATCGAAACACTGTATCAACTCCAGCTCTGAGATTCCGGCTGGCTGAAAGCAGGTTTCTGGGGTTTTGTTTAGCTTCTATATTTGTAACAATGTTTCAAACTGCAAGCTCAGAGGCCGGCAAGGCAGGCGGGGAACGTTGGTTTCTTCCGTCACTGAAGCAAGCAAACCTCATGTTAGTTTCAAGCTGCCTGGCTGCCGGCCGCCATCTTGGCTGGCAGTTAATTTGCATATCTCGCTGATTAGCCATTGGGAAGGGTAGCGGACGTATGGCTAATTACCATGTTTCTCTTTTATTAGATAGGAGATATATATATATATATATATATATATATATATATATATATATATATATATATATATATATTGCATGATACAGGGATATTGTAAATGAACCTCAACTAGTAATCACTAAACACATGGCAACAATCTTCAATTACTTTTGACCATTGCTAGATGCAGTGGCTAATCTCTAGGTAAAGAGATCTTGGATCTATTAATGCTCCTAAGATGTCCTCTAGCTTCATAAACAGAAGCAATACTAAGAGTCTTAGATTTCATTTCCCAAGGAGTTATTTATTGGTGCATCTTACATGAAACATATACAATCCTATTTAATAATAGACAAGCATGGTAATTAACCATAACTTTGCTACCCTTCCCATTGGCTAATCAGGGCAATATGCAAATTAACTGCCAACCAACATGGCAGCTGAAGCGAACAGGAGGCTTGCTTGCTCCAGTGATGGAGGAAGCGAAGGTTCCCCGCCTGCTGCTGCCAGGCTCTGAGCTGCACTCTAAGAAACATTGTTGCAATTATAGAAGCTAAACAATCCCCAGAAACCTGCTATCAGCCAGCTTCGGCCTCAGAGCTTAGAGCAGCAGTGATGGCAACAATGTTTCAATTATAAAACCCAAACAAACCAAGATACCTGCTTTCAGCAGCCGAGGTCTCAGAGCTGGAGCCGAGCGTCAGAGCTAAGGTCGGCTCTCAGTTCCAGTGACAGCCATAGAAGGTAAATAAATCCCAGAATAAAAAACAAACAAACAAACAAAAATCAGAAAAAAAGGAGAGCTTCAGTCACCCACCAGCCTGAAAATGGCCCTCAGCCTCTCACCCAGACTGGCCAGGCACCCCAGTGGGGACCCCCACCCTGAAGGGGGTGTGACCAGCTGCAAACAGCCATCATCCCCTCATCCAGGCTGGCCAGGAACCCAAGCAGTACCCCCACCCTGATCCAGGACACCCTTCAGGGCAAACCAGCCAGCCTCCACCCATGCACCAGGCCTCTATCCTAATAGTAAAAGGGTAATATGCCTCCCAGCACCAGGATCAGCGGAACCACGAGGCCTCCCAGCACTGGGATCAGCAGAGCCACGAGGCCTCCTGGCCCCTGGAGCAACGTGACAGGGGGTAGCGCCCAAACCCCCTTATCGCCCTGCTGCTCTGTGTGTGACAGGGGGTGGGGCCACAACCTCCCTATCTGCCCTGCTCTGTTCATGACAGGGGAAGGCACCCCAACCCCCTGATAGGCCCTGCTCTGTGCCTGATAGGGGGGAGCTCCCCAACTCCCTGATCAGCCCTGCTCTGTGTGTGAGGGGGTGGAGCCGCAACCTCCCATTGGCCCTGCCCTGAGTTTGACAGGGGGGAGTGCCCCAACACCCTGATCCACTCTGCTCTGTGTGTGACAGGGGGCGGTGCCCCAACTCCCCTATAGGCCCTACTCTGTGCGTGACGGGGGGCAGTTTCGTAACCCCCTGATTGGCTGGCTCTGTAAGTGACATGGGTGGCGCCACAACCCCCTGATCTGCCCTGCTCTGTGCATGACAGGGGGTTGTGCCGCAATCTCCCCACGGCCCTGCCTTGAGTGTGACAGGGGCGGCGCCCCAACCCCCCAATCGTCCCTACCCTGAGCATGACTGGGGGTGGCATCGCAACCTCCCCATTGGCCCTGCCTTGAGTGTGACAGGGGGAGGCTCCCCAACTCCCCAATGGGCCTTGCTCTGAGCCCGACCAGGGGCTGTGGGGCAGGCACCTAGGTATTGGGCCTGCCCTCTGCCAGCAGGTCATTATCTCCCGAGGGGTCCCAGACTGTGAGAGAGCACAAGTGTGGCTGAGGGACAACCCCCCCCCCCCCCCGCCCCCCGGCCAGTGCACAATAGTATATTATAAAATTGGTAAAATTCATATCTATTTCAATAGATCTTTTGTATATTTTTTTTCTTTCTCAGTGGCTAGGATCAAAATTCCTATTTTAAAATCCTGGATACTAAGAAAAGAAAGAAGTCTTATACCACACTCAAGATGAATAAACATAAGAAAAAGGGTAAGTGGATTGTCCTTAAATATTATAAAGTGGATGTGAATGGCAAAACCAGTCACCTTCACTGGGCATGCCCTGCCCGTGAAGCTTGTGCTGGAGTTTTTGTGGCCGGCCAGTTTGACAGAAATTATTGTGGCAAATGGTGTCTGATCTATTGCTTCAACAAGCATGAAACCAAGTAATTTGAGAACCAACAATGACAACAACAAAATTCTGGCTGCAGCACTGATGTGAACAAGGTAACTTCTTATTGTCTTCATTTTCTTCATATTGGGAAGGATAATCATTGAACCTGCCCCATAGGAGTTGTGTGATGATTAAATGAGATCATTCACCGAGAGCATCAGAAGAGGAATTGCCACATAGTAGCTGCTTCAACACTTCTTTAAACCTAGAGAATCTTGACATTTCCCCCCTGTAGTTAAATGACTTTATAGTAGCATAGTTTTAGATTTACAGCAAAGTTTCAAAGTTCCCAGAGAGTTCCCATATACCATGTAACCAGTTTTCACCTATTGTTAACATCTTACGTCAATGTAGTATGTCACCACTATTGATACATTATTAGCCGAACTCCATACAACATTCAGATCTCTCATTAGTTTTTTCCCGAATGTCCTTTTTATGTTCCACCATCCCATCTATGATATCATATTGCATTTACTCATTATATGACCTTAGGTTCCTCTGGTTTGTGACAGTTTCTCAGACTTCCCAGCAAATTTGAGTTTCACAGCAAAATTGAGGGGAAAGTACAGAGATTTCCCATTTACTTCCTGTTTCTACACAAGCTAAGTCTCCTCATTATCAACATTCCCCCCACCAGAGCGGTATATTTGTTACAACTGATGAAAATCTTGGCTTCTTCTTCTAACAGGTACACCAGGCCACAGTTTTTTTTAAATTTTTCCACACTATTTAAATAATGTACTCTGACTCTTTACTGTCAAGTATTGCAACTATTATTCAAATTCAAGTCAATTCTAACATTCTTTATAATGCAACTACATTTCACAATGCCACTATGGGTATTGTCAAAAGGTATATATATGGGAAAATACTGCTGGCATGCAATCAGCTCTCAAAAATTTACTAAATTTTAATTCAATCGTTGAGTTGAATTTTGAGAGAATTAGGTTGCTATGTTCTAATGCGACATTTTCCCCCAAGAAATAATGATTACTTTATTAAGTGAGATTCACTTCCAACATGGCCTTAAATTCTTGATTCTAAGTATATCTTATGTCTGTGGAAAAGCCACACTCTGTTAAGTAATGTTAGTTGTATATTTTTATTTTCATAATGAATACTAATATGTTAAAAATTCTGCTCATTTTAGAAATTAGAAGCCAAAACAATATAACAACACCAACAATCATAATCACAACAAATATACAATTTTTGTGAGGATAACCACTAAATACTGAAAATACATTTTTTTCTCAGGTCCTACACTTGGCTTACTATAGAGAGAAGATAGACACAAGAGTCTCAGTATTTAAGAAATACCAACCTGACTTATTTTTTGGTTATGACTATTCTTCAGTGAAAGCCTACAACTGTTCTAAACAGATGTAACCTAATGGATAGTCCTAGCAATAGAGGTAATATTAATTATTAAATGAGCACTTCAGTATTCGATTAGTCCTCATTAGTACTAATGGAAATATTCCTATGGTAAGAATCTTGCATCCCTAAAAGGATTGAAAAAATCAACTAACAGCTGGGTGAAAAAGGTGAAGCGATTAAACAAATAAATAAATAAAAATCAACTAAGTTCTTTCATTTGTTTGTTTGTTTTTCACTTATTCACATTTCATGGATTGTTACACTTCCTCAATGGGATCATTCAAAAACTAATACAAACTGAGATTACATTGTCTGACAATTCAAGGATTCAAAAACCAATTTCCTATTTAAATGGAAAACAAACAATTTATCCATTTGATTGCTAGGGAGTTTTCCATCTGTTACAATTGTGTTTGCAAATGGGGAGTCCTCAGTCCTTCCCAGGATGGCCCTGGCCAAGCACATACAAGCTGCCTTGTGCTCACAGTGCAAGATTGGAGATCAGTTGGCCAGCTCCTCATTGTCACCTGCGGTACCACAGGACAACCCAATTTTTACTTAAAAGTCTCAGAATGGGAATGGATACTGGGGTTAGGGAGGGAGCCACGTGGTTTACAAAGCCTTCAAACGCACTGTACTTGCTTTATAATAACAAGTAATTTTAACATCACCGACTTTGATTTAATCAATTTCCTATTTTCTCCATTTTCTTTTCAAAAATGAAACTATCACCTTTTGTTAAACAAAAAATGAGAAAAATCACTGTTCACTAGTTTTCATAGCATAGTTTAAAGTAAATTTATTGTGCTAAAATTATAAGTGGATATAATATAAAACATAATTACATATATACATATATACACATTGGAGAAAATATATGCTATAATTATAAAAGCAGAAATTGGTTTTAGTTTCCTATTCCTAAAGTGTAATACATTCTAGTATTTGCTACCAAATTAGGACGATAGTAAAATAAATGCAAACAGGAATTAATAAGTAAATGTAACTCAGACAGAAATTAAAATGTTCTGACAACATCCCTCCGAAGTTTATCTTTTCTGTAATGCATAACTTCCCCAACCCACCTGGAATCTTATTAAATGTGTATGTTTCATAAATAAATTTCTACATTCTGCCTTATATCACCACGTCAAATATTCTATTCTTCACTAAAAGATCTCTAATTGCAGGTAGTTATTTATTTTCACATCTTCCATGGCAT
The DNA here is from genome assembly GCF_963259705.1 of Myotis daubentonii. Lineage (NCBI taxonomy): Eukaryota > Metazoa > Chordata > Mammalia > Chiroptera > Vespertilionidae > Myotis > Myotis daubentonii. The sequence goes on from NC_081842.1 coordinate 91,547,719, forward strand.
ACAAAACTCAATTATTTATAGAAAAATCTATAATGTAGCAGATTATATCATTTCTAGTCTTTGCTACATTTCTATTGGTTCAAATTATGGTGTATAGAAAAATGCTTGGAGCTGAGCACTGAATTAAACATATTTTAATGCATTTTACACCCACATCTCTCAATATAGAAGCTCTTCACCATCATAGGTTCCCTATCCATTGTCTCCAATATTGGCTACGCCAATTTCCTCTCATTTATTTGTTCATTGTTTCCCCACTATGGGCTCAGCTTTTACGGTGCTCTCTGGAGTGCAGAGCACTGCAAATAGGTACAGCGTCAGATTGCTTACTGAGCTACACTAAATTGCATTTTGTTCCCAGTGGATGGATTTATTCAAACTTTGGGGGAGTTTTGTTTGAGAGGAGTATCTCTGAGTAGGAGTTTTAGAACTTGAAGGAAACAGTCATTTTTGTTCCATTTTTCTCATAATATCCAAGAGAAAAATAGGGATACTGGAAGTGTGACATAGCTTACCTGAAGTTACATAGCCACAGAGCTGAGAAGAGAAATTGGCTGTCTCTCCAATGTTCCCTAACCCTTTTCTCTCCCCAAGTGATGTTTAGTGAAGGACATAGCTGGCTGATTTAAACAGAATTATTATGAAAGAGTTCATTTTCTATAGAATCTATAGTCTACATCTCAGTTTGTAAATCCAAACTCTACTGTAGGAAGCTATTTACTTATTAATTTAACAAAAACTTACTGCACATCAAATAATGTGCCAGACACTATTTGAGCTGCTTGTTATATGTTAGGGTGAAAATGATAAAAGTTCCTTACATCTTAAAGTTTATATCCTATTTAAGGGAGAAAAAAATTAAACAATCAACATTAGAACAAAGAGTGAATCATTTAGGATGTTAGCAAGAGATAAATTCCAAGGAGAAAAGGATGAGAGTAGGATTAGTATTGAGCTGCAAAGTGACTTTTCAACAGCAGGGTAGGGGAAAGCCCCATTGAGATTTTGAGATTTGAGCAAAGATTTGAAGTAGTTGTGGGAATTAGCCTTGTCCATATCAGGACGAAAAGCATGTGACACAGACAGTGCAGAGGCCCCAAGGCAGGAAAGATGTGCAGTGGGAGGGGGTTAAGGGAGAGGAAAACAGCCCGTGTGGCTGGAAGAAGTAGGAAAGAAGAGAGTAGTAGGAAATTGGTCAGAGTGATAACCTGGTAACTGTGGCTAGAAAAAATAAAGCTGCACTGTGCAATTTGGTAACCACCAGCAACCAGTAGCCACTGAGCATTTTAAATATGCCTACTGCAGCTGAGGGAGTGAGTTTTTATTTTACATAATGTTCATTGATTTATATTTTAAAACTGAAACACTTGTCATATATTTCCAGATATTATAGGAATTTTCTTTCTGGCTGACAATTCAGTTAATTGGAAAAATTTAAAGTATATTTTAAAACATCTTGAGTAAGTGAATCTACTTTTTTAATGATAAATTTTGTGAAATGTAAATAAGTATTCCTATGTAAAATTTAGCATCCAAATTCTGGGAAGCAGTAAGTGTAAAATTACCCACTGGATTTCAAAGATGAGTATAAAAAAATGTAAATAGCACCTTGGCCAGTGTGGCTCAGTTGGTTGAGCATTGTCCCACCCACCCAGAGGTCACCTGTTCCATTCCAGGTCAGGGCACATGCCCCGGTTGGGGGGTTGATCCCCAGTAGGGGGTGTGCAGGAGGCAGCTGATCCATCTTTCTCTCATGGATGTTTCTATCTCTCTCTCCCCTTCTCTCTTTCTCTCTGTCTAAAAATTTTAAAAAATCAATAAAAACATATTGTTTTAAAAGTAAAATAGCTAATAAATAATTTTCAATAATGATTAGATTTAAATGATACTTGGTGATTAGCTTGAAATGATACTTTGGATATGTTGGTTTAAATAATATATATTATTAAATATAACTGCATCTGTTTCTTTTTGTCTTTATTAATGTAATCACTAGATGTGCAATCAATCACTTATGTGTTTTTTATTATATTTCTATTGAAGTTCTATAGGCCATTGTAAGGAAACTAGCTTTTGCTCTGAATTCAATTATGATCTATTAGAGGGTTTTCAGCAAAAGAGTAATAAGAGCTATGATTTAGTTCTATTTTAAATAAATTATTTAAATTAATTGCTTAATGGATGACATGTATATCCCTCTTGTAAATCATTATTTAGATTCATACTTTATGTATATTTCAACATAAATAAGGCATAATTTAGGTAAGTAAAGAAGTGATTGTTCATTCCAACTATATTACTTAGAGTTTTTTAAATTCATCCAAGCATGACAGAGGAGGGTAACCCACATAAAGACTGTGTGTTACCCTCATTCTAACTCACTGTAGCTCTGGAGAACTTTGGCAAATTGCGTCCACTATTTCCAGAAACAAATCTCAGAGTAACAGGTCTTTGTGCTAATTCCCAAATAACACATCCAGTAACTCACCAAAAATGTCCCTACATTCTGCTTTTGCAATCCATGAGTCCAATAAATTATTTTGGACACATTGCCATCAGTGTCTTAATTACTGTCTATACTAAAGCGACGCTGGAATTAAGAAGTTATACGCAGTCAAAATATAGCCTAAAAAATAAGGGGAAAGTCTTCTTTTAAATGATTAAACAAGGGAAAGGTGTAGTTTTCAATCTTTCAATGATCCATTACAATATAATGTTTATCAATTTCAAGGTTCTGATATCCTGTAATGATTCAATAAGCATCATGAAAATTTAATCCCAAATAACTGCATTCAGAAAAAAATATATATCTATTTGTAAGGCAGTCATTTTAAGACAAATTTAAATGATAAAGAGATCCCTCTACAGTATATCTGACCATAATTTAAATTTTCTTATATTGGAATTTTTAAATTTTGCCTAAATTCAAGTTTTTACATAGCTCTAGAAAGGAAAGGGGTTATGTAGTTAACAAGAAAATAAACTATTTCTTTTAAATGTATTTCTGTTTTATGCACAGAACTATCATAGTGTTAATGGGCGTTAGACACATAAACCCACTGTGCATGAATAGAAGAGCAGAAACTATAATCCATAAGATGAATGAATTAAATCATTATGAGTAATTCTTTAGCACATGCCCTCCTCTAAGTCCTATCAAGTATATAGTCTCACTTTTTGAAATGGCACTTAAAAAGGTTTTACACCCTAATTGAACAGCCATTCACTGGGCTTATTTTTCACTTAGATCTCTCCAAATACCTGTGAAGTAGGGTTTTAAAATAGGAGACTGGATGGTAAAAGCAGTAATTTCTCATCAGGGAATATTTAATAAGTGGAAGCTATTAGCTAACTAAAGGACACAAAATAGATTCATCTTTCAAAGATATATACTTTTGGAGTTAGAAATTGTCCAATTTTCAAGGGGGAAAAACTCTCTGACAGTTGTGAAAGAATAGATTTACATTTAATATTTCTTCAGAATACCTGATAAAAGATTCTTTTTCATACTAATTAATATTATTTAAAAATAAGCATCTGAGGTAAAAATATAGATCATCTAATTTGGGAAATAATTTACCTTTTACAGATTGAGATTTTTTTTTTTTAAGATGACACCATAGAAACTAACATTTTATTATGATATATTATTTTATATACTTATATAATATTGTTATCATACAGAAGAAAATCTAACTCCATTACCCCTGATTATGGCTATAAAAATCACCAGAAAATGAAATTATTCATGAGTTAATTAAACATAAATCTTTGCTCTAAAAAATGACCATATGTCAACACTTTTTACAAAGAATCATGCCATATATATATATATAAAGTTGAATGTTGCTGTTTTGGAGTTAAACTTAGAGTCTAGGCTCAATTTGCCTGTACTTTTACAAATTTCATCAGTTATTTTTACCTAATTATCTATCCCCTCTTTAAGAAAAAATACTTATTGTCCCCATTTAAAGATCTTAAAAACAAAAGTACATATGATTTTATATTCACCACCACAATGAAACAAACTCAAGACCATCTAAAAGTAATCTATGGGAAAATTATTTTTTTTAATCCTCACCCAAGCATATATATTTTTTTCGCATTGATTTTTTTATGAGAATGAGTGGAAGGCAGGGAGGGAGAGAGAGAAATGTGTTCTCTCACATGGCCTGCTTGGGGATCCAACCCGCAATCCAGGTACATGTCTTTGGGAATGGAACCACCACATTCTGGTGCTCAGTCCAGTGCTCTATCCAAAGAACTATACTATACTGACCAGGGCTTTGGGAAACATTGCAATGAATCCTTGAAGTTACATTTAAAAAAAAAAAACGAATATAGAGTTGAACACAGAAATCCTGACATTGACAGGGTAGAATTTGGGAGCACCATGGAAATTTCTACTTGTTTTCACATTCCTTTATCATGAGCAAAATTTACTCTATAAGAAATTTACTTGCAGAAAAAATAACGTGCCCACTCCACCACATTTTATAAGAACTTGTCCTGGCAACTCTATGAGGCAAATCTCTTCCTTTACTACAGGCGTCTCATCCTCCTCTCTTCCCTCAGTTCCTTCCCTCCCTTGCTCCCTTCCTCTTTTCATTCTTCTCTGATCCTGCCACATACACATTATTCTTTAAAAAATTATATAAATGCATATCTCCAATTTTTTAAGCAAAAATCTTTTAGAAAATATTTTTAATATTTGTTTAATTATTTAATGTTCTTTTAGAGAGTTTATTCTAAAAGGTTTTTTTTTTGTTGTTGTTGTTTGTTTGTTTTTTGTTTTGTCTTTTTCTGGCCTGACTGATGTGACTCAGTAGTTGAGCATCGACCTATGAACGAGGAGGTCACGATTCGATTCCTGGTCAGGCAAGGCACATGCCCAGGTTGTGGACTGGATCCCCAGTGTGGGGCGTGCAGGAGGCAGCCAGTCAATGACTCTCTCTCATCATTGATATTTCTATCTCTCTCTCCCTCTCCCTTCCTCTCTGAAATCAAGAAAAATAAATGTTAAAAGTTTTTTTTTTTTCTGAAAACTTACAGTTAAGAATTTTTCAATTATAAGATTACCATAAGGTCAGATGTATGTTTATTCAGTCCAGAAACTGCTATATTCCTGATGTTAACTTTAGACAAATATTCTAGTACAACCTCTTTTAAGAACCATTTTTGATGCTGCGGTTTATAAATCTATTCAAAACATTTTGAATTAAATTATATTTCTTTTCTAAAACATACTTTGGGAGTATTTGTCTTTGGCATTTACTATCAGTCGCAGGAAGTAGTCCATTTCTTTTTTATTTAACCATACTTTTTTTTTTTTTTTTTTAGCTCAGGATATAGTGAAAAGACTTTCCTACTAGTATAGAAATTATTTTTATTTAAAATCTGAAACTCTTCCAAAAAACCTGAAATTTAGTTTTGCTTCAGTTGAAGTTTAAAAAACAACAGATAAAACTAATATTCCCATTTAATGCACTAGCACATGGTTTCAGACAACCTAGTGGAAGAGAATCTAGTCTTTCCGTAAGAATAATTTGATCTGAAGGACAGCCATGCTGCATACTGTGCAAATTGTGTTGAATGAATACAAGAAAAATTCACACAGACTTTTTAGTTTGTTCACATTTTTCATTCCACCATTTGGGCATATGTTGAAAAATCAATAATTTTAGCCTACACAATCACCACATTTTGAGACAAAGGGCACTGCTTAGCCAAGGAAAGAAAAGAACAGTGCCAGTACATAAAATCAGATACAGTGTATAATAAAAATATATAGCAAAATGTCAGTATTTAACATACTTTGAGAATTTAGGCACAATAAATACTTTTCAAAAATAATCTTCTTATCTAAAATGAAAAATCAATAATTTTAAAGAAGATGAACAAAACACAATGGTTGTCATATGGTTGTATGTATTAGAATACCATTATCTCACATGTATGTAATTATTATATTTGGCAAAAGGAAAAGAAATGATGGTAAAAACTCAAGTCCTGGACAAAGAATTTTAAAAAAGCAGTACATAGCCCAAATTACAGCAGCTCTCATCAAGTTTAGAGTTATCACATCCATTTATTCAGACACTCTCATACTCAAAAAAATAAGATAGTACTAATGGTTGTGTCATGTCTGGTCATTAAGAAAAATGATATGCAGCTTATACATTCATAGACTTTTTTTACTCCCAGATTTCACAGAGCTATAAAATTTCAAAGGCATGACCAATACCCATTTCTTTGGAAGAACTGCTATTTATAGATACAGTGCAATTACAAATAGTAAGTACAGAAAGTCAAAGTAAATATGCTAATTCAGGACTGATTTTCCAACTTTTGGCTAAAAATCAACATCAAAGAAAATTTTTGGTAGTTACTAGAAAACTTAAAACAACTAATAGAGAAAACAATCCATGTTTACCTTATTCGTAAAAGAGTGTCTTGACTCCCTTACAAAAACAGCATGTACTATTCTCATTTACTGCATCACTCTCCTATAATTACAGATGTTTTTTATGCAAAAGTATCTGTGTGGTAATATTGGCAAAAATATCAAAAGTGTTTGGCAGGGATAATTATTTTAATGGACAAATGAACAAATGTAATGTCCTAAAATTGTAGGCAAATCAGAAATCAATATTATAATTCCATAATGACAGTCAAGGGAACAACGATTTAAACTAAAATACTGAACTCTAAGTCTACAGTAACAGATCTTTTCTCTCTCTCTCTTCCATTCTTCTTCCCCATGGGAAACATCTAAGTTTTGCCTACAGTAATTCAGAAGCACTGGTCCTGAAATTGAGGGTATAGGCATCAATAGCCATAATTGAGCTATTCACTCAAGTTTCCTTTGAGAGCATATTTGATTGGCATAATATAAAAATAGAATACACATTTAGAAATAGACTTAAAACTGCTCTTGAAATGGGGACTAAATGGTTCATGAGATTGATGAGACAAAGATTCTATTACTCCAGTCACTGGCTTGAGTCTAGCTTAAATGAAAGGGGCTAATTCATTACCATAGGACAATCTTCAGAAAATGATGTGGTACAGTAAGCTGAAGTCTCCACACAGATTTCCTTCAACAAATGCTAAAACTAAAAACAAAGCAAGCTTCCTTGAAGCATATATCCTGTACCTAGTAGGTTTTCTCAAAATATTTTAAATGTTTGTGATTTAAAAAATCATTTTAACCTGATCACTTGTACAAATGGTTCCCCAAATGCCATTACATCAGAATTGTGCAGAAGACTGTGGACCTAAGTTAGATCATACAGGGTCTGAGTAACTATTAGTGAGCATTATTCTCAATGTTTTCTGACTCAATAGACCATTGGGATTATTTCTTATTTCCATGGTGTGTAAGTACTTACTTTGTTTTTCTCAGGTTAAATTTCAACCTCTGGATATAACTTAATACATGGAGCTCTCCATGGGATGCGTACTGACCCTGTACTGTATGCAGCCCCGAGACTGTCAGAGTATACTCTTGCTGCTGCTGTCCTTCCCAGTTCCTTCAGCTGATTAGTGTGCATTACCTGACCCTTGGTTGGGGGAGATAGTAAATGGGTGTGCGGTAGAATAGATACACTGATTGACAGAGAGAGTGATGAACACTGCCTTAGTTTTGTTTAGGGGGGGATTGGTGTGTAAATAGAAATTCTTACCACAATTCCTCCACTGTAAAAGCTATCAGGAAAATAATATAATTGAGGCTTGCTCATTATCTATGAGAATGATTCTCTAAAGTATACTTAAAAAATAATATATAGGAAAACAAAGAACATATTTTCTTTCCTTGATTTTCTATAATTTTTTTTCATCTGGTAGTTTGCTAACCTGGATCAACCTCCTCCTTCCAAACAAAAGAAGAGAAAAAAGAAATAAACACACACACACACACACACACACACACACATCAGGGGGACATTTGATAGTAAAATGATTAAATAAATAGTCCCTAACCATGTCACAATGCCTTGTGCACAAAAATTTTATTCCACATTTTATTGAAAATTCCAGTCACTGAATTTCTTGAGAAAGAAACAATGTAATGTAAATAAGTATTTCAAAAATAAAAGGCAGCTAAGACTAATTATTTCCTCAATGCAGGAATGGTCTCCCTAGTTGGAAAATAATTATTTGAGCAAACACCTGAAAGAGATGGTAAATGCAAATGGAACTCTATGGACAAGTCTGCAGAAGAAAAACAAAAGAAAGAAGACTCTATTGTGATTGGGCATCAATGGCGCCTCTGTACAGGTAACAACAGCTCCCTGAAAGAAAGTACAGTGGCCCACAGCGCTTCCAGATGTCACACTGTTCCCAATGCTCTGGGTAAAATGGCTGGGGGACTCTCTGCCTTTACAAGTTTTTCATGAAAGAGAAGAATTGAGCTTCCATATATATTCCATAAACTTCCAAGCTAAATGAAATAAGTGTTGCTGCTAAAACTCTTACAATAAATAGATTAGGAACCAATGCTTCAGAATATAATAAAAAGCCAACACCTTTTGTTCCCCTTGAAAAGAATGTCTTTGGAACCAGAATATTTAATACACACACAAATAGACACAGCCATGCATGCAGGCACACACACATAATCGTTGCACATTGCTTCAAACCTACTGTAGGCAACACTTTTATGAAATATTTAATGAAAATTCAGATAGCAACTGCTGATAAAATTCAGCCAAATAAATGCAATCAGTGAATGAAATTAAAATAAATATATAATCTGGTACAATTAAAAGTGGGAAAAAAGGGTTTATAACCAAAAAAAATTTATTTAGCTTACTTATATACTAACCTAGAATAAGTGAATAATAACATCTTAAAAATCCAAATAATATCAAAATAGCACTATGAAATGAAAAACAACTCTCCCTGTAGCACCAAGATCTCAAGGAAATGAGTGAATGAGAAAAAAAATGATATAAGAATGAATGCCTTAGTCTATAATATACACCTCAAGCTAAAACTAGGTTAGGAAAGTTTGCAGAATGTTTGCAAAAGGGATTTAAATTGAAATCAATAAGCACTTTTATCAAATACAGTTTAACTGGATTAGGATGAAAACCTGAGATGCAACTTTGGACTTTACATGAGGTTGATTTTTAGATGGAGCTCATTAACAAAACAGTGCTATAAAAGTAAAGAAGTGACAAATAAAGTGTGAATGATAGGCCCATATTTTGAAAACAAGTACGACAAAGGTAACTACTGCCACATTAGCAAAAAGATTCAATGATTCAACACATGATGAATAAATGAGAGTAGGAGGTTCCACAGAATATCTCAATTTCAGTAAACTACTAAGGCAACATTTTGTATAAAACAAATGAGGCAAAAAAAATAGTGAATCAAATTATTTAAAAGTTGGAATATTTCATGTTATTTTCATTTAAAATATTTTGTGACTGTGAAATGGATGATCATTAAACCCAATTAATGAAACAGATTGGAGGAAAGTATTAAGGAGTTGCAAGTGCCACCATATAAGATGTCAAAAAGGAGAAAATTAACTGGCCTTTGAAGGAACAATGTGGTTTCATCAGGGAAGCAGTGAGGTGTGTGAAGTGTGAGAGCACACAGCAGGGGAAGAAGAGAAAGGTGTTTTGCTAGGATGGCAATCCAGTCAAAGAGGAGATGTCACCCTCTTGATGGTACATGCCTATTAGTGTTATGTGCATCACTATTGTGTGTGTGCACGGAGGGAGAGGCCTTGTGTGTCAGAGGTGAGAATGGAAAGATTAGCGGTGCCAGGTTAGAAAGGAAAAACCTCATTCAACGGTTTGAACCTCAAATAGTTCCCAAACATGATGGAATATCATATCACATTGAGAATTTTTTAAGTGCAGATTCCAGTGTTCTGCTCCGCATCGAGGGGCATCCATTAGTTCGGGTCCGCCCAGTGTCTGTAATGCTTGATCCGCTTTGGGAACAGCTGCTATAGTCTCTGGGCAATGAAAAGCCAAAACAATAATCAAAAAATGTTTGACATGGGCAGAACCTGATCACTCAACTCTCACCCCTGTGTGCTTCAGGGGCAGTGTCAACACCTTCATGGCACAGCATGCAAGAAGAGATAATGAAGGTCACCTCTTCAGAGCTTACTACCCAGACTACATTATTTGAAGTAGCCTGTCAGTTATTTTGTCTCCTTAGATTAGTTTTTTTAAAAAATATATATACTTTATTGATTTTTTACAGAGAGGAAGGGAGAGGGACAGAGAGCCAGAAACATCGATGAGAGAGAAACATCGCTCAGCTGTCTCCTGCACACCCCCCACTAAGGATGTGCCTGCAACCAAGGCACATGCCCCTGACCGGAATCGAACCTGGGACCCTTGAGTCCGCAGGCCGACGCTCTATCCACTGAGCCAAACCGGTTAGGGCCTTAGATAAGTTTTTTAATGTATTATGGCATTTTACCCTGCTTACTTTTTTATCGTCTAGTTCCACTCCATTCATATATACACACTCAAATGAAATCTCAAAGAGAGCAAAACTGGCTAATAGAGTGCATAGCGTATTTGCACACCCATTAGAACATTGCATGGTACAGGGATAGGTGTTTAATAACTTGTTGTTAAGATTTAAGGAAGATACTGTTATTGTTAAAACAAATAGTTGTATTTTTTACATAAACCAAACCTGGACCAAGTAAAGCTCTGCATCTGATTCTGCGGTATACACAATTGCAATTGGTGGCTAAGCAAATAATCCCTTGGTGAAGATAGCCAGAATGAACTAGACATACATTTTTGGCCAAGTCACCTGCTCATGAATGGAAGAAGGATGCATATCAGCAAAACTTTAAGGTCAGTTTTTATTCACTCAACACTGGGCAAATTTGGATTTTGAAAAGGCTGAAAATAAATGATCTTAGTTATATCCTCAAATGCATTGAAATCATTCTTTGAGAGAACATATGTTCATTATAAGCTTGACACAGCTTATAAGCACAGTTATAATCAAGGAAGTTTAGAGCATGAAGGTGAATTTGAGATTTTCTGTTCAAACTATTTATTTTACAAATGATAAATCCAGAGACCAGAAAGAGAAATGATTAAAAAAAGAGAAACAGTTAATTAATAGTAAACCTCAATTATCAAGAGCTAATTAAAGTAATTTTAAATTGGAATGAAATTCAGTCCAATATATTTTGAAGTGTAACAGTCTAACTTGAAAAATAAAAATATTTTCAATCTCATTCCATTCTGTAGATCTACATAAAATAAATTTTAAATTCCAAAATTAATTATAAATTACTCAAACAAAAACATCAGGTAATAATACTTTAGATTACAACCACCATTATATTAGTTATTTCTATGATAAATAAAAGTTTATTAATTTGAAAATTAAAGGAAAATTTAAAACTACTTCTTATGAAATAAATTTACAACTCCTGTTGTGTAATGTGACATTATTTCTATGTCTGTGGATATAGATAAATTTTCCTAATCTCCCTTTTATTATATTCTATAGATATTTGATTCATAAGTATTATTTGGAAAACATATCCAGCTAGTAACATAAAACACATGAGGTATGCTGGTAAAGACAGAATGCGTATGTTGCCTGTTTAATTCTAATAAGAAAATCCTAATGAAATCGGTAGAATTTGAGAACAGTCATCATACATACAGCAGTCATCATATATGATTCAGTCAGTCAGCAAGGGAGAAGGAGGGATAAAGCTATATATTGTGTTCTAGTCTGATCATGAGCAATCAAATATACATTATTGCCTGTATTCCTAAGAACTCCATAAAACTTATAATTTCTCTAAACTTTCCTTAGGTAGGATGTTATTCTCAAAGAACAATAGCCCTTCCTCTTCAACAAAGTGAGACCAAAAAGAGGCACGATAAGATAAATGGTGGCTATGATTTCAAACCCTATGAAAATATGTAGTTCTAAGTAGGAACTACAAATTATAGTTCAAGGTGAAATATCAGAAAGTCTTTTTTAAAATTGTCTTGTATAAGGTTTCATTTATCTGCTCTAATACCTAAGTCAAAAAAATCCTATTAAGAAAGTATAGATCACCACCACAAAGGAAGAGTCAATCATTTAGACATTTTTAAGCAAAACATAAACAAAAAGAGAAAGAAAGCCCAAGTCAGAATCATGTAACTTGTCCATTTTTAGAACATGCCTTTTTCCAATGTTCCTCTTTAAATTATCTCAAAAGTATACTTCTTAGTGGTATGAAACAAAGTACTCTAAAGAATGAGTGACAGCAGCAATATCAGTCCAACTCCATCTCATTCTGAACTCAGAATGCATAACAACTGTTACAAATTTGCTTCCTGGAGCAAGGTTCGCAAAGGCAAAGAAACTCTGAGAATTCCTTGGGGAAAAGAAACACCTGTACCAAAAACAATTGAACAGATTATGTCAACTATCCAAACCTATCGGTTTTTCTTCAATATCTTATCATTTCTCCACACAGCACGATGAGACATAGAAAAGCAGCAATAAATTAAAGAATGAAGTGTGGAAACCTACTGGGGAGGAGACCTGAAAAGTACTAAATATATTTGTGGCAGAATTAATTCCGTCACCCAGGAGGAAGCTGCTAATGCATTAGAGTGAGCTGTCAAGTGAAACAGGAAATTTTTTCCAAGCATTTTCTAATAAATTTTAATATACCTCCAGTATTTATTTTAAGACATCCTGCTTGTCAAAGTGGAACTTCTGTTCTCATTTGCAGATAATTGACTATTTAAAAAAAAGTTATTCCATTTCAAAATATTAATAAAATAGTCCACTTCAAATACAATTCTGTTCGTCCCAAATGCACCTGATTAATTTCTTTTTAAAGCCAACAAAAGTGAGAGCCCACAAAGTCTGTCCCATATTTCTTCATTTGTTTTAACTCATGATTCAAATTTCACAGTTTTATTTTATTATATGATCCAAAATACTTGGATGTTTTAAGATATACAAGTTTGATAGTCACTAAGACTTATTTCTTCTCATATGTGCCTGTGATTATGGCATTTTGTGCATGGCATTAGCTCTATATTTCTTAAATCTGCACGGTTTGATGATTATCAGATCAAAGTCTTTACTTAGATTTTGTTGCATTGGGTCACTGGAGATAAATTAAGAAAACATATATCCTAAATTAGAGTGAATTTGATTTAAATCACTATATTCAAAAGTTATTTAAATCATTAGTCAAGAAAATTGAATTTAATTTCCACCAAAGTTTATTGCAGTTTGATATATATAATCCCCATGATTCAGAAATAAATGAGTTTTACTTTAGAAGGTACATAAGAAACATTTTAAAGTTTTTTTAAATTAACATTGAAGTTATATGTGAACATTGAATATTATTTAGTAGTATAATGTTAAAGTTACTTGTAGTTTATAATTGTAAATGCATTTGGAATTTAAATATGGTCAAAAGATTTATAGCTACTGTTTTAAATTAATCGATTTCCTCTTGCTTATGCACTTAGTAGAGAACTGAAATTTTTAAATTTTAGATACTTTGATTCTAAGTGAATCCTCCATTTAAATACAAATAATCCATGGTAACAAGCAATCCTATTTACAGCAAATTAAAATTAATATTGTAGTTAAGTAATATCTGATATATTTCCGATATGATTTGTGGATTTAATTTGAAAATAATTTCTTAATGAATACAGTAAAATTGTCGTTTGGAATGAGAATGTTTTGACTTTTCATGTTATAGTAACCTACCACAGTTGTCACATTTAAAATAAAATTCTGAGCTCTCAAAACCTGAAAAGTAACAAGATAATGTCATATTTACACATTTTTAAAAACTTAAAATATTATATTTAATTTTTATCCTTATATTAATTAGTAAGTTAATTATTCCACTATATCACCTTTTTAAATAATTAAGTGCCTTTAAATAAAAATAAAATTTATTTTAAAAAGCAAATAATAATTTCAAATTAATACTTGTTTTACTGATTGTTCTTTAGTAATTTCTACTTTATTTAAAACAGAATATTTCTAATTTATTTAAAACCTGTTAGGATAAGAATACATATAAAAATAATTTTAAAAACACATGCTTAATTACCTGTACTATTAATAACAGTAGAAAAGGATTATGGGAAAATTTGGTCAAATTTTTTTTTATTTATCTTTATTTTGGTTTGTGTCGGTTTCCAATGGTCCTCAAAAAATAGTATTTGTAAATTTTCCCTCCAAAATTTTAATAATAGAATATTAAAGAATTGTGTTAATTATGCAAGGTTTATTTTACTTTTTAGAAGTTAGGGATTAGAATAGCAAATGACCAGAAGTTTGGAAACCAGATGAGTGTTGGAAGAAGCAGTCTGCATATGTCTACATGCCTCTGTGTATGTGTGTGTGTGTGTGTGTGTGTGTGTGTGTGTGTGTAAGCCACACACTATTGTGTGTCAGTTATAAACTGGTGTTTTCTGCTCTCTAGCATCTTCTCTTTGAAAGGTTGTTTTTTTGTTGTAGTTCTTAGGGGGAAAAAAAAAGTTCTCCCCAAAGATTTTTACCACTGTTGCTATCAAATGTTCTGTATGGTTATGAAGGGAAGGAACTAATGAAACTAAGCTTCCTTCAATAAACAATCAACTTTATTGTCAATAAATAATCAATAAAATATAATAAAAACCTGCTTCATGATAATACCACATACGAATAAACCATACTGTATCCTGTATTATATACATGCTTTATCTTTCTCACAGCTTCAGCAATGTGCCCAAGATGCAGTAGGAGATACTACTAACATTTGGATTTGGATGGGAAAAATAAAGTTGTAAATGAAGCTCTCCCTAGTGATAATAATGAAAACTCTACTACCTATTCAGTTATATTTTAGAGGAATTGCAACTGTGACTTGTTCACAGACTATAAGTTACTGCAGCCAGATATATCCCTGAAAAACCTAAAGAAATTAGACCAAACTTGGTGAAATGTCTGTACTGCTTTATCTTTAACTAGAGGCCCGGTGCAGGAAATCCATGCACTCTGGGGGGGTCCCTCAGCCCGGCCTGTGCCCTCTTGCAGTCCAGAAGCCCTCGGGGGATGTCGGACTGATGGTGGGAGAGCAGGCCTAAGCTGTCAGTCAGATATCCTTAACACTGGCTGCTGTAGAGGTGGTGGAGGAGGGAGAGGCTCCTGCCACCACCTTTGCACGCACCAGCCCTGAGCCTGGCTTCTGGTTAAGCAGCACTCCTCCTGTGGGAGTGTACTGACCACCAAGGGGCAGCTCCTGCATTGAGCATCTGGCCCCTGGTGGTCAGTGTGTGTCATTCCTCTGTTTGGTCAATTTGCATATTACCCTTTTATTATAGGACTAGGGGCCCAGTGCACAAATTTATGGACCTTGAAAGGAACTGTGGGCTGCAAGGCTGCATTGGGCACAGTGGTGGGTCTTGGCCCATCCTCCATGCCCCTGCCTGGCCACACCTACCACAGCCCCCAGTCCCCTGTCTGCCGGCAGCCCCACTTTCACCCCCCACTTCCATGCACTGACGGTGTTGGTCCCACTCACACCTGCTGACAGCAAAGAGCAATTAAGACAGCAACAGCTGCAATGCGAGTGGGGCCAGTGCAGTCAATGGGTGTGAGTGGCGGCTGCTGGCCTTGATCACCTTCAAGAGCAGGGGGAGGTGAAGAAGCCCTCAGGGAAGATTGGGGCTGGCAGCTGAAATGCGCACCTGCTTACGGCACCAAGTGATCATGGCCGGCACAGGGCACTGGCAGCAGGTGCGAGCGGGGCCAGAGCCGGCAGCAGATGCAAGCACCAGACTGGACTGCAGTGCGCAGGAGCAAAGAATTTTCGGTAACCACCAGAGGCTTGCCCCAATGACAGTGACTTGTGCCCCGCCTTGGTCTGGTGCCCCCGCTCACCTGTTTCACCATCCCGCTGCGCCTGACGCCCACCATGTTTTGAACTCTGCCACCTGTTGCCAACACCCACCATGTTCCGCACACGCGTCCTGGTGGTCAGTGCATTTCATAGCAACTGGTTGTTCAGTTGTTCCGCTGTTTGGTCTATTTGCATATTAACCTTTTATTATATAGAATGACAGACTACTCATTCCTTACTACATGTTACATAACAACATCCCATATTTATTTCTATATTTAAATATTGACTACTATATATATGTGTGTGTATATACATATATACACACACACTGAGTGTCCAGATTATTATGACCACCTGATGTTTGTAGGAAAATTAGCTATAATTTTGCACTGAAGTTACTAGAGGGCCAGACCATTATAAATAGGGAAGCAGGTTGTTTACCACAACAGTAGTAGTGATTTTTTTTTCCTGAAGATATGGGTAAACAACATGATTTAACAGCCATTGAATGTGGGAGATATATATTGCATTTCTGACATGGATTATACTATTGAAGATAACTCCTTATAAATGGTCTCTCTTGCATGACCCATGACTAGCAATGAGCATTCTAATTGGCAGTAGCATATTTTCCCATTAAAGGACACATTTTAATAGTACTAGTAAATGCAATGCTAAAGTGACATAGTTTCTGGTAATTACACTTCTTACATTGCTATGAAAGTCAATGGGAAAGTATGACAACTTAGAAATGCTCATTTTTAAAGCAACATTTTAGGAACAAATATCTGTCATTTCTGGTAGTGAGTCATTGTTATCATCATTACAGATGAATAGTTAGTTCAGTAACTACTATTGGCTCAGTAATTCTTAAGCATTTCTTGTCAGATTTACTCTCAAGTATTGCTGTTTTGGATGGGATTGTTTTTCTATTATGTTTTAACTGGTTACTGTTGATACAAAGTAACAGTATTGATTTGAGGATGGTAAGCTTCTATCTATCCACTTGATGGATTCTCTTATTAATTTTAATAGTTTGTTCATTGATTTTCTTGGATTTTTGAGGCTATCATAGCATCTGTATATAATGAACACTTATTCCTCTTTTTAAAATATTTAAATATTTTATACCTTTTGTGTAATTGTGCATTAGCTAGATTCTCCAAAAAAGTTCAAAGACAGCAGAAATAGCATACTAGTGTTGTCAGGAAAGAGTGTCATTTCCATTACTTTTCACATTTATTTTTATGTTGCCTATTGTATTCTCAGTTATATTATTTATCAGGATAAAATTCTTTTTTCTAAGTTGTTAACAGGTATTTTAACATTTATTAAATATATAAAATAACACTTTGTTTATCTACACTTTTAAAATCACTTCCCTTATATTAAAGGAGATTCCAATACAAAATAAAAATGAACATTGTAATGTCTAAAGGCTGAGATTTGTATCCTTGATTTGAATTTTCAGTGAAAGAGTTATATGGGAATGGTAGATATTTTCAATGATTGATTTGGACACAAATATATAATGCTTAAAATAAAAGTTTTTCAAACAAAACACTTCCATTCACCACAAGATAAATACAAAATAAATTTGCTCTTAATTTTTTTAACTTTATTTTTATTGTTTACATTATTACAGATGTCCCCATTTTCCACCCCTTGCCCACCTCCACACAGACCTGCTCCCCATCTGGCCATCACCATATTGTTGTCTGTGTCTATGGGTTATGAATATACAGTGTGTTCTTTTGTTACTCCTTTTACTTTCTTTCATCCAGTCTGCCTCCTCCAAATGCCCTCTGACAGCTGTCAGTGTGTTCCATGTATCCATGCCTCTAGTTCTATTTTGTTTATCAATTCGTTTTGTTCATTAGATTCCACATGTAAGTGAGATCATATGGCATTTGCCTTTCTCTGACTAGCTTACTTCACTTAGCATTAGAATCTCCAGGTTCATCTATGCTGTGGCAATTGGTAAGAGTTTCTTCCTTTTTATCGCTCTCTATTATTCCATGGCATAAATGTACCAGAGTTCTCTTTATCTACTCATCTACTGATGGGTACTTGGGCTGTTTCCAGATCTTGGCAATTGTAAATAATGCTGCTATAAGCATAGGGGTGCATATATTCTTTCTGATTGGTGTTTTGTGAATCTGAGGATATATTTCCAGAAATGGGACTGCTGGGTCAAACGAGAGTTTCACTTTTAATTTTTTGAGAAAATTCCATATTGTTTTCTGTAGTGGCTGCACCAGTCTGCATTCCCACCAGCAGTGTACTAGGGTTTTCTTTTCTCCACATCCTCGCCAGCACTTGTTTGTTGATTTACTGGTGGTAGCCATTCTGGCAGGTGTGAGGTGATATCTCATGTGGTTTCAATTTGCATTGCTCTGATGATTAGTGACATTGAGCATTTTTCATATGTCTATTGGTCACTGTATGTCCTCTTTGGAGAAGTGTTTATTCAGGTCCTTTGCCCATTTTTTTTAAATTAGATTTATTGTCTTCCTGGTGTTGAGTTTTATAAGTTCTTTATATATGCTGGATTTGTTTTTAATTTTTATGATTGAGAGATATAGGATGTTTTACATAGGAATAAACTAATATTTACTTTTGGCACCAATAAAAGCCGACAGTGTACAAAAATGTATCATGAATATTGAATCAGAATCCCTGGGAGTGTGACAACGGAAATTAGTATGACTGAATTAGAGTTACTGAAATTAAAATAACATAGTGAGATATGAAGGCAGGTAACTGACTTTTATCACTGGCTCTCCCTTTAACTATCTATACATTTGTGGGTTCACAATTTATTTTCTGTGACTATAATTAGCCTATCTATAAAATCTGAACCACATGCTTCTATTAGTTATCAGGAATAGAGCCTTTATTTGAATTATTGTGTATACTCCCTAGTGTCTATTATCATTCTTTATTAATGAACTAGAGGCCTGGAGCACAGAAATTTGTGCACTGGAGGAGGTCCCTCAGCCCAGCCTGCCCCTTCTCACAGTCCGGTAGCCCTTAGGAGATGTCCTACTGACAGCTTAGGAATCTGGCCTCCCTCTGCCAGAGGCAACTGGCTGATCAGGGGAAGGTGATGGCCCCATTATGCCTCTGCTGCTGCCACTGCCAGCCGCTGTGACTGCCTGCGCCTCAGACCCTACCAGCGGCAGCCGTTATCCATGGCTAGCCTGAGCCTCAGGCAGTCACTGAAGCTTTGTCCAGAAGGACGTCTGGAAGATGTGCACCCTATTTAGCATATCACACTTTTATTAGTATAGATTAGAGTATTTAAAGAGAAAAACCATAAAAACAGGAATTGTTCTCTGATATTTAAAACCCATTTATATTCACTTCCTTTTTTATGATTAATCCATAGGACTTTACAAAATTGCAGTTTTAAAATTATTTTATATTTATATATTAATTATGTAAAAATACAAGTTCATAAAATTTAAGCAAGAATGGAATCAAATTCTATTATAAATCTATACATAATAAGATGGAAACACTGATATTACTTTTAAAATCATTTTAACAAAAAATCTTAGAAACTATGGACAAAAATATCTCAAAGCTGGGTGAGTATATGCACTTATAAATAGATTCATAAATGTGTGTGCATACATCCACAGATATTTTATATTTATATATGTAAATGTACATATATACATTAATGTTGCTGCTTTTTTTTTACTTCATGTTGGTCTAGAAGATTCTAACTTTATGTGACTATTTTTGTTTTGTTCTCACCTGCTAAATCTATAATAAATGTATAGTTTGTTTACTAGAACAAACCAAATTTCGAACTTCATAAAATTTACAGCCAAATAATCATTCTTACCAAAGTTTAGTCACACGTGTATACATAGACATACAGGAAAAAGAGACAGAAAGAGAGAAATACAGAGACAGAGAATATGATAATTTCATTCAAAGATTCTATGAGAATTGTTTGCTGCACCAATTTAAGACTAATGAAACTTAAAGAGTCAGGAGGCTTTGAAAAAATACCTCATGCCAACTTTGGAGGGGGGATCTCCAGTAAAAATGCCATTAACAAAAAAACAAAAATTTCTTGGTAACTTTAACGTGTACTACTAGGAAAAAGGCTCCTGCAGTAAAATGATCTGCATTTGAAACACCTGCTAATCATTAGTCTTCTAGAAACAAGACGTGATTCAATTTTTTGCATTGTAAAGCTCCAGTTACAAGTTACTCTATTAAAACTGTTTGTCTAATTTGACTTTTGATCAAATGATGGTAAATTTTCTGAGTCTTGCTTATTTGTGACAAGCAACTACATCCTGCTCAACTCCAAACATGGAGAATTATGAACATTGTGAGATGTGCTCACAATGAAGAAACCATATCCAAATCATGGATGCTATTAAATCTTGAAAATCTGATTATTTATTTAAATAGAAACTAAATCAAATATCCATATGAATGTACTGTAATATAATCATTAATTAATAATTGTTATGACTGTCCATAGGCATTTCCTGAATTTGTGTAAGATTTAAGATTGTGTGAAACATTTTTTAAACGAAGGGACTGTAACACCACAGAAACCAATCTTATAACAATAAAATATTTCAAAAAGTGGTGAGTTTCTAATGAATAATTATCCTTAAGTGACTTTTTCTGCTGTTGTTTAGATTTTTTATTTTCACTGGAAATATGTTGTCTGGATTTAACAAGTATTTCCTCAGATTTGACGGGTGAGTGTGTTTGTGCATAATAAGTGTACTCACATAAAAGTTGTTGACAGGGCTTGCATTTCATCTGTTTAAGAAATCTGTCAATATATTCTGTTCATTTATAGCATTTGCCAACAATGAATTCAAGAGCTTATCTGCACCAGAGATTCTCAACTGTAGCTGCACACTAGAATCACAGGCGAGCTTTTGAAAACATGGTGCCTAAGAATCAACCCTGGCCACTCTATTCTGAAGCTATACAAATAGGGCTGTGGCATGGGTGATTTTAAAACCTTCACAGGTGATTAGATTAAGTCAGTATTTAAAACCAAAGATCTATACATTTTATTTATTTCCTTTCCTCAGCACTCACCAGAAGTCAACTAATAATGTCAAATACCTTGGAATCATAAAGTGCTATTGCTATCCTAGGATCAAGAACCAATCAGATGAATATACTCAATTTAAAAATATCTTGCAAGTAGAGGCATATTTTATTACTTATTGGATACTCCTCAAGGTTGTGAAGACATTTACAGGTTAATAACCTATTATATAATACTAGAGGCCCAGTGCATGAAATTCGTGCATGGGGGGGGGGGGTTGTGTATCCCTTAGCCTGACCTGCAACCTCTCCAATCAAGGAGCCCTCAGGGGATGTCCTATAATGATGGCTTAGGCCCACTTCCCATGGTTCTCTGCTCTCTGCCTGCTCCACACCACAGTGACAGCCAAGCAGGCCGTGCTAGAAGCTGCCTCCTCCCTGCTGTCAGTCTCCAGGGAGGTGATGAGGTTAATTTGCATACCCACTCCTGATTGGCTGGTGGGCATTGTGAAGGTATGGTCAATTTGCATCTTTCTATTTTATTAGTGTAGCGGCCTGGTGCATGGATTCATGCACAGGTGGGGTCCCTCAGCCTGGCCTGTGCCTCTCACAAACAGGGACCCCTCGGGGGATGTCATACTGCTGGTTTAGGCCCGATCTCTGCAGACCAGGCCAACGGACCCCACCAATGCACGAATTCGTGCACCAGGCCTCTAGTAATCTAGTAACCAAGCCTTGGTTAATCTCTGCCCACCTTCCCTCCTTCCCCATTCCCTCTGAGATTCATCAGTCTGTTCCATTTCCATGCTTGTGCATTGAGCATCTGCCCCTTGGTGGTCAGTGCGTGACATAGCTACGAGGCGAGTGGTGGAACAGTCAGAAGGTAGCTTAGACTTTTATATACTAGTATATATAGATAGATACCAATGTAAAGGAGAATAATGAGTATTCAAGTCTAAATGTAATGTCCTTCAAAACATTAGTCATTTTGCTATTTTAGTTAAAGAAAAGCACTTAGAATAGCCAATTATAAATTACCTCTATGTGTAAGTCACTGCATAGGGGGATATATTGCATATAATATCTCATTTAATTCTCTCAATAGTTCTGTGAACATATTAAGTACAAAACTAAACTGCTTATTACTAAAAAATGTTCTGTAAATGGCAGGACCTAGATTTATATTTAGATGTGTCTGAATCCAAAGCTCATATATTTAATCTTAACTCCCTCTTTTATATCTATGAAACCCTGTTAATATCAAGATTCCAATCAATACACATAATTAAACATCAATAAAAACTCTGTGAATATTATTCTGAAATTTTTAGAATTGAAAAACATCAGATACATTCTAGTTCCCTCATCTTAAATGAGAAGGTGAAGAAACTGCAGCTCTGAAAAGTGTTCAGTTTGCCTCAGAGCAGCACATCACTAATGCAAGACTATAAACTACTTCTCACCTTCCGTCCTGTGCTCTTCTACTATCCCACAATGGCCACTGTATTTGTGATAAATTAGTACTGCGTTTCTATAACAGATGACACCATTTAAAAACTTACCTTTCAGAGGTGAAAGCCTTCGTGGAAATTAAGAAGGGAAAGTGCTCGACATATACTCAGGAATTATCACTTAAGCAATAATTAACTTGTATAATAACTTTCAACTGAGTGGTTCAGTAATCTCATAGATAAAAACATTAATGTTCACCACATTGATATGGTTATATTTTATATTCACAAAGAAGTGAAGAGCACCTAACTTATCTCTTGTTACAAAAGTTGGCTATGATCATTTGATATCAAACTATTTTACAACACAAACTAAATACAGTTGTGCTCCTAAAACATTACAGGGCTATGAATCACATGAGGATCTAACCAATATACAGCTTTGGATTCAGTAGCTCTGTGCTAGGGCCTGAGATATTCATTTTAAACAAGCTTGCATGTGATGCCACTGTTATTCAAAGTTTGATCCACAGATTTCACTTTGACTAACAAGTCATATATGGCACCATCCTGTACCATCACTAACTGGAACTCCTATTAAAATTATTTCTAAAATAAAAAAAGGAAATCTCACCGTGTGGCTCAGTTCATTGGAGTGTCCAAAAGGTTGCAGGTTTGATTCCAGAACAGGGCACAAACCTAGGTTGTGGGTTCTATTCCTGGTTGGGACATGTGTGGGAAGGAACTGATCAATGTTTCTCTCTCACATTAATGTTTCTCTTTGTCTCCCTCTCTTTTCCTCTCTTTCTCTCTCAAATCAATGAAAGTATATATCCCTGGGTGAAAAAGAAATAAAGAAGAAAGAAAGGAAGGGAGGGAAGGAAAGGAGGGGGAAAAGTTAATAGAAGTCAGCAGGTGTAGCTAACACGAGACAAGTGGGTGTCTGCTGTGGAAAAAGTTATGATGCTCTGCTACAATGGACACCCAGTGATAAGAAACAAACAATTCAGGAATTACATCAGACTCTAAAAACTGTCATAAAAGCTCAATAATAGACATACTGCCAAAATATGAACATACAATATGTAAGAGAATCCTCACTTGAATTTAAAACGAAAGCACTTAGTGCATGGGAGCTTTTAATAAATCCTACTTGATGATGACACTCACTTTCTAATAATGTGGATGGTGATGGGAGAAAAGGAAGGCATGCATGCAATTTCATTTTATTAACTGGATGATATGTCTGAAAACAGATTTTTTATGACTTGGAAAAGAAAGTTTCCAAGGACTGCATTAGAATAACAAGCATGCCACATGAATAGTTTTGTGTCCTTGATCCATATGCTGTGATTAAGTCCTAAAAACATGTTGTCATACTGATTTTTAAACAGTTCAATGAACAGTCAATTGAACTCTCCGTTTTAAGACGACATAGCCCTTTTTCATTTATCTAAACCTTGGATGGCGCTGCTTGCCTTTTAGCTCATTATTATAACTAAGAATGCACTGAAAGAAATGAACAGAGTAATAGTCCCATGGGGCCATGGCAGAAGGACTGTGACAAGACCCATCAAATTCAGAAGTTTAAAATGCTTTCAATGCATTAGGGACAAAATTAAAACCCTTTCAGCACTTGATATTGGGTACATTAAGCATCCTATTTATGAGGCCTCGTCCATTGCTTGCTGTGGTAGTCATCATCATTTTTCACACCAGTGAAGCCTCTCAAATATTTAATAAATATTTCTTTCTCGAGAGCCATCTAGACTTCGGGCTATTTACTCAAATATATCAAGCATCACTAAAAGAAGTGATTGTTTTATGTTTTATGTAGTGTTTTCAAGCAAGTGTTGTTTATCATCAAGAATACTTGCATATACTTCCTAAGTTAAAGTCTATGTCTATATATTTGGTGGCCAAAATGATTATAAGAGCTGTTCTGGCCTGATCTTTTCTAATGAAAACATTCAAGGGTTTTCAAACATGACTTAGGAACAAAGTACACATTTCTCCTTTCCAATTAGCATCCCCTCAATTTTAATCTTCTTAGTCAAACAATTTTAATAACCTCCTAACTGGTTATTCTGAATCCAGGCTTTCCCCTTTGAATCCATGACACATAATTCTTAAGGTTAACCTTGCTAATGGGTAACCCTATGGCTCACCCAGGCAAGGCCCTTAATCATTCCTTGCTGCCTATGGAAGAAAGCACAAAATGCCAAGCCTTTCCAGAGCCATTCCTGAGAGCTCCCAGTCCTATTTCCAGGGATTTTCTTAGTTTATTGAAGTCAAAGCTTAATTTATGCCTTATATTCTTCTTCCTCTCCATTTCATCCAGCTGCTCCCTATACCAAGACTGTGTTCTTGTCTCTGCCAATTCAAGTAATTTCCATCTCTCACACCTATTTCAACCTCATCTCCCCCATCTTTCATCATGAGGCTTTCCTGATTTTCTACTTAGATGAGCTTTTCTCTTATCTTCCCTTGGTTTCCCTTTCTCCTTGCATCCTTATAACACTGTTCTTACTTCAAGGAACCTCTATTATATCCACCTTATACACAAGAGGCTCTCGGTACTGGATGACAACACATTTAACTATAGAATTCTTACAGTGATGATTAGTGTGATAATTTGATAAGCATTTGAAATTACTTAGCTATTTTAACAGAAGAAATCTCACAGAAGGTTCATTGCAATCATGAGGACTACAGGAATCTGTGCTGTTAAAATAAGAAATTCAATTAACTAAAAACATTTCTATCTGAAAAGAGACCTCAGAATTTGATTTGCTGTCCCAATTAAACATGAGGGTGGCAGTCACTCCAGATGGTAAAGACATATTTATACAAAGTTTTACATAGGGAACTTCAGTGTAGGAGGGACATTTAAGTTCATCTAGATTAAACCAGTATCTGAATCATTTCTTCTACAGTTGCCTGACCCCCAATTCCACTTACTCCTCCCCACCGAATGAGAATCCACTACATCTAGAATAACCTTTTATTTAAAGAATAACTCTAATTTTCAAAATATTCTTTATAAGACGGTGCTTTGCCTCATTTGCACAACA
Source organism: Myotis daubentonii (assembly GCF_963259705.1). Lineage (NCBI taxonomy): Eukaryota > Metazoa > Chordata > Mammalia > Chiroptera > Vespertilionidae > Myotis > Myotis daubentonii. The sequence continues at coordinate 91,573,158 of NC_081842.1, forward strand.
TTAACCTCTACAATGTGACTCATGCATTTTTTCACAATAAAGCCCTCTAATGTTTTAAAACTATAATGTTAATAACCTCCTAACTGGTTATTCTGAATCCAGGCTTTCAAATGTGTTTTCTTCTTACTCTCAGTCCTTACAATTAATTTGTCAGAATTTTTTTGCTTTTAATTCTTGGACACTCTTCTTGTATGTGCCATCCAGTTTGTCAGTATCATCTTTAATACAATTTCCAGGCTTCAGGGTCAGGGCCAAAGAGAACAAAGGAAAAATAGTATTGTCACGTTTTGGTGACAGGATAGTACACTTGCATCCACCCAAAGTTCTCAGTAATATTTTTGACAGTATTGTGATGTAGTTAATTACTTTAGAGCTTAGAATATCTCTCTAAACTTTTGGTATAGCTTTAAAAATTTTAGCCTTTGTGATATAAATTAATTCATTTTTGCTAGCATGGCAAATACTTTCCCTATCATCAGTACTTTTGAACATATCCTACTGGGAAATCCTTAATACTAGTATTTGTCCAGGATCTTAGAAATGGGTTATCATTTCCTAGGTATAGTACTGGTCTCTTCATGTTAACTGTTTTTTTCATTCAGAGCCAAATGAGCTCTTCTGAGTTTTGCCAAGGAAGCTTACTGTAGCTATTTATTGAAATTAGAACAAACAAGATAATTTATCAATACATAATGCTGTACTAATTTATTTTTCATGTCTAAAAATGTAATTAAATAGTTTTGTAATATAAAACATTGCTGTATGTACTTAACATAAACATTTTGCAAATCTAAACTAATTGAAATACATATTTTAAAAGAAGAATGGCTCTGAAATTCTAAGTTATGTCAACTAAGATTTCAAGAAAAATTTCCCAAGCAAATATTTATGGAGCACCTGTGTAAAACCCTGAGTAGGTTCTATGGGGTAGGATAACAATTTAAGTCAATGGTATAGTTGAGATGTCAGTGCTTATTGTACAGAAGAGAAGAGTTGGATACTTTCCAAAGACTCATTCATGTTATCAGAGATTTTTCTGAATTCATATATCACTTCCGCTTTAGTTGTATATTTATCCTCATCACTATCTAGTCAGGCAAATTTTGGCTCAGGAAAGCAAATGGGGTAATTAGGAAAATCCTATTCTTCTGTACATCTCAAAGGGGAGTTTGTGTCCCAGCTATGCCACAAAAATAATTCATTTGTCTACTTCCCATCCCCACTGTTTTCTCTCTCTCTTTTTTTAAATGAGCTTTAATAAAAAACTAATATGAAGGACACTTTGGAAGAGAAACATTGAAAAAAATGACTCAAGTTTTCCTCAAGGAGAGATTGATGGTTCTGTCTGGAAGTGTGGAGGGCACGCCCACTCACTCTGCCTTCACAGGAGGCCAGGCGTTATCCCTGAGTATTTTAGATGTGTCCTGACACTGAAACATATGATTGGTAGCAATACCTCTATGTCTTCCCTCAGCAGTCTTCCTAAGATTCTGCCAAACCACCAGCAACGCAGTCCCCAAAACAGAATTTTGGATATTCATCTCAGTTTGCTATACTTGGGGAATAGTTTTGAACTTGATAAAGAGATTTCTAAAATATCTCTAGTGATACTTTACATTCTTCACTACTCCAACCAAAGTGCAAAGTGCCTATATGCATTTATCTGAATATTTCCATATTTAATAACTACAAGATATTTATGGAAAGGGAAAAAATAAAGAAGCATTCTACACTTAAAAGGTGAAGATCTCTGTTCTATAAAGTTGAATAGCCTTCATAATGACCCCAATCACTAATTATTTGGGGGGGTGATAATATGAGGCAGGACTTAAAGTTTTCAAACTATATTTAGAATCACTTAACGACCTTAAATTTGCATCCAGACAGACTTGTGCAAGGTTTCTGAATGTCAGAACAGCTCAAATGACAGATGAGAAAGTCATCAAGCCCTCTGCGTCCCAGAAGTCTGGCTAGCCTCCATACTCTTTGGAAAGGGCAGGGGATTTTTTTGCTCATTCCTTTAAAAATAACACGAAGCAGGCTGGCAGGCTTCTCGGCAGGCGTTGAGTGAATTCTGACAGTCCGTGTGCACTCCCTCATGCCAAGTCTAAACTGACACGAAAGAGGGGCTTCTCCCTGCCCCCTCGGTCATGTGTACCTAGAATAGGTAACTGGGAATTTCAAAGTTTCTCATTCTTTCTCTTTAGACAGCACTTATACATTACAGTCACCATTTTTAAAGGATTTGAGGGAAGAGTAAGAAAGGAGAATTTAACATAGTTTTCATAATTTAAATAGGTCATTACTACACTTTCAAGAATATAGAATTTATTTGCAGGTATAGTCCATAGCAGAATTTCCCATAATTAGTTTGAATAATTGAGATTAGCTCTAGTCTAGCAGTGTGTCTGCTACCTAGAGGGCTTTTTAAATGTTTAGGTGAGTCATTCAATTTTTAGATCTCTCACTTCTTCATTTCTTCAAATGAAAATACTTATATACCTCCTTTCCTAAGGAAAGACCTTTGATTTTAGTATTTTATGAAATAAAATTATGCTTAGAAAACTGTATATCTCTCCACAATTATTATTGATTTATTGTAACAAGTCATGAGAAAATCCTGGAAAAACATTCCATTTTAGTCCATGTCAAGTTTTGAAGTTTTGGTCACTTTCCAGAGTTTTATTTCTCTGGATATATTTTTACTTATTTGATTGTATTTGCTATTTACTCTAGATCAAACCTGCCCAAGTAGCATTCTGCATGTGGGATGCAGTTATCCTAAAGGCACTGATCCCCTGACTTCTTGGTGCAAAGGCAGTTTGAGCCTCCGACCTGGACATTCAGGATTGAGGAGACTCTGGCTGCCATGAGAGTGTGCCATAGGTCAGCAGGATCCTATCAGAGAATGTGAGAAGCAATGTTCAGTAATCCAGAGCTTTTCACTCCACACTGAGTGTGGCCAGAAAGACACTGTTTCCTCTACGCCCTCCTCAGAAGTCCTCTACAGAGCACACTGATACCCAAGAGGGTAGATGCAGCGAATGAAGATATCACTCTTTTAGTCGTAGAGGAGGAGGGGCCAATGCAATGTGACATGGCAGATGAAGAGATCAGCTGGAGATTCCTATTAAATGTGGCCCCCCTGAGTCTTTGTCTTCAAACAAACCAGGAAACTTTCACCATTTGCTCCTGCTGCTGCTGCTGCTGCTGTGTGTGTGTGTGTGTGTGTGTGTGTGTGTGTGTGAGAGAGAGAGAGAGAGAGAGAGAGAGAGAGAGAGAGAGAGAGAGAGAGAGAGAAAGCACTGTGGTGTCCAAAATAACCACAGAATTACAGTTCTAACATTGCATTTAAATTCTGGAAATCAGAAATTCATCAACATTTTGAATATTTGATATTAGTTTATTATTGGATTAGAAACTTGATATGTATATATATACACACACACTAAGTGTCCATCCAGGTAATGACATCACGTAGCAACGCCCAGCTTCCTCTCCCTAGCTACAACTAGCCTCCTTGCAGTTTCTTCAGCCCAGGAATATGACTTGCTTTATAGCCAGGTGGAAACATTTCACAGTTTAACCAAATGTCTGTGACGTGTTTTCCCGTGCCTCATCTCATTTGATCCTCACAGAAGTCCTGGAGTAGGTAGATAGGAGACTCAGCGTAGTCCTATATTCTTTTCATTAGCTGGAAAATGGAGATTTAGAAAGCTTAGGAACTTGACCTGACTGAAAAGAAGTAAGAAATGGTGGACCTTGAAAATGACTTCAGGTTTTCTCACTGCACAGAATATAGTCAAACACTGCTGCAGTTAAATATTTTACCCTTTGTTCTCCCTGCATGATCTATAATAATAATCTGCTTTGTGTTAATATTTACTTCTGTGTTGCTGACAATTACCTGAAAGAGAAGTTGGGGTGCTTCACTGGGCTGGAAAAACTTTAGCTAAATCAGAAAGCAGGTCTAATTAAGCAAGTTGATTCTATATCTATAAAAGGCTAAATTGACGTGCACATGTGCGATACATATAAAGCTATTGCTGGCGCCAATTGCATGTGTGTGTTTCCATCTGTCATTGTCCATTGTGAATTTGGTTGGCTCTTCTATTATAGAGAAAGGGTGAGTAGATATATTAAAATATTTCTTCTAATTAATTTCCTTTCAATGTATACAAATTCATGCACTGGACCACTAGTTATATTATATTATTCAATCAATATTATAATCCCAAATACTTTACTCATTTTTATTATAAGAGTTGACATGACATGTACAAATTTTTTCACCAAGATTCACTCATGAAAAGCTCAAATCCCCTAGGATTAGCCAGTACACATGCAAATTTAAAAATCTATATTTTCTATGTTTGTGCTCATGTGGAAAAGATAGGTAGCACAGCTTGATGACTATTCAAGGGTTTTGCAATATAAAGTATTTAGTTGTACAAAAAAAATTTAGGGAAGTAATTTTAAAAGTATAAAATGCATACTTTATCAAGCACTAGAAATTCTAAAAAGTGTTTCCCTAAGGCTCATTAGGTGGTATTTATCCTTAATCAACTTCTTTAACAGTAAAAATATTTTATTTTGGAAAAAAATAATAAGGAGCAGTTGTTTAGAATTCAAGTACTCTGCTGAGATAGAAAATTTTAAAAGGAAGTACAATTAATTTATTAGACAGGTATTATATTTTGAAAACTATGCAAAGATTTTACATATATTATTATATTCAATCTTCATAAGTGCATTTGAAAGTAATTCCTGATTTTCGTATGTGGACATTGATGCTAAGTAACTTGATGAAGATTAAATGCTAATTCCTAAAACTGCCAGGATTCAGATTCTGGACCTTCTGATTCTTATACCATATGATCTTCAACCCTCAGCTATTGAAGAAAACGTATAGAATTAACATTGTATGTATGTTACACTGCATAAACACAATTGTTCACATTAGGAACTTATGTTATATATTTTTCTTCACACTGAAGAAAACATTTTTTAAAGATAATAGTTTAAGATGGCAAGGTAGCAAAGCAAAACTATATTACAGACAATTTTCTCTAAATTTAATTTTTAAGATATGGGGGAAAACTATTAAATCACAGAAAGTTATATTACTGAAAAAGTTGGATGAGAATTTAATTACCTACCTAATGTTTTATTAGTTTTCAGAAACAATTGAACACCACATTACCTAGGTGTCAATGTTTATTTTTTAAAGCCACATCTTCAATGTAAATATAGATTCTATGCAGAATTACTAATAGTACATTCAGATTTCAAGGAAACAAATAAATCAATTAAAGAAACCTTAAACATTCAACTAATATAAGTTAAATTATCTTTATTATTTTTTCACACTCAAGTTCTTGAATAAGTACTGTACTCATTGCTCTACAGCAGTGGTTCCCAACCTTCCTAATGCCACAACCCTTTAATACAGTTCCTCATGTTGTGGTGACCCCCAACCATAAAATTATTTTTGTTGCTACTTCATAACTGTAATTTTGCTACTGTTATGAATCGTAATGTAAATATCTGATATGCAGGATGTATTTTCATTGTTACAAATTGAACATAATTAAAGCATAGTGATTAATCACAAAAACAATATGTAATTATATATGTGTTTTTCGATGGTCTTAGGCGACCCCTGTGAAAGGGTCCTTCGACCCCCAAAGGGGTCGCGACCCACAAGTTGAGAACCGCTGCTCTACAGCGTCTCTTTCGATTCATGAAACTGAGAGAAAATCACAGCCCTTCTTACTGCTTCACTGAAACTTCCACTGGGTCTCCAGTGATCTAAATGCTGAAGTTAATGAACTCTTATCTATTATCTTTAGTATAAGGAACCACTGTACTATTTGAAACAACCACTTCCTTACTTTATTCTCTTTAAGACCACATAGTTCTCTTTCTACTGTCTACTCCTACCCTACCCCGCCACCACCACCACCCAATGTATTTTAAATGCTGTATTTCCATATATTCAATTCTTGGCTATCTTTTCCTTCAGGTTTCCCTTGAAATATCCTCCCTATTTATTTTCTTTACACCCAAAATTGAGCTATCATTGTGATTCTGAATTTCCTCTCTACACGGATCTAGACCACATTTTAATGATATACGTGGCTGGCTACTAGTTATCTCTTTATGTTTCACAGAATCTCAAACTCAGCTACCAACAAATGGAATTCATCGTCCTCTCTTTTATATTATTAGGGATCTGGAAAACTCTATCAACAATTGTTTTTACCTCACTCCATGTGTAATTGTTCACCATGACCTCTCAATTATATCACCTAACTTTATCTTGAGAGCTTTTGTTTTTTGCTTCTCAATCCTTACTGCATTGCCCCAATTCAAATCCTAAAGATACCTTATCTTGATCATTGCAACAACCAAATGGACTTTCTTTTCTCAAGTTTGATGAATACTATGATATTTTATATTTGCCTCTTGAATAGTCATTCTCAACCGCCACTATAATCATTTTGCACCTGCATAGTCCAAACTCCTCACCATGGAATATAAGGTCTGGGAAATACTGCCTTTGCCCACATGTTCCTTATTATGAAAAAGTACAGTGTTGGTCATTTCATGCAATCTCTTTAATCTGAACATGTTCTCATCCATCTGGAATACCTTCCTCCATCCCTTTTGTCCACCAACATGTACTCCTTCTTCAAAACAAATGTCAAAATTCATCTGTTAAATTAACCAAATTAAATCCCTCTCCTATAGTATGATATATTTCTTCATTTGTGAACCAGTAACCTATTCTCCATGTATCCTTTTACCACTCAGCATACTGATTCTAAACTATTCCTCCAGTGAGTTGAGAGTTTCTTGAAAAAATATTTTTGGATTTTAATTTTTTTCTGCAAGTACATAACATATTTGTTAGCATATTATATGAGTCCCATAAGGGTATAGCAGATGTACACAAATTAAAAGATGGGTAATAGACTGTACATTTTCATTTTTCTAAAAATTCAATCTGTATGTCTTAGTTTTCTTGATAATTCAAAGGAGGTCATGGTTGAATTATGAGTAACTATATATAATTTGATTTATAAGAATTGGATATAGGTTATAAAGTAAAACACTGGATAAAACATTTTAAAATTTTTAGAAACTTAACCTCAAGTTTCTTGTTTATAAAAAGGAATATTAATTTAAAAACAATTTTTGGCCCTGCCTACGTAGCTCAGTTGGTTAGAGTATCATCCTAATATGCAAAGGTTGCAGATTTGATCCCCGGTCAGGGCACATACAAGAATCAACCAATGAATGCATCAATAAGTGGACTAACAAATTGATCTCTCTCTCTCTCTCTCTCTCTCTCTCTCTCTCTCTCTCTCTCTTTCTTTCATCAATTAAAATAACAAATTTTAAAGATTAAATAACTTATAAATTAACATTATTCTTAGCATACTGTATGTATTCATTACATTTGATTTCCTTTTCTAAGTTTTTTTTCTAACATAGTATCTTTTTGCTCCTTGATTTTGTTTTATTATCTTTTAAAATACAGGGTGATATGTAAATTTCTGTGAGAATTTCTCTTATTGGAACATCATTGATAAATTGAAATAATCATGGAGATGCCCCTTATTATAATTTCCATTATTAGAGAGGCTTTATTACTTATGTCCAAACTCATAGAATCCACTATTAGGATTTGTATTGCAATTTACACTTTAAGACATAGGGGACCCATAATAGAAAAGTACAAAAGTTATTATCTTCTAGTAATAATTATATTTTTATGTGGGCTCTGTGTGTGAAAAATCAGCAGGTCATGAAGGACAATAGTACAGTGAAAGAGTGGCCAGCAAGGACATCATTGATCTACAACAGAAGCAAATGAAGTGTCTCTGGGGACGGAAATAACATAAAAGGGCTGGAGCCAAGGTACTTGGTAATAGAAAATTAGGATTTATGGTGTGAGGGAATCCCATCTAATAAAAGAGAGAAACATAGTAATTGGCGTATGACCGCTACCCTTCCCATTGGCTAATCAGGGCAATATGCAAATTAACTGCCAGCCAAGATGGCTGCCGGCAGCCAGGCAGCTTGAAACTAACATGGGGCTTGCTTGCTTCAGTGACGGAGGACTCCAATGTTCCCCGCCTGCCACTGCAGGCCTCTGAGCTGCAACTCTAAGCAACTATGTAACAAATATAGAAGCTAAACAAAACCCCAGAAACCTGCTTTAGTCCGGGTTTCAGCCAGCAGGATCGCAACATTGTAAGCAAAGGCCAGAAACCTACTTTCAGCAGCGGAGGCCTAAGAGCTGGAGCCAAGCCTCAAAGTAAAGCTGGCCCAGAATAAAAAAAGAAAAAAGAAAAAAAGGAGCGGTTGGGAGCTTCAGTCACCCCCAGACTGAAAACAGCCCTCAGCCCCTCACCCAGGCTGGCCAGGCACCCCAGTGGGGACCCCCATCCTGATCCAGGACACCCTTCAGGGCAAACCAGCCAGCCCCACCCGTGCACCAGGCCTCTACCCTATATAGTAAAAGAGTAATATGCCTCCTAGCACCGGGATCAGCGGAGCCACGAGGCCTCCCGGCACCGGGATCAGCGTGACAGGGGGCAGCATCCAAACCCCCTGATCGCCCTGCAGCTCTGTGTGTGATAGGCAGTGGGGCCACAACCTCCCTATCCACCCTGCTCTGTTCGTGACAGGGGAAGGCGCCCGAACCCCCTAATCATCCCTGCTCTGTGCCTGATAGGGGGGAGCTCCCCAACCCCCTGATCACCCTGCGGTTCAGTGTGTGACGGGGTGCGGTGCCCCAACCCCCTGATCAGCCCTGCTCTGTGTGTGACAGGGTATGGCGCCCCAAACCCCACCCCCCACAGGCCCTGCTCTGTGTGTGACGGGGTAGGGCCATATCCTCCCCATCAGCCCTGCCTTGACTGTGAGAGTGGTGGCGCCCCAACCCCCTGATCAGTCCTGCTCTGTGGGTGATAGAGGGTGGCACCCCAACCCCCTGATGGGCCCTGCTATGTGAGTGACAGGGGGCAGTGCCCCAACCCCCTGATTGGCTCTGCTCTGTGCGTGACAGGGGTGGCACCACAACCTCCCCATGGACCCTGCCTTGAGTGTGACAGGGGACGGTGCCCCAACCCCCCAATCGGCCCTACCCTGAGCGTGACTGAGGGTGGCATCACAACCTCCCGATCGCCCTGCTCTGTGCATGACAGGGGGCGGCGCCCCAATTCCCCAATCGGCCCTGCTCTGAGCCTGACCAGGGGCTGCACCTAGGGATTGGGCCTGCCCTCTGCCACCCGGGAGCAGGCCTAAGCCAGCAGGGCGTTAACTCCCGAGGGGTCCCAGACTGTGAGCGGGCACAGGCCGGGCTGAGGGACCCCCCTCCCCCCCCGAGTGCACTAATTTTTGTGCACCGGGCCTCTAGTGTAATATAAAAGGAAAGTTAATTTATGGCATATAAATAGTTTTGATGCTACTTAACATGTAGCTTATTAAATGTCTCTACTTAATTGACTCTATGTTATAAAAATACATATACAGACCCTTCTGTTTTTATGTTTTGGGATATACTAAGCTATTGTTCACTATTCTGGATGATTGATAAGATATTTGGGAAGGGGGTCATAGAAAAATTCTCACCTACATTTGTGATGTGTTGGATCATTGAAAGAGAACATACATCCTAACCATTAGTTACACTAATGCAACAATAGTCTTTACATGTAGTTCATTGCATTTTAAAAGCCATATTTTCATTATTTAACTCAGGCAATCTTTTAAAAAAGTTTTTATAATGTTAGTGTGTTCATGAGAATTATTATAGCTATAATATAATTATAAAACATATTTTATATTAATTTCATACTTTTTCGAAGTTCTATTTTGTCATTTTTAATAGTTACATGAAGATTTTAAGATACTATTCTATAATCATAGTTCTATAAATGTGACTTTTTATATAATTTATTCTTTTAGAAATAAAGCAAATTTGCACTCTTCTATTAATTAGTGGATGCTTACATGCTTAAAAAATTATAACTGAATACTGGAAACTGATATACTGTACTTTACACTTTAGAAAATACAATCAGCAAAGAGACCAATAATTGCAATTGACTCCACTGGTTTGTGCTATTGGTTGTGGAATTGGTAGTTTAATTTTGTGCTTAGGGTCATGGCGAAATAATGGACTTATCTTTTTAAAAATAAAAGAAATTCATAATGGATTTGCAAATATGGCAGCTGAAGAAGAAGAAAAGTTTTGCTTCACTGAATCTTTGTACATATTTTGGAATAATGCTGCATCATAAGGTCCTGTGGCTGTTTTAAAGAAATTGCCACCAGAGGCCAATTGAACAAGTATGGCTTATGACTGACAGTGTAATCGGAATTATTAAACTTCCCTAAAAATAATCAGACCTCTCAGGATGAGATCTGTGCACACTGTTTCCTAGTTTCCCAGTGTATCAAGTACTTATAATCAAAACACAGATAATATAGTTTTAATTATCATAACCACTTGTCCTGGCTTCTTCTATCCTCCAACTTTTTAATCTTTTGGGAAATTTTTTCAACTGGAAAAAACAGCATCAGTGTTCCTAAGATGATTATTTTGGAAATAATGCTGAATAGACCAATACTAAAAAAATATAAAACATAATAGAACATGATGTTTAGTTAAATTATATGAAGCTTTCCCCAAAACATAATTTTAAGAGCAAAGATCTAAATCATGCTCCACAAATCTGATACCATCATGGGCGTGCTGGACATATATCAATATATTCCCTTAGTAAAACAGTTTTGAAAAATGTCTTTAACTTTGTTTCCTACCTTTGCCTAATTTCACATTCATAGCAAAAAAAAAAAATGTCTACTCATTCTCCACCTGTGCATCCTTTTACTTATCACACACACACACACACACACACACACACACAGTCCTACTTATTAATTATGGGAATTATAATAAACATAAAAATCTACTTAAAATAAGATGGGTTGAAAATAAAAATAAAGTTCTGATCATTTTCCCACACTAGAACAGATTGTCTTCTACATAGAAGACTGTAAACACTGTAAAACACAAGAAACCTACATCAAGAAGCACGAAAACAAGGAGGGCAAGGTGTAAATAGCCAGACCCCAACCGGGACATGTTTTGGAGGATTATGTGAATAGAACGTTTTATTTCCTACTGTTAAATTCGTATTTGATGGAACGAATATGTAACATGATATTGTCAGGTCAGGTTTTCTACATGAGTTTCTAGGAGGAAACACAAATGTCAAGCGAAATAAATAGTTCTTGTGCCACATCCATAGCATAACTAGGTTCAGGATTTCTCCCATTATTGAGTGAGTTACAGCAGGGTTATTTATTTATTTTATTGAATTTATTGGGGTGACATTGGTTCACAAAACCATACACGTTTTAAGTGTATGACTCAATAAAACATCATCTGCACACTGCATCGTGCGCCCACTGCCCCAAGCAAAGTCTTTCTGTTCCCATTTCCCCCCACTTTGCCCACCTCCACCTCCCCAACCCGCTTTTACTCTGGCTATCACCACACTGTTGTCTGTGTCTACTGCAGGGTTATTGACGCTAGGTATCAGAATAAATATTTGAAAGATACACTGGACAGCAACGTCAAAGGATGAGATAAAGCAACGGGCTGCTGGGAAACAATTGCACACAGTACAGCCTAACGGTCAAAGAGGAGGTGATTTTTAACAGAATATCCCCTGCACACGTGTGAAAGCATGGACACATTTCAGAGAGTGCCAGGCTCTGCACACAGTAACAGCTGTAATGAACCAAAGGACATTCTTTATAATAGTCCATTTTTGCCCAGACAGTATGGCTCAGTGGTTGAGCATCAACCAATGAACCAGGAGGTCATAGTTCGATTGTAGATCAGAGCACATTCCCTGGTTGTGGGCTAGATCCCCAGTGTGGGGCATGTGGGGCATGCGGGAGGCAGCTGATCAATGATTCTCCTCTCATCTTTGATATTTCTATAGCCCTCTCCCTCTCTGAAACCAATTCATATATATATATATATATACTTTCGAAAAGTTGGAAACATATCAGTTTGAAGGATTTATTTTTCTAATCTATAACCATTCACTAGCTGGCTCTCTATCAGTTATATTCTTTAAAAAAAATAAAGATACTAAAACTTTTAAAAACCAGGATGTTCTTAGTTTAGGTGCCAAATATCCACCCAGGAATTTCACTGATTCTTCTTAGCAACAGACTTTCCTGGAACCATCCATGTCTGATTGGTAAGTCTTTCCTACAAGGTAAAAAAACAGTGTAAAAACAATGTCTTAGCTCAGAAAAATCTTGGCAGAGAGTACTGGTATAAGAAAGAAATATAACCTACAACAAAGAATATCCTCACTGAGAGGAAGCAATTTTAGAAAGCTGATATACTCACCCCAGTGAATTTCTCCTGGCATGTGTCCCTCTCTAACAGAGAGAGGACAGACCCTTTCAACTGACCTGGAATCCTTTGCCAGAAGCAACGTTCCTCACTCAGTGTTGTAACAGATCATCACCAAGTCGAAAGCCAAACTGCTTTGGGAATAACATTTTAAATCGCACATTCTCCAGCTATTCTTTGGAGATGAATTCCATTTACCACCAAATAGATATGGATGCTCCTGTATTGAGCACGGTTTGGGCCAGTTGCTACTAATAGGTAGCATACTTCCCCTTACCCCTACTGAACACACAAGCCCCATAATTTATTCATCTCAAGTCATCGGCACGGAAGCCTTTGTAGTATTAGGTGGAAAAAGAGAAGTTTCAGTCTACAAGAAATGAAGGCACAGGAAGGTGGTGGATGGGATGGCACCTGTCTCTACTCAGGCCACAAGGATGTTGAGGGAAACACTGTGTGTTCACATTGTGAGTCTCTAGCACAAGGAGAAGTAGAGGTCCAAGGGCATGGTATGGCATAAAGTTGGAGAGAGTGCACTCTTCCCACTTATAACAGAGCTCCTTTCCGGTGCTCAAAGAATTAGAAGCTGGGGAGCATCCAGATAGATATAGCTCCATTGGATGTATATTAGGTTTTACATCCCAGGTAATGGCAGAGATAATATATTTTCAAGTGGTTTGAAGAAAGGATAATATAAATGGCCAAGAAAAGAAGATACATATAGGGGTTTGGGAGGAACCATATGATGCCTGACATTGACAGATGTGATTTAGGGAAAATAAGGTCACGCACATCCTCTAGGTTACGTACTCAAATCACCAGGAGGGCAGTTAGGACGAGGGTTAGGACTGCTGTAAACACACAGCTGTCAAGCTCGGTGGCATTTGGACTGGACAAAAGCATTCTGTTGTAAGGCACTTAGAAAAGTACAATTTCATGTGCCATACATTTTTAAAATCGTAGAAAAAAACTATACCTTTGAAATTTTGCAACTGGGAGAGATGCAGAAGAAATGAACCCTGATAAAAAAGGATTAATCATACATTGCAGAGCTTATAAACAGAAAACTTTAAAAAGCAGAGTTGAAAAATATTAGGATGTCAAAAAAAAAAAAAACCCAAAAACCCCGCAAATTTCCGTAAGCAAAAGCTAAAATTAATTGAGTGCACATTAAACAAGAATTGTCACCACCTATTTAAAATTTGAGCCCCGATCTAAAAAATAAAAAATAAAGAAAATAAAGTTGAAGCCAACAATTCACAGCATTAAGCTCAAAGGTTGCTTTCATGCCTGAGACAAATAATAGCTGGGTTGAAGCATTTGTTCTCAAAAAGAAAGTACAAAATTAATGGGCACTCACTCTCCCTGTCGAAATTTGTTTTCCTGATTTGTAAGCAACACACCTCTGAGTATGCATTTATGAGAGGGGGTATGGAAGAACGGTGGTGCGGGAGAAATTACTCTTGGCCTCTGATAAAGAAGAGTGACTGATAGGGTAATATAGGGTAATTACATTCTGAAGGAATGCACCCTAATATTTAAAGCTAATTTCCTTTCAATATTATTCATGTATGAAACAAATCTTTCTTCTCCTTCAAATGCTCCCTTATAGTTGGGTGCCTATTACAGCAAATGGCAGAAAAAAAGCAAAGTGACAACTGTCACTTACTTTAAGACACTTTTTTTTTCTTTCAATTCTGCCATTTTTCATCATTTCTACAATTAGCCTATAGACCTGGCTGAAAAGTCACTGCCTGTCTGCCAGGACACAATGAAAGCACAAAATAGTAACAGCATTTCCTTCCTGCCAAAGATGACAAACCTCCCAAGGGGATAATTTCTCTCTGGGGATAAAGCCACACAAGGCTCTGACTCGGATCTGTTTTAAGAGTCTTCTGAGCCTGAATGCCAATTATGCATGAAATAGTGCAGGGACTACAACAGATGACTAAACCCCCTCTTCTTGGGGTTAGAAACAAGAGCCAGGGGACCTGGAAGACAGAACAGAACATGTGAACCACATATGAAAGGTGGAAAAGGAATAAGATTTTACGAGCCTAAAAGAAACAAGAATAGAATATTATAAATGCAGTATTTTATTATCTTCTCTTTGCTCTTCTGACACCCACTTCTATCTTACATTAATCACCTCTCTGTCTCTCTCTTTCTCATTGCCTTTCTCCCTCTCTCTCTGTTTCTCTTCCCCCCTTCACCCCTGCGTCACACACGCACACACCTACAAAGTTAATGGAGAACAAACTGCTGACTCCGTGAATAAAAATATTTGAATAGATATAGATATGTGACTAAAATTATACCCTGATAAAAATTTAAAGATTAAAGAGCATGCAAAAAGATGAAATATAAGGCAGATTTAAGTTGCTAAGCAACTTGGCATTCACATGAAATCAGATATAGCAATTTGCTTTGGCAAGACTACATGATAAGTTTAAAGAAACAAAACCAGTTATTAGTTTGAGCTACTAAGTAATTAAAGGAAGAAGAATTAAAAGATTGAACTGAATTAAGTCAGTGTTTAACATATAAAAATACAACCAATTTGTCTCAGAGGCCTGAGGGTCCAAACTGATATTTAATTACAAGACAAAAGATGATTGTCAATTTGACAAAGACAAAAATAGATTAAAACATGATACTATATTTAAATCTGATCTTGTACAAGGAGTTTTGACGTTATGCTAAACTCCTGTAGTATCACTTCTTACATCATGTAATAAAATGTTCATGTACTAAAATCTCTCTGCACATAGATTCTGATGCCTGTATTCTTTCTGCTGGATTTAAAGCATGTCACCTCAGCAGAGATTAAAGTGCTGCACATAGTGAACACTTCTGTTTTTGTTTCTAAAATAGTGGAAATATGCGTTGTTATTAAACTTTGGGAATGTGCTTGCGCCCTTGCCATCAGCTCCCATAATCAGAATGCGAAGTAGCAGAACATCTATTCCAAGGATGGGTAATCTGCTCCTTCTAAACACCAGAGTGAAAAAAGGATTAAGCCTGTTGTTTGTTTGTTTGTTTGAGGTGCCTTAATTCTCCTTTAGTATCTAGCCCTTGGCTTTTCTTCACTCAAGAGAATATTTGGAAAGGAAAACAAGAATTGCTATCTATAAGTGTTGCTCACTTTCAGACACTAATCTGCAATAATGAGTCTCTATCATGTCAGTTCCAGGTAACAGCGGCAGTGAATAGACTTGTTGATCCAAATAAACAAATAAGCTAACAAAGGCAAGGTGTTCCAAGTAAGGAACTCTTAATTCTCTGATCAGCTTATGTGCCTGAAATCTTCAGTGGCTCAAATACTTCACTGGGTTAGTCATTTTAGTTTCTCATATCTCAAAGAAAGATTTAGTAAAAGCACAAGACCACAATGTAATTTTAACTATAAAGAAGTCACATTTTCTTTGTATTTTTCAAATTCTTTGCATGAAATGTTCCTTTGTTTTCAGGCTCATTATTAAGTTCCTGAATATTCAATACGTATGTGCTCATATTTCTTATTATGTGAGAACTCATGGAATTTTATCCCCCATGATCTGAGAATCCTGGAACTCTATTCATCTGTACTGCCTGAAGGTTTGGTTTTACTGAAATCAATCTAAGGTTTGGAATCTTTGCTTTTTATTTAGTCGAAAGGAGGTACAGTCAGTAAGGCTGGCTGATGCCAATTTCTTTTCTCCCTCACTGTGAGGGCAGCAAGTGACAGAATGACACGGCTTCCTGATGCTGATAGTGGAGGAGAAGGTAGTTGATTTCTTCTTCAATATCTAACTTAACTAGATACTGACAACATTAATGATGGAGCAAACTCTCTTACTGGCCTCTTCATTCTCTACTTGTCTTTGTACTTTTCTTTCAAGAGGGATAGAAGTATTGATCCAGACTCAGAAAGGAAAATACAGGTTAAGAGGAAGACAGGTAATAGCTAAAATTTGTGTACCTATCGATCATTTAAGTGTCATTAAAATATATTTATTTGTATTTTTGAGTAAAGTATAGCTTTCAGAAAACTTACACAATATATGAGTTATTTGAGAAAAGCTGGAAAATAATTATTAGAATTATAAGGGCAGAGGGACAGATAAAATAGAATTAAGGTATTTAGACTTTCCACTCACTGATAATTTAAATCAAACGAATATTATTATTTTAGAAATTTTAAAAAAATACACAATTTACCAACTATTTCCCTAATGTTCTCTTATGTCAAAAATCTTACCACAAATGTTCCCAGTTATTCATTTAAGACCATCCTTTTCTCTCTCTCTCTCTCTCTCTCTCTCTCTCTCTCTCTCTCTCTCTCTCTCTCTCTCTCTGTAAATGTTATCCTTTTATGAAAAATAGAGAAAAGACATAGAGCACACATAAATGAGAGAAAGGAGCTTTGAAAATACATTTAGAAGCCCATCTTTGATAAACACTCTTCCACTCAAGTATGGATTTATAATGTTAAGGGATGAAAGAGTTGTTACATTTTCATTTGCATCGATAATCCCTGGTCACAATAGGATATCTTCTTTAATCTCGGTGTTATAATCTACTCTGGGGAGGTCATCAAATTATTTCTTTATGTAGAAATATTCCCACTAGACTCTAATTGTGTGATTTGATTAGTGTTTACTATATGTTAAGTATGCAACTCATTTATCCCTATTTTAAAATAAGCTTAAAGTGTTTCAATCACTAGATTAAGGCAATATGTTAGTAAGCATCAAAGATGAAATGGACTCAAGAAGGTCAAGTCCCATGACTCAACACCTAATCACTGAGGTCTTTCAATAGTATTAGAACCACCTGCTGAGAGTGATTTAAAATGTGTGTTCTTGAATCACACATCTGAACTAGAGTGATCATACTTTGTAACAAACACATCTGATCACTCCTAAACATGCTATTATCTAGTGATAATATAGAAAATAAAATGGAATAAACAGTGCTAAGAGAGTAACATAAAACAGATTCAGGAGGCCATTGAGGAAGCGGGGCCCAACCACATATCAAATCTTGGTTTTGGAACTATTGTTGAACTACTGACATGTTGCTAAACCCAGCTCAATGGTGCACAACCAACATTCTGAGTCAAGGACTTCTATACAGACATATGTGAACTTGACTTCTCACCATGGTGAGCAGACCATCTGCTTTCTTCACCTTGAAAGGAACCAATCCATTTTGACAGCCAGCATCCTTCACTTACATAATGGGCCTAATCAATCCCACCTGACCTAGCCAGCATCCTTTCTTACATGAAGTACCTAAGTGAGGATAGCTGTCATGGTTTTGCCCTTTATAAACCCTGCTTTCGTTTTCTTCAGAGCACGACTGAGCACTTTGCTACCTGAATCTGTGCCCTGAATCTGGATTGCAACCCCTCCTATGTTCAAATAAATGCTTTTTATTCTTACTACAGCCTAATTTTTAATAACGTTACATATCCCCCGAGACACAGGGCATGCACTAATAAAATACAATAAGTTAGCCAAACTGCCTTTGTCTTGAGCACTTATGTTATAGAACATGAACTGCACTGTATACAGGTCACATATTTTCTTATTTCCACATAACAGTCTGCGGTGTCACAGGCATCCTTCACTTTACATGTGAAGACACCACCGTGAAAAGCTGTGCCTGAGATTTCAAATCACAGACTCTGCTCCTTTTGCTCTTCTGAACTCATGTTTAAGGATTGTGAATATTGACTTTTCAAAATTTCAAAGGATGTTAAGTAAATAAGGGCATCATTTACGTATACTTGGTACTAGGTACTGAGGAAAAAAATGACAACTATACCAGCCCTTCACATTTTTACTTTGTCTATTTTAAGAAGCTTTCTTTCATCCCAATTTTGACCTCCAAGGACTCAATAGCTTTTTTTTTCATTTTTTATGTTTTAGATTTCATGCCACCACTGAGGCTAATATTAGCCCCAGTAATTAACTTTGTAATTAAAGAATAGTATGAAATTGAAGGGAAAAAAGTTAAAACAAAAGGGAGATTGAAAAAAAAAAAGGCTGAAGGAAGAAATGGGGAATAATAAGAAGGGGGCTGTGAACAACAGTCATTTCTAGATGGGAGGAAGACAATCTTCTCATATGCACAACTGTGTTTTAAATTAAGTAGCAAAGTTCTTTGGTGAGGCTCTGTCCCAAGGCTTATATATACAGTAGAAAGATGAAGGAACCAAACATAACGAAAAGGCCTTCTTACCATACCATCAGGCTGGGTGATATTCTTTTAAAGAGACAAGAATGGAGACTCCCACCCTCATGCTACTGTAGAGGAAAAAGATTCACAGAGATCATTTGAAATGGGTAACAAAAGATTGTTGCACTGAATAGGCACCTGAATAGGGACTTTTGTACAAAGCAACAAGAACAGAAATAGAAAAGGCAAAAGCGACATATACTTGGTGACTTCCAATCAGGACCTAGAGCTTTTACTTCAAGAGTGAACTTTGGGCAATTCTACATAGAAAGAGTGAGTGTCACATGTTCTAACTCATTTGTGGACTATAATGAACAACATAAACTGGTGAACAAAAATAGATCCAGAGACATAGAAGCATCGAACAGACCATCAAACCTCAGAAGGAAGGTAGGGGAGGGTGTGAAGGTGAGGTAAGAGATCAACCAAAGGACTTATATGCATGCATATAAGCATAACCAATGGACACAGACAATAGGGGGGTGAGGGCCTGTGCTGGGGGTCCGGAATGGGCGGGGAGAGGTCAATGGGGGAAAAAGGAGACATATATAATACTTTCAACAATAAAGAATTAAAAAAAAAAAGTGAACTTTTGGCACTTCTACCTAGAAAGAGTGAGTGTCCTTGAAGAATTAAGACATTGGCATTCACCGGAAAAATCTGCATCTCCACATCACAAAGTGAAAATGTGGGTCAGAGAACCAGGAGCAGGGAAATACAAGAATATACCTAGCAGCAACCATTAATACCTATTGCCCGAACTAATATTGGCTCCAGCCAATAATGACATCGAAGTGAATTGTATGTTAATACTAGTTTCATACTGTGGTTTGCCAGCAACATAAGAAAGTTCACAGTGTGGGTGTAGTTTTCTTATCTTCTTTGTCCCTAAGTTAAAAGATCTTTTAAAATATTTATATTATAAAAGATACCTGAACTAGGTGAGAAGAGCTAATAGACTTTTAGTAATTATCTTTATTTCCCAATTGAGTAGACAAGTTAATTATAACCATTATATTTCCTAATAATCCCGATCCTTAATTCTTTTTCCTCCTTACCCCTGAATCAATCGCTTCTAATTTTTTAAAATGTATCTTATTTATTTCCAAACACCCTTGTTAACAATGAGTTTTTTCATATGTACTAGTGTTATTCTCGTGTTGTTTTAAGAACTGTGACACATTGTGCTGGATCTATCAACAGTTCTTCGGAACCACAGAAGGAAAGAAACAGAAAGAAGATAGAAGAATAGAACAGAAAAAAATATATGATAATAAAAATTAGCATTCTTATATATTTCTCTTTTTTGCAGAATTTGTAAAGTAGGGTTAGTGATACCTGCCCCTTAATGTTTATATAATACATAATACATATCAGGAAGAACCAGGCTGGGAGGAGAAAATTAGGGTAAATTGGGTCAAATATATGGTGACAGAAGGAGCCTAGACTCTGGGCGGGGGGCGGGGGCGGGGGGGAGCACACAATGGAATATACGGAAATGTGTTAAAAAGTTGTACAACTGATACTTACATAATGTTATTAACCAATGTTACCCCAATAAGTTTAAATAAAAAATAAAAGACTTAAAGAAATCTTGCATTTATAGTAAAAATTAAAAAGCAAAGTAAATATGTGAAACATTGTAAAATCATATACTGTAACTGTTGCTTGAATTTTAATGACTCAAACTTTAAATTACATATACAGTGGGGCCCTGACTTACGAATGTTCCGACTAACGAGTTTTTTGAGATACCAGCTGTCTCTTAGCCGATTTTTTGCTTTGAGCTGATAGAGTAATTTGAGATAACGAGCTCCTTAACGAGCTCCTTAACGAGCTCGGTCTCGGAAAGAAATTAAACTCGTAGGTCAAGTTCCCACTGTATGCAAGTTGAACAAAACAGCATTTGTATTATGTATTTCCTAGAGGCCCAGTGCATAAAATTCATGCATGGGAGCGGGGTCCCCTCAGCCCAGCCTTCACAATCGCTAATCCAGGACCCCTTGAGGGATGTCTGACTGCCGGACATCCCTCTCACAATCCTGGACTATTGGCTCCTAATTGCTCACCTGCCAGCCTGCCTGGTCACCCACAACTGCCTCCCCTTTGCTGGGCTGGTGCCCCTAACTGCTGACCCTGCTGGCCTGATTGCCCCCAACTGCACCTCCCCTGCTGGCCTGGTTACCCCTAACTGCCCCCACCACAGGCCTGGTCATCTCTTACTGCTCCCCCTGCTGGCCTGGTCATAGGCAGCCATCTTGTGAGGGTGTGAGGGTTAATTTGCATATTACCTCTTTATTATATAGGGTAATGCAGCTAATACATATACCAGTATAATAAATTACAATGATTATAATACTGCTTCAAATGAAAAATACAAAAATGTTGTATACCATAACACACACTAATAGATTCAGACTTAGATGAAGTAAAATTTTATTTTTTTACAATGAAAATAAAAAAGAATGGTTAGTGTTGGGCCTTATGAACAGTAAGCAGACAAAAATTAAAGCTATTTTTATTCATTATATAACTTCAGATTGCTTAAAACAATGAATATATGTTTTTCTGAAAAACACCTGAGAAGGAAAATATCAAAAAGCCATTGAGAGTTACTATTTGAATAATGGAATACATAAGTATAATGAGGAGAAACACTGGGTTGCCAATATTAGCATATTTTAAATGGACACATACAAATAAAGATACAATACAACCAATAATGTCTCCTGGTTAGACACTAAAAAAAATCCAGCCAGAAGCAGGGTTTGTAACTGTCCAGTGGTCCCTCTGAGTGGGGTGCTTCTACAGGTGATTTTGATTCCTAACCAGGTAGGTCTGTGGCTGGCAAACTGCGGCTCGTGAGCCACATGCGGCTCTTTGGCCCCTTGAGTGTGGTTCTTCCACAAAATACCATGTGCAGGCGTGCACATACAGTGCAATTGAAACTTCATGGCCCATGCACAGAAGTAGGTATTTTGTGGAAGAGCCACACTCAAGGGGCCAAAGAGCCGCATGTGGCTCGCGAGTCGCCATTTGCCGAGCCACGGTTTGCCGACCACTGATGGTAGGTCATCTTTATATAGATATATTATTCCTGCCTTTTTCCCCCACAAACAAGCTGCACATATTTGCAAATGTTTAAGTTCTCAAAACACTTCCACAAAACCTCAAACTGTCACCCTTTTTCCTCTTGTATCTCACTGCTTTCTCCATTACAAAAATGTCCCTCTTTAAGACAATTTCCTCATCATCGTTTTATTTGTTCTGGTAATTCTGTTGCCTGGTATTATAACCCCATCTGAAATAGAGGGAACATGGTCAGCACACAGGAAACAACAGAGAGATTCTATGTTAATATTTTTAAAGAGCAAAGAAAACAGATAATGCTGGTCTCCGACATATTTCAACAAATATAAAAACTTTTATTTAGAGTGTTGAAAATTCTCTACATTGGCATTTAGTTATAGTTTCTTCAAGAATTTAAAAGTAAACAGTATAAACACAAAGGAGCTACCTGAAAATAAACTTTAAATCCCCATTCAATGAGCACCTTGGGAGCAAAACCCAATCAGGAAAGTGTGAAATGTAATGTGTGGCTAGGGAATAAAACCGCCTTTTAATTACTGTTGATAGCTAAAAAAAAAAATATGGTCTTCACATCTAGTTAATTTCACATTTTTTAAAAAACAACATGACTTTATCATTGTAAGAAGCAAAAATAGTAACACATAAGAATAGAAACATATATTTCAATGTGGCTTAAATAAAAATAAAGCATCACTTACATTTCTTTGTCTGCAAATTTAAATAAAGAAAGCAGATTTTTTCTTATCCTTTTCAAATACAAAATGCTGAGAACTGTGAAGAAAAGATATATGGGAGAGAATATATATTGAAAAATATCTAAGCCCAAGCTGGTTTGGCTCAGTGGATAGAGTGCTGACCCACCAACTGAAGAGTCCCAGGTTCAATTCCAGTCAAGGGCGTGTACCTAGGTTTCAGGCTAGATCCCTGGCCCTAGTCAGGGTGCATGCAGGAGGCAACCAGTTGATGTGTCTCTCTCACATTGATGATTCCCTCTCTCTGTCTCACCCCATCCCTTCCTCTCTCTCTAAAAATCAGTGGGAAAATGTCTTTGGGTGAGGATTAACAACCAAAAAAATCTCTCAGAGCAAAAGCTAACAGGGTTTATTAAGAAAATAAAAAGTTATTTTCTCAGAATTGCCATGATAGGGTTAATGTGGAATCTTTCCTTAACCTGGCGGTGAGCAAGGGCACTGAAGTCAGAGCATACATATTTAGTCCATTTCATCCTCTCTGTCAAGGTAAGCCATGCAGAATGCCTGTACAGTGTGCAAACAATGAAATCATTTAAGAGCATGATCCTAAAAGTTAAAGGATGATATTCCACATGATCAACTTGACAAACCCTACTTGAACACAATTCTCAATACAAGAATGCCAACTCCTTCTGAGGTAACCAAGAGGAGAAGCAGCTAAATATGTCACTGTAAAGCATAAATGATTGATAAGAAACATTAAAGAGAAAAACACAGAATAGACTAAATGCATATATTTAAATTCAAAGCTCTATATGGTATTAGATAATTTTAAATTTTTCCACAAAAAGCACCACCACAATTTTAGAATATTCCACATGTTGCTTTAGTGGTAAATTTGTCTCCTTCGATTATGGGTGTCCCTACATAACTTTTCCTGTCTCTGTGCATTTGCAGTAAAATGAAAGCACTGAAAAAAGAAAGGCTTCTTTTTTCAAAGAAGCAATGTGGTCCTCTGCCCACGCCTTCCTTTAAATTGTCTTTGATGCCAATGTTATCTTTGTGACCTTGATTCCAGGTCATCCTTCTCAATGTATGCAACGCAAGATAAAGCATAGGAACTGGTACTACTGAACCTTTTAGAAAGTGATTTTTATTTTAAATATAGTCACTTATTTATTTACCAAGAAGATTACCCACAACAAACTATATTAGGCATATAGATAACCCTAGTACAGCAGTTAGCAATAAGGGTCTCCATACCAGTAGAAAAACAGACAACATGCAAATGAATAAAGCACATAATTTTTGAGTATCTAACATGCACCAAGCAACAATGAATATGGAACTTGTATAGACAAATGATAAACAATATAGAGTCCTTGCTATAAAATTACTTCTCAGATCATAAAAAAAATGGAAAAATTCCTCTGCTGGAGATATGTAAAGAATATTTGGAAAAATAGGAAGGGGCTGATTAACTATCTGGTAATAATGAGCAAATAATATTAGGAAATAAACATTTGAATTGGCTAATGGAGATGGATTTCAGCAACTTGGGAAGAAAAGGAAAATCAATCTGGGCTGGGGCAATAGGTGCAGCTGCCCAAACAGCCTCCCAAAAGAGGAGCCTATATTCTGGGAGCAAACAGTTGTTCAAAAGAGCTAAATCAGCCCTAACCGGTTTGGCTCAGTGGATAGAGGGTCCGCAGGCCTGTGGCGGACTGAAGGGTCCCAGGTTCGATTCTGATCAAGGGCATGTACCTCAGTTGCCGGCACATCCCCAGTAGGGGGTTTGCAGGAGGCAGCTGATCGATGTTTCTAACTCTCTATCGCTCTCCCTTCCTCTCTGTAAAAATCAATAATATATATATATATATATATATATATATATATATATATATATATATTTTAAAAAGGAGCTAAAACAGTAAAGAAAATCAAAATATGATAAGTTCCTGCCATTTGCGTATCTGGATTCAACGTAGACCCTTCTCTAACTGACTCTATGCCCTGCAAGGCTGACACACTAACTCAATCAGCTCCCTTGACCACTGACTGCCTGTTGGGCATGAAAAACACTGGTAGGAAACCAAAGAAAGGAGAGAGGTTAGGATTTTGAGTTCTTGGGATTTATTGCCCTAGTTCTATATCTATCAGTGACTGCATTCATCAACCAAAGGTCACAGCCGCTCTCAGGAGGCCCTTTCTTTGCCTTCTGTTCCAGTCACTACACCATCCCCTCACATTTTTAGCCTCTGGATGGTAAAGTACCTCATTGTTACTAGACCCTGGTACTTCATTGTTCCTTATGCTTTACCTACACCCTGGCTACACCTCTGTAAACAGTCCCTTTATGAAATTCTACTGAAATACTCAAACTAAACTAATTTTAGTATACCATCTGTTTTCTGTGCAACCCAGACTGATATACAAGATAAAAAGATACTTAGATTTTTAGGGTGGGAGTGTCACAGGGAGCAACAGAAAGACTTTCAGAGAAGAAAAATTAACTGACAAACCCAGATCATGGAGGAATCAGAGGGCCAGGATTGAAGACGGGAAAGAAAGGGGTAGGCTATAAATGGATATATCTATATCTACATATATCTATGTCTATATCTATACCATCTATATCTATATTTGGGCAAAAGTAGGTTTACAGTTGTTTGTATGGAAAATAATATGATAATTAATAGATAATAAACTGTTTGGGATACTCACAACTGTAAACTTACGTTTCCCACCCCCCCACACACATGTACATATATAATGGAGGGTCACAGGAAGTCAAGGAAGACCATGTTTGAAAGGCTTTATTCATTGTGCTAAGTAGATGGTATGGCAATTTCTTACATATTGAGGGAGCATATAATATGCTCCAAAGTTGAAAAGAATGAGAGTGCTTTTGATTAGCAATGAGAAAGGGGGTCAGTTAATGCCAATGATTTTGATTAGTAATCAGCTGAGGTTGGAAATCATCCAGGGGTAAATATTGGGGTCTGCATCACCTTGCCGTTTTCTCTAGCAGCGCCTTACAAGTGATGTTAGGACCCACCCATTGGGACTGACAAAGGGATGGGAGCAAGAGAGAAAGAAATGGAAAACCCTAGTGAGAGAGCAAGTGAATTGTCTGACTATGTGATTCTGGTTATATACACAAAAGAAAATAAAGTGGAATGACAAGGAAAGGCGGGAGCAGTTAATGGTCTAAGTGTTTTAAGATGTGAAATAAGGGGAGCCAGTGAGATTAAGTTAGAGAGGAGTATTTAGGGAGTGGGTCTTGGAGTTTAAATATTAAAAGTAAAATAGTCCTGGGAAGGATAATGTTTTGAGACCAGAAGAGTGGGTTACTGAAGTATACTGGAGCAGAGGAAGTGAGAATGAAACCAATCTGTGAAAGTAAAGAATTTGACACCTGCAGAAGATTGGAATACTTTCGCATGAGGTCAGTTTCAGATTTAGAAGAATGAGAATAAGGAGATGATGAGTGCTATTAGAACACCAGTTCTGCCAGCTGTGTAAAATGCTAAGCATGAAGGCACATGGAAATGTCCTGTTGAAAGTCTTGAATAAGAGAGAACAAGAGTCACTAGTCAAATCTAAGGTGAGGATTCAGTTTGATGGCAATAAAAGGTTTGCAGAGAGCAGAGTACAAAGTGTATGAAGAGAGATGAACTGGTTTATAATGGAGTGGGGCCTGAAGTGAGTAAGAATAACAGTCCTGAAGATAAAAGCCCTCTAAACTTAGCATTGAATGAATATTCCACTTCAAGATCATGAAGGTATGAAACCTACTGCCCACTTTATTAATAGTCAGCATTCCTAGAGTGCCTGTGGCCACTACTGATATATTTTCCTTTCAAGATCCCTACTACCCAAAATATACCCTTTCCTGCCTTGTGAAATTCAACAATGTAAATCAACTGAGTGGAAGCAATTAGCATGCAGTTTTACCAAGTGGATATTATTTGTGAGAAAGAGCCTCAAGCAAGATACCCTAGTCCCAACTCAAGAAATTACTACCAGACTCTAAAAATCTCAATGTTTTAGTTCAACTTACCATTTTATTCAGAATGATAAAATGCCAAGTATAATAAATAATTCAGTTAATAAACAGCCAAAATACCTGAATAAGCTGTGGTTAATTTATTGCTATTATATGTACAGAATGCCCATAAAATGACAAATCTTTCAATACCAAATTTAATTAGAACCAAAAAAGCAAAAGCACAATTTATTCTTCCATACATTTTTTAAACTATATTTTATTGATTTGTTACAGAGAGGAAGGGAGAGGTATAGAGAGCTAGAAACATCGATGAGAGAGAAACATCCATCAGAGAGAAACCCTACTGGGGATGTGCCCACAACCAAGGTACATGCCCTGGACTGGAATCAAACCTGGGACCCTTCAGTCCACAGGCCGATGCTCTATCCACTGAGCCAAACCAGTTAGGGCCTTCCAGACATTTTTTTAAAAAGCACAACACTTTAAAAATAATTTTTGTTCTTTAAACAGAAATAGAATTCTAGAATCAAACTCTACTTAATGACTATGGCTGCTAAGTAGCAAAGTTTTGGCCTAAAGCCTGTGAGTAAGAATGGAAATAAATGCTATAAAAAGTATTGAAATATATTTTCATTACTATATGAGAAAAAATTTGAATATCCAGTTAATAAGCTACACATTTTCCAGGTGTGTGGACAGCAATTTTGAGTTTTAAGTTGAGATGACAAATTTACGACAGTCCCAGTGTGGAAATCAGTGACAGGAGAATCATTTGACCTTTTTACCTGATTGATTTCTTGAGTTTTCACTCTGTGAGAAAAAATTCAGACCTGTCTAAAAGGAAGATGAGATTCTTAGTTGTTACATAGTCAAGACTACCAGTTTCATGTATGCTGACACCAAATACCATCAGATTTCTCTTCTTTTCCTTGATGTACTGCACTATATTTGCTTATTCTACATTTTAAAACAACATCCAAATCAAGGTCTACAGAAATTTTAGAATCAGACAATTTTGTATTTAAAGCTACTGATTTGTATTATAAGCCTTTGGGTAAATTAGGTAAAGTTTCTCAACCTCAGTTTTCTTAGTAGTAAAAGGAAAATAATGATTCCTACATCACATACTTTGTGGGAATTAAATGACATAAACAATGAAAAAACCTCTACAAATCTAACAACTGATATGCATTCATCAGGCATTGTTGATTCTCTTTCCATTCTGAGAAAGGTTGTTTAGAGAGAAAGTTAGTCACACATGGTTGATTTGATGTAAAGAACAAAGTTATGGATGTTCTACTGCACTGAGTTTAAAACTTATCTCTATCATATGTCATTTCTGCAGCTTTGACAACATGCTTAAACTCTCTGAGGACAAGATTCCTCATCTGTTGAGAGGAAACTACAATATACAGCTCTGAATATCTTACAGAGTATTAAATGGAAAACCTATGTAAAAGCTAACATCGTGCCTGCCATATAACAGGAACTCAAGAAGTATTCGCTATTTTTCCATCTGTATCTTTTTAAAAGTTGTATTATTTTAGTGGTGCAACAGCAACATAACTGAAAAGGAAAATTAATTCTGTATGTTTATATATAAAAAGAGCATTTTTAAATAAAGATAGGGAACTAATTTTAAAACACAGATTGATGTCAAAGTTAAGAGTGGTTTGGGCAAATATGTTAGCAGACCAGGACTAAAAACCTCTTTTCCCCTAACATGCTGTGCAGTCATAGGAAATCACTGTTCTGATGTCTGTAATACACCTACCTCGAATGCTTGATTAAAGAATTCAATAAAATATTTAATGTGAAGCTCTTTATGCAATGTCTGGCTTAAGGTAAGTTATTCTGGCATTACAATTTTCAAACAAATAAATGTCTTTATAAATAATAATTTTGCTAATTTTAAAATTTAGATATAATAAAAATAAAATATTCTCTAAAATATAAAAAAGCATAAGAATAAAGCATGATTATTAAAATACAATTGCATATTTATAGCATAAAATTATTCAAATGAAACTTCTCAGTTATTCCACCTACTTACCTAGAGAGAGTTTTTAAAGAGCTAAGAATAGTGTCCTAAAAACATCATATGAATAAATATCAAGAACACTAAGCAGAAAAAAATGAGCTTAAGAGAAAGATATCCTGTTAGAAGCTGATGCCTAAATTTCCTTAGTCTCTCGTTGCCATAAATTGGGTAAAAGCATTAAGTAGTTGCTTACAAGAAATTTATTACAGGCTTTTTATACTAGCATCTTTAAAATAAAACCACGTATCTCTGTTTTCAACAAAGCAAATTACCGCAGAACATATAGTTGTATTCCTATCATGATTTCAACCCAATATAAAAACAATGTTCCTTGAAAAGTGTTGCCACTGTGACAATAAGGAACTTGTTGCTCAGTTCCCCCAGGCAGATTCTCTATTCAATTAAGTATGTTTTCAAGAACTGTTGCAATTTTTGGTACATTGCCTTTTGGGGTACACATAGAAGATATGCTTCACTGATGCATTTTGTTTTCAGTTTCTCTTAAAATTCAATATAATGTAATAAATCATGAGTATTCAGAGTACATACACAAAGAAAATTATCATAATTTGGAGAAAATACAAAACCACAAGGAGAATTAATCTCTCCGTTTTATAAGCTATCAAATTAATAGCAAATAAAATAATTAGAAATGTTTTATTCAGCTGTATTGGAAATACTTCCGAATCAGATTGAATACTATTTGAATACTATGTCATGATTTGCATATAAATATATTTGCAAAATATTTTTATTAAAACAATCATTATTCTGTATTTCCTTTAGCAACTGCTTATAATTAAATATTGAGTAAATAACCAATGTATCCTTATAAGTGAAGTAAGATGTGATCTTCACTTAATACAATGGATATTATTGCAAAACAATAAAAAATATTTTTGAAACTCAATACAAATTCACCAAAAAAATCTTAATTTGCTATGAAAATTTACTCTTGACAAAAATGTAAATTCTTCTGAAAGAAAATGTTTATTCTTCACTTATTTTTATAAGTCTGCGTATGACATAAACTGAGTCAGATCTTCCATTCATTTAGTGTTCAATCATTCACTGGCCTGATCAGAAAGTTCTTGAGATTTACTTTTGAACAATGTGTTGGCAAGTTTAGTAAAACGTAACTGAGGTTGGGAGCCAGAAATCATTTATGTCTTTGAGCAAGTCACTACACCATTATAGACTTAATTTTTCTCATCTGTTAAAAAAAAGTTTGGTTCAGTGATTCAAAAGCTATCTGCCATCTATGGAATTCTAGAAGTAATGCATTTTATAAAACATGACATGGTAAAAACATTAAGAAACAGTAACTTTGTTTAATACTAACTCCATTTTTTACCATTTGAGAAAACGTAGGAGAAATAACCTACAATAATTACTCCACAGGGATATTTTGAGAATCAGGGGACCTGATGTTTCATAATGCTTTATAACCTAAAATGTACTGCAACTCAAATATCATTAACTCCATTATTTAATGTTTATAAACACTTATTGTCAAGCAGGAGATGACAAACAAGTTGTCAAAGACTAGGGCAAAATCCAACAAGGCCAGTATCTTATTGAGTCAGCTATATTTTGATAAATAAGGATATTTTCTAATGTTTATTCATGGAAAAAGAACAAATGACCCTAGAGAGTAAAGAATATGACATTTTTGAGAGTGTATGTCCAAACTTCCCATGATTTTGACATTTGAATGAATGAGTTACTTGACTGTAACAACTTCCACTTTGCCTCAGTTAACCTGACAAGAAGCTTAAGACTTCAGTCAGATGTTATATTCCAAAATAGCTTTAACTTATTAGACTGAAACATAAAAAACCTTGTTTCACTTGAACAAAAATTACCTCATGGTTTTACAGATCACTGAAATTCTGTACTTTGAAAATAATGAACTGAATAAAAAAAGTTAAGTAGTATAATTATTTTTTTAGTCTCAACTGACAGAGTAAGTTTTAATTAGCTATAGTAAAACCTGGCTTAAATACTGTTGCTTTTAGGTTGAATGACATTTATACAGATTTTTATTTAATGAAACAAGAAAACTAAAACATATGCATGCTTTAATGCAATACTGGATTTCATATTTCCTTGAATAGTTACTAGTACATGAGTTTTGAATAAGCCTATTGTATATTGCATATTAACCAATATTTTCCTTCTAAATGAAATAAACATGTATGCACACACAAATAAGAAATTGCTTCCTTTACTTGTTTTACTTAATGTGTTTTAAAATAATAATTAGTCAATGTTTTTCCATTAGCAACTCCATATATGAGAAAGGATAAAACAAGTAAAAAACTATAATGCTCTAACATAGTGTCCCTTACCAAAGCCAGCTACAAATCTATTTTAATATCTTATAAGTGGCTTAATATATTTTTAGGCAAATAAGGGTATCATAATTTATTTTTTATTAAATAACAAAGTGGAATATTTGCATAGATGCTGTGATCAGCCTCTTCATAATAGGAAGTTTTAATAATTTAGTAATGATCATTGCATCTGCTATACAGGGTTATGGTTAAAAAGACAGGCTCTGGAATTTGAGATACCTGGATTTTGAATTCTGACTCCTCCATTAAATAGTTATATAATATAGAGCAACTGAGTTTAAATTCCCCAAGTGACCCTTTTCTGTCTATAAAATTGAAAAAGCAATACAACCTACCTCAAAGAATCTACCTGAAGATGAAGTGAGAGAAGGCACAGGCACTTTGGGCTCCCAGTGATCACTATTAAATGGCAGTTACTGTTATTTATATTTTTCCTTTGATAACTTAATTTGTAAGATGCTCACGACTCTCATATCAGAAGGAAAAAAGTGGGTTTTACATTTTGTCAATAGAGCACACCAGTTCTGTACTTTTGAATCACTAAAGTTTAAACATGCTGCAGCTGGTGAAAATGAATATATTGGGTAAGTTCATAGTTAGCCCACACAAAATATAGGACAAATTAATTTATTTTTATTTGGAACTGATATGAAAAATGTGTAGAGATATGTGAATTTCATGGCTAGAGAAGCAAATCCCAAACTCTTATTATTATTAATAATGAATTCATTATTATTATTATTAATAAGTCATTATTAGTTCTTGATAGTGCAGATATTCTTAAGTACATAAACATACATATAATAAAGCAGAGAGAACAACTATTTCAAACATCTTATTTTAAAAAATAGAACACTAAATTAAGAAAAAAGACTGGTAAAATAGGTAATACTGTTGCTAAAGGGGCATAGAATATTCATATATGTACTTTATTTAGGAGGAACTGCTGCTTATTCTATGTTAAAATAATCTATATAACTTTTATTCTGAGTGTTTAAAGCTATAATAGTTATTGTGTGAATAGTAAGATATGCATTATATTCTCAGTTTGAATATAATGGTGGTTAAATTTATAAAAACATTCCAGTTCAAGTAAAGAGAGAGTGGCTGAGGCCTTTTTTCTTCTAGACTCATGAAAGAAGGAATCCAACCTGTACAACTAGTAATAAACCTACTGGGAAAACTGGCAGGGCAGGCAGAGAAAAACATAAAATTGGTGCAATCTATACAACCCTGTTTCAGAAAGAGAAGAAAGAGAAAAATTGCTTGAGAAATCACAAATAAAAAGCATGTTTGATAAGATAGAAGACATATTAAAAGGAAAAAAAATGCCCCACAACCCAATCCCACTGAGGTAATAAGTACAAATGGTAGACAGGATTTTTTAGCTGAAAGAGGAGCCAAAAAAAAAAAAAAAAAAAAAAAAACACCACACAAAAAAACCACAAACAACTACAAAAAAGACAAAACAAAACAAAAAACAACAACAACACAGCAAAACTAAAATCTTTGGCCTGTCTCTTTTTAGAATCTAATCTGAATCCATTTCAAAATTGTATTCCATGTTAATGGCATGTGATTGAAAAATTTGTCTACTAGGAATATTCACTTTGCTTATATTGTGAATTAATATTAAAATATTTCAGCAATTGAATGGCCTTGGATATTTTTTATAGACTAAAACACTCATTTTATAAAAAGAAAATTTAAATCATAACTGCAAATGTGATTTTTATAACATATGTTTGAAAAAATTGGAACTTCCAATAGGATCTGTAGGATATAATAAAATAAGAAGAGGGTCTACTATAACATTTCAGGAGTCTTGATGAATGCGTTAGATTTAGAATTAAGATAAAACTAAATGAAGTGAGTTCTTTTCTTTGTGTACTCATTTTTTTTTCTACAGTTATTTATTGAGTCACTATTATAGTGTAGACACATGTGAAAAAATGGAGGAATTATACCTGCCATCTGCATTAAGAGTTCAAGAAACAGAAAGATCAAAGGACATTAGAATAATTTTAAGGATCTGTGACATCCTATATAATAAAACACTAATATGCAAATCGACCAAACACTGGACTGATCTGTCGCTATGATGCACACTGACCACCAGGGGGCAGATGTTCAACATAGGAGCTGCCCCCTGGTGATCAGTGCACTCCCACAGGTGGAGCACTGCTCAGCCAGAAGCCTGGGCTCACGGCTTGCGAGCACAGCGGCGGTGATGGGAGCCTCTCCCGCCTCCGCTGCAGGTGGGCAGTAAGGCGCAAGGGGTCCTGGGCTGCAAGAGGACACAGGCTGGGCTGTGGGGACCCCCCGCCCGCCCGCAACCCTTGAGTGCACGAATTTTGTGCACCGGGCCTCTAGTAAGTTATAATTGTAATACATACAACATGCAATGGTAGAACCAAGCAAGAGAGTGATTTGGAGGCTTCTCCAGTGGAGGAGGGGGGAAAACATTTTAGGCCAAGGATCTAATAAAGATGACATGTGAAAGCAATTTATGGTAGAGTTTGAGAACTAAATAACTAGCAATTGAAATACTTACCTGGGGAGAAAAATCTCTATTTTTGCTCTTCTATAAAGATTACTAGGAAAATGAGAAAGACCCAAAGAAGACCATCCCCCATGCTGCTGCTCCATAAATGAAGAGTATTATATAGTCACTCTAGGTGCTGAAGTTTACAAGCACAGAATGTGCCCAAGCTGAAGGTATAAATTCAAATAATTGGGGTAAAATATGTGATAAAGACATGAGATACCTAGATCATTTGCATATGAAAATTTGGGAACCTGGATGTTCTCAAGAGAATTACTCTGAACAAATTCAGAAGACGGTAGTGTTACTCTGGAGTTGTTCCCCATGCTCTCCTGCCAGGCTGCCCCATCCTCTTTTTGCCCAATAATTTGTATAAGCCCCTGGTTTTTAAGCCATTTTGTTCTTAATGTCATTTTGTTCTGCTAGTTTAGCGACACTGACAGAAACATAGTGTGTTTAGAGGAACGGGTGGTGTGCAGGTTAGAATGCATCAGTCCCTGGGTTATGGTGTGTTATGCCTCTGTTGAAACAAATAATTCCATTAGCAATCTCCAAACTGAGGTCTGTGAGATTGTAACAGGTGCTTCACCAACATAACGCAAATAGATATCAGCAATACTTTTCTATATAGCATATTTTTAAGTATGAGAAAGAAAAACAAAACACCCCGGCATATTTTTATAAATAGGCTTATTCCAGAATGTTTATCCCTTTCAGAAAATGGTTTTATTCTTGACAAATTCCAAGACGTGGCCTGCAAAATCACCTAAAGTGCTAATTTGTAACTTCTGTGCATTGATGTCTCAGAGGGTTTACCAACTGAGCAATGCATGTTGAAAATGAAAAGCAGGATCCTGTGCTTTTCAAATTATCGTAGAAACAGAAAAGACAGAAAAATTGCACCAATTTACTGTGAAGATGATATAAGCAGTTTTGTTTCTAAAGAAAATAGAGCTATATAAAATGAATATCTGAATTATTTGATAAGTATCAAATATGTACAGTTTTAATTTTCTCATGTTAAAAATGGCTATAGAGAATGGCATGTTTATATTGTTGCAATGATAATAAAATGCACTAGAATATATATACATATATAGCACATGTATATATATATATATATAGCATACATATGTATACACACATACACATGATGCTGTATTTGATTTGTCTCCTTCATAACTAATATTTAGCTGATATATGAGACATATAATAGTGTTATTATTTGTAAATGAGTATTATAATCAAAATGTAAAATGAAAAATGTTTCTCTTTATTGTCATTATTTTGTACTCTTTAATCTTAATCAGATGTTATTTTTATTCTTTTTCATTCACTTGTAAAGCATAAATAATG
This sequence comes from Myotis daubentonii, assembly GCF_963259705.1. Lineage (NCBI taxonomy): Eukaryota > Metazoa > Chordata > Mammalia > Chiroptera > Vespertilionidae > Myotis > Myotis daubentonii. Next base: position 91,607,933 of record NC_081842.1, read on the forward strand.
AATAAAATGAAGTTGTTTATTACAGGTATGAATGTATGCACACCACCACTTTCACTTCAAATTTGATGTGTTCATTATACCTCAAGACTTATCACTGATATCTGAGTGCCTTGCTTACGTTTTAAATCGTTCCATGATCGTGAACTTGAAAAATTCTGATGAAAGCAGCCAAAGCATTTATCTGATCGTGTATAACAAATGTCAGTAAAAATATTTAACTTCATTCAAGAACTAGACTGAATGGCATCCCTTCTGATACTTCCATCATGAATTCAAAATGTTTCTCACTGAAACCACCAGGCAACATAAGTAGGCTCTGATTGCCATAGCAATCTTGATATTTTAGAACTTAAATTACTTAGTTTAGGATTAGTTCTAGACAGATCAGTTTTTACTGGGTAATGAACACTATCCAGATCCATTTTTAAGAGAAGAAAAAATAAACTGTCCCAGTAATTAAATGGTATTTCAAAGCTCAATGGTTAATCAACCATGGTATCTCTATGTGGGAGATAATCACATTTGTACACACTTAAGACAGTATTGTTAGGAGTTGATTTCATTTCAAATATACGTGTGTGTGTGTGTGTGTGTGTGTGTGTGTATGATGTGTACTGTCAGCTAACATCAGTGACTTGAAAAAAAAAAAAAAGAACTTGGCATTTGCAGCTCTTTTAAAATTGTTTCTACCTTATTCTATAACAGTGGTTCTCAACCTTCCTAATGCCACGACCCTTTAATACAGTTCCTCATGTTGTGGTGACCCTCAACCATAAAATTATTTTCATTGCTACTTCATAACTGTAATTTTGCTACTGTTTTGAATCGTAATGTAAATATCTGATATGAAGGATGTATTTTCATTGTTACAAACTGAACATAATTAAAGCATAGTGATTAATCACAAAAACAATATTTAATTATATATGTGTTTTCCGATGGTCTTAGGTGACCCTTGTGGAAGGGTCGTTCGACCCCCAAAGGGGTCGCGACCCACAGGTTGGCGACCCACATGTTGAGAACCGCTGTACTAGAATGTGATTTTGGGCTGGCCAGTTGACCCCTGTGAACTTCCTGTTCCATAAATGTAAATGGGGTATTCTATATACTTTACAGGGCTGTTTTCCTAGTGGTAACACACAATTTGCCTGGCACACTATAGGCTATCAATCCATGAAGATTATTATAACTGTGGTTTCTCTGATTATTCTCTGGGCTAGTTTCAGGTTTAAACAGCAGTGCCTGGATATTTTGTAGTTCTTATTGCTATTCTTGTTTCTCTACTATGGAATTTAAAACACACTCATAAAGCATTTCATCCAAGTCTATGGTATGGATGCTTGACAATACTAGTGTAGCCGGCTGTCCTGGTTTGCTTGGGACCAAAAGCACTCCTAGGATGCAGAGCTCTCAGTGCTAACACTGGTCAAGTTTTTGGCATACCAGATGGTTGGTCACTCTGTAGTGACTATCTAAGTTTCATCCTCCTTTTTCTTAACTATATTTTAGTCCAAAAATACATTTACTACCACCCTGTAACTGAGCCCATATGATTAGTTCTGGCCAATGAAATGATGTGTGCATTTCTGAGCCAGGTATTTAAGAATCCAATGTACCACACTGACGGGTTTGGCTCAGTGGATAGAGCATCGGCCTGCAGACTGAAGGGTCCCAGGTTTGATTACGGTAAAGAGCATGTACCTTTGTTGCGGGCACATCCCCAGTAGCGGGTGTGCAGGAGGCAGCTGATGGATGTTTCTCTCTCACCGATCTTTCTAACTCTCTATCCCTTTCCCTTCCTTTCTGTAAAAAAAAACAATAAAATATATTTAAAACAAAACAAAACAAAAATAATCCAATGTACCTCCCCAAAGCTCTTTTCTTTTTATTGCTGGAAGATGGCAAAAGCATAGTGATTTAAAGCCACAGACCACTGGAAAACAAGATGCAGACAATTTGAGGTCCTGAATCACGATGGTGAAGAGGATTTCCCAAGTCTCATCAAACTGTGAAATAAGAAATGAACTTCATTGTATTAAATCATTGTTATTGTGAAGTTGTTTTTTACATCAGTTAGTGTATCCTAATGAAAAGAACTTATCTATACTAATAAAAGCCTAGGTGGCCCTCGAGTGTGACACCGCCACAAGATGGCCGTGCACACAGCGGAGGTGGGGCCCAGAAGCCACTCCACGCGGTGAGGCCTGGGGGGTCCCATGGCTCCACATGGCATGGAGGAGGCTGGTCCCAGCAGAGAAGGCGGTCTTGGCAGGGGAGGGCAGTTGTGGGTGATCGGGCCAGCAGGAGAGGGCAGTTGGGGGCAATTGGGCTGGCAAGGGATCAGTTAGGTGTCAATGAGGCTGGCAGGGGAGTGGTTAGGGGGTGATCAGGCTGGCAGGCAGGTGAGTGGTTAGGAGCCAGCGGTCCCTGATTGTGAGAGGGATGTCCAACTGAAGTCCCAGATTGTGAGAGGGATGTCCCTGTGGGATCAGGCCTAAACTGGCAGTCGGACATCCCCTGAGGGGTCCCAGATCGGAGAGGGTTTGGGCCGGATTGAGGCACACTCCCCTAGTTTATATAATTAAAGCCTAAGCAACTGTTAGAGCAGAACAACTGGAACGACCAGTTGCTATGATGTACACTGACCACCAGGGGCAGACGCTTAATGCAGAGCTGCCCCTGTGGTCAATGAGCTCCCACAGGGGGAGCGCCACTCAACCAGAAGCCGGGCTCACTGCTGGAGAGCACAGCGGCAGTGGTGGGAGCCTCTCCCGCCCCCGTGGCAGTGCTAAGGAGCAGCAAGTCCAGTGGTAAGGAGCCTGCTGCTAAGGAGCAGTGAGCCAAGCAGTAAGGAGTGAGCAGGCAGGCAGTAAAGAGCAAAGGGTCCCAGACTTCAAGAGGGCTCAGGCCGGCCTGAGGGGACCACCCCCCGCATGAATTTCATGCATAGGGCCTCTAGTTTTTAAATAATATTGGAAGCGAATGTAATTTGTCAATTACTTAGAGTCATCACTTATATTCTCCTAATTGCAGAAAGATAAATGACAAACCTAAGAATAAACTCTTGACTTCTAATACCAAATTCTATGCTCTTCCAATAAGCTGTTTCTTTTACATATTCTATAATCACACTTAAATGTATACACACACATACATATACACACAAACAGGTGTGTGCACACTGCAAAGCACTAACTACAGTTAGAACATGTTCTTTTCAAGTAAAGATATCTATTACTGTCTGACTAGAAAGCTGTCAGGAATTGCGAACACTAAAAGAGATTCTGACAAGTCTGTTATGTACTCAAATATGGCCAGTCTGAGAACATGTATTGACCCCACATTAAGCAGCACTGCTAAGATGTAGGCTTTTGTTTGTTTGTTTGCAGTTTTCTGGTTCCCTGTCTTAAGTGGTATTTACTATCCAGTTCCTAATGATAGTCCTCTATCTTTCAACAACTTTAATTCAGGTAATAGTAATAATACAAAAGCCTCAAATTAAATAACCTAATAATTATTTGTCTCCATATTATGAAAATAAGCCTGAAACTTAAATAATATTGTATTTCACATTAAGAGTTTATTTTACAGAGATTTATTTACATTTTTTTAATTAGCTATTGAAGCAATAGTAATAGATTTTAAAAGTCCAGAAAATTGAGAAAAGCTATATGAAAACTTGTTTGCAGATTTTGTTAAAATGAAGGTAGAAAAATATGAAATTAAATCTAGTTTAAACATTAATATGTAGCTAAATTAAATCTAGTTTAAACATTAATATGTAGCTAAGAATTATTTTTTTCCTATGGATAATGAGATTAACTGAGGATACATTGATTTTCACATGAAGATAAAAGTGGGAGAGAAATGACATTACAATATATTGCTTGATCAAATCACAGTTCCAGCTTCATACCAAAGTACCTTGTATTGGGAGTATTTTCAAATACTCTATTCTTCCTGCAACACTAAATCTATTTGTGATCTCAAAAAATCCAAAGTAATTTCAACTATAATATCTCCCCAAATTATCACATTCTCTCTTCCTTTCACTGGTACTTCTTGAAAACAAACAAACAAAAAAAGGTATATTTCTAGGAATTCCCTCCTTAAATGCATACATGCTTGCTATCTTCTTCCATTATGCCTTCCCACTGCTTTCAAATAATCAGCTACTGTGTCTTTTGTTATCCACCTTCTAAAACTCTCTGTAGTGTCTCAAATTGCTGATTACCTGCTTCTTCAAATACTTTGAAGGTTAGTAGGTGTATCACAAAGAACCTATTTCTCCAAATGCTCCATCTCACTCTTTGGTGAGTCCCATTTATGTCCACCATCCTCATGCTATAGATGAGGTTATGCTTTCACTCAAATATCTTACCTACCTCCATTCCTACTTATCTTAATTTTACCTTATCCTAAACTGTGGTCTTTACTCTTGTTCTAAGTTTTCCATGAAATACAGATTAACAGGAATTTTCCTGTGTATAAAATGTGCGAAGGAGTGTGTACTGAATTCTACATCTTTGTGGTTAAAATTCAAATGTATAATTATAGTCCATAATCATTTCCTCCCCTCATTCCCTTTTCCTTTGATTGTCCTAGTTATTTGGAATTGGTTGGAATATATACTTTTTGCATTTCTTTGCTCATTTTTAAAAACAATTATTCATATAATTAGTGTATCCACGTGTTTCTCACTTCAGCTTCCTTCTTTCTATTCTCACTGTGAACACTCTATGTTAGGCCCTCATTGCACTATGCTTATAACATAGAAAGAAATCTGCTCTACTTAACAGTTACTTTATATCCTCTGGGGCTTCTCTCTTTACCTAATGAATTTTCACACATCTTTTCCTATTGTAATTCATTCAGATATATGTTTTATATTCATCTAAGCACATAACTGCTCCTATCTCTTTGTTGGAAATGGAGCTTCATTTCTCCCAAATTAAGTATTCACTCCTCAAACTAGCATTTAAAATCATTCTTAATACTCCTCAGAGATACCTTTATAACCATATCACAACTACTCATTAAGTTTCAGCCAAGCAAGACCATTGTGCATTCCCCAAATATGCTCTATTCTAGACCATCCCACTCCTACTAGTTCTATTGTTTCCACCTGGGAAATTCCATTCCTGCCTACTCCTTTGCAAACCTTACTCATCCTTTAAGACCTAGCTCAAAGGAGCTTATGCCACAAATGATTTCTTTCTCTCCTGTCAAAGTACATTTGATAATCCTCTTCCTTGGACCCACAAAACACTTTCTTTGTACTTCCCTTATGATACTTATCTTACCTCAGTCAAATAATGGAATCTCCTGTGAATCATTTTGCCCAGAAATGACTCAAGGTTTCTTATGGGCAGGCATTATAATAATCACCTCTGAATTCAACAAGTGCTTAGCATAACAGGTTATACATAGCCTTTTCTCAGAAAAATGTTCGTTTATACAGAAGAACATTCAATGTAAGTTATTATTTAAAAACAATTGAATGCCAATGTGTGTTGGGGGGCAATTGTGATGCAGTAAAATTTAAATGGAGTTACATAATTATAAAGCAAATGAGTAAGTATCATATGATGGTAAGATTTTACCTAGTGAAAAAAATAAGGAAACAAAATTTCAGTAAATTATAACTTGTTAACTAAGTTTTCAACAATGCCATGGATTTCCAATGCACAGTGCAACAATAGAAACTCACTCCTCCATATTTTTTTCTGGTTTAACTTAGATAATATAAAGCTACATAAAATTAATATATATTCATATATATATATATATATATATATATATATATATATATATATATATATATATATATATATATATATAATAGCAGAAAAATGTAATGTCCTGAAAAAATGTTGGCACGTTGAACTTTAAAAAAACACAAAATGTTATATTTTAAAACTGTAAAACTTGCTCTATGAATTATGTTAGACAATGGTTTTATGTTTCTAATAAATAAACATAAAAAGAAATAGAACATGCTAGGCAGGCTTCAAAATGACTCCCTGTGCTTCTGCCTTCTGGTACCCATTCCTTTATTTAGTCTCTTTCCAAATTGTCCTAGAGTTGCTCTGTGTGACTAATAGCACATAGCAGAAATGATGATATGTCACTTCCTAAATTATAAAAGAAGATGGCTTCCATCTTAGACACTCTCATTCTCTCTCTCTCTCTCTCTCTCTCTCTCTCTCTCTGGAGAAGCAAGCTGCTAGCAAGTAGCCTCGGGCAAAGCCTTCATTGCTAGAAATTTAGCTTCTGGTCAAAGCCAGTGAGAAATTGAGGCCCATATCAAACTGAAACCTGCCATCAACAATGTGAATAAGCTTGGAAGCGCTGCTGGTGCCCTGAGATCACTGTAGCCTCTGCGACCTTGTGAGAGATCCTGATCCCAAAGCAGCCAGCAATCCTGCACCCAGACTACTACCCACTGGAAACCAAATGAGGAAATCAAGAGGTTGTTTTAAGCTGCTACATTGTGGGATACTTTGCTATGCAGCAATAAGTAACTACACAATATACAGATACGTAGAAACTTTTCCATTAAGCCCATTTACTAGTATAATGAAATTAATCATGTAATCTTAAAAAGGAGTTTGTTGACTACATTTTTTATTGACTACATTAATGAAATATCCTGAAAATATTTATTTTATAAGCTTTTAGTTTCCATTTAGTAAAAGTGATGACAACCCCTTATTTCTAAAGATTCAAGTTCTTGGGACTTATAGCATCAAAACAACCATGGATTACTTTACTTTTCTTTGAAAATGATATGTTTTAAAGGATTCTGTTCTATTTTCTCTAGTGGTTCTGAAAATAAGGATTCCAGGTAAGTTTCATTGTCTAGGTGAAGATCAGACATATAGAATTTTCAACAGCTATTTGGGCATAGCAAGAAAGAGCCACAGGTCATACAAAAAGATAAAATAGATTCTCCCAGATCCTCTTCCTGTGCTTTCCTGAACCCAGTTTTTAAATTTGCTACAGGCCAAGACAGACTGTAGGTTTTTCTTCTCCAAGAGTCTATGAATCTTATTATTTACTTCCCAGTGCTTTTTCAGGAATCCTGGGTGGGTTAGATAGTGCAAAATAAAGTGATTTATTAATAAATTTTATATATAAATCAATATTATATGGTCATCATTATGCCAAGGCTTTATCTTTAAAAATTCCTCATCTTTAAAAATCACCTTTAGTTTAAGTTAAATATTGACTTCTTTGGATACCTTCAAAATAATCTTGCTAGGAAACAAATGGAAAACAGAACAAATGTACACTATATTTCAAAGAAATAAGTCTTGGTACATTTTTTTGTCCTGCGGCAATGCTGATAATTGGCTCCATCAATCTAAATGATATTATGATACTAGAATTTTATTAACAAGGTCAATATCAGATGATTTACAATATATGTAATATAAAAATAAATTTTAATAGAATTTACTATATATATTATTTATTTTTAAAATATTGAATATCTACATTCAAAGAAAGCTGGTCTTTTTGTATTCTTTTCATACTTTATATAAATGCATATAAAACATTTAAGTGGTTGTATATATTCTTCTAATTTTCACTTGAAAGTGAAAATATTTAAATATTGTAAAATGCATCATGGTATCAGCAAATTTGTTTTAAATAATTGAACAAGGATCTCTTGCATGTTGTAAATATAAAAATATGATAAAGATATACATATAATTAAATTTCATATATGCTATTTTGTATTATAAGAAATGAAAGTCTCAAGCAACTGAAAAAATATAAATTAATGGTAATAAGCAAACATTTTAGAAATAAATGTTAGGCCATCTGGGAAGGAAAAAAAAAATCGTTTTGCAGAGATAACAGTATGAAAAAACTGTAAAAGCCAGGAATCAAAATATCCATCAACCTCCATCATTTTTAAAAGTTGACTGTAACAAAGATTGACATACAAAGTTTTCATGTTTTGCATTCAAAGTACCAAAAATTAAATCATGACTGAAAATTAATTCTTATATTTCCCCATTTTAAAATATCAAGAAACAGATCATTACCATTACATATCGATGGCTAAACTTTCTCTTTAGTAGAGTTTAAGTCATGAGTTAAATTGACAATTTAACCTTTTTAAAGATTTTTTAAAATTGATTTTGAGAGAGAGAGGAAGGGAGAGAGAAAAACATCACTGTGAGAGTGAACATTGACCAGCTGCCTCTGGAAACCCTGGCATGTGCCCTGACCAGGAACGGAACCTACAACCTTTAGGTGCATGGGATGACACCCAACCAACTGAGCCACAACTGAATATTTTCACCAGCCTTCATACATTTAAAATTAGCTGTGTTCCGCTTCTGATAGTCCTAAGATTGCTAAATTCTACTGAAACGTTGGAAAACAACATAATAGCTACTAGTATTTTTGTTTGTGTGTGTGGGGGGGAGGAGGGGTGTTGCATATTTTACTTCAGAAATAAATTACTATATTCTACAAGTGGCTACATGGAATTTACATTTGCATTAATTTTTAAGGTTACACAATTATTTCTATGATGATATACATGCTTTTACACTCAAAAAGCTTAATCTTATGCCTTAATTCTGGAATTTGTGCAGTAAAATTTTTCTACCGAAATCCTGCCAATAAGCAAATCATAACAGTACACCCTATCTAAATAAATTAAAATATATTATTTAAATAAACCACCCTGCTAAGAGGTGAAGGAAACAGAGAGATAAGTAGATGCATATACCTTATCTATATAATAAAGAGCCAGGGTTGTAAGGACCGATTATTATGACTGAAGGCTGACCAGACCGGAAGTCAGTGCTGGGTTGCTGTGATAACCTAGCATGGACTAGGGCCACTGCAGGCACCCCAACCCAGCACTGACTGCCTAGGGGGCTGCAGATCAGGCTTGGAGAGAGGCCTGCAGAGAGGCCTGCAGAGAGAGAGGCAGGGTCTGATCTGTAGCCTTTGTGGCAGCTGTTGATCAGAACTTGCCTCTCTTTCTCTCCCAGCCTGGCCAACAGCCCACCTCCATTTCTCTCCAGGCCTCCACCTGGGCTGCTGTTCAGCCCACCTTTCTGATCAGGCCCCGTTGATAGGCCCAGAGATGCTGGCTGGCATAGAAACTGATCATTCAGAAAAAATCTGGGTCAATTGTGAGAAGCCAATGGCTGCCTAGGAGGCAGAGCTTTTGACCCTGACTGGCATAGAAACTGACCAATCAGAACCAAATTGGCCAGCAGAAGAGGGCAGTTGGGACGAGATCAGGCTTGCATGGGAGGGCTTTTGGGAGCGAGACCAGGCCGGCAGAGGAGGGCAGTTGGGGGCGATCAGGCCAGCAGGGGAGGGCAGTTAGGAGTGATCAGGCAGGCAGGCAGAAGCAGTTAGGGGCAATCAGGCAGGCAGGCAGGTGAGTGGTTAGGAGCCAGCAGTCCCAGATTGTGAGAGGGATGTCCGACTGCCGGTTTAGGCACAATCCCACAGGGATCCCACAGGGATCAGGCCTAAACTGGCAGTTGGACATCCCCTGAGGGGTCCCTGATTGGAGTGGGTGCAGGCTGGGCTGAGAGAACCCCCACTCCGTGCATGAATTTCATGCACCGGGCCTCTAGTAAACTATAATGATAGACAAATCAAGTAGATTGGTAGCTATACTGCAGGTTAGAATATGTGTGCCAAAAATTATATAAACAGTGATTTTGGGAAAATAAAGAAAAAAGTTTCAGTAAGCTTATAAGAAAAATTTCAAATAATTTTTGCAATGTTTATTGCAATATCTATTAGCTAGTACATTTAGGGAAAAAAACATGATCAACTGTCTAAGACATATGACAGTCTTTAAATATCTACCATAGGAAGACAAAAACAAGGCCAAGTCAAAGTCTGGCCAAGGTAAGGAGTCTTTAAGGTGTAGTGAAGTTTTTCCATTTTTATGTTTATACTAAAGGCAAATTTAATGCCAAGAAGTAATAGAGTTCTAAGAGATTGGAATCAGGAGTTACAAGATTATTTTATTTCACCTTCAGTGTTAGTAATAGAATCATGGCATGTTGGAAGTAGAAGTACTCTTAGCCTTTAATGTGATTTTGAGATGACTTAAGTTGTTTTGCTCATTTTGTAATGCTGGCACCGCTGTATAATAAAACACAGCACTCTGATATTTCTGGGCTATACATTCTAGTTATTGTATCAAACATCCTTTTAGGGTTCACTTTTTTCTGTTGTTTTAGTGGGTTGGTTTAACCACAGTTTTTGCTGTGGTTTCATAAGTTTTATAGGTTATGTTCTTTTTCTTTGTGGAAGGGAGAAGGCTATCATTACAACTCTAATGTAGTAATATATTGGGATGTTGGGTTGTTTTACTCAACTTTCCCAAACACCTAAATATTCTTTAGGGATCTTTTCATTTTAAAAGGTGTTTTCCATTATTTTCTTCAAAATCCCTGCAGAGACAACCTCTAAATCCAATATAATGAGGGGCTCTTGTAAAAAAAAATGTAACTCTAAATTAGTTTTCCTTTATTAATGGTCAACGGGTCACTCCTATAACTTTTTGGGGGTTGAAATAATGAATATTTTGTATTTTAAAAATTAAAATTAATATTGCAAAGACCTGAATATAGGTGGTATTTATTCAAAAGTGAAATAAAGTGATTGAAGTCAATGTCATCTAGTCCATTCCTCTTATTTTGCACATGAAGATCAGAGAGGTTAAATGAATTATCCAAAGCTACATATTTAGGTACTTAAAAATTCTGAAATTAGAACCCAGGGCTTCTAATTCCTCTTGACCTGAGACTTAAGTAGGCCCACCATTCAGATAAAATTTATCTTCCACTCAGATCCCATCACTCACAGATAATCCTATATAATAAAAGGCTGATATGCAAATTGACCAAAAGGTGAATGACCGGTCACTATGATATGCACTGACCATCAGGGGGCAGATGCTCAATTCAGGAGCTGACCCCTGGTGGTCAGTGCACCTCCCTGTGGAAGTGCTGCTCAGCCAGAACCAGACTTATGGCTGGCAAGTACAGCGGCGGTGGCAGGAACCTCTCCCACCTTTGGGGCAGTGCTAAGGATGTGGCAACCTAAGACATCAGTCGGACATCCCCAAGGGCTTTCAGACTGCAAGAGGGCACAGGCTGGGCTGAAGGACCGCCCCCCCCCCCAAGTGCATGATTTTCATGCACTAGGCCTCTAGTTCTTATATATTGTTCTTAATAATATTGTGACGCCACTACCACCTCTAGGTGTGTGAGTCTGCAGGGAGGGATTAAAAATATCAGACAAGAGAAGCCCTCTATAATGGAGAAAATATCAAATGTTGAGAGAGAAAATTTAGGCCAAACTTTTTCTCAAACTCTCCCAGTTGGAAGGGGAAAAATGTTTCATCAAGCTTGAAAAAAAGATCTGAGAATCTTACCCTAAAGTGTCAATACTCCCTTTTACTCTTCTACCTCCTCCATCCCCCTTTCCCTCTGTTAATCACCATACTGTTGTCTGTCTATGAATTGTTGCTATTCTTGTTTTGCTTAATATTTTAACCTTTTTTACCCCCTTCCCCAATCTCTCTCCCCTCTGACAGCTGTCAGTGTTCTCTATCTATGAGTCTGTTTCTATCTTGTTAGTTTATTTTGTAGGCTCAAGTGCCCATCAGTAGATGAGTGGATAAAAAAGCTGTGGTACATTCACACAATGGAATGTTATTCAGCCATAAAAATAAAGGCAATGTTACCTTCTGAGACAACATGGAGGGACCTGGAGAGCATTACACTAAGGGAAATAAGCCAGTCAGAGAAAAACTAGTGTCATGTGATTTCACTCATATGTGGGATCTCATGAATGAAATAAACTAACAAAGTAGAAACAGATCCTAAGTTTGTTTTTAAGCAAAGAGTATTCCTTAAAGCTGCATGGAAGGCTGGTCTGCTGGCTGCTTTGATTTCACAGCCATCCAGCTATGCCACATTGTTTGCATCTGTTTTTCAGTAAAGTCTTAAAAGCATTTCTCTTCCTGTGACTGCAATTTCTTCTGCTAGTCATACATCTATACATACTAGTAGGAGAGCATTCTCTTTGGTATTTATTAAATATAGCTGCAATTAAATTAATATTAGACTCCTACTCAGTTAAAATCCCACAAGAAAACAACTTAATAGCAAAGTTATTTGTATCTCATTTTAAGTTGAGAAATTAAAATTTTTGTTGCTAAACCACTCAGAGGTGGTAACTAAAAAATAAAACAAATAATTCCATTAAGAAAGATAGGGAAAAAAATACACAGATTCAGAAGTTAATCCAAACCCTACCACTGTATCAGATTATATATAAAACAAAAACCTGCGTGGGTTATCAGAGCTTAGAATCATCAGATGCTTGGCAAAACAACTTGTGCTGTGCCATCTCTGGGCTTCATAATCATAGACAATGCTGCTGGCTCATTGTCCTGCCTGCATAAAATGCTGTTATTCTAATTAGAAAATTTGTCTTGATTTATTTTCCTATGGTTTGGTCTTTTTGTCTGTTACTGTGGTATAAACTAATGATATGAGAGAGCTAAGAAAACAATTAATAATCAGTACATGTAGTGAAATCAAAGGTCTACCCTGAGCATGGAATTCAGTGAGGCTAAGGTGTTATGGTTTTAATTCTAGTAGCAATGATTCATGAGGCAAACTACAGCCAGAAACGCAGCTGCCTCTTTTTGTAAATAAAGTTTTATTGGAACACAGCCACATCCATTTGTTTATATTTGTATGTGCCTGCTTTCTGGATACTACAGCAATGTTGAGTGGTTTTCACAGAAACTGTAAGGCCAGGAAGCCTAAAAGATCCCTTAAGGAAACATTTGCCAACTGCTTCTCCAGAATATTGGAATCTGAGACAGTGGTCTAAATCAGAAGTTCTGCTGTCTCTAATAACCAAAATACAGGAATCTGAGACAGTGATCTCAAATCAGAAGTTCTGCTATCTCCAATAACCAGAATATTAGAATCTGAGACAGTGATCTCAAATCAGAAGTTCTGCTATCTCTAATAACCAAGGGCATTGGAAGTAAGTCCTCCAGATATTTATTCCAGGGACTATGAATCTATCACTGACATGGAACTTTGTTTCACATGACATTAGACTGACACATTTTCTGAGCTTCAGACCAGAGCATCCAACTGCTCACTTTTCATTTCCATTTGGACATACAAAGTCATCAAATTACCTTTCTTTTCCCAGACCTTAGTCTTCTCTAGTCTAGTCAGTTCTCCAAATCTCTCCCAGAAAATGCTTGAAAAGAAAACATTCAATCATGTATGTTTTAGCACTGCTTAAAGTCTGTAAGGACCATCCCATATAATACTAAAGGGATCAATACAACAAGAGGATATAACTCTGGTAAACATATATGCACCCAAAGCAGGAGCAACCAAAACATTAAAAAATAAAAAATAAAAACTTCGCAATATGATCACAGTAGGGGGTTTTAATACCCCACTGACATCACTGGATAAATCCTCTAGACAAAAACTCAGTAAAGAAACAACAACCCTAAATGACTCACTAGATCAGATGGAATTAATTGACATCTTCAGAACATTTCACCCCAAAGCTACAGAATATGCATTCTTCTCAAGTGCTCATGGATCATTTTCAAAGATAGACCACATATTGGGGCACAGGCAAAGTCTCTTCAAATTCAAGAAGATTGAAATCATATCAAGTATCTTCTCAGACCACAATGGCATAAAATTAGAAACCAACTACAATAAAAACAATCAAAAAATTCTAACACTTGGAGGCTGAATAGCATGCTATTAAATAATGATTGGGTTACCAAAAAGATCAAAGAAGAAGTAAAAACATCCGGGAAACAAATGACAATGAAAACACAACAATCCAAAATCTATGGGACACAGTGCAAGCAGTTCTGAGAGGGAAGTACATAGCATTATAGGCCTACATAAAAAAAAAAAAGAAAGAAAAAAGAAAAACTAGTAATAAATTATCTAACTATACAACTTAAGGAATTAGAAAGAGAACAAGAAAAACCCAGAGTGAGCAGAAGGAAGGATATAATAAAGATCAGAGCAGAAATAAATGACCTAGAGACCAAAATAATAATAATAATAATAATAATAATAATAATAATAATAATACAAAAGATCAATGAAACCAAGACTGGTTCTTGGAAAGGATAAACAAGATTATGAACTTCTAGCCAGGCTCACCAAGAAACAAAGAGAGGACCCAAATAAACAAAATCAGAAATGAAAGAGGCAAAATAACAGACCCCACAGAAATACAAAGGATTGTAAAAAAAATACTATGAACAACTCTGTTTCAACAAACTAAACAAGCCAGAGGAAATTCCTAGAAAAATACAACTTTGCAAACTCAATCAAGAAGAATTTAAAAATCTCAACAGGCTAATAACTAAGGAGGAAATTGAAGCAGTCATCAAAAAACTCCCAGTATCTTTTAAAATAAAATCAAACCTCTGAGCATGAGATAACCTTCATGAAATGGATCAAATCTTGGACCCAAATTATTGATACAGTGGCTACCTGAAATTCTTCTCTTGCTTCAGAGCCTTCAAACAACCACCCATTTCCTCAAACTTTGCCTGGCTAAGGACCACTCATCAAAAGTACCAGCTTAGATAATTTCCTGCCAAAATAAATGTCCTTAACATATGCTGACCCCTGATCAATTTAGATAGCCGACACATGTGTCTCAGAAGAGCCCTGTATTTAGCCCTTCACAGCAGTATCACCTGACATGGCTTGTTTTGGTTGCTTTTCTCTTTGACTTATTTAAAAGGTAAGCTTTTTATATTCTCTAATGATACATTCAATAAGGGGTTAATATCCAAATTTATAAATAACTGTTACAAACAGTCTAATAAAAAATGGGCAGAGGACCTTAATAGACACTTCTCCAAAGAGGGAATGCAGGTGGCTATTAGATATATGAAAAGATGCTCAATGCTACTAATCATCAGATAAATTAAAATTAAAACACCTGTCAGAATGGCTATCATGAATAAATCGACAAACGTGTTGGAGAGGATGTGGAGAAAAAGGAACCCTCGTGCACTGTTGATGACATTGTACATCAGTGCAGCCACTATGAAAAACAGTATGGAGGGTCCTCAAAAAATTAAAAATAGAACTACCGTATGAGTCAGAAATTTCATTACTGAGTATTGACATGAAGAAATCCAAAACACTGATTTGAAAAGATGTATGCACCCCTCATTGCAGCATTATTTACAATAGCCAAGATATGGAAGCAATCTAAGTGTCCACCAGTAAATCAGTGATAAAGAAATATATGTAAAATAAAATATTACTTGGCCATAGAAAAGAGTGAAAACTTAAACTTACCATTTGTGACAGCATGGATGAACCAAGGGGTATTATGCTGAGTGAAATAAGTCAGACAGAGAAAAACAAATACCATATGATTTTACTTATATGTGGAATCTAAAGAGCAAAGAAACAGATGGGAGGAGGGTTGAGGGACTGGGTAAAAAAAATTGAAAAGATTAACAAATACAAATTGTTAGTTATAAAACAGTCAAGGGGATATAAATTACAGCACAGAGAATGTATTCAATAATATTGTAATAACTATGTACATGCCAGTTAGATACTAGAGTTATAAGAGGGCCATTTTGTAAATTAAATAAATGTCTAACCACTATGCAGTACACCTGAAACTAAATATATATATATATATATATATATATATATATATATATATATATATATATGCTACTGTTGTGACCGAATGAATGGAACAACCAGAATGACCCATCGACCACTCGCTATGATGCACACTGACCACCAGGGGGCAGACGCTTAATGCAGGAGCTACCCCCTGGTGGTCAGTGCATTCCCACAGCCAACCTCCTGCAGCCAGCCAGCAGTGTTGGTGGCCAGTGGCCATTCCTTTTGCACCGGGACCAGTGACCATCACCTCCTCTCCCTACCCCATCCAGGGCCTTTGGCCCCGGTCTGGAATAGGGAACCAGGGGTGGGTGGCAGCAGACACGGCCCCTTTCTCAGAGGGGCCAAGGACCGGCTCCCTTCTCAGGTCCAGTGGCCAACCTCCCACGCCCTGTCTCTCCCCGCAGCTGGCAGGCCCCTTTCAGCCTACTGTTCCTCCCCCCCGTCCCTTCCCCAGCTGGCAGGTCCCAATGGGCCAGGCCCTGAACAGCCCTGATTGCTGGCCAGGCCTAGGGACCCCACCCATGCAGAATTCATGCACTTGGCCTCTAGTATAAAATAATACTGAATGTCAGCTGTGATTTAAAAACATATTTTTCAAATCAGAAAAAAGTAAATAAATAAAAGTTAACCTTCCTGAGGACAGGGACTCATTTTATTTTGATTTCCAGTTTCTAATAGCTTAAAACAAGATATTTATTGAATGTTGAGTGAATGAAGAGTACTGAGTCTGCTTCGTTGAGACACAGAGTCTAGTTGAAAATAATTGTAGAAAGAATGTCTGAAATGAGAAAAAAGCTATTTTTATGATATGTGTGCTAATTAACAAAAACCTCTTTTCCTTCTCTCTTCTACAACCATTACTCTCAATAGTTTAGTTAATTTTTGAAAAAAATTGAATAAAACACAATGGCCAACTGAAAAAAAATTCTGACCTCTTCATATTATTGACAGGAATCAATAATTCAATTATAAATGATATTGTGTGACCACAACACAACTTTTGGAAGAACGGCCACTGACAACATAACTGTTTCTTTAAAAGCTTATGAACTGAAAAATAAAAGTATCCAACCTGCAGATATTATGGGTATAGCTTCTAGAGAACTCTACTTTTACAACTTGGAAGCTATAATTACAGTTTACACATTCAAATTAGCTCATCATCTACACTTTACAGATGAGGAAACAAACATACACAGGTAAATGAAACCATCTATGCCAGGGCCATTTGGTAAGCAATAAAATTGTAAAAGCATACCTGTCCATCTTATTTCCAGGACTAACACTTAAAATTAGGATTTTAGTTATCATATAATCTTTACAAAGTTTTCAACAGTAAGGTAAGAGCCATTTGTAAAACAATACACCAAAGAATTCCCTGGGCCTCCTTTATTACTGTACAACACTAAGAAATGTGTGTGTCAGAGTAGGAAAAAAAAAATCACAAAAACTATTTTTTTCAGCCTAAGTAATCACATTTGTAACAGACTGGTATAATAAAACTTGCTAACTCAAATGACCTAAAAGGCTCAACAAAATACTTGAATTCCAAAAATAGATTCCACTATTCTGTCTGATCCTTATCTTTCACTAAATATGGTGAATTCTCTCTCTTAGCCATCTAATATGGTTAATGCTTCCAGCTAATTTTCCAGCTTTTCCACAGAATTTCTAGGATGTAACACTTTTGAAAAAGCATCTCATCTTTGAAAAAACAACAACAAACCACATAGTAGATTATTGTGGCAAAAGACACTATTTGCTTCTTAATAAGAAACAATCTTAATAAGATTTTTCTTTAACTTTTAGAAATCATGCTATTCCATACCAAAAAAGCTGAGAATAAAGAACAAAATGGGAGTGGGAAGAAATCATGTTGATAAAAATTAGAACATTATTTTTAATAGTTGGTTCTTTTATTTCTAGCCACCAAGAGTTGTGGGTAGCAGATGAATCTCTATCACGAGGAAGGTCTCAAAGACAACCCAGTTAAAAGGCATTTCCTAGAAACTCTGCTAATCAGCTCGGTACAGACACTTTCAACTTGAGCATGTTCACTGGCTATTTGGTATAAAGCCAAAGTTGCAAAAAAATAAAAAGCAAAGGTGAAAAAACAGGAAATACATTTCCGAGGAAAGTGTTCTCTACATAACCTATAGTTTTAGAAATGCAGTATTTTTTAAAAGATACCTGGAAATTGGTCACTCTATACTGCTTTTGAATAAATGTGTATACATTTAAAACATGTTTTATTCTGATTGTGATGGGCAGTAAAGAAAAATTGACTCTAATTCTCATCTTGGTAACACTGACTTCAAAAAGATCAAGAGCCTAGGAAACTGGTCTTTGCTGTCACTCACTGACAGGAAGTTACGCAGTAGTGCACAGCAGAAGGTGCCACCTGCAAAGACACCGAGGAGCCTAGCAGGAAGGCACCACAGAGCTAAAGGAGAAACGTCCCTGGGAAAAAACAGAATACGCACATAGCAGAGGCAGGGGAAAGGGGGCAAAGAGCATGGCCAGAACAGACATTATTGACATATACATTAATTAGGGCAGAAGTTCACTTAAAATATTTATAAATGAAATTAGATTAACCTAAATATCAGATTGAGCAACTCATGCTAAGATAAAACAATTTATCATCCTAACAACAGAACACATAGTAATGATGCAGAATGAAATTAGAAAGCATTGGTGTACCTACCAAATACTAGTATGACAATATTTTTGTTGGTTTTATTTTTGTTTTACATTTTTATTAATTGATTTTTTTCTTTATTTTTATTGTTGACACTGTTCCCATTCTTCCCTACCTTTGCTCACCTCCACCCGGTCCTAGACTCCCCCCTTTCCTCTAGCCATCACCACACTGTTGTCTGTGTCTATAGGTTCTGTATAAGTTCTTTGGCTAATCCCTTCACCTCCTTTCAAACAGCTCCCTGCCCCCTTTGACAACTGTCAGTCAGTTTCATGTATCCATGCCTCTGCTTCCACTTTGTTCATCACTCCTTCTACCAGGTGAGATTAGTGAGAAGGAAGCCTGCTCTCACAGACACCAAATATGCCAATGGCTTGATCATGGGCTTTCCAGCTCCTGTAACTATAAGGAATAGTTGTTTAAAGGCCACCCAGTTGATGGTATTTTTGTTATAGCAGCCTGAGTGGACTCAAACTTTGAGATAGAGGATATTTCAGTATTTTTTTTTTATTTTCACATAAAAGAAGTTGTGTTAAAGGGAAAAACAGATCAAAGTCTCAAAAATATTAATGCTTTAAAGTTATTGAATATCCCTTTCCTCTCTCAAGATATGAGTATCAACACTTCCTTCTAGAAAGTAAGTACTGTCATGATTTTAATTCCATGGTATCATGAACCTTATCTCATTTATCTTTAATATACCTCTGTGAAATAAACAGTTATCATTTGTATATGTAGAGATATGAATAGACATTCAGATTAACAAATGACCATCTCTAAGTGAATAAGAAAAATAATTTGTCTTCCTGATCTTTAGATCTATTTATTATTATCTTTAAGAAAATGAATTTGTCAAAAATAAGTTCACTGATTTAGTATACTGTAAGCTGTTAAATTATGCTTTAAGAGATGGATAATAGATATGTAGGTAGGAGGATAGAGATACAAATAAAATTAGGTAAGGGTAAAATGCAAAAAATATTGAATAATAGGGACACACTCAACATCATTTTTGGTATGATCTGAAAAACAGATACCCAAAAAGAATTTTGAGTAGCTCTAAAGCAATTGAAGACTTAAGTGGATAAAGAAAACAAGTAAAGAAAGAAACAGAAATAGAGTGACACATGGCCAATTAAAGGGCATAGAAATCTAAATGATCATCCGAAAGAGTTATTATTTGTCCACCTCAATCTGCCCATTGAACACCCCAGGACAGATTAAGTTATCTGGGTTAATATGAGTGTAGCAATAAGAATATCCACAATGTCTCTTATGTTTTGCAAAGAAAAGTGCATTGAGTATGAAATAGAGTATAATCACATGAAGCTAATCCTTTGTAAAATCAAATTTCATCATTAAGGACACTGTTTTCCTATTGGCAGTGTCACAAGAGTGGCTGATAATGAATGCAAAGATTGTGTGTGTGTGTGTGTGTGTGTGTGTGTGTGTGTGTGTGTGTGTGTGTGTGTAAAGCACACACACAAGTGTTCAAAAAAATACTTGGAAAAAGCAACTGAAAATTTTAAAAAAGGTCAACTCTTATCAGTAATTATTTGTAGAATACTGAACCAAAAGTCATAGTTAATCATGGTAGAGGCTTTAAAACTTTGGACATGAGACTGTCCTATTCAGCTTTTATTTTTGAAATCAACAATTTACTAGTAGATGAAGGCATAGAAAACAAAACAAGTAGTAAGACCTCATCTTAAACTATGTAACTTAGAAAAGTATCAGCATATTAATGCATAGCAACCTTGGAATGTCTAAAATACTTCTTATAAGAACCTAGAAAAGGACTATGCTCTGCAGCTTTAGAAGATGAACAGAAGCAATTGATAAAGATAATATTAAAACAGCCAAAAGTCATATTTAGTGCCTGTGAAATTTGTACGGTTCCAATCATGGTAAATGCTAAAGCTTAAATTTGATATCAATTCTTCAAATATATTTAACAGGAACTTTCTACAGGAACTAGTTGATCCTAAGATTTCTTGCAAACTTAAAATTTTGTAATTACTTCCCAGAATTAAGGAGAAGCTTCATACAGTCATCAAAGACACAAACACTTTGCAAAATCATTCTGGTTGGCAGCATATGGTACAGTCGATCCTCCTTATTCCTGGATTCTGCAATTTGCAAAATCACCCACTCACTAAAATATATTTGTAATCCTAAAATTGATACAGTGTTTAGAGTGTCATTTGAGGACACATTCAGAGCAGTAAAACAATGGGGTTACCTAATGCACACATTCCAAGCTGAGGTCGAAAAAGTTAACATTCTGCCTTTTCATTTTAGCTTTCATACTCTATACAGGTGTCCTTTTCAAGCTGTATTTAGTGCCACATTTTCACATCTCTGTGCATCTTTTAAATGGGCCAAGCATAGTGTTGAAGCCTTTTTAGTACTCCTAAGCACAGAAGGCTGTGATGTGCCTTAGGGAGAAAAAAATACACACACGCACACACACACACACACACACACACACACACACACACACACACACACTAGGGGCCCAGTGCAGGAATTCGTGCACCTTGAAAGGAACTGTGGGCTGTGAGGCTGCAGTGGGCACAGGATGGGTTTTGGCCCACCCTCTGCGCCCCCACCTGGCCCCTCCCACCATGGCCCTCAGTCCCCTGTCTGCCAGCAGCCCCGTTCCTGCCACCACTGCTCCCATGCTCTGACAGCACAGAGCAATTAGCGCTGGCGCCAGCAGCGTATGTGAGTGGCAGCTCTGATGCCTGCAGTGGTTGCAAGTGGGCCCAGCACCTGCAGCAGGTGCAAGCGCCCAGCAGGACCGCAGTGTGCAGGAACAAAGAATTTTCAGTAATCACCAGAGGCTTGCCCCAATGACAGCGACCAGCACCTGGCCTCGGTCTGGCGTCCCCACTCACCTGCTCCACCATCCCTCTGTGGCCAATGCCCACCAAGTTCTGCGCTCTGCTGCCTGCTGCTGACACCTGCCATATTCTGAGTGCACACCCTGGTGGTCAGCACACGTCATAGAGACCAGTGTTCAGGTGGTCTGCCAATTGGTTACTTGCATATTAGGGTTTTATATATATACTAGGGGCCAGGTGCACAAAAATTTGTTCACTTGGGGGGAAAGGTGGGACCCCTCAGCCTGGCCTGTGCCCTCTCGCAATCTGGAACCCCTCGGGAGATAACGACCTGCTGGCTTAGGCCTGCTCCCGGGTGGCAGAGGGCAGGCCCAATCCCTAGGTGCAGCCCCTGGTTGGGCTCAGAGCAGGGCTGATGGGGGAGTTGGGGCGCCACCCCCTGTCATGCACAGAGCAGGGTGGATCGGGAGGTTGCAATGCCACCCTCAGTCACGCTCAGGGTAGGGCTGATTGGGGGATTGGGGCCCCGCCCCCTGTCACACTCAAGGCAGGGTCGATGGGGAGTTTGTAGCACCACCCCCTGTCACGCACAGAGCAGGGCCGATCAGGGGGTTGGGGCGCTGCCCCCTGTCATTCACAGAGCAGGGCCCATCAGGGGGGTTGGGGCTTCATATCCTGTCACACACAGAGCAGAACCCATCAGGGGGTTGGGGAGCTCCCCCCTGTCACGCACAGAGCAGAGCCAATCAGGGGGTTGAGGAGCTCCCCCTGTCACTCACAGAGTAGGGCCGATAGGTGAGTTGGGGCACCGACCCCTGTCACACACAGAGCAAGGCCGATCAGGGGGTTGAGGCGCCGCAACCTGTCACACACAGAGCTGCAGGGCGATCAGGGGGTTAGGGAGCTCCCCCCTATCAGGCACAGAGCAGGGCTGATCAGGGGTTGGGGCGACTTCCCCTGTCACGAACAGAGCAGGGTGGATAGGGAGGTTGTGGCCACGCCCCCTGTCACACACAGAGCTGCAGGGCGATCAGGGGGTTTGGACGCTGCCCCCTGTCACGCTGATCCCGGTGCCGGGAGGCCTCTCGGCTCCACTGATCCTGGTGCTGGGAGGCATATTACCCTTTTACTATATAGGATAGAGGCCTGGTGCATGGGTGGGGCTGGCTGGTTTGCTTTGAAGGGTGTCCTGGATCAGGGTGGGGGTCCCCACTGGGGTGCCTGGCCAGCCTCGATGAGGGGATGATGGCTGTTTGCAGCTGGTCACACACCCTTCAGGGTGGGGGTCCCCACTGGGGTGCCTGGCCAGTCTGAGTGAGGGGCTGAGGGCTGTTTTCAGGCCGACTGAAGTTCCCAACTGCTCCTTTTTTTCTTTTTTATTCTGGGCCAGCTTTAGCTCTGGCTCCAGCTCTGAGGCCTCTGCTGATGAAAGCAGGTATCTGGTTTGTTTCGGTCCTATAATCTAAACAATGTATAACTCCAGCTCTGAGATCCCGGGCTCGCTGAAAGCAGGTTTCTGGGGTTTTGTTTAGCTTCTATATTTGTTACAATGTTTCTTAAACTGCAAGCTCAGAGGCCGGCTAGGCAGGCAGGGAATGTTAGAGTCCTCCGTCACTGAAGCAAGCAAGCCTCATGTTAGTTTCAAGCTGCCTGGCTGCCGGCCGCCATCTTGGCTGGCAGTTAATTTGCATATCTCACTGACTAGCCAATGGGAAGGGTAGTGGTCATACGCCAATTACCATGTTTCTCTTTTATTAGATAGGATAGATTAGATAAGCTTTCTTCAGGTGTGAGCTACAGTGCTGTTGGCCATGAGTTGAATGTTAATGAATCAACAACATATATTAAAGAGGGTGCTTTCAAACAGAAACACATGCAAAGAAGGTTATGTGTTCATCATTGACAACAATGTTGTGACCAAAGGCTCACAGGAATCTAACACTGTAATTTGCAGCATTTGCCAAATCAGTGTTCCAGGAACTTCATAGAACAAAATGACTGCAAATAATGAGAATACACTCTATTTCTCCACATAGAATATATAAATCTCTCCAAAGGTGTTTGCAATTAGGAAGAAAAAAAAATCAAGATTAAAATTAACTTCACAAATGAATACATTATGGCTTGGTATTCTTAGTGTCTCTTTGTGAATCAGTGAAAACAGCAATCATGTTTAGGGAAAGTTTTCTAACCCTGTGATGGGAGAATATTGCCCTCTTCCAAATAGATACACACATCTCTTTCTATGTCTCATCCTTACTCCACATGGGGACTATCTAGAGACAATGCAGTAGCATACAAAGTATTTTTTAGCACTTGCTTTTGCATAGTG
Organism: Myotis daubentonii; assembly: GCF_963259705.1. Lineage (NCBI taxonomy): Eukaryota > Metazoa > Chordata > Mammalia > Chiroptera > Vespertilionidae > Myotis > Myotis daubentonii. Next base: position 91,631,552 of record NC_081842.1, read on the forward strand.
AAAGCTCTCTCAGGCAACCAGGTGGGCATTTATTAGTACCAATTTGAGATCAGGTAATCTGAGCCCCTGGGCTGCCCACCTCCGATCATAGAAAAGCATACACTGCTCTGTGTCTATTCCTGGAAACCTCCAAGCCAGACTTTTATAAGACTGTTATGAAGCCTAGGGAATCCAAAGAGTTGCTAAACAATTGTTAGCATTAGTTGTAATATTCAGAACTTACTGTAAATATCTATGGAGCTGACAGTCAAATCCACACCACCGCACAACTATGACCATTAAAAAACAAAATTTTACATTTGCAACTTGATCAGTAGTTGTGTAGTTTCTGAGATTGGTTCCTCACTATCTGTCCTTATTTTTAAATGTTGTCCTTCAGTCCTGTATTTCAGAAAAAGGGGACATCAGGACCTCAAAATTAGATGGGAATTACTGGTTCCAGAAAACACATTTGCTATATTAAAACTGGCAGCAAAACCTTTTATGAATTTAATCTCTGGATATAAAATATGAACACAAGATTGCATTTAAGTTTATATAGATATTCTAATAGAAAAATTATTTTGGGTAGATCATGCTATGTGACCAAGTATCATCACATAATGTCCTTCATTTGGTTACCTGAGCCTCATAAAAAATAGCTTAGTGTACCTCAAATAGCTTCAAAATGAACTTTTATGAAAAACGACAGATAAGACTTAGATTTGATTTTCATTGTGAAATCTACATATATTTGTTCCAATCATGAACGAATTAAAAAGTTATATCCCACTTGCAAAGTCACAGAGCCCAAGAAAGTAAAATAAAATGGTTTCTTGCTATTTTACATGGGGAAAAATGAACTTCACAGTCAAATAACAAGAGGTTCATCAATCTGACAACCAAGAAAATGAGTTTAGTACAGTCTTCCCTCAATAGTCAGCAACAGCTTTCTCCTATTGAGAGTGCCACTATCTTTAGCATTTGCTCAAATTGTTCTAAAATTAAATGAACCCAGGATCACACATTTCATTATCATCTATGAGAACCATGTTGTTGTTGTTATTTTATTTCAACATATCAAGATGGAAAGGTCTTTTTTGATATTCATATATAATAAGTTTGATACCGTTTAAAACCATAAAAGAAGATAAATAGTAAGAACAAGTTAATAACCTTCAGATATTCACAAATGGTATGTAAAAGAAATATAAAATCAAAACAACATATGGAAGAGAAAACTCTAATTTATTAAAAATCACTTTTAATTTATTGTTCTCTTTTCTTGAGAAATTGCAAATATTTTTCCATTTCACAAAAAAAGAAAACCAGAAATATATGTCCTATGTTGTAAAATATTTTCTCTGGCTTTAAAATAAATTCTAAAAAGGAACAGATGATTCTTTATAATTTAAGAAATATAGAAACTAGAGGTAAAATCAGTCCAAAAATTAAGATATTTGTTAACTCACTTAAATTAGGGTGATTCTATCCAAAAAGAGAATACTTGATAATGAGAGTGACACTGTGTAACAGAGAAAAACACTGTGTAATATGAGCACATATGTCTCAAACCAGGGCAAGATGTAGAAATTCATCCCAGGAAACAGTAAAACAATTCCAAATTTTCTCTTTTTTATTTTATGAATTATTTATTTACCTATTTATTTACTTATAGTGATTTATCAGAGAGAGAGGAAGAGAGAGGGAGCTAAAAATATCAATGTGAGAGAGAAACATCAGTGTGAGAAACATCAACATGAGAGAGAAGCATCCATTAGCTGCCTCCTGCATGTCCCCCACCAGGGATGATGCCCAACATTGGGGCATGTGCCCTGACCAGAACCAAATAGGCAATCCTCCAGTGCACAGACGATATCCATCCACTGCACCACACTGGCCAGGGTTCGAGTTTTCTTGAACAATTTGAGAAAATAACTTACAAAGCATCTTCTAAATATTATTCAGATAAAGAGAATTTTTAAATGCTATTTTAAAGTTCTGAATACAGGGCAGAGTTTTGCTACATAATTTTGAAACAGAATCATGCTGTGATTCAAATCATGTTTATGACAACTCCTCTTACTGTCTGTAAGATATAGGGCTTGAGAAAAAGTCATTATTTTTTTCAGGGTCTTTCAATAAAAGTATTATCTAAACATTTTCTTGAAATTAATTGTCCCTCTCTCTTTACTTTCCCTCTCAATTAATTCAATGAATTTGTAAGGAATCCTTGAGCAGCACTGGGTTATTCAAACTTCTGGAGTGAAACTGATCCAAAGGACATCAATAGAATATTTTTAATGATGCTGATTTGTTCATTTCGAAGACAATGATAATGCTTTAGGTAATTAAGCTATAGTATAAATGCCTGGACAAATGGGAAATAAAGTATGGGGGTAATGTGCCTTCTATACAAAATACAAAGAATATAAGATATGGATAAATTACACAATGCATGATTTTCATTAATAATGAAAATGTATAATATATTTTACCATTAAAGCCATTAAATGAGTAACTTAGTTTTTCAAAACACATAAAAAAATGTAAAACATACAAAAAAGTAAAATAATATAATTAACTAGGCTAAGCAGCTAAAAATAGGTTTTTTTCATAGTCTATTTAAGACCAGTCCAGAATAGTTGATAATAGAGTATATAATCCTATATAATAAAAGGCTAATATGCAAATTGTCCCCTCAACCAGGAATTTGACCAGGGAGCGGGGCCAGCTGGCCAACTGCCTGTGGCCCCCGCCCCCTGGCCAGTCCAGCCCAAACAGCCCTGGGCCAGCTGGACCCCACTTGTGCAAGAATTTGTGCACCTGGCCTCTAGAATAGTATAATAAAGTCCTTTTTATACAAGTAAATTAAATAAAAGGTGAAGCACAGATTATGGGACTTAAACACACTAATATTGTATGAGTTGCCCCATTGTTGCTTCATAAGCATGCTTTAAAGATTAATGAGGCAATTTAAGTTAATATTAAAAAAACCTGTCCTGTCATTTGCTACCACCCTATTCCAATAAAAAGTTCTCTACCCAATTTATATTTTGACTACAAAGATGCTTCATTTTTCTTCAAATATGTGCAATAGATTTTAATTTAACTATTTGGTGTTCTTCACATTCCATATGAAACCTGGAACACATAAAATAAGCACCAGCAGGGAACAAGACTGGGAAGGTGGGCTTGTGAGTTTGTGCTTGAGCTTACAGATCCTTGTATCTACTGGCATCTCTACTACAGTCACGTGCCACATAACAACCTTTCAGTCAACACCAGACACACATGAGACAGTGGCCCTGTAAGACTGCAATGGAGCTGAAAAACTCCTACCATCTAGTGATGTCCCAGCTGTCCTAAAGTCCTTGTACAAAGCTTTACTAGGTTGTGCCTTCTCGCTCATCCATAACAATGCTGTCCACCAGAAATGCTTGGGCCACTCGCCTGGGCCCCAGAGAGCTTCCCAAGGAAGCTCCTTTTCTAAATCAATGTTACACAGGACCTGCCTTTATGGTTCTTATTATGATTACAAGATGGCATTCCTCAATAACCAGTAAGAAACTTTGAAGAAAACAAGCTATTATTTATAGGCCCTGGAAAGTACAAAGCAGGTGTGAGGGCACAGTGAGGTCACAGTTAGAGAGAGAGCATGGGACACAGACCTGGGGTCCTGCTTTTATTGGGGTCAAGCATAGGGCCTTGGGGTTCTCAGCTCCCTCTTTATTAGTAAATTTAAAACACACTTGCCTGCATTTAAAGCATGGAAAGAAAGAAAAAAATAAGTAGCCCAAATGGTCAGTCATGGAATCAACCAGGATCTCTAAAACAAAGGGGTCGGGGTGCCTCTTTATCTAGTCTGTAGCTGGCAATGCCTTTATTCCAGATAGCCATGTCTAAGGTGGATGCCTTGGCAATCTAAGTTTAAGTCAGGCACTTGCATAACAACAATAGCAATAAAAGCCAACTGTCAGGGCTTAAATTAGAATTACTTAGGTGTTGGTGGTGATGCTGGTGTAAAGAAACCTACTGGGCTTCCTGAGATAAAAAAATGAAACACATACAAATACAATAGTAGGCTACATGGTCTAGGTTTGTGTAAGTGCACTCTCTGATGTTCACAAAATGATGAAATAGTGTAACGGTGTATTTCTCACAACATATCCCCGCCATTAAGCAGCATGTGACTCATTAACTGAGATAACAGGTTAAATAAAGTCTCTCTCACTGGAGTCTCACCAGTTTTCTCAAGTCCCTTCCTGAGAATCAATAGGCATGGAAAATCTATCTCTTGATCAGTCGAAGAAAAGATACCAAAAATCAGAAATCTCATCACAGAATAAACCGGGGTTATTAAGCAGGCATTTGTCCTCAAATATCTGAATTTTAAGCTATCTTTGATTAGCCCAAATAATTCCCATATATGCTTAAAAGCTAGTTGTATAAACAAGAAGCCAGAGGAATGGTGACATACTCTCAATCATGGAAGGAAATAGTACTGTGGCAGGCAGTTAGAAGACATGAGCAGAACAAGGACAATGGACCAGGTACAGAAGGTCACCAGGCCAGAAATCCCTGGGTGCCTAGCAATGGGAAAAAGTGGGAAAACAAGGATCTGGCTTCCAGGGTAACCTTTTCTCCCCTAGCCTATTGCTGGTTATTCCGTTTAGACCCCCTGACCTTTCATATCTCTGGTCATGTGGTTTGGACGCTCCTCTAACCTTTCCTCCCCTAGGATAGACTGGTCATGAGTTTTGGACAACCTGACCTTTTTATATTGCTGGTCATTCGGTTTGAACCCCCTCACCTTTCCTCCCTAGAGATTACTTCTAGGCCTCAGCTGTATTTCAGCTCCAGGCCCAGAAAAGCAGCAAAACCAGACAAGGACACCATGGCTGACATTAGGACCAGCTGCATTAACTAATGACTCCCTACCCTGGCACTGACCAGTCAGTCAGTGGAGACCTAGACCCTGAACAGACACACCTGGAAAACTGCCGAATACTCTACTAAGATCCTCCACCTGGGACCTCCCCTAAGATCTCCAACTTTAACCGATTTTAGTACAGAGGACCCAGCGAGATCTCCCTCCCAGGAACATGCCTGAGTCTTTCTCTTCCCCCTCACCCTGCCACACTTGAGAATGGTTACTTTTACCTTCCTCACTTCTAACTTGTTTCCTGAGCCATTTCTTCTACTAATTACTTCTTCTACCTCTGTGACTTTCTAAATAAACCTTCTCTTATAGTTTGAGTCTTAGCTCTAAATTCTTTCTTAGCCAGAACTCAAGTACCATGGCTGCTTGACCTGACCCCAGAGGTCTAACACCTGGTGCCATTTTCACTGCCACCAACAGTATAATATTAATCTCTTTTAATCTCTTTTATGAGCCAAGTACTTGAACAGGAAATATGTGTAATCTTCAATAATGTCTTATTGTTCCCTATGTCAATCAAGAAGCCTAAACTTGGAAAGATTAACTTCCCTAGTCTTACCCATAACTAGCTTCAAACACAGATGTTCTCAAATCCAAATTGAAATTTCTTTCCACTCTAGTATTGTCACATTTGACTTAAGTAAATCTCAACTAATGCAAATTCTCTCAATTCTCCGATTTCGAAATTATATTATTTCAGAAGTTATAAAATTTGACAAGAATGGCATAATCTCAAAGCTGGTGGATTGAGTCAACTAGAAATTGTGTTTTCTCTCTATTTCCTCTTTAGCTGGTTAACACAGGCATTTGCCATCCTCTATGCATATCAGTTTCGAATTACACTAGTTTGAAATTATGGCACATCTTCAGAAAAATCACACTTTTTGTTGTTGTTATTGTTTTGATTTTGTTTTTTATTTTTATTAAACATTTTAATGTTGACATTATGCAGACTTCCACCCCTACCCCCTTTGCCCACATCCATCTACCCCTGCAACATAGCACTCGCATAAAATGTGGCTAACCCATATATCAGGCTGCCTCAATTATTTTAGAAAAAATTCATTTCTAAAAGTCATTTGTGCTCCTCACGTAGAAAGATTTTTTTAAAAGTCCCAAGGGAATGAATGTTTGTGGATGGACCAACCCTTATATTTTCCAAATTAGGTAAAAAATAATTTGTTTTGCATAAACAAATTTTACTTTTAAACAGTTTATTAAATCACCCATTATACATTTTGATGTTGTACAAATGCTAAGGAGGAGGAACAGGATATAATATTGTATGCAATATATGATCTCAACTAAACCAACAGCAGTAAAAAAAAAAAAAAAAAAAAAAAAAAACAAAGGAAATACTCTAAAGTTAAGTGTCTAACTTATAGGTTTTAGGGAAATTTTAAGAACCTTCCTACTTAACCTAAGGACACAGAAATTGAGATTAAAATAATTCTTTTAAATGTACATCTTAATGAAGAATTCCATATGAATCAATGTTATCTTTTTCATTTGCAAATGTTGAAGTTTTCTATAAATACAGTTTAAAATTTATTCGAAATATCAGTAAAAACCATAACTAATGAAACTACTCTTATCATAACACATACAATATTGACACTTGAAATAAGGAAATTTCAAAAATTGGTGAAACATATTTATTAGGATGTATTTATAGAGATCTTGGCACACACTCCTCAAATGTAGGGAGTTAAAGTGGAAATGTGATGTCTGTGCCAAATTCCTTCAAAAATGTTACACACTCTAATATAGTGTACATGACAAGCCTGAAGTGTTGAAAGGAAGCCATTTGAATTATCTGAGCACAGAAAAAGGCATCTGGAAAATTACCTAACAACTGAAACATCCTATTCACATTTTCTGGAATCATATAACACCGAAAAAATGTTCAGCAGGTCCTGAGTTTACACTAATTTGCAAGCTTTTGAACAAGTATAAGAATTTCAAAGAATAGGTACTATTTTGTGGGTGTATCACTAATGAAATATGGATTTTAACAGAAGAAAAAGAAATTTAAGCTTAATTGTGTTCCCTTTGTGCTACAATGCCGATTACAACATTAATACTAAGTGTCATACTAAGGTGCATTTAGAGATAATAGCAGGAAACAAGGGTCAGAGTTCATTCTTTGTTCTGGTCCCTAAGGCTACACAGCCAGGAATAAGCTAAATAAAGCATCCGAACTCCTTTTAAAGCAGCCCAAAAGGAAAAACGGCAGTTCGTATCAGCCAGCGTGCTTCTGCTAATGGCTTTCAGATTTTCACTTCAAGAAGCTGGAGTCAAGGTGTTTTCGGTGGAAAACTTATACCTTTATAGCATTCTGCTCTTCCCTCCCTTATGGTGCACCACTGGCCACCAGGGTGCGGTTCAAGACCTGCTCTCTAAAGCTGACCTTGTACCAGTCGCCAGGAGGACCTGCAGTGACTTTATCTTTAACTATGACCACCACTTCCTCTCCCGCAGTCCCACTACCTCCTTCCTGGCAGTGTCCGTTTTCCTTGTTCAGTGAACTACCCCAGCTGCTTCGGAAGCCAGGAGTGCTTTAATCAGTAAGGTGGCTTCCATTACCGGCCGGACCAGAGCAGCGGGCATCAAAATAGTAGTTACTACTTAAGATCCTTAGATTACTGTAGCGGCCTATGGTACACGGCACATTCCCGTCTCTCTTTTGGTAACAAACTCACCTCCTTTTAGGAATTACTTCTTCAACTCTATCCTACCGGGGCTGATCCTAGACTCCCCCTAGCAATAGTGGTAGGACATTGAACCCGCCTGGGTAATAAGACTCCCTATTTTCATGCACCCATTCATAATCTTTTCTCTTAAGCTAGTTTGTTTTAGGTTTTATAAGAGTTGAAATTACTGGGGTTACTGAGATTACTAAACCACAGGTCCCTGGTTGACAACATTCAACATCAGTCAACCTTAATTTCAGGGAAATGACATTCACTACCTGAAAAGGCTGCTCCTCTCCACCTCCACCTCCTGCACAGATTCACATGTTCACTCCACCTGTTGTCATAAAAAGATAAGGTTTCTTTGCCTTTTTCTTTTGCCACTTTTGAAATACTAGAGACCATTTTGTTGGAACTTCAGAGTTAGTCTTACTGATCAGCAGCTGCCTTTATAATGAGATCTGAGGTACAAAAGTCCCCAACTATCTGGCTCAATTCAGGTACCAAAGACACTAATTACTTTTTAAAATATATTTTTACTAATTTCAGAGAAGAAGGGCGAGAGATGGAGAGAAAGAAGAAACATCAATGATGAGAGAGAATCTTTGATTAGCTGCCTCCTGCATGCTCCCTACTGGGGATCGAGCCCACAACTTGGGCATGTGCTCTGACCAGGAATTGAACCGTGACCTCCTGATTCATAGGTCAATGCTCAACCGCTGAGCCATGCCAGACAGGTGAGACTAATTACTTTACTAAAGATCTATTTCTGTGTATTAAGCAGCATTTTCTAAGGGCTTTATTTTTAATGTAAATTCTATAAATTAGTCTAAAACATCAAGACTGTTGTTTTGGGATTTTTTTTCCCCCTCTATAATTTCTGATTGATTTTATCAAATTGTTTCAAGGTATAAGAGAAATCATGAAAGCTTTGAAGAGATAGAGGGCTTTCCAGAAAGTTAACAAATACCACAAAAACACTTTGCTATTTCAAATTCTGCCCCAGCTTTTTCCAGGAGAGGCCTAGTATGTAGGTTGCAACCTAGGAAGTGTTGGACCAGACATATGGTCACTATCCAGGTCTGTGATCCAGTGAGTATTTCAGTACAATCCAGACCCCATATGGGTTTTTAATTGTTAAGTGAAAACATACGCTGAAAGATCTCTACTGAGATCTGAAATACGAAGAGTACAGGCTGTGGTGGTAACACAAATACAGAACTACAAAATAGTTTAAAAATAAAGTATACAAACCTGGTGGGCCAGGCATTATCCTGGAATAATTAATCTGACTCATCCACCAGAAAGTCTGTAAAAAATAGGTCTGGTATGTTCCTTTTGGCATTTACCAAAATAGGGATTTAAAGAAGAGAATTGTAACCCATCACACATGTGTATGTATTATTGTACCTTAATTCTCAAATAAAGCATTAAAAAATTAAAAGGCATTTATAAGATATTTAATCAGTGTAGTGTCAGATGCTTTTCATTTCTGTGATCTGTCATCTAAGAAAACAGGGTTATGAATCTGTAAGTTTACGGAATTTAATTCTCCATTTTATTTTTCCCTTTAAATAGAGAAATGAATTAGAAAAGTAACTGTATAAGGAATTGTAGCCTACGAATAAATTACAAATCACTGATTCCTATAAAGAGATGACTGCTCCAAGTCATTTTTTATTAAATATGTAATCAAAACTTATGAAATTTATCTTTAATTTAGTACTTTAAAAATACATTTAATAATTGAACCAAACATGAAGCTTCTGTCATTTAAGGGCAAAATAAACCTTTTCTTTTCTTTTTTTACAGATACTACTACACAAATAAATCAATTAAAATCATAAATTGATTTTATAATGTAGAAAAGAAATAAATCTTTAAACTATTTTAAAGTCAATGTTTTATATGTTAATATTGAAACAGAATCAATTTAGTTATATCTCAATTATTGCAGCTACTTTAGAATTAAAACATTGTTTCTATCCAAAGCAAAATCATTATATAAAGTTGTGCCAAGTGCTCAAATAAAAATAAAATATAAATCATTTTAGTAAAATGTTTTATTTAATTAACTAAAAAAACCAAGAAATTCAGACAAGGATTTTAGAGGTCATTTTAATATATTCTAAATGTACTTAGTCTTTAAGGGCAATTACACAGATACTCATTTACACAAAACTTTCATGTTAATGGATAGAATTATATTCTTGAAATCCATACCCTCTCATGTTTTATTAAATATAATGAGATCATTAAATATTAAATACTTCCTTCAGTAGAATATTGTCAGAATATACAATATTCAATGAATTAAGTACTGTACTTAAGTATTCATCAATTGTCTTCAAAAGAATCTGTAACTCTATTAAATTTTGTTCTGAGTTTATTTCTCTTATTTTTAAAGGGCTAGGCTTTCTTCTTTCTTTTATTATCCTTTTAATTCATACTTTCTCTTTTTAAAAACAGGTAAGTAGAGAAATGATAAATGGGTGGGGGAAGAAAGAAATCATAAGACTTAAAATTTATATAATCTTTACCATGGTAAGATATTTTTAACTTAGCATAGGCTAAGTGAAAATAGATGTTTTGGTGAATTCTCACCTTAACTCTATGAAGTAGACAGTCCTACAAACCCAACTTCACAGCTTTATAGCTGAGGAAGCTATGATATATACACAAAATCACATGTAATTTGGTGGGAAGCAAGCACAGGCTATTTTGAGTTTAATTTTGACTAAAATTTAAAAGTTGTCAACTAAGAAGGCATTCATTTTTATAATATACACTAGAGGCCCAGTGCACGGATTCATGCACCTGTGGGGTCCCTCAGCCTGGCCTGCACCTTCTCACAATCTGGGATTCCTCAGGGATGTCAGAGAGCTGGTTTCATTCTGATCCCCACAGACCAGGCTGAGGGACCCCACCAGTGCACGAATCCATGCACTGGGCCTCTGGTATGAATATAAGATCTTTGGTTAATCTCTTCCCGCCCTCCCCCCTCTCCCCTTCCCTCTGAGATTCATGAGTCTGTTCCATGTTTCCACGCCTGTGGTTTCTGCTCCTGTGTTGAGCATCCGCCCCCCTGGTGGTCAGTGCACGTCATAGCTACTGGATGGTCGGCAGGCCAGCCAGTTGGCCGGTCACTTAGGCTTTTATATATATAGTTTAGCTAAATAAGTATTTGTTCATAAATATATAAAATTAAACACTACAGGAAAGCATAAGAAAAATATATTATCCTTGAATGCAAGGTGAAACTTTGTTATCTATTCATTATTAACAATAGAGATAGTTTAGTTTGCTCATTATAACCACACAAAAGCAGCTAGCTTCAAAGCTGTTTGCAGAATACATTAATTTAATTGTCATTGCTAATGACTTACCTATTTAAGTAACTACGTGTTTTTAAATGTTAACCTGATAATCCATTGGAAAACTAATGCAGGTTTAAGATCAACTATAATGAAACCTGTCCCAAAGGGCTAGCCAATTAAAGGGATTTAAAATCTAGGTGAAAACTGTGGAATCTTTGACCAACATTATTTCACATTATTAAGTATAACTTTTTTTAACCGACTGCTATTTAACAGAGAGATAAATAAAATTTAAAGTTACAAGGGACTTCAGATGTGGTGTAATATATCTACTTCTTATTCATATGAAGAAACTCCATTTGGCCTCCAGGCTTGCAAAGGGAGAAGAGGAATTATATGATAGCCATGACATTGTACTGCCTCTACATTGCCTTTTGTTCCTGTCTACAACCCCAAACCTATAGAATATAGCAGGGGTTCAACACACATTTTCTAAATTAATATTTTTAAATCAAAAATATTAGAAATACAGCAGTTTAGGCAGAGTAGAGTTCAGTGCAATAGAAGGAGATATGAACTAATTCATCCTTTACTTAAGAAAATAATTTATAAACTACATAAGATTTTAAGATTGAACTTAAAGGCATAAGAAAGATAGTAAAATCATATAACCAAAATTTTTGAAGCTTACTAAAAGGTTGAATAATAGGAATCTTATTACCAAACTAATTCAGTTAAATGTAAGATAGATAAATAAAACAAAAAACTTTTGGAAAGTGGGTGTTCAAAGATGGCAAACAATGGTTTCAAAGCAAAGGAACCTAAGAAAACTACATAATAATATTGGGTGGTTCAAAGAATGGAATCAGAGTAAAAAGAGATTTACATTTATATGACAACAACAAATATTTACTGAAAATTTAATCTATGTTGAGACTGTGCTGGGTATTAAAAACCCTGGTCCTCAATGAGACTATAAATAGAGAAGTGTTCTATAACTAGAAGGTTTATAAAAACAATACAGGTAAGTATGGGCTAGAATGTGGCCCAAGGCCAATGTGATCAAGCATAGAGGCTGATGCCGTATCAAAGAGTACTAAGTTCTGGTATCTAGATAAGATCTTCTTTAAGAGAAGACATCTCTCTCTGTTTTTCAGAAACTCTGAAAGAGGCATGTGGAAGACGCAAAAGCAGCATCCAGCCTGGCTCTGCCTGCACACTGGTCAATAAACAGATGGGGAGCATGGGAGAATCATTAAAACAACTCAGCCGCTCTCTCTCTCTCTCTCTCTCTCTCTCTCTCTCGCTCTCCTCTCTCCCTCCCTCCCCTTCCATTCATGTCTGTGGCCACAGTTCCAAATAAAGACCCTCCCTAGAGATCACGTGCTGGGGTCCAACCCCAGCGGGTCCAGGGGTTCCCAAAGGCATAGACGGAGTCAGCGAAGAAGGAAGGACACGGAGACCGGCAATCACGCTCACCCTTCTACCCCCAAATCCCCAAATACCAACTAAGGGCTGTATTCAGTGAACTTATGAGAGCGCACACACCCCTGCAGGGGGAGAACTGGCTCATTTATCCTTATCAGTTCCACCAATTAGGAAGACAGATGCATCACAGAGCAGTTGTGGCACATTAGTAGATGGCAGGGCACTGCACGGTCTAGGGAGTGGGGGAGACAGCTGGGCTACGCATAAACAAATATGAGTTGCTGACTGCTTGGGAAGTTCTATATACGCCAGAACTTTTAATAAACACACATTAATAATCACAGTTAATACTACTGTGGTTATATATTCACAAAATCGGGCCAGATTGGCCAATTTTAATTCAATTCACACTTGGTGAAGGCCTACCATGTCGGAGTAGGCTATGTTATAGAAAAGGAGTACACCTGAAAAGCTAGCCTTGACAAGGTTTGTCATCTGGTGGGCAAGACAGTCACACTAATAATAGGAAGAAAACTGTGATGAGGTACACTCAGAATCCTTTAGAAGAGGGATTCAGGGTGTCAGATATAATTTCTTGAAAGATAATTGGAGCTGAACTGTAGTTCTCCTTCATAGCCAGTAGAAAAAAAATCCTTTAAATTCAGCAATTTACTTTGCATTACACAAAAAAGCATAGACTGGCAGTTTAAAATGGCATCTGGCTGGCAGTTCCCTGTGCAGTGTCTTCCAAATTCCCAGTGCAAACATTAAGAGAAGACACCACTGAAATAGTCAGTCAAGCTATGCAAACACACGCCCATTGCTAGAATCAAGGAAGATTGTGCTACTCCATGCAAATGGATTCCAATGCATCTGGAATCCAAATGCCATTTGAAACCCAACCACACCCTTCTTAGAATGGGTAGGAAGTGTTCCATTTTTCTCCCAATGTCGGCTCTCTGATTTAGAAAAGTAGAGTCCATTCCAAATAGAAAATAAGTCCTAGCTGGTTTGACTAGTGGATACAGTGTTGGCCTGAGGATCGAAGGGTCCTGGGTTTGATTCTGGTCAAGGGCGCGTACCTTGGTTTCTGGCTCCTCCCCTGCCCAGGCCCTGGTCAGGGCTCATGTGGGAGGCAACCAATTGATGTGTCTCTCTTAGATTGATGCTTCTCTCTGTTTCTCCCTTCCACTCTCTCTAAAAATCAATGGGAAAATATCCTCTGGTGAGGATTAACAATTGAAAAAAAAAAAAGAAAAAGAAAATAGGAAACATCTTTTTGCCCCATATGTGTATCATTGGGCACACCACTATACTTCCCTTTCTGCACTCATTTGAGAATTATATTCCCCATAATGATCATGGGAGATGGAGAGGAGCTACTGTCCTGTGTTCAGAGAGACATAACCCCCCACTAATTACATCCTGTGAGCAGGTACACAAAAGATTCAATCCCTAAATTAATTACAAAAGGAAAGTAAAAAATATTTTAATCATTCTGAAAATCATGTCACGCGTCTTTTGAAATTCAAATATCTTGCAGAATAAGAGTTACTATCAAGTAAAAAGGCTAAGAACAAGTTTATTTCAAATGAAATAACTTTTGCTACTTGATAAATTATTTGTGATTCCTCAGTTCAGTCTAATATTCCTCAACCTTCATGTTAAATGTCTTGATTGTTTTTTACACAGTGTTCCCTTCTCTGGAATTAGGCAGTAGTCGTTTGATGAAGTTTATTCACAGGCTTTCAGAAATGCTTACTCAGCAGCAACTGGCTATGCCAAAGGAGAGCTGTATCCCACTAATGGGGTCAGCTAAGCCATGGGCCACTTTAAAAATATGAAATCATAGTCTGAATTTAAAGCAGTCAATATGAACAAGATCTTTTCTTAGGCTAGATTAGAATCTTTTAATTGCATTGAAGGTACATCACTTACTGATGCATTAACTGAAGTACATCCAATTTAGACCCGCTAGCAATTATCAGGTCAGCATTGCTACTAAAATAACTGCTTTTAGTAAAGAGCATAAGATGACACAGAATAGTTTGCTTTTAGTGACATTATGGCTCACTGTCTATATATCTGGAAGAGTGAAGTATAGGTCAAAATATCTTAAATTGAATATAAGCAATCATTTTGTATCACAGAGCAAACATCAATGAACATGCGTTTTTCTTCTTCATTCATCTTAATTATTATTGAGTCATAATTAAAAATTAATTTATAGTGATTCAAATCTCTATGACAAAATTTAAACTAAAACTCTCTATACTCTATTAGTTCATCTTAATAAAAGTTATATTGTTAGAAACCTCGTATTATTAACTAGTTTTGATCACCCTCATTTTTACTCATCTTTCACAAGTCTGATTAAGAATTAAAATATCTGCTGACCTTAAGTGCCCATGCCTTTTTGACTACGTTAACTTCAAATACTGAATTGTAATTATGATATATTGCATAAGGTTATAAGAGATTAGTATCAGCTTAATATTAAAATATTATAACTACATTGATATACACATACCTATAAAAATTCACAATTTAATTATATAATTAAATCAAAACCTGATACCAGTTAAAACATTAATTCCTGAGGCCAAAGCTTGAACCCACATAGACAAAACAAAACATGTTTCCTTTTATTTCATGTTGTTGCCTTTTTTAGGTGTATATAGAAAACTGGGCTTCACAATCATATTATCTATTAAATTTAACTATTAGAAAGACTCTCTCATCAAGCTCTGGACATAAAATATGACTTATTTTGAGACTAGAGGCCTGGTGCATGAAAATCCATGCACTTGGGTGGGGGGGGTCCCTCAGCCCAGTCTGTGCCATCTCACAGGCCTGCTCCCCGGGAGATTGGGCCTAAGCTGGCAGTCAGACATCCCTCCGGCAGCCTGGAAACCCTCAGGGGATGTCTGACTGATGGCTTAGGCCAGCTGCTCATGAGCCACATGAGGCTCTTTGGCCCCTTGAGTGTGGCTCTTCCACAAAATACCACATGCGGGTGCACACATACAGTGCGACTGAAACTTCGTGGCCCATGCGCAGAAGTCAGTTTTTGCCCTGGGCAAGTCTATTTTGAAGAAGTGGCATTAGAAGTGGGGGGTGTTGGTCGGTTGGGGCACAGGAGACGCAGCGCAGGCGGGCCGTGGGATACGCAGTGCGGGGGAGGCATGTGCAATTCATGCACAAGTTGTGGATGGGAGAGTTGGAAGGGGTCGACTTCAGTGAACATACCTCAATCAGACTGAGGACGTTTTTAGCAAAGGCCAGCTTAGGAGTACCCTAATGAAGTTAATAACAATGTACCTACCTATATAGTTTAAGTTTAAAAAATTTGGCTCTCAAAAGAAATTTCAATCGTTGTTCTATTGATATTTTGCTCTGTTGACTAATGAGTTTGCCGACCACTGGCTTAGGCCCGCTCCCCACGGGGATCTGGCCTAAGCTGCAGTCAGACATCCTTAGCGCTGCTGAGGAGGCGGGAGAGGCTCCTGACACAGCCACTGTGCTCGTAGCCATCAGCCCGGCTTGTGGCTGAGCAGAGCTCCCCTTGTGGGAGTGCACTGACCACCAAGGGGCAGCTCCTGCGTTGAGCGTCTGTCCTCTGATGGTCAGTGAGCATCACAGCGACTGGTCATTTCCAGTCTTTCTGCTGTTAGGGTGAATTTGCATATTTCCCTTTTATTATGTAGAATTACTTTGAGTTCCACAAACAATGATTAGTACACTTTGTCACCTATTAATTTTTGACATCTGAAAGGCATAATGTCATATTAAAACATGTGTGCTTTGGGAAATGCTGCAAGTTCAATGGAAATAGGACTCAGAGAGTGGCTGGGGTGGTTAGCAGTAAGTTACTGGCATTTGGGAGCAGAATGAGAATGTTTTATATTATACCAAATAGTTTGTGCTTTAATTAGTGTTGAAAGTAGAGAGGCTACAGTGAACTTTATATAGAAGTAAAATGTAAGCACACCTTTTTTTTAGGAATATAATCCTGGAGACAGTGTGAGGGCGGGAGGGAGTGGGGACAGATTGATGAGAGAATGTAGCAACAGTATAGATGAAAGACCGCAGGAATCCACACAAGGTCCCGGCAATGCAGGGTAAATGAAAAGGCCACATATCAGAAATTGTGGACTAAGATAAAGTGGACGGTGGGGAGATGGAGAAGTTAAGGACAGCATAGGGTTTTTTTTTCAGCGTAGGTGGTTGGGTGGCTATAACAACATTAACTGAGAAAAAGAATTCTAGGCATGCAGAGGGCTGGGAGGGGGTGTTTGAATGGAAAAGATAATGAGTTCAGTCTTTGGACCTGTTGCCTTTTTATGTGCCTGCACATCTTTCCATAAAAATATCCAGGAGACAGTTAAAAATAAGGGGTTGTAACATGGGAGGAGTTCAGGCCTTGATAGCTAGATCTGTTGGATTAATCAGCACTACCTCTCAGGCCCTTGTTTGTGCCTTATTAAGTAAGTCAATCATTATTTAAGTGAGTTTTCCTGACATTTTTTTTTTTCTTTTTGATCTTAACATCATTCTTAACATCAAATTGTAAAAAGAAGTCAAGGAAGTGATTGTAAAAGGCAGCATAATGCACAATTTGGAGACAGTCAAAAAAGCTCACAGACATTTGCAGAATTTTGTTGTCTCATATAACAGAGTACCAGTGATAAGTTGCTGAGACATTGAGAAGTGATTAACTTATTTTTAGCATTTTCCATAAAAGAAGGCATAGTATACTATAAAAATGCCCTGGCTTGTATTTCTCAGTGGCTAGAGCATTGGCCCCTACACCAAAGGGTCTCGGGTTTGATTTCCAGTCAAGTGGTCCAAGGCACATACCTAGCTTTCAGGTTCACTCCCCACCCCTGGCCAGGACACCTGCAGGAGGCAACTAGTCCATGTGTCTCTCTTTCACAGATCTCTCTCTCTCTCTCCTTTCCCCCTCCCTCCCTCCCTTCCATTCTTTCTGTAAATCAATGAAAAAAATATCCTCTGGTAAGGATTAAAAAAAATTAAAGCAAAAAATAAATAATAAAGGTTTCCATCAAGTGTGGTAAAAAAAAAATTTTCCATTTGCCTTATAGCTTCTATGTGTCACAAAACATTTTTCTCAAGAAGCTAGATACATTATGTTACTCATTCTAAGGTCAAAAGTTGAAATATAATGTTCATATTCCTAGCATAAGTATAAAAGTTAGATTAAAGCTGTACTCACTGAAACACATCTGAGTGAGCTGACTCTCAGGTTATCAGGCTGGGAGCTGCCATGTGTTAGACACGGACCTCAGCACAGGCACACAAAGATCTCTGTGTTGAAGGAACCCATGTCCCCATTTCCTGGAAATACGTCATTCAGGCTCATCTCCAGGGGAAAATATCGTATTGCTTCCCTTTTAAAATATCCGTTCAAATAAACTGGCAAACAAAATAAATTCTTACTGTTTCATTAATAGCACGCAATGATCAAACAACATTCAGAAAGCATTTGTCAAGATGGAAAGTCCAAAGGTGACTTAAACTCGTGGGCCAGTTTTTTTTTTTCTATAAAAATACTTTAGGAAGTTGATAACTGTACCTACATATGTCACACTCTCTGGATATTTTGATATTCAGAGAACACATTTTTTCAGCTCACCTTCATACAGCTAAAAATGTTTAAATTATTTAAATCCTCAATTGTGTTACATATTGAAATTTCAAGAATAGAAAACAAAAATCATAATGCAATGCAAAGGCTAATGTTTGACAGAAAACTCTTCTGGCTGCCGTGTCTGACTTGACAAGGTAAAAGGCAAAATAATACGGATTAACCACCTTTACATCCTAGCAGGTGTCTAGTCATCAATAATATTCACTGAAGGCCATTGTGTGCAGAGCACTACTCTTCTTTTCCTAATTTTCTACTTGGCTCTCTGCAGAAAGAAAGGAAGGTAGACCACAATTTCTGACACCTCTAAAAACTCTGCACACACACAAGAAGTTTTCCTTGCAGTGTGCAAGTATTATTTCATCAATATTCTCTTCAAAGTTATCCATTGGATTTCTCATAATTTTTTTTTACTAAAAATTGATATTTGTAGAATTCCAGGCATAAAGTAAGATTCCAAATGACTATACCAGGATTAAAAATAAATTATATTTTCAATGAGTAACAACAAAAAAATGATGTAGATAAGAACTCTCCAAAAGAAGAAACAAACAGATTTTATAGGGATTTGTGTTTAGGATAACACTTACAGATTAGAAGATGCAATCTCCAAAATATTTGTTACAGAATAAGAAACTGATGAAAGACATTTTACTATCCATTGCAGTGACCTATAGTTATAGCACAAAAATGATGCATATGATGCATAGAAAAATAAAGTATCAATGCTTTAATATTCAAACAGAATATGTGCGCATGTAACTACTTCATTTCAAAAGGAGTACCATAAAAAGCCACTTTAATAAAGTGACATTTCAAAAAGTTGTATGCTTTGAAATGTGTATTTATATTTTAGTATAACACATTACCATTTCATGTTTTAGTGTTTGGCATACTTTTTGTGTTTAATAATTAAACTATTTTATTTTAGTACAGAAAAGTAATTTTGTATTGTCTATTAAGAAATTAGTTTCATATTTTAGACTAATATTAGTTTTTAACCCCAGCTCAATTTCTGAAGAATTCCTTAAAAGAACAAAAATAATATTTCATTATATATATATATATCTCACACATATAACCAAGATAACCACAAAATCCTCAGTGTAAGCCCCATCTCTTTGCCTTTTCTATAATATTCAATCAATTAAAAATCATGTGGGTGTTTTATGGCTACATCCAGAATCATAAATGAATATTTCATTTAGTAAAAAAAATAGTTGGCCAATGTGCATATTCCATGACCTTGAAAATGATAAATTCTGAAAAAGGTTATTTTCTCACTAAGAAAATGTACTTTTAGTGAAACATCAGAAGGACAAATAAATCCACACTTTTCTTATTCAACTAAAAGTCAATGAGTGAGGGGAGATATTAAATCTTGTTACCCAAATGTGTGCCATAGCATGTCAGCTGCAAAGCTCCAGAATATCCATTTAAAATTTTAATTAGATTATTTAAATGATCCATTTTAGACGTTGTGGATTTTCTGTAAACCTTGCTTAAAACAAGAGTTAAATGAGACAATGTGAGCAGGGTTTCCCTCCTGGTTTAAAATAATGCCTTCCACTAAAACATAATTGTACTTCAAACTGAAAAAGTGAGGGAATGTGATCACTCCATGGACCTTGGCAACAGCTCCCACCTGGGGAGCATGGTTGTTGGCTATGTTGTTGGTAATTGATTTCATTTAGTCTCTGAAATCCAACTATAGAAAAGTAGATGATTCTTTCCAGGAATACATTTAATACTTTTAACAAAGGAAAAGACTCCTCGCAATACATTCTCATTTACTTGGAAGAAAGAAAGGGAGAAAGGGAGGGAGAAAGGGCGGGAAAAACAGGCAAGTAGAAGCTCTCAATACTCAAATGAAGTGCTCTTCAAGTTTTTCTCTAGCTATAGAGTATCCAAAATGCAATTTTTTTAGCTTTAAAGAATACTGCTGTTAAAACATTTTACTGCTGTGGTTGAGCATTGACCTATGAATCAGGAGGTCAAAGTTCAATTCCTAGTCATGGTACATGCCAGGGTTGCAGGCTCAATCCCCAGTGGGAGGTGTATAGGAGGCAGCCTGTCAATGATTCTCTCTCATCATGGATGTTTGTATCTCTCTCCCTCTCCCTTCCTCTCTGAAATCAATAAAAATATATTTTAAAAAAAAACATTTTATTGCCACTTTTCTCTCAATACTTATTTGTAGATTTACAAACAGCAATATACTATATTAGTTTATTTTTTCTGCCTTCTGTATTCCTCCTTTCTCTAGTGCTTCTGCCCAAACAAGCTTGAATTTTGAAATAAAAGAATATTATATCCTTTGTAAATTATCTTTGATTATTTTCAGGGTCCTCCAATCTTTCTTATTAACTAACCTTTTCTTTTAATTCCTGTAATACCCTATTAAAATATTTTAGCAAAAATAATGAGCAATGTGCATGCAAAATTCTGAGGAATTAATGCAAATTTTGAATTGAACATTATTTTTTCTCTCACCATGTTTCTATAGTTTATTAAGTGCCCATAATTTTATGGACATGATACCAGGTATGTGACTATGTTAACTAATTCACCCTCACAATACTCAGTGAGATGGGTTAAATACTTTAGGCTCAGAAAGATAAAATCATGGGCTCAAAGTTACACAGCAAATCAAGATCGGAGGCCAAGCCTGCGCAATTTCAAAGACAGCATATACCACCCTCTGCACCTGTGACCTGTGGTCATGTTTCTCTAACTGCAGATAACAGTACAACATAAAGTTGATGATGATGATGGATGATGATACTTGGAATCCCCAAAATGAATAAAACTGAACTGAGCCTGGAAGGCAATTTCACTAGGTTCCTTTCCAAATTGTGACTAAAAGGATTTGAGAACATGCATGTGTTCGAAAACTCTTATCTGTGTATGTGTTGCTGTTCATAATTCATTAATTTGGAACCCACTTATAGGGTGAGTAAGATGATCATAACCCTGAATTACATTTCCTAATTTTGTTCTTTCCGGGGCAACTGTAAAGCCCACCAGCTTAGCAATGGGTACGTACGGGAAAAAAGAGTGTTTCCTGCAGCTGCCGCTGACTTCTGGCAGACTCGGAAAGCAACTGTGTTGGCAGCTTAACCAGGCATCTGGGACTGTTGGTGAATTAGTCTGAGTACTGACCTTCTAGATAGCCTTTAAACACTCTGCATTTGCCTTGCTTCATAATAAAGCGAATTTAACTCTTTGCATGATTATGGTTAGAAGTTATGAAACCCTCTCTAAATTAATCAATGCAACTTTATTTAATGAAATACAAAGGAAATAACAAGTTTTTGGCTTTCTTGAGAGCAAATTCTATTTGGTAAAAGTGAAATTTTAGATGAGCTACAACTTGTGCAAACTGGTTTTATTTCTCATGATTTGAGGCCCTTCAGTTCCTTTATACTATCTTTAAGAGGGTACACTTCTAAATCATCCAATAAAGATGAAAAAAGAGAAGGTATCGATCCTTTTAAATACCAAGAAGCATTTCACTTCACTTCGCTTTCTATTTCAATGTCTAGTAGTCCTTTGTGGAAATTATTTCTTAATTAAGTCTAAAGTACTCTTGAAGTAGTTTAAGAACATTATCTTTGTTTTGAGCCTTAACAAATATTAAAAAGTGTTTATGGCACTTAGTGTAAAAGTAGCTTCACTTATTGAAGTCTATTCCTGGAATCAGAGTTATTTTTTTTCTCCCGTTAAGGTTGACAATTTCTAATAGTTTAAGATTTTTCTTAGAAGTGTTTTACAAAATAAAGATTTCTTCGATGACCCCTCTTCTAGTTATTCATGTCTCCTTATAAAGAATAAGGTGAAAGGTCAGAAATGTGATGAATTACTTATTCATGCACACACATTTTTAAACAAATGAAATTATGACTACCAGGTTTATTGTTTATATACTTCTATATCAATAATATGCCAAGATTTCAATCTATGAATATATATACACACATAATAAATTCATCAGTAGAATTTTATAAACAACTAGAAATTTCTTTCATCATTTTATAACACTTGTTTAGCTAAAACTCCATTTAATGATAAAGACATTATCATATCTTAATCTTTGCAAAGTATATCCACTTATTTTCCCTGCGGAACTGGAGTTATTCTTCAAGCTGAAGATACCTTGGAGATGATTCAAGTCTGACACCCTCTGAGCATTGACCCCTCGAGAGTGGAGCTGTTTCCTGGGGGTGGGGAGAGCCAGTGACACAGTCATGGGCAGAACTCTGATTCCTGAGGCCCAACTCCTTGGACTTTCCATTTACATAAGCTGCTGCTCTGACATGAGATGTAAATAGGGTGGAATGAGATCATGCTTAAATCTAAAGGACCACGGAGCTTATTTTAAACTTTTATCCAATTTTGCTACAACAGATTTCTTATGCAGAATTTCCCCTATGGCCTATTATGATCTTTGGTTTGATTTTTTCACATAATGAAGTTATAATATCCTGACTTCAAACAAATTTCAGATAAAGAACACACACACACACACACACACGCACACACACACACACACATCTGAACTACATAGCAGCAATATCACTTCCAGTCATATTAACAGCTAACATAGGAAATGCATTAATACTTTAAAAAATGTTCTTATGGTGTTTCAGCAAGTAAATATCCTGCTCTATTTTTCTTTAGTCAATGAGCAATAGCAGTATTGTTTTTTATTTCAAGCCTAAGCAATAAGCAAAACTTAAAATGTTCTCAAATAAAAATCCATAATAGAATATGGGTTATGATGTGTCTAAAAAAGGACTGAAACAACTTTATTAATCATAAGTAATACAGGTAGGTCTATTTTAAATACAGTGTTAATTTGATTTCTGTTCACTATAGAAAGTTGCTCAAGAAGTCAGGGGTCTTTCATTTAAAAAATAAATCAAGAGCATGATATATATTCAGGCACAAAAATGTATTGAACAATTTTGTATAAACATCAAGAAATTAGTCTAGCCCTGGCCAGTTAGCTCACCGGGGATGCGTGCCAGACCATATTCTAGAAGGAGAAGATAAAAACTCTGCTCTCACAATTTAGTTTCTATAGGGAAAAGGCAGAAAATATAAACAAGTTAAAAAGATGACAAGATAATTTCTGATAGTGACACTGTCTTAAATAATGTCAGGGGGACTACTTTACATTATTAGCACATTTAGATTAATTTCTTTTTTTATTTGTTATTGATTTTTTTCGAGAGAGATTTGTTGTTCTACTCTTTGCATTCATTGGTTGATTCTTGTATGTGTCCTTGAATGGGAATGAACCCGACCTTGGCATATTGGGGACGCACTCATCAACTGAGCTAACTGGCCAGGGATAAATTAAGTTCTTGATGTTTACATTAATAAATATGTCTTTTTCATTTCTAAATGCTGGTCACGTCTCTCTGATTTACACTACCTAATTTTGTTTAAGTTAAAGAAGACAACGTTTTTGCAAGTGCCTTTATTCTCTTTCAAAATTTTTATTTTTAGACATTTGTATTTTTTTATTTCTTTAATGATTAAGTTATTACATATGTGTCCTTATCCCCACATTACCCCCCATCCCTTCCACTCATGCCCTCACCCCCCTGTTGTCCGTGTCCATTGCTTAGGCCTATATGGTTGCATATAAGTCCTTTGGTTGATCCCTCCCCCTTCCCCCCACCCTCCCCTACCTTCCCTCTGAGATTTGACGGTCTGTCCGATGCTTCTCTGTCTCTAGATCTGTTTTTGTTCATCAGTTTCTGTTGTTCATTATATTCCACAAATGAGTGAGATCATGTGGTATTTTTCCTTCATTGACTGGCTTATTTCACTTAGCATAATGCTCTCCAGTTCCATCCATGCTGCTGCAAATTGTAAGAACTCCTTCTTTTTTACTGCAGCATAGTAGTCCATTGTGTAGATGTACCACAGTTTTTTAATCCACTCATCTACTCATGGGCACTTAGGCTGTTTCCAAATCTTAGCTATGGTGAATTGTGCTGCTATGAACATAGGGGTGCATATATCCTTACTATTTTTAAACATTTGGATAAGGATGATGGCTCCTTAAAATGCCAACTTCTCCCCAATTTTAAATATTTTAATTTCAATCCAGCAATGTTTCCTTTGAAATGCCTACTGACTGACACATCAAGAGTTAAATGTAGCAACTGCTTTTGTAAATTTTGGGGGGTTTTGTTTTGAAATCAGTATCTCAGGAAAATAAGTCAATGATTAAGCCATGTTTTTTTACCCTCACCAGAGTATGTTTCTATTGATGAGTGAGAGATACAGAGAAAGAGAGAAAGACAGAGAGAGAAACATTGACCCAACCAGGGATCAAACCTGAAATATGTGTCCTGATGACCAGAATGGAACCCTCAACCTTTCGGTGAAAGGGACGACTCTCCAGCCAACTAAGCCACCCAGCCGGGGCACCATTGCTGTTTTTAAAACTGTTCTCTTTCGTTGCTTTTCCCAGTTTCACCTCTGCCCATTTGTAACCAGAAAAAGAAAATTTTTAAAAAAGTTGACAATTTGTAAATTACAATGCCACAATAAGGAGCGTTTCTCCAGGGACTGACCAGCAAAATATAAGTACTTCCTAATATTGCATTCCATCCCTTCCTGTCATATTAATGTCAGCATAGGAAGACGAGAGGACAAGAGTACTATTTTTTTTTCATTTTTATTTTTTATTTTTTGCCTGCCAGAGGCAGGGTTAGGGACTGGGTAGTAGGCAAGAGCTGCTTTAAAACAAATTAGATCCTTACTAAACCAAATAGGGGAGATATACTTAAAAAGTTATTTTTGGGTCAAATGTGGGTCAAATCAATTATACCTACGTTTTGCAGTGTTAGAATTCCTTACTGTGCTGCCCCACTACAATTAGGTTCTGAACATGCTGCACCAAAATCATTCAAAATCTGTACATAGTTCTATTCTAATCTCTTTAACCATGTATGATGTCTGTATCCACTGGGCCCATCAAAACCTGATTTGTTGATATCAACCATAATTTTATATCAAGCCTCATATGAAGATTATATTTTCTATCTGTTTAATGAAGATAACTATACTTAAGGGTAAAAAGATCTACATCTATCCTCTCCGTTACACTGTTGCTTTTATTCTCATAATTACCATCTTTCTCCCTTTGCTTATTTTTTTTACCTATTCTGCTATCTGACTCTGATCTCAAGAGAAATCCAGAAATCCTTTACTTATTCTTGTGTTTTTTTCTTTAGTCTACCTTTTAAAGTGAAAAACACCTTTAGATCCATGAGATATAAATCTTTCATCATTGATAAAAAGTGGCAAGATGAAAAGGAACCTCTACAGAAGTTTCCAAAGGAGCATTTAGAAAGAGACAATGAAGCTCCTGGAAAAAACAAAAAAAGACTTGCCAAGGAATCTGTCCCCTCCCACTGATTACGAACAGTGGATGGCTCATGCTACACTGCCTGAGATTAAAAAATAACTGTGAAGAAAGCCTCTTTTATTTAAATACTAGATCCTCAAGAAATAACTATTGACGACGAGAAATTATGAAAAATGCATATATTTTGGTCTTAATTCTGGAGCTTCAAACCAAGGAGAAAACATATTGCTAGAGATATGTTAGTCTTTTCCCTTCTAAATTTACTTCTAAAATAATAAGCAGTTACCAGAGCTACAAGTTTTCATTTTTTTGACATTTAAGAAAAATAAAATAACTTACAGACTTGCTGTATTCTGGAAGATAATTTTGAAATATATTCAGTCATCAAATATTTTTTCACCAAATATGCTTTACTTGAAGTATGGTGTGTTTTTAAAACAGGCTAGCTACAACATTTTGTTCCTGATGATATTGTCATTTAACTTTCCATAAAATAAGTCTAATATCTAATACATTAAAGTTGAATATTTTAATTAGCATTAATGCCAAAATGTCAACTTTCAAAAACTAGAGCATTCATTATCATACTGCATATTTCTGAGCAGCTAGACATAGCCAATATATGAGTGTCTTTTATAATTTCTTTGTGTAGTCCAAACTTTATTGTCATAAATTTTGAAAGTATTTTTGTAATACAAATAATTAAAACCCAAAACATAAATACCAACTTTTTATATAATCTCAAAATGTGTATATATGTATCACCAGGTTTCTTCACATTTTAAGGATATGGCACAGTAAAACATAGTCACGTAATCTTTCTTAGGAAAATTTAATTTGATAGAAAATGGAGGCATTTCTTGTGAAAGAATAATCCCAGCCCTCCTATTCAGTTTCTCCACGCTGAACTCTTACTTGTCAAGTGTTTAATCACTGGCATTCATTCTAATACTTGCAACTTCCATTTTATTTCAGAAAGCCAGAAGGCCTCACGTGAGCAGAGAAGTCTAGCAGCACTTTCACTTAGGCTCATTAGTCTAGATTAAGATGTTCATCTCAAGAGATTATCTCTGAATTCTAGGATGACATGCCATGGAAGAAATTCTGTATTGATTCTGTCTTCCACAGATAAAAGATGTCTGATATAACAGAAAATTCAAAGAGTTTTCTACAAAAAAATTCATTTCCCTATCAAGGTAAAAGAGAAATGTTTTTTAATGTAAATACTAGCAAGGAAGACCTATTATATCAAAAATAAAGAATATAAATTATTTTTGTCCCCATTGAAAATGATAGAACTTGTGGTGCATAAGTACAACTCTCTAAGTACTTTATCCTTATTTTACATCTAGACTATCATTAAAGAATAAATTATATGGGATACCCTTCTCCAAAAGTATTTTAAAATCATTAACACACATAACTTACAATTGTTCCTATATAACACAAGATGATGTTGATTGAAAAAATCCAATCCCTTTAAGTTTTTACTTATCTGCATTTCTTAAACTTAAATGTATCTAAAAGAAGCTGTTTTTCTTACCAAGAAGATATACTTCAGAGGCACCAGTGTACCAAATATAAACGGACAGTGACATAACTTTGTTTGTTGTTATTTACCTTGAAATAAGTGAATTATTTTATCTTGAACTATCAGATACCACCAGATCACTGGAAGGCACAGTTAACTTAAGGACATCCTGAAACATGAAAAGATTAACTGGCAGCTTAATTGAGGTCACTATTTTTTTTTTTTTTACAGAGAAGTAAGTTAAGCAAACAATATCTTTTCAGGGAAAGGTTTCTCATTTCTTTTGTTTAAAGTTTTAATTCAATTTTTAGTATTTCAAATAATAAAAGTGTTTTCCTTGAGCTTATATATTTTGTGGCATTTTTATGCTAAATCAATTCAATATGTACCAAAATTCACCACTTTAAATTCTGAATCAATTACATTATAAACATTTTGGCAAATAAATAGCTAAGTACAAAGGTTTTAAAAACACATAAATATCTGAAGATTTCATAATTTAATATAGTGTCTTAAGTGTTAAAGAAATGAGTAAACAGTGACATAACTTTTTACTTAGGAAGAAGTTTTTTATGCTGTCAAAAATATTTGAGAAACCAAAGATGCAAGAGCAATATAAACTTAGTTAATAAAAAGAAATGCCACTAGGAGACCAAACAGGATCTTACCTAAGGCACCTATTGTATGAAAGTGTTAAATGGATCCAGAATAGGACCAAAGAAGCCACTAAGGCGCAAAGATGACAGAACAGCACCACCTAGTTCCCTTTGCAAACGTTTCCAAATACGTATGAATCTCTGTCATCCTTTGGAAAACTGAATATATTTTTCAACTAAATCATTCAGTAGAAAGTTATGTTTTTGCACTTTATTGCTTACAACAGAGCACTTACCTGAACTGCTTTAACTTTAAAGTTTCTTTTTAAAAAGAGAAAAATTAAAGATAATGTTTTAGCTGAGGTTTTTCTAGCTGTGCACTGTACTGTTGTATGTAATCCAGATAAATAAGTATTTAAATAGAGTCACTATACATGCTAGACCAGTGATTTTCATTTTTTCCCCTTTCTATGGCACAGGTAAACTAATTAATGGAATTCTGCAGCACACCAAAAAATATATTTCATTTTTTGGCCGGTCTGACAAAAAAAAAAGGTATGAAAAATTGATTCATTCACACCTGACAGCCATTATTGTGTTGGCTGTTGTCATTTTTTATTTGACGATCTAAGGGAAAAGAGGTCAGTGGCCCTGAGTAAATAGTTAGCTATTGCATGTTTTAAAAATTATCAGGACACACCAGTGTGCCACAGCACACCGGTTGAAAATTACTGTGCTAGACCACCACCATTATGATTTCCAAAGTACATATAAAAAATTTTTTATTCTACTTACTACAAAATATGTTTCACCTACTCCACAAATACCACTATAATAATATTCAAAACTGCCATACAATCTGTTAAAAATATGGCATCATTTGCAAGCTGAGGTCATCAGTCAAACTTAAATACTAAAAGAAGTGATATAAAAACATCCAGAATATTTGCAGCTCATTCATATGATTTTGTATTTCCTAACATTTTAAGTAATTGTATATAAAATGTATTTTGTTAAAAGTTTCTAAATGGTGTTCTCATCTGTCCTCCAGCCTTGTTTACCATGTAATTGATATTTCAATCATATTCAGAGCAGACTGAGCAAGAAAAAAAAGATTTCAGGAACAACACTTAATCCACTCTCAAGAAGCAATATCATAGTAGTACAGGCTTTAATCAGGCACAATGTATTGTAATATAAGCAAGGGCCAGAGTTTTAATATATATGACAGTATACAAGCAGCATTGTTTCTAGATAGGACACTTTAGAAACGTTTTCCCTGAGGCATCAACAGCTCTTTAAATGACTGTCGCTGGTAACATCAAAATTGCTCAAGCAGAACGTCAGCTCTAAAAAAACTAAATATTGTTGCTTGTTACTGAGATCCTTCTCGCAGCCCTCTTCTCCCCTACATCCCTCAGCTGACCTGGTCATCTGTTCTGGCCCACTGAGCCTTTATGAAATTAAATGAATCATCCTCTTGAACAAATCAGTTAGAATGGAGCATGCTTGAATATTTCTTGTTCAACTTGTCACCTTCTTTCACATTGTATTAATAAAAATAAAAGAATAAAATAAACTGGCATCATACTGAGAATGTTTTTCAGGATAACAAACTAGAGAAACAAGAGCTCTTTAATCCAACCTTAAATAAATATCTTAAAAGCCCAGTGAATTTATAATATTGTTGTTAAACTAATGATTTCATATCCTCACTGATATACCCACATTCTGTTGCTATTGAAAAAAATGGAATGCTTATTTCAGGGGGAAAAAAACAATTACATATTTTTATTTGCCTATTCTGTGTCTCAGCCACTAGACTACAGACTATAAACTCTATAAGGGCAGAAACTGTTTCCATCCTGTTCATTTGTATTTATAACACTGCCTTCAAACATTTATTTGTTGAAAAATAAATCAATGAATGAACAAGTTATGCTTACGCAAGCCAAAGAGTATGAAAAATAAAATGATTATAAAAATTTACACACACATACACACACAGATTAAATGCACAGAAAAACAAAATTGAACACAAAATTACAACACTTAATTCAGTCTACTTCCTAATAATGAAAATGACGGTGCAATAATTTACTAGTTTTCAAAGCTGATGTATGGATGTAATTTCATGAGAAAAAAATGTATGACCCCAACTCAGATAACTACAAAATTAATTTATAAAACCTGTTGACAGCAAAAGAAAGATTCTGAAATGTATACAGACATATGTATCAAAATAAATATCTCTTTACATGTGTAAAAATTTTAAATATTGAATAATGCATGGGTAGATATAAAAATTCAATTTTAGGAAAGGTATTTTAAGAGCACACAGTTAATGTAATAAAATATCCTGAGGGGGAAAGTGAAAAGAAAAAAAAAAAACATGCTATTTCTACAATTTGCAATCATCCATAATATCTTTCTACAATACATCACCAAAGAATGGATGTGGTGCCAATCCCTGAATCTGCAGTGCAGAAACTGAGCTGCAAGAGAAGTAACTTGCCCCAAGTGTCTAAAATAGTGGCATGGCTTAGATGAGAATTTAGGTCCTTTGATTCCTACTATTATGTCTTGCTGCTGCAAACATTTCCCCAAATCAAAGCCTGAAGTAGTCCAATGATATCACTT
The DNA here is from genome assembly GCF_963259705.1 of Myotis daubentonii. Taxonomy (NCBI): domain Eukaryota; kingdom Metazoa; phylum Chordata; class Mammalia; order Chiroptera; family Vespertilionidae; genus Myotis; species Myotis daubentonii. The sequence goes on from NC_081842.1 coordinate 91,661,736, forward strand.
CCTCTACACAATAGAGAACTCACACTACAAAATAAAGAACACCCACCAGGCCAGCCTCATTACCACTTCCACACTGACTGTAGTTTGGCATAGCCGCTGCTTGTGTTCCACTCAAGAATCAGGAGTATCTATCACTCACTCTCTCTCTATCACCAAATCACATCCATTCTTCACCTTGGCACACCCAGGTTACAAAGGTCTTAGGAGAAACTATCTTTAATGCCTGGTTAAATTTACTGTAATTTAATACTAAAAACATCATTAAAAGATACATATTATTAGCCTTCCCAACCTGTCCATACCCAACCTGCAAGCATAGTTGTTGCATTACGAAATTACTTTTTTGCTATCATATCCTTCAAAAATAATCTGTTCTGCTTTATTGGTAGTCTGAACTTGCACAGTCAATAAAGTTTGGAAAAGCAAAACAAAACATTAAAGCAAATCGGACTTTATGACCTATACCAGACATCTAAAATATATATGAACTTATTTCTCTACCCATATCTTTATCTTAGCTATGCCATGGAAGTGAAAAGATATGGCGAAATGAAGCTTTACAACACCATTAGTCTTATCTCACCCATAGCACTTCTATGTTAAAAAATAAAGCAGAGATATGAAATTATCCTCTGTAAATTTTATTTGACTCTTAACAATATATTCATAAATGTTATTGAACACACTAGGGGCCCAGTGCATGAATTCGTGCACCTTTAAAGGAACTGTGGGCCATGAGGCTGCAATGGGCACAGGGGCAGGTCTCGGCCCATCCTCCATGCCCCTGCCACAACCCCAGGTGCCCTGTCTGCGGGCAGCCCCATTCCCGCCACTGCCACTCCCACACACTGACAGCACAGAGCTATTGGGGACTGCGCCAGCAGCGGGTGCGAGCAGCAGCTGCTGCCCCAATCACCCTTCAGGAGCAGGGGGAGGTGAAGCCCTCAGGGGCTATGGGGGCCAGCAGCTGCCGCTCATACCTACTGACAGCACCAAGCGATCGGATCGGGACCTCAGGACAGGTGCTGGGCGCCTGCTGCAGGTGCAAGTGGGGCCGGCGCTGGAAGTGGGTGAGAGCGGGGCTGTCACTGGCAGCGGGTGTGAGAGGTGGCTGCTGCCCCGATTGCCCCTCAGGAGCAGGGAGAGGTGGAGAAGCCCTGAGGGGCGATCAGGGCCAGCCATCGCTGCTTGCACCTGCTGACAGCGTTGAGTGATTGGGGCCAGCACCAGCAGCAGGTGCAAGTGCCAGGTGGGACCACAGCATGCGGGAGCAAAGAATCTTCAGTAACCACCAGAGGCTTGCCCTAATGACAGTAACCAGTGCCCCGCCTTGGTCCGGCACCCTGAATCACCTGCTCCACCGTCCTGCCGCAGCCAATGCCCACCATGTCCTGCGCTCTGCCGCCTGCTGCTGATGACCACCATGTTCCGAGCGTGCCCCCTGTTGGTCAGTGCATGTCATAACAACCGGTTGTTCAATTGTTAGGTTGTTATGCTGCTTGGTCTATTTGCATATTAGCGTTTTATTATATAGGATAACTTTTTTCATGCTAGTTAACATCAAATCTTTCTATAAAGACAATACACTTAGTATAATGTTCTTCTGATGAATATTATGGGTATCATATTTAATATGGTAAAAGGACAAGAATGTTGGTCTGAAATGCTTTAGCATTTAAAGTAACAGGTAAGGTCCTTCTTATAGCAAATTGAAAAATCATTATGACTAAAAACATTGAAAAATATGAAGGTGTAACTCTTCCTCATATTTCTAGTATTTCAGATACCATGTGGTTACACATAAAACATTAAAATATGTCATTTCTGCCTGGCTTGCATGGCTCAGTGGCTGAGCATCGACCTATGGACCAGGAGGTCACGGTTGGATTCAGGGTCAGGGCACATGCCTGATTTGCGAGCTCGATCCCCAGTAGGGGATATGCAGGAGGCAGTCTATCAATGATTCTCTTTGATCATTGATGTTTTTATCTCTCTCTCCCTCTCCCTTCCTCTCTGATATCAATAAAATAATATTTTAAAAAATAAATAAAATAAAATAAAGTATTTCATACCTAATAATAGATTTATAGGAATATCCTCGATATAATGAGTAGAATTCAGTAACATACTGAAATAATTTTTCGTCACATCAAAACAGTAAAATAGTCAACAAAAATTGCTTCCCAAGCTACATTCCTTTTATTTACTAGGCTCTCGAAAGTTGATCAGCAAGAGTTAAACAGTCACTTTATACAAGAGGTTCATCTTCTGCGGTTGTTGTATCATCCTGACACACTTTAACATAAAGCATGATATTACTAACAGAAGCTATGGGGGAATGTAATTCTTAATATCAACTCCTTAAAGTGGCAATAATGCCTAATAAATTGAGCTCATTTAAACTACTTTATTTACTGAATATGTATTTCAGCATAAGGATAACACAATAATTTCAGCACCTGGCATCAGGTAAATCTTAAAGTTAGCCTATTTAATATCTTTTCAAATGCCAAGAATCATGAAATAGTAAAAAAATAATAAAATAAAAAAAATCAGGAAAATTGATTTTTTAATTGGAAGAAAATCTAAATGACTTTTAAGAAAAGCTACATTTCACTGATAATTTTTAGGAAAAGCATTTGTAAAACACTTTCTGTGAAATAGTGTCACTACAAATTGTAGAAAGTCTTTTCTCCTTTGGCGTTCAGATCCCCCCAACCTACCTCCCACTGTCTTTTAATACTAAAAAAGAAATAAATCAAATTCAGCCACAGAAAACGTGGCTCCAATCTCAGGAGTACGAGTAAGCATTAAAACACAAAACAAAATTAAAAAACAAACAAACAAAAACACCACATCAGTATTTAGGATTTTCTTTAAAAGGCCTTTTAAATAAAAAAAAAAAAAAAAAAAAAAAAAAAAAGGCTAAAACTCCCCCAGTTCCATTGAGAAGAATGTAGTCTGAATCTGTACTTCAGGGACTACTCAGAGAATCTCTACTCTATAGCTTGGCAATAACAAAAGCAGGTCAATCCACACTGATAATCTGGCAGATCAAGGTCAGTTTGTAATTCCTCTTTGTTTATACATTTATCCAGAATTACCTGCTACCCTAAATAGAACAATAAGGTGATTTGGCTTCCTGCTTACCCAAAGTCGTCATCAGGAATATTTTTGAGGCTAGGATATAAATCTTTAGTAAGTAGTGGGGAGAGGGGAAGAGGGGGAAAGACAAGAGATTATAAAGCCCAGGGAAATTGGAGAGATCCAAAGCTGTGAGACAAATGTTTTCAGTGCAAATTTGAACTGCCTACCGTAAGCAAAAGCAATGATTCCATGTTTTTGTGAAGGATGTCATTATTTATAATTGTTTGTGTTTCTTAGTATCTATTTGTGTCCTCTGTACATTACAAATGAAAATTCATTGCAAATATTTATTCTGTTCTTGTATACTGTATTGGCATTTTGGCAGTTCTAACATAAATTCTTAAGTATTATTTGGATCCAATTAAAGAGATGTGTCAAGATTAAATGGATTGGGAGAAAACTAATCAATCAGTGAATGAAAACATTGAGCAAAGGCACAGATCAGACACTGGATTAGGCCCTTGTAATAAAATGAAGACTAAGACCCTGTACGTTAGGGGCTTATAGTCCAGGAGAAGAGACAGGTAGGTAAATACCAAACTTTCCAAATATTATAATAAAAATATACAAAGGGGTTTTAGAGATCATAGCATAGACAAAATAATGTTTAGTTCTCTTGTTAATTAAAAAGACATAAATGCTTAAAATAATTAATAAAAGGCAGATGGCATTATTTTGTCTACTAAAACAAATACATCAGATTCTGGTTAAAAAATATCATAATAAAAAATCTCCTATGCATTCCTGGATACTAGTAACTATTAACATACCACTAATAATAATATGGCTTCAAAAATAATGCAATTGTATAAAATAAAATTAAAATTGGTTAAAATTGTTAGTGTATCAACTTATAAAATGTTTTTATCACAATAGTCATAAATAAAAGAAAGAATAACAGTTATATTTACTAATTAAACTCAAATTTTTGATATACTACACAGAGGAATACAAGTATGCCAAAGGTACAATTAATGAAAATACACCCTCAATCTCATGCAATGTAAGAAAACATCCTCCTTATAAATCGTGACATACTAAATGAGCCAATTCTTGTAGTTCTTCCTTCACAAATGAATTCCCTGTTTTAAAAAGATCTCTCTCTCTCTCTCTCTCTCTCTCTCTCTCTCTCTCTCTCTCCCTCCCTCCTTTCCTCCCCTCTTTCCCTCCTTCCCTCCCTCTGCACAGGATGCTTGAGAATGAGTTCAATGTTTCTCTATACTGTCACAATTGCCCAACTTCATCCAAATCAAAAACTTAAAATACAATGTCTCAAGTTTAGCAACACACTGACATTTGGCAGCCCATGAAGATCTCAGGCAATTAATATGATCTAAAAATCTAGAGCCTAAAATAATAAGTAGGATAACTTCGAGATCCCACCATAGCAAAATGTGTTAATGGGCTAGTTAGGGAATAGAGTATTGATTTAGGAACAATTTCTGATTCTTCTTTTTGCTTGGGAGAGTGAAAGGAACGATCCCTATTCAGGATAAGAGATACACATATTCACTCATTATTGTACTTCATTCCCAGTGCAAGGAACTATTTAGAAATAACAGATACTGTATTATGTATCACAATGGTGAATTTCATTCTGCCTTGGCAGGGTAACTAGTAAGTGCAAAATGTGAGTAACTGCTTGCTGTACTAGAGTCATAGATATATAATTGCCTTCAGAAAAATCCTTCTCTGAATACCACCTACACATTAATACATGACACTGAATTTACAGCCAGACCCCTGTTCTATCCCACATGATCCCTGAAAAGGCTTTGAAATGAGGACACGTGCATAATTAAGGCACACTGAATATCACAGTACATGTAACAAACCAGAGTATTATGAATCCTTAGGGGAACCTCGTAGAACTAATACATTTTCTAAAGAAAGCTGCACATGAGTAAAGAGAGCCTAAAATGCTAATTAGATCCTCTCAGTGAAAGCTATAGAAAAGTTGATTCTTGAATCCTGAAGTTGGGCACAGAATGGAACATTTGTATACAGAAAGACTGAAGAGAGAGAGAAAAAAAAGAATTTGACATCAAAGCCCCTCAATAGATGATTTCTACAATTCACGAGAAAATAAATGAAGCAAAATAAAAATTTAACAGTGGGAGAATTCCAAACCTCCTGAAAGGGTTAAGAATGAGAACTGATTTCCTATTAGAAAGGGATTATGTAACAACAGAGGGAAATAGTCAGCCTAGCATATGCTAATTTAGTAGGCTTTGCCAGGCATTTCTGTGTGTGTTTGGCTGGCTGTCTTATATTCTTTCCCTCCTCTTTTTGCCATTTTTAGTATGAGACTAAGGAGGTTGAACTCACACAATATGCAATAACAATAACAAAAACAAGTAAAAGCACATTGCACATGATTTAACCTTGCTACGTAAAACATTGGGCACTTGCCTTGGAGGGCGAAAGGAAAAACACCCACTCTGTGTGTTCAGTATATATGTTTTAGCAATACTCCCTCTCTTTATTCTTCATTGCCTGTTAATTTCTTTTAATGAGTCTTTCAGGTTGGTAGCATGGTCAGGAATGGGGGAGATTTTTTATTCCTGGAGAGTGTTAAGGAAGCCAAGTGTCTATTCAGACTTCAGCACATAAAGTAGATGGCAGTAAAGGAATGACGATTACATAAGACACTTACCACACATTTTATTTGATGTTAAATATAAATATTCTAATCATTTCTCATTGCAGCCTAAATACTACTTCAGATTGAAAAGCAGGGGACGTATAAGGTGTGATCATGAACTGAAGGTACAGGTGTGATGAACATTTTCCCTAGGGGCATAGGACAAGCTAGTGTAATGCATGCATTTATTAAGAAAGTAAAAACAGATTTTATGTACTATAAATCTTAGTCCTTGATGTTTCAGACAGAGTTTGAAAGACACTTGCATTTTTAAATGCACACAATTTTAACAAAGACGCTAAAAATATTTCTTTACACGAACAAATTAATTGGCTTTATAAATTATACCAAATCAATATAGCAGCTATACACTTAGCAGTCGGCAGCACAGCCTCGTTAGGAAGGTGCTTTCTCACTGTGTTCCCAAAGATGACTTCAGATAAACAATGTGCAGTTACTGTAAATAAACCAGTGCCACGTATATAAATTTATTAGGGAGTCGATTTGACCTATAAAAGGACTTTTGTTTTCTTATGTGAAATCATTTGCACGACTTAAAACACACTCAGCTTTAAGACTTTATAGTCCTGAAAGTAAAGGAATGCTTATTCTTAGTTTCTAAACAATCCCTAATGACACGTCAATATCTAGCCCCCAGAGAAGCTGTTTAACTATTAGTTACCAGGGGTTTCCCCTCCAGCATTCAAATGGCTGAAATATAATTTAAATATTCTAGTAAAAACTATTTGCTGAGTCAGAAAGTGTTATTCCCAAAGTTGAATAATGACTGCCTTAATATTTACTTCAAAGTCCTCTAAAATAGAATGTGAATAATTAATGGCCAGCCCTGTCCCTGGCAGATCTCCTTGCAACCTCAGCCCTGGGTCTATTCAGGTAGCAGAGGTTCTCATCACTCAGTTTCATAAGCACAAAAGAAGGTCCAGAATAAAAGCTCAGCTCTACTGCAGATTCAGAAACTGTAAACCTGGCTTCTGTGTTTTTAAAGTAGAAAAGTTAACCATTGTTACAACCTAAGGAAATTTATCTTAAAAATAGACTTGTTAACGTTCATAAACAGGGTAAAAGAAAATAATGAGTATAAACAAATTCTTGCCCTTTCCTTACACTTTATTCCTGGGAGCCCCAAACTCTGATTACTGATAAAATTATAAAGCTATCCTTCAGCCCCAAAAATAACTGCACAGTTTAAACTTGTATATATGTGCATATAGAGATAAATGATTGAGGAATATTTCCTTTTTCAATAATTACATCTCTGATTTTGGCATTAATATTTAACTGATACCTAATTTAGCAGAATATTTACTTTCCTAAATTTTAAATATGCTACATACTTTTAAGATGAAAATAATTTCATACCTGTTTAAAGAAACCCACTGAGCACATTTACAGAATCAACTGGTCTCATTTCTTGAATAAAAACTACATGCATAATATGTTCAATTATTTGTTCTGTAGCAAATGGAATCAAAATAAATAAAGCTGCATTAGTTACTGTTATCTGATAGGCTTCCATGATAGGCTACCCATAAAAATTGGTCCGCTACTCTTACTTTTATTAAGGAACCTATTTTATGCTTTTGCCTTTGTGATAAATAATATTGTTCACAGTGGGAATATTCTCTACTAATTAAACATTAGCACAAATTCCATGTCATAACCCTAAATAAACTATATGAACATATACTGAATACTTAATCCCTATTTGTTTTAAAACTGTTGTATTCTCATAATACAGGAAATGCTCCAGTAAGGGGGAAAAAAAAGCCAAGAGAATGATTCCTTTCCTAGCCCAACATAGATTAGACCCACCACATGTAAACAACTGCATAGAAATCCTATTTTAACTTTGCTATTTATCTTCATTAAACTGACCCAGGTTCCTGATAGTTTTCACAAAAACTATTCATTTCACCATTCATTTGATGAAAATGATAATTGTCTTAGGATTTATTTATTACATTAATCTCTAAACAAAATAGGTGTGCTCTCATTTACTTGGTCATGAGCTCACGTGATTAGAAATACTTTCTGGATCATTTCTGGTTATAAAAGCTGAAGGTCGGTTCGAGTCCACTACAGGCTGTGAAAGAGTCCCCATTTCACTCCTGCCCCAGGACTGCTTTCCTGTGTGTCTGCGCTGCAGAGCACATTAGGCCGAGATGCCATTTGCATCATCACACAGCAGGGGGCTTCAGCTGCCACTGCTCTAGGTTAATCCTCACCCACCTCCTTACACAAGGAATGTGCAGAAGATGCCTTTTTTTGGTACTACAAAACTGCACTCCAAAAATGCTTGACTTTTTCAAATAAAATGGTGGCAATGAACTTGTCCTTATAAATGTTTTAGGTTAAATCAGTAAATGTAAATCATGCCTTCCTTCAAAAAAATTTTTGTTTTCATGGAAAGAGTTTGCAATCTAATATAATGCAAAATATTTGGAGTTTGTAAAGAAAGAAAAAATGTGTCTGGAAACTAAATGTTAAAAACTGGTCAGACTGCATTCACTTACAAATTTATATCAAGAGCTATTGCTATGTTACTTTTCCATAGGCAAACTGCTTCCTAAATTAATATAGCTTATAAAATGTTAAAATTAACTCAAGTACATTATTTAACAAAGTATGAGTGCTGATATATTATGAAGAGAAGGGACGATTTAACTCCATCATAATTAGGACATACCTATTTTCAACTAAGCACTATTTATTATTCATCTACTAAATATAGAAGACGAAGACTGAACAGGTAAGGCTTGGGGCTTGTTCTCAAGAAGCTCAAGTTAACAATCACCTGGGCACTAGAGCCATTTTAGAGGGTGAACAATCCAGTATCTTCCAATCATACAAAGGGTTTCTGACGTCAGCTTGAGAATTCTGCTTCCTTGGTTTGTGATTTCCTTTCTCACTGTCCCCTCAGCATGTTCAGCCAGCTGCTATGCAATGGACAATATTACCCAGGAGGTTTACAAAGTGTATCAAAAGGAGAATTCTTCTTCAATAAATCTCATAGAATGCATGTTAGCACGATCAAATAAAACATCAATATGCCAGGACTATGTTATAGTATTAATGTACCCAAAGTCCTTCCTCATAAATAAATCTTACTTGTCTCAATCATATAATACCCCATAGACTGCTTATTTTAAAAATAAAATTGATATAGTTTGATATTGATTTTAGGCCACTTTAAAATGCATGCTTAGGATGTCTTCCAACATTTTTGCACTTCCATTTGCTCTTGAAGTGATTTAAGTAATTTTTTCTTTAAGAAAAATGACATTTCAGTATGTAAATGTGGGGCAAATAGTATTCAAGTACCTTACTTCTAGTTGAGAAGGCAGGAAGAGGCCATCTCAGTTGATGCTTACCCTTGTCATATTAATTTCCCAGAGATCTAATAGTTGTACAAATGGGGAGAAGACAATAAAGTAAGCTTCCATATCTTCATGCAAAGTTAGTCCAGAGAACCCTCATACTTGCAGGGAGATTTCCTTAATTACTAAGTGTCTGATGTTTTCTTAAGTTATAGTCATATACAGACTCTACTTTTCAAAGTCACAGCTATTAATCAAAAAAGGGCGGGGAGAGCTATTCCCAGGAGCTGCATTCAGTATTAAAGTTTGACAAGACTAAGGTTATTACATAGAAAGGTAAAATAGTAGGAGAAACATGATTTTAGGAAATATTAAGTCATCTATTTTATTTAATGTACATAGTGCATTTTATATTATAATGTGTTTTATAAAAATGTAAGAGAAAGATGCATGTTTCAATGTTTCTGGATCAGTTTTGTTCATCAGTTTATTTTGTTCATTAGATTCCACATATAAGTGAGATCATGTGATACTTGTCAGACTTATTTCATTTAGCATAATACTCCCCATGTACTTCAGAGGGAAAGGGTGGGAGTGGTGGGAAGAGATTAACCTAAGGACTTATATGCATATATACATAGCCCATGGGCAAACAGTAGTACTGGGAAGGCCTGGGAGAGGGCAGGAAAGGGATGGAGGGGACCAAAGGAGGAAAGAAAGGGCATCTGTAATACTTTCAACAATAAAAAATTATATATATATATATGAAGTTAATGACATATACACATACTCGGGCAAACAATATGTATGTCCAGTTGAACTTTAATTTGAAGATCTTTCTTTCTGAATATAATATACCATTTACCAGAATGTTCCAGGGCAAAAGAAAACACACAAATAAACAAAAAAATAACTAAAAAAACAAAAGTCCCAGTATTTGTGTCGGATGTGTTTTTGTATAAGATAAACTCTAAAAAGGAAATAAAGTTCTCAACAAAATTTGGGTCTATTTTCTGGTTATATTTTGCCCTTGTCTCTTTTTCATCCTTTCTAGGACAGTTCCTGGTTAAACAAGACAGTCTCCATCTTTGCAGTGCCTCCTCAGGCATGGCAAGGGATATAGCTTCTGCAAGGGTTAGCTATTGAACTGGATCTACTCTGCAGCCAAGAGAGGTCTTAGTTACAGGTGGAAAGCTTTTCACTCCTCATTCTAAAGAAATTCATTTCTCTAAAGGATCCCTTGCTCTCACCTCAGATTTTTCCTCTGTCTATGATGGAGGAAAAGGAAAAAATAGCTTAACACCAAATCAAATTTTTTCTAAGTAGTCTAATCCCAAGTTACACTTTATTCAGAAACATGTTTATTTGCTAACCATTTATCTCATAAAGATCTATTGGGGATGAATTGATAGGTGTTTTAGAGTTAAACGATTTAAGCTTTTTCTTTTTATTTATTTTTTTAATGCGTGATATCATTGACTTGATTCTCACCATTGGCTTGTCATTCTACACATTAACAAGTCAGAAGATTGATTTTGCTTCTCAGAAAACGGAAAAAAAATGGTGACATATAAAACAGTGAAAACACAGAGATATGTCCAAACGGGTCCTCTTCTATAAAATAAAGCATATTGCAAGAAAGTGGATAATAACACAAAGGATAAATAAATTGATTGGTATTAACTGAAGTAACCGGATACCATGATAGTGCTGACAGAACTAAAAATAAGAAGCTGTAGACTGCCCATAGTATTTGCCTAGTCATAACTGCTAGCAGGCAGAGCAGACTCCCCCTAGCCAAAGGCAGTTGCTCACTATTGCCCCTACCACCCTGCCTTCCCTGCACACAGAAAAGACAGACCTGCTAAGTATTTCATCTGTGTCCTGGAAATAAGCTTTCCCTTTACAACCTCACCAAGTCCTAATAAAACAGTCGGGCGGTGGGAGAAACATAAGCCTGGGCCCCGAAGCAATGTTTTCAGACAAGACTAAGACAAGGAAGGCATGAGCAATTTGTTTGAGCAAGAACTGACAGTATCAACAAAGTGTGATGTGCCTGTGGAGCAGTGTTTGATAAATGGGAGGCAGCCATAAACATGAGAAGACAATCCAGTGGTGCTTTGCACCCCCTCCCCCTTCTAGGTTTTTTTTTCTTCTTCTTCTTTAAATCCTCTCTCTCTTTTGGTGTATTAATATGGCCTGATCTAAGATGCTCACAAGTACACAGATATCATTGGGCTGGTGCTCTCTCCCTGGCTGCTGTATCGGACACTTATTTATTTATTTGGACCTGCTGCTGGTGCTGCTGCTGGTTGCAGTGGTGCATTTTCCCTGGCATACCCACATGCCTTCCACCCCACCCCCAGTTGGCTGTGAAAGCGACACTGTCTTAATCAGTGGTTTACATACTTAATAAAAGACACCCATGCCCTTAAGAAAGAGAGAGAGAGAGAGAGAGAATGCAGCTGATGGAATCTTCCGGGTAGAGAAAGTAAATCCTCCTCGGGCTGAGAGCGAGAGGGGCACCGGCAGACAGTTATTTCGCAGTGCACTGAATAGACAATTCGCAGGGAAATGTTGAAGGCAGAGAGGAGACGACCCCCAAGTGCAGTCCATTGCCCACACGCTCTATAATAAATAATCTTCGAGCCCCAGCCCAGCAGTGTGTGCAATGACGTGCTGGGGCCAGCTCACACAGATTGGCGAGGAAAACATATCCAGCGGTGTCGAATTTTCATCACAATCACCAAATTAACTGATTTCCCCCACATAACACTCCTCTACCCGGCGTGGCGCGAGCACGGGAGCGCGCGTGAGCACACACACACACACACACACACACACACTCGCGCGTGCACACACAGACACACACAGGCACATACGCGCGCGCGCACACACACACACAGGAGCTGAGAAATACAAGTTACTGAGAGGTGAAGCGGGGTCTCTGGGAGGGTGTTTCAGCACCGATTAGAAACCCAAGTAACGTGTCAGCCGGCTACCAGGGTTACTTGTGAGAGGGTGGGGGTGTGAGCGCTGGGAAATGGGACGAGGCAGCCTAAGCAGGAAGAATGGGCTGTCTGCCTTCTCGGGGATTACGGCGTATGACATATCTGAAATTTACATCCAACATAAAATACACAAGATTACCACAAAAATATTCTAAAGAATACCTCTGCAAGGTCAGCTAGTTAATTGGGGAAAATTCTGTCCACTAGCTCTTCTTTCATATTCATAAATATGCATACATAAAATACGGTCCCGGTCTGCATCCCGGAGGAGGCTAGGAGAGAGGATGCATTCCAAGAACTTGCTGAAAGATGGTTCATTGACCTCATTTAAATCCTCCAAAGGCCGAGTGGGTTTTGCACGCCTGTGGGTCTACATGTGCTTTACTTTCACATTCCTTTTACCCAGAGACACCTACATTTGATCAACTTATCTTTCCGCACATACACAAATAATGACAGAGGGGTTAGAGGTGGGCAAAGATTGAAGGAGAAATCAAGAGTCACCTAGCTTTTAAAAAAAAAAAAACAAAACAAAAAAAAAAAAACAAAAACCCTATCGACCATCCTTTCACATCCGTTCTCCCCGAAGCTCACACTCAAACCACAATCCCCACACTACTCCCTTCAAAGCAACAATCTTCCTCCTTACTGCCCCTGCCCGCCGAGCCCTAGAACGCCGCCTCCGCCTCCACCACCACCCCAAAGTGTGCTCTCCCCGTGCACTCCTCCTCCAAACGCCGCCGCTTATTTCCCCATCAGCACCGTCCTCCCGGTGCCCACAGACCCTCCCTCCCTCCTCCAAAAGCGCGTCTGGGGGACAGTGCACCTCAGCTCCCTAGTCCCTCCGCATCCAAACCCAGGGATTTGCATAATCACAGTGTTTTGTGCAGTTTCCCTCCACTGCGGTCCTAGGGGTGCTCACATTTTACGTGGAAGGGTAGCATTAATTACGGAAAGAAGCGGCAGAGAGCGGATGGAGAGGTCGGGAATCTAAGCGAAAACCCCGAGCAGAAAGTAACTGTTAGGATGCATGTATTTCTTTACTGGGGGGAGAAAGGGGGGGAAAAAGAAAAAGAAAAGAAAACCACATGGACTGAATAATAAAAAGTCGGTTTGTTGATAAAGTGGCTTTGGGTCATTTAATTGTTTTCCCCCTTCTCGCCCTCCTCCCTCCCTCCCACCCCCCCACCCCCGTTTATTCATTCATTCTGTCTTTTTCTCCTTTTTAAAAATCTTTCTTTTCTCTCTTTCTTCCTTTCGTTCGTTCTTCTTCTTTTTTTTAAATCCCAAACACAGCCCCCTCTCTTCCTAGGTGAATGACAAGTCTCACAACACATCCCCCCGCCGCCCCCCACACCCCCGGGATGTTATTGCAATGCACACGGTGCTGCCGCTGCTGCTGTTCTCGCCTCTCGCCGTCTCGGTAGCTCGCTCCCAGACTCTCACTCACTTTTTAAAGACACAGGATATGATGATGGTGGGAAGCAGGGGAAGGAGAAAGGCGACCCGAAAGGAGGGAGGTTAAAGAGATGACAAGAGATGGAGAGGGTCGGTCAGGAGCGTGCTGTGGGAAGTGGCTGGTGGGTGGTGGTGAGAGGGTGGAATGTTCAGAAAAGGCACAAGTTGCCAGCCAAAAGGCGTCGGAAGGGGGGGGGGGGGGGCGGCGGTGGTGGCGGGGATGGAGTGAGAAATATAGGAAGCTCAGGTGAATGGAAAGGCGAAAGGTGCCGCGTGAGGGGCTGACAGCAGGGAGAGCGGGGCTGAGCCAGCGGTAGATGCGAGGGGCTGGAGCAAACTGCCACTGCCCCCTGCTGCACAGGGGAGTAGGGGGAGGGGGTGGGCATCTCTGGGGACCGGGGGACCGAAGTGGGGAGAGTGGAAATATGGGGTGGAGTGGGGATGATGGGGAATGGGCGTGAAGTTGATGCTCCCGGCGGGGCGGGGATTACCTTGTAGTAGGAGCCCGCAGACACTGTAGAAGCGGAGAACGGCGCTTCGTTTCCAAATCATGGTCCCTTCTCTAAAGGGTCGGGGAAGGAACCAGGGGGCAAGGATCTGCTGGTGAGCGGGGCAACGGAGTGCAGGGCTCCGCCGGTGTCCTCCTCGCGGTGCCCGCCGGACCCACGGTCCCCGCTGCTGCGGTATTCGAACCCGCGGACGCGGATCGGCGGCAGCAGAAGCGGCAGCGGCGAAGCACCCGCAGACCCGCAGAATGGGGTTGCGGTGGGCGAAATAGTTTCCCCTCGTCCTCCTCCTGCTGGTGGTGCAGCCGCGACAGCCCGTCTGCTGGGCACGGGGTCGGGGCTCGCCTTCCTCTCGGCGCGCACAGCAAGTCCGAGCGCCTGCCGGGGCTGCCCGAGCAGGTGGTGCAGGGATGCCGGGGTGTCGGGAAAGGTGCGTACGAGGGCTGCAAGGAGTGGGTAGGTCACGGCAGGGAGGGGCGGAGGGAGAGGGGGTGCATGCAAGCAGCAGCCGCCGCACGCGCTCGGGGTGTCTCGGGGTCCTGGGAGGGGAGATGGTAGCAGTGGGAGCAGCTCTAGCGGCGGCGGCGGCGGCGGCTCCCGGATGCTCCGGCTGCAGCGGCGGCGGCGGCGGCGGCTGAGGCGGCAGCGGCGGCGGCGGCAGCGGCAGCTCTACCGCGCACTAGACACAAGGGCAAGCTCAGCGCCGCGGAGGCCCCGCCCTCATCCTGGCCAGACAGACACCGCCCCCTGACCAATGGAAACGCACCCGCCCCCCGGTCCTGACCAGTGAGAGGAAGGGCTGGGTGGAGACAAGCGCCGGGAAAAACAAACAGGCTTCTCAAGGACCCTTCGGGCAGGGAGAACTGAAGCCCCCATTCACACACCCCTGGCGGGTCTCACGCCCTTAGAGATGTCTCGTCCTAAAACTTGCAGAAAAGACAGCCGTCTTCATGAATCATGGCTTTGCACTTGGCAAGGGTTCAGCCAATCGCCACCACGAGGGGGCGGGGTTAGCCGTGTCCCCAGCAGGTTCTGGAATCCGTGGTGCCTGGGACAAGTCCTGGGTGCGAAGTTCTTTTGCGCATTTGGACTCCCTAGAGCAGATGGTGGCTGCACCTGCCCACTCACCAGCTGCAGTACCATTCTCTGACGCTCCCAGCAGCAAAAGGGAAAATTGCAGAGGGCGTGGGAGATGCTAAGTATAACTGGGACTGGCACACCTACTGCCTGCAAGAACTTGTGTGGAGGGAAGGAACAAGTTAGGGGTGGAGGAAATTATTTTGTTGTTGTTGTTGTTGTTGTTCTCCAGAGTTTTGACTTAGTCTAGGCATAAATCTCATTAAAGCCTCATTAGTGGGTGACAGTATCAGTCGTTACTAGGATCAGGCAGACCCTGGTTCATGTACCATACTGTCTCTTCTTGCTTCATACTGTTTGATAATTTTACTTGGACGATTAAATCTGAAGCCTCCTCAACTATAAACAGGGATAATAATAGTACTTAACTCCGAGTTATAGGGATTAGTTGAGGATGCAAACTATACAGGGTCATGCAATGTGTAAGTGCTTTATAAATGATGGCTCTAGCTGTTTAGTGGGGCTTTTCTAATTCAGGATAGCAGGAAATCTTAGGCAATCCCCTATAAATGTTTTAACAATAGTCTTAAGGAAGGGAAAGAAAGCACAATTGTGCTTTCTTCAGGGACTCAACCTTAAGTGGTCATAAAAAGGAACTCCGGAATCTGGAGAGAAAAAAAAAAACAACTCCTATATAAACCCTCACCATGAAAAGTGTCCTTTAAAAGAGGAGTTATAAATGAGCAAGACATAAATTAATCAGAAGTTGTGTTTCCAAATTAGCTTAATTCCCAGGCTTTTCCCTATGACCAGTTTTTAATTGGACCGAATTAGCAGATGATGGACTATTCCAGTAGGGTTAAATCAGTCACACCATAAATAAAGTCTGCGTTGTTTGAAAGACTACACAATAGAAACCTGCAAGCAAGAAGACAGAGGGAAAGATGAGAGGCAAGATCAATATTGATGCCCTTCACTCTTTCTCATTTGTTGCTTTTTTTTTTTTTGCCACAACCTTTTACAAATTCAACCCCTGCCTTTTAACGAATGACCTATTCATTTCTCTGTCCACTTTCCTCCCCAGGTTCTCAAAATTAAGAAGTAAAATGTCCATAATAAAACTGCGAGGGGACCTTAGAAGGAAGAGGATGTGTGAATACTCTTGTTATTGTAGGAAATAGTGGCCCACTGTGAGTTTTAGCTGTTAAGAAAGTCAGTCCAAAGATACTGCTGTCATTTAAACTATTGTGAGCATCAAAAGCTGAAATTCTAATCATTATTGACTCATACTTAGGCTCTTTGTCAGGAAGACTATAATAAATAGAAATGCCAAATAATTAGAGTTTCTTTATTAAAGCAGTAGCCAGGAGTCCTGGCTTCTAGCACTGATAACCCTATGTGTTTGGGCATATATTCAACTTCCTTGACCCTCAACTTCCTCAATTATAATATGAGGAAGCTACATTTGATGACTTCCAAAGTCTCACAAAGCTTTTAAGAAATCATTATTCTAAGATTTTTGTATTCAAGAAAATGCCGCAACTGAACATGAGTATCTCAGCATTTGTGATCAATACTAAGAAGCAAATCATGTTTTTGTTGTTGTGATAACTACCAGAGCAATTAGGATTTCTACAATGAAGTAGTCGCTAGGTTTGCTATGCAGCATGTGGTCCTCAGACAAACATCATCACCGTTACCTTGGAACTTGTTAGAACTGCAGAATCTCAGATCTTTCATTTTAACAGGATTCCAGGGTGATTTATATGTACACAAAAATTGAGAAGCACTAGTTTTTAACACTGCTTTACTGAGCACTCAACCGCAGGAAGCATTTCAGTGGGTGTTCTAGAAGAGTAAAAAGGCCAGAGGATTTTTTTTAAATTACTATTTTCAGGAACCCCAGGAGTCTCCTTGTCATCACAACAAAAAGAAAAGTAACTCTTTTTGTAAACTATGGAACAAATCGATTAATTTAATTAGGTATTTTTTAAATGGTTGCAAGTTTGATTGTGATGATAGTCATAAACTTTCATGTGGTTAAAAGCTCTCTCTAGTCCACACTGGAGTTTGCACTTATTCCAGCCCTGGGAGAAAAGCACTCAAAATGCAAACTCTGGCCACTTGGATAAATAATGTCATTCTCAAGTACAAAAAATAGGTAACACTATATTTTCTAAATAGTCTATGCTTAGATGCTATTTGTCAATTATTTTTTAAATATCAAATGCTCCTTTGTTGTAAGAACTTTCAATATTTTAAAGTGTGACTATAGTCAAAATGTTCAAAGTTGTCATTGTATAAGTAAATTCATTTCTAAAATGTAAAACATTTCTTAGAATGCAATTAAACATCTTTAAATATCTTCATTTATAGTTTTAGGGCAATTCTTGTCTCTCTATATTATCAGTGTCTCTAAATCTACAAATTACCTGACCCCTTATGAATCAACAGATGATTAATATCATAAATTGCCAAAAGATGGCATCTATCTGCCCAGCTGTTGTGGCTCAGTGGTTCTGCAACAACCCATGAACCAGGAGGTCATGGTTCAATTCTGGGTTAGGGCACACGCCTGGGTAGCAGGCAGGATCCCCAGTAGGGAGCATGCAGGAGGCAGCTGATCAATGATTCTCTCTCATCAGTGATGTTTCTATCTATCTTTCCCTATCCCTTCCTCTTTCTGAAATCAATAAAAACATATCTTTAAAAAAAAAGATGGCATCTATCCATCTTTAATTTCTTTATCATTAAACCTTGTATTCATCTTCACTTCATGGAAAAATATTTTTTAACATTTAACTTCATGTTTTGAAATACTTTTTAAGAAATGAATGCTTTACATGCAAGTAATTCATGTAATACTGTTTTAAAAGTTGTGTAAAAATAGCACACACCTTTTCCCTGCTTTGGATATGATGGTTCTCTTTGCTAGTGCTGTCACACGATAGAATGACAGCCTCCTCCTCCCGCAAGAGTATTGTATGTGTTAGGATTCTTTTAAGATGGATTTTACAGAGGAGTTTAGTTTGTACATTATAACTGCTTTTACACCAGTAAGAGAGAATTGGAATTTATCAAGTTTGTGATGGTTATGCCTTTTTTTTTTTTTTTTATCCTACAAGGAGCAAAGTAATCTGTCCAAGGCTTTAAAGTGATGGATGATAATTAGCAAGATGGGGGGGATCCTTTCACAATGTATACATATATCAAATCATCACAATGTACACTTTAAATACTTTTTGTTTTAATTTGTAAATTGTGCCTCTGTAAAGTTGAAAAAATAAAAAAAAACAGTTTTACTTCTGTCAAAATGTTATGAAATGAAAATGGGAAGTTATTAAGAGACATCAGTTGTTACCACTATGGATACATTTCCTGGGATTTCACCTGGTTACTTAGAATATTTATATTTTGCTTTTAAAACTTTAATTTAAGTGAAATATCTAAATATTTTAAATATATAGTCATTATGGATCCCCAGAACTAAAAATATAAAAATCCATGTTAAGTTGACTCTTATAGTAAATTGACTCTTGAAGTAAATTGACCTAGAAAAAGAAATCTCATGGTCTGGTGAAAATGTAGACCATTGTGAAATAAAATGAGCTTATTGAATACTGGACGCCTTGATTGTCATTCTCCATGCTCACCAGCATTTTAAATATGAGGTCAGCTGCTTATGTTGGAGAGATGTTAAGAGTCCTTGAGTATAATATATAGTACATATAATATAATGGATAGCATATATTATTACATACATATATGATATATACAAGGATGAGCAAAAGTAGGGTTATAATTGCTAGTATGAAAATAATACAAATAGTACAATAATTGATAGATAACACATCTCATGTACTCACAAATGTATACCTGCTTTTGCCCACCCCTGTATATGATAGCATATAGCAATATTAACTGCTTTGAATTACATTTTAATTTAGAATTTTGCTACTATTTACACAACATTCCATGTCCTACATCAGAATTATGACTTATTATTTTGTCCCACCCCAAATGTTTATTGCTAGAATTTTAAATTATGGTAATGATAGTATATCAAAGCCTGAAGAGAAATTCAGAAATTTACAAACTCAAGGTGAGCTATCTCTGCATTTTTACATAAATGAACCAGCATATACATATACTCTCATTTGGAAAGATGCAATCACAATATGTAGAGTAAAACTGACCTTGTGCTATTATGTAGGATAACTTCTAGCTCTACAATGATTGACTCTAAATGATGTAAGATATATGGCCACCACACACTTTCTTAAATTCAGCAAGAACGATAATTATTTTCCTCCATTTCCCCCAAACAAGCAAACATTCACTATACTTTACGGAAGATCATATGATCGTAGTATTTAAAAGCAGCTAATGTGCAAAATAGTAGTTTTGCACATGACCAAAGATAAATGGAAATATCTTGGCTGTGACGCTCAAGAGACTGACTCTGCATCCATTCAAGTCAATTTCATACCTGCAACATGGTTTTCCGACGTGGAGCTTTTCTACATGGAGCACTCATTCAATATCATTATATAAGTCATTTCATTACTTTAGCAAGAAGTTTGCTCAAATTTGATATTCTCAGGTAGTCATTTACTGATGACCTTCTGCCCTCGACCCATCCACTTACTCTTTGCACATCTAATTTTATTTTTCCTTATGTCCCTTATAAACCTGAATTTATTTAATTGATTTGTTTACTTGGGTATTGGCTCTCCCCACCCACCCCACCCCTCAGCTAGAATGTAAACTGCAAGAATGCAAGGACATTGCTTGTCCACTAGGTTCCAGCAACTAGAAAAAGGCTGAAAAATAGTAATAACTCAATATCTATTTACTGAAGTAATGTGTGTGTCCATCCAAAGCTGACTACCCTCTAGTTTAACTTGTATGAATACAGATTCACTCATCTTTCTTTTTTGTGTCTTTTTCTAGGGCATCGTTTTCCTAATAAGAACTTCTAAGTATTCTTAAGTGAACCAGCAAACTAAAACTTCAGCACTTATAAAAAAGAAAAGTCCACTTAGATTTTTATTTTAAAAAATACATGAGTTGGTAAAATGCAAACTATGTAGGGATAAATAAAATAGATACCCAGTAAATGTATTTACTGATTTATTTTCCTTATATAATTACTGTTGGCCATTGTTAACTATACCTGATTTTTTCCCAACAGAAAATAGTTTGGAATTAATAGATAGGAATAATTACAATCACCTATTAAAGTATACAAGGTTTACAGTTGTAACTATGCAAACACAGTTTATGCTTGTATTATTAATTATTAATCATTGTATTATTTTCCATACAAGAAACTGTTTTGTACTCCTCTTTGCATCCCCTTATTTTAAGAGTTTTTTTTTATTTGTACTAATATGTAATATCATTTCTGGTAAGAATATTAGAGTTCTACTATACAATGAACTGAGGACCCAGTTTTTTGTCTGGATTGACCAAATAAAAGGAGATGTGTTGGTAACTCAAGAGCTGAGATATAGAAGGATGAAGAATTCTATGATGTTATTTGATTCCCGCTACCTTATAATTAATTCTACAGCTAGAGCAACCAAGTTTATCTACATCTCTAGGGAACATGTAGTTTATTTCTTAATAAAAAATAATAAGAGGGATAAAGCATCTTGAAGTAGCAAATGAACAATTACTGAAAGGACAGAGAAGAATATAAGGAAATGAGTCTGGAAATTAGTATACAAGGAATAGCATGGTTTAAAAACTATGGCTTGTTCTTTAGAGCTGTGCTGTCCAAAAGGTAGTCACTAACCCTATGTGACTATTTAAATTTAATTTAATTAAAGTAAAATAAAATTTAAAACTATGAATTGTAGTCATATTAATCACATTTTAAGTACTCAATAGCCACATGTGACTAATGACTACTCTATTGGACAAAACAGAAAACATTTCCATCTTCACAGAAAAGCTTTTCATCAGAATAGTGCTATTCTTGATATTGACATTGTATTATTCTAGGTTGTCCTGAGAAATAGAATCAATAAAAGAATGGATGGGTAGATAGATAGATAGATAGATAGATAGATAGATAGATAGATATTGATATAAGAAATTGGCACATGCAGTTATGCAAACTAAGAAGTCCCAAGATGTGCAGTCAGAGGGTTAGAGACCCAGGAGAAATGAGGGTGAAATTCCAGTCGGAGTCCAAAGGCCTATGGACTAGTAGAGGTGATGATAGAAGTTCTAATCCAAGTCAGAGTCTGAAGACAGGAGGAGGCCAAGGGCCCAGTTTAAAGACAGGCAGAGAAAGAGAGATAATTCTGACTCACAGAGAGCAATTTTCATTATTCAGTCTGCTGATTAAAATGTTAATCTCAGCCAGAAGCACCTTTTTCCAGACATCCCAGAAATAGTATTTAACTAAATTTCTGGGCACCTTGTGTCCCAGGTAAGATGACATATAAAATTCACCACCATACTTTCATTTGATAAGTATCATATTGGCATTCATCATCACTACCATGATATTTTCATAATTCTAGGTTTAAATTCTAGATATTAAAACTTACATAAATAAGATTTAGCTCTCAGATATACCAAAGTCCTGCTTAGTGTATTTTATTTTTTATAGATATATCTGCCTTTTCCTCATAGAATTGATAGTAAAACCCTCCATTCTCGTGGTGGTGGTTGGGGTGGGGGAAGAACCGTGTTACCTAAAGTATTGTCTTATGTTATGGCTACATTAAGATAGCCAACGATGAGTAGGTATTAGTCTAAACTCTGGTTGTAAGTGCCATAAATGCAAATCAAATTAGTTTAAGCAAGAACAAACAGACGAAAACCAAATATTAGTTAATGTAACTTAAAAGTCCACATTTGGGGGTTACTTCAGCCTACTTTGATCCATAAGGCTTAAGAGATATCATTAGGATTGTGTCTTGTTCCTTCTAATTCTGGACTCTTATTTTCTTTAGATTCATTAAAACTTAAGCTAGTTCTCCACACAGAGAGGTTAAAAACAGTCAACAAATTTCTAGCCTTACACCATAATTATACATAGGGTTCCAGAGAAAGAGAAGAGCTTTTTCTTCACAACCCTGTAGAGTCATGGAATGACTTAGAAACAGCCTCTTTGATTATCACATGTCCATCCTCCAGAATCTTACTCTGTCTGATTGGCCGGTGACAGCAAAGGTGTGGCTGTGTGACTAAAGGTGAGTTACCCCTTTCCACACTGAGTGCTTGGGGTGGGGTCCTTATGATAGCTTGAGAAAAATAATTTTCTGAGACAGGCACGGGAGGATGAATGATGTTTATTTGCATGCAATTACATCCCCTGGTTTCTACAGTCCCATTTCCCTTCATCCAGTCCTGGAAGATGTTCAGCTTGGGATTTAGTAGAGCTAGAAGCAAAGCCAGTGTCCAGAGTTTCTGTTCCATGGTGTAGCTGGGTCCAGTGTAGCATGAAGCTAGTTACAGTCCATTGTCTGGGGTGCACATGGCCTTGGGCCATGTGAGTGAATGCAGGGGAGCCAAGAGAATGAGCCCCCTGCAATGAGAGTTCCCAAAGTCCCGAAAATACAAGACGAGCACAAGAAAATGAACTCCTTAGTTTAGTGCTCTCCAAACTGCGGCTTGAGAGCCACATGCGGCTCTTTGGCCCCTTGAGTGTGGCTCTTCCACAAAATACCGACTTCTGTGCATGGGCCACGAAGTTTCAATCGCACTGTACGTGCGCGCCCGCACGTGGTATTTTGTGGAAACTTTAGGCAATTAAATATCTCACAGCTTCCCTTGCTGGCAGAGGCCATGATATTTTCATGCTCTACTGGAAAAAACAGGCCAATGACCTGTTTCCAGGTGTGACTGAGACAAGTACCCTCCCTATGTCACCCAGACTTTACTGAGCATGTGTCAATTCTTCCCCTGACCAGTCCCTTTCCCCAGTGGTGTGCGGGGAATAAACCGGTGGCCACTGGGGAAAGCTGTCCAAGCGATATGCTCCTGGTATTTGGCCTTCCCTTTGCTCCCTTCCGGTTATAAATAACTAGGTTAAATTACAGTGGTATCAAAACTACCCACCAAATGGGGAGGGCATAATTTCTAAAATGGAGACGATGCTGGACAAACAAAATGTAACAAAAGTCCACTGTAGAATACAATAACATTATAGGATGTGATGCAAGAAACGTTTGCCTTGACAGGAATATTGTTTTGTTACCTATGATAATTAGGATGAAGTATCAAATGACAGTCTGGAGCACTTCACACTCTACACAGTAGGATGTTAATAAATATTTATGAAACAAATAAAAATATTGCAGTAATAAAGTTCTCACTACTGGAAAAATTTAGAAGAGGATAATCCTAAGATTTTACGGAGCCAAAAGATTACCCCTCTGCTTTTCTCTGATAGCTCACAATACTGTGTATCTGAGTGTCATATCAGCTCTTGAAAATTAACAACAGTTTAATGCTGATTAGTTGCCAGCTTTTCTCCCCTATAGTTTCCACATTTTTTTCAGACCTGCTTATAGTCACTACCGTGGGTATTGCATGCATCCTTAGTTGTTTCCCCGTGTACCACCCTGCACTTATCACTATCAAACTTCATACGGTTTTTGATGGATGACTTCTCTAATTTGTCAAGGTTATTTTAAGTTCTAGTTTAGGCGTGGAAGATCAGAACAACTTCTCTCAACTCAGTATCACACTGGGTGTGCTCTTAATTCTATTACCTGAGTCTTTATAATACACACACACACACACACACACACACACACGTCATATGAATTCCAATCATGTCCTGCACTAATACACTATTTGGTACTATAGAAAGAGTTATTATTTTTTAGGATTTGAACACCAATCTAGAGGTAGGTGAAATAGAGCTAGCTTGCAAGCTCTCTATATTGTGTGGGATTGCTTGTAGGAAAAAATATTCAGTGCAGTAAGGCAGTCAGATATATACTACACTTATGGAGTTATATATACAAGAGTGTAGGATGACCAGGATTCTGAAACCTAGTGTCTGAAAAGAGGAAATTCAGATTTGGAGACCCAAAGAGAAGTTATGAGTTCTATTCTTAACATGGTAATTTATGAATGCAATGCTTAGAAAAAGGTTCCAAGTTTAAGACAAAAGCATAAGAACTTGATAATGCACCGAATACATTTTATGTATGTGTTTCTAATTTGCGTCTTGCTCAGAGTAAATACATTTTTTTAATTTAAATTTTATTTATTTATTTATTTATTTATTTATTTATTTATTTTGCATTTTGATAATCCTGAACCCTCAGGTGGAGATATTAGGTACCACTTACCCAGTGTGTAGGAAACAGGGTTTGAGATCTAGGAAATTCTAGAGCCACGCTTATATTTTTCTTATGGTTATGTAATTTTGTTCTGTGTTTGAGCTAAATGTATGAAGATTATTTTAACCAAACACCTTCATAGAATAAAATGATTCAATATATTACAAATGACACCAAACGAGATTCATGATGTTTCTAAAGTCACAGAGCTTTTCAAATAGAAATAAAAATCATAGTACAAAATGTTTCTTGTTGTAAAGCCAAATGTTAAAGGCCACAGCAGCTTTGTTACAGTCTTATCAGGTATTGTTTGCTCACTGAATGGTTTTCACAAAAATGGTAGATTAGCTATCTCCAAAAATGTCTCTATCATGTGAAATCCACCTGGAGATTGGAAAAGCCCATGTGGAATATACAAATACATTTACACAATTAAAAAAATGTATCAGTATAAAAATGTCCCACTTATGATAATCAAGTTTATATGATTGGTAATCATAGCAACTAGTATGTAAGAATTAAGTCATCTAGAACTCCACTAGAACTAGTGTTTCAGTAAAGAGTTAGGGGGTAGGGGGAATATCTAATATTTATTGGCATATTTTAAAACATATATATTTTTATTGATTTTAGAGAGAGAGGAAGGGAGAGACAGAAACATTGATGAGAGATTTCTATTGGCTGCCTCCTGTATGCCCCCTACTGGGGATTGAGCTTGCAACCCAGGCATGTGCCCTGATCAGGAATCCAACTGTTGAACCCTTGGTTCATGGATCAATGATCAACCACTGAGTAATGGCGGCTGGTCAGCATACTATTTTTACGTGAGATGCTTTTATAGTTCTGCATATAAGTATTAACAACACTATAAAATATATCAAGGATGACTACTATTTTATAAGTGAAAAACCTGAGCTCAGAAAGTTTAGATAACTTGATCTAGTTACAAAGGCAGTAAATGCTAGATCAATTGGACTTTAGAGCTTAGGTATCTCCATTACTGCTTTTATCTCTCATCAAACACCAGCAAAGAGAGATATAAGATTATTACTACAAAATGTGATTTGCTCCATGTGCACAGATTCCACAATGTGGAAGTCCTACTGGGAAAGAATTCAGCACCATGATCAGCTCTACATACCAAAAAATTAAAAATGAAAACTTGAGAGCTGGTGCAGAATAAGAAAGAAATGGGAAAGCGCAGAAGTTGTTGGAACATCAAAATGATATTTTGCCTCAGCATGCGTTAGGATATCTGGTTACCCATTCCATGAAGTGAAAACCAGCATCATTTTAAAAGATTTCTTAGCTGTCTCTAAAGACTTCCCAAGAAAAAACTTTCCACAGGTTTTTCATGCAAAAGGTTTCTGTACTTAAAACATATTTACAGAAATGGCATTATCAAATATCATTTGAAAATGTCAGTGCCTTTCCTTAGGCACACAAGGTTTCTATATATTTTATTTTCCCACTTGAGCTCCTATTATACCTATGGTACATATTATCCTTCTAACTTATTTCCATGCTTTCAGTACTGGCCTGCTTTCCAAAAACCCTACAGGGATTTCATTCTTACCACACATTCCACTTTGCATCATTTGAAAAGAAAAAATGTTTTACTCTACAACTTTGGACCTTCTGAAACATCATTTGATAACAAAAACTTTTGTCTTAAATAATTGTGTAAACAATTTTCACAAAACATATTCAACCAAAAACCCTAATTTGATAGTTCTAACCAATTCTTTCTTCATGAAAGTGGTCACCTTTGCTTGTTTGTTTAACATGACTAAAAACTGTATCAGAATCAGTATAACTTGGTATCTAAAACCAGAATTATTTGTATTTATTTAAATATGAACTAATATTTTTCCAGGTCTGCATAATTCTGATCTCATCATTCTCTAGATTCTGAGATACACTAATTTAAATGAGAGTGAATTTTGCTCACAGCTATCCTGTGTTTTGGAAGAAACAGCCCGCAGCTAAAGTTGCCTTTTCTGCTGGCTTTACATATAGGAGGAATTGTAGAATTATAGATGGTTTTTAGCAATCAAACTTAACAACAGCTTGTATTATAAAAGTTTGTGTTTTTAAAGGGAACTAATAAATACTACTTTTTTGTCACCATCTGGGTTCTGAAAATTTTGATAAGTGAGGCAAAGAATAAGAAATTGGAGGCCAAAATATTAGCCTTATAGCTGGTAAACTATAAACGAGCATTTATGTTAGTAGACAGTCAATGGGGGCCTGCTAATTGAACCCCAGATTTTGATAGATTATCCACACCATCAATTGATTTGCAAGTCCTCTCCAAGCAGGACTCGGGGTGGAGGTCAGGGGGAGGGGGAGAAGTCAGCCTAAGTTAAACTTGCGACACAAAAAACAAAACGCTCACCAAAAATGGAATGTCTTTCCCCTGTGAGTATTTCAATTCCAAAATGAAAAAGGGATGAGCTAACTACGTCAAAAATCATTATTCCAAAAATGTCCAACAGACAGGCATGGCATCTCCTGTGAGATGGAGAGACGTTAAGAATGTCACAGTGATTGAGGCCCCTTCACAGGAAGGAAACTTTAGGAAAGGGAATATCATCATTAATATCATTACCTCAATATGCCACAGGTTTTCTTAGGTTTTATTGTTGTTCTTTTAACTACCTGTGTGTCACCTGTATTCCATAGCCAAGCAGAGTTCTGGTGATCGCCCTTTGGGAGAAGATGGACCGGACTTTGGGGCAGTTCTGCCTCCCCCTGCACAATGCCAGGCCCCCGTCACAACCACTGTACTTCTGTTATCCACCGGAACCCCTGAAGGATGCAAATAGATAAAAAGCACGTTAATTAACTCAACTGCAGGTCTTCACTATCCTAAGGGTCAATAGCCATTCTCTATCCTATTTCCCACTGCAAATAATGTATATTCACTTAGTCCAGTATAGTCCATCTGAACCCCACAATAAAACTGAAGGCAACATACCCCAAGAACAAAATAAATAGACACTGCAACAAAATGCCAGCAACAAAGAGATGATCCAAATTTGAATATGATCTCCCTCCTATTATGAATTTCCAAAGGCAAATTAAAATTACTAAGGTTAAATCCTCTCCCAGATTTAAATCCTAAAATGTTAAAACTCATAGAAATTGAAGTGCAAATGGAATTCTCTTTGTCCTTACAATACTATATTTCAAATAAATTAATGGGAAACGTCACCCTCCCCAACTTTATGCTCTGTTCAGTCTCAGACAGATGGATGTTGATGTCTGAGTTTTGTTGCTTCAGTAGCTACAGCTAGAACTCTCATGGAAATGGGTGTGGTTCGTTAGAGCCTTTGGAGTTGTATTTCTTCATGCCAAGTCTGTGTTGTGCCTCACTTTTTATAGAGTTCAAAAATTAACAGTGCAGCACTGGCCAGTGTGGCTCAGTTGGTTGGTACATCATTCCAAACACCAAAAGGTGGTGGGGTTAGATTCTGGGTCGATTTTTAGAGAGAGGAAGAAGAGAAAGAGAAATATTGATGTGAGAGAGAAACATTGATGAGTTGCTTTCCCACATGCCCTGACCAGGGATTGAACCTGCATCTTGGGTATGTGCCCTAACAACACAGGACCCAAGCCTACCCAAAGCAGAGGTCTCTTTTCCATATCTAGGACATAAAGTTTAGCCCTGACAAAAATTTGTTTCCAGAACTTGTTTTTCATCCTGCAAGAAACCATATTGGAGGTTTGGTGTTAAGAGAGCCAAGGAGAGAGCATGTAGTAAATCTTGAATTTAGTCTCGCTGGAATGACCCGGCAATTACTCATTCTGTTCTATGTCTCCAAAATTTTCTGAACTAAAACTCATTCCTATCAAGTGATTAATCAAGGAGCTGTGATCACCATATTCACTGCCTTTTCCCCTTCTAGTCTTATGCTTCTGGCATTCCAATACTGACTTGAATACAGGTTCCATCTGGTAACAAAGAGACCACCATCACATTTAAACAGGTGTTTTCATGTCCGCGTCATTTCCACTGCTTTTTCAGGGCACTCTACTACCCTAGACCTAAGAAACTTGCTTCTTACAAAGTGTTTACCCACCCACTTCAGTTTCAGCTAAAAAGACAGCCTCTGCCTCTGAAGCTGCTAGTAATGTTTCTGAAACCCAGCCCATAGGGTGCTCATAGAAATCAACACAGGAGGCATAGCCTTTCCTCGTTTAAATTTTACAAACTTAGCATTTCATAGTTGCTGCATTTTCTGCAGTAGTGCAATAAGTGTCTGGTATTTTGTTTCTTATTTGGCTTATGTGTTTTTCCATTATCCCATTTTATTCTTCTATTCTAGAAGACTACAGTGAAATAGGTAGCACTATTCAGTGCTACCTTTCTTAGTCTGGAACTCAGTTTGAAGCTAGAACCTCCCTAGAGCTACTAGCACACGTAGAACTGATGCATAGTGTTAAAGTAGAAAATATTGCTCGGCCAACCAGTGATCGCTAAATGGCCTGTGAAGACACTCTTTTCCCTGTAGTTGTATATTTGCCTCAGCTGTGCCTGCTTACTAAGGCCTCTGTGATTTGCCAGCATCTGCCAAGACATCTGCTAAAGCCCTGGCTGCCAACATATTTACTCAGTGTAGTTCAAGATCAAGCTGTATCAGGCTGTATCCTAGAGTCCCCCACATTTGGCCAAGACCACCCATGCTTTTGCTGGAGGCCATGTGGCCCATGCCTCTGTTGCTAATCCTCCTTGCAGCTGTCATCTGCCAAGGCAGCCTGTACACTAAAGCCTCTAGGTCAGACTACAGAAGTTAAAATCCAATAGCACCACTCACAGTAAATGCTCTCTAGCCCCGATAGAAGCCCCTCGGCACAATGATGTCAAAATGCCCTAGAGCGCAAGGCTCAAAGCCACATGTCCTAGCTCCATCAAATCCTCCCCTTGTTTTTAAAATATTTCCTCCAAAATGTTCATATTTTGTTTTGTATTTTAGTGCTTCTTATCGCCAAACCTATTTTAGAGTATTTGAAGGATGCAATATTTATCACTCTTCTTTTTCAGCTTGATTCTAAACTATTTATTTTACTTATTTTTATTTACTCCATTTCTTTTGTATTTGTTCTATTTACCATTAATTTATTTATACTATTTATTTTAGACTATTTATTGAGAAATAAATAACCTAGTAAAACATTTGTAAGTAAAATATCAATCTCAATACATACTAGGATAATACATAAGTTGAAGGCAGTTGCTTGGTTAGGAATGTGTGTGTGCTCACGTGTGAGTACATGAATGTGTACAGAGGAGGATATGATGAGCTAATACTTTGAACATGGAAAAGCAGAAGCTTGAAGGCATCTCTATCTAAAATGAAAAAAAAAAGTTTTGAGATAGTTAAGCATGTCCAATTTATTCTCCCCAAATCCCACTGGATAGAGGGAGTAAAGGTTGGAAAATGGCAGGAGTGTTACAATGATTGAGATATGCCAAGAGCAGGGGAACATCTGGGATATAGTGGAAGCATACCATCTTAAAAACAAAGAAGTTAAAAACTATTTTTCTGAATGTAGACATATTTTCTCCCCAAAAATGTACCATATGTAGTGGTTAATAATCTCCTCTGCTGGCCCATTTTAAGTTAAAAAAATAATGTACCTGAAGCACAATAGGGTAGTTGAAAGCGCCAGAGAATCTGTCACATACAACAATCTTATTAAAAGCAACACATTGTAAAGTGCTTTGGATGCCCCAATATCCATTTTTCCTTACTGTGGCTCTAATATACCAGTGGGGCTGCTAATGACTACTCACAACACCTAAGCCCTAGGGCTGGTTCTCTTATAAATGGGATGTAAGGTGGAGGGAGAGCCGTGCAGGGGAGAGGAGTTGAGACTCATGTGGTGATTGATTCTGGAGGAATGACAAGTCAACAGGATAGAGAATAACTTGAGCAGGGAGGGTAGGGTTATCATGGAAGGGAATAAATATAGTGGATTGTGGAGTGCCAGGAGCCGGTCCATCCTTGCTGTTTCAAGGGATCTGGCATATATGGCATACTGTTCTTAATATGTTTGCTCACCTTCTTGGCACTATGTGTTTTAACCAAGGTCACCTCTCTGAGAAAGGTTGTTTCCCCAGGTAGGGATTTTCCCCTGAAGTTAGGGAGGGACTAAAACCCCTTAACTAAGTGCCAGGCGGGTAATTAATCACTTTAACTATGAACAATCATGCTTAAGCTACATAATCTTTACTCCCTGGAATGGAAATAAGAAACGCCCTAACCTTTGGAATAGAGATTGATAGGATTGGAATCAACTGGTATAAATAAAGATGTAACAAGACAACAGGACACAGAACCTAGACACAGAACCTAGACACAGAACCTACACAGAACCTAGAGACAGAAGAACTTCGCTGGAGAGAACATGGCAAAAGATCCTGGACAGAAACTGGCCACAGAACCTAGAGACAGAACCTAGCGAGAGAATCTGGCTGAAGATCCTAGAGACAGAACCTGGCTACAGAACCTGGATAGAACATGGCAAGAGAACCTGACTAGAACCTGGTGACTGAACCTGGCTGGAGAACCTGGACAGAACCTGGCTGGAGAACCTAGCAAGGGAAGATGGCTACAGAACCTGGTTGGAGAACCTGGAGAACCTGGCTGGAGAACCTAGCAAGAGAACATGGACACAGATCCTAACCAGAACTTCGCTGGAGATCCAGACTAGAACTTGGCTGGAGATCCTGGCTAGGCTGCTGATCAACTGAATGCTGTCTCCGTGTCATTCCTTTTTCGCCGACTCCGTCCACACCTTTGGGGACCCCTGGACCCGCTGGGGCTGGACCCCAGCAGTGGAGTGCAGGTCATACTGATTTCTTTCATTCTTGCCCACACCGAAGATTTCCTATTTCCTTTTTTTCTAAACCTTCTCTTAATAGATCACAGTGCGGGGTGGGAGAGAGAGAGCAAGGAGAGTCAGGAGCATCTTAATATTATTAACGCATTGCAGACCAGTAGTTTTACTGCTAGCATTACCCAGTGGCCAGGTAAGTTTCTATTGAACGAGTACAAAAAACATTTTACATAAATGTTAAAGGCACGCTTTAAAATTAAATACCCATTGCATTTTCAAGTTATTTATTACATATTCTTACAAGTTAATATCTTTTTAAAGTATTATACTTTGTAAAACACTGTGTAATATGAAGCGAGAATTCTCATGATCCGTCTGCAATGTTAATATGGACTTTATTCCCTATACATATATCTTTTATTTAAGAAAATTGATAGTGTTATCAGAATGATGGTTTTGTAACTGGACAACCAATAGGTCCATGCTGCATGTCACTACTTGAGCCAATTAAGCAGAGACAGAGTTGAATCATGTATGAGTGTTTATTCCCATCTTGCCAGCAGTATGGGAGAGCAGCAGGCCATCCGCAAAAATCTGCTCTGCCTCTCCCCATAAGCCAGCTGCTTATGTTGGGTAGAGGAACAAAGATAACATGGGGAAATGGGTGAAAGGGTATGCCAAATGGGCAGTTAACAGGTAATGCAGGCTGGAGATTTGCAAAGGGCTGGGAGTCTTCAAAGGGCTGGTGGCTCTGGTTTCTGCAACAGGGTTGTTCATCTTTCCACCATAATAGGCAGTTTCCAGATGGAGAGGACGGGCTGCACTTCCAGATGAGCTCCCAGGTCCCATGTTCAACTCCCAGCTAGGTTAGAATGTGCCTTCTTTAATCAGAATAAAACAATCACAGTTAACAGAGCATTATTTATTACAATTATAGCTGGTCTCCAATATTCTATTTCTGCTCCTATCAGTTTCAAAGAAAAGAAAGTGTTAAAGTATTTTTCTAGTGTTACATCATCTTGTTCACCTGCCACTATCTCCTGAATTAGACACATATTGAAGATGTAGAGCCAACAATGTCTTCAATACAGTGTGGATTTGAGGTAGAGGAATTTCTAGCAGAAAAGGAAGTAAGTTCTTAGGGCTACTTTGTTGGGCAGTTCATTTACTTGCCAGAAATCAGGACCTAATGACTGCAACAAACTATTTCCATTAAATTGCATTTTATAACAACACACTTTGTGCAGAATGATCAAATAAAGCATATATATATATATGTGTGTGTGTGTGTGTATATATATATATATATATATATATATATATATATATATATATATATATATATATATATATTAGAGGCCCAGTGCACAATTTCATGCACCAGTGGGGTCCCTCAGCCTGCCTTTGGGGTTAGGCCTAAACCAGCTCTCTGACATCCCCCGAGCGGTCCCGGATTGTGAGACGGTGCAGGCCAGGCTGAGGGACCCCACCAGTGCACCCTCAGGGCCAGGGAGAGACACGGGAGGTTGGCCAGCCAGGGAGGGACTGTGGGAGGGCGCCAGGGCGAGTCTGGCCCCTCTTGCTCAGTCCCGATCAGCTGGACCTCAGCAGCAAGCAACCTACAGGTCAGAGCGTCTGCCCCCTGGTGGTCAGTGCATGTCATAGCAACTGGTCGACCGGTTGACTGTCTTCCCCCTAGTGGTCAGTGCACGTCATAGTGAGTGGTTAAGCAGCCTTAGCATATTACACTTTGGTTGAACGGACGACCAGACAACTGAACACTTAGTGTATTCGGCTTTTATTATATAGGATATAGTGTCCCAAGAAATGTATACAGAATTTAATAGCTAATAGCTCAACTTTGAAAATGAAATGCATTTTAGTAAACACTGCCTTTATAATTATTCAAAGTATGTGTATACATTTTGGGGGGTAGGCACCCTATATATACCAGAGAATACCCTTTCAGACCACTTCAAAGGAGGAATTTTGCAACAGTAATTATAGAAATTATAGATATTATATCATATGGTAACATTGCAACAGCTTTCAAAATTTGTGTGGTATTTTCAGGTGTTTTGTAAATTAGATTGGTACATGTTATATTAATATATACATATATATATATATATATATATATATATGTATATATATCCTATCTAATAATAGACAAACATGGCAATTGACTGTACCTTCGCTATGCCTCCCATTGGCAAATCAGAGCGATATACAAATTAACCGCCAACAAAGATGGTGGCTAATTTGCATACTGCAGGCAGGGCGGGACAGCACAGCTGCCAGCGCGAGCCACCATCCCTGCTGCAGGCCAGCCCCAAAAGCCCCAGAAGCTGCCCAGAAGCCGGTGATCAAGGGAAGATGGGGGCAACCCTGCCCAAGCCTGACACCTTTGGCAGAGGCGTCAGGCCTGGGCGGGGGAAGGAGCCGGCAATCGGAGGGGTCTGGGGGTCCCCTGCCCAGGCCTGACGCCTGGGCCAGAGGCATCAGGCCTGGGTGGGGGGCAGAACCAGTGATGGGGGGATATGGGAGTTCCCTGCCCAGGCCTGAAGCTGCTGGAGTGCTAAGAAATGTCATATCCTGCCCTAGCTGGTTTGGCTCAGTGGGTAATGCCTCGGCCTGCCCCACGCAGATTCTGGGTTCAATTCTGACCAAGGGCATGTACCTAGGTTGCAGGCTCCTCCCTGGCCAGGGCCCAGGTCAGGGCTCATGCAGAAGGCAACCAATCAAAGTGTTCCTCTCACTTTGATGTTTCTCTCTGTCTTTCCCTTTCTCTTCCACAGTCTCTAAAAATCAATGGAAACTTATCCTCAGGTGAGGATTAAAAAAATAATAAAGAAATTATTATTAGCCAAAACCGGTTTGGCTCAGTGGATAGAACATTGGCCTATGGACTCAAGGGTCCCAGGTTTGATTCCGGACAAGGGCATGTACCTGGGTTGCAGGCAAATCCCCAGTGGGGGATGTGCAGGAGGCAGCTGATCGATGTTTCTCTCTCATCGATGTTTCTAGCTCTCTATCTCTCTCCCTTCCTCTCTGTAAAAAATCAATAAAATATATTTTTAAAAAAAAGAAATTATTATTATATGAAAGACACATCTTGAAAAAGCCTAAAGAAAGTTGTCATTTTTTCATGGTGAAGGGACTGGAGCCCGTGTTGATTAAAAAAAACCTTGCTGGCTGCGGTGACTGGCAGTGGCTGCAGCAGCAGGGTGATGGGGTTGGTGCCTTCCCCTGATCAGCCTGGTCACCTCCCACAAAGAGAGGCCAGACTGCAGATTAGGCCCTGTCCCCAAGGGGAGCAGGGAGTGGGCCTAAGCCATCACTAGGACATCCCCTGAGGGCTCCCAGTATGTAAGAGGGGGTATACTGGGCTGAGGGACACCCCCCCCTCAGTGCACAAATTTCGTGCACCGGGCCCCTAATATATATATATATATCTCCTATATAATAAAAGGGTAATACACAAACTGACCCTAACAGCAGAACGACTGGTAATGACTGATCACTATGACACACACTGACCACCAGGGGGCAGACGCTCATGCAGGAGCTTCCCCCGGTGGTCAGTGCACTCCCACAGGGGGAGCTCTGCTAAGCCACAAGCCAGGCTGACTGCTGCCAGTACAGCAGTGGTGGTGGGAGCCTCCTCCGCCTCCTCAGCAGCACTAAGGATGTCTGACTGCAGCTTAGGCCTGCTCCCCGCTGGCAAGTGGACATCCCCCAAGGGCTGCTGGGCTGCCAGAGGGATGTCTGACTGCCAGCTTGGGCCCGATCCCCCAGGGAGCGGGCCTAAACCAGCAGGTGGACATCCTCCAACGGGTCCCAGACTGCAAGAGGGCATAGGCCGGGCTGAGGGACCCCCCTGAGTGCACAAATTTTTGTGCACCAGGACTCTAGTATATATATATATATATATATATATATATATACTAGGGGCCCGGTGCACGAAATTTGTGCACTGGGTGTGGGGCAGGGGGGAGTGTCCCTCAGCCCAGCCTGCCCCCTCTCACATACTGGGAACCCTCAGGCGTTGACCCCCATCAACGCCTTAGCTCCCCCCTGGGTTTCCAATCACTGTCAGTGGCAGGGGGCTTCTTCCTGCTTTCCCTTTCACCTCCCTGCATTGTGCCTACATATGCAAATTAACCACCATCTTGTTGGCAGTTAACTGCCAATCTTAGTTGGCAGTTAATTTGCATATAGCCCTGATTAGCCAATGAAAAGGGTATCGTCGTACGCCAATTACCATTTTTCTCTTTTATTAGTGTAGATATATATATATATATATATATATATATATATATATATATATATATATATGAAACCAAACACTTTATCATTCAGATTCTGAGTTTTCTAAATTTTTATCTAACTATAACTTTGTAAGATGTCTTAATTAAAATACATTTTAATGCATTCACCAAAGCATCTTTAATTACTAGTGTTTTCCATAAATGCAAGCCCAAGTCTGTTTCATGATTTTGTCATACAGACATCTCTGAAAAAAAAAAAAATTTTCAATCTCATCTTAAAGAGATTTTATTATGTATAATTGATGTGTGACACCTTAAATTTATTAAACACCAAACAAAATTTGAAAAATATGTATTGAATTTTGGTTTCAGTTTCGGAATTGAATGGATAGATTAACATTGAGTACATCCTGCCAATCTCCACTGAATACAAGACATAGAAAAATGTATAATATGCTAATTAGACTGGATGACCTTCTGGACGAAGCTGGGGCAGCGAGGGAAGCCCGTGTCCCGGGTGCCAGAGGGAAGCTGGTGTAGGCAGCCAAGGTAAAATGCCGGGGTCCAGCCCCAGCAGGTCCAGGGGTCCCCAAAGGTGTGGACAGAGTCGGCGAAGAAGGAATGACACGGAGATAGCGTTCAGCTGATCAGCAGCCTAGCCAGGATCTCTAGCCAGGATCTCCTGCCAAGTTCTGGTCTGGATCTCCAGCGAAGTTCTGGTTAGGATCTCCAGCCAGGTTCTGTAGCCATGTTCCCTCACTAGGTTCTGTAGCCATGTTCCCTCACTAGGTTCTCCAGCCAGGTTCAGTCACCAGGTTCTAGTCAGGTTCTCTTGCCAATTTCTGTAGTCAGGTTCAGTCCAGGATCTTTTGCCATGCTCTCTCCAGCGAAGTTCTTCTGTCTCTAGAGAACGTTCTGTGTAGGTTCTGTGCCTAGGTTCTGTCTCCTAAGTTCTGTGTTCTAAGTTCTGTCTCTTTCTGTCTTGTTACATCTGTATTTATACCAGTTGATTCAATCCTATCAATCTCTATTACAAAGGTTAGGGCGTTTCTTATCTCCATTCCAGGGAGTAAAGATTATGTAGCTTAAGCATGATTGTTCATAGTTAAAGTGATTAATTACCCTCCTTGCACTTAGTTGAGGGGTTTTATTCCCTCCCTAACTTCAGGGGAAAATCCTTACCTGGGGAAACAACCTTTCTCAGAGAGGTGACCTTGGTTAAAACACATAGCGCCAAGAAGGTGAGAAAACATATTAAGAACAGTATGCCATATATGCCAGGTCCCTTGAAACAGCAAGGATGGACCGGCTCCCGGCAAATTCCCCCTTTTTTATTTTTTAAAAGCAGGCATTAAAAAGAAAAACCCCAAATGCTCTCTTGTATCCATTTTAAGAATAGGATTGGTGCTTTCTGCTATTACCTGAGTCCTGATCTATCACCCCAGGGAGAGCTTGCCAATCCTGCACTTTCCCGGGGTGGAAAGGCTGCAGTGGGGTTAAGGATAAGGCTCCTTGAGCCTACCTCCTCCCATGCCTTTACATTTACCTTTCCTTCCTCAGAAAAGCATGGACATACTTCTTGTATAAAAACGTTCTGTCTGACTGGGAGTAACCTTAATTCCTCTGCTAGCAAGCATATGTGTTAAAAGATCAATACAGAGTCTTATTTCTTTAGACTCAGTATGGCACATCTTCTTAATCTAAAGATCAATACAGAGTCTTCTTTCTTTGGACTCAGTATGGCACATCTTCTCAATCCAAGAATCAATACAGAGTCTTCTTTCTTTGGACTCAGTAAGGCACATCTTCTCAATATAAGTTCTGTACTATCCACCTTCTTACCCTACTTATCCTCTATAGGGGGGTCTGAGCACCCTGGTGGAGTCCTATCCATCCCGAGTGTGGGGATTCTCAATGGGGGGGGGCGCTTAGCTAGGGGAATCCTTTTCCAGGGGTTCCCAAAGGTGTGGATGGAGTCATCGAAGACTATCCACCCTTTTTCTATGGTGGAGTCCTATCCGTCCCGAGTGTGGGGCGCTTACCTAGGGGTCCCTGTTTGGGCGCCAGATGCCGGGGTCCAACCCCAGCAAGTCCAGGGGTTCCCAAAGGCGTAGACGGAGTCGGCGAAGAAGGAAGGACACTGAGACAGTGTTCAGTTTATCAGCAGCCTAGCCAGGATCTCCAGCCAGGATCTCCAGCCAAGTTCTGGTCTGGATCTCCAGAGAGGTTCTGCTTCGGATCTCCAGCCAAGTTCTGTGGCCATGTTCGGGCGCCAGATGCCGGGGTCCAACCCCAGCAGGTCCAGGGGTCCCCAAAGGTGTAGACGGTGTCGGCGAAGAGGGAATGACACTGAGACAGCGTTCAGTTGATCAGCAACCTTGCCAGGATCTCTAGCCACAATCTCCAGCCAAGTTCTGTGTCCATGTTCTCTTGCTAGGTTCTCCAGCCAGGTTCTCCAGGTTCTCCAGCCAGGTTCTGTAGCCATGTTCCCTCGCTAGGTTCTCCAGCCAGGTTCTGTCTGAGATCTCTAGCTAGGTTCAGTTACCAGGTTTTAGTCAGGTTCTCTTGCCATATTTCTGTAGTCAGGTTCAGTCCAGGATCTTTTGCCATGTTCTCTCCAGTGAAGTTCTTCTGTCTCTAGAGAACGTTCTGTGTAGGTTCTGTGCCTAGGTTCTGTCTCCTAAGTTCTGTGTTCTAAGTTCTGTCTCTTTCTGTCTTGTTACATCTGTATTTATATCAGTTGATTCAATCCTATCAATCTCTATTACAAAGGTTAGGGCGTTTCTTATCTCCATTCCAGGGAGTAAAGATTATGTAGCTTAAGCATGATTGTTCGTAGTTAAAGTGATTAATTACCCGCCTTGCACTTAGTTGAGGGGTTTTATTCCCTCCCTAACTTCAGGGGGAAATCCTTACCTAGGGAAACAACCTTTCTCGGAGAGGTGACCTTGGTTAAAACACATAGCGCCAAGAAGGTGAGCAAACATATTAAGAACAGTATGCCATATACGCCAGGTCCCTTGAAACAGCAAGGATGGACCGGCTCCCGGCAGGAAGAAAGGCCTACTCTTGCACGAATTTCATGCATCAGTCCCCTAGTATTCAAATAAAATTAAACATAATATAATTATGCTCATCTTGAAAGAATATATCAGAATTTGCACTTCACATTCTTGCAAGCATACATGCTCAAAAACCTTTGCCTCTCCCACCCTACACACATACCATACCCCAAATGGGAAAAGTTATTTCATTAGAATGATAATAATTTTAAAAATAATATGAACTGTTTTTCTGAAACTTGAGTTTATTTTACAATCTTTCTTTCTTTCTCTCTTTCTTTCTTTCTTTTTTTTTGTCTAAAGTTTTACATATGTCTCCTTTTTCCCTGATTGGCCCCCCAGCCATTCCCACCTTGGGCAAACCCCCACCACCCCAGTGTCTGTGTTCATTGGTTATGCTAATACTAGAGGCCTGATACACAAAATTTGTGCAAGGGGCTCGGCCCTCACAGCCCCGGCTGCCTCAGCCCTTTCAGCCCCGGCTTCGTCCAGAAGGTCATCCAGACCGTCGTTCTGCCCTTTGGTCTAATTAGCATATTAGCTCTTATTATATAGGATGCATGCATACAAGTCCTTTGGTTGCTCTCTAGCCCCTCCTCCTCCCCTGCCATTTGTCTCTGGATTTATTTTTGTTCATCAGTTTATGTTGATCATTATATCCCACATATGAGTGAGATCTTGTGATATTTATCTTTCTTGGACTGGCTTACTGTATTTCACTTAGCATAATAAATATTTTTTATTTATTTCAGAGAGGAAGTGAGCGGGAGAGAGAGATAGAAACATTAATGATGAGTGAGAATCACTGATCAGAAGCCTCCTACATGCTCCTCACTGAGGATTGAATCTGGAACCTAGGCATGTACTCTAACTGAGAATTGAACTGGTTTATAGGTCAATACTCAACCACTGAGCATGCTGGCCAGGCATAATGTTTGTTTGTTTTTTCTTAATGTTCCTAAATTTGTATTGAAATGTATTTCAATACAACTGCCATTAAGCTTTTACTTCTTGTTATAAGCTCTGGAATAGGGGAAAAATGGGTTTCTTTAAATTGTTAATCTTTAATGATCATTATGCTTATTTCAAAGTTGTAACATTTCACAGTAAATGACTGTCTAGAGAGCTTTTCCAATTTGCAATTTGTTTAATCAGAAATTTCTTCAACTTTTATTTTCCCAATTATTCTTTTTGAAATTAAAGAACTATACAATTGTATCTTAATTTCTTTAAAATAGCATTTAAGACATTTGTAACAATTTTCAAACATTTTCTACATTCTTACTCAGCAGTTTATTAAAGTCACCAAAGCTTAAATTATTTTCCTTCCTGCTTTCTTTAGCTATGATAATGTGGCAGGATAGTAAGAAGCTAGAAGAATTTCTGGGCAAGTGGAACATGGAAACCGAGACAAGATCATTTAAAAAAGGTCAAAGAGTTTTGGCAACTTGCAGTCAGCTTTTGAATCGCAATACCTTCTCTTCCCCAACCAAGACACTTGAAAGCAAATGGTTTATACCTCTCCTCCCTAACCAGAGACTACATAACTTAAATCACCCTGGCCTGGAAAAAAAGAGACTAAAGACTCATTTAATACATTTGTACCAACTAAACCCAAGACAGATGAGGTCTGGGGGACAAATAACAAAAACACAGAAAGTATTTGGATGGTATCACTGGAGGAGGGAATGTTGAGCAGGGAAAGTCGCCTCTAAGGCAATAGGGGGAAGAGGAGAAAAGAAAAAATATGGGAGTTTATTTAACCCACTGACCAAAGAAATGAGCAGTCTTGGGATTTGCCAAGATAAAATCACCAGATGTTCTCATAAATTCTCGGAAAAGCTTTAACAATGTAAAAAAGGGACCTTGAAATCTAGTCTTTCTGGCAGGGGAACCTTGAAACCCCAAAGGGGGAAATGTATAAAACCCTTGAGCACCCACCAGGTGGGGCACTCAGACCAGCTGAGTTGCCTGCTTGTGGTATCTGACAAGTGTATTTTAATAAATTTGCTTGTTTTCCTTCCCTAATAAATTGGCTTGCTTTGCTCCAACACTGCTTTCTGTCACTCCTCTGAATTATTTCTTGTGAGCAAGACAAAAGCTGAGGAGGGAAGACCCAGCCCCCTTTGACTCAGGCTGCTCTTCAGTAACAATAAGACCCAACTTTGCTTGCTACAATTGATGCCTGTTCTGTCTTACATCATTCTTTTTATGGGGTTAACCATAGTCTCCCAAACAAACCAACCAACCAACCAACCAACCAACAAGCAAACAAAAAACTACTATATGTATATCTTTGTATATAGTTTTATATACACATATGTAAATATATAATATCTACACTAATAAAAGAGAAAAATGGTAATTGGCGTATGACGATACCCTTTTCATTGGCTAATCAGGGCTATATGCAAATTAACTGCCAACTAAGATTGGCAGTTAACTGCCAACCAGATGGCGGTTGATTTGCATATGTAGGCACAATGCAGGGAGGCGAAAGGGAAAGCAGGAAGAAGCCCCCTGCCACTGACAGTGATCAGAAACCCAGTGGGGAGCCATGATTGGAGAATCGGGCGCCTTTTCCGCCCTGGCCAGTGATAGCAGGAAGTAGGGGTGGAGCCAGCAATGGGAGCTGGGCACGGTCGAAGCTGGCAGTCCCAGGAGCTAGGGGCCCCTTGCCTGGGCCTAAAGCGGAGCCCACGATCGCGGGGCCGCTGCAGCTGTGGGTCCTCGCTGCCCGGGCCGAACGCCTCAGCCAGAGGCATCCTGCAGGGGCAGGGGCGGAGCCCGTGTGATCGCGGCGACCCCCGCTGCCACTGCAGGTCCCCGCTGCCCGGGCCAGACGCCTAGGCCAGAGGCATCAGGCCTGGGCTGGGGGCAGAACCAGTGATGGGGGGAAATGAGGGTCCTCTGTCAGAGGCGTCAGGCCTGGGCAAGGGGCCGATCCTGTGATTGGAGGGTGATGGGGGTCAACGCCTGAGGGCTCCCAGTATGTGAGAGGGGGCAGGCTGGGCTGAGGGACACTCCCCCCCGCCCCACACCCAGTGCACAAATTTCGTGCACCGGGCCCCTAGTATAAACTATATATATAAATGTTATAATATACACTTTTATATCTGCATTTATTTACTTCCTATATCTATAATGCCTGTACTGCTGGAAGATTGGCTTCTACTTGGTTGGCAATCTGTTTCTAGATAAAAACCAAGTCTGTTTGCTACATTGATATAAGTTCTTTCTTAAATTCTTCATTTTTTGCTTTGGAGTTAACCATAATCATATATATATTTACATATATGTATGTATATTTGCATATAAATATAGTAACATATTACTGTATTTAAGTACATATATATGCATTTTATATCTGTATATATGTGTATGTGTATATGTATACATATATATTTATTTAATTATTTCTCATTGCTATATTGCCTGTTCTTCTTTATTGTGTGCACTATAAAAAAGCTTTCTTTCTCCCTCCTCCCATGATGTTATACAGTATTTCCTTTATTTCACCATTAACTTCTTCATATGCTCTTTAATTATTGTTTCACTTTTCTTTCACAATTGCTCCAATTGCTTCTATCACAAAGTTTATTTGTTAAAATCATGTGCCTGATTTTCTTTTTAGGTCTCGTTAGAGAAACTAGAGAATTGCATTAAACTGAAATAATATATTGATGGAGATTATTAATATGTTTTAGTTAAAATATTGTTTACTGATAAGTTTATTTAAAGGCAAGTGTTTAGGAAATTCTGGGCTAGATAAGAAAAAATTAAGTGAAAATAGAAACTCATTGTGTTTTTGGTAACTGGGTTAAATGTGATTAAATGAGTGACTGAGAACTGGACAACTCAAATATCTCAGAGTCCAGAATTTTACATGTACTATCTAAAAAGAAAACAAAAACATTTATATTTACTAATTATTTCTTTTTTAAAAATTCATGGTGACTTTGGAAGACTAGAGAAATTTTTAAATTCCTACCTGTATAGCATACTAGAAATAACATACTGCATGTTTTCAACTTAATAATTTTAGTCCAGTTATTAAATCACTCAATGAATCTACTTTTTAATATTTCCCTTGTTTCAGTGAATTTATAAAACTCAAACAAGCTTTATTTTTTTATAGTCTCTCTCCTTAATTAACTTCTCAACCATATCCAGCATTTGTGTTTCTAAGAAAGCATATCTATAAAATAAAGATAACATGCATAAACCCTTGCACTGACATCAGATTGTATTAAAAGTTGAAGCTGGACATCTTCAACTTAACTTCTAATGATAAAATTCTACTTAAACCTTGTTTTGCTTTCTGATTATTGCAACCTGTTTAATTTTTTTAAAATATATTTTATTGATTTTTCACAGAGAGGAAGGGAGAGGAATAGAAGGCCAGAAACGTCAATAAGAGAGAAACATCGACCAGCTGCCTCCTGCACACCCCCCACTGGGGATGTCCCCACAACCAAGGTACATGCCCTTAGTCAGAATCGAACCTGAGACCCTTCAGTCCGCAGGCCGATGCTCCATTCACTGAGCCAAACTGATCAGGGCAACCTGTTTAATTTTTCCTCTAAGATTCTCTTCTTAAATTACAAACGCATTTACTCTTTTTGACATTACTTGCCAAAGAGTCCGTGTTCCAATCTACATTTGCCAAGATTCCCTGTCTAGCAGTTTGGGACCATGTAACATTTTTAACCCCTGTGTCACATCCAATGAGAAGTTACACATGGGCATGTGTTTTCTACACACTTCTTTTCCATACCTTTACCATCAACAGGCACCCCATGTTCCAGATTAAAAGCAAGAGCACTGACTTTACCTGAACAGCTAAATCAAGGGTTTCCAAGCTCATAAGTCAGACTCATAATTATTATTTATTAAAGTAAATGGATAAAAAGCAAACTCATCAAAGGGAAATGGTGCATGGGGAAACGTCTGTTGAAAACTAGGTATAAGCATCCAAAAGTTGTCTCCCAGTACAGAAGCATGGGACATGGTCAGTTTCTACAGGAACAAGATGAGGAACCATGTATGAAGTATTGCCTGCCAGTGAAGTCACCCGAGCTTAAGATTCCAGGGTTTTTATTGGGGAGCCATACATAAGTACATAATGCCTGCTTCTCTGA
This sequence comes from Myotis daubentonii, assembly GCF_963259705.1. Taxonomy (NCBI): domain Eukaryota; kingdom Metazoa; phylum Chordata; class Mammalia; order Chiroptera; family Vespertilionidae; genus Myotis; species Myotis daubentonii. Next base: position 91,705,551 of record NC_081842.1, read on the forward strand.
CCAGTTACTAAAACTTCTGACACCTAAGAGAAATGTAGATTCATAAATCACAGTTCACCATAAATTTTCACATACTCTCTACAGACTGATACAACATGGTTCAAGGACACAGGCATGCAAAAACATTTTTTATCAGTAAGAATCCACATATTTTAACAACTTTATTGACATATACTTCACATATCAACAATTCACCCATTTAAAATGCACAATTCATGGTTTTATTTTGTTCATAGATATGTGCAACCATCCTCACAATTTTAGAACATTTTCATCACTTCAAAAAGAAATCCTGGATTTGTGGTTTCTACTTCTTGTGTAAGGAACTTGGAAGTCAACACTCTGGCCTAACAACAGGCAAAAAAGCTTAGAAGACTGAAAAATCAACAACTCTTCTCAGATCCATAATAGAGGAGAAGACATGGGGCAAATCGTTGCCCCCAAGTTTGGAGAAACAGAGGCAAGTGAACATAGGGAGCCACAGCTTACCTGAAGCAGACACTTACAAGCAAAATCCCCTGTGAGAAAAGGGTGCTGGGGTAGAAATACTTGAACTATTATTGACAAATTGCTGGAGGCTCAGTATGTTTAACTCCAAGTGTTAAAAACTCCAATGGGACCCGCCCTCCCCATCACAGTGGGGCTCCACAATACTGTTAGATTTAGTTTCAGGAGCTCCATCAGATTCCTACAGTAAATATCAGAGAAAAATCCCCTGCTTCCAGCAGGAAGAGGAGAAAAGGAACCATTGTGAAACCTGGCAGAGCACTTTCATCTCCTTAACAAGGCCTGCCCTCAAAGGAAACTAGTTAACCAAAGCTTAAGCTGCCGGGGTATTACCAGAGCCTAACTGACCTGAGGAAGAGAAATACCCAACTCCAGCTCACTTCACAGTCCAGAGTCATGGGCTCACTAAAAGACTGATACCTAATCACAGGACTATGGAATGCTTCTTCTCTCCCCACTACTCACCACCACATTACTAAAGGCCTAGTCACAGCGGTTTCCCTTACCAAGTATACCATGTCCAGCTATCGAGAAAAAATCTCAAGGCATACCAAAAGGCAAAACAAACAAACAAAAGCACAACAAAACAATCTGAAGAGACAGCAAGCATCCAAACCAGAGATGGCAGGGATGTTGGAATTATCAGATCAGGAATTTAAAACAACTATGATTAATATGCTGAGTTCTCTAATGGATAAAATAGCATAAAAGAACAGGCAGGCAATGGACAAAGAGTGAAAAATGTTAAGGCAGAGCCAAAGGGAAATGCTAGAAAGATTTGAAACGCACACACACACACACACACACACACAACAACAAAAACAACAACAAACAAACAAACAAACAAAAAACAAACAAAAAAACCTAAAACACTATAACAGAAATTAAGAATGCCTTGATGGGCTTATCAGTAGACTGGCCACAGCTAAGGAAAGAGTCTTTGAGTCTGAGGACATATCAATTAAAACCTCCAAAACTAAAAAACAAAGAGAACAAAGACTGAAAAATTAAAAATAAAAAACAGAGCAGAATGTCCAAGGACTGTGGGACACTACAAAAAGTGTAACATAGTATAATGGGAATTTCCAAAGGAGAAGGAAAAAGGGGGTGAAAGTATATGTGAAACAATAATAAATGAGAATTTTTCCAAAGTATTGTCAGATACCAAACCAAGGCTACAAGAACTTTAGAGAACACCAAGCTGAATAAATGTACCCCCGACCCTAAATAAATAAATAAATAAATAAATAAATAAACAAACAAACAAACAAATAACAAAAAAACTTCACCTAGGCATGTCATCTTCAATTACAGAAAATCAAAGATTAAAGAAAAAAATCCCCAAAGAAGCCAGAGTGAATAAACAACTTACTAATGGAGGAACAAAGATAATAATTACATTGACTACTCAGAAACAAAGTAAGCATAAGGAGAGTAGAGTTAAATATCTTAAGTGTTCAAAGTAAAAACCACCAAGATAAAACTCTATATCCTGTGAAAAGTGAAGGAGAAATAAAAACTTTCTCAGACAAACAATAATTGAAGAAATATATTGCCAATAGACTTGTCTTCTGTGAAATTTTTAAAAGAAGTTCTTTAGAAAGAAGAAAGATAATATAGGTCAGAAAGTCATATGTATATAAAGAAAGGAAGAACATTGGAAGAGTAATAAATGAAGGTAAAATAAAACCTTTAACTTTTATTTTTAATTGATACGAGAGATAAATTTATTCAAAATAATAGCAACAAATTAGTAATTATATGTTTATCTATAGTTCTTATACATATACTTCATGTATGCATATATATGTATATATAAGTTAAATGAATGGAAATGACATAAGGAAAAATTAGAATTTTTTCTCATTATAATACACACACACTACATGTGAAGTAGTATATGTTCATTGAAAGTGGACTTGGTTTAGTTGTAAATGTATATTTCAAGCTCTAGAGCAACAACTAAAAAAAAAGTTTTAAAAACATATAGCTACGCTTTGGCCAGTGTTTCTAAATTGTTAGAGCATTGGCCTATGGACCAAATGGTTGCCGGTCAATTCCTGGTCAAGGACATGTACCTGGGTTGTAGGTTCACTCCTCACTCCCAGTTGGGGTGCTTGTGGGAGACAACCAATGTGTTCACATCGATGTTTCTTTCTATCTCTCACTCTCTTCCTCCCTTCCAAATTATTATGATAATTAATAACATAAGAAAGGAAAGTTAGCCCTAACTGTTTTGGCTCAATGGATAGAGCATTGGCCTGCAGACTGGAAGGTCCCAGGTTCGATTCCAGTCAAGGGCATTTACCTTGGTTGCGGGCACATCCCCAATAGGAGGTGTGCAGGAGGCGGCTGATCGATGTTTCTCTCCCATCGATGTTTCTAACTCTCTATCCCTCTCCCTTTCCCTCTGTAAAAAAATGAATAAAATATATTTTTTAAAAAAGAAAGGAAAGTTAAATCATGTGAAATGCTTGATGTAAACTACAAAGGGCAGAAAACAATGGATAACCAACAGGAACAAGACTAACAAATAGAAAACAACAAGACAAATAATAGATATTTAATCTGACTATATTAATAATAACTTTGAGTATAAATTATCTAAAATAACCAAATAGAGATTCCAAAATGGAGACAGAGTAAGTGGAAGCTACACTAACATATTCACAGGACCAAATTAGAATTACAACTAAAGTACATTAATTCAATAATTGATAAAGTAAGATGTACATACAGAAAAACCATCCTGAATAATCAACTGACGACTAGCTGGAGAGAACCCGGATAACCAAGGAAGGAAAGTGGAAACCACATAGAAACTGGTAGGAAGTGCAGAGGCGCAAAAGGTCTGGCATACCCCCACAGCAGCTGAAGCTCCAGAGGGATATCTCAGGTGTGGGGATTACCACCAAGAACTCTGGAGTCTAAGCCTCAAGCTGGGCTAACCAGTACAGAGAACCAGAACTCAAAAAGGTGCCCACATAACATCTGGCTGTGAAAAGCAGTGGGGTTGCTGTCTGCCAGGGAAAGACAGCTGGAAATGCAGGCATTCACTTATAGAGACAATGTACAAAACTTCATGAGTAGCCACTCAATTTGGGCTCTCACAGACGGAGGGAAGAGTGACTGGAACTGTGTAAGGAGAGTCCAGAATTGGGAACTCTGGCGTTAGACCACAGAATGAAAATATCCCAGATTCCTATGCTGTCATTCCCTCTCCATGTGAAGGACATTTTTCTCCAGTAGACATTTGCTATCCAGGTGGTTTTTGCCTGCAGGGAAAGGTAGGGAACCTTATTGGAAAACCCCTTGCCCCACCCTGTGGAGTTTCTCAGGCCCATTAAGAGACTGTGAAAGCAGTTAGCCTGCAGGCAGAAGCAATTGCCCCACCCTGTCAGAAAACCTCTCACTGCACCCTGTGTTCGATAACCTGAGGCTAATCAAGACTGAGTACATAAGACTGCAGGCAGAGGTGGGTATCTGAAGGCTTTGAGTCTTTGCCTGATCTACTGCAGGGCTAGGAAAAGCAGACCTTTGTGCACGCCTTGGTCCTTTCCAAAGGCACCTAGTCCCAGAAGAAGGAGCCAAGAGTCATGGATTGATGATAGCTCCAAACAGGGTACTCAGAACCAGTCAGAAACAGAGTCTGTCACTGTCTTTCACTAGAAATTGGGAGGTATAACAAATCTACCTAATACATAGACACAAACTCAAACAGGCAGCCGAAATGGGGAGATAAAAAAACAAGCCCCAAACAAAAGAACAAGAGAATTCTCCAGAAGAAGAGCTAAATGAAATGGAGATAAGAAATTTATCAGACATTGATTTGAGAATAATGATGGCAAAGATGCTCAACAGTATGAGAAATGATATAGTAACCATGAACAATGACATAGCACTAGCAAAGAACACTCTGGAAGGAACAGGTATATTAATTTCAACATTAGCAGATTTCAAATTAAGAATGTTATCATGGATAAAGAAGGGCATTACATAATGATAAATGGATCAATTCTTTAAGAAGACAACAATCCATAATGTGTATGCACCTATCATCAGAGAATTAATAACATGAGGCAAAAACTGATAGAATTGCAAGGAGGAATAGATAAGTTCACTATCATAGCTGGAGACTTTAACATCTGTCTCTCAGAAATACACAGATCCACCAGTTAAAAAATCAGTAAAACTATAGTTGATTCAGTACCATCAATCAACTAGATATAATTGATGTCAATAGACTACTTAACCTGACAGCTGCAGAATACACATTTTTCTCAAACTACTCACCAAAATAGACAATTGTCTGGGACATAAAACATAACTTAACAAATTTAAAAGCATAGAAATCATAAAATCTCTGCTTTTTGAATACAGTGAAATGAAACAAGAAATCACTATCAGAAAGATAAATGGATATTCCCAAAATGCATTGAGATTAAGCAATGCACTTCTAAATAACACATGAATAAAAGAAGAAATCTCAATGGAAATGTAGAATGGTTTTAACTAAGTGACAATAAAAACACAACTTATCAAAATGTGTGGGATGCAGAGAAAGCAGTGTTTAAAGGGAAATTTATAGCACTGAATGAATATATTAGAAAAAAATATATAAAATCAATAATATAAGTTACCACTTTATAAAAGTGGGAAAATAAACAAATTAAGTCTAAAGCAAGCAGAAGAAAATAAATAATATGTAGAGCAGAAATTAATTAATTAAAAGAGGAAATCAACAGATAGAATCAATAAAGTCAAAAGTTGGTTTTTATAAAAGATAAAATCAATACGTCTCTATTCAGGCTAACAAATGGAAAAAGAAGAGTATACAAATTATTAATATCATATGTGAAAGCGGGAGATATCCCACAGACACCACGGAAATGAAAAAGATAATAAAAGAATACTGTAGACAACTTTTTCCCCAGCTGCACATCTTCCATAAATTTGATAACCTAGATGAAATGTATTGATTTTTTAAAAGACCCAAGCTTCTAAAACACACACAAGAAAAAATAGACAATCTGAATAGGCCTATATCTGTTAAATAAATTGAATCAATAATTAAAAACCTTCCAAAACAAAAAGCATTTGCCCTAAAGGGTTCACTGATGAATTCTGCCACACATTTAAGGAAGACATTCTAAGAAATCTCTACAATATTTTTCAAAGAATAGAAGCTGAGAGAATACTTCCTAACCCATTCTATGATACCAGCATTACCTGGCACCAAAATACGATAAAGACAATACAAGAAAAGAAAACTACAGGCCAATGTCTCTCATGCACATATTGATGCCATTGTAATTTAACCCAGTTATTAATTAATTAAAAGAAAAGGAGCAGGGAGAAGGCCAAATAGTATAGGCATGCCATTTGTGCAGTTTGCCAGGAAACTATAGCTTAACACTCCCCAGGCCTTGACCCCACGGACTGCTGGGAGAAGGGACTGGACCGGGGAAGAACAGGCACATGCTAAGTAAAGTCTAAGTGACAAAGGGAAGGTACTTCTCTGTCAGTCACACCTTGGAACAGGTCATTGGCAGGAGTAGGTATGGCCACTGCAAGCAGCCATGGAAAGATTTCAGATATTTAATCTTCTAAACAAAGGAGTTCCCTCTCTTACTTTCTTGAGACCCTGGTTGCAGGGGGTATGCTCTATTGGCTCCGCTGTATTAGGTCACATGACCCACAGCTGTGTGGACACCAAACAGTGAACTAATGGACTGCAACTGGCCTAATGCTAAACTGGACCCAGCTCTACCATGAGATGGAAACGCTGGACACTGGCTTTGCTTCTAGCTCTATTGAATACCCAGCTGCACATTATCCAGGACTGGATCAAGAGAAATAGACTTTGCAAACTCAGGGATGTAATTCCATACAAATAAAGCTTTCTACCACATCTCATCTTCCTGTGGAGACCTCTGGTAATGCTCATTCCAGTAGTACCCCAAGAATCCCACTCCCACTACCAATGCAGAGCAGGTCATCCACACATTTCTCTAACAATAGATGCAAAAATCCTCAACAAAGTATTATTAAATGAAACTCAACTATGTTTGAAGAATATTATATACCACTAGAGGCCCAGTGCACGACATTCGTGCACTTGGGGGTGGGGATCCCTCAGCCCGGCCTGCGCCGGGAGCCCTCGGGGGATGTCCAGCAGTCAGACATCCTCAGCACTGCTGCAGAGGCAGGTAAGGCTCTCGCCACCGCCACTGAGCCTGCCTTCTGGCTGAACCTGTGGCAGCACATTGAACAACAGGGGGCAGCTCCTGCATTGAGTGTCTGCCCCCTGGTGGTCAGTGCATATCATAGCAACCAGTCAGTCCACTGGTCAGTAAATTTCCATAGTAGCCTTTTATTATATACTAGAGGCCCAGTGCACAAAAATTTGTGCACTTGGAGGGGAGGGGGGGTCTCACAGTCTGGGAACCCCCAGGAGATAACGACCTGCTGGCTTAGGCCTGCTCCCGGGTGGCAGAGGGCAGGCCCAATCCCTAGGTGCAGCCCCTGGTCGGGCTCAGAGCAGGGCCGATTGGGAAATTGGGGTGCCGCCCCCTGTCATGCACAGAGCAGGGTGGATTGGGAGGTTGCGATGCCACCCTCAGTCATGCTCAGGGTAGGGCCGATAGGGGGGTTGGGGCACCGCCCACTGTCACACCCAAGGCAGGGTCAATGGGGAGGTTGCAGCACCACCCCCTGTCACGCACAGAGCAGGGCCCATCAGGGGGGTTGGGGCTCCATACCCGGTCACGCACAGAGCAGGGCCAATCAGGGGGTTGGGGTGCCACACCCTGTCACTCTCAGGGCAGGGCCAATGAGGAGGTTATGGCTCTACCCCATCACACACACAGCAGGGCCCGTGGCGGGGGGGTGGGGGGGACGTTTGGGGCACTGCACCCTGTCACACACAGAGCAGGGTGGATCAGGGGGTTGGGGCACCGCACCCTGTCACACACAGAGCCGCAGGGCAATCAGGGGGTTTGGGCGCTGCCCCCTGTCACGCTGATCCCGGTGCCAGGAGGCCTCACGGCTCAGCTGATCCCAGTGCTGGGAGGCATATTACCCTTTTACTATATAGGATAGAGGCCTGGTGCATGGGTGGGGGCTGGTTGGTTTGCCCTGAAGGGTGTCCTGGATCAGGGTGGGGGTCCCCACTGGGGTGCCTGGCCAGCCTGGGTGAGGGGATGATGGCTGTTTGCAGCTGGTCACACACCCTTCAGGGTGGGGGTCCCCACTGTGATTCCTGGCCAGTCTGGGTGAGGGGCTGAGGGCTGTTTTCAGGCTGGCAGGTGACGGAAGCTCCCAACCACTCCTATTTTTCTTTTTTTTTTATTCTGGGCCACCTTTAGCTCTGAGGCTCCAGCTCTTAGTCCTCTGCTGCTGAAAGCAGGTATCTGGTTTGTTTAGGTTCTATAATTGAAACAATGTATAACTCCAGCTCTGAGATCCCGGCTGGCTGAAAGCAGGTTTCTGAGGTTTTGTTTAGCTTCTATATTTGTTACAATGTTTGAAACTGCCGGCTCAGAGGCCGGCAAGGCAGGCAGGGAACGTTGGTTTCCTCAGTCACTGAAGCAAGCAAGTCTCATGTTAGTTTCAAGCTGCCTGGCTGCCGGCCGCCATCTTGGCTGGCAGTTAATTTGCATATCACCCTGATTAGCCAATGGGAAGGGTAGCGGTTGTACGCTAATTACCATGTTTCTCTTTTATTAGATAGGAAGATAACCAAGTTAAATTTATGTAAAGAATGCAAGTATAATTCAACATTTGAAAAGCAATTAACATAATCCAGCACAGCAACAGATTTTTTTTAAGAATCACAAGATCATATCTATAGATGCAGAAAAGTATTTTCCAAAACCCAACACCTATTGATTATTAAAATTCTCAGTAAATGAGAAATAGAGGAAAACTTTCTCAACTTGATAAAGACTATCTATAAAAAAATAAAATAAAATAAAATAAAGACTATAGCTAACACCATACTTGATGGTGAGAAACTCAAAGCTTATCCATTAAGATCAGCTGTAAGTCAAGGATATCTTCTCTTTACCCCTCCTTTTCAACATTATATAAAAAGTCCTTGCTAATGCAGCCAGACAAAAAAAGGAAATGAAAGGTACTTCTATTAGTAAGGAAGACATAAAACTGTCTTTGTTTGCAGAGGACATCTGGTTATCCATGCAGAAAACCTGAAATAGTTAAAAAAAAAAAAAAATTCCTGGAACTAATAATATGCAAGTCAATCCTTTCCTACAATTAGCAATGAACAAGTAAAATTGGAAATGGAAAACACTGTAAGATTTTCATGAGCAACCCAAAAATGAAACAGATAGTTATAAATCTAATAAATACATACAAGTGAGTCAAATATATGGTGACACAAGGAGACTAGACTTAGGGCAGTGAACACATAAAGCAATATACATATGACATATCATAGAGTTATACTCTTGAAACTTGTATAATCTTATTAACCAATGTCATCCCAATAAATTTAATTAAAATAAGTAAATAAATAAGCAAATACCAAGTATTGGCAAGGGCATGGAAACATTGAAACCCTTTTATACTACTGGTCAGAATGTAAATTGTTGTGCCTAGTATGAAAAACAGTATGGAGAATTAAAAGAATTAAAAATGGAACTATTATATAATCCAGCAATACCACTTATGTTTACATAGCTGAATTGAAAATAGGGTCTTGTAGAGACATTTGCACTCCCATGTTCATTGCAGGGTTATTCATAATAGTGTAATTAGGACCACAACCTAAATACCCACTGATAAATGGATAAATAAATAAAAATTTGTATATACATATAAGTCTGTGATATTATTCAGACTTATAAAAGAAAGAAATCTTTCAATATGTGACAACCTGGATGTCCTTATGCTCAGTGTAATCAGCTAATAACAGAATGACAAATATTGTATGATTCCACTTCTATGAGATATCTAAAATAATAAAACTCAGAAATAGATAATAAAATAATAGTAGCCAGGGACTGGGGGCAGGATAAAATGGAGAGTTGCTATTTAATGAGTATAAAGTTTCAGTTACGTAGAATAAACAAATTCTAGATATTCACTGCACATTTTACCTATAGTGAATGATACTGTACTGAATTCTTAAAATTTTGTTATGTCCTCGCTGTCATGGCTCAATTGGTTGGGGGTCATCCTATGAATGGAAGGGTTGCCGTTTTGATCCCCAGTTTGCTGGCTAGATCCCCAGTAGGGGCTATGCTCAATGTTTCTCACATTGATGTTTCTCTCTCCCTCTCCTTTTTTCTCTCTTTAAAAATAAATTAAAAAATATTTTTTAAAAGAGGGAAAAATGTTAAAATAATAGATCTCCTGTCAGGAATCCTTACCATAATAATAAAAACATATAAAAATTACCAAAAAAAGTAAATCCAATAAAGGAAAAATATAAATAAAAATAAATCTAATAAAATTAAAACACGTCTCTGAGACTTTCATATTGCCAATGAAAACTTACATCTAGTCTAAGAAGCATGTGACTCTTTCAGACATAAATCACTGGATTCTTAAAAATTCAAATGCCAAAAAAGGCTGGCAAATCTCTACAGACCCAAAGAGGGCGTATTGCCCAATGTCCTCATCAGATGTGCTGAGAATGGTAATGGAATAGGAAGAATGTTCCACAGGGTGGAGCCAGGGACCAATGAAAATAGATTGAGAGTGGGGCCTCTCAAAAAAGCAGACTCAAGGCTTAATTCAGGTAAACCCTGGGTAAAACTTCCTCATTGATGATCTGATTTCTTACTTGGTTGTTTAGCTAGTGGTTATGTTATACAGCTGGCAAAAGGTTTATTCAAGATGGATGTTTTTTAATATAGATGCCTCAGCAATCAAAACGTAATGTCAGCCACTTACACTAAAATCAAAAAGCTTAATACAAGGCACTTGCACTACACAGAGGCTCTAAATTATTGGGCTATTTATTTTATCTAATGTCTAGCACTTTTGCTGGGAAGCAAATAGAGGTCCCCAGGATAAAGCAATTTCACTTAGTCCTAGCAGGAAGTTCAGAATTTCTATGGACCTATGCCTCATGGCTTTGTTCATTTTTGCCTTTCTGAAGGTGGGTATCCTTGCCTTTGCTCTATTGCTGTAAATATTCTTTATATGTTTGTGGAGAGATGGTGGGCTGACGCCTTGTCATTTCAGTCCATGGTCTCTGGACCCAAAGGAACCACATTTGTTCATGTGAAAAAACTGCACGGCATCACCTGAGCTTCTGTGATGTCTTGCATAGTCCCTACTTGCTCACTCCACATTTACTTTCCACCATTCTCCACCCTGCCTGGTACAGCAAAGGCTGTACTTATGGACTTTATCAATCTGGTTTTCTTCCCTTTTGCTTGCTTGCTGTGTTCAGAGAATCAAAGGCCTGGGTCAGACATTAAAGGAAGTGAGAAGAGAAAGAAATATCAGATTTCTTTTTTTAAAATATATTTTATTGATTTTTTACAGAGAGGAAGGGAGAGAGATAGAGAGTTAGAAACATCGATGAGAGAGAAACATTGATCAGCTGCCTCCTGCACATCTCCCACCGGGGATGTGCCCGCAACCCAGGTACATGCCCTTGACCTCAATCGAACATGGGACCTTTCAGTCCACAGGACGACGCTCTATCCACTGAGCCAAACCGGTTTTGGCAATATCAGATTTCTTATTCATTTCAGTTCCTCTCAGCTGGACTAACGTCCACAGCTTTGTCAAGCACTACACAACTATACTAAGTTTTCAACTAGATGTTTTCTTTCCCTTTTGTTTTGGAAACAGTAACTAGTATAGGGCTATCCATGTGGTTCCCCCAAATAATCTTTCATTTAGCAACTATTACTGAGCATCTATCAGGTACTGTGTTAGTTGCTAGAAATAAAGCAGTGAAGTATAAAAATAAAACAACCAAGCACAACAAAAACCCTACCTTTAGAGGGCAACTTATAATCTAGTCACTAGTGTATGTTAAACCATTGAAAAGATTATAGAGGATCTATAATCAGATGTTAAACTAATGAAAATAAAAATATACCTCCACACTTTTACATCATTCACTCTTTTATTAATAATCATATACAACTCTTAGCTTTCCTTGTCCCTTGTCAAGTTCAGCAATTCTTTTTCTTTATTACAATGATAAAATAATTATTAAATAATGCATTCTAGAAAGACTATTTTAAAGTAAAATATGTTCAATTCCTTAAAATCATCAATGATACATACTGTCAGTATTCTCTGGTATTATGTCCCTAATTTTGCATCAAACACTGCACTTGTCTGGGGATGGATACATTTAATAGTATTTACAACAACCATAAAAAAAAAAAACCTTCCCTGTAAGTCCTGGAATATAAATGCAATGTTGCATTGGTTCCTACTATTTATCTAAGCCCAAGTATACTAAATTATATTTATGGAACTATTCTCTTCCCCTTTTTCTCCCCTTCTTCCTGTTCCTCTTTTTTCTTGACTCTAATGTGATATGCCATGTCAGATTTTGTATACAGGGTGAGCAGCACTCCCCCTGTGGGAGCACACTGACCACCAGGGGGCAGCTTCTGACTTCTTTGCAATAGCAACCCTTAATTACAGTAAGCATCATCATACCCATTTATATCTATCCATAAGAGGTGTATGTAAACCAACCTTTTTATCAGTCCATCTTAACTATTCAGTTCCCATTATTAAATCTATTAACATTGCAAAAGGTCCTTATAACATATTTTAAAAATCTCATTATGGGACATCAGAATTGTAAGCTCCTTGCAGTTACTATAGATGGCACCATGGAAAGAAGCTTATCTTATTCTCTGAAAGCTATACCTGTATCATCTTTCTGCCAAAACTTACTGTACTGTCAAGGAGAGCTTTGATTTATGTCGCTCACTGTGAGGATTCAGTGAATAAGCTGATGCCAGTTCCTGTGTACTCTCTGGCCGCTATAATAGTTACTCTGCTACTACTGCCATTTCCCTCTCAACTGACATTCTAAAATGGCAAAAAGCAAACCATCAGTGATCAGACACAAATGCACGCATGCATGCACACACAAGCACAGGCATACACACACAGTAATAACCAAGACATATAATTTTAGTCAAAAAGAAAGAAAAAAAGTAAAAATGAATACAATATAAAGAAAAAAAGAGTCAAGGATCAGATTATGCTTAATAAGGTTTATAACTCATTTAATTCCCTACCCTTCCCAAATTTTCTTGAATTGTCTTTAAATTTTGGCACATAAAAATTGACAATATATTTATATTTTAAGTATTAAGTTGAAGCTTTTCAAAATTTGTCTAAAATCATAATGATGAGAAACATCTTGTGACTTTCAAAGATCTTTTTTAACAATCTGTGCTTAAAAGAATCCTATATAATAAAAGCCTAATATGCTAAGTGTCTGGTCGTCTGGTCAGCCATTCAACCAAACAAAGTGTAATATGCTAATGATATGCTAAGGCCACTCACCATTCGCTATGATGTGCTCTTACCACCAGGGGGCAGACGCACCAACCAGTAGGTAAGCTTGCTGATGGGGTCTGGCAGGTCGAGACTGAGGGAGATGGGCTGGACATGCCCTAAAGCCCTCCCACAGTCCCTCCCTGGCTGGCCAACCTCCCGCTTCCCTCCCCAGCCTGATCGTACACCAGTGAGTTCCCTAGTCCTGGCCTGCACCCTCTTGCAATCCAGGACCCCTTGGGGGATGTTAGAGAGCAGGTTTTGGCCCAATCCCACAATCCAGGCTGACGGACCCCACTGGTGCACAAATTTATGCACTGGGTGCTCAAACACACACACACACACACACACACACACACACACACACACACACACACGCTCACACTTATATCGTAAACAAGTCAATGTATGTTCCCCTGTATTTACTGGTACACAGGAAAACATGGTTTCAACCCAGATAATTTTCATAAAATTTAGCATTTCTAAATATGTGTAAATGTATAATTACCCAAAGGATTAGGGGGGCATTTAAAATCAAGTGACTATTACTTCCAGTAAAATTTCATTTGAAGCAGTGTTTTGTGGTAGTTAAGCATATGAGCTCTGCCAAAATATCATTGTTTCTGAATCCTGGCTATACCAAATAAAAAAGATGGGATCTTGGGCTAATTAACAGCTATCAAACTCAGTTTTCTTATGTTTATATTAGGGATAATAAGAGTACATTTTTCATAAGATTGTTATAAAGATCAGACTTCAGTGCCTGCACTTGGTAAGCATTGAATAAATGTAATCTGTGGTTACTATCATAAGTTTGCATAAGCGAAAAATAGAGAAAATATAAATGAATGGAAAAACAGTGGGTATGTTGAATTATTTATTTCAACAGCACACAAATGTATTTGTAATCATTTCCTTATCAGGACACACAGGTGAGGAAAAAAATACTAGAGGAGTATAGATTAGTGGAGAGATTATAATGTGATGGTTTGAATTCCTAAGCAGAGGAAGAGTATATAGTCCCACTCCACAGATATTGGACTTGGTTTGTAATGTGATTTGCTTTGGCCACTGAAATGTAATTCAGAATCTAGTCAGGAAACACAAAACACATCAGTTGTTTTAACAGACAATTTGATGTAAATTAATCTCAATAGCTAGCTATTGGAGGCAAATTAAAAACAAGGGGAATACTACTTTACCATGGAGATAATCGCTGTGGTAATAGTTACCTTACCTAAGGCTGGAGGGTGAAAAGGAAAGATGTTGAGATAGTTAAAGGAGTTTGGAGGAAAGACCTCATGAAAGGCAGACTCCTGAGAAGGTTGGCGCCCTAGGGCCTCTGATGTATGGCTCTGTAGAGCTTGGATACAAACCTTTTGGTACTGGAATTACTCAGCTGATAAAAAATAATTTAGGAGTTGAAAAGAGGGACCCAGCTGGAAGTGAAATATTATTCTGACCAGCGGTGCTGCTGTCTCTGAGCAGGCACAGAGGGACTGGTTTGGTGAATTTCAGAAAAACGTCAATATACAATCGACTGTTAATGACTGGGTAATGAAATATTGCTGGGGTTATACTCACGGGGAAGGAAATCCTATTTTCCTAAGACAGCTTAGGGACCTGGGCCCAGGACCCCAAGGACACCCCATGGTCAGAAGGAGCACTGAACTACAAAAATGTCACCACTCCTCCACTCCCTACTCAAAAAACGCATTGGTAGCTGATTTTATCTCTCTTCCAGGTGCCCGTTTAAACTACTGATTCGCATGTGCAGTTGAACAAGTTTGGACCAATGCCCGACCTTCCTAATGGGCGAGGGGGGCGGGGAAGGGGGGGGGGGGAGTAATGAGCAGTGCCCTCTTGTGTCTGACAGCGCAGGTGCGAACATAGCTACCCTGCAACAGAGCTGGGAAAGGGAGTCACCCAACCAGAAATGGAAAATTCCATAAGTTTTCCATTTTCAAAAAGCCCGCCTTTTCACACAAGCCCACTTCATCCCCAGCTTATAAATGCCAAGCACAGCCGCCCCCATCCGTTTGGGAGGACCTTCCAGACCTCTATGCTGCTGCCCTTGTGCTCCAGCATAAGCTTAATAAAGTATATCTGGGAACTTCTCTGGGGTTTCCTCTCAGCTTCTACATTGGGAACCCAAGAATCCCAACGCAGGAAATATTTCCTGTCCAGATTTCTAGACAGCCTGTAGTGCCCTCGGTAGCTGGATCTGCAACTGCTCAGAAGGCCCGCCTACATGAACAAAGCTCTAGGTGATCTGCGGATATAAAAGCAAGACTCTGATGGTAAAAAATTGTTTATTTTGTTTATTGTCACTGAGTTCAAGAGGTTTTCTTTGCACAGTAATAGATGACTGATAGAGTTGGATAGGTAGGTAGGTAGGCAGGTAGATGGGTAGGTGGATGATAGGTGATTTCATTTGTTTCAGTTACCCCAAAACAGCAGGTCCTCGGGTTGTGTCAGAGATCCGGAGATCCGTTCCTATGGTGCGAGATAACCCGATTTTCTCCGTCAGTCGGAACCCACCTGCATAAGCACCTACGTCACTCACATGGAGCACATACACAGCAGTAATGAAGCGAAACAGTAAAAAAAAAAAAAAAAAAAAAAAAAAAAAAAATTAAAGAAAGATAACAATTCCTGACCTTTACTTGTGGTAAATAAATAATAAAAAACATAAATCACATATGTACATACGTCGAAATAACGGCGGAACTTTTATTTTTTAAAAAACAAATGGGAGATGGCCACATAACCACTAAACGATGTACATCAAGTCCGATGTAACTCAAGGCTGTCTGTATCTCCATCTTCTACTAACACTTCTGATGAATAGTGTTTATCAAAATAATTACCAACTGAATGAATATATTGCTTATACATATTGGAACCCAGTATATTTTATTTAATTTTGCATAATTAATTTTTTTCCAATTTTATTAAAAATTCTTCCAAAATCTCATTACCAAGGCTGCAATGGTTATACAATAACTTGCTTGGTGGTCTCCTGGAGGGACATTCAGAAGGTTTCAGGTTCTGTCCTATGCCATTGCTTTGTTTTGGAATACAAAGACAAGTGGCCTCAGTGCACAGGGTTTTGCTCTGACACATTGTTTAGATTGGCAGCAGGCCTCCTTCACCTTGGACTCCCTGAAGCCTGCTGTCATTGACTCCTTTCTAGTTTTGGAGGGAAGAAGTTTAGCTCAAACAGTTTAAAGGATATACATTTTAGCCTTTAATCAAATTTGAAACTTACACCTATTCATAAAACAAAAATTCTGATTTATCAGGGAGTAGGAAACAGCAAAAATAAAAATATGTCCATAATAGTCCCTTAACTTGCAAATTTTCACTCAGGTTATTCTTTCAGAATCTAAAGAAATAGATGAATAATGGTATGATCAATATGATGTCTCTGAATGAGATCAGTTTTTACCTGGTCAGTCTATGAAAGGATAGCTTTGAGGATCACACATAGTTCACATTCCAGGACAGCATGTAAGTTTATATGGCGAGCAACAGAAGTTACCACCATCATCTGTTTAATACTATGTGGATCCTTTTATTTGATTATTTTTTAAAATATGTTTTTATTGGTTTTTAGAAAGAAAGAGGACGAGAGAGGAGAGGGAGAAGGAGAAACATCGATGAGAGAAAACCACCTATTGACTGCCTCCTGCACATCTTCTATTGGGGATCCAGCTGGAAATCCGGGCATGTGCTCTGACCAGGAATCAAACTGGGTTGACCTCTCTGTGCATGGGACAAGGCTCCAGCCAGGTTAATCCTATGTTGATCCTTCTAAACAGTATCTCTGCCTTTGATATTTTTGGGAAGAACTCCAACATAAGTAATGAAAGAATTTCTAAGTCAACAAAAATATTTCTGTACCCCCAACTGGAAAATAATCATTGTGTCAACTTGTGATAGGATGATACACACAGTTATTAATTTATAGAAATGTCATTTTCACTATTCTTTCAAGCCATTCCTTTTATCACCATTCATTATGACCTGGAGACTCAGGATCATCATTTGCCAAGGAATAGAGAAGGAAAATGCCAAAGTCAAGGATTGGTATAGTAATTGGAGAAAATTTGGATATTAATGCATTCTGGTAAATTTTTTTAATTTTCAATTTCCACAAATATTAAAAGAACTGCAAATAGGGAAGTAGAAAATTAGAGACAATGAAGACATTGAAAGATACAAGATGACCAATTTGACAAGAGATTAACTTTCTCTATTAAGAACAGAAGTGGAAACAGAAACACAACTGAAGAAATTTGGAGACAATTAGATAAGGAGACAATAAATGCTCCCTGCAGACTAAAGTTTGACTGCAGCAGCCTTACAAATTCTGCCAAAAATAAATATTGAGGTTTTAACATAGATAATACTAAGAAATAAATAATTTAAAACTTTTTTTTTTGGCAACTGAACCTACTTTTACGTTTTTGAACTCCTACTAATCCTGGCACAGGTAATCTACATATTTTCAAGTGAATTATTATCAATTTAGTTTTATGTTAGCTAAATTCAACATTCAAAAATCATGTATAGTCCAGTTTGCAAACACAATCTAATTTTTCTTTGCTTTAACTGCTACTTCAGGTCTCTTGTAGTGCAAATATTAGAAGAGCAAGATTACTGCTGGCACAAGGCACTTAGAAACAAGAGGAGCCTTGAGCTCACTCAGGATGACTTCTAGGGCCTACAGAGTCATGAAAAGTATCTACATGTTGCTGATGCTCAGAACAACACATTTATGGATAAACTGAAGAATGAAGGGCATACAAGCAGCAGGAGTTCAAATTGGAGGGCAAAAAGTTCAGCCATGATAAGAAAAGTAAACTCTATGTCCATATTCCCATTCAGAGCATAGACAAATATACTGCCATCATAACCATCACTAGGAATGACTTGTGCCAAGAGAACAGATTAGCAGGACATCAGATGCTGAAAGTATAGGAACACAAACTTGAACTTTACTCTCTGATTCTATAAGGGCCCCATCATGTTAGCTGACTGTTCCCCATTCCCTAGAAACCTTCAAATACAGTGGGGCCTTGACTTATGTGTTTAATTCGTTCCATGACGGAGCTCGTAACTCAAATTACTCATATGTCAAATCATTAAAGTGAACGAGTGAGACACGTGATGCTGGGCTGATGTTGTGGCATTCACTGTGACATTCGCTGTGCCAACTAGCGGTGGGGTATCTGAAGCTGGCTCGTAACCCGAATTTTAGCTTGCAACTCAAAGCAAAAAATTGGCCAAGAGACGGCTCATATCTCGAGAAACTTGTTATTTGGGACACTCGTAAGTCAAGGCCCCACTGTATTTGCAATTATGACAGACTGAAATGGTGGGTGAAACAAAAAAATCTCTCTATATAAAACCCTAATATGCAAATAGACTGAATGGCAGAACAACCAAACAACCAGTCTCTATGACATGCGCTGACCGCCAGGGGGCGTACATGGACCATGGCAGGCGTCGGCTGTGGTGGGATGGTGGAGTAGGTGGCGGGGGGGCACCAGACCAAGACGAGGCGCCAGTCACTGTCATCAGTGCAAGCCTCTGGTGGTTACTGAAAATTCTTTGCTCCTGTGTGCTATGGTCCTGCCTGATGCTCACACCTGCTGCCAGCACTGGCCTCGTTTGCCCCTAAGGGCTTCTTCACCTCCCCCTGCTCCTGAAGAGTGATTGGGGAGGCAGCCGCTGCTTTCTCCCACTGATGGCGCTGGGCCCGCTGGCACCTGCTGCTGGTGCTGACCCCAATCGCTCTGCACCATCAGCGTGTGCGAGCAGGGCTGGCATAGTCAGCACGTGGGAGCAGCAGCGGTGGGAGCAGTGTTGCTGGCAGACAGAGGACCGGGGGCCACAGTGGGAGGGGCCAGGCAGGGGTGTGGAGGATAGGCCAAGATCTTCCCCTGTGCCCACCGCAGCCTTGAGGCCCCAGTTCCTTTCAAGGTGCACGAATTTGTGCACTGGGCCACTAGTATTGGATATATTTCCCAACTGGAGTAGAACTGTGTGGTGAATATTGCATTTGCTCAGATATATATTTGAATTAGTCACTTTTCTTGATGGTGACTAGATTTAGTTACCTAAGAAATTCTAGAGTCTCCAAGCAACAAATTGCCTACCTGCACAGTAAAAATCTGTTTTTTTAAATTCTTGATCTTGTTAACACTATCTATATTGAAAATTAAATCATTATTGTGGAAACTTTAAAGTGCACAATATTTAATTGTTTTATTTAGAAAGTTATTTTTGAAGACATATTTTCCATTTGACTCCCTTTGGTGCACCTATCACATGGCCATCCCTCATTGAATCTGACAATCCAAAATAGGGCGCATTTTTCTTTCTTATTTTTTATATTTACAGCCCACTATTATTAGCAGCCCTTAGTTTTCTAGGGCCAAACCATCACTCCCATGATTTATGCCTCAGTAATTTGTGGTCTAGAACAGATTTTTTTCTATTTCTTAAAATATTTTATCTTCTCTGCAGAAGCTGAAATTAAGAAGCCATATGAAATGGCCGTTGTTTTTGTTAATCTATTGCTGAAGGTATCATATATTATGTAGTGTGGTGCCATTTCAAAAGAAATAATGCAATGAAAAGTTTGTAGAATCAGCAGAAGTAAAAGTTTCAACAGTCCCGGTGAAATGGCATGTTTCCTTTTATCAAACGATGAGCATCGCATACTCCATTGTGTTTTCTCTGACACTTGCTTTTTAAAAATTCCGAAGCAAACGTTAATTTTAAATCATATTATGTAAGTGTAGCTGCAGGAAAATTTAGCACTTGGAAGCAGAATTTCTCTCTTAAAAAAAATAGTAAACTGTCTTTGTAATAGGCAAGTGTTACCCAAAAGTTAGTATTTCATGAACTTTTACAATTTCTACCATGGACTCATATGTCCTATAAGGTTATTTACCTAACAGTTTGTAAATTGACTCATTTTAGGTTGAAATACTTTTATCTCAAAGCAAAATTTTAATTGGGACAATGGGAAGAAACTCAAACAAACAAAGAAAACATCATATATTGCTTTGGAGTCCTTCTTTGTGGCTTGTTTTCTTGTTTGCTTGTTTGTTTGTTTAAATATGTTTTTATTGATTTTCGAAAGGAAGAGAAAGGGAGAAACATGTAGATAAATCGGCTGCCTCCTCCATGCCCCCTACTAGGGACTGAGCCAGCAACTGGGCCATATGCCTTGACCAGGAATCAAACTTGAATGAACCGGTGACCTCTTGTTGTGTGGGATGATGCTCAAGCAAGTGAGCCAAGGCTTGTTTCTGGTTTTGTGTGTGTGTGTGTGTGTGTGTGTGTGTGTATGTTTTAATGTTATCTAATGACAGAAAATGTTAAAGACCTAATAACTATAAAAATATTGACTTCAAAAAATATTGAAGTGAATGAATTTCTTGCCCTGGCTAGGTTTCAGTTGGATAGAGCACAGTCTCCTCTATGGTTGTGGTTCCATCCCTAGGCATATACAAGAATCAACCAATGAAAACCAACGAATGCATAAATAAATGAAACAACAGATCTCTATCTCTCTCTCTCCCCCTTCCTTCCTCTTTTTCTAAAATCAATCAACAAATATTTTTTTAAAAGAAATAAATTTCTCATGATGAAATTTAATGCTAGTTAATGCTTCAGCTCAGGTACCTAACATTGTGTCTTTTACCATCCACAATGACATCAGTTCTATTGAGAAAGGATTGTTAGTAGGAGTTGGAGAACAATAATACTGAAAATATTTGTAAATAAAATTGCACAATTTGGGGGGTGGTAACGTGACTAAGATGCAATGTATGAGAATCAGCAGTAAAAAAGAGGGGCTGACTGAGTTTATATCAAACTTCTCATTGAAATTTTCATCAATATGATATTTAGCCTCATTTGTCTCCACCAAAATTTAGCCAAGTCACCCACATACATGAAGTTCATATAGGCATGTGCATAAACAATGCTTTAAGATAGGCAAATCAGGAGAAGTGACTAAGTGCTTTATCTGGTTTGACATTACATAAAAAGAAGCACACAATAATGAAGGGTGAGCCAAGCCACAAAGTGAACAGATTTAGAAGAGTTAATTCTGAAGTAATGGTGACAAGAGCCAAAGTTAGCTGTGAATTTGTAAAATATTGGGAAAGCATTCAACTTTCCATAAGTAGTGACATAGATATTTCAGTCATTTTATAGATCTTAATGAGCAGGATTGCTTCTGCTTACATTTGGATTTTATATGTTAGAGTCAATTGTTTAAATGCTATTTCTTCTATATCATTTTAATTTTTTAACATATAAATGTTCCTGAACATATCATATAGTGTATGTATATTCAATTTCAGTTTATCGGTTTGAACAAAATTTGCTTTATCCCCCAAGTTTTAGAAAGGAAATTCAAGAAATAATTTTTTCCAGCTTTATTAAGCTATAACTGACATCTAACATAGTGTAGGTTTAAAGTGTATAATGTAGTGATTTATATATGGATATATCACAAAATGATTTCCACAATAAGAATAGCTAACATATTCTTTACCTCACACAGTTGAATTTTTTGTGTGTGATGAGAAGTTCAGAATTCTATTCTCTTAGCAGCTTTCAAATATACACTAAAGAATTTAACTATAGTTACTAGGCTGTACATTATATCCCCAGAACTTATTGATCTTATCATTGGTAGTTTATACTCTTCGACCACCATCAACCATTTCTCCGGTAATCTGCCTCCCACCAATCTGTTCTCTGTTTTCATAAGTTCGTTTTGTTTGTTTGTGTGATTTTTTATTTTTATGTTCCACATATGAACAAAATCACACAAAATTTGTTTTTCTATGTCTGACTTATTTTACTTACCATAATGCCCTCAATATTCATCCATGTTGTTGCCAATGGAAAAATTTTCTTCTTTTTTATGGCTGAATAATATTTCATTTTATATGCATATCACATTTTCTTTACCTATTCATTCATTGATGAACACTTAGGTGTTTCCATGTCTTGGCTATTGTCAATAACGCAGCAATGAACATTGGATGCAGATATCTTTGCAAGATACTGATTTCATTTCCTATGAATATATAGCAGAAGTGAAATTACTGGATCATATTTTTAATTTTTTGAGGAACCTCCATATTATTTTCCCAAAATATAAATTTTGATGTTAGTTTAAAATGCATAGATAAACCCTATAATTATGTGGAATTCTAATCAATTTAATATAATTGTAAAATAATTACTTTAAAATCTTTTCTACCTATTGCTTCGTGACTTTCTAAAACTTTTGAAGTGTTAAAATAATATGCAGTTTCTTTATATATTAGAAATATTAATAAGTTGTGTGCAATTAAGCAATTGTTATAAAATCTCTACTCTGAGAGAGGTAGATTTAGACATATTATTAATGAGAGGCCTGGTGCACGAATTCGTGCATGGGTGGGGTCCAGCCGGCCTGCCCCCATTGGGTTGGGCCTGCTGGGGGAAGGAGCTGTGGGCAGTTGGCCGGCCAGCCCTGTCCCCTGGTCGAACTCCTGGTTAAGAGGACAATTTGCATATTAGCCTTTTACTATATAGGATTGTGTTTAAATTTACTTAGCCTAATATATTTGATATATTTTAAGATATCTTAAAGCTGTATTGTTTTCACATATCAGTTTATACTACAATATTGCCACATTATATCTAGCCTTTGTGTTGTGTTAGTTTATCTTCTAGTTTGTTAATTATTTATGCAAAGATCATATAAACATACTTGGATTAAATCTCCTCTCAGTTGATGTGACTTGGCAATATTTAAAATTTGAAAGCAAACAGAAGTTGTTTATTTGGGAAATAAATAGATTTAGATAAATTTTGAAAAGGTTCTTTATTTTATAAATAGCAAGAGTCTTTAGTTCTTTACTGGCAACTGAAACCTGTTTCATATTTTCTACTGTGAATGTTTTGGGCACCAATATTACGTTTTTCTTTTATTTTATATAACTTAGCAATTTTAGATTTGTAAACATCTGAATATTGTATGCTTGTTTGTGTATGTGTTTTGTGTTTGACCACAAGTACATATATCACTAAAGTTTTACACAATATTTGGTGAATCCTGTAAGTGCAGTGGGGAAAAAAAAAAAACACACAATAGAAAAAGAAAAAAAAAAAAAAGAGTGAGGTTCTTCCTGCAGGACCAGAGAAATAGTTTTACATATCAAGGGAAAGCTGACCTTCATTGCAAACACATCCTACTTTATCATCCTATATAATAAAAGGATAATATGCAAATTGACCCTAATAGCAGAACAACTGGGAATGACTTGTCACTATGACACACGCTGACCACCAGGGGCCAGACGCTCAATGCAGGAGCTGCCCCCTGGTGGTCAGTGTGCGCCCACAAAAGGAGCTCTGCTCAGCAACAAGCCAGGCTGATGGCTGCCAGCACAGCGGTGGTGGTGGAAGCCTCTCCCGCCTCCTCAGCAGCGCTAAGGATGTCTGACTGCAGCTTAGGTCTGCTCCCCGCTGACAGGTGGACATCCCCCAAGGGCTCCTGGGCTGTCAGAGGGATGTCTGACTGCCAGCTTAGTCTTGATCCCCTGGGGAATGGGCCTAAACCAACAGGTGGTCATACCCCAAGGGGTCCCAGACTGAGAGGGCACAGGCCGGGCTGAGGGACATTCCACCACCCCCCACCCCCCCGCCTGAGTGCACAAATTTTTGTGCACCAGGCCTCTAGTATTGATATACCTAAAGTCAGGTTACTTCATACACCAAAATCAGGACACTTAAATAATCTACCTTCAGTATGAAGAAAAGGACAATGAAGAGAAGTTTATGTCTCATTTCGGAGTCTTTACATTTCTATTTTGTACTGAGCTCTAAAATTAGTGTATAAATAAATGAAAGGATTTTAACCTTGCTAGATGAGAATTCAATACATGGTTCTGTCATTTGTTGAGTATACTTGGATAACATAAAAATGTTCCTGAACCTCATTTTGTTAACTATATTAAAGAAATCTCATAAAATTATTACTATTACTTTTTTAAAAGCCATGAAAATCTCTTGGCACATAGTAGGCACTCTATAAGTGGTAATTCATAATTTTTTATATCTCATTACTAATTTTCTTTAAATTTCTCCTTTTTTATCTGGGAGTTAGAATTGTTTTATGAATCTTTCATTACTGTTGAAAACTATGTTCTGAATTTCACTCAACTAAAGTTTCCAAGCTCAGTAGCAGAACAGTTTAATTGCTTTCCTTTTTAACCAAATCTTATGTTGAACACTACATTTTAAACAAACCACAGAGATGGGAGGGATACACAAAAGAACAAAAGAATTCTTGCTTATTTTGGAATGTATATTTCAGGATAGATGCAATACATATCACAATGCTTTGTACAGTAGGCATTGAGTAAATGAATGAATATTAAAATATTTTACTATCTCCCTGCTTGTTTAACTTCCACTTCTGTCCTATCATACAGAAAGAGGATTTTATTTGGAATGGAGTTCCAGTTAGCAAGCATTGGACCCTCTGCATTTTCAACAAGTCCTCAGTGGATCAGGCAATATTCTATAACAGAGAATCTGAGTTGAGTTCCAGTCACATCACCTACTAGTTGGTTTGACCTATTAACTTCATTCTGCCACAGTAAAATAGAAAAATAATGGTCACACATGCTTAACAAGATAATTTTGAAGATTAAATGAGATAGTGTAGATATACAGACCTTATTAAAATACAAAATAGTATTAATCCAGTACTGCTAAAAAAAAAAAAAAGTAATAATAGAAGGTAACATTTGCAGATCAGGGACTCACACTGGAATAAATAGGACATATTAGGAAGTTTAGAAATGATATATAATGTCCAGAAATGAAGGATACTTTAATATGTTATGACAGTTTAATAAGTAAACCATAACTAGGGAGTTAAAAAGAATGAAGCAAATTACTATGTACAGATATAGAAAATATAGAAAGTAAAAGAAGTCAAAATAGTAGCTCAGTTGGTTAAAGTCTCAGCCTGATATTGCATATTCAATCTCCAGTCAGGACACACACAAGAATCAACCAATAAGTGCATAAATAAGTGGAACAACAAATTCTCTCTCTCTCTCTCTCTCTCTCTCTCTCTCTCTCTCTCTCTCTCTCTCTCTCTCTCCAAGAAAAAATATAGAATAGTATATGTAAACAATGATCTATTTTTGAAATGTGTGTGTGTCTATCTATAAGTATATAGTTGCTCATATATGTATAGAATATCTTCAATATACAGAAGCAATTAATAATAGTGTTTATTTTCTGGTCAAGGACTCTACTCATAGAGAAAGTGGTAGCAAGGAAAGTGACTTTTCACTGTAGCTTTTTAATTTTTGTACATTTTTGTATCAGTTAGCTGCATACAAACCACCCCAAAACTTAACACCTTTAAACAATGATCATTTATTCTATTTCAGATACCTGTGGGTTGGCTGAGGATCAATTGTTCTAGGCTGGGCTGAATTGGGCTTGAGTCTAAGCTTGAGTCCAGGTATGTTCTATATATCTCTTATCCTTCTTGGATGAGTGGGCCACATAAAGCATTTCTTGCTTAAGATGATGCCAGAAGCACAGAAATGAGTACCTCACCATGCATGCAGATTTTGTTTTGCTTATGTCACACCAGTTAATATCCCATTGGCTAAAGCATATGGCATGCCCAAGCCTAAAATGCAGTTCCTCACCATGAAATCAAATAAATGTACATGGCCAAAAGCAGTATCAGTGGAGAAGAAGTATACTCCTACTTCTATGTAAATGGAAAACAAATGATTCATAGCTTAAAGATAACTCATCTACCATGTCTATACTTGCATTACCTATTTGTGTTTGATCTGCTGGTGGGAATCCACATATGCAGAGAGCCATCTTAAGTTATATGCACATATTTTGCTACCTGGGTGGAAGGTTGGTATCTCTCATCCCAGGATTGATCCAGGGTCAATTGTATACATAAAGCAGAAAAAAGAAAACAAAGTAAAAAGGTTAAAAATGCGTGTCTTTATACTTACCACAGGAAAAATTAGTAACCAACTGTACAAGTGTCATAATAAACATCCCTCATGAAGTGCTTCCAGAGATGAGAAAAACATATCATTTGACAAATTCATCTTATACAGAGATTGTTTAAGTAGCTAGGATGATCAAAGAAGAAATAAAATAAAAAAGAGAGGATTTTAATTTTTAAGACTCAGTGTTCACTTACTCTAGTCTTATACAGGAAATTTCAATAATACACAGTGACAGAATGATTTTTGTCATTATTTCTTTAGTATGTAATTTATTAAGAAAAAATAGTTTTCAGTCTGTTTTTGTTTTTTGTTTTTTGGTTTTTTTTGTGGGGACATTATTCTAGTGCTCAAATTTGCATTTGCATTTGTTTGTTCCTGTTTTGTTTTCAATTAAAAACAAAGCAAGAACAATGAAGACACCCTGCAGTTTTCAGGCAATTTTGTGTTATTTTTCTTCCAATGTGTTATTATCAGTCTTCACTAAAGGTTAAGTAAATGATGAATTCATTTCAGAGGTAGCCTGATTTTCAGTATTTTCAAGTTTATACATTAGAATTTAAAAATCAGTAAATTGTATCATTGTCATTACAGTGTTTTTAATCAATCCGTCTTAGAAATTTGTTTTTCCTGAAAAAATTTGAACCAAGTTTATCCTGAAATCATATTGGGCTACAGGGACCCTCTCCTCAATATTGACTCCATCAGAGGGGACAGAGAATTAATGTGAGGCTAATCTTGGCTCTACTCTGGCCAAGTCACACAGGTTGCAGCCTCATCTGATAATTGAAGATATAAAGCTTGTCATTCTTATCTTAATTTTACATGAAAGTGTCACCGAAGAGTATAGTACATCAGAATAGAGTTCATATGGTCACCAGAAATTTCCACTTTACTGTAGTAGGTTGGTTCAGATTTAAGATGTTAAGTAGATAAATGCACAAGGATAGGGACACGATTCTGCTCATGGTGTAGCACAAACTCATTGGTAAAACCTGGTGGAAGAGAAAAAGGAACCATTATCCCCCTGGTATAGGCACAAATTATTTGAATTTATCACATCAACCTGAAAAACAAATGAAAAAAGTAACAGAAGACTTATCTCTCACTGTGTCGGCCTATCCCAGTATCAGACACCAACAGGAAGATAGTAATCTGCAACTGGACATTTAGAAGAGGAATGTGTCAAAAACTACTTCTGCGTTAAGTTGGCAAAGAAGACTTTATTCAAGACTGCTGTAAGAGAGAGATTGAAATCAACTCTAGGGAAATAAAAGGCAGAGGGTTTTAAGCTTTGGGGTGATCTAGTAGAGAAATACTAGATGTGATAGGCCATCTGTATTTATTCCTGCCCTCCCACAGAGACAGGACGGCAGTGCTATATTTTTTGATAATTGCATTTCAAAGGGATGTCTCCTAGGTCCTTGAAAAAGATATCTCTGGGGTTTAAACTGTCTGGAGGCTGGGAGAAGATTTACATCTCCAAAAGAGGAGTAGAATTTACAATGGAAAGTTTTCTCAGAGAAGGGTGGTCAGGAAGAAACCTGTCTAAAGTTCAGTCAAGCTGAGGGGACCATTAAGGCCATCGTGGTCAGATGGTAGGGATAGTTTGAGAACGCAATAGAAAAATTAAGGAAAACAATGGGGGCTAAGGAGAGAAGTAGACTCATTTGTTTTTTTTTCTCATACACTGTAAAATACAATAGATGAAGAAGAAATGGTTCCTATCTTCAGGAGGTTTGCTTATTATAGGGACTATGATACACACACACACACACACACACACACACCACTAACTTTACAATAGGGTAAAATGGAATACAAATTCTACCAAAAAATGTTATAGAAGCTAAAGAGATAATGGTTTTCAAGATGGTTTCATAAAGGTGAGTTTTGATTTTGAAATGGAACTGTGGTGTTTGAGTCCGAGCTTGTTGTCTTGCCAAACCAAAGAATGGATTCCTGGACAAAAACAGTTAAGGGAAGCAAAATTTATTGCAAGAAGCCAGTCCTGGAAAAGTTGCAGCTGGGGATCCAAAAGCAGGCTAGTGTCCAGAGCTTCTGTAACTGGACAGTCAATGGGTCTGTGCTGCCTGTCACTACTTGAGCCAATTAAGCAGAGACAGGATTGAATCAAATATGAGCATTTAGTCCAATACTGCCAGCAGTATGGGAGAGCAGCAGCCCTCATAAACCAGCTGCTTATATAGGGTAGGACAAGGATTAAATGGGGAAGTAGGGATTACAGGCAAGGGGAAGTAGAAGGCTGGGGTGGGACTCCATTGTTTGGGCAAGAAGATTGTGAATCTTTCCATGATAATAGGCAGTTCTTGAATGAGAATGGACCATATTCCAAGGTTGACTCCCAGGTCCAAGGTTGACTTCCAGGTCCTGGGGGCATACAACTCCCAGCCAGGTCAGAATGTCCTTTCTTTAACCAACACAAGGCAATCATGGTTAATAGAGCATGATTAATATTTCTCATAACCATAGCTAGTCCCCAGTATTCTATTTTTGCCCCTAACAATTCTATTCCATGTTGCAGTTGGGTGTAGTTCAGTATCCAAGTTAATTAAAGTCCATGAGTCCATGTGTGGAATTTCACATGTCCATAAGCCACATGGATGCAGGGGAGCACATCCTGTGGAACCCAGTGTGAGCCACAGAGAGAGAGAGGAAGGGAGGGAGGGAGAGAGAGAGAGAGAAAGAGAGAGAGAAGAAGAAGCTCATGCTTTTTGTTTAGGGCTTAGATACAGCTTTGTTATAGTAATAAGTTTAGGTAGTATAAGTTAGCATAAGCAAGTTCCATTATTTTTTATTATTAGAGTGAATTTTAACTTTACTTAGAAGAGGAACTTAATTTGTGTGTGTGTGTGTGTGTGTGTGTGTGTGTGTGTGTGTGTGTGTGACACTGATAATAACCTTGTAACTCCCTGCGTGTGCACTCCTGACAAATAACTGGTAACTCCCTGCCTGTGTATCCTGAACACCACCAGAGCACACTGATATGAGACACTAAAGAAGCCCATCCATCGGGTATAAAAGAAGAAATCTCACACCAGCAGTTAGAAGCCTGTCTGCCCTCCACAGACAAGACGTTCTCCTTGCCCCTGGAAACTGCCGTTCCTGCTCTGCCCTGAGCCCAGACTGTTAGAGGCCTCTCTTCATGTCAAGAGACCAAGCACCTGCAGCTGCGTACCTGACGACCTCCGTGTGTCTCTGTCAGCGAGTGTCTCCGGGTGGCCTGCCAAGGACTGAAACCCATCAGCTCTCTGGTAAATAAACCTGTGTGATTCTTGCATTTTGTTTGTCTCCTGTGTCTCCTCTTTTCTTAGTTTTTGGTTTAAGCTCGGCCTAATTAATAGTAAGTACCCTTTGACATCTGTATTGGTATATCCAAATGAGGCGGACTGGGTCACCTGTGCATACGTTCCCGTAGAAGTGGAACAAGCTTTGCTAGTTCTTGATTGGTCTTTTCAAAGAATTCTGCCTCAGGAACATCCTTGGGTTTGGTTTATATGCCTCACTGCCTTGTGATTGGCTATTTGCAAGCTGTCTTAGCACCACCCATTCATTTTAAAGGTCACTTCTCCTGCCCAGTTGGATTGTCTTAGTAACTTTCCCTAGCTGGGTTCCCTGGTTCTACTCCCCTCCCCCAACTCCACACCTCCCACTGCCCATGGTCCCATCCCAGTCTACCTAGCTTCCATCTGTCTCCTCAATTTCATATAAAATCTGGAAGTAAATTAAATTTTGACTGGTAAAAAGATAGGGTATGGTATCCAAAAGAACTGAATTGCCTTCTACTAGCAAGTTTTATGAGAATACTAGGGGCCCAGTGCATGAATTTGTGCACAGGTGGGGTCCCTCTGCCTGGACAGTGATTGGGAAAATGGGGGCCAGCCAGCCAGGGGAAGGGACTGTGGGAGGTTGGCCAGCCACAGGAGGTTGGCTGTGGGAGCTCACTGAACACCAGGGGGCAGCTCCTGCATTGAGCTTCTGCCCCCTGGTGGTCAGTGCATGTCATAGCAACCAGTCGACCTTTTGTAATGGTCTCTTAGGCATATATTTTTTTATAGTTTTTAAAATAGAATTTTAATAATTGAATGTGAAGATTTATGTTAACATCATTGATTTTTTAATTTATTTAAAAAAATTCAATGGAGCACTAGATGTGCTATGAATCTGCTGGCTATTGTGGTTTCAAAGATAATTACTATACTATCCTCTCAGATTACTCATGTATTCGTAGGATAACTGGATTATAAACACACAATTACAAAATGAAAAAGATAGATGTTATAATAACAGTAAATTCTATGAAATAGAGACACATGAAAGGAGAGATCAACTTTATCTCAGAAAAGCTTTCAAAAAGGTTGAAGCATGCAGACTACAAAAGTGCTTTTGTAGCACTGTTATGGCAAATCAAACTAACCAGGAAGAAAACAGAAATGAACAAATAATAAGGTAGAAGGGAGGTAATATATAAGACAGTTTTAATCTTTGCTTTCCTCCAATTTTCTAAACAGCAGTCATTATTTTAAAACTAGGGGCCCGGTGCACGAAATTTGTGCACTGGGTGTGTGTGTGTGGGGGGGGTGCCCTCAGCCCAGCCTGCCCCCTCTCACATACTGGGAGCCCTCAGGCGTTGACCCCCATCACCCTCCAATCGCAGAATAGGCCCCTTGCCCAGGCCTGACGCCTCTGCCAGAGGTGTCAGGCTTGGACAGGGGACCCCCATCTCCCCCCGATCACTGGCTCTGGCCCCCGCCCAGGCCTGAGGCCTCTGGCCCAGGAATCATGCCTGGGCAGGGGACCCCCATCTCCCTCTGATCGCTTGCTCCACCCCCCGCCCAAGCCTGACGCCTCTGACCCAGGCTTCAGGCCTGGGCAAGGGGACCATCATATCCCCCCAATCCCCGGCTCCGCCCTCCACCTGGGCCTGATGCCTCGGCCAGAGGAGTTGACCCTCATCACCCTCCGATCACCAATCACCGGATCGGCCCCTTGACCAGGCCTGAGGTCTCCGGCAGAGGTGTCAGACCTGGGCAGGGGACCCCCAGCTCCCCGCGGTTGCAGGCTCTGGCCCTGCCCAGGCCTAACGCCCCTGGCTGAGGCGTCCGGCTCGGGCAGCGGGGACCCGCAGCTGCAGCGGCCCCACGATCGTGGGCTCCGCTTTAGGCCCAGGCAAGGCACCCCTACCTCCCGGGACTGCCAGCTTCGACCGTGCCCAGCTCCCATCGCTGGCTCTACCCCTACTTCCTGCTATCACTGGCCAGGGCGGCAAAGGCACCTGATTCTCCGATCATGGCTGGGGGGCAGGGCAAAGGTGGCCCCAGGGCTGCCTTTGCCCTGCCCCCCAGCTCTTAGCTCCCCCCTGGGTTTCTGATCACTGTCAGTGGCAGGGGGCTTCTTCCTGCTTTCCCTTTCGCCTCCCTGCATTGTGCCTACATATGCAAATTAACCACCATCTTGTTGGCAGTTAACTGCCAATCTTAGTTGGCAGTTAATTTGCATATAGCCCTGATTAGCCAATGAAAAGGGTATCGTCGTACGCCAATTACCATTTTTCTCTTTTATTAGTGTTGATATAAATGAGATCATGTCACTTCTCTGCCCTAACCATTCTGTAGCTTTCCTTTGTATTTCAAATAAAATAAAGATTCATTTTTCTTGGCATACTAAACCTCTTCCTATTTTTCCACTCTCCAACTTAATTCCTTTTCTTTTTTGCCACTAATTTTCAAATTCACTGTCCTCTGCTCAGTTTCTAGGATGTGCCAGACTCATCCTCCTCTCTGGTTTTTAACACAACTGGATTCTTTTCATTTTTCAGCTCACAGGATTAATATCACTTACCCATAAACACCTTCCAAGAATACCTGTATAAGTATCCCCATCATCCATTATTCTCAGTTACAACTCCTGTAGCTTCTGTCTTGAACTTATTAAATTTGTGATTATATTAAGCACTGTTTATTTATATATTTTCCTTAATAAATAAACACTCAGCTTTGTCTAGAGTCTACAGGAGAAAAACAAGTAGAATATAGCATATATTATAGTAATATGTATATTAATATTTGTAAAGAAAAATGCACAAACAACACACTGAAAGACCAAAACAAAAACTTACATAAATGCTTATTTATGCAAAAAGGCACAGAACAGAGGCAGAAGATTATAATGGAAGTAACATGTTTCTGAGCATATATTGTTATTAATTTTGAATTAAACATGAAAACTTGATGTATTACAAATTAACTTACATAAAAATACAGTCTTAAAAATTGAGGACAAACTAAAACATATATTACATGTTCATGATATCACTACACAGACAAATTATTTTAACAAGATTTAGAACATAATATTTTGGCTATACATTTTCTTTAATATATTTTATTGATTTTTTACAGAGAGGAAGAGAGAGAGATAGAGAGTTAGAAACATCAATGAGAGAGAAACATCGATCAGCTGCCTCTTGCACATCCCCCAATGGGGAAGTGCCCGCAACCCAGGTACATGCCCTTGACCGGGATCGAACCTGGGACCTTTCAGTCCGCAGGCCGACGCTCTATCCACTGAGCCAAACCGGTTTCGGCGTGGCTATACATTTTTAAAGGAAATGTTTACAAAGAAAAGAAATATAAGGTACTTAAACCTTATTGAGTTTTATTGTTCTAGTTAGGATATCACTATGGTTATTCAAAATTTTATTTCTGTATATTACAGAATAAAGAAAATAAAAAGTTAATTTTATAATTATTACTGTAAAACAGAAGATATAAGCATAAATTGTCAAAAGTTAAAATTATATAATATTGTATTTGGTGTTAAGTATGAATTCAGAGTATTTGTTGTTTAAAAATTTTTTTCTGCAGTTCTGTCCACTGAAAAGACCCAGAAGCTATATCAACTCACTGGCTCTGAGCACCCACATGTACATATCATGGTGTCTAAATATTATTCTCACCAAAAGTAATCATGGCTGCTTAGGAACATAACTTATTTCAGGTCTCAGGAACAAAATGTAGAAAATAACATAGTTTGCTATGCTAGAAATCAAGGAAACTATCAAAGACAAATGTGAGCATACTAAAAAGTCACAGTTAACAACCTTAAGGAATCCCACTACCAAGACTGGTATAATTTAAGAGTAAGAATAATAACTGAAATTAATTTAAAATAGTAAATATGTATTTTATATCCATGGTGTTAAAAAAAATGGTTCTCAAAAAGATAGCAAGCTAAAACAATGTAAACCATTATCGTTATTAAAGATATAGAATGCACTAATAATTTACTGAGAAAATTGGTTATAAATGAAAATAATAAGCATTTTCTTCCCTTTTCTCTAGGAAATAAACTTACATTGTTAAAAAAAAAACAAACCCTGGTTAATGCAAAATATAATTTCTTTATATGTGATTTCTAGTTAAGGCATACGAAGGAAAGACAGAATTACAAATTCACAATTTTGCAACTATTACTGTAATAATTATGTCAGGCACACAGCATCAAAGTACTTAAAAACATTTAAGTGCTTAAATGTTTAATGAGAGGTTAATGGGGTATGCTTATTCTTAAAGACCAAAAGTATCACTTCCAAGGATTATTTGCTGATATTAAGATGAGAAACAAAATTCTAAAAAATCATGACTTTGTAATGGAAGGAACGTTGCCACTTATTGAAGTAGCTGTCACCACTGTTACTAGGACAAGGAGACCTGTATGTCTCCTGATTGGTGCAGTTTACTATACAGAGCACCACCTACAAAATGCCCCTGCCAAAAGATGGATGCAAATCTACTTGGTCTTTTTATCTTACTTCCAGTTTATAGAAAATATAGAAGTTAGAGCAATAAATTAAATGACATCATAAGGAAGTAATGCGGGTCATTTAATAAGATCATTGATTATACTTTTTCAACAAGACAATGATGTAAAAAAATAAAGACTTTTTTCCCTATATTGAAAGATGCTAAAGAAAAATGACAGCCCTGGCCGGTGTGGTTCAGTTGGTTGGGCATTGTCCTGTGCACTGAAAGTATGCTGGTAGATACCAGGTCAGGGCACATACCTGGGTTGTAGCTCAATCCCCAGTGGAGGACATGCGGGAGTAGCCAACTGATATTTTGCTCTCAAATCAAGGTAGCATGAAAGTCACAAAAAATCACTTTTACTGTAATTATGTGTTTCATGTGGGTGCACCTTCTAATCGTTTGTGAAATCATATGAGCAAGGACATTATATTCACCTTTGTGTTTCTAGTAGCTAGCATATTGCCTGGTATGTTTTTGATACCCAGTAAGTGTCACATAAAGGAAGAAAAATATATAGAATCGGAATATAAAAAAACAAAATATATATGTTAGTCCAATAACTCAACATCAAATCCATAGAGGGGACTGTACTGAGGGTTAAGGGTCTGTATTCCAGGTTCTGTGCACTGGTCTGTCATGTTGGAATGAATATTATGAATGTGCAGGGCATGGCATTTAAAGTGTACAATGTATGAATGGAAATGAGAAATGGAGAGAGAAAAATAAACATGGTAAATTAAAGTAACTTCACCTCCCATGTAAAACATATGCAAGGGTTTTCTGTGTGTTTTTTTTGGTTAATCCTCACCCAAGGATATTTTTCCATTGATTTTTTTTTTTTTTTTTTAGCTGACACAAAGGCATTTATTAACAGAAAACAATAATTGAGGAGTCCTGTTCACAGATGGCGACCACGGTGACCCCCTTTCCTGTAGGTGCTGTCGGAGGTGATGGAGGTGACATCCTCAATCTGTCAGATCTTCATTCCGGAGCTGGCAGGGGTTCTTAGAGCTGACCGGGCCCCTGGTCCAGCTGTCTTGGTCCTGTTTCCTCCTGGCCCGGAGTTTGATGTGAAGAGCCGTGATACCCAGCTCCTTGCACCCCTGGGCCACACCCTGGCAGCCAACATGACAGCGTATGGAGAGGACTCATCTCCTCATCTCCATCAGCCTTTCCCTTCATCCCACCAGTCACATGGCAGAAGGTTTCCTTGTCAGAAAGATCAGTGACATGGACAAACGTGTCATTGATGGATATAAATATGTGGCAGACACCGAATACATTTTCTCCTTCAGCCACCTGAGGTCCGAGGCTGACGACCTGTTCTTCCTTCTTTTCCTTGCCCTTGCGAGGTGCCATTTCTGCGTGTCTCACCCAGACTCCGCCACCAGAAAGCTCCACTGATTTTTAGGGAGAGTGGTAGGGAGGGGGAGAGAGAGAAACATTGACGTGAGACACATCGATTGCTTGCTCTCCGCATGTACCCAACCAGGGCTAGGATGGAGCCTGCAACCTGCAACCAAGGCACAGGCCCTTGACCGGAACTGAACCCAGGACACTTCAGAGTGGGGGCCAACACTATTCATGGAGCCAAACTGGCTAGGGCTTCAAGTGTTTTAATCCCTATAACTTCTCACCATGTTAAAAACAAAAACAAACTGATACTAGGTGATTTTGGCTCTCAGGAAAAAATGCTGTAGGGATAGAATAAACTGTAAAAGGCATATTTTGATGATGGCATCATCCTCATCACCAATACTTGAATGTCGGTGACTTTGCAATCATTATCGCTAACATATGTAGCATCTCTGCAGGGGAAGTATTATTATTTTAATTTTAAAGATAAGGAAATTAAAGGTCAGAGATTTAAGTATTTTGCCACAAATCTCACATGTATTACATTTGACGTGACAAGAACAGCAACATAGATAACAACAATAAACAAAATCACACTAAATAATATTTTCTTTTCTCCAATAGGAAATTGAGACATGGAATCATTTAGTTCATAAGTGGCTAAAATTTGAGGTCTTCCTAACTCCAAAATACTTAGCAATAAAGTCAAAAGTGTAAGCCAATCTGTAATATCAGATTGAAGAATTCCAGTTTAGATATACATGCTTACAGTTGTGAATATTTATCAAAAATCCCTGGAAAAGTGGGTCAGAGGAACTGATAGTATTTTTATACAAGAGAAACTAGAGATTGTATAATGCAATGTGAAAGATGTTACTTTTTCTGATCTTGCTATGATAATAGCTAAAATTAATTTCTCAAAAGCTGAGGAATTTGCCAGAGATATTTGGAGGTTGAGAATATCCCTATGAGAACAAGAAGAAATTAAAAACTATAAGAGGGATGATCAAGGGTAGAGAATCCCTGCTTACCTTTCCAGATGTTACAAAGTGGTGGCTCGTATTTTTAAAAAATGATATAAAGACAATTCCCTAGAGAAGGAATCAAGCCAAGAGCTTTAAAGAGCAAAATAGCTGCAGAAATGCTTAAATGCGTACACAGACAGAAAACCAAGGTGAGGATCTGGAAGCAGAAATTCACACAGGTCTATTAAGATAGGGTGATGAGAGAAGAGAGAGGAAGACAAAGACACTTCCCACAGCTATGTGAGGTTGTGCAGGAAAACAGGACAGAGGAGAGGAGAGCAAATAAGTTAAGGGTTAGCTAAGGGAAAACAGTGGTGATGCGCTTGTGTTCCTTAAATAATGGAAGTGATCATTAGCAAGAAACTTCAGAGCCCAGCGGCGTGGCTCAGTGGTTGAGTGCCCACCTATGAACCAGGAGGTCACGGTTCAATTCCCAGTCAGAGCACATGCCCAGGTTTCAGGTTCCTTCCCCACTGCATGCTGGATGCAGCCAACTGGTGATGCTCTCTCATCAGTGATGTTTCTCTCTCTCTCTCCCTCTCCCTTCCTCTCTTTGAAATCAATAAAGATATTAAAAAAAATAAAGAAAGTAACTTGAGAAACAGGAACAAAGAAGGAATCTGAGCTGATGCAAGCTGCCAATGAAAGAATATGCATTTTATTGGAAACTATCACAGTTCAAGAAGTGAATCCAAGGAAAAAGTATTCCAATGAAATACTGTGGATAAATTAGGCACATTTTAGATATTATTTATTACAATATTAAAATGGTCATCACATGTGAATCTCAAATTTATGTGTTTTCTTTTTTAATTTAAAGACATATATTAAAAGCCAAACTTTGAAACTAGACATTGATTTATAGAATTTTCAAAGCGCAGCATAAGACATGCAATAGGCATCATGGTAGGAGGGAAAAAAGCTGTTGGGTTGAGGAATCTGAGGAGACATCATGCTTTCAGGGGAAGTGGGAAGAACATTAATTTTATTTCAGCGAAGCAAGTGTTTGATTGGAAAAACAACAACACAAACAGTTTCTCTTTAAGACCATCTGTCTGAGCATTGCTAAAATATGTGAACACATTTACCAGCAACCCCATCAGATGCCCATACGCAGCAGCGGGTGAATGTGTGTGAAGGGTGTGTAATTCAAGGTGCCAGAGACATGAGACAAGCCTGCTTGTCTAGTGTCTCTCTGTGTGTTGGTCTGAAAACTCTTTTACAGTGAAATTGTAGGGCACTTCCAGGGAAATAAAATGCACCAATGAAAATGGGATGCTACATGTAGTCTGAAATGAATTTTATTTCATGCAGATGACACTCTTTGAGTTCCAGGAGGAGCACAGGCTGTAGACAAATATGACTAGTGTTCTCCCTAGAGCAGTAGGAAGTAAAACTAAACAGATCAAAGTAGCAAATCCATTAATATGATACCAGATGCAGAAGTGGCTCTATGAAATGTGACAATGCTGAGACCAGTTCAAGGAGAATTATTGGCCTTCAATTTATAGAGAGGAAGATGGTGCACAATAAAATAAGGCATGGTAAGGAAAGTACATTAAAAATTAAGGGAAATCTACCATTTGAAAATAGGGCAAGACTGAGTAAACAAGTCCCAGTGACAGTTTTCCAGTGCCTTAGTTCTATGAGCACCCTTCCCCTCCCCACCTCCTTCCACTGCCACCCCCCCCCCCCCCCCCGCCCCAAGTATATGGCACTTCTGGCAGGGCTGTTTAGTTTCCATTGGAAATGTAGGGATAACTGAAAAGCGGGTCATGTTTCAAAGTGAACTGTAACAATACTTTGGGCAACAAACTTTAAATTCCACCAGCTCATGTGAAGGAATGAGGGAATAGGACTGCTTTACTGAAGATAAAAAAAAAATTTTTTTTGAAGGAAAAAGAGGGTGAATTATGAAAAGGATCTGGTAAAGTAGATGATGGTGTAGAGTATAAAGCCTAAGACTTAAAAGGAAAAACTAGGAAGGTATCACACTTATAAATATCAAAGAAGATCTATGTGAATACATGAAGACATTTTTTAAAAAGGTTGTAAATATCTAAGGGAAGTAGTAGAACTGAGTCAAAGGGAAGAAGCCTTTCTTGAATTAAAAAAAAAAAAAAGCCCACTTCCAATTAAAATACATATATAATAACTAGAGGCCCGATGCACAAAATTCGTGCAAGAGGCTCAGCCATCGCAGCCCCGGCTCCGTCTGGACGGTCATCTGGAAGGTCATCCAGAGGGTCCTTCTGACAGTTGTTCTGCTGTTCGTCCAATTAGCATATTAACTCTTTATAGATAGGATGCTTGCCCAAGGGACGCAGGAGGAAAGGAAACCAAGGAGCACTAACTCAGTAACTATGACATGCTTGAGAATCAGATGGCTCAGGTTATGAAAATAGTAGTCGAAATAATGTTACACACACATATATGCATACACATGCAACTACCTATTTATGTTGCTGAATTGTTTACACACTCTTGACGTGTGTGGTTTGATGTTTATAATGATCCTTCAGGCTGGAAGGACAGTTATCTTAATTCCCATTTTGCAGGTAAAAACAGTGAGTTTCAAAGAAATCTACCAATATTTCTGGGAGAAAAAACAGGTATTAATCCTTAATGTCATCAGCTTTGCTTACTTGTGAACTCAGCCTCCCTTTTCCCCTGGAAAAAGCAAATTCTTGATTCTTTTAAAATTCCTATATCTGTCTGTATTTGTCAAACCCCATAGTCGGCACACCTGAATGATACTCTGGGCACCTGTGGCCCCCGAAGCTGCAGCCTGTCCATCTAACTTCACCCATATTGATCAGTCTCTCTGCATAGGTCTCAGTCCTAATTGTGATTTCCTCTACAGTTTTCTGAAAAGACTAACTCATGCGCGGCTGAATTCCTGCTCCTTCACGAAAGCATATCCATAGTTTCCTATCTTTTAGAAACCAAGTTTTGTCTGTCTCCAAATTCCTGTTTAAATTCTCTTTTATCAGACAGAGCGCTTACAGCAAAAACCCTGTAACATGAGTGACCGGGGCTACTGCACACTTTCACAGGAACCACATCTCACGCCCTCTTGAACACAGTATGTGAATTTCTGGTCATCAGTCTTGGAGAAAGACACATTGGCCCATTTTCTGATCTTTAAACAGTCCAACCATACTTTACACTTTATTTGGCAGCTTGCTGAATTAATGTCAAGTAAGAGAGCTCTATGTCCCTTCAAAACTTCATATATGTATATGGTGTTTCTTCAAAGTGTGAACAGTGTGCAGAATCCTTCCTTCATAACTTTGATATACAGCTGGAGAAGTACAAAACCTATGAGTATAATAGTGATTCTTTCAAAGGATAGTTTACAGATTTTATAATTGTTTTTTCTTTCTTTTGGTTGATATGTATAAAAATGAATTTTATGTTCTTTGAATAAAATATTTAGAATTTGGATTTGATTTGGCATGTATTTTTCAACATTTTTTTCTAGTGATTAATTCTTATTGTATGCAATGGAGTTTCTGATCTGCACATGAAAATCAAGAAATAAAACAGTATTTGTCTTCAAAACCACTAGTTCAAAAAGCTCTGTGATAGAAGACCACACTGTCAAGAGAAAAATTAGTCAGAGAAGCAAACTACATTATAAAATTTAAAAATTAGTAATTATGAAAGCATTAAGGGGAAATGATAAAAATGAGAGAATATAACTTATGACAATAGATGTTATTTTTAAAAACATGTTTGTTGGTAGAAAAATATAAGTATGAAGTACACACAACTTCTTTTTGTACAGGTTGGTTCAACTTATAAAGAGGTATCCACTTCCCATCTCACACCATCCCTGTGTTATGACAAACATTGTCAGAAACATGGAACAATTAGATAACCTCTATAAATCAGAGTGAATGGAGGACTGGGGTATTATGCACAGATCAGGAGATTTAATCATGATTAACCTTGTGTCATCTAGCTATTCCATAACTTATTTATTAATTCATGCATTTATTCAACAACAAAATATATACCTTTAGTAATATTATGTCCACTTATAAAAATTATCTGTAGCCACAATGGAAAACAATATAGAAGCACCTCAAAAAATTAAAAAAGGATCCATTATATGATCCAGCAATCTTACTTCTGGGTATATATCCAAAGGAAATGCAAGCAGTATATTGAAGAGATATGTGTATTCATATGTTCATTGTATTTACAATAGCCAAGGTATGGACACAACATACATACACATGTACACACACACAATGAAATATTATTCAGTCATGAGAAATATGGAAATTCTGCCATTTGTGGAAACATAAATGGATCTCCAGAGTCTTGTGCTAAGTGAAATAAGCCAGATTGAGAAAGACACATACCGCATGGTATCACTAACATGTGGAATCTAAAAATAAAGTAAAGTAAAACTCATAGAAATGGAGGTAGAAAAGTGGTTCCCAGGGCTGAGGGTGAGAAAATAGGGAGAGGTTGGTAAAAAGGTAAAATATTTCAGCTAAAAGATGAGTGAGAGCTGAAGATCTAATGTAAAACTTGGTGATCAAAGTGAATAACATAGTATTATATAATTAAAATGTGCTAAGCAAGTAAAATATAGAACTTAAATAGTTCATCACCAAAAAAGGAGAAGAGAATACTTTCTGTAATACCTTAGAAATAAGTTGTGTTACTTTTTTGGGGTACCCATTCTAGTTTTCATTTTGTATGTATATACATAGGTATGTACATATATGCATATATGCAGATAGATAGATAGATAGATAGATAGATAGATAGATCTTGTTATATGTATAAAACTTAAGCATCCTTTGTCATTTCATAGAATACTAGGGGCCTCGTGCATGAATTCATGCACCTTGAAATGAACTGTGGGCTGCAAGGCTGCAGTGGGCATAGGGGTGGGTCTCGGCCCATCCTCCATGCGCCCGCCTGGCCCCTCCTGATGAGGCCCCCAGTCCCCTGTCTGCTGGCAGCCCCATTCCCACCACCACCACTCCCCCATGCTGATGACGCCAGCCCTGCTCGCATCCACTGATGGCGCGGAGCCACTGGGGCCAGCGCCAGCAGCGAGTGCAAGCAGTGGCTGCTGCCCTAATCACCCCTCAGGAGCAGGGGGAGGTGGAGAAGCCCTCAGGGGTAATAGGGGCCAGGAGCTGCCACTCACACCCACTGACAGCCCCAAGCGATTGGGACCAGAGCCGGCAGTGGGTGCGAGTTGCAGCCCGGCTGCGGGTGTGAGCAGGGCTGTCGCTAGTAGCAGGTACAAGAGGTGGTTGCTGGCCCCGATCACCCCTCAGGAGCAGAGGGAGGTGGAGAAGCGCTGAGAGGCTATCGGGGCCGGCAGCAGCTACTGGCACCTGCTGATGACGCCAAGTGATCAGGGTTGGCACCAGATGCTGGCAGCGGGTGTGAGTGGGGCCAGCACCAGCAGCAGGTGCCAGCACCAGGCAGGACCTTGGTATGCGGGAGCAAAGAATAACCACCAGAGTCTTGCCCCAATGACAATGACAGGCTTGGTCTGGTGCCTTCACTCACTTGTTCCACCATGCCACCGCGGCCGACGCTGCTATGTTTCGCACTCTACCACCTGCTGCTGACCCCCGCCATGTTCCACACGTGCCCCCTGGTGGTCAGTGCATGACATAGCGACTGGTTGCTTGGTTGTTCCACTGTTCCGTCTATTTGCATATTAGGGTTTTATATATATAGATAAGCAATTTCCTAATTATATATGTGATTTATACATATATGCAACGGTCCTCTATAATGCCATCT
Source organism: Myotis daubentonii (assembly GCF_963259705.1). Taxonomy (NCBI): domain Eukaryota; kingdom Metazoa; phylum Chordata; class Mammalia; order Chiroptera; family Vespertilionidae; genus Myotis; species Myotis daubentonii. Next base: position 91,747,656 of record NC_081842.1, read on the forward strand.
TAATAGCTGTATATTTTCCCAGTGGATATATGTACATATATGTATATAATTAATTTAATATTTTATCTTTGTTGAGTATTTACATAACTGTCTACATTTTCACTGTTATGAAAATGTTGTGCTAAGTATACTTAAGGTGAACATGAACGCATCCTATATAATAAAAGGCTAATATGAAAATCGACCAAATGGTGGAACAATGGGTCTCTATGATGCACACAGGTGCTCAACACAGGAGCTGCCCCCTGGTGGTCAGTGTGCTCCCACAGGGGGAGCGCCACTCAGCCAGAAGACCAGAAGCTGGGCTCACGGCTGGTGAGCGCAGTGGCAGTAGCAGGAGCCTCTCCCACCTCTGTGGCAGCGCTAAGGATGTCCAATTGACAGGTTAGGCCTGCTCCCCATGGTGAGTAGGCCTAAACCATCAGTAACACATCCCCTGAGGGCTGCCGGACTGTGAGAGGGCACAGGCCGGGCTTAAGGACCCCCCCCCCCAGTGCATGAATTTCATGTACGGGGCCTCTTGTCTATTAATATGTATTCTGATAAATTCCTACAAGTTTAATTGTTAGATTTAATATTTTGCACAGTTTAGGGGCTCCTAATTTATTTTGTCATAATATGGCTAAATTACACTGCAGAAATTTTCGACCTTTTTTTTCTTACCAGCTGTTTAAAATGCATGTCCATTTCTTTACACCCTTGTGAAAATAGACATTATAAATTGTTTTAAACAAAAACAAAAAAAGGATCTCAAAACAAAAGGAGAGACTGCCTGTTCATATTTTCAAATAGATTTCTACGAGCACATTCAATATTTTCTCTGTATGGTATATACAGTATATATAGCATAACACATCTATATCTCTATTCTCTATTTCTATTGCTATCTCTACATATCTAATATCTATTTATGTCATTCCTCATCCATTCCTCATTGATGAACTATCTGAATTCTTAACTCTGAGGTCATATATGTTATGTATACATTCCTGTATGCCTGATACTGGGCTCTGGGCTTTCGGTGTCTCCTGGTGACCAGGCTTTCCTACAGCTGCCTCTGGATTGACTGAAAGATTTTATTGGGAAGAAAGGCTAGGGATGAAGAGAGGGCACAATCCTGCAGCTATGACTGACCTAGAAGGAGGGTTGGTAAAAAAAGTCCCAGGAAGTGGCAAATTTGGAAGACATGGGTTTTGTGACTGCTAGGGAAAGAGGTTATTTGGAGAATAAATCCTTGTAGTGAAATATTGCAATGGAAGAAGCAATATTGCAAATATGTTTCTGAGCACAAGTCCCTGAATTTGGAGGTAACTTAGAAGAAAAAAAGTAAAAAAAAAAAAAAAAAGTCTTACGTCTGTAGGCATAAATGTATAATACAGAGCATTGCTTGGAATTTTACCAAGAGAAAATTTATTATGGTTAGCATGCACCATCTCTCTATATATAAAAGCCTAAGTGAATGGACAATCGTTCAACCATTTGACCGTTAGCTATGACATGCACTGACCACCAGTGAGCAGATGCTCAATTCACAGGCATGGAAACATGGAACAGACTGATGAATCTCAGAGGGAAGGGTGGAGGGGGAAGGGAGGGAAGAGATTAACCAAAGATCTTATATGCATACTAGAGGCCTCATGCACCGGTGGAGTCCCTCAGGCTGGCCTGTGGGGATCAGGCCGAAACCAGCAGTCCAACATCCCCCGAGGAGTCCCAGATTGCGAGAGAGTACAGGTCAGGCCGAGGAACACCACGGGTGCATAAATCTGTGCACCGGGCCTCTAGTTTTTCAATAAAAATAAACAGAAAGGGTTTGAGGTTATCAATCAATCATGTGTTAATGCAAATAAGTCTGTGCCTGTTGCTTTTTCCTGACAAAGTCAAGTTACTCGCCCAAAGAGGAAATTGTGATTGGCCTGAGTGTGTGAATCTTTGCAATGTGAATTAGATAGATATGTCTGAGCTCTTCTTCCTATTCCCAAAGTAGGAACCCAAGGAGTATATTGCACACAGGGAATGCAGACTGGCTTTATCACTGCCAGTGTTAATGTGCCTTGTATCAAAATTGTGTCTAAGGTTATTCCTACATGAGATAATGAGGAGAAAACAGCATTCTCTTTGAAGTTCTGGATGGCTATTCCTGTCACTCAAAATACAGGTTGTTATAATTATTACATTAATTTGACTACAATGTCATTTACATGGACTTCTTGGTGAGACCAGGGTTTCTACTATAATTTCTAATAATCATCCCATGGAAACATGTCTCCCAACAGCATATCAACAGATACATTTTTATTTTTTCCTGCTATTTTCTGTTTATTGATTTTAGAAAGAGAGGACAGGAGAGACAGGGAGAGAGAGAGAGAGAGAGAGAGAGAGAGAGAGAGAGAGAGAGAGAGATTGTTTTGTTGTTGCCCTTTTTTTATGTGTTCATTGGTTCATTCTTGTATGTGCTCTGAGTGGAGATTCAGCCCTCAACCTTGGCATATTGGGAAGATGCTCTCCCTAACTGATCTACTGGGCCAAGGCCTGTTCCTGCTATTTTCAAACACTAGTTCTAGTTATTGATGGTGCTACAGAGAAAAATAAATTAAAGTCCCTTCCTATAAAGAAAGAATTTGCAATCTGGTTTTGGGGCAGACTGTTGATTAGAATATAATACACACTAAAATATGATGGAAAATCATAGTTCCAGGAAAGACCATAAAAAGTGGGTAAAGCACTGGTTTACACATCAAATCTTAGGATACATCTTCACCAGAAACTGAGGTCTCCCTATATTTATGTGTGGTTATAAAAAGAAGATACCATATTATTTCAGAGTATAACTATCTTTACTGGAAGAAAACATAATTTATCTTTTCAGCCATAGCAAAATAAAGGAGTATTTTAAAAAGAGTTATGACTATGGATTATATTTAGATCATGTGCATACCAACGTGTAGAGATTTCCTATTTTCAAACAAGCTTAAATTTATTTCAACATACACACACAAAAAAAGCCAATTTCAGTTTTCTAACTACTTTCTTTGCTATTTTCTCCAGTTGTTCTGAGAAATGGTTCCTTAAGGTGTGTACTTTTGTAAAATGGGTTAAAATGAGTGAATTATACTGGAGTACAAGGACACAAGTAACTATTTATTTGAGAAGATAGCCTTTACAGTGAGTTAAATGGTTGTATACTATATAGGATAAATAACACTTTCAATGTCTTTTTGGAAAGAATTCTTTTCATTGTGTGTGATATATGATTTCTTGTAACCCTTATCCCTATAAAGTCTATAAACCCTGTAAAAGGGTTTCTGTGCCAGCTATATTAGAGTTCTTTGGTTTTAGAATCTGTGAGCATGATCGTGTGTGTGTGTGTGTGTGTATGTGTGTGTGTGTGAGAGAGAGAGAGAGAGAGAGAGAGAGAGAGAGAGGCGGGGGGGGGTGTGTGGGCGGGGAGGAGAATATTTTACTGTATTCCACTATACAATGCAGTATATCCCTGGCCTTTTATTTGATAGCTATTTTCCCTTCTTCCTGGTATCATATTACTTTTTCTATTTTCCCTGTGATATCCCAGCATATCTATTAATTCTCTTCATTTTTAAACTGGCAAAATGACTAAATTTGCTAATCCTTATAGTGTGTACAGCATCTGACTTGCATGGCGTCTTAGCAAATGAACCTACACACTTATGAACAGGTTTTATTTCCCCTAGATTTTAAAATTATTTTATAATAAAATATTTAGGAATGTATTTTAAGCTTGCCACTGAACATCACTGAATTTATATCAATAACCTTCCATATAACAAAATAAGCCAGAATGTCTTATTGTTATTATTAAAATAGAAAACCCTAAGAAATAAAAATTTTAGATATCCTTCTATAAAATTGATTCATAGAAATTCTAAACCTGAGCTTTCATGATTTAATTTCTTCATAGACAGAGAAATAGATGTTTATAAGGATTCTCTATTTTCAGCTTTGCAATCTAGGGGGGTGGGAAATTTGCCAGACAAGTATATAAGCATATTGGTCAATCTAGCTTGATTGCTTTCCTCCTGCAATAGGCAATTTTAATTTTCTATCACATTTATAGTCATCATATTTAAGAAAGGGCAACATAGGTTAATGAAATCATTATAATTTTATTCAAATAATATATATTTTAAAAGCTCAATTAAAGAAACAGACAGCCTGGGTGGAGTGGCTCAGTGGTTGAGCATCGACTATGACCCAGGAGGTCGCACTTCTATTTCTGGTCAGGGCACAGGCCAAGGTTGGGGTGGTGTAATACCTTCCAGCACATGGATGTGTTCAACAACATCAACACTCTCTGAGCCCCATAGTTTTTAAATGCTTACAGAGACTTTATCAAATAGGCATTGTCAATTATTAACTCAATCTCTAGCCTCTCCCTTCTCTCCAAAGGATGAGGGGATGATGAGGCTGATAGCTCAGTTTCTAATCATGGCTTGGTCTTTCTAATGATTACCCTCCCTCCTGAAACTATCAAAGAGTTCCTCAGTAGAACAAAATAGGGCCCAGGAAATATCTAGGAATTTAGAAGCTACTTCTAAAACACTCCTATCACCCTATTATTCAGAAAATTACAAGAGTTTTTGTATGTCTGCGTCAGGAACTAGGGACAGAGGGGAAATACATATTTCTTATGTCGCAGCCTCTCCACTGTATTCAGGAATGGTAACAATGAAGGTGAACTGACCAGATATTGCTTCAGGAGAACTTGCTGCAAGGGTTGTATTTAGCTGACAGCCTCCAGCTGCTACCCCCTCAGCCACCATATTTATGAGTGACTGTGCTCTACATTGCTCCTCTCACTCAATGAGAGAACCCAACAAACAGGGAGTCACCTTGTCTGGTTCAGGACCCTTCTAACAGGAAATCTTGCTTGGAGCTCCTCATAAAACTGGCCAAGACCGTCTCAGAGCTGCACTTCATGCTGAGGCTCTTCCCGCCTAATCCTCATTTTCTTATTTCACAGACATTGGGCCTGCACCTGCCTATTCCTACTCCTTCTCCTATTTATCTCTAAGTTGGTTATGTTCTATTCATGTGTTTCTAGGAGCATCCAAACCGACAGCAAACCTTACATTTATCTTTTGTTTTTTAAGAAGCATGAAGTGTAGAAACCAAAGTGAAAACTCTATCAACTGGGCAAAAGAATAGCTTCAGAGGTCACCCACGCCAATGGCTTCTTATTTTCATTAAAGTTTTGACATAACTATTGTGTATGAATCTGTGATATAATAAATTCATTTAATAAATACATTTAAATATAAAACCCATATGTTCAGTTTTTGTTTTGTTTTGTTTTGTTTTTTAGCAGAAATGTTGATGTCTGCCTTCATCCTTGATAATTTTTAACTACAATCCAATTCTCACAACTGAGTGGAATTCAAAATAACTCTACAATGATTAAAAGCAAACCAAAAATGCAATATTTTAAAGTGGTTCAAGACTTTTAATACACATAGAGTTTTGATAAAAGCAAAAGAAAATCCTGTCTGAAAAAATTCTTTTCCAATGATCAAAGACTTTACAAGGAGGAAAATGGGCAAATTCACAAATCACAAAATCCACAAGGAAACAAATCACAGAAGAGTGATAGTCTAAGAATCAACAAACAGTAGAATCAGATTCACCAAGATGCCAGAAACACAAAACAGTAAAGTTAAACTTGAGGCAAAAGAAAAATAACTTCAGATCATGTGATCTAATATTTCAGAAGAAATAAAAAGCTAATAAATTCATTAATAAGTTTGCAAATCAAAATGAACACAAACTCTGGCCAGGAGGCTGAGCTGGTTGGAGCATTGTCCCATACACCAAAAGGTGGCGAGGATGGTTCCTGGTCAGGGCACTAAACTAGGTTGTGGGTTAGGTCCCTGATCAGGGATCATACCTTAGGCAACCCACTGATGCTTCTCTCTTGCATCCGTCTCTCTCTTCCTTTCTCTCTCAAATCAATGAACATGTCCTTGGGTGAGAAGATAAAACAAAAGCACAATGACTAGAAAAAAAATAATGATAATAAATTGTGCTGTTAAAAGAAAGATTGAATTAAATAGATGATAGTATATGAATTGGGCAAAAGTGGTTGGGATTTACGTGTTCTATATTATACTAATGGTCAGGAGTAGGGTAAAGATAATATTAAATAAGATTTTGATAAGTTCATATACTATAATTTCTATGGTAACCATTAAAAAAAAACAAGATGGGGACTATAATATAAAATACTAGAGACAAAAATCAATTGAAAAATAAGCAAATCCTATACTAATAAAAGAGAAAAATGGTAATTGGCGTACGACCGATACCTTTTTCATTGGCTAATCAGCGAGATATGCAAATTAACTGCCAGCCAAGATGGCGGCTGGCAGCCAGGCAGCTGAGAACAGGAGGCTTGGTTGCCCCAGCGATGGAGAAAGTCAAGGATCCCCAGCTGCGGGGCTCTGAGCTCCTGAAGCAACAACTCCAAAAGATACAATGTTTCAATTATAGAAGCTAAAAGATGGCGGTTAATTTGCATACTCAGGCTCCAAGCAGAGCGAAGCCAAACAGCCCTGACGCAGCAGGGCAGAGGCCTCAGGGCCTGGGATCAGCAGAGTCGAGAGGCCTCCCGGCCCCACAATCAGCGGAGCCGAGAGGCCTCCCGGCCCCGAGATCAGCGGAGTTGAGAGGCCTCCCAGCCCCGGTGATCAGCGGATCCGAGAGGCCTCCCAGCCCCGGTGATCAGCGGAGTCGGAGGCCCCGCGATCAGCGGAGCCGAGAGGCCTCCCGGCCCCAGTGATCAGCGAAGTCGAGAGGCCTCCCGGCCCCGGTGATCAGCGGAGTTGAGAGGCCTCCCAGCCCCAGTGATCAGCGAAGTCGAGAGGCCTCCCGGCCCCAGTGATCAGCGGAGTTGAGAGGCCTCCCGCCCGGTGATCAGCGGAGCCGAGAGGCCTCCCAGCCCCTGTGATCAGCGGAGTCGGAGGCCCCGCGATCAGCGGAGCCAAGAGGCCTCCCGACCCCAGTGATCAGCGGAGTCGGAGGCCCCGCGATCAGCGGAGCCGAGAGGCCTCCCAGCCCCAGTGATCAGCGGAGCCGAGAGGCCTCCCGGCCCCAGTGATCAGCGGAGTTGAGAGGCCTCCCAGCCCCGGTGATCAGCGGAGCTGAGAGGCCTCCCAGCCCCTGTGATCAGCGGAGTCCAGAGGCCTCCCAGCCCCTGTGATCAGCGGAGTTGAGAGGCCTCCCAGCCCCGGTGATCAGCGGAGCCGAGAGGCCTCCCAGCCCCTGTGATCAGCGGAGTCCAGAGGCCTCCCAGCCCCTGTGATCAGCGGAGTCCAGAGGCCTCCCAGCCCCAGTGATCAGCGGAGTTGAGAGGCCTCCTGGCCCCGGTGATCAGCGGAGCCGAGAGGCCTCCCAGCCCCAGTGATCAGCGGAGTCGGAGGCCCTGCGATCAGTGGAGCCGAGAGGCCTCCCGCCCCAGTGATCAGCGGAGTCGAGAGGCCTCCCGGCCCCGGTGATCAGCGGAGTCGGAGGCCCCGCGATCAGTGGAGCAGAGAGGCCTCCCGCCCCGGTGATCAGCGGAGCCGAGAGGCCTCCGGGCCAGGGATCAGGGGAGCCGAGAGGCGTCCTGGCCCTGGGATCAGCGGAGCAGCGAGGCTTCCCAGCACCGGGATCAGTGTGACAGGGTGCGGAGCCCCAACCCTCTGATCGGCCCTGCTCTGTGCATGACAGGAGTGGCGCTGCAACCTCCCTATGGACCCTGCCTTGAGTGTGACAGGGGGTGGTGCCCCAACCCCCCAATCGGCCCTACCCTGCGCATGACTGAGGGTGGCATCGCAACCTCCCAATCCGCCCTGCTCTCTGCATGACAGGAGGCGGGGCCCCAACTCCCCAATGGGCCCTGCTCTGAGCCTGACCAGGGGTTACACCTAGGATTAGGCCTGCCCTCTGCCACCCGGGAGCAGGCCTAAACCCAGCAGGTCCTTATCTCCTGATGGGTCCCAGACTGTGAGAGGGCACAGGCCAGGCTGAGGGACCTCCTCACCCAACCCCAAGTGCACAAATTTTTGTGCACCGGGCCTCTAGTTAATCCATAAAAGCTAGAGAGGGTAAAAAGCAAAACAGAAAGAAGTAGTAACCTTATGTTAAAAGTTAGGTTCTAAAGTACCATACATCCATTAAATCAAGTAGGCAGGAGACTTCTGGAGCTTTGGCTTGTACCACTGAGACAAGGTTGCACCAAAATTACCTAAATCATTATTAAATTACTAGAGGCCCAGTGCACCCCTAACAGCTGCCAGGTGCTGGCTGGGGCCTCCCTTTGTTCCATGCCGCCCCCTGGTGGTCAGCGCACATCATAGTGAACAATTGAACTCCTGGTCAAACTTACAAGGGGACACTTTGCATATTAGGTATATATATACACACACACACACACACACACACACACATACATATATACATATATAAACATTTGGTCAATCATGTATTAAAATTAGACAAAAATGTAAATATAATTTCCTTCACATTAGTTGATAAATTAAAATCAATTTGAGGTAAAAACAAATCTGATCTAATAAAAGAGAAACATGCAAATTGACTGCACCTCCGCTATGCCCCAAGCCACGCCCATCAGCCAATCAGAGCAACTACATGCAAATTAACAATTAACACAACCAAGATGGCGGTCAGCAGCCATGGAGATGGAGCAAGCAGGAGGCTTGGTTGCCCCGGCGATGGAGGAAGCCAAGCTCCCGCCTGCCCTGGCTGGCTGTGGTCTCTGCTCAAGGCAACAAAGTTTCAATTATAGGAGATAAATAAATCCCAGATACCTGCTTCCAGCCAGCCTCCACTGGGAGCTTGGGTGGCTGCGGGCCATGGCCAGCCTGCCAACAGCCATCAGCCACTCACCCAGGCTGGCCAGGCACCCCAGCGGGAATCCCCAACCTGAAGGGGCTGTGTCCAGCCTGCAAACAGCCGTCAGCCTGTCACCCAGGCTGGCCAGGTATTCCAGCAGGGACCCCCACCCTGATGGGGGTATGGCCAGTCTGAAAACTACCCTCAGCCCCTCACCCATGCTGGCCAGGCACACCAGCAGGACCCCCACCCTGATCCAGGACACCCTTTAGTGCAAACCAGCTGGCCCTCACCCATGCACCAGGCCTCTATCCTATATAATAAAAGGGTAATATGAAAATTGACCCTAACAGCAGAATGACTGGGAATGACTGGTCACTATGACACACTCTGACCACCAGGGGGCAGACGCTCAATGCAGGAGCTGCCCCCTGGTGGTCAGTGTGCTCCCACAGAGGGAGCTCTGCTCAACCACAAGCCAGGCTGACGGCTGCCAGTACAGTGGTGGTGGCGGGAGCCTCTCCCGCCTCCTCAGCAGCACTAAGGATGTCTGACTGCAGCTTAGGCCTGCTCCCTGCTGGCAAGTGGACATCCCCTGAGGGCTCCAGGGCTGCCAGAGGGATGTCTGACTGCCAGCTTAGGCCCAATCTCCCGGGTAGTGGGCCTAAGCCAGCAGGTAGTCATCCCCCGAGGGGTCCCAGACTGCGAGAGGGCACAGGCTGGGCTGAGGACCCCCTCCCCAGTGCACAAATTTTTGTGCACCGGGCCCCTAGTGTAAAAGATAAAATTATAAAACTTTAGCGTCATTTCAGGGAAATATACAAAGTTGGACAAAAATTGGTATACAATTGTGAGTAAAATTCTTTTCAGTTAATAAAGTTATTGTAATAATCATAACCTGCATGTCTTTTTTCATATGAATAACTGTAAAGTTACTTTTGCCCACCAAGGTACAGAATGGGAATAGTAAAAGAAGTGACACAAAAAAACATAAAACAAAACAAAAACACACACACACAAAATTGGCTATTTACTATGACTGTATAAATTAATTATTGTTTATTTAAAACCATAAAAGAGTGAAAATAAGAATCTCTGATTGAGAAAAACTTTTCATTGTATAAATGATAAATGAAGAGTATTCAGAATATCTAATAAAAACTCCATAAACAAATAAGAGAAAGACAAAAAAAAAGAAACAAAGAATAAAGACTTAAACTGCATTTGAAAGAAAGGGAAATCAGAATCACCATTAAAATAAAAATATGCTCAAATGTATTAGCAATTTAAAACTCCAAACTAAATTATAGTGTGGTACCATTTTACATATAACCATATTGTTATAAAAATTCATAACCTTCAAATATCAAAAATTGGTGATGATTTGAAATGACAGAACTTTCATATATTGCTGGCAGGAGGTAATGTAAATTAGCACAAATACTTCGGAAAATGACTTGACATTATCAAAATAAAATGACAACATATATGTCCAATGACTAGAAATTCTAATCTTCAATATTTAAGTAGAAGATATTCTTGTATACCTACTCCAAGAGGAATATATATCTTCATCAGAGATGAAGTATCCATCAGTAATAGAACAGATAAATAAATTGGATTGTATTCATACAATGTAAAACTATAGTGGTGGCACTTGGTATGCTAATATGGAAAGCTCTCCATGACTTATTTATTTATTTATTCTTTATCAATTAAAGTATTACATATGTGTCCTAATCTCCCCAAAGCCCCCCCCCCACCCTCCCCGCTTGTGCCCTCACCCCCTAGTGTAGGTGTCCATTGGTTATGCTTATATGCATGCATACAAGTCCTTTGGTCTCCCCCTTACCCTCACACTTCCTTGCCTTCCCTCTGAGGTTTGATGGTCTGATCGATGATTCTCATCTCTGGATCTGTTTTAGTTCATCAGTTTATGTTGTTCATTATATTCCTTATCCCCCCATTGCCCACCTCACCCCCCGCCCCAGATGAGGGCATGAGCTGGGGCGGGGGGGAGGTGGGCAATGGGGGGATAGGAATATAATGAAAAACATAAACTGATGAACAAAAACAAATCTCAGAGGGAAGGCAAGGAAGTGTGAGGGTAAGAAGGAGCGATCAACCAAAGGACTTGAATGCATGCATATAAGCATAAACGATGAGCACATATACTAAAGGGGTGAGGGCACAGCGGGGAGGGGGGGCAATGGAGGGATAAGGACACATATTTAATGCCTTAATTGATAAAGAATAAATAAATAAATAAATAAATTAAAAATAAGTCATGGAGAGCTTTCCATATTAGCATACCAAGTGCCACCTCTATCTTTTGTACAGGTACATAACATCCCTTGCGTTGTTGCCAATCTCATGCTGTTAACAATGCTGTGGTTATGTATAACCTTTTACATATATCACTTTGGATTTGTGCAGGCACCTCTGAATGATAAACTCCCAGAGTTGGCATTGTCTTGGCAATGATCACTGCTAGAACACCTGATTCCATTTTGAATTGCCAAGGAGTAAACACATTGTTAAATTTCAATAATACCACTCCACAGTGATTGTACTATTTGTCATGCCCACCATGTTTTAACCTAGGTCTTTAAAGAAATAAATGCCAAAATGACATTAAATATGAAAGGATTTTATTTGGGTAAATGTCTCAAAGTAAATGAAGAGAGAATCAGCAAATCAAGGGAAAGTCTCTGGATAGTGATGCAAGTCTCCCTGAGTGAAAGAAAGAGGAAAAGGTTAGGCGAAAGCATCCTAGACAGCCCCTCTTTTTCGAAGGAATAGATCTGCTTTGGAATCCTTGTTTGGTCTCAGATATTGGCTGGTGATGGCCATGGAAGGCCAAAGACCAGTACAAAGGGCCCTGGATCAATTATAATCTCTGTAGTTACAAGTTTGCTAGGCATGTAACACAAATACTATTAAAAAGTGAGAAACTTGATTTTGGGTGGTAAACACACAATGCAATATTCAGATGATGTTTCATAAAATTGTACACTTGAAACCCATATAATTTTATTAACCAATGTTACCTCAATAGATTTAATTTTAAAAGGGGGGCTTAATTCTCCCTCCCTGCTGAAAATGGGTAGAGTTTCTACCTCTCCTTTACTTTCTAAGCATTTAATGTAAAACACTTTAAAAATATTTTTAAATTTATTGGGGTGACTTTGGTTAATAAAATTATATATGTGTCAAATGTACATTTCTATGATATATCATCTGTATATTGCATGTGTGCCCACCACCCAAAGTCAAATCTTTCGTCACTATATATTTGACCCCCTTTACTCTTTACTATCCTCTTAATCCCCTTCCTCTGGTAACCACCATACTGTTGTCTGTGTCTGAGATTTTGTTTGCTTTTCCTGTTTATTCATTTGTTGTTTTGTTTTCGGTTTTATTTGTAAGTACTTTCTTATCTTTGAATGTAATTAAATCTTTCTGAAGAGTAGATAGGCGTTTGTCAACTGGCTTTTGTCAGCTTCATGATCCAGGAATGTTTTTCTCCAGAACCTGGGAGTCATCTCTTTGGAAGGCAAACATGGATGATAGCATCCCTCTCCCAGTGTGTGGGGAGTGTAGGAGCCTGACTTCAGTGAGAACCTTGCTCCAAGCTGCCAAACCATTTCCTGCTATAAAAAGATGAGAAGCTTGTATTTTCCCTGGGATAAAGCCAATTGGGTAACACAGATGGTCACCCCAATTACCAGTTAAAGTTAGGATGAACTGTGTGTAACTTACTTAAGGACTAGTAATTGTTTATCTTGAAGTCACATATGTAACGGCTTGTATCTGCTTGGCTATATGAAGAAGTGAAATTTCATTCTGTTGGCAATCTCTCAGCAGTCTCTTAGGAATGTGACCATCACATTTTGGTTTTAATGCTTATTCCATAATGAAAATGTTTTCTTCCTCTATTACTTTTGTAGAGAGGATTGCCACTTGGGATATATCTAGATATCTAGATAGATAGATAATATAGATATAGATATAGATATAGATATAGATATAGATATAGATATAGATATAGATATAGATACAGATACAGATATAGATATAGATATAGATATAGATATAGATATAGATATAGATAAAGATATAGAGATATAAATTACATTTACCCAACAGGTGCAACAGACAAGCATTTTGGTGTTAATTGACTAAACTTTTCATTTAACTTGTTAAGGAGCTCAATTATCCTGTCTTTAAATGGGCATACTTTTACTTGACTGTTCATCTGCAACACTGTATGGTAAGAAGAGGCAAAATAAAATTATGAAAATGAAACAACTTTGAAAACATAAAGCACAGTATGGATGTAAATCTATTAATCTTTACTTTCATCAACATTAGGTGAAGGCATCACTACAGAAATATTTATAATATTTATTATTATCAAATTTAGAAAAAAACAAGGAATATACTGGAAAGATTTATATACCACTAGGAGCCCAGCGCGCAATTTGAAATCGTGAGGTGCTGCCCTGCCTTGACACCCAAACCTCTCCACGCAGAGCTCCAGCCCTGAAATCCTCTGGCCTTCAAGCCCCACCCTCAGTCCCTCAGTTGCCTCGGGCTGGTCCCGCCTTCTCTGGGTGCCTGCCCACTTCTGCCCTGACTCCAGAGCAACGCGACAGCTCCGCCCCATCATGCTGCTTGAGGAGAGCATGGAAGCCTCCCACCTACTGAGCTGTGCTCCTTCCCCTGGCAAGTGGGCCACAGGGCACTCAGAGTGTGAGCAGTAGGTGGCGAAGGCCTGGAAAGGGGGGCGCTATGCGCTCTCACCCCTGCCCTCCATGGCCTGGGATGGTCCCGCCTCCCTCCAGCGCCTCCCTGCTTCTGCCTGTCTTCAGAGCAATGCCCCAGCTAATATGCTAATGGCCTGGTCTGTACCCGTTACAGGTATTGACCATTAGCATATTAGCTCTTTATTAGTATAGATAAGTAAATTTTGCAAGCTATGTTCACTGCATAGTCCAGAAAAGCACTCTTATTAGCCCTTCAATTTAACATGAATGGGATTTGCATGACTAGATTAGTAGAAACATTGAGTTCCCAATAGCAGAGAAATATCAGGAGAAACATTAGTGACTTTGAGCAGCAAAAGGGCTTTATATGCATTAATAAATAAGCTATTTGGTGATGATAATTACAGCATTCATCTCTACCTTTGTATGATATAAATATATCTGGGAAGAGCAAACACACATAAGTTGTGGAAACATGCATTAATATAACATATCCCATAGTAGACCTTAGCTGATGAATTGTACTCACATTTAATAGAGCAAGTAAAAAATTGTGAATTCCATAACTCTAAAAGGATTTTCTTCACCCATTCTTTTTACTATCCTTGCTAAGTCTCAAATGTGACATAAAATGTTAACCTGTTAGTTGTACTTTCTTCACTCTGACAGTCTTTAAATCAGCTTCAAAGAAAACTATTTCATGTAATATAGGCACAGGAGCTCTGGCAGACCTCATTTACTTGTAATATGAACATTGTCCCAAGGAAACATCATTTATTTTATTTTATTGTTTTTAGCATTTTAAAATTGAATTTATTGGGGTGACATTGGTTAATAAAATGATACAGGTTTCAGGTGTACAGAGAAGGACAAGTACCATATGATTTCACTCATGTGGAATTTAATGAACAAAATAGACTAACAAACAAAATAGAAACAGACTCAAAGATAGAGAACCTCCTCTCAGAGGAGAGGGGGTTGTAGGGCTAAGTGAAACAAGCGAAGGGATTAAGAAAAAAAAAAAAAAATCCCCAAAACTCATAGACACAGACAACAGCTTGGTGATTACCAGAGGGAAAGGGGGATGGGGGTGGTAGAAGAGTGAATGGTGGGGGGTGAATGGTAAATACTGCCATAATTAGGCTAGAAAGTCAATGAAACACCTATCTAATGTAGAAACACTTATATACATGTTCATAATGGAGAATCTCTATTCCCATTACTTAACACACAGCTTACATAATAAATCTGGCACTGAATTCTATACATCTAGACTGAGATGTATGCCATTATCTTTATGCCTTTCCTGTTGTGTTTTTCCCTAGGAGCATGTTTACCTATTCTGCATTCATTCTGGGTTATTTTCTTTGACCTTTCTTGCTTTCATTTCACTCCTTTTGACTTACAAATCTCCTTCAATCTATAATAAATGCCATGGATAAATAGCACAATTTAAACTTTTCACCTCTTTATTTTAAATACATTTTTTGTGCACCTGGCTGGTAGTATTTATAGCAACATACCAATATTCCACCTTTCCATAAGATATAACGGTCAATGCATTAAAAAATATTAACCTCCCATTCTATACAAAGAAAACTACTTTAGCTTCATCTGAATAGGAAAATTTTAAAAAGACTGGAATGTATGTACAAACTTCTAAAATGCTAAAATTTAATTTACTATTTAAAATATATGGGTGTGCCTTAGCCAGGTGGCTCAGTTGGTTAGACCATCATCCTAAACATGAAAGGGTGTCTGGTTCCATTCCTGGTCAGGGCACATGCCTAGGTTGAGGATTTGATCTCAGGTCAGGGCATAAGGAAGGCAACTGATGGATGTTTATCTCTCACATCAGTGATTCTCTCTCTCTCTTTCTCTCTCTCTCTCTCTCTCTCTCTCTCTCTCTCTCTCTCTCACTCTCACTCTCGCTCTCCCTCTCGCTCTTCCTTTCTCTCTAAAAATCAATTAGAAACAAAACTAACCAAAAAACATATCTTTAGGTGAGGATTAAAAAATTTATAAAATATATGGGAGTGGTGTTAATAATTTGTATAATGGAGACATTTGGAACAATCAAATTATTATACCTCTCCCTGATTTAAAAAAAAAACAAAAAACATGTTTCTTAAAGTTTTACTTTCTTAAAATGCTACATGTATTGTTTGACCAACTCCAGAAATAGATATTGACTGAAATGATGATTAGACCTAATATTTAGTAGAAATATCTGTCTGTAAAGACACTTTGGTGAAATGTTTTAAAAGAAAAAGTATAAAAACAAAAAAATACTTCCTAGTATAGAAAGCTGCACATATCACAAATACAGTTTTAGCCCAGCCCACGTGGCTCAGTGATTGAGCATCGACCTTTAGTGTTTGACTATTTTCACTAAACACTGTATGTGAGTTTTGTCTATGATGTTGGATGTTTCTTCTCATGGCTATCTTGTATTTCATTATATGAACACTAGAGTCCCAGTGCATGAAATTCATGAACTTGGGGAGGAGGGGCTGTCCCTCAGCCCAGCCTGCACCCTCTCCAATCTGGGATCCCTCAGGAGATTGGGTCTAAAACGGCAGTTGGACATCCCTCTCACAACCTGGAACTGCTGGCTCCCAACCGCTCGCCTGCCTACCAGCCTGATTGCCCATAACCGCTTCTGCCTACCAGCCTGATCACCCTCTAACCACTCCCCTACCAGCCTGACCAATGCCTAACTGCTCCCCTGTTGACCTGATTGCCCCCAACTGCCCTCCCCTGCCGGCCCAATTGCCCCCAACTGCCCTACCATGCCAGACCGGTCACCGCCAACTGCCCTCCCCTGCAGGCCTGGTCCACCCCAATTGCCCTCCCTCCCCTGCTGGCCCAGTCACCCCTAACTTCCCTCCCCTGCCAGCCATCCTTTGGCAGCCATCTTGTGACTACATGGGGGCAGCCATCTTTTGACCACATGGAGATGGCCACCTTGTGCAAGGGTGTGATGGTCAATTTGCATATTACCTCTTTATTATATAGGATACCACAATTTATCTATTTACTTCACTACTAGAGGCCCAGTGCACGAAATTCATGCACTGGTAGGGTCCCTAGTGGCTGCCAGCTGCTGGCTGCCAGCCACGTACTCCCTCCTTTCTCCCGGCCAGCCCGCCCCTTGGTCGAACTCCTGGAAGAACTCTGGTTGATGGGACAATTTGCATACTTCTCTTTCATTATATAGTATTGGTGGACATTTGGATTGTATTTACTTTTAAATATTATAAAAAATATTAATAATATTCTTGTATAACTCTTTTGATATACAAAATAACACACTTCTATAAATCCAGAAATGGAATTGTTTGGCCATAGATTATAATCAGTTTTGGTGGAATTTGCCAAAGTTATATCAATTTACACTTTGGACAGCAACACATAATGGTTTAGATTACTCTATATCCTCACTAATACCCATTCATACTATTTTTTTATTTTGTCTTTTTTGCTTTTTTAATTATTCTAATGGGTTTATAGTGGAATGTTATTTGTTTTAAATTTTTATTTCCCTGAGGCCTACCCATGTTGAACATTATATGTATACTAGAGGCCCGGTGCACAAAATTTGTGCATGGGGAGGGGGGTCCCTTAGCCTGGCCTGCACTCTCTCCAATCTGGGACCCCTCGAGGGATGTCCGACTGCTGGTTTAGGCCTGATCCCACAGAGATCGGGCCTAAACCGGCAGTAGCACATCCCTCTTACAATTTGGGACCACTGTCTCCTAACTTCTCACCTGCCTGCCTACCTGATCGCCCCTAACTGCCTTTGTCTTGGACCCTGCACCTGGGATCCAGGCTTTCCTCCTCCAGCCAGCCACAGGCACCTGAGAACCGACTTCCCTCCCTCTGGCCGGCCACAGGCACCTAGGAGCTGGTGGGGGAGGGGCGGGTCTCTCAGCCTACTCTGCCCCCTCTTACAGTCCAGGAGCCCTTAGGGGATGTCCTACTGATGGCTTAGGCCGCTGCCCTTGAGAAGGGTGCCTAAGCCACAGTCTGGCCTCCCTCTGTGGGAGACGACTAGGCTGATCAGGGGAAGGTGCTGCCCCCATTACCCAGCCACTGCTGCTGCCTCTGGCCTCCCTCTACAGGAGGCAACCGGGTGATCAAGGGAAGGTGCCACCCCCATCACCCTGCTGCAGCTGCCACTGCCGGCCTCCTCTGCTGCCTGCTCTCAGCCCTCACAGCTGCCACCATGGCTGCCTGTCTTCAGCCCTTGCAGCCATTGTAGGTTTGTTCGGAAGGACATCTGAAAGGATGTCTGGAAGAAATCTGGTCTAATTAGCATATTACCCTTTTATTAGTATAGATGTATATGTATATGTATGTTTATGTATATATACACACATTTTATTCATTCATTTATTCAATCATCATTCATTCATTTAGTTAGTTTATCCTATCCTGATCCATTATTCATGTTTTTCCATCAAGTTCTATGTCCCTGGATGTTAACTTGTACTGATTCTACCAACCAATTCCCTTCCCTTCTCAGTTCCATCAATAAGAATCACTAATAAGGGATGGAAAAGAGGCAAGGAGGGAATGGAATCAGATATTTCTTCTCTCTACTCCTTTCCTTTGGCTATGCTGCAAGCTGTCTGTGATTTTTCACAGAAAAGTCTGAGCTTTCTATAAGTCAGCATATCTAATAGCCCTCTCTGTCTCCAATTTCCTACTAACTCTTCCTTCTTCATCCCAAATATCTAAGGGTGGTGTAGAAACTTTGCTAGCCCTGGCATATTTCACTATCTCTTGTAAATTTCTTAACCCTTTCCACAACTATGTGCATAGTTTATTCATAAAGCCATACTCTACTTATTTAAATTGAAATCTACTATTTATTTCCTGCTGGAAATCTATATGATAGCATTGCTATTTCTGAATTGCCCTGAGTATGTGTAGAAAGATTACATATGCAAGATGGAAATTTTAAAATTAAATGAATGGTAGTTAGTAGAAAATACACTGTTTTACAATAAAATAACTCCCACCAGGACATTACTAGTAAGTAATAAATGCTTGTCAGGGTAGAGCTCATGTTTTAAGCAAATGTAAGATACTCTATTACATGGCATCCAAGAGTGATTCCTTAAGCAGTTCAGTTGTAGAATGACTTAATCCATGTTTTGTAGTGCTATATATATATATATATATATATATACATACATACATGTATATGTATATGTATATGTATAGTGTGATCGCAAAGAAGTGTACAGCAGATCTTAACATAGTATTTTAATTTCTATTCATTATCTACTCATTTATAATAAGGTAGATTTAACAATTTGAAACACTATTGTCTGAAATGAAAGTATCCCTTGCTATCTTCTTATCTATTAACTAGAGGCCTGGTGCACGAGATTCGTACGCTCCGGGGGGGGGGGGGCGGGGCTCAGCCCAGCCTGCGCCCTCTCGCAGTCCTGGAGCCCTCAGGGGATGTTGAACTGCCATGGAGGCCAGAGAGGCTCCAGCCATCACTGCTGCACTCACCAGCCATGAGCCCACCTTCTGGGCTTCTGGCTGAGCGGCACTCCCCCTGTGGGAGCACACTGACTGCCAGGGGCAGCTCCTGTGTTGAGCATCTGCCCCCTGGTGGTTAGAGCGCGTCACAGCGACCAGTCTTACACTTTTATTATACAGGACTAGAGGACCAGTGCACGACATTCATGCACTGGGGTGGGGATCCCTCAACCCAGCCTGCCCCCTCTCACAGTCCAGAAGCCCTCAGGGGATGTCCTACTGATGGCTTAGGCCCACTCAGGGAGAGGGCCTAAGCCACAGTCAGGCCTCCCTCTGCAGAAGGTGACCGGGCTGATCAGGGGAAAGCACCACCCCCATCACCCCGCTGCTGCTGCCACTGCTGGCTACCACAGCCACCAAGTTGTTTTCATCAACACGGACTCCAGTTCCTTCACCATGAAAAAATAACAACTTTCTTTAGGCATTTTCAAGATGTGTCTTTCATAGGATATGACATTTCTTTCTTTCTCTCTTTCTTTTTTAACCTCACCTGTGGATATTTTTTCCATTGATTTTTAGAGAGAGTGGGAGAGGGAAAGAGAGAGAAACATCATTGTGAAAGGGACACTTCGATTGGTTGCCTCCTGCATGAACCCTGACCTGGGCCCCGGCAAGGAAGGAACCTGCAACGTAGGTACATGCCCTTGATCAGAATCAAACCTGAACCCTGCAGTCCACAGGCCAAGGCTCTATCCACTAATCCAAACTGGCTAGGTCAGGATATGACATTTCTTAGCCCCCCAGCAGCAGACCTTTGTTTTTTCCTCCAGGAGTGATGTGGAAAAACCCCAGATCACCTTCCTGAATTCTTATTACCCAAGTTACCAAGAACACTACCAGTGGCATACTGGGAGCTTAGCCAATGAGAGGTAAGAAAAGGTGTTTCCACTGCAGTTCACGCACAGAGGCGGGACTGCTGGCAAGCCACCATTGGCACCCCCCCCCCCCCATGTCTCCAGGCCTACTCAGACATTCTCTGTGGTTTGGGCAGAGCCCCCTGGCTCCACTCAAGCCTCCACCACAGCTTGGGTAGGGCCCCCCCAGCTCTGCTCAAGCCTCCGCTGAGACTTGGGCAGGGCCCTCCCCACCCCCCGGCTCCACTCCGGCCCTGTTCAAGCCTCCGCTGTGGCTTAGGCAGGGCCCCTGGCTCCGCTCTGGACTTGCTCAAGACTCTGCCGTGGCTTGGGCAGGGCCCCCCACCCCCCACCCCAGTGACTCCGTTCCAGGCCTGCTCAAGCCTCCGCCACAGCTCTGGGCCTCACCTGCACACACAACCTCCTTCTGCCTGGTCGTGACCCGTTACAGAGTCCTGGCCTAATTTGCATACTTACTATATATATATATATATATATATATATATATATATATATATATATATATATATAAATTTGTCTCTCAGATAATTTCAAACTTGAGTCAAGTAAAAGATTTTCTTTAAGGGAATAAATAACTTTTATCATAGCTATCAAAATGCTTTATGCAAAACAAGCAATCTGAGAGAGGGGAGGTTTTACAGGGAATGAAAATTTACAAATTCCCAAAGAGTGAGAAAATTATTGTAATTTCAGTCTTAAATGTTTTAAGCATGTGTACAAATTTCTGTTAAGTATTAGTTAAGGAGAGCATCCAATGAAAGAAATGAGCTTAGTAGCAGTGCCAATTTAGAGCTAACTCAAGTTGAAGTGTAATAAGGTATATTTATAAGATAATTAAATAGGGCTGATATACAAAGCAACAACTGAGAACATTCCATGGGATTATGAGCTCTTCATCCTCCAGTTTACTCTCCTACCCATTGCAATTTGGTGTTTGCTCCAAACTCTTATTCTATAACTAGTCTAAAAGTCAATAGTGATCTTGTAATGTTGTTTTCTCAAAACTTATGCACCAATTAATAATATTGACCATTCCTTCCCTCATGAACCTCAATGATACAATATCCAGCACTTAATTTGGCTCTCTCCTTTCTGATCACTCCTTTTATGCCCTGTGTCCCGAATTCCCCTTTACTACCTGCCCCTTAAATATTTGTGTTTCACAACGTTCAATTAAAAGCCCATCTCTCTGCTCATTCTATATTTTAGTGGTTTAACCTAATGGCTTAATAAGAATGATCATTTACTTCAATAATTTTCAAATAATTATTTATAATACCCCCTTTATCATGTGATATAGAAATGCATTATAAAATGGTTTGCTAGATAAATTTAATGTGCATATCTTATAAAGTACTTTAGTTTCAACAAAATCCAGTCAGTTATCTTCCTTTCCAAAGCTGTTTATTTTTCCTTTCAGTCAATAAGATCACTATTCAGGGAGTCACTCAAGCTAGGAAACCTCATTATGACCTCAAAAAGTCATCCATTTATCTCATCTCTCGCATTCAATCAATCAGCACATTGTGTTAATTCCATCTCCTGATTTTTGAGATCTGTCTTTTCCTTTCCATTCCCAGGTTCCTTCTCTTGTTCACAGGCTCATCATCCTTGAGCTGGTCTTAAGTGATGGCACCCTAACTAATTTCCCTGACTCCTAAGATTTGCATGCAAATATTTTAACCTTCTATTGATTTTTGACCTAGGTGTAAATGTGTGCTTCTAAAACATAAATCAAATCATATCCCCCTCTTACTTTTATAAAAAATTACAGTTATAAAATTAAATACATACTTATATAAGAACTGGCTTAGCAGAACAAGGATTCCAACAGCAATACATTATATTAAAAGGAAACATAAGCAAAAAATAAATAAAAACAAAAGGTTCTCACAGAAAAAACATACAATATGCATAAGAAGAGCATTTCTCTTAATTTTTATCAATATATTAGATTTTATGATTTTTAAAATCTTACATTGTTTATTTTCAAACCATTGAAGGATTATAATACAAATTTATGATATCTATTGTCCACTTTGATTTTCTTTTCAAGTAAAAGCATTCTGTATCACCTTCAAACACACACATGCATGCATATATATTTATAACTTAAATATTATTTAATTTTATATCTATATACTGCTTAAGCAATAATATCAGAGAAACAATATTTATGAATTCATAAAAGTTTTTAAATCCATTGAAAATGAGTCTAAACTATATATTTAGAAATATTTTTTTTTTTTAGAAAGGAAGAACTCTTGGGGTGCACTGAAAAAATGAAAATTGTTTCTAATCAGCACTTTTCCCCTTAATGAATCAGGCCAATGAGTTGGTATTAAAATGTGCATTTATAAATAGGCTTCTGCAGACATGTGACATTACACACCTGCCTGAGAGCTTTAAATTGCAAATGCAACTTTTTCTTTTCTTTTCTATTTTGTATATTTATGGCAATTGATAAAACTGTTTTTTTTCATTTTTTCTCTTTTTATTAATTAAGGTATTGTATATGTGTCCTTATCCCCCTATTGCCCCCCCCACCCCACTCTTGCCCTCACTCCCCTGGTGTCTGTGTCCATTGGTTAGGCTTATATGTATGCATACAAGTCCTTTGAGTGATCTTTCCTCCTGACCCCCACCCTCCCCTGTCTTCCCTCTGAGGTTTGATAGTCTGATCGATGCTTCTCTGTCCCTGGATCTGTTTTTGTTCATCAGTTTATGTTGTTCATTATATTCCACAAATGAATGAGATCATGTGACATTTATCTTTCTCTGACTGGCTTATTTCACTTAGCATAATGCTCTCCAGTTCCATCCATGCCGTTGCAAATGGTAATAGTTCCTTCCTTTTTAGAGCAGCATAGTATTCCATAGTGTAGATGTACCACAGTTTTTTAATCCACTCATCTACTGATGGGCACTTAGGCTGTTTCCAAATCTTAGCTATGGTGAATTGTGCTGCTATGAACATAGGGGTGCATATATCCTTTCTGATTGGTGTTTCTAGTTTCTTGGAATATATTCCTAGGAATGGGATTACTGGGTCAAATGGGAGTTGCATTTTTAGTTTTTTGAGGAAACTCCATACTGTTCTCCACACTGGCTTCACCAGTCTGCATTCCCACCAGCAGTGCACAAGGGTTCCTTTTTTCTCCACCTCCTCACCAACACTTGTGGTTTGTTGATTTGTTGATGATAGCCATTCTGACAGGTGTAAGATGGTACCGCATTGTCATTTTGATTTGCATCTCTCAGATGATTAGTGATTTTGAACATGTTTTCATGTCTTTTGGCCTTCCTTCTGTCTTCTTTTGAAAAGTATCTATTTAGGTACATTGCCCATTTTTTGTTTGGGTTGTTTATCTTCCTTTTGTTAAATTGTATGAATACCCTGTAAATGTTAGAGATTTTTTTCACAGACTTAGAAGGAACTCTCCAAAAATTCATCTGGAATAAAAAAAAAAACAAACACCCAGAATAGCTGCAGCAATCCTGAGAAAGAAGAGCAAAGTAGGTGGGATCTCAATATCAGATATCAAGCTGTATTGCAAAGCTACTGTTCTCAAAACTGCCTGAGACTAGCACAAGAACAGACATATAGACAAATCGAATAGAATAGAGACCCCAGAAATTGACCCAAACCACTAGGCTCAATTAATATTTGACAAAGGAGGCAAGAACATACAATGGAATCAAGTCAGTCTCTTCAATAAATGGTGTTGGGAAAATTGGACAGACACATGCAAAAAAAAAATGCAACTTACATCATACACAAAAATAAACTCAAAATGGATAAAGGACTTAAACATAAGATGGGAAACCATAAAAATATCAGAGGAATCCACAGGCAGCAATATCTTCACTGATACAGCTTCTAGAATCTAGGGCATGAAAACTAAAGAGAAATAAACAAATGGGACTACATCAAAATAAAAAGCTTCTGTACAGCAAAAGGAATCATCACAAGACAACAAGAAAGCCCACTGCATAGGAGAACATATTTGCCAATGTTATCACCGATAAGGGATAAAACTGTTTTTAATATGTGATAAAACTTCTGTCAGTTAACATTGACAGTGCTCTGCTTAATAGTAATACGCTAGCTAACTTTGGATATTAATAAATTATATCAAATAAAGAGAACAGGTAACTTGCAACATTGTGAATTATATACACTATAATTTCAGATATATTCTTCTATATCTCTAGAAAAAATGCTCTTATTTTGAAAGCAAAATAGATCCAGAGACACAGAAGTAAGGAACAGATTGTGGAATTGCAGAGGGAAGGCAGGGGAGGGTGGGTGGGTGGGTGGCAAGTGATCAACCAAGAACTTGTCTGCATATATGCATAACCCATGAACACAGACAATAGGCTGGTAAAGCCTGGGGTGGGGGTGGGGCGGTCTAGAAGGGGTCAATGGGGGAAAAAGGAGGCTTGTGTAGTACTTTCAACAATAAAGATTTAAAAACAAACAAAAAAAGTGGAAAAATAAATTTTTAAGTTACTGAAATTCTGAAATTTAAGTAAATCACTCAAATATATTTTAAAAGCTATTCTAATATAGAATAATGGAAACACTGATGGAGAAACTAAAGAAATTCATTTAAAATAAAACAAGTGCCCTAACCTGTTTGGCTCAGTGGATAGAGCATCAGCCTGCGGACTGAAAGGTCATAGGTTCAATTCCGGCCAAGGGCATGTACCTTGGTTGTGGGCACATCCCCAGTAGGAGGTGTGCAGGAGGTAGCTGATCTATGTTCCTCTCTCATCGATGTTTCTAACTCTGTATCCCTCTCCCTTCCTCTCTCTGAAAAATCAACAAAATATATTTTAAAAAAAACTTAAGTGATGCAAAAAAAGAACAACAACACATTATTTCTAAGGAAGTTGCTGTTGTCCCATTTCTTCCTGAAATGCTCTTAATAATTCTAGGTTTCTGATATATGTTTCTAGAGAGGCTATAAGCATAGACAGTGTGTATGCAAGTGTGCCATTACTCATTAAAACTATAAATGGTTTTGTTTACCATGATTCCTCTCTATTAAGAAGTGAAAGAGCAGAAAAATAAAAACTATTTGTATGTTAATGATCACCAATGAGAACAAATAATATTATTTTCAAATTACCTGTCTTATTTGCTGATCCTAGTAAAAGGAAGACCCTTTTGTAGTCTTAAAGAAGAATTCTGTAGCCCTAACCAGTTTTGCTCAGTGGATAGAGCATCTCCCTGTGGACTCAAGGGTCCCATGTTCGATTCCGGCCAAGGGCATGTACCTTGGTTGCGGGCACATCCCCAGTAGGGAGTGTGCAGGAGGCAGCTGATCTATGTTTCTAACTCTTTA
Source organism: Myotis daubentonii (assembly GCF_963259705.1). Classification (NCBI taxonomy): domain Eukaryota; kingdom Metazoa; phylum Chordata; class Mammalia; order Chiroptera; family Vespertilionidae; genus Myotis; species Myotis daubentonii. Next base: position 91,773,075 of record NC_081842.1, read on the forward strand.
TTCCTATCCCTTCCTCTCTGTAAAAAAACAATAAAATATATTTTTAAAAAAGAAGAATTCTGTAGTAATAGAGTTTTATATCTATGCAAAACATTCTTATAAGAGTATCAGTTAGGCAACAGAGTGACAAAAACTATAGTAGAGGATATTTGATTAAGTTTCTATTTGGAAATTGATACCAAGACTATAAGATCCCCTATGTATAATGACTCAAATGTAATCTAAAATCAATGTCGCAGATTCCTATAACCAATAAACAATGCTCCGTTGGATAAATATTTAGACTAATGGTTAGAGGTTGGGAGATACCTTATTTTGATGCTGTTGTAGATAATACTTAGAAACCCAAAGATTTTTTCTGACTTTTTCAAGAACAAAAGTACAATAACATACAAGCAAGATACAATCTAGCCCTAACTGGTTTGACTCAGTGGATAAAATGTTGGCCTGTGGACTGAAGAGTCCCTGATTCGATTCTGGTCAAGGGCAAGTACCTAGGTTGCAGGCTTGATCCTTGGCCCTGGTCAGGGTACCTGTGGAAGATAATGAATAGACGTATCTCTCTCACATCGATATCTTTCTCTGTCTCTCCCCTTTCCTTCTACTCTCTCTAAAAATCAATGAAAACATATCCTTTGCTGAGGATTAACAAAAAGAACAAAAGATATAATCTAAGTCACCAAACTTTCATTTTTGCATTTTCTCTATTGAGGCCCTGAATCTAGTAATGAGAAGGTTAACTTGAAACACAGGCAGATAGGGCAGGGTCCAGTGGAAATAAAGGCAGGTGGAACATAGGCAGGGGCAGACATGGCAGTTTGAGCAGCCTAACCACAGGAACCAATCAAGCAGAAATGATAAAATGTTTCTGGACTCAACGCGGGAGGCATGGGAAAACAAGGGAGGGCCTGTAGCAACATGATGTACAAACGCATAGAAACAGAGAAAGTTCAGCACAGGAACAGAGAAAGGACACATAGAAATGGAAATGTTAGGTCCGTGGCTGGGCCAAAAAAAAAAAAAAAACAAGTGAAGGACTCAATCAGGTGATGATACAGGAAGACAAAGAGCATGCTTGTAGCAACTATATACCCCTGGGCTACAAGGGTTTAACAGGCAACATTAAAACCAATGATATTGTTTTCCAGTGATAATGAATTTTAGGTATTAAATAACAACCTAGGTAGTTAGGTTGCAACCTAGGTACTTGCCCTTGACCATTCTTTGGGCCCCCTCCTCACTGGGGACTCTAGATCTGCTTGTAATAAACTTTCCACACTTTTGCTTAAATCTTTTGGCCTGCTGTGTTGTGAGACATGATCCTGGGAAAAACACATTTGGCTCGCCGTTCAGGTCATCAGTAAGACCTAGTCAGATTTATCAATTTAAGACCTTCAGTAATAGAGGAGAGAAAAAGAAGCATGGTAATATCCTTACCTTGAAGAATAAATCCTGAGACATAATTGTACCTGCAGCCAGAAGGAACTATACTGCTTCCTTTGGCATCCCCAGTAATTTAATTATTACATATGTTTGAGCTAAATTTAAAGTCTTAGATAGTCAGAATGTTTGACCAGCATTCCAAATTCAGGAAGGGGTAATGTAGACTAGTAAGCAATAAATGTACCTGGAACAAGGACAGCCCTATCTCACACAATACACAGAAAACAATTTCAGGTGAAGTTTATATTCATCAAAAGATACATAAAATGTGAAAATCTGTCAATAATCTAAGAGAAGGACTTTACAAAACATAAAACCAGCATAGCATTTATCTGGAATACATAATGAATAATTCCTATGGCTCAACAGAAAAAGACAAAGTAATAAAAATTAAGCACTAGGAATAATCAGAAATTTCACTGAAGAAGAAGCACAAATGGACTATGAAATTTAAGAATATATGTTAAATAAATAATCAAGAAAATGAAAATTAAAACCACAATGACATATAATTTCACATACAGCAGATGGGCAAAGTTAGATAATACTATGTTCTGACAAGGATGTTAGTTGATGAACATTATCATTGTTACTACCATTCTGGAAATCAGTTTTGTGTAACCTAGTAAAATGGGATATTCCTGCACATATCCTATAACTAGCAATTCTATTCCTCATTATCTACCCTAGAAAAGTTCTTACACATGTGTATCAAGATATATTTGCAAAAACGTTTTTATATCAATGTTGTCCATGCCAACAAAAAGGTACAACACCCCTCCTCCATAGCCACAAATGGAATTATAATTTTCAGTATACTCATACAATGATTATAATTTAGCAGTGAAAATAAAAATGCTATAGCAATACACATCAAATTAGAGTAATTCAAAGAAGCATCTCATTGAAGATGATACAGGAACATTATATATTCTTAAAATAATGTTTGATATATTGGCCTGAATAATAGCTACACAGATATTTATTTAATTTTTTAAAACTACATGTTTATGTTTCTATGCCCACTTCGTATGCATGCTATATTTCCATCTTTTCTTGTTAATCAATGTATAAAAGACCAACACATGCTGATGAGGGAAGAAAGCAGATAAGAAGGAAAAGCATTCTGGGGACTTTATCATGGAGTTTATTTTTAACTCCCTTTCAGCACTTTAGATTTTCCTTTCTTTCCACAATTTCTACCTCTTGCCTAACTGCAAAGCCCACCCTCACCTCAGAGCTCTCTTTTTCTCTCTTTGTTTTTGTTTGTTTGTTTTTTACATAAGCTGTGGAGGTTTTGCTAAAAGAATTAGTAAAAACAAAAGAACTAGTTTTCTATAATCCTCTTGGAAGACTGAGCATTGGCATTGGAAATGATGTATGAACTGTTGGGAGGAAGACAACATCTGCAAGGTCAACAGGATTGTCATTGGTGGAGGTGACAGCAGTGAATTAAACCTTGAAAATAAGTAGCACTATCTGAAGAGGCAATACTGTCAGTGGTTACTATTGGCAAGGCTAGCATTTTGAAAATGGACAACAATAAGAAATTACGTCAAGGAGTACAGAGCTAAAAGAGAAAAAAAGGAAGACAGCAGAGAGGCTAAAACAATATATAACATAATATCTTTTAGGATGTCTTAAAATAAGCATGAAACAATTATTGAGAACTCCCAGCAAAATTTCAGTGAAACTTAAGAAATTTTAAGTCGTTTTGATGAAAAACAAATTGAATGCAATGCCATCAGGCTTTCCAAGAGTTGCTGGTGGTCATAATAGATATATGTTTAAAATATACTTATTTTTGCCGGGACCGGTTTGGCTCAGTGGATAGAGCATTGGCCTGCGGACTGAAGGGTCCCAGGTTCAATTCTGGTCAAGGGCATGTACCTTGGTTGCAGCTGATCGATGTTTCTAACTCTCTATCTCTCTCCTTTCCTATCTGTAAAAAATCAATAAAATATATTTAAAAATATATATATATATATATATATTTCTTACACCCAGGTCACTATAGTCTTAGAGATATGTGTTATATCAATTTAGAGACATAAATATATTTCCCAAAGTAAATATTGTTATAATTATTTCAAATCATATAGCCAAAAATATTGCTCAAAAGGTTTGGTGTTGGTTTGGTGCTATAAACACAGTTTATGATATTGTTTTCCAGTGATAATGAATTTTAGGTATTAAATAACAAACTTATAAATGGAAATTTGAAATATACCATATTTATAAATTGAGGGATGCCAAGACATGGACAAGGGAACTTACAGAAGATTTAATTTGTTGATAAACATGAAATGGGAAACTCGTGGGCCCATTGTACATTTTAAGAGGCCACAAAAGGAAAGCCGTATGTTGGTTAAATGGGGCCCCTCTGAAGAATGGAAGTACTCCCTGCCCACTTAAAAGGTAAATAAGTAAAATATCTCACTAAAAAGAGAGAGAAAAGTAGAAATGATGTAAGTTCTCCTTCCCCAGATGACTTAAAGAAATAAATGTTCATTAATGTGAGAGGCCTGGATTCCAGAATAATGAGTCAGGCCCACAAGGTAAGGCAACATCTAACCATGAAACTCAAAGCAACAATGAAGACAACCATGATATCCTATATAATTAAAGACTAATATGCTAAGTGTCTGGTCAAACAGTCGGTCCTTCAACCAATCAAAGTGTAACACGCTAATAATATGCTAAGGTCACTCAACCATTCACTATGATGTGCACTGACCACCAGGGGGCAGATGCTCTGCCCGGTAGGTTAGCTTGCTGCTGGGGTCTGGCCTATCAGGACTGAGTGAGACAGGCTGGATATGCCCTGGAGCCCTCCTGTGGTCCCTCCCTGGCTGGCCAACCTCCTGCATCTCTCCCCAGCCCCGATTGTGCACCGGTGGGGTCCCTCAGCCTGGCCTGCACCCTCTCACAACCTGGGGCCCCTCAGGGGACGTTAGAGAGCCGGTTTCAGCCTGGTCCTGCAGGCCAAGCAGAGGGACCCCAATAGTGCACAAATTCGTGCACAGGGCCTCTAGTGTAATAATAAAAGCAAGTAGTAAAACTGAGAAATAATAATTATTTTAATGTTTTGTTTCCTTTTTGGTTTGTTTGTTTTTGCTTGTTTTAAAGAAGTCAAAGTCCAAATTTTGTATTTAACCAGCTACGTTTCCCTTATAGATTCTCATAAGATTAGTACCTGACAGAATGACAGGAGTTAGTTGTGTTAGTTTTTTTAATAGCATTACTTTTGTAAATTATGGCTATTAATGTAATTCCATGGTAAGAATACCTGTTTTGAATTTTAGATTCTATCAGAACCAGAGGGCTAAAAGATCTTGGAATGAGAAAGTAAAAAGATATGCCGATTTGGCAATATTTTATGAAATTTAAAGCTGAGTATATGTGGGGAAAGAATACACTATACAAGAAAGGCCTATGTTGATGCACCAAAATACAAGAAATATATTTATACAATTGCATAAGAATGATTTACAGACATCATACAAATATAGGAAATAATATAAAATTAAAGTAGCATTTTTATTAGTTCTTATTTATATCAATATTAGCTAAGGTTACTTTTACATTTTATAGGTTTCAAACAAAAAAAACACAAAACTCACTTTAATTATTTTTTCATTTAAATGGTTTCTTATAGAGAAATTATATAATGTATTTAATTTTTTACTTGGAAAAACGTGTGTGTGTGTGTGTGTGTGTGTGTGTGTGTGTGTGTGTCTGTGTGTTTGCTGTATGTGTGATATGGCTTTTGATGTGGATAAGAATTCAGATTGCTACTGTGGTGAGTTTTTTTTGTTTTTTTGTTTTTTGTTTTTTTTTTTTTACTATAGCCATGAATGTACATGCTTTAAAAAAACAATTTTGTGCCTATTCTTTAAAAAATATATATATACTGAACAGTGTCAGGCATGCTTCTATATGTTCAGGATATAGCAATGAATAAAATTCCTTCCCTTGTGGATTTCACATTCAATTTCATAAACATTTTCTAAGACTATATTTTCTTTTTTTGAATAAGCAGTCTTTTAGAGTATTTAAAAGTTACAAATTAGAAACCTCTAACTAAATCCAGATGCAGAAATGTTATTTTTAGTGTGAGCATTAACATTAAAAATGGATACCAAAATGTGTTCCTGTAGAGTCACTTTTATTCACAGTTCTCAAAGAACTATAACATTCTAATTAATTTTATATCACCCAACAGATATAAATCAGTATTATTGTTCTGATTTACAAATGAAGAGATAGTAACATAGAAGTTGAATTCATATTTTCCTCTATACCCCAATAGCTATTGTGGGATTTTTGCTCATGTATTGTTGTTGTGGACGAAAGGGGCCACATGCTGACCTGACAAGCTCAGGAGAGGCCTGCATGGCAGTTTTGCAGACTCGGAGACCCTAAAGTAACCACAAAGGATGGTCTGAAATTAAACTTTAACTAAAAGCAGTTATGGTGGGCAGTTACGTCCTAGGCCAGTATCTTCACTGATAAGGACAACTGAGCCCATCTGTCTTTTTGCATCTGTGATAACATATCCTTGGGATGTCTGGGTAACTTGTGACTTCCCTTTTTATGGAGCCCCCGGGGCACAGCCAGGTGTGCTGGGCCCAGGACAGATACCACAGATTCCTTCATCATCATGTTAATTGTTCCTGCACCCACCTAAGTATGTGTCCATCATTTTACTTTTTATCCAATCCCAGAGGTTCCCCCCCCCCCCCCCCCCCGCTTCGCTTAATCCCACCTCTTTAATCTGTCACCAATGAATTTCATGTATCCCACCTATGTTCCTCCTTTGATTGGAATGTATAAATACGGATGTAACCCTGCCATTCTCTGGAGCACTATCTCAATTCGTTGAGGTTCTGCTTCCTGGCATATGTCGACAGTTTGGCTCAAATAAACTCACAAAAATTCTTTAGAGGTTTCGATGTTTTTTTTACGTTAACACTGTGTACCTCTGTGACACTTTTTTCATTACTCAAGGTAGACATTGTTTGAGAAGTGATATAGAAGAAATCTTTGTGGGTATTGGGTTCTGAACAATGTTATATAGTTGATGGGATCTACTAAGCAAAATGTATAGTAAAGGTAGACTGTACCATGCTCAGTTCTCTTGTCAGTTAGTCATAGGTATAAAGCCAGGTATCCATTTGGTTCCAAGGAAACAGGATCATTTGCCCAAGGCCTCCTGATTCTATAACGTGGAATGCCAAATAAAATCTTAAATAAATTCCTTCAACACAGCAAAAACTAACCAACTAAAAGAATGAACAACAAAAACAAAAACCCCTTTAATATTTACAGTAAAATAACAGATTATCATTACTGTGTCCGAAAGAATGCATTAATGCTCAATTACTTCTTATAGAAAAAAGTAGCCAGTTCTATTGGTCAGGGAGTAGTTGGGGATTTAAAACAAACAAACAAGAACACCAGGTAGTTTAATAGAGGGATTATAATATGACAAGTACTATAGTGATGTTACAATTGCTGAGGTCAAACTAATGGAGAGGTGAGGCAAGCAGAGATTGTTGTAACGTACCCCGCGCATCACAGAAGGACACCTCAAGAAGTCGAATTAAAGAGTCACATTTATTGCAATCCGGGACTATGAGGGGGCATTCCCAAATCTCATAGCCATAAGATGGTGGCAAAGCCAGACTTATACAGGCAAAAATCACAAAGGTATTGATTACATCCCAGGGTTTGGAATGTGGCACCTGGCTCCCAAAAAAACAGATTACAGAAGCAGAATTAAGCATGTTAATTACAGTTTCGGGTCTCGGGGTCACTGAATTGACAGAAATACATTATCTAGAGTCCTTGGGTAACCTGGGTTAAACTTAGGCATGTTATCTAAATTACAGTTTTGGGTCTCTGGATCACTGAGTTGATAGGAACACATTATCTAGAGCCCTCGGGTCTCCCGACCACTGAGTTGTCAGGACAGTTTAGAGTAATTGTGCTGTCCTGGTCTCGGGACCACTAAGTCAGCTGGAACGTACCACCTGTGGCCACTAAAACAATTTAGGGTAATTGTGCTGTCCTGTTTCCCAGGTACAGAAGAATGTGCTCTCTAAGACCAGTATGATAACACTCAATGGAATAGTCATTCAATCAATAAGGCATTCAATCGAATGGGATGATTTATACAATTCAGAAAATCAAAATAACCTGACCATTGTTAAACAAAGCAACTAGGTACCATACTTCAAGATCAGCAAAATTCAAACAGCCACTAAACATTGTTCTGGAAGTGTACAATAAGGAGGTTGTATAAGAACCTGGGTTGCCAGGTTAGAGCAATAAAACAGACACAGCCACTGCTCTCTCATTCAAATAAGATACAATTATCCTCATACTCTGTTATCTTTTGAGAGGTCAATGCTAAATGCCTTTTCTCCAGACCATGACACAAGCTTGCCAATCTAGTATTCGTACCAACTAAAATCTCACACTGATGAAACAAATAATTAGTCAATGCCCATGAATCTGAAAAAGGAATTTTGGGGGAATATTGGCAAGCTTAGAGAATTTTTAGAATTGGGTCCATAGAAAAACACAGGGCTACAGATTGGGAGAAGGTACATCTCCATAACACAAGGAAGCCTGGTGCAGTTACATCTCCATAAGACAAGGGAGCAGCAACAGTTGCATTTACATAAGACAAGGGAGCTGGAAGTAGCCAAAAAGGTCTATATTTACAAAATAAAGAAGAAGGAAGAAAGCCAGAAAGAAAAGGACAATGAGGGAGGAGAGAATCACACGCCCCATGTGGTGTTTGACCTTTGAATTCAGGAGTTCCTATAGTAACCAGTCTAAGGGAATAGTGACCAATCAGAGGGGATATCAAGGCACCAGGGTCTGCAGCCTCTATAAGCCATAGGGAAAAAGAACTCAGCAGGACCCTTTTCCCATTCCCCATGTGGGAGTCCATTCTGTGGGACTCTTTCCCTCTCCCCATGTGGGACTCTGTACTTGTTCTTCAATAAATCTCCGCCTTTGCTATACCACTTTCTGTCGGTGGATTCATTCTTCAACTCCAGTGAACAAAGAATCTGGGGTCCAGTCCAAAAATTCCGTTTCAAATCAGTACTTTAGAATGTCCTTTTCCTTCCGTGGAAAATGAAGAAATTAGATGTAGTGTCCAAACCTCAGCTCACTAGAGTGTTTCCTTTTAGGGATGCAATGATGAGGATATTGCAATCATTTTTTTAACTGTTTTCCCTATTTCTACCTCCCATTTCTATTCCACATGATAGCTAGACTGATTCTTTTAGAAGATAAGTTGTATTCTAACTGTCCTTTGCTCAGGACTCCAGAGAAATACTCAATCACTCAAAAGAAAGTCAATATTTTGACATACGGTAGTCAAAAGACCACTGTGACCTGCCCTTGCCCTAACTCTGTCAACAGTGTTCTAGTGATACTGTTGTAATTAACTGAGTTATTAATAAGATGAAAGAAGCAAAGGGAAAGCCAAATATTATAGGCATGTCATTGGGGCAGCTCCAGCAGGAAGCTAAAACTTTATAGTCCCCAGGGAGCTATTGGTCTATTCCCTGCAGATCCCTAGGGAAGGGACTGGTCAGGGAAGAGAATAGACACACACACAGTAAAGTGGGATGACATCAGGAGGGTACTTGTCTGGCAGTCACACCTAGGAATAGGTCATTGGCCAGAACGGGCATGGCCACTGCAAGGGAGCGAAATTTGGGATATTTAATCCCCTGAACAAAGAAGTTTGTGCTCTGTGCTCTCTGTTCCTCTCTCAGCGGTTCTCAACCTGTGGGCCGCGACCATCGGAAAACACATATAGCATATCAGATATTTACATTACGATTCATAACAGTAGCAAAATTACAGTTATGAAGTAGCAACAAAAATAATTTTATGGTTGGGGGTCACCACAACATGAGGAACTGTATTAAAGGGTCACGGCATTAGGAAGGTTGAGAACCACCTCATGCTCTTGGGACTCTTACTGCCCAGGGTGTGCTCTCCTGATGCTGCACTGGACCCTGCTCCAACATGGAATGGAAACTCTAGACACTCACCTTGCTTTTAACTTTACTGAACCCCAGCTGTACTTCTTCTATGACTGCAACGGGATTTTGGAAATCTAGGGATGTAATGCTGCATAAATAAAAGTCACTCATCCTCCCATACAAGTCTCAGAAAATTATTTTTCTTGAGATATTTTAAGAACTCCACCCCTAGCACCCAGGAGGGAGAGGATACCCCGATTTCTCTGATAACACTGGTAGTGCCAAAGTTTAATAGTCAAGAAAAACTTTATTCAAGACTGTATGTATTTCAATAGAAGAGAGACTAAACTTACTTCCACGCAAGTAAATAGAGGGCTAGAGCTGGGTAGGGGGAAGCATAGGTCATTTGTGTTTGCTAATTGGCCTCACCCAAAAGAAAAGTAATACTTCACCTACCTTCATGATAAGTGGTAGTTTTTTATAACTGGAGCCATGTGCTCACAGAAATTAGGCTCCTTCCCACCCACAGAAATGAGGAGAGAGCAGAGCTATCTCTTTCAATGTTTACATTTCAAAGACGTGGTTCCCATGTCCTTAAGACATATCCTGGGCTGTAAACTGGTAATAGGCTGGGAGAAGATTTGCATACCTTTCAAAGAGGCAGAGAAGAATTTATAGTTGTAAGTGTATAACGTTCATGTTTTGAGAAAAGGGAGGGCAGGGCAATGGAGTCAGGAAGAAACCTGCCCACAATTTAGTCATGCCGAGGGGAATAATAAGACTTTCTTGGTCAGTACTTACTCTTCCCATATCCTTAGTCTGGGAAACACTAGTTTACTTCTTCCTCAAACACATTTCTGCTTCTTAATATTTGCATTTGCTGGACCTTCTGCCTGAATATTATTCTGTCAGCTTACTACAGGGCTTGTTCTCTAGTTTCCTCTGATTGGTGCTCACCTGTCAACTTACCAGAGAAGCTTTTCATGACCTCCCTATTTAAAACATCCACCTTTCAAGCACTCCCTATGTCCCTTACTGTGCTTTATGTTTCTCTATATAACTTAAAATATCTGATATATTATCTGTAATTTAACCACAAAGAACTTAGATAATTAACTTGAATTATTTTCTCACATAGCCTTAGAATCTAGTACATGATCGGTGTTTAATAAATTCTTGTTAAATGAAATGAATTAATGAAGCATTTACTAACATTGTTTCAATTTTCAAAACAAGAAAATCAAGGCACAAAATATCAAAGTACTTAGAGCCATAGAGTCATTAAGTGCCATAGTTATTTATTACTCTACACAACTTCTGCCTGACCCCAAACCTAATTGTTTAGCTACTATTTAAAAAATAGATTAGAAGTTCTAATTTTTAAAATAAATTCATTGTAATAATTTTAGTATTTACAACTTACTATGGTAAAGCAGAGTAGCCATTCAGCTTGCATATAATTTTTGTGTTGTCTAAACAAATTATTCATACCACCTATTGTTAGGTAGGAAACTAGACAGGAGCAGCTGGGGTTGGGCCTGTGCTGAGGTCCTGACAGGGGACAGACCAGCTTTGCCTTCAGATGGCCTCTCTGTGGGTGGCCCTACAGTCACCAGTTCCTGAAGCAGACCACCAAAGGGCAAATTAGGAACAAGTTGTTTCTCAGTGCAAGTGCAAAGGAAAACAACATGACTTCAATTCAACCTTACCAGGGCTCTTGACTAATTAAAACACATACACACACACACATACACAGACACACACACACACCATGCCCCATGAGCTCTTCTGTATGCATTGTGGGTAAGGATATGAGCAGAAGACAAAAACTTTTTTTGTCACTTATCCCTGGATGCAAATGAGGATCTCCACCCAGAAAATCCCTCATTTAAATCAAATAGTCCACAAAGCTGGAGGCCATTGTTTCTCTTGGCCTGATCCTGTGCTTTGCCTTACTTACATTTCATTAGCCTGTAATTCTTTTCTGTGTAAATAAGAAGAACCAAGGCCCCAGGGGGTAACACTACCACAGTGCCTGGCCCAAGATAAAAACTATGTAAATACCATAATCATTGAATGAATGAATGAATGAATGAATGAATGAATAAATCAATGACTAGAATTATGTAGTCTGGATTCATGTCACTTCTTACGTAAATTGAGATGCTTGGCTAATCTCTCTGAACATGGAAATTATCTGCAAAATAAAAATTAGGCTAGGTGGTCTCTGTAGTCGTGATGGCTTGCTAGCCATCAAAATTTATACTCCCCCTTCCACATATAAAGAGAATCATTGCTGAGAACCCACAGGCAATATTTTCAAGCTGCACACCCACAGGCTATAAGCTATATTTTCCATTCCTACATCTAGAAGATATTCCAGCGGAATATAATTATTTATATCACCTATGGGCTGAGCTTTAAAGAAGCAAGTGTATTTCTCCATATTTCCTTTACTTTTCTGCTGGATAAATTTAGAGGACTCCAAGGCTCTAAGGGAGGGTAGAGCCAAGATACGAAAACCTGAACTACAGTGTGGAAGAAAATTACTCACCCATCAGGAACATCTGAACAGTTATTTGAGTGTGATATAAAATTCCATGGTGCATAGTAATGAAAATAGTTGAATTTAGTTATTATAATAGCTAGCAATATTCTAAATTTATAATCACCTATGTTTGTTCTAAATATAAAATTTTATACCTCATATAAAATTAGTAATTTTTAAAACTTTGAACATAAATTCCTATGTACAAAACAGAAAGCAGTAGAAATGCACTAATTATTTTCAGTTTTTACAGCCACAACACTAATTCCTAATTAGTTAACACTTTTAATGGCCATGATTTCCAAATGATCTTCATTCTTCAACTTTTTTATTCTTCAGTTGACTCTCAACAATATTGTTTCATAGATATTTTTCAATCATATTTAATCCTTTTAAATGGGCTTGATAGAAGTGCCTGACTGATTTCTCAATCTTTGTCAAATATACCTATCTAAGGTTTATCTTCTAGTGCTCCCCAGTGTAAATCCTCCACTTTAACCAGATAGCTCACCTACACTCTTAAGTCAGCTATGTTTACTCAAGTCCCTGAAGCTTTACTATTCCCTCCACTAATCTTTTAAGATAGACATAGTGACATTATTTCTTTGAAGACTTCACCACCCCCTTTGTCTAGTTAATATTGATTTCATCTATGTACACTTTGGTTCCTAATATTTTATGTTAGGAATGGGAAATGCTTAATTTTTATTGAACTGAATTATGTTTCTGTCATTAGGACAGCCTTTCCCAATGATATTATAAACACAAATTCTGAATATTTGCTCAAGAGGGGTTCAGCCTTAAACTGCTAATTAGCCAGATTGCCATAAAAACTTAGAACCACTGGTCCATTTCTTTTGAATAGTAAGCTTATATCATTTAATTCTATTTAAAAATGTATTTTTATTTATGTACTAGAGGCCCGGTGCATAAAATTTTGTGCACTGGGGCGGGGGGGGGGGGGTTGGTCCCTTATCCCTGCACTCTCTCACAGTCCTGGACCCCTTGGGGAATGTCCCCCTTGCTCCTTTCCATCTGCCTGCTTGCTGCTCCTTAGCAAGCGCACTGACCACCAGGGGGCAGCTCCTGCATTGAGTGTCTGCCTCCTGGGTGTTCAGGGTTTGGTTGATTTGCATATTGGGTTTTCATTATATAGGATATATAGACTATAATATTATTAAAAGAAGGGTTCATATAATTGGAGGAAATCAAGAGGTTTCTGTTGTTTATAAACATTAATCATGATCAAATTTTTTTTAAAGCCCTCAAATGCCAAAATGGTGATGGAGTAAGTGGGAGCTACACAGACACTTTCTCAGGACCAAACTGGAAATACAACTAAAATATTGAAAAACCACCCTGAAAAATCATCTGAAGTCTAGCTGGAGAGAACCCTGATAACCAAGAATAAAAAGCAGAAACTGCATAGAGACTAGTAGGAAGTGTGGAGGTGTGAAAGGATTGGCCAGGTTCCCACAAATAGCAGCTGAAGTTCTAAAGAGATATCTCAGATGTGGGGGGTTCTCATTGAGAACTCCAGATTCTTAAACCTGAAGCTGGGCTCGCCGGCTCAGAGGACCAGAACAGAGAAAGGTGTCCACATAACCTCTGGCTGCGAGACTGCTGGAAATGCAGGCACACTCTTAAAGGGCCAATGCACAAAATTTTGTGAGCAGCCATTCTCAGGAATGGACAGAGGGGGCTCTGGCAGAGGGAGGGCAGAGTGGACTGGAGCTGTGAGAGCAGAAGACAGGATTGGAATTTCTGGGGGTGGAAGAAGGAGGACATCTGCCCCAGTTTCCTGTGGTGAGATATTCCCTTGCAATGAGACAGGGGCCTCATTTCTACAGGGGCAGACCTTTGTAATCCAGGTGGTTTTTGCCTGGGGGAAGGCAGTTCCCCCACCCTGTTGGAAGACCAATCAACCTACCCTGTGGTCAATAGCCTGTGGCAAATCAAGTCTGAGTGCTAATGGGACTGGAGGTTTTGAGACTTTGCCTGATCTCATCGTGGGCCTGGAGCTAGGAAAAGCATACCCTCGTGCACATCTTGGTACATTCCAAAGGCACCCAACACCAGCAGAGCAAACCACAAGCTCTGGATTGCTAACAGCTCCAAACAGGGTACCCATAGCCAGTCACAAACAGCATCAGACATTGTCCTGCACTACACATTGGGCCTCTAATAGACCTACCTAGTACACAGACACAAACCCAAACAGGAACGAAGAATGGAGAGACAAAAAAACAAGCTCCAAACTAAAGAACAAGAGAAATATCCACAAGAAAAGCTACGTGGAATGGAGATAAGAAATTTATTAGACATAGAGTTCAGAATAATGATGGTAAAGAAGCTCAACAGCATGAGAAAAGATATAATAACTATGAAAAATGATACAGTACTAATAAAGAACACAGTGGAAGGAATACACAGAACATTAGATGAAGCCAAGAATCAGATCAGTGAATTAGAAGATTAGAAAACAGGGTAGAAAAAAATTACTCAGAGAACCAAAAAGATAAAAAACAAAACATGTAAAAAACAAGAGCACAGCTTAAGGGAACTGTGGGACAACATGAAACATAAGAGTATTAGCATTATAGGTATGCTAGAAGAGGAAGAAAGGGAGTAAGAGATAGAGAACTTTTTTGAAGAAATAATGGCAGAAAACTCCGTAACCAAGTGAAGAAAAAAGTCACACAGGATCAGGAGGCAGAGAGAATCTGAAGCAAGAAAAATGAAAACAGAGGAGAAACCAAGATGGCGGCATAGGTAAACACTGGAAATTGTTGCCTCCCACAACAACTTCAAAAATACAACTAAAAGACAAAATGGACATCATCCAGAAACACAGGAAGGCTGGCTGAGTGGAAATTCTACAACTAGAAGGAAAGAGAAAAGTGCATCGAGACTCAGAGGAGGTGCAGAAGTAAAGTGCAGAGGTATGGGGGCACACGTGGAAAGGGCTGGCAACTGAGGACATGGCTGTCATTTTCAATCAGGAGGGAGTCTCAGGCTCCCAAATGCTCTGAACTCCAGTTCCAGACGAGTCTCTGGTAACCCAGACTCATACGGAGAAAAATTGGACTGTCTGGCAGTGGGTGGAACTCGAGGGTGGCTTTCTCTCAGAGGTGCTTGCAGTAATTACCGCGGGACACTGACACCTGGGGCCTCTTAGGGCACGGCTGAGGATCAGCCATAGCTGTTTGCTCCACCCTGTTGATTCCTTGAGATCCGTCCCACCCAAGCTGTGCGCAGAGGCTTTTGCATATGAATGGCCTGGCCCTTTGTAATCTAAAATTACCTAACAAACTGCAGCTGGGTCAGAGAGACCCAGAACATCCAAAAGAAGGTCCAACGCCCCACAGCAGCTTGCATTGCTTCACAGCTGGGCCTCATCTGGGCACTTCCAAACCCCAAACAAAGAAGAGGAATCTGCAGATCTCTCCGTAGCTCCTGCTGGGTAGCCTCAGGAAGAGGCTAAATTAGCACCTCCTTAGAGATCCAAGAGCCAGTGTACCCAGTGGTCAGAGTGGGACCATCCAGATTACAACTCCTCAGATCCATAAAGGACACACTCAGGGGGCAGACTCAGTAAGTACCAAAGCCCCTCTGAAGCAAGTCTTGCCCCATAAGAGTGTCTCCAGCACAGAAGTTCTCCCACCATAGACACAGCTGATTCTCACAGCCAATTGGCCTGGAGGTCAATTCCTCCCAGTGATACCTACTACAATCAAGGCTTAACTACAATGGATTAAATACTCCAATCAAAAGCCATAGGGTACCTGAATGGATAAAAAAAACATGAATCAATAATATGCTGTCTATAAGAGACCCACATTAAAACAAAAGACACAGGATGAGAGTGATGGGATGGAAAAAAAATCATGCAAATGTAAACAAAAAGAAAAAAAGCTGGGTAAGCAATACTCATATTTGACAAAATAGACTTCAAAATGAAGGCCATAACAAGGGACAATAAAGGTCACTATCTATACTAATAAAACAGAAAGATGCAAATCGACCTTACCTTCATGACGTCCCACAGCCAATCAGGAGTGAGTATGCAAATTACCCCAACAAAGATGGTGGGTCAATTTGCATATGCAGGCACCAAGCAGCCTGGGTCCCTGGGGATGGGCGTTCATGGGAGTCAGGCTGCTCTGAGCCTGTAAGCCTGCGCATAGGCCTGGAATGGCCAGGGTCCCGGAACGCTTTCGGCCACTCTGGGCCTAGGTGCGCAGGCGCCAAGCAGCTGGAGGCGGGGCAGGAACATTCCCGGGATCCAAGTGCTCTGAGCTGGCGCACGTGCAAGTGGCCAGGGTCAGGGTGGGAATGTCCCCCGCAGTGAGTGAGCAGGCAGCAGGGCCCTGATTGCCCCTGGCCCTGGCGGCGCAGGGCAAGCAGACCCCCACAGAGAGCAGACACCAGGCCTAGGGTGGCATTAAGCAGGCATGTCCGCAGAGAGCAGAGAACCATGGGTAGCAGACCTAAGCCATCAGTAGGACATCCCCTGAGGTCTCCCAGATTAGAGATTGCAGGATGGGCTGAGGGACCCCCTCCCCACACACACCCCATGCACAAATTTCATGCACTGGGCCCCTAGTATATACTAAAGAGATTGATCCAACAAACCCTGGCAAACATATATGCACCCAATATGCAGAGATATATATACTAGAGGACTTTAAGGGAAAGATTGACAGCAATACAATAGGGGACTTTAACACCCCACTGACTTTACTGGATAGACCTTCCAGACAAAAAATTAACAAAAAAGTAGAGAATCTAAATGACACAGGATCAGATGGATTTAATTGACATTTATGGAACATTTCATCCCAAAGCTGCAGAATATACATTATTCTCAAGTGCACATGGCTTATTCTAAATGATAGACCATACGTTAGGACAGAAAACAAGTCTCTACAAGTTCAAGAAGATTGAAATTATATCAAGCATATTGTAGGATCACAATGATATAAGATTAGAAATGAACTACTGTAAAAACATGAAAAATGTTCAACCACATGGAGGCTAGGTAGCATGTTATTAAAAATGAATGGGTTACCAATGAGATCAAAAAAGAAATAAAAATCAAATCTTGGAAACAAATGAAAATGAACACAAAACAACCCAAACTATCAGGGGCACAGCAAAAGCAGTCTTGAGAGGGAAGTTAATAGCTCTACAGAGCTAACACAGAAAACAAGAAAAATTAATAATAAACTATTTAACCCTAAACTTAAAGAATTAGAAAGAGAACACCAAGAGCCCAGAGTAAGTAGAAGAAAGGAAATAATAAAGATGAGAGCAGAAATAAATGAAATAGAGGCTAAAAAAATAAATAAATACAAAAAAATCAATGAAACCAAGAGCTGATTCTTTGAAAAGATAAAAAAAAGATTAATGAACTCTTAGCCAGATTCATCAAGAAACAAAGAGAGAGGACCCAAATAAATAAAATCAGAAACAAAAGTGGTGAAGTAACAACTGACATAATAGAAATACAAAGGATTGTAAGGAAATACTATGAACAACTATATGCCAATAAGCTGGATAATGTGGAGGAAATGGGTAAATTCCTAAAAAAAATACAATCTTCTAAAACAATCAGGAAGAATCAGAAAACCTGAATAGGTCAATAACAACTGATGAAATATAAGAAGTAACCTAAAACTCACAGCAAACAAAAGCCCTGGTCTGGGCGCCTTCACAGGGGAGATTCCCCAAACCTTCAAAAAAGAACTAAAACCTTGCCTGCTCCAATTATTCCAAAAATTCCAAGAGGAAGGACCACAGCGAAACTCTTTTCATGAGGTCAGCATTATCCTAATTCCAAAAACTAAATAAAGACACCACAAATAAAGAGAACTACAGGCCAATATCCCTGATGAACATAGATGCTAAAATCCTCAAAAAATATTAGCAAATCAGATCCAGCAATATATTAAGAAGATCATACACCATGGCCAAGATGGATTTATTCCAAGGATTCAAGTCTGGTACAATATTAACAAATAAATAAAGGTCTTACATCAGATAAACAACTGAAAACAAAAATCACATGATCATATCAATAGATGCAAAAAAAGCATTCAATAAAATGCAACACACATTTCTGATAAAAACTGTCATCAAAGTGGGAATAGAGGGAGCATATCTCAACATAATAAAGACCTTATATGACAGACCTACAGCCAACATCATACTCAATGGGCAAAAACTAAAACCATTTCCCCTAAAAACAGGAACAAGACAGGTATGTCTGTTTTTACCACTCTTATTCAACATAGTATTGGAAATCCTAGCCACAGTGATCATACAAGAATAAGAAATAAACATATCCAAATTGGAAAGGATGAAGTAAAACACGCCTTATTCACAGATGACATGATATTGTGAATACCCAAAAGCAGGGGTCCTCAAACTTTTTAAACAGGGGGCCAGTTCACTGTCCCTCAGACCATTGGAGGGCTGGACTATAGTTTAAAAAAAAACTATGAACAAATTCCTATGCACACTGCACATATCTTATTTTGAAGTAAAAAAAACAAAACAGGAACAAATACAATATTTGTATTTGCATGTGGTTCGCGAGCCATAGTTTGAGGACCCCTGCCCTAAAGGCTACACCAAAAAACTACAGAATTTAATAAAGGAAATATGGCAATGTAGCAGGATACAAAATTAACACCCAGAAATTGATGGCATTTTTATACACCAATAATGAATTCTCAGAAAGAGAAACTAAAAAACAATTCCATTTACCATTGCAACAAAAACATTAAGATACTTAGAAATAAACTTAATGAAGGAAGAAAAATTTGTATTCATAAAACTATAGGACTTTGGAAAAAGAGATAGAGGAATATATAAACAAGTAGAAGAATATACTGTGTTCTTGGATTGGTAGAATTAACATCATTAAAATGTCCATAGTACCCAAAGCAATCTACTGATTCAATGCAACCACTATCAAAATACCAATGGCGTATTTCATAGAGCTAGAACAAATGCTTGAAAAATATTTATGGAACCAAAAAAGACCCCAATAGCTATAGCAATCTTGTCAAAAAAGAACAAAGTTGGAGGGGTCACAATACCAGATATCAAGGTATACTCCAAAGCTACCATAATTAAAACAGCCTGGTACCGGTACAAAAACAGGCATATAGATTAATGCAACATAATCAAGACCCCAGAAATCAACCCAAGCCATTACCCTCAATTTATATTTGATTAAGGAGTCAAGAACATACAGTGGAGTTAAGACAGTCTCTTCAATAAATGGTGTTGGGAAAATCTGGCTGGTACATGTAAAAAAACTAGACCACCAATTTTCACCATACATAAGAATAAACTCAAAATGGATAAAAGACTTAAATGCAAGCCATGAAACCTTAAATATCCAAGAAGAAACCATAGGTAGCTAAATCTCAGACATCTCTCATCCTATCTAATAAAAGAGTGATATGCAAATTGACCATCACTCCAACACACAAGATGGCCACCCCCATGTGTTCAAAGATGGCCACCCCCATGTGGACACAAATGGCCAGCAGGAGAGGGCAATTGTGGGTGATCAGGCCAGCAGGGGAAGGCAGCTGGGAGGGATCAGGCCTACAGGGAAGGGAAGTTGTGGGGGACCAGGCCTGCAAGGGAGGGCAGTTAGGGGTAATCAGGCTGGCAGGGGAGGGAAGTTAGGGGCAATCGAGCTGGCAGGGGAGGGTAGTTAGGGGCAATCAGGCTGGCAAGGGAGAGCAGTTTGGGGTGACTGGGCCAGCAGGGGAGGGCAGTTGGGGGTGACCAGGCCTGCAGGGCAGGACAGTTAAAGGTGACCAGGATGGCAAGGGAGGGCAGTTAGGGGTGACTGGGGTTGAAGGGGAACAGTTACGCATTGATCAGGCTGGCAGGGGAATGGTTAGGGGGTGATCAGGCTGGCAGGCAGAAATGGTTAGGGGCAATCAGGCAGGCAGGCAGTCAAGTGGTTGGGAGCCAGCAGTCCTGGATTGTGAGAGGGACATCTGACTGCCCGTTTAAGCCCAATCCCACCAGGCCTAAATGGGCAGTTGGACATACCTTGAGGGGTCCCAGATTGGAGAGGGTGCAGGCTGGGCTGAGGGATACACACATTCCCCCCATGCATGAATTTCATGCACCAGGACTCTAGTAGCAACATATATATTGATACAGCTCCTAAGGCAAAATAAACTAAGGAGAAAATAAACAAATGGACCGAAACCGGTTTGGCTCAGTGGATAGAGCATCAGCCTGCGGACTGAAAGGTCCCAGGTTCGATTCCGGTCAAGGGCATGTACCTGGGTTGCGGGCATATCCCCAGTGGGAGATGTGGAGGAGGCAGCTGATCGATGTTTCTCTCTCATTGATGTTTCTAACTATCTCTCTCTCCCTTCCTCTCTGTAAAAAATCAATAAAATATATAAAAAAATAAAATAAAATAAACAAATGGGACTACATCTAAATAAAAGCTTCTGCACAGCAAAAGAAACCATCAACAATATGACAAGGGAGCCCACTATATGGGAGAACATATTTGTCAATGATACATCTGATAGTGTTAATATCCAAAATATGTAAGGAACTCATACAACTTAACAAAATTAAGACAAACAATCCAATTAAAAAATGGACAAAGGATCTAATAGACAATTCTCCAAAGTGAACATACAGATGGCCAAGAGAGAAATGAAAACATGCTCAAAGTCACAGATTATTAGAGAGATGCAAATTAAACCAATAATCAGGTATCACCTCACACCTGTCAGAAATGCTACCATCAACAAATCAACAAATGACAAGTACTGGCGAGGATGTGGAGAAAAGGGAACCCTAGTACATTGCTGCTGGGAATTCAGACTGGTACAGACATTATGGAAAACAATATAAAGTTTCCTCAAAAAATGTAATATGGAACTACATTTGACCCAGTGATCTCAATTCTAGGAATATATCCTAAGAGACCTGAAATACCAATCAGAAAGTATTTATGCACCCATATGTCCATAGCAACACAATTTACTATAGCTAAGATCTGGAAACAGCCCAAGTGCCCATCAGTAGATGAGTGGATAAAAAAACCGTGGTACATTTACACCATGGAATACTATGCAGCTGTAAAAAAGGAGGATCTCTTACCCTTTGAAACAGGATGGAGGGACCTGGGCAGTATTATTCTAAGTGAAATAAGCCAATCAGATGAAGAAAGGTATCATACAATCTTAGTCATATATAGAATCTAATGAAAAAAAATAAACTTGAAAAAAATACATCCAGAGACATAGAAGCAAGGAACAGACTGTGGAATCTCAGTGGGAAGGTAGGGGAGGGTGGGTGGGAAGATATCATCCAGGAACTTGTATGCATTTATGCATAACCCCTGGATATAAACAATAAGGTGGTGTAGGCCTGGGGTGAAGGCAGGGGTGGGCTAGAAGGGGTTAATGGAGGAAAAAAGGAGACATATGTAATGTGTTCAACACTAAATATTTAATTTTAAAATAATAAATAAATAAATAGAACCTCCCTATCTGAAAACAAAGAAAAAAACCATAAAATTTCAAATATTCAAATACATCTCTAATAATAATATCTTTGAAACAGTGATCAAGAAACAAACAAGCCTGGCATCAGTGGCTAGGGTATGTTAAGTACTCTGTACTCTGCTAATCACCAATAATAAAGGAAAACATTTAAGGTTTTTAATTAGAGACAACATATTTGTGAAAAAAATTCTGTTAAAGTGAAACGTTGTAGAAAAAAAATGTGTTTTTTTTTTTTTAGTTTCATTCAATTTAGCACAAAATTATTGAAACAGAGAAGTCAGAGAAGAGGGAAATTATGGTGGTAGCCTAATACTGATTGGCTGATTGGATTATCTACCTACTTAATTTAGGGAGTAAGGCAGGTGATCTTTAAATAAGTTAAAGCATAAGCCAAACATTATCATTCCTAAAATGTTGATGGCAACAATAATGTTAAATAAAAATATTTGGATGGTAAATATTAAATAAAAAGAAGCAATAAAAAAGGTAACTTTACGTGCTTAGAAAATTTTGTCAGGTATACACAACAAAAACATTAATATAAAGTTCCATATTTTCCATCAATGGCATCATGACAAGGCAGTGTTTATTTCTATAAAATAATCTTCAATAATCTGAAAAAGAATTATTACTATTATTTAATTCTTAAATTCCTTAAAATTTATTTATAGGGGTAATGACTGCAAGATTTGCTAAGAGTTTAAAATTATGGATAATCAATATATAGGAAAACAACTAAGCACTATAAAATTATTCATTTTTATAGAGGTAAAATACAAATGTCAAGAATGTTGTCCATTAAATTTTTAAATATTTAATATAATATTGAAATAAAAAAGCTGTTGCCCGACCAGCATGGCTCAGTGGTTGAGTGCCAACCTATGAACCAGGAGGTCACAATTCTATTCCCTGTCAGGGTACATGCCAGGTTGTGGGCTCGGTCCCCAATGTGGGGCATGCAGGAGTCAGCTGATCAATAATTCTTTCTCATCATTGATATTTCCATTTATCTCTCTCTCTTCCTCTCTGAAACCAATAAAAATAAATAAATAAATAAATAAATAAATAAATAAATAAATAAATAAATAAATAAATACTGTTACAAACATTTTACATTCAAGTATAAAGCAAATAATACAATTGGTTCTGTGAAAGTTTGAATTTTTTGGAGCAAAATTTTTCAAATATTTGGAATTTACTGAATAACTAGTCTCCATGATTTGCATCAAAAGCTATTCAATAGTTAAGATTTTTCTCTTCTAAACATTTACAGAAATGCCAACAGCAGATAAACAAAGGTATAAACATAGATTATTTAATATTTATCTTCTCAGTCAAGTTCAAGTGTTCTGTCAATTAGAACTTAAACTAAATCAAGACATCTGCATAATGTGTTCTTATCAGTGCTGTAAGAGGAATCAGAGTTGATAAACAGATTCTGGAACAGAGTGGCAGGCTAAAAATGAGTTATGCTTCCAGGTGGCATGTTGAACATTGGGCTTAAATTGGGAAATATCAGAAGTGTTTTAGTACACAAGTGATTATGATAATTAAAAAAATAAATCGTTTAGCATTAGAAGGGTTATTTGTGATAACATGGCCAGAATCAGGCCAGTAACTTGAAATACAGACAATATACATAGTGAAATATTCATTTCTTTCTCAATGGCCTCCTTCAGACCCTCTCTTGTTCAGAAAGCTATAGGATTGGAGGTGTGGGGAAGACCTTTCAAAATTAACTAGCCCGTCCAAGAAGCTTGGCAATTCCCATTGCTTGCCAGTCATTCTAATTCCCTAGAACTGGCAGAGAGCCAGAGCAGCTGGTCAAGAAAGCTATTGAATAGGCACTTCTCTAGCTGTTGCAGCTGCTGAGAACAAACCTAGGCTATTTACCTGGCCCCAGTGGGATTCTCTCTCTCTCTCTCTCTCTCTCTCTCTTGCTCATCCACCTGGCCAACCACAAACCAAACAATCCTAGCCTTCTTTTCAAGTATGCAAGACTTTTCTAATATTCTGAAAAAAATAATAACACCCTGAAAATATTTCATATTCAGGGAATACCTCTATAAATCATGAGGGTCAAGCATAATTATGAGATGGACCATTTGGAAGGATCAGATCATTATGTACATAGGTAGGAAGGGGATTTATGGAAGGTAATATCTATCAGAGCATATCTTCAGTGTGATTATGGGCATTCATCTGGAGGGATAGGGGTCAGCACACCCCATTGATCTTTGCTTTCTGAATTACATTAGTCCTGGGGTCAGCTTCTGTACTATCTGGACTATTAATGTTATTGTGCTGTGATAAATCTCTGACAGTCAGGGAAAAAGCTAATTTGAGATCAGCATAGTTATTACCCTTACTTCCATTACTCCTATTGTACTGGCCTTGAAAGTCTTTCTCCTAAAATATATATAACTTCAAGGTTACTGTAAGCTTTTATGATCCTTATGCCTTGCACCGTCACAAAGTTATAAGAAATTTATTTTATTTAGGGTAACATTCTATAACTTGCTTTTTCTGTTTTTTCCATCCAACCTTCTGTTTAAAAGCCTACCTATGTTGGTTTATGTAAAATCTAGTTTACTGCTTTTAAATCCCCTGTGGTATTCCATTGCATAAATAAATCACAACTTATATCTCTATTTCACTACTCATGGAGACGTTTGGATTAGTTCCAATTTTCCATTTCTGTAAACAATATCTTAGGGCTTATGCTATAGATGTTTTCTTCCCTACAGGTGAGAGAATTTCAGTAGGATCCCATATAATAACGAGGTAATATGCAAATTGACCATCATGCCCTTGCACAAGATGGCTGCCCCCATGTGGTCACAAGATGGCCTCCACACGATGGCCAGCAGGGGAGGGCAGTTGGGGGTGACCAGGCCTGCAAGGGAGGGCAGTTTGGGGGGACTAGGCTGGCAGGGGAGCAGTTAGGTGTCGATCAGGCTGGCAGGGGAGTGGTTAGGGACAATCAGGCAGGTTAGGGATTGGGAGCCAGCAGTCCTGGATTGTGAGAGGGATGACTGACTGCCCCTGAGGGGTCCCAGATTGGAGAGGGTGCAGGATGGGCTGAGGGACACTCCCTCAGTGCATGAATTTCATGCACTGGGCCTCTAGTATCTAATAAAAGTGTAATGGCTGTATTACATAAAATGCATGTATTCAATTAGCCTATGTTAACATAAAAAAACCATTGAAACCTGTAAAGAATTTTTGTGAGTTTATTTGAGCCAAACTGTCGACATATGTTGGGAAGCAGAACCTCAATAAATTGAGACAATGCTCCAGAGAATGGCCAGTTACATCTGTATTTATACATTGCAATTAAAGGGACATAGGTGAGTTACATGAAATTCATTGGTGATAGAATAAGGAGGTGAGATAAAGCAAAGGGGGGGAGGAATCTCTGGGATAGGGTAAAAAGTGAAATGATGGACATATGCTTCTTTTACACAGATGTATACAGGATAGTTTAAGGTAATTAACAGTTGACAATTAACTTGATAACAATAACAATGAGGGAATGTCCTGGTGCCATTTGTTGTGCCCTGAGGGGTCCAGAAAAAAGGGAAGTTACAAGTTACTCAGACATTTCACCAATATGTTATCTTTGAGGCAAAAAGACAAATGGGCTCAGTAAAGATCTATGTTGATCTTTGTCAGGGAAAAATACTGGCCTAGGACATGACTATCCACCATAACCTGTTTGTAGTTAAACATTTAATTTTCAGACCATCTTTTGTGGTTATCTTAGGTCTTTGAGTTTGCACAACTGCCACGCAGGCCTTCCCTGAGTTTGTCAGGTTAGTATGTGACCCATTTCGTCCACACCTAGGAAGACTGAAAGTTCTGTCCTAAGTGGTTTTACCAACATACTTTTCAACAAAAGGTTTATGACAATTTTCTTTTCCCATTATCCTACAAATACTAGATATTGCCAGATTCATTTTTATTTTGTTAATCACTTGGGTATGAAAAGAATCTCATTTTTCACACTTTGCAATTCCCTACAGAAATGCAAAAGGGTTGAGAGTCTTTTCATATGTTTATTGGTCATTGTGTTTCCTTGTTTAGTAATTCCTATTTACATATTTTACATGCAGTTCCTTTTTAGCTATTTGCCTTTTATTGATTTGTAGCAGTTACTTACATTTAAAGTATTTTTTATTTATTACAAATGTTGAACATATCTCCTCTAAGTCTATGGCTAGCACTCTAATTTTGTTTATAGTATATTTGTCATAAAAGATTATTTTATATAATGCAATCATATTGATTAATCTTCTAATTTTTGCTTTGTGCTTTTTGAATCTTGTATAATGCTAGGGAATGAATTGTGTTCCCCCAAATTTATATGTTTAAGCTCTAACTTTCAATGTGAAAGTACTTGGATATAGGGCTTTTCGGAGGTAACTTAGGTTAAATGAGCTCATAAGGGTGGTGGTGTATTAGTGTGTTCAGACTGTCATAACAAACTGCCATAGACCAGGTAGCTTAAACAACAAAAATTTATTAGAGCCGAAACCGGTTTGGCTCAGTGGATAGAGCGTCGGCTTGTGGACTGAAGGGTCCCAGGTTCGATTCTGGTCAAGGGCATGTACCTGGGTTGCGGGCACATCCCCAGTGGGAGATGTGCAGGAGGCAGCTGATCGATGTTTCTCATCGATGTTTCTAACTCTCTATCTCTCTCCCTTCCTCTCTGTAAAAAATCAATAAAATATATTTAAAAAAAAATTATTAGAGTTGTAGAGACTGGGAAGACCACAGTCATTCTGAAGCCTCTACTTTAGGCTAATATGTGGCCTCCATCTCGATGTGTGCTCACATGGTCTCTTGTATGTGTGCAGAGAGAGACTGAGCTCTCTAATACTTCTTATCAGGATACTAATCTATTCAGATCAGGATGCCAATCTTCTGACCTCATTTAACCTTAATTACCTCTCTAGGGCTATATCTCCAAATAAAGTCACAATGGGAGTTGAAGCTTCAATATATTAATTTTTTGAGGGTCCCAAGCATTCAGTCTATAATAGGTGGGACCCTAACCTGACAGGATTGGTGGCTATATAAAAAGAGAAAAAATATCTCTCTTTCTCTTCTCTCTCTCCCCGCCCCCACTCCCTCATTTGCTCAGAGGAAAGGCAATGTGAGGGCAAAGTGGACAAAGTGATCATCTGCAAACCAGGAAGAGAATTTTCGTTAGAAAGCAAATCGGCTAGAAAATTGATCTTGGATTTCTAGTCTTCACAACTGTAAGAAAATAAATTTCTATTGTTTAAACCACCCAATCTATGATATTTTGTTATTGTGGTAAATCCTCCCCTTACCAAACTCATAAAGATATTCACCTATAATTACTTTTAATATCTGCAAAATTTGACCCATGTCATATACATATATATTCACATGTAGAACATTTTGACTCATGTCATAAATATCTTTGTCACACACACACACACACACACACACACACACACACACACACACACACGGGCAAAAGAAGGTTTACAGTATGTGAAACAGTTTATTATTGTATTATCATTATTAATTATTGTATTATTTATTTGTATTACAACAGTAAACCTACTTTTGCCTACCTCTGTGTTTTTTAAATCTATAGCTATATCTATATAAAAAAAATTGGCACAAAAATATTTATGTAATAGGCTATCCTATTCTCACAGATTTGAAATAGTTCATCTATCTTATGACACCATGCTATAAAGGACAGGGTCTATTCTTGTTATATATTTTGTTTTATGGATCATTTATCTATGTATAAATGCTGCTTTGCATTAAATGCTATCTTAGTAATATTATGTCTTGATACCTGGTAGGGCAAGAACCCCCAATTTTTGTTCTTTCAGTGTTGGACATTCTTAGAATTTTTAAAGCTCAGTGCCTCTCAAACTTGGATGTGCATATAAAGCACCTGTGATCTGGGTTGGTGATTCAGTAGGTCTGGAATAGGGCCTGAGGGATTTCCCTAAACTTCCTAGATTTTACCAGTAAGCAGCAAGGTATTAGAAATAGTTTGTCAAATTTTCTTTTAAGCTATTGAAAAGATTAAAATACTGATATGAATTGCATTGATTCATAGAATAATTTTGTTGTAAAATATTATTGAGTCCTTCCATAAAGGTCAATGCTACTTTCTTCCAGATTTTATTTTGTCTCCTCTAATAATGTGTTTTAATTTGCTTCATGAAGGGATGCCTTTTGTTAAAGTTTTACCCATATAACATATGCTTTATATCGCCTTTGCAAATGATATTCTTTTCCCTTATTCTAATACCTAGCAAAATTGGCAGAAGATATTAATTCTACTCATTTTTGTGTGCTAAACCCAGATCCAGAAATCCTAACAAACTTTTATTCAGCATTGCTAGTAGTGAGATAGCTGAAATTTTCTTTCCTCGCATTTTTTTTTATTGGAGTTATACATAGAGTATTTACCTTCTTTTGTCTATTTTATGCAAATTTGGGGCTACTTGTTCTTGACAAACTGGTAAAACTTATCTAGATTTAATGTCTTCCCTGCCCCTATCCATTTTGGGGCGGGATAGATTAGTAAAACATTTTAATTGCTAATATTTTACTTAAGTGGTGACATTTAGTTATGTCTTTCATTTCTTCTTGATTTGAATTTGAATATACTAGTATATATCAGCATGTATCAAAGTATGTTCTGAGAACTTCTGTGGTTCCTGGAAATCTTCCAGGGGGCCCATGAACTACAAAATATTTTCATAATTATTACACTATACTAGAGTGTTATTTACCTATCACTCTTTTTCTCTGAGTAGTTTTCAAGATTTCAGGAACTCAGCTGTGATGTTTTAGCAGATTTAATGTGTTATTAAGACAAATTAAAGAAAAAAAAAACCACATAGACAGTATTCTTGTTTTTTGTTTGTCTTCAAAGTATATAGCTGCTTTTACATAAAATTTGATATGTACATTAACATGTAATGGGTATATATTATTGTTATATCAAGATGAATTAATTCATGTAAAATCAGTTAATACATGTATATATTAATGTTGTCATTTTTTAAACTATATATTCATAGATATAGCTTGTATAAATAAAAGTTCTTTGGGGACCTCAATTATTTTAAAGTATAGAGTTTCTGACCCCAAAATATTTGAGAACTGTTATTCTCGAAAATTATTTATTTTGGTGTATAGTTTAAAATATATTAATATGAACATGTTCATTATTTACATATCTTTTTAAAACAATGATGTATTATTGTTTTTATTTTTTACTGAGCTTAATTTAAGAAGTTTATTGTACTAGATGTTTCAAATATTCATTTTTCAATTTTGTTTTTCACTCTTCTGGTTGTCTATCTTATTAATAATTGCTTTTTGATGTATTTTCTTCTTTTATGCTCCTTTGGTTTAGAGTGGGGCCTTGACTTACGAGTTTAATTAATTCCGTGACAGAGCTCGTAACTCAAATTATTCATATGTCAAATCAATTGTGAACGAGTGAGACACGTGATGCTGGGCTGATGTTGTGGCGTTCACTATGATGTTCGCTGCGCCAACTAGCAGTGGGGTATCTGAAGCTGGCTCATAACCTGAATTTTAGCTTTCAACTCAAAGCAAAAAATCAGCCGAGAGACAGCCCGTATCTCGAAAAACTCATTAGTTGGGACACTCGTAAGTCAACGCCCCACTGTACTTTTTTTTGGTATTATAACTTTATGAGCACCAATTAAATCACTAATCTTTTCTCTCTCTTTTAAAAAAGAAAGACTAGGTCTCTGTCTCTCAATCATAAGAGGGCAGCGGTCCTACCCGGTCCCAGCTTTTCCTTCCATCTCTGTGTCTGTCTCTATCTTTCATTTTCTCAATCCACAGTACTCAAAGAACCAGACCACTCTCTAGCCATGCTGGATGTGGAAAAGAGAGATCCCTCCAAATCTGGGGCCCTCGGATCCAGGGACATGAGTACAGGGGAAAGTTCAAAAGTCAGGCAAGGGGATTGCTCCAAGAAGTGGACTGTGCCACAGATTAAAGAAGTAACTAGCCGCCCAAGCACCCTGCCCCAGTCTGAGGAGCAGCAGCCACATGAGCAGACTGCCGATGTCCGAGGAGTGGCAGCCCTGTGCAGCCAGCACTGGTCCAAGTAGCAGCAGCCACATACACCCTGCACCTGTCCGATGAGCAGCAGCTGGGTGAGCGGCCTTCCCCATCTGAGGAGCAGCAGCCGCATGTGCAGCTCACTCCCACCTGAGGAGCAGCAGCTGCCCAAGCAGCTCACCCCTGTCTGAGGAGCAGCAGCTGCACGAGCAGACCACCCACATCCTATGAGCAGCAGACCTGTGCAGCCAGCACTGGTCCAAGGAGCAGCAGCTGTTGTGCCCAGATTTCAAGGTTCCCAGGACCCCCAGGGAGCCCGTCAGTCCGATGCAAAAGCAAAGAGTCCTTCATTTCGAACTAGTTCGGCTCCCCGACCACACTCACCGATGCAACGGTAGCCCAGTGGCCGAGAGAGACCGAAGCCGGATGGGATGGGGGTTTTATAGGCGGGTGGAGTAAGGGCAGGAGCGGGGACTGTGGGCCCTGCTGATTGGCCAGGCGCGAGTTGGTGTCTCATTAGTCATATTGATGGCATGCACTTCCCTTGATTATCATTGGTTAGTTTAAAGAAATCCCGGGCGTGGCCAGCAGGGGCTTAGGCTTCCGGGAAGAAGGTACTCTCCTGAGCACATGGCGGCTGCCCCAACATGGAGGGTATGGGGCAAGATGGAGGGCATAGCCCTCGCCCTTTCACAGCCTAAACCTATCTGATGAGTAGCAGCTGGGTGAGTAGCAGCTGGGTGAGCAGCCTGTCCTCGTCAGAGGAGCAGCAGCTGAACATGCAGCTCATTCCCGCCAGAGGAGCATCAGCCATACAAGCAGCCCGTCCTCCATCTGAGGAGCAGCCCACACCAGTATGAGGAGCAGTAGCCTTGTAAGCAACCTGCCCCATTCCAAGAAGGAGCAGCCTCATGAGAACCCTGCTCCATCTGAAGAACAGCAGCAGCATGCAGCCAGCTCTGATCCAAGGAGCAGTAGTCACGTGAGCAGTCTGCGCCCACCTGAGGGGCAGAAGCCACTTGAACAGCCTGCTCTCATTCAAGCAGCAGCAGCCGCACTCAGCCCACACCCATCTGAGGAGCAGCAGCGTCGTGAGCAGCCACTGCCGCCCAAGGAGCAGCCCCTACACGACTCAAAATCTAGATCAGTCAGTGAGACCCAAAATGGGTAGACAAAGAAACCCCCAAAGGAAAAAAGGAGGAATTGCCAGAAAAGCAGCTAAGAGGCATGCAACATGTCAGAAAAAGAATTCAGAATAAGGGTCATACAGTTCATAAACCAGATGGAGAAAAAAATCAACAACTTATGTAAGAATCAAGAAGAAATAGATGAAAAAATCAATAACATATATAAAAATCAAGAAGAAATGAAGAGTAACATAGCTGCAATAAAAAACACCATGGAGAGTTTCAACAGTAGACTAGGAGAAGTGGAGGACAAAATTAGCAAATTAGAAGATAGGGAAGCAAAACACACTCAAACTGAACTGAAATTGGAAAAAAAAAAATTAAGAGACGGGAGGAGAGCCTAAGGGAGCTATGGAATAACATGAAACGAAGCAACATACAAATAATAGGGGTGCCAGAACAACAGGAAGAGTAGAGGAACAAGGGTTAGAAAACCTATTTGAGGAAATAATGTCAGAAAACTTCCCTGAGATGGAGAAGAAAAAAGTCACACAAGCACAGAGAGACCCAAACAAGATGAACCTGAAAAGACCCACACCAAGACACGTCATAATTACCATGGCAAATGTTCAGGACAAAGAGAGAATCTTAAAGGCTGAAAAAGAGAGACAGAAAGTTACATACAAGGGATCTCCCATTAGATTATCAAGTGATTTCTCAAAAGAAACACATCAGGCCCGAAAAGAATGGAAGGAAGTTTACAAAGTGATGCAAAGCAAGGGACTGAATCCAAGAATACTCTATCCAGCAAAATTGAAGGGGAAATAAGAAGCTTCACAGACAAAAAAAAGGCCAAGGGAGTTTATCACCACCTAAGAGAGCAACAAGAAAAGCCCAAAGTATCCAGAAGGAAGGAGATAATAAAGATCAGAGCAGAAATGAATGACATAGAAACAAAAAAAAAAGAATACAGAAGATCAATGAAACCAAGAACTGGTTCTTTGAAAGGATAAACAGAATTGATGAAACTCTAGCCAGGCTCACCAAGAAACAAAGAGAGAGGACCCAAATAAACAAAATCAGAAATGATAATAACAACGGATCCCACAGAATTACAAAAGATTGTTAAAAAAATACTATGGGCAACTCTATTCTAACAAACTAGACACCCTGGAGGAAATGGAAATATTCCTAGAAAAATACAACCTTCCAAAACTCAATCAGGAAGAACCTAAAAATCTCACTAGGCCAATAACTATGGAAGAAATTGAAGCAGTCATCAAAAAGCTTCCAGCAAACAAAAGCCCGGGGCCAGATGGCTTCACAGGGGAGTTTTACCAAACATTCAAGGAAGAATTAAAACCTATCCTCCTCAGACTATTCCAAAAAATTCAAGAGGAAGGAACACTTCCAAGCACATTCTATAAATCCGGCATCACCCTAATACCAAATCCAGGTAAAGACAACACAAATGAAAGAGAATTACAGGCCAATATCCCTCATGAATATAGATGCCAAAATCCTCAACAAAATCTTAGCAAATAGGATCCATCAAAAGATCATACACCATGATCAAGTAGGATTTATCCTGGCAATGCAAGGATGGTACAATATCTGAAAATCAATAAACGTGATACATCACATAAACAAATTGAAAGAAAAAAACCATGTAGTCATATCAATTGATGCAGAAAAAGCATTTGACAAAATCCAACACACATTTTTGATAAAAACTCTCAGCAAGGTGGGAATGAAGGATCATACCTCAACATAATAAAAGCCATATATGACAAACCCACAGCCAACATCATACTCAATGGATAAAAACTAAAACCATTTCCCCTAAGAACAGGAACAAGATAGGGATGCCCACTCTCACCACTCCTGTAGAACATAGTACTGGAAGTAATAGCCATTGTGATTAGACAAGAAGAAAATTAAAAGGCCTCCAAATTGGAAAAGGAGAAGTAAAACTGTCCTTATTTGCAGATGACAGGATATTGTACATAAAAAACCCTAAAGACTCCATCAAAAAATTATTAGACTTAATAAATGAATTTGGCAATATAACAGGATACAAAATTAATGCCAAAAAAGCTATGGAATTTCTATACACGAATAATGAACTTATAGAAAGAGAGACTAAAAAAGAAAACCCATTAACCATTGCACCAAAAAAATCAAGATACCTAGGAATAAACTTGAGTAAGGAGGTAAAAGGCCTATACGCGGAAAACTACAGGACACTGAAAAAGGAGATAGAGGAAGACATAAACAGATAGAAGAACATATTGTGATCATGGATTGGTAGAATCCACATCATCAAGATGTCCATTCTACCCAAAGCAATCTATAGATTTAATGCACTCCCCATTAAAATACCAATGGCATATTTTACAGATCTAGAAAGAACTCTCCAAAAATTCATCTGGAATAGAAAAAGACCACAAATAGCTGCAACAATCTTGAGAAAGAAGAACAAAGTAGGTGGGATCTCAATACCAGATATCAAGCTGTATTAAAAAGCCACGGTTCTCAAAACAGCCTGGTACTGCCACAAGAACAGACATATAGATCAATGGAATAGAATAGAGAGCCCAGAAATCAACCCGAACCACTATGCAACAAAGGAGGTATGAATATACAATGGAGTCAAGACAGCTTCTTCAATAAATGGTGTTGGGAAAATTGGATAGGTACAGGGGAAAAAATGAAACTAAACCACCAACTTACACCATACACAAAAATAAACTCAAAATGGATAAAGGAATTAAACATAAGATGGGAAACCATAAAAATACTAGAGGAATCCACAGGCAGCAAAATCTCAGACATATGCCAAAGCAATTTCTTCACTGATACAGCTCCTAGGGCACTTGAAACTAAAGAAAAAATGAACAAATGGGACTACATCAAAATAAAAAGCTTCTGCACAGCAAAAGAAACCATCAACAAAACAATGAGAAAACCCACTGTGTGGGAAAACATATTTGCCAATGTCATATCTGATAAGGGCCTAATCTCCAAAATTTATAGGGAACTCATATAACTTAACAAAAGGAAGATAAACAATCCAATCAAAAAATGGGCAAAGGACCTAAATAGACACCTTTCAAAAGAGGACATTCAGAAAGCCAAGAGACATATGAAAACATGCTCAAAGTCACTAATCATCCGAGAGATGCAAATCAAAACAACAATGAGGTACCATCTCACACCTATCAGAATGGCTATCATCAACAAATCAAAAAACGACAAGTGCTGGAGAGGATGTGGAGAAAAAGGGACACTTGTGCACTGCTGGTGGGAATGCAGACTGGTGCAGCCACTATGGAAGACAGTATGGTGTTTCCTCAAAAAACTAAAAATGGAACTCCCATTTGACCCTGTGATCCCACTTCTAGGAATATATCCCAAGAAACCAGAAACACCTATCAGAAAGGATATATGCACCCCTATGTTCATAGCAGCACAATTCACCATAGCTAAGATCTGGAAACAGCCTAAGTGCCCATCAGTAGATGAATGGATTAGAAAACTGTGGTACATCTACACGATGGAATACTATGCTGCTCTAAAAAGGAAGGAACTCTTACCATTTGCAACGGCATGGATGGAACTGGAGAGCATTATGCTAGGTGAAAGAAGCCAGTCAATGAAGGAAAAATACCACATGATCTCACTCATTCATGGACAATAGAGACCATTATAAACTTTTGAACAATAATAGATACAGAGGCAGAGCTGCCTCAAACAGATTGTCAAACTGCAGCGGGAAGGCCGGGGAGGGTTGGGGTGCAGGAGGTAGGGGGGTAAGAGATCAACTAAAGGACTTGTATGCATGCATATAAGCATAACCAATGGACATAAGACACTGGGGGATAGGGGAGGCTAGGGGACTGTCTAGGGTGGGGGAAAAATGGACACATATGTAATACCCTTTGTAATACTTTAAGCAATAAATAAAAAAAATAAAAATAAAAATAAAAAAATAAAAATGGGCAATGGACCTAAATAGATACTTTTGGAAGTATACAGAAGAAAGGCCAAAAGACATATGAAAACATGTTCAAAGTCACTAATCATCTGAGAGATGCAAATCAAAACGACAATGTGGTACCATCTCACACCTGTCAGAATGGCTATCATTAACAAATCAACAAACAACAAGATAAGTGCTGGCGAGGATTTGGAGAAAAAGGAACCCTCGTGCACTTCTGGTGGGAATGCAGCCACTGTGGTGAACAGTATGGAGTTTCCTCAAAAAACTAAAAATGAACTCCCATTTGACCCAGTGATCCCATTTCTAGGAATATATCCCAAGAAACTAGAAACACCAATTAGAAACGATATATGCACCCCTATGTTCATAGCTGCACAATTCACCATAGCTAAGATCTGGAAACAGCCTAAGTGCCCATCAGTAGGTGAGTGGATTAGAAAACTGTGGTACATCTACACAATGGAATACTATGCTGCAGTAAAAAAGAAGAAGTTCTTACTCTTTGCAACAGCATGGATGGAACTAAGTAAAATAAGCCAGTCAGAGAAAGATAAATATCATACGATCTCACTCATTTATGGAATATAATGAACAACATAAACTGATAAACAAAAACAGATCCAGAGACAGAGAAGCATCAATCAGACTAACAAACCTCAGAGGGAATGTAGTGGGGGGGGGGGCGGGGGAAGAGGGAGAGATCAACCAAGGGACTTATATGCAAGCATATAAGCCTAACCAATGGGCACAGACAGCAGGGGAGTGAGGGTATGAGTGAGAGGGGATGGGGGTAACGCGGGGATAAGGACACATATGTAATAACTTAATCAATAACATTTTTTTAAAAAATAATAAAAATAAAAAAGAAAAAGTAGTACACCATAAGTTCTCTGATGAAGAACTTTTTTTTAACTTAATTCTAAGCATTTTGTAACTTACATTGTTAATTTTTCTTTATTCCATTTTTACTGTCTTTTAATTTTTGAAAAGTTAATTCAGTGGACATTCAGTATACTTTATAGGGTTTTAATTTTGTCATATTGGTTGTAACTCCCTTCTAGCTTAATATGTGGCAAGTAGTTCTAAATATGCATATTGACATCAACATTGTTATACCCTTGGATATATAAACATACATATCTAGTAGCTTTAGCTTTCTTTAAATTTTGTTCATTAATGACAAGCAAGTACTATACTTTCAACAATGAAGATAAATTAAAAATACATTATCCATTTCATTTTATCATTCTGTATTATTTCTGGGCTATGCTTTTAAGTACATGCATGTTCATTGTTGCTATACATTCTTGGTTGGTTGTGCCAAGAACTGTGAAGCATCTGAAATTTACCTTATATGCAAGCTCACGAGTATTGATAATTTCATGAATACTTCCAAAAGACATGAGACTCCTGGTTTAGAGCTATTATATAGTTTATCATTCATAGCAATAGCTATAGTCTCAATATTTTCATATTCTTGCTCTAGTTCCTTGAGCCCAAATTCCCATATGGTAATATTACATGGGCCCAATGATGCTTGAATAAGCAGTAGATTGCTTTATAAGAGAGAAATTTCAAACTTAGAAAGCTTTAGTCTGTTATAATTGGCTGCAATCAAATAAGCCTAAACTTTCCCCCAGAGGTAGATATTGTTTTTATTATATTGAGCAGTAAAAAATAAAAACTTATCTCTGCTGTAAGAAAAACCCTATCTTTATACAAAGCTGTACCCTATAAAAATATTGGAAAGGTACTTGACAACAAAAAACTGTCAGGATCTATGTTTTCAAGGTGTGCAATAATATGAGAGACTTTTAAGAGAATTGTCCCCCAACAGGTTATTTTTATTTGTCATTAGAAATAACTTGTTTTGTTGTTGTCATTATAAACAGCTTAACTATTTTTTTTGGGAACAATAATTGTGTAATACCAATTTTGCTTTCATGTAATAAACCTTATAATCTGGTTTGAATATTGTCACATTAGCATTAATTGTTGAGTGGCTGACTGATATATTTTCTCAGCATCATTGTGTACATACAGTGGAGCCTTGACTTACGAGTTGAATTCATTCTGAGACCAAGCTCATTAAGGAGCTCGATAAGGAGCTCGTTAACTCAAATTACTCTATCAGCTCAATGCAAAAAATCGGCCGAGAGACAGCTGGTATCTCAAAAAACTCATTAGTCAGGACACTCGTAAGTCAAGGCCCAACTGTACTGAGTAGCCACATTATTATGACCACCTGACATTTGTAGGCAAATTAGCCGTACACTGCATTGTATGGGTTATGGAAGTCGAAGGCCTGTTTGAACACCTTTGCTGTCTGCAGTTACTAAGATAAAACATCTCCAATTAGCACAGGAACACAAGGATTG
This sequence comes from Myotis daubentonii, assembly GCF_963259705.1. NCBI lineage: Eukaryota > Metazoa > Chordata > Mammalia > Chiroptera > Vespertilionidae > Myotis > Myotis daubentonii. The sequence goes on from NC_081842.1 coordinate 91,810,261, forward strand.
GACAGTCAAGCATTGGAAAAAAGTCATGTGGTCCGATGAATCACATTTCCAGTTCCATCATGCAGATGGCAAGAGTGAGAATTTGGCAGAAACAGCATGAAAGCATGCATGCACCCCACATGCATGGGTACAACCATTCAAGCTGGTGAGGGCAGTGTTATGGTTTGGGGCATGTTTTCCTGGCATGATTTGGGCCCTTTAATTCATGTGGAACAATGTCTGAATAGCACAACATACCTAAGTATCGTCGCTGATCAAGTTCATCCCATCATGTTGATGGTGTATCCCAATGGAGATGGCTTCTTCCAACAAGACAATGCGCCATGCCATGGTGCTCGTATTGTGCAGGAGTGCTTTCAAGAACATGGGGAGATTTTACCTTGCTTAGGTGGCCCCCACAATCACCAGATCTCAGTCCAATTGAGCATTTGTGGGACGAAGATAAAAGAGCCATCAGGCAGCTGCTTACACAACCATCCAATCTCACAGACCTCGACAGTGCTATTCATGAGGCATGGTGTCAGATTCCTCCCATCACCTTTCAACATCTCGTGGAGTCAATGCCAAGAATAATCACCACAGTATTGAATGCAAAAGGTGGCCCAACGAAGTACTGATGGGGTGGTCATAATAATCTGGCCACTCACATTCAAATATATCCCACATTAAAAGGCTGTTAAATCGCATTGTTTACCCATATATTCAGAAAAAAAATCACTTCTACTGTCGTGGTAAACAACCTGCTTCCCTATTTATAATGGTCTGGGCCTCTAGCAACTTCAGCACGAAATTATAGCTAATTTGCCTACAAGTGTCAGGTGGTTGTAATAATCTGGACACTCAATATATATATATATATATATATGAAACATGCAAATTGACCATAACTCTGCTATACCCACAAGCCACGCCCATAAGCCACACCCACAAGCCAATCAGGACCAAGTATGCAAATAAACCCAACCAAGTTGGCAGTGGCCACAAAGCTGGAGCAAACAGGAGGCTTGGGTTGTCCCTGGCAATGGAGGAAGCCAAGCTTCCCGCCTGCCCTGGCTGGCTGTAGGCTCCGCTCAAGGCTACAAAGTTTCAATTATAAAAGACAAATATATCCCAGATACCTGCTTCCAGCTGCTGTGACCTTCGCTCAAGGAGGGTCTGGGAGCATGGGTTGCCTGGGGCCATGGCCAGCTGGCAAACAGTCATCAGCCACTCACCCAGGCTGGCCAGGGACCCCAGTGGGGACACCCACCTGAAAGGGGTGTGGCCAGCCTGCAAAGAGCCATCAGCCCCTCACCCAGGCTGGCCACACCCTCATGGGGTGAGGTTTCCCACTGGGGGGCTTGGCCAGGCTGCAAACAGCCCACATCCCCTCACCAAGGCTGGCCAGGCACCTCAGCAGGACCCCCCATGCTGAAGGCCCTCAGCCCCTCACCAGGCTGGCCCGGCACCCCAGTGGGGACCCTCTCCCTGAAGGGGGTGTGGCCAGCCTACAAACAGCCATCATCCCCTCACCCTGGCTGGCCACACCCTCATGGGGTGAGGGTTCCCACTGGGGGGCTTGGCCAGCATTGGCCCCATGGGTGTGTGGCGACCTGTAAACCACCACAGGCCACTCGCCCAGGCAGCCCCATGCCCCAAGGGAACCACCACCCTTATCCGGGACACCCTTCACGGCAAACAAGCCAGCCCCCACCCATGCACCAGGACTCTATCTATACTAATAAAAGGGTAATATGCTAATTAGACTGGGAGATCTTCCAGGAGACCTTCTGGATGTTATTCTGGACAAACCTATGGTGGTGGGACCAAGGTAGAGGTGGTTAGAGGCCAAGCAGGGAGGGCAGTTGTGGGTGATCAGGCTGGTGGGGGACAGTGCCATTGGGATAAGCAGACCAGCAGGGGAGCCAGTTGGGGGCAAGCAGGCCTTCAGTGGGGGTCAGTTGGAGGTGATCAGGGCAGCGGGGGTGGGGGGGCAGTTTGGAGTGAGGAGGTCAGCAGTGGGGCAGTTGGGGATGAGCATGCCACTGGGGAGGGAAGGTGGAAGAGTGCAGGCCAGCAGTGGAGGGCAGTTGGGGGTGATCAGGCTGGCAAGGGGCAGTTGGGGGCAAGGAGGCCAGCAGGCAGAGTGGTTAGGGGAAATTAGGCAGGCAGGCACGCAGGTGAGTGGTTAAGAGCCAGCAGTCCGGATTGCGAGAGGGATGTCCGACTGCCGGTTTAGGCCCAAATCCTGTAAACTGCAGTAGGACACCCTTCGAGGGGACCCAGATTGGAGAGGGTGCAGGCCAGGCTGAGGAACACCCTCTCCCCTGTGAATGAATTGCTTGCACCAGGCCACTAGTATATATATATATATATATATATATATATATATATATATATATATCCATATCCTATTTAATAAAAGAGAAACATGGTAATTGGCGTACGACTGCAACCCTTCCCATTGGCTAATCAGGGCGATATGCAAATTAACTGCCAGCCAAGATGGCGGCCGGCAGCCAGGCAGCTTGAAACTAACATGAGGCTTGCTTGCTTCAGTGACGGAGGACTCCAACGTTCCCCGCCTGCTGCTGCAGGCCTCTGAGCTGGCAGTTTGAAACATAGTTACAAAAATAGAAGCTAAACAAAACCCCAGAAACCAGCTTTCAGCTAGCCAGGATCTCAGACCTGGAGTTGATACAGAGTTTTGATTGTAGAACCTAAACAAACCAGATACCTGCTTTCAGCAGCAGAGGCCTAAGAGCTGGAGCCTCAGAGCTAAAGCTGGCTCAGAATAAAAAAAAAAGAAAAAAAGGAGCAGTTGGGAGCTTCAGTCCCAGGCTGAAAACAGCCCTCAGCCCCTTACCCAGACTGACCAAGCACCCCAGTGGGGACCCCCACCCTGAAGGGTGTGTGACCAGCTGCAAACAGCCACCATCCCCTCATCCAGGCTGGCCAGGCACCCCAGTGGGGACCCCCACCCTGATCCGGGACACACTTCAGGGCAAACAAGCCAGGCCCCACCCATGCACCAGGCCTCTATTCAATATAGCAAAAGGGTAATATGCTTCCCAGCACCAGGATCAGCATGACAGGGGGCAGCGCCCAAACCCCCTGATCGCCCTGTGGCTCTGTGTATGACAGGGGGCAGGGCCACAACCTCCCTATTGGCCCTGCTCTGTTCCTGAGAGAGGAAGGCACCCCAACCCCCTGATCAGCCCTGATCTGTGCCTGATGGGGGGAGCTCCCCAACCTCCAGATCGCCCTGAGGCTCTGTGTGTGACAGGGTGTGGCGCCCCAACCCCCCCACCCCATGGGCCCTGCTCTGTGTGTGACAGGGTAGAGCCATAACATCCCCATCGGCCCTGCCCTGAGTGTGACAGTGGCGGCGCCCCAACCCCCTGATGGGCCCTGCTCTGTGCGTGACAGGGGGGAGCTCCCCAACCCCCTGATCAGCCCTGCTCTGTGCATGACAGGGAGGAGCTCCCCAACCTCCTCCTGATCGGCCCTGCTCTGTGCATGACAGGGGGCAGCACCCCAACCCCCTGATTGGCCCTGCTCTGTGCGTGACAGGGGGTGGCACCCCAACCCCCTGATTGGCCCTGCTCTGTGCATGACAGGGGGCAGCACCCCAACCCCCTGATTGGCCCTGCTCTGTGCGTGACAGGGGGTGGCACCGCAACCTCCCCATCGACCCTGCCTTGAGTGTGACAGGGGGCGGTGCCCCAACCCCCCAATCGGCCCTACCCTGAGCGTGACTGAGGGTAGCATCACAACCTCCCAATCGGCCCTGCTCTGAGCCTGACCAGGGGCTGCACCTAGGGATAAGGCCTGCCTTCTGCCACCCAGGAGCAGGCCTAAGCCAGCAGGTCGTTATCTCCTGAGGGGTTCCCAGACTGCGAGAGGGCACAGGCCGGGCTGAGGGACCCCCCTCCCCCCTGAGTGCACAAATTTTTGTGCACCGGGCCTCTCTCTCTCTCTCTCTATATATATATATATATATATATAGTTTTTTAATGTTTCTATTAACTTGAGAGAGAGAAAGAGAGAGAGAGAGAGAGAGAGAGAGAAACACAGATCAACTGCCTCTTAAATGCCCCCTACTGTGGATAGAACCCACATCCCAGTCAGGTGCCTTAACTGGGAACTGAACCGGTGACCACACAGGCCAAGCAGCCTTTATATATAATTTTCAACCTGACATTTTATTTATTTATTTATTTATTTATTTATTTATTTATTTATTTATTTATTTTTGTAGTAATTTTTTAATTGTTTTATTGCTTAAAGTATTACAAAGAGTATTATATATGTCTTCTTCTTTTTTCTTCCTTTGACCTTCCCCTAGCCTCCCATACCCCCCCAGTGCCTTGTGTCCAATGGTTATGCTTATATGCATGCATACATGTCCTTCGGTTGATCTCTTACCCACCCCCCCCAACCCTCCATGGCCTTCCTGCTGTAGTTTGACAGTCTGTTCGATGTTGCATTGCCTCTGTATCTATTTTTGTTCATCAGTTTATAATGGTCTTAATTATCCATAAATGAGTGAGATCATGTGGTATTTTTCTTTCATTGACTGGCTTATTTCTCTTAGCATAATGCTCTCCAGTTCCATCCATGCTGTTGCAAATGGTAAGAATTCCTTCTTTTTTACAGCAGCATAGTATTCCATTGTGTAGTTGTACCATAGTTTTCTAATCCATTCATCTGCTGATGGGCACTTAGGCTGTTTCCAGATCTTAGCCATGGAAAATTGTGCTGCTATTAACATATGGGTGCATATATCCTTTCTGATAGGTGTTTCTGTTTTCTTGGGATATATTCCTAGACGTGGGATCACTGGGTCAAATGGGAGTTCCATTTTTAACCTTTTGAGGAAACTCCATACTGTCTTCCACAGTGGCTGCACCAGTCTGCATTCCCACCTGCAGTGCACGAGTGTTCCCTTTTCTCCACATCCTTGCCAGCACTTGTTTGTTGATGATAGCCATTCTGACAGGTGTGAGATGGTACCTCATTTTTGTTTTGATTTACATTTCTCAGATGATTAGTGACTTAGAGCATGTTTTCATATGTCTCTTGGCTTTCTGAATGTCCTCTTTTGAAAAGTGCCTACTTAGGTCCTTTGCCCATTTTTTGATTGGGTTATTTATCTTCCTTTTGTTAAATTGTATGAGTTCCCTATAAACTTTGGAGATTAAATCCTTATGGGTGATAACATTGACAAATATGTTCTCCCATGCAGTGGGCCTTCTTGTTCTTTTGTTAATGTTTTCTTTTGCTGTGCAGAAGTTTTTATTTTGATGTAGTCCCATTTGTTTATTTTCTCTTTAGTTTCCAATGCCCTAGGAGCTGTATCGGTGAAGAAGTTGCTTTGGCATATGTCTGAGATTTTATTGCCTTTGGATTCCTCTAGTATTTTTATGGTTTCTCGTCTTACATTTAATTCCTTTATCCATTTTGAGTTAATTTGTGTGTATCGTACAAGTTGGTGGTCTAGTTTCATTTTTTTGTATGTATCTTTCCAATTTTCCCAACATCATTCATTGAAGAGACTGTCTTGACTCCATTGTATGTTCTTGCCTACTTTGTCAAATATTAATTGAGCATATTGGTTTGGGTTGATTTCTGGGCTCTCTATTCTATTCTATTGATCTATATGTCTGTTCTTGTGCCAGTACCAGGCAGTTTTGAGAACAGTGGCTTTGTAATACAGCTTGATATCTGGTATTGAGATCCCACCTACTTTGTTATTTCTCAGGATTGCTGCAGCTATTTGGAGTCTTTTTTTATTCCAGATGAATTTTTGGAGAGTTTGTTCTAGGTCTGTGAAATATGCCGTTGGTATTTTAATGGGAAGTGCGTTGAATTTATAGATTGCTTTGGGTAGTATGGACATTTTAATGATGTTGATTCTTCCAATCCATTAACATGGTATGTGCTTCCATTTGTTTATGTCTGCCTCTATCTCTTTTTTCAATATCATGTAGTTTTCTGAGTAGAAGTCTTTTACCACTTTAGTTAAGTTTATTCCTAGGTATCTTAATTTTTTTGGTGCGATGGTAAATGGGATTGTTTTTTTAGTCTCTCTTTCTGTAAGTTCACTATTGGTGTATAGAAATGCCATAGATTTCTTGGCATTAATATTGTTTCCTGCTACATTGCTGAATTCATTTATTAAGTCTAATAATTTTTTGATGGAGTCTTTAGGGTTTTTTATGTACAATATCCTGTCATCTGCAAATAAGGACAGTTTTACTTCTCCTTTTCCAATTTGGAGGCCTTTTATTTCTTCTTCTTGCCTAATTGCAATTGCTAATACTTCCAATACTATGTTGAACATGAGTGATGAGAGTGGGCATCCCTTTCTTGTTCCTGTTCTTAGGGGAAATGGTTTTAGGTTTTGTCCATTGAGTATGATGTTGGCTGTGGGTTTGTCATATATGGCTTTTATTATGTTGAGGTATGATCCTTCTATTCCCACCTTGCTGAGAGTTTTTATCAAAAATGTGTGTTGGATTTTGTCAAATGCTTTTTCTGCATCAATTGATATGACTATGTGGTTTTTTTCTTTCAATTTGTTTATGTGATGTATCATGTTTATTGATTTTCGGATATTGTACCATCCTTGCATCCCTGGGATAAATCCTATTTGGTCGTGGTGTATGATCTTTCTGATGTACTGCTGGATCCTATTTGCTAAGATTTTGTTGAGGATTTTAGCATCTATGTTCATGTTGAGATATTGGCCTGTAATTCTCTTTCATTTGTGTTGTCTTTACCTGGTTTTGGTATTAGGGTGATGCTGGCTTCATAGAATGAACTTGGAAGTGTGCCTTCCTCTTGAATTTTTTTGGAATAGTCTAAGGAGGATAGGTTTTAGTTCTTCCTTGAATGTTTGGTAAAACTCCCCTGTGAAGCCGTCTGGCCCTGGGCTTTTGTTTGCTGGAAGCTTTTTGATGACTGCTTCAATTTCTTCCATAGTTATTGGCCTAGTGAGATTTTTAGGTTCTTCCTGATTGAGTTTTGGAAGGTTGTATTTTTCTAGGAATATTTCCATTTCCTCCAGGTTGTCTGGTTTGTTGGAGTAGAGTTGTTCATAGTATTTTTTAACAATCCCTTGTATTTCTGTGTGGTCTGTTGTTATTTCGCCTCTATCATTTCTAATTTTGTTTATTTGGGTTCTCTCTCTTTGTTTCTTGGTGAGCCTGGCTAGAGGTTTATCATCTTGTTTATCCTTTCAAAGAACCAGCACTTGGTTTCATTGATTTTACGTTTTGTTGTTTTGTTTTTTTTTTTTTTGGTTTCTATGTCATTTATTTCTGCTCTAATCTTTATTATCTCCTTCCTTCTGCTCACTCTGGGCTTTTCTTGATGCTCTCTTTCTAATTCTTTGAGATGTAGAGTTAGATGATTTACTACCATCTTTTTCTTGTTTTTTGAGGTAGGCCTGTGGAGCTATAAACTTCCCTCTCAGGACTGCTTTCATTGCGTCCCAAAGGTTTTGGATTGCTGTTTTTATTGTCATTAGTTTCCAGGATGTTTTTAATTTCTTCTTTGATCTCATTGGTGATTCAATCAATATTTAATAACATGCTATTCAGCTTCCAAGTGTTTGAGTGTTTTGGATTGTTTTCATTGTAGTTTATTTCTAATATTATGTCCTTGTGATCTGAGAAGATGCTTGGTATGATTTCAATCTTCTTGAATTTGGGGAGACTGTGCTTGTTACCTAATATGTGGTCTAATTTTGATAATGTCCCATGTGCACTTGAGAAGAACAGATATTCCATTGCACTGGGGTGAAATGTCCTGAAGATGTCAATTAAGTCCATCTGATCTAGTGAGTCATTTAGGATTGCTGTTTCTTTGCTCATTTTTTGTCTAGAGCAGGGGTGGGCAAAGTATTTGAGTCGAGGGCCATAATGGGTTCTTAAACTGGACGTGAGGGCTGGAACAAAAGCATGGATGGAGTTTTTGTGTGAACTTATATAAATTCAAAGTAAACATCATTACATAAAAGGGTACAGTCTTGTTTTTTTTTTTTTTTTTAGTTTTATTCATTTCAAACGGGCCGGATCCGGCCCGCGGGCTGTAGTTTTCCCATGGCTGGTCTAGAGGATTTATCCAGTGATGTCAGTGGTGTATTAAAGTCCCCTACTATGATTGTATTTTTGTCAATCTCTCCCTTGATATCTTCCCAGAGTTATTTTTATGTATTTGGGTGCTCCTGAATTGGGTGCATATATGTTTATCAGGGTTATATACTCTTGTTGTATCGATCCCTTTATATTATGAAGCGGCCTTCCTTATCTCTTGTTATGGCCTTCACTTTGAGGTCTATTTTGTCTGATATAAGTATTGCTACCCCAGCTTTTTTTTCATTTCCATTTGCCTGAAAGATATTTTTCCATCCCTTCACTTTCAGTCTGGGTGAGTTCCTTGTTCTGAGGTGGGTCTCTTGTAGACTGCAAATATATGGGTCATGTTTTTTTCTCCATTACGCCACTCATTGTCTTTTGATTGGAGCATTTAGTCCATTTACGTTTAAAGGTATTATTGAAAGGTACTTGTTTGTAGCCATTTTTATTTTTTGTGCCTGTTTTCTTTCTTAGCTTTGTATTTCTTCGTTTTACATCAGTCCTTTTAGCATTTTTTTGCATTTCTGGCTTGGTAGTGATAAACTCCTTTAGCCTTTTGTGTCTGTGCAGCTTCTTATTTCCTCTTCAATTTTGAATGATAGCCTTGGTGGATAGAGTATTCTTGGATTCAGTCCCTTGCTTTGCATCACTTTGTAAATTTCCGTCCATTCTTTTCTGGCCTGATGTGTCTCTTGAGAAATCATTTGACAATCTAATGGGAGATCCCTTGTATGTAACTTTCCGTATCTCTCTTGCACCTTTTAAGATTGTCTCTTTGTCCTGAACATTTGCCATGGTAATTATGATGTGTCTTGGTGTGGGTCTTTTCAGGTTCATCTTGTTTGGGACTCTCTGCTGCTTGTGTGACTTTTTTCTTCTCCATCTCAGGGAAGTTTTCTGACATTATTTCTTCAAATAGGTTTTCTAACCCTTGTTCCTCTACTCTTCCTGTTGTTCTGGCACCCCTATTATTCATATGTTGCTTCGTTTCATGTTGTTCTATAATTCCCTTAGGCTCTCCTCCTGCCTTTTAATTTTTTTCTCCAATTTCAGTTCAGTTTGGGTGTGTTTTGCTTCCCTGTCTTCTAATTCACTAATTTGGTCCTCCGCTTCTCCTAGTCTATTGTTGAAACTTTCCATGGTGTTATTTATTGCAGCTATATCACTCTTCATTTCTTCTTGATTCTTACATACGTTGTTGCTTTTTTCGTCCATTTCTTCTTTATTCCTGCATAAGTTGTTGATTTTTTCCTCCATCCAGTTTATGCACTCTAGGACCCTTATTCTGAATTATTTTTCTGACATGTTGCTTGCCTCTGTTTCACTTAGCTGCTTTTCTGGCGAGTCCTTTTTTTTCCTTTGGGGGTTTCTTTTTCTACCCATGTTTGATCTCACCGACAGATCTAGATGTTGAGTTGTTCAGGGGCTGCTCCTTGGGTGGCAGTGGCTCCTCAAGCTGCGGTTGTGGTAGTAGCTGCTCCTCAGTTGGCAATAGATCCTCTGGTGGATGCTGTTCACTGCTGTGGTGGCTCTTTTGGCTGGTCGGGGGAGGCTTCTCACACAGCTGCTGTTCCTCAGACAGAGGGTGTGCTGATCACCAGGCTGCTGTTCCTTGTATGGGGGCGGGCTACACATGCAGTTGCTACTCCTTGAACTGGGGCATACTGCTCACGTGGCTGCTGTTCCTTGGATGGGAACTGGCTGAATGCTGCTGTGGTTCCTCTGATGTGGTCGGCTGCTTGTGGGGCTACTGCTCCTTGGACATGGGCAGGTTGATTTCAAGCCTATTGCTCTTCAGACAGGGGTGGGCTGCTCGCGCGGCTGCTGCTCTTTGAACAGGAGTGAGCTGCACATGTGGCTGCTTCTCCTCAGATGGGGATAGGCCACTCACCCGGCTGCTGCTCGTCGGATAGGTGCAGGTTGTGTGTGGCTCTGCTCCTTGGACTGGTGCATGCCGCACAGGGCTGCCGCTCCTCGGACATGGGTGGTCTGCTCTTGTGGCTGCTGCTCCTCGGACCGGGGTGGGCTGCTGCTGCTCCTTGAATGGGCATGGGCTGCTTGCAGAACTTATGCTCCTTGGATGGGGGTGGGCTTCTCACACAGCTGTTGCTCCTTGGATTGGGTAGGCTGCTCATGCAGCTGCTGCTGCTTGGGCGAGGGCAAGATGCTTGTGCAGCTGCTGCTGCTTGGGCGAGGGCAAGATGCTTGTGCAGCTGCTGCTCCTCAGACTGGTGCAGGGTGCAGGCTGTGCCCAGCTTCTACTCCTCGGATGGAGGCCGGCTGCACAGGGCTGCTGCTCCTCAGACGTAGGCAGACTGCTTGTGCGGCTGCTGCTCCTCGGTTAGGGGACTGGGCTGCTCACATAGCTGCTGCTCCTTGGACAAGGGCAGGCCACATGAGGCTGCTGCTCTTAGGCCTAGGGCAGGCTGCTCACATGTCTGCTGCTCATGTGGTTTTAGTGCCCTGGACTAAAGCGCTGGGCTGGTCAGAGGGGAGCGTGCTTCAGAACTCACAGAAACCTGCTCCTGGTGTGGCTGGAGACTCGGTGACCGTGGGACCACAGCAGAGGTAGCAGGTTCCTGGCAGGGGTGGCTTTAGAGTCCCAGGTGTTACCTGAGGGCACCCTGGGTGGAGGTGAGGCTGGGCTCTCAGTTACATCAGCTCTCCCCTTCAAAAAGGCAAGGCCTCTGAAGAAGAGCTGGCCTCCTGGTCCTGTTTGCAATGGTAGCAGAGGCTGCCTAGTTAGGCTAGACTGGCTAGCCTGCCTCCGAAGGTCCTGTGGGGCCTAACTGTGCCTCACTCACACACACACACATACACACACACACCACGCACAACCACACATTCCTCTTTTGTACCCTCGCTGCTGCCTTCTTCCTGCCTCTGTAGATGGGTCTAGGGCAGGGGTGGGCAAACTTTTTGACTCGAGGGCCACAATGGGTTCTTAAACTGGACCGGAGGGCCGGAACAAAAGCATGGATGGAGTGTTTGTGTGAACTAATACATGTTAACACTGCTGCTGGTGAAGGAGCGGAGGGGAGAGCAAGAGAACCCTCCGCTCTTTCCGTGGGCTGGATAGAACAGCCGAATGGGCCGGATCCGGTCCGTGGGCCGTAGTTTGCCCACGGCTGGTCTAGGGTGTAATTGACCCGTTCGTTAATGAAGTTTCTTCTCCAGGTGTCTGGTTATGTGGCTTGCTCTCTAGCACTTTAGCCAGACAGGATAAAATTCACCTTAACAAGACATGACCCAAAGGGAACAAAGTATGAATGTACTCAAGGACACCGATAACCCCAATATAAATGACCACCTGAGAAAAGAAAATTAGGGGAGAGAAAAGAGAACACAAATGATATCTAAGAGAAAAAAAAAATGATAGGAGAGAAAAGAAAAAGGAGAATATATATATGGAGAAAACACCACAGAACCAATAAATAAACCAAACAAATACAAACATCAAATATTCAGTAAAGAGGGTGGGGGCAGAATCTGTAGAGGCTGAGCTGATATACAGGAAATAAGGTTAAGAATTGGATAAATATGGGGAGGACCTCAATTCAGTATAGAGGAAGTAGCAAAGGGATGAGTGGATAAGAAGAGAAAGAAGGGGAACAAAATAATATATTTACAAAAAAGTTGATTTAAAAAATGGTATAAAAATAGAAAATAGCAAGTAAAAATAAAATAAAATTGAATGATGAAAAAATAATGTGAAAAGATGTAGAAAATGGAGCAACAAACAAAAAAGCAAAAAGCAAAAAAACCTATCAAAATAATAATAAAAAATAAAAATGGAAAATTAAAATGTCACTCCTTTGGCTGGCTTAAGATCCCAGTTTTCTGGAATGTCTGTGATTTTTTTTTTCTGTTTCTGGGACTGAAGGCCAGACCCTGTTAACTCTCAGGGACTAATCAGATTATTTTAATCCTTCGTACCATTCAGGGTGGAATCTGGGTGTGGCTGTATTCCTTGCCTGTAGCCTGGAGAGAGCGGTTATAACTTCAGGAGAAAATGGCTGCCCAGGTCCTGGGCTCAGGTGTGACTCAGCCCTCAAGTTGCTGCCACCTCTCCTGGACCCCCTTCTCTCCCCGCCTCTTCCCAGATTCCACTCGTCTGCACCTTCTCCTGCTCCTCAGCACAGGTGAGTGTCTGTATCTGAAATGTCCTATGAACAGGGTTCAGTGAAAAAAATAAACACAACAAAAACAAACGCCGGCCGCAGAAATGGGGAAGACTGAGTCTCTGTGAGCTCCTCTCTTGCCAGCACTGCATGGTCTGGTCAGCGCTTCAGGCTGCCCCCTCTGGGCTCAGTCTTCTGTAATCACAGAACCCAGATAACAAACCCCCGGCGGCGCCAAGAGTCCTGCGGATGTCCTTTCCCAGCTAGAGGCTGTGCCTGTCCCAAGGGACTCAGCTGGGTGCCGCACGGTTTCCCTCTGACCCTCTGGGCTCAGAGATCTGGCAAACTTTCCTGCCCAGATCCCTGGTTATTACCTTTCCAGGGGAACTCTGCCCTTTCCTGATGCAAACTGTCTCACCAGCTGAGTCTCCTTCACCAATTCGGGATGGATGTTATTTGTTTCAGCTGCTCATTCTATTTGCTTGGGGACAAGCCTTGGGACAAGTCTGCCTATTCCACTGCCATCTTGTCTCCAACATTTTATCTTTTTAAATAGGATTTTATTGATTTCAAAGAAAGGAAGGGAGAGGAGAAAAAGCTAAAGGAGTTCATCACCACTAAACCAGTATTATATGAAATGCTGAAAAGTATCCTTTAAGAAGAGGAAGAAGAAGAAAAAGGTAAAGATACAAAATATGAACAACAAATACACATCTATCAACAAGTGAATCTAAAAATCAAGTGAATAAATAATCTGATGAACAGAATGAACTGGTGATTATAATAGAATCAGGGGCATAGAAAGGGAGTGGACTGACTATTCTTGGGGGGAAAAGGGGTGTGGGGGATGCGGGAAGAGACTGAACAAAAATCGTGCACCTATGGATGAGGACAGTGGAGGGGGGGTAAGGGAAGAGGGTGGGGTGAGAAACAGGTGGAGGGGAGCTATGGGGGGGGAAAAAGAGGAAGGACTGTAATAATCTGAACAATAAAGATTTAATTAAAAATAATCAAAGAAAGGAAGGGAGAGGGAGAGATAGAAACATCAATGATAAGATAATCATCAATAAACTGCTTCCTGCATGGCCCTACTGAGGATGAAACCTGAAACCTGGGCATGTGCCCTGATCAGGAATCAAACCAGTGACCTCTTCTTTCATAGGTTGACACTCAATCACTGGAGCATTCGAAAATTAAAAATTCAATTTGAAGATAGGAGCATTTGAATATTAAAAATTAAATTTGAGCCCAGCAAGTGTAATTTAGTGTTTGAGTGTCAACCCGGGAACCAAGAGGTCATGGCTTCAATGCATGGGTTATGGGCTGATTCCAAAGGGAGCAGCCTATCAATGATGTTTCTCTCTCATAGATATTTCTCTTTATGTAACCCTCTTCCTTCTTTTCTCTCTTTAGAAAAAATCAATAAAAGCATTACAAATATTTCAATTTGATACATTTGGTTTTTCACTGCAAAAATATTACATACATGTATAAAATATGTAGTACTTACAGTATATACAATATTTGGAATTATTTTATCATTTTTATTTATGTTTTTCCTGTTTTTTTCCCATTGAATTAGATATTTAAAAATTGCTTTTCCAGCTATAATTAGTTTTGAAAAAAATATTTCAATTTATCCATAGAACTTTCTCTTTCTCTCCTAATCTACATTGTTAGGTCTCCTTAGACAAGCTGTAACTGGAGAATTCAAAACTTCATAGTTGGTATCATGTTACTAGCCTTTGTTTCATGAAGTGGTTTTCTATAGCTGGCATCCATTTGAGTAATTTGGGTACATTATCCTAATGGCATAGGACTCTCATCTTCCCCTTCCTGCTTTCTAATCTCAGTTCTCAGAAGATTCATGAAGACTCAAAATCATATGGGAATCCACAAAGTGTAGGAAAGTCGTAACTGGCTGTCTAGTTATTATTGTCATAGAACAAGGAATGCCAAGAAGAATGAAGTTTCTTGCTGGGGTCCAACCCCAGCAGGTCCAGGGGTCCCCAAAGGTGTGGACGGAGTTGGCGAAGAAGGAATGACATGGAGACAGCGTTCAGTTGTTCAACAGCCTAGCCAGGCTCTCCAGCCAGGATCTCCAGCCAAGTTCTCGTCTGGATCTCCAGAGAGGTTCTGCTCTGGATCTCCAGAGAAGTTCTGGTTAGGATCTCCAGCCAGGTTCTGTGTCCATGTTCTCTTGCTAGGTTCTCCAGGTTCTCCAGCCAGGTTCAGTCACCAGGTTCTAGTCAGGTTCTCTTGCCAATTTCTGTAGTCAGGTTCAGTCCAGGATCTTTTGCCATGTTCTCTCGCTAGGTTCTGTCTCTAGGTTCTGAGGCCAGTTTCTGTCCAGGATCTTTTGCCATGTTCTCTCCAGCGAAGTTCTTCTGTCTCTAGAGAACGTTCTGTGTAGGTTCTGTCTTCTGAATTCTGTCTCTTGCTGTGTTGTTGCATCTGTATTTATACCAGTTGATTCCAATCCTATCAATCTCTATTCCAAAGGTTAGGGTGTTTCTTATCTCCATTCCAGGGAGTAAAGATTATGTAGCTTAAGCATGATTGTTCATAGTTAAAATGATTAATTACCGCCTGGCACTTAGTTAAGAGGTTTTATTCCCTCTAACTTCAGGGGAAAATCCCTGCCTGGGGATTCAACCTTTCTCGGAGAGGTGACCTTGGTTAAAACACAGCGCCAAGAAGGTGAGCAAACATATTAAGAACCGTATGCCATATATGCCAGGTCCCTTGAAACAGCAAGGATGGACCGGCTCCCGGCAAATGAAAAGCAGACCTTAGTCAGCTTTCTTTCTTTCATTAATAAGTAGTTGTCATGATTTGTGAATAATTAGAGTGAGTAGAGGGAACAAATGGGATGTATTATAAGATTTAAAAAATGGGGACTGGGTTTATTTGTAACACTTTTCTAATGTCCTCCTCCTATAGTTAATCTTGACATGAAGTTAAGCCTACTCATTATAATTAAGCAACACCAGATTATTAAAGTTCCATACAATCAGATAAACCAATCGGATTTAGACTGGTTATTATTTCTACAAAATTCTAAAGGGCTATAACTATTAAGAAGAGGGTTTCATTATTGTAGTAAATTCATAATATCATTTTCCATCGCCAATTTTATTTGTGAAAAAATATAATATAGCAAAAATGATATGCCAATTCCATAATCTTTATAACATACTAGAGGCCTGGTGCACAAAAATTTGTGCACTCCTGGGGGGGGGGGCGGGTGTGGGGAAGGTCCCTCAACCTGGCCTGTGCCCTCTCGCCCTCTCACAGTCTGGGATCCCTTGGGGGTGACCATCTGCTGACTTAGGACTGCTCCACATGGGATTGGGCCTAAGCTGGCAATCAGACATCTCTCTGGCAGCCCGGCAGCCATCGGGGGATGTACACTTGCCAGCAGGGAGCAGACCTAAGCAGTAGTCGGACATCCTTAGTGCTGCTGAGGAGGCAGGAGAGGCTCCCACCACCACTGCTGTACTGGCAGCCATCAGCCTGGCTTGTGGCTGAGCAGAGCTCCCCCATGTGGGAGCATACTGACCACCAGAGGGCAGCTCCTGCATTGAGCGTCTGCCCCCTGGTGGTCAGTGTGTGTCATAGTGACCAGTCATTCCCAGTCTTTCTGCTGTAGGGTCAGTTTGCATATTACCCTTTTACTATATAGGATAGAGGCCTGGTGCAAAGGTGGGGGCCGGCTGGTTTGCCCTGAATGGTGTCCCGGATCAGGGTGGGGGTCCCGCTTGGGTGCCTGGACAGCCTGGGTGAGGGCTTGATGGCTGTTTTCAGGCTGCCCGCACCCCCTTCAGGGTGGGGGTCCCCACTGGGGTGCCTGGCCACCCTGGATGAGGGGCTGAGGGCTGTTTTTAGGTGGCCCAAGCCTGCAACTGAAGCTCCCAGTCTCTCCTTTTTTCCTTTTTTTTTTTTTATTCTGGGATTTATTTACCTTCTGTAATTGAAACTTTTTGTGGCTCCAGCTCTGATGCTGGCTGGCTGAAAGCAGGTTTCTGGGTTTGTTTAGCTTCTGTAATTGCAACATTGTTGCTTAGAGTGCAGCTCAGAGCCCAGCCGTGGCAGGCGGGAAACCTTGGCTTCCTCCATCACTGGAGCAAGCAAGCCTCATCTTCGCTTCACCTGCGTGGCTGCCGGCCACCATCTTGGTTGGCAGTTAATTTGCATATCACCCTCATTAGCCTGGGAAGCATAGCAGAGGTGTGGTTAATTACCATGTTTGTCTATTTTTAGATAGGATGATTACTTCCATCTTGCTAGTAGACTCCCTTGCTGGCTTTCATCAGGAAGGTAGCTGTGTTGGAGAAGCCCATGCAGTAATATACTGAGGGCAGCTTTTGCCAACATCCAGCAAGGAGCTTAGGTCCTCTGTTCAACATCCCTTTAAGAGTGAATCCTACCAACAACCACTTAAGTGAGTTTGAAAGTGGATCTGTCTCAATAGATCTCTAAGATGACTCCCCAGACCTGGTGAACATTTTGATTGCAGGTTTTTGAGAGACCCTGGAAGAGAAGAACCAGATGAGCAGTGCCCCAATTTCTGATCCACAGAAACTGTGAGAAGATGAATGTATGTTTTTTTCAGCTAAGTTTTAGGGTACACATCAACACAAATTCCATGGCTTTCAACTGTTTCCTAATGAGTACGGCAAGGATATTTATTCTTACTGCTAGTATAACCCTTGTCATATTATATTACCGCCCCAGAACACTCCTGGAGGGCAAAGATTAACATCCCAAGAGCACATCCCTAATCTCATGGAAGTTTAATTCAAATTTAGGTTTGATTCTCCTTTCTTTGGGGAAAGGAATTATATACAAATTTTGTCTAGGTTCTATGTGTAAATATCATTGCTATTAATTAGACTTGATATGTAAATGCCTGTGTTGTTATATTTCCTCCTATCAAATCACAATATGAGTGACATAATAAGCATGAGTTTTATGTAGCTATAACTCTACTTGACTGGTTCATTTCTGTTTTGAGTATTTGGAACATTTTTTACCCCCTATTTCCTGATCTGCTTTTTATTCTATGACATTATTTCCTGGGATTCTTTCAAGCCATAGAAGGCAAAACATCTTTTAGAATGTTTAAAAAACTAGTTTTAATCACGATTTCCACTTTATACATTATTTAAGCATTTTTTTTTTTCTGGCTTCAATTAGCTGATTGTGCCCTTTTAAAATCATAATTTAAAAAATTATATTCTTGTATCTAATAATTTATGAATAATTTTTCCTCATGACAGAAATGGAAGCCTGAAACTACTCCCTGTGGTTTGCTTTATTAATTACTCAATGGTTCTGTCAGTGATGGGTACACAAAATGGAAAATTTTCTAAGCTAACCTAACCTGACTCAGCAGAGGCTTGGAAATCTAATCTAATCACGAGGGATAAAAGATGTAAGAGACTCCATATGCCTATAGGTGAACACCTGTTTGAATATATTTTCTTAACTAAACTCTCTGAACCAGTTAAAATATGGAAGTCATTTGCATGTAAAATCACAACCTAAGAAGCCAACAGCAGAAAAATCCTGAGACTCTCTAATTTCATTTGAAATCAATAATACAGGTAAACTCTTGGTTCTTGAAAAAATAATGTGAGACCCTTTAATGAGCGGCTAGCTGTGTTAAATTCATCTTTTTCATTTCTTTCCTTTTTTAAAATAAAATTTTGCAGGAGAAGCACATTGTGTTGAAACTTAGCGTATCTTGCAGACATTGTTTTACTTGTTCCCCTGATGCTATATAAATCCATCAATACATCTACACATTTATATTGTATTCAGCACAAATTTAAATGATCACATGATTCCAGGTGATTTGCCCGAATAGCAACTATATATTTTTAGCTTCAAAATCTTGTCTCTATTGTTTTTCACCTTGTATGCCTTCATTTTCAATTTATGTTTTCTGCCACAGGTGGCGGCAGAGTCTCATGGGTCTCTAGGAGAATGAGTCTGCTGATGTGAAATCCAAATTGATCAACTCAGCTAAACTTTTCAAAAACACATTTTAATTTAATTTTACTTTTAAATGAGGTTTTCTAATTATGAAAATAATACATAGTATGGTATAAATATTCACATAGAGTAGCAAATAGTGATAAGTAGAAGTTACTACACTGTGGCACTAGCAGTTTCATAAGACAATTCCCCAGATATAGTAATGTTTACACTATTTCTTTGGTATTTCCACATAATTTCTATGGACGTATCAGAATGTTGCAAAAATAAAATAAATTATATTGGGACACTGTTGTGCAACTTGATTTTTAAAATCAACAGTGTATCCTTCCACATTCTTTCAATTATGTTTTTAAATGACTACCTCTTATTCCATAGAATAGTTATACATTAATGAATTTAATCTCCCCTTTTTTCCAAACTTCATTTATTTATTTTATTTAAATAGATATGTAATAAGTATCACTTCATAAAAATCTTTGTATATAGATTTAAATTTAGAGATAGAATTAATTCTCAAAGTTGAATTGGTAGCTCTTATGGTAAGTGCTTCAAATATTTTCATAGGAAGAAGAGGTTGGACAAACTTAAACTTCCACCAGCAGTAGACTGCTTTATTCTCCCAGAGCACTGTCAACCTTGTTAATTAATGTGATATGCTAGAAGAATGTATAGGTCTCATCGCTGTTCTAATTTGCATTTTGTAAACATGAGTTAAGTTGAGCATATTTTTCCTCTGTTAATTGGCTATTGGTATTTATTTTTTCTTTAAACTTGCAGTTAAGATTATTGTACATCAGCTTGTTCATACTATGTAAGTTCATGTTGTGTAAGTTCATATTTCGCAAGTATGTGGGTCTATATTGGCTTTGCTAGGATCAGCTCTGTGAGTCTTCTCATTTCAAAACTCAGTTTGCAAGCACGGTCACTATCTAGAATTTGCAGTTCTTATTGTTTGGGAGCTGAGCAAGAAGGCCTCTGTCAAGACACACAATAAAATTTAAAGTTTTTGTTCAGATAGGGGAACATCTGAGCTGTGACAATATAACCCCTCAGATTCCATTGACAAGGTGGGCCTCATGGCTGAGACCAAATTCAGTGGGGTATGCAAGCATGAAAAGTACACACAGAGAAAAATTATTGCGAACACATAATGCAATCTACCATTATGTTCTTTACCTATTTTTTCTATTGACTCTCTTCTTTCTTTATTTAAAAAAAACCCTTCCATTTTAAGTAAAATATCATGTTATCATATTTGTTACAAATATTTTTGCTACAATTTTCATATGCCTGTGGCTTTTATATATTATATATTATATATTACTAGGGGCCCGGTGCACGAAATTCGTGCACTGGGTGTGTGCGGGGGAGTGTCCCTCAGCCCAGCCTGCCCCCTCTCACATACTGGGAGCCCTCAGGCGTTGACCCCCATCACCCTCCAATCGCAGGATCGGCCCCTTGCCCAGGCCTGACGCCTCTGCCAGAGGCGTCAGGCCTGGGCAGGGGACCCTCATTTCCCCCCATCACTGGTTCTGCCCCCAGCCCAGGCCTGATGCCTCTGGCCCAAGCGTCAGGCCTGGGCAGGGGACCCCCAGACCCCTCCAATTGCTGGCTCTGCCCCTTGCCCAGGCCTGACACCTCCGCCAGAGGTGTCAGGCTTGGACAGGGGACACCCATCTCCCCCTGATCACTGGCTCTGGCCCCCGCCCAGGCCTGATGCCTCGGCCAGAGGAGTTGACCCTCATCACCCTCCGATCACCAATCACCGGATCGGCCCCTTGACCAGGCCTGAGGCCTCCGGCAGAGGTGTCAGGCCTGGGCAGGGGACCCCCAGCTCCCCGCGGTTGCAGGCTCCACCCCTGCCCAGGCCTAACACCTCTGGCCTAGGCGTCCGGCCTGGGCAGCGGGGACCCACAGCTGCAGCGGCCCCGCGATCGTGGGCTTCGCTTTAGGCCCAGGCAAGGGACCCCTAGCTCCTGGGACTGCCAGCTTTGACCGTGCCCAGCTCCCATCGCTGGCTCCACCCCTACTTTCTGCTACCACTGGCCAGGGTGGAAAAGGCACCTGATTCTCCGATCATGGCTGGGGGGCAGGTCAAAGGCGGCCCCAGGGCCGCCTTTGCCCTGCCGCCCAGCTCTTAGCTCCCCCCTGGGTTTTCGATCACTGTCAGTGGCAGGGGGCTTCTTCCTGCTTTCCCTTTCGCCTCCCTGCATTGTGCCTACATATGCAAATTAACCGCCATCTTGTTGGCAGTTAACTGCCAATCTTAGTTGGCAGTTAACTGCCAATCTTAGTTGGCAGTTAATTTGCATATAGCCCTGATTAGCCAATGAAAAGGGTATTGCCGTACGCCAATTACCATTTTTCTCTTTTATTAGATAGGATTATGATGGTATACATAATTTAAAAAATATAAACTTGTAATATGTTAGAAAAAATATTGCTATTCCATAAACATGAGAAACAACTAAGTCATAAATTGCTAAGCAAAACAAGTACTCTGATTTAATATTGTAGGGAATTTGGTTGTTTAAAAAGCATTCATTTTAAAACAGTTACTAGTAACTTCTACTGTTCTATTTTTTAAACTGAGTATAAGAGAAAGGATTTACCCTAACCCTTATTTTGTTAAAATGATTTAATCAGTTTCTTAATACTGGTAAATGCTATTTTTAAAGCCTTTATGTATAGCCTATATGTATATATATGTAGTTTGTATACAAGAGTATAATGCAATTCTTGAGCACACCATAATATCCAAGCACCTAAATCACTCGATTTGACTTATTTTCCACAAATCTTTGTGGTACTTTTTTCCAACAGCCCTAGGAAATTAATACAAGCGTCCAATAGGTAACGAATAGTCTTTTCATCAAATGGTGCTGGACAACTTGATAAGCATATGCAAAAGAATGAAATTGAATTTTTACCTCATACTGCATACAATAATTAAGTAAAAATGCATCAAATTTAAGAACTTAAATTATAAAACTCTTAGAAGAAAAAAGAAAAATATCTTTAGATTTGACAAAAGATTCTTATACATGACACCAAAAACATGAGCATGTACATAAATTTAGTTTGATAAAAGACAACATAGAATGATATTTTCCATTTATTTAGACACACTAGAGGCCTGGTGCACAAAAATTTGCGCACTCGGTCGGGTCGGGGGGGGGAGCTCCCTCAGCCCGGCCTGTGCCCTCTCGCAGTCTGGGACCCCTTGGGGGATGACCATCTGCTGGCTTAGGCCTGCTCCCCGGGGTATTGGGCCTAAGCTGGCAATCAGACATCTCTCTGGCAGCCCGGCAGCCCTTGGGGGATGTCCACTTGCCAGCGGGGAGCATAACTAAGCTGCAGTCAGACATCTTTAGTGCTGCTGAGGAGGCAGGAGAAGGTCCCACCATCACCGATGTACTGGCAGCCATCAGCCTGGCTTGTGGCTGAGCAGAGCTCCCCCATGTGGGAGCATACTGACCACCAGAGGGCAGCTCCTGCATTGAGCGTCTGCCCCCTGGTGGTCAGTGTGTGTCATAGTGACCAGTCATTCCCAGTCTTTCTGCTGTAGGGTCAGTTTGCATATTACCCTTTTACTATATAGGATAGAGGCCTGGTGCAAAGGTGGGGGCCGGCTGGTTTGCCCTGAATGGTGTCCCGGATCAGGGTGGGGGTCCCGCTTGGGTGCCTGGCAGCCTGGGTGAGGGCCTGATGGCTGTTTTCAGGCTGCCCGCACCCCCTTCAGGGTGGGGGTCTTACTGGGGTTCCTGGCCAGCCTGGATGAGGGTCTGAGGGCTGTTTTCAGGCTGCCCACACCCCCTTTAGGGTGGGGGTCCCCACTGGGGTGCCTGGCCAGTCTGGGTGAGGGGCTGAGGGACGTTTTCAGGCTGGCCGGCGACTGAAGCTCCCAGCCTCTTTTCTTTTTCTTTTTCTTTTTATTCTGGGATTTATTTACCTTCTATAATTGAAACTTTGTTGCCATCACTGGAGCTGAGAGCTGGGCTTCTGCTTGCTCCAGCTCTGTGGCCACAGCCTGCTGAAAGCAGGTATCTGGGGTTTGTTTAGCTTCTACAATTGAAGCTTTGTTGCTTTCGGAGCTCAGAGCCAGGCCATGGCAGGTGGGGAACCTTGGTTTCCTCCATCACTGGAGCAAGCAAGCCTCCTGCTCGCTTCAACTGCGTGGCTGCCAACCGCCATCTTGGTTGGGTTAATTTGCATATCACACTGGCTAGCCAATGGGAGACGTAGCAAAGGTATGGTCAATTACCATGTTTGTCTATTATTATATAGGACAAGGTTCTGCTCTGTTTAGTGCAAGATTAGTAATTTTTCTTTCTAAACAAGACTGTCATCCCTTTGTCGAAAACCACTCTAAAAACCCCTATATTTTCTTAAGGAATACACATGGATTCAAGATTCCCTCAAAGTCTACATTTGGTCATTTTCTCAAGACCTTTATATTCCCATTATATAAGCTAATTGGAGGTGTCTTATAGTTGAAATATACTCAGTTTATTATTATAATCAGAAATTAATTTACTTATCAATTGACCAATATAAAATTTGTATATATTTTTTAAAATTTGAAAACTACGATTTCTTTGGAATTTTGTTTATTTTTTTTCATAGTTATTATCTTTATATAACTTCTTGAGGGTATATCAAAATTATTTTAAATATATGTAATAAAATAAATACACTTAATAAATAGCATTATGTTATGTGTTATATGATTTGAAAATTTCTTCTATATAGGACTGGCCACTTATAGTTGCCTGTGGCTATTTGAGCAGTTACTAAAAATTATCAAAATAAATTAAAATGTGCTTGCAGGGTATTAAGAAAAATCAGTTGTTACAGTCTATTTTGTTGATAGAGGAATCCATTTATATTTGTCAAGGATATTCTAGTGATGTTTGTCTACTGCATAAAGATTTGGAGCTAACATTTATCACATAATGCACTCTGCTCAGTTATCACATAATGCACTCTGGCTCTGTGAAGTAGGAGTCCTCTCCTCCCCTTTTCTGGCACTACCCAAGGATTCAAAATGTGAATAAGGAAGCCATATGTTGTCAAAAACAAAAAAATAGGAGAGTATATTGGAGAGTATATCAAAGGCTAGAGTAGGTATTTAAAATCTGTTTCATCAGTGTGAGCCAAGCAGTCAACTGTTTGGAGAGTATCATAAATTATTTTAGTTAAACTTATTTCTTTAAACTGACAAAACAAAATGGTTCTAAAAACAGATTAAATACAATTTTGAACGGGTAAATTACTTAGTCATTGGGATATATATATATATATATATATATATATATATATATATATATATATATAATGCAAAGTGTCCTCTTGGGAGTTCAACCGGGAGAACGAGAGTTTGATTGCTTACTATGACCACCAGGGGGAGGTGTGGAACATGGCAGGGTGCTGAGGGAGCGAGGGAAGGAGGAGGTGGGGAGGCGGGAAGGCAGGGGGAACTGCACGGTGGTTGTGTGTGGGTGACTAGAGAAGGGGAGGCGAGGAGGCAGGGAGGTGGGGAACCTGATTGGCCCTGATCCCTGGCCAGGCCTAGGGACCCTACCTGTACACAAATTTTGTGCACCAGACCTCTAGGTTATCTCGAAAAACCTATGCAACATACTATATTTTATTTATCCTTGACATAAGTTTATAGGTCTGGTAGACTTGGGCTATTTCAATATTTTATATTAATCTGGATTCTGTTCCAGACACAAACAATAAATAGGATAAAAATATTTGGTGGGGAATGATTTCTTTTTCACTACCTTGATGTTTGGTATACTTTACAGAAACAAAAGAAAACAAAGCAAAATTCAATCCATAAATCCTTGCAATGTAGCTGTGCAGGTAGGTATACTTATGAATATCAAGACACTTTAAGCCAAATGATCAAGTCAGCATTGACAGGAAAGTTGAAATGGGGATATAGTATATCATTTGATAAGGAAGTGTGCATTACCTGTGATGCAAAAAGTTCATAATAATTACAATTTTGGTATATAAAATGCACTTGGTTATATTTTAAGTAAAATGATAGCTAGTAAAATCTACTTTGTATGTTAATATTTATCAATTTTTACTTGTCTTATACTTCTTCATTTAACAAGTAGTTGTCCTTCATTTGTTTATTTACTATATTTCTAAAAATTATGAGGTAAATTTAGAAATATATAGTAAGCTCTAAAAAATAACATTTTGCTGTGATAGAGAGGATGGCAAGGATTTTTAAGTTCTTTGCTATTCCTTTAACTAGTTATAAAATAGACTACTAAGATTAATTTGAACCCACTGTGACTTATAAAATAACTGAATGTGCTACCAACTTTTTAAAGGTCACAGAGGATTGAAAAAGGATGGATGGGTAAGACGGTTAAATGCTTTTTTTTAGGTATGAGTTTTTCTGTAAAGCCGTGGAGAAACCTTTGACCCAGAAAGTTGAGTAGGGATTAAGTTCTTGCAAGAAAAAAAAAAAATTTAGTTTGTTCACTTAAGGTATTATAAGGATCCCAGCTGTTGGGATACATACACCCTGGTTATGATTGGCACTAAAATGTCAAAGCTCAAATCCCAATACACTAAATTGCCTGCCTCAATCAGACAAGACTTGTCTACCCCCATTGTTATGGATCAGCCAAGAGCTGTCTGTTTCTTTCATTCTTTTGGCTGAGAAGACAGCTACCCTTGCCCCTTCACTTGTGTATTATTTTTTTTCCAAAGACAGTCTCAACTATACCTCTTCACAGAACTATTTTACTTCTTAAGACAATTACTTATAAAACTCTTAAGTGTTAACTACATGGAAAATGGGGGGGGGGAATATGACCAATGAATTAATTATTTAAACAAGGGTAAGATTTGACCTAATGTACTTATATTTGTCAGAAGAGACATATTTAAATGCATAATAATTTAATATTAATTAATAATAATAGCATATATGATGATATTATAAGATATAATAATTTTATACATAAATATAAGTACATATAAGAGAGAGAGAGAGAGAGAGAGAGAGAGAGAGAGAGAGAGAGAGAGAGAGAGAGAGAGAGAGAGAGGATTCATAGCATCCCCAGGGAGGTCTTGAAAGCTATTTACATAGGCTATCTTTCTTTTTGAGTTGATTCTTCAGTAGGCATGTAAGTCTTATACTTTTATTATTTTTGTTGTTAATCCTCATCGGAGGACCTTTTTAGGGAGAGTGGGAGAGGGAAAGACAGAGAGAAACATAGATGTGAGAAAAACACATTGATTGGTTGCCTCCTGCACATGCCCCGACCATGGCCCAGACTGGGGAGAAGCATGCAACCAAGGTATGTGCCCTTGATTGGAAACTGAATCCGGAACCCTTTGGTCGCAGGCTGATGCTCTATCCATTGAGCTAGACCAGCTAGGGTAAATCTTATACTTTTAAAAATTTTGCTTATTGCAGGAAGTTTAACTTAGTAAGAAAAAACAAAACAAAAAACTCCTTTGTGATAGCTTAAAACTTTTATTTTTCAGTGTTATAACAGTCAAGTAAATAGTTCTAAATAGTTTACACATGTTAGTAGATTATTAAATAATCTAGAATTAAAAAAAAAATCATGGGAAAAAAACAACCCATTCTTTCTCACCATTGTCCCATAAAACAGTGCACTTGAATGTGTACCACCTATTAAAATTAGTATTTGAATTCAGGAAGTCCTGAGTAGACCCTAAGATTCACTAGTCCTAATCAAATTTCTGGGTGCTGCTGCTGCTGTGGACCATGCTTTGAGGAAGAAAGTGTTAAATAGTATTTTAGTTAATTATTTTCTTCAGCTGTACACAACCATGTGCAGATCTCACTGTTTTCCTAGGTTTTAAAAACTGTAGTCAAATTCAAAGCAATTTCTTATCTAAGATGCTCTCCTCCTGCAGAACAGCTCAGATTCAGCTTAGGTCACTTAAAGTGAGACCATTGGGGTCAGACCATGATGTCAGCTCCTTCGGTCAGGTTCTCCACACTCAGAGATGACAATGTGGGGTAGCAGCAGCAGCAGAATGCCTTCTATATTATAAGGGGAGAGAAAGAAATTGGGGGAAGCTTACTTGATTAACATAGGTATAATATAACATTGGTGCCCTTTTGTGTCAGCTGTCCAAATATGAATTCTATTGTGGGTTTTTTAAAATACATATTTTTGGTTAGAGTATTGTTAAGGTCTTACATAGTTTTTTGTGTGCTTACTTGTTTTACTTTGTTTTTTATCTCTGGAATCATGGCAAGGATCTACACTAATAAAAAAGAAACATGCAAATTAACCATCACTCGACCACTCTGCTACACCCACCAGTCAATCAGGAGCGAGTATGCAAATCAACCCAACTAAGATGGTGGCAGCCACTGAGCTGGAGCAAGCAGGAGGCTTGGGTTGCCCCCAGCAATGGAGGAAGCCAAGCTTTCCACCTGCCCTGGCCAGCCCTGGGCTCTGCTCAAGGCTACAAAGTTTCAATTATAGAAGATAAATAAATCCCAGATACCTGCTTCCAGCCCACCCTGGCCTCCGCTCAAGGAGAGGCTGAAAAAAGAAAAAAAGAGGAGGCTAGGAGCTTGGGTCACCGGGGGGCTTGGCCAGCCTGAAAATGGCCCTCAGCCCCTCACCCAGGCTGGCCAGGAACCCCAGCGGGACCCCCCCTCCCTGAAGGGGCTTGGCCAGCCTGTAAACAGCCATCAGCCCGTCACCCACGCTGGCCAGGCACCCCAGTGGGGACCCCCACCTTGAAGGGGGTGTGGCCAGCCTGAAAATGGCCCTCACCTCCTCACCCAGGCTGGCCAGGCACACCAGTGGGACCCCCACCCTGATCTGGGACACCCTTTAGGACAAACAAGCCATCCCCCACCTGAGCACCTGGCCTCTATCTATACTAATAAAAGGGTAATATGCTAATTAGATTGAGAGACCTTCCAGGAGACCTTCCAGATGTTCTTCTGGACAAAGCCATGGTGGCAGGGCTGAGGTAGAGGCAGTTAAAGGCCAAGAGGTGAGGGCAGTTGTGGGTGATCAGGCTGATGGGGGGCGGGGCCATTGGGGGTAAGAATACCAGCAGGGGGGCCAGTTGGAGGTGATCAGGACAGCAGGGGGGGAGAGTTTGGAGTGAGCAGGCCAGCAGGGGGGCAGTTGGGGGTGAACAGGCCAGCAGGCAGAGTGGTTAGGGGCAATCAGGCAGGCAGGCAGGCAGGTGAGTGGTTAGGAGCCAGCAGTCTCGGATTGTGAGAGGGATGTCTGACTGCTGGTCTAGGCCCGATCCCTGTAAACTGGCAGTAGGACATCCTTTGAGGGATCCCAGATTGGAGAGGGTTGCAGGCTGAGTTGAGGGACACCCCATGCACAAATTTTGTGCACTGGGCCACTAGTATGTCTATAAAGCCATGGGGGAATTTAGGATACCAGAAATAAACGACTGATACTCCAGGCACAGTTCACTTAAGCTCTACTGTGGGCTCCTTTAGATGACCATTTATATAGAATAGAATTTTCTCAGGCCCTTTACCCATTCTGAAATATCTGACCTCAACATACTCTATTCTAAACTCTTATTAACTCTTTGCCAAACTTGCTGCTTCCTTTCAGGCTCTGCACCATCTGGCCAGATAACTAGCAAATACATAAACTACTATAGTTGATGGACTATATTTTAAGAGTTTTTATTTCTCAATTACATTTAGTATGGGTCATCAAACTATTTGGATCCTTATATAAAATTAGCACATTGACTCTATATACCAATGAATTCCAGATGCTGTAAAATTATGTCTCATTCATCTTTGTTAAACATCTTCCAAATCCTATTTCAACAATTTGCCACATGTTTTGAAGATGAAAATTGGCAAAATTCTTTCATTCTTTACATGTGTAACATTTTTATTTCTTGCTCTCATATAAATTTTATCATAATTTTCCACTCCATTTAAGACTGTGTTAACTGTTTATTTATTTTTTCTATTCAATATTCAAACATTAAGAAGAAAGTTTTGGTTTACTTCTTTACCTAGGAACTTGTTCAGTCAAAGATGACACTGCATTTTTAAGAGAGATGCACAGTCAGGTGTGCTCCCTTGGAATTTTTGAAATTTCAGTTACTTTGCAATGTCCTCATAGCAATTAGTAAGAGTCCAGTCCTTTTTGATCAATGTGTAACTTTCACATAAAAGGTATGTTCAAACTGTAAATAAGCAGGCACTGCAATTCTGCAAGCTGCAGTCAATATCTGTTTGGTCTTCAGTGATTTCTGTTCTCAGCATTGTACTAGTCTTTCGATAGGTTACCAGAAAAATCCCAAATGTTTAGCTCACTCTTTAGGAGAGAATTTAGAAATTTGATTTGTCTTTTATTTAGTCTTATTTATCAAATACTATAAACATGTCCAGCTACAGAAGAAAACAGTAAAATTTTGGACTTATCTTGTAGAAATATATATATTTTTTTCTGATATGCCTTTTCAGGTTAGGAAAACGAAAGAGAAAAATAAACAAATGGGACTACATTAATTTTTGTTGTTGTTGTTTTTATTGTTTTTTGTTTTTTTCACAGCAGAAGAAACAAACAAATTGAGAAGACAACCCATGATATGGGAGAACATATTAACGAATAAGACATTTGTGATTTTCCTTAGGCAATCAGTCAAATCATGGGTTTGTAACCTAGCTTGTTTATTTAGACTGAATATAAAGAGTAACTTTGGAATAATGTTAAAGTGACACACTTATATGAAGTTTAGAATTGCTCTGTACAGTGAAAGAAGCCAGCGTAAGGAAAAGACAACATGCAGGATAGAACCAAGAGGAAAGAATCTCAAATCAATGACATCTAAAAGCACTCCATTAGTCAAATATTATACATTCTTGGATAATATGCACACTTTTTTTAAGGTTCCTCTAATATCCACATTATAGCAAAGCATTTCTTTGTTGCTGATTGTTAAATGAAGGATAAAATTTCATTTTATCATATTCTTGAGTTGTCAGCAAAGCAAGCATTTATTAGTTACGATTCTTTTTGTATAAAGTTGTATGATTTGGGTAGCCTATAAGAAGTGAGGGAAACCCTAGCTGACAGATAGAAAATAAGAACTTCAGTTCCATAACTGGATAATTTTAATCCTCATTACAACTATGTCTTTCCTATGTAAACATTTTTAGAATTCAAATTACATAGTTTTTCTCTGTAACTTTTTTCTGACTGGATCACCTCCTATTTGGATATTTTTATTTCTATCTAATAAAAAGTCCGGCCAAATTTGCCTTCCTCTGTGAAACCAATGTACTATTTCATGCAAGCAGAAAGTGAAGAGAGATGATTGAGTTATATATAGTAGGACCAGGAATCTGGAGCCACTTTCCTGCCATTCTCTAGGCTACCTTTGTCTTTCTCTTTTCTTGTCAGCTTTCTCTTCAGGGTGCTTTCTTCCATGATCTTAAAATAGAAATACTTAGGTCATCAGGTATTCCTCATTCATATGTTGGGTGTGTGTGTTTCTTCTTCAAATACAGCATAAAAGCTATTTGCTCCAGTCTTATTAGATCAACTCAGATCATATGCCCACTTTGACCAAAAATGATTGCCAGAGGAATTATTGGCCCCTAGTTGTATAACCGAACTATTTTATGTTCAAATAAATCTTCCCATAATTGGTTTAGAACACCAAGACCACCATATCTGCAACTAGAGATAGACTGAGCAATTGGGAGAAAAGAAAGGGAGAAGATCAATAATACAGATGAGATAATTTGGAGAAATATTATATTTCTTTTATATTGCTGTATAACAAATTACCACAAATTTAATAGCTTAAAACAATACCTACTTAATATATCATAATTTCTGAAGGTCAGAAACCTGGGCAGGCATGCCTGGGTTCTTTGTTCAGTTCCCAAAGAGATGGTATTAAGGTGTTGGCAAGCTGTGTTCCCATCTGGAGCATACAATCCTCTTGCAAGCTCAGACTGGTTGTTGGCAGAATTCACTTCCTTGCAGTTATGGAACTGAAGTTCTTATTTTCCACCTGTCAGCCAGGGTTTCCCTCACCTCCTGAAGGCTACTCACATTCCTTGCCATGTGGCTTTCTCCAACTGCAGAGACTATAATGGAGAATCTCCCTCACATTGAATTTTTCTCAGGTTTCAATCTCTTTCTTCTGGGGCTCACCTGATGAGGAGAGGCCCACCAAATATAATTTCCCTTTCTTAAGGTCAATTGTACAATCCTATATAATAAAAGCCTAATATTCAAATCGACTGAATGGCAGAATGACTAGTCGAACGACCAGTCTCTATGATGCTCACTGACCACCAAGGGGCAGACGCTCAATGCAGGAGCTGCCCCCAGCCTGCAGGCCCCAGGCCAGCCAAGGCAGGTGCCAGTGGGGGGCCCCCAATCTCCCTGCCAGTTGACCCACAGATTGGCCCTGATCGCCGGCCAGGCCTAGGTACCCTACCTATGCACAAATTTCATGCATTGGGCCTCTAGTATGACATAATAAGTATAATTTTTTTCCATGATATTCATAAGTCCTGCTTAAGCTCAAGTGGCAGAAATTACATAAGGTATGTACATCTCTGAGTGGGAATTGGGGGAGGCATTTTGGAACCCTGCTTATTGCAAATATCTGCTAGAAAACAGATGTGGCAATACTTTGTGATTTTGTGGATGTACATGGCTGAAAAGTGAAGTAAGGAATAATAGAAAGTATAATGAGTTCCTGGTTTCTGCAGTATGTGGCTGCTTTACTATTGTTTCCAAATATGAAACTGGGCAAAAATATGAAAAAATGGAAGTTATGAGCAAAATTGTGGTTTTATTTTGAACTTTAATTCTTGAGATATTTTCAAGGACTTTAAATACCTGTGTGCTAATTAAAAAGAAAGAAAAGAAAAGAATAGAAAAGATAGGAACAATGAGATAATCAGCTATCTGCATTTACTTTGGAGGCCTGGCTAACTTGCACACTATGATTATTAAACCAATTATGTGAGAAAACTAGTAAATGCCTTGACATTTAACAAATTTAATATTCTATATTGGGTGAGAATGGACAAGTTCTTGAGGGGAATCACTTTATGTCAACATCCCAGTGAACACTGTATTCCCCATCTCTTTTTATTTATTTTTTATCTTATTTTACTTTTTATTGATTTCAGAGAGGAAGGGAGAGGGAGAGATAGAAACATCAATGATGAGAGAGTCATTGACCAGCTGCCTCTTGCATCCCCCTACTGGGGATTGAGCCTGCAACCTGGTCACGTGCTCTGATAAGGAATGGAACCATGCCCTTTTAAATCATCAGTAAATGTTCAACCACTGAGCCATGACGGCAAAGCTATATTCCACATCTCTTCCAGACACATTGCTATCTGCCTTTATTTACACTGACTTAAGTTGAACTCTTAAGATCATGGACTATAACTTCTACTAATAGAATTATTCATTTCTTTTGTTTCCACCTCACTTACAAAAACAATTAACCATCCTGTTTCCAATTTACCTTTAGATTCAAAACACTATTCAGGGTGGGGCAAAAGTAGGTTTTCAGTTGTTTGTATGAGAAATAATACGATAATGATTAAATAATAATAGAATAAACTATGTGATTCTTGTACTCACAACTGTAAACCTACTTTCCCCCCACCCTGAATCTATTACTCTTCTTGAAATAATTAACCTTTACTTTTAGTATTTTCTGAAGCCCAGTCTTTATCTCAACGTTATCTATTGAGTCACTTTTCAATTTTTGTCTTTGTTTTGAGTGTCAGGTATGTCATATGATTTCAATTATCTTACCTTCAAATAAAAGAATAAATTCTCCTGTACCTTAAGATAAATTGCATATATTCTCTTACAATATACTTTCATATCCAGCTCTTCAAGATGATGGACTTTTTTATAGCTATCTTTTGGCTGTATCATTCATTCCTACATGAAGAGAGGCCATTAGCACTTGGAGAATTTTATTTGTCTAGGGAGTTTTAGTATTTTTTATATGCTATTGGTAGTGTAAACACAGAGAAAGATTTTAATTTAATTTTACTCTAAAATATCGGTTCTCTGGACACTTAAGAGTTATGGGATTTGTGATTAGAAAGTTGTCAGTGATTGTGAGAGTGGAGTTTGAGTGATATACTGATGGCAGAAGCCAGAGAGCAAAAGGTTATGGGTAGACATTTCTAGAGTGATCTTTGAGAAAGCAACTGGTTAGTCTCTGGTGTTTTTGAACATCCATATTTATTGGAATAGGAAAAGATAAGGTCTTTATTATGTGTCAAAAGTCATAAATAAATATAGGGTTAGTTGCTGTAATCCATTTATTTGAAGGCCTTTGACATTCTCGTGGAATTGCTCATTTATCCAACTCAAAATCAGGCAGTGAAGCACACTTGCTTTCACTGCAAATATATTTTTTTAAAGCGGACTTTTTTTACTTTCTTCTTCTCAGGCTGAAGTTTTACAAAACACTGATTCAAAAGTGTATTTATATGATCTGATTTACATGTACCTCCTTGAATAATTAAAATGCTTAGTAGATAGTGTATTAGTTTGATAGTCCATCTCTGATACAGTTTTGTAAATTGTGGAGTCAAAAAAGATAGATAGCTTGGTTAAAGTTATTTTAGTAAATTAGACTTTATTTTTGAATAGTCAACAATTTCCTTACAAAAAACTTTTCACTTAATTTTCTTTTGAAATTATCCTAACTTGTGTTGATTTTCCATCTAGGCAGTTCACACAGAAAACCTGATCAAGTAGGTTTTGGAAAGTCTGAAACACAAAGAGGTACTGGCCAATCTGATTTGATATTTATGATATAGATGAGTTTCACATTTATAAAAATATTTTGGGTTCTTATTGATCAATCAGTTCCCTGATTGCACCATTTAAAGATCACTCTAGAAATAATATAAATATGATATTTTGAAGCATTTTCTTTAAACTTCAGAAAAAGATGTAACAGACACCTTTTTATTTTAGATTATTTATATTATTAGGTTATTTAAATAGCTAAACCTAGTTATAATCTTGATTTTTAAATTTTACTCAATGCTGTTATTGTGCTATTATCGAGGCTATTGATAGTACACATCTTAAAGTAGGTAAGGAAAGAGGTTTATAATCACTTAACAGATGCTTTCCACAATGTGCTTTAGAATCATAATGTTTTATGTGCTGTTCCCTAGAAATAGGGCCTGAGAAGGGACTTTTTGGTTTTGTGGTTTTACAAGGAGAATGTGGGAAGCAAGACAGGGCATGGGAGAAAGTGAACAGTGTGATTTTAAAAACTAACTTCAGGGTGATCGCATAGGAAAGTCTGAAACACAAATTCTGTTATAGATTTAGTCACATTTTTAGACAAAGAGGTCTGTCTTTTGTGCTCCGTGTCAGTCAGAGATAGCTGATGTATGGAGAAGAAAAGCACATAGCCATCCAGGAATGTGAGATCTATTTTCATATCATGGGCTACTTCTCTCTCAATACCAAGAGGATGACCTGAGGTTCTGTCAGGCAATGATCATTGGGAAGAATGGCCTCTCACCAATATCTCTCGGAGCTATTGCTAAGTGTTACTGTAAGCCAGTCAGGAAGTCCATTTTCATCTTGTGTCACCTACAAAGACACACCTCTGAACTAAACATGGATTTTCTTTTCCTCTTCTGTCAGGTAATCTTTTTGTTGTCTTTAATTATATATATACTAGGGGCCCGGTGCACGAAATTCATGCACTGGGTGGCGGGGGGGAGGGGGAGTGTCCCTCAACCCAACCTGCCCCCTCTCACATACTGGGAGCCCTCAGGCATTGACCCCCATCACCCTCCAATCGCAGGATCGGCCCCTTGCCCAGGCCTGACGCCTCTGACAGAGGTGTCAGGCCTGGGCAGGGGACCCTCATTTCCCCCCATCACTGGTTCTGCCCCCAGCCCAGGCCTGATGCCTCTGGCCCAGGCATCAGGCCTGGGCAGGGGACCCCCAGACCCCTCCGATTGCTGGCTCAGCCCCTTGCCCAGGCCTGATGCCTCAGCCAGAGGCGTAGACGCCCATCACCCTCTGATCACCTGATCGGCCCCTTGCCCAGGCCTGACGCCTCTGGCCCAGGAATCATGTCTGGGCAGGGGACCCCCATCTCCCTCTGATCGCTTGCTCCACCCCACGCCCAAGCCTGATGCCTCTGACCCAGGCTTCAGGCCTGGGCAAGGGGACCATCATATCCCCCCAATCCCCGGCTCCGCCCCCCACCCAGGCCTGATGCCTCGGCCAGAGGAGTTGACCCTCATCACCCTCTGATTACCAATCACCGGATCGGCCCCTTGACCAGGCCTGAGGCCTCTGGCAGAGGTGTCAGGCCTGGGCAGGGGACCCCCAGCTCCCCGCTGTTGTAGGCTCCGCCCCTGCCCAGGCCTAACGCCTCTGGCCTAGGCGTCCGGCCCGGGCAGCGGGGACCCGCAGCTACAGCGGCCCCGCGATCGTGGGCTTTGCTTTAGGCCCAGGCAAGGGACCCCTAGCTCCCGGGACTGCCAGCTTCGACCGTGTCCAGCTCCCATCGCTGGCTCCACCCCTACTTCCTGCTATCACTGGCCAGGGCGGCAAAGGTGCCTGATTCTCCTATCATGGCTGGGGGGCATGGCAAAGGCGGCCCCAGGGCCGCCTTTGCCCTGCCGCCCAGCTCTTAGCTCCCCCCTGGGTTTCCGATCACTGTCAGTGGCAGGGGGCTTCTTCCTGCTTTCCCTTTCGCCTCCCTGCATTGTGCCTACATATGCAAATTAACCGCCATCTTGTTGGCAGTTAACTGCCAATCTTAGTTGGCAGTTAACTGCCAATCATAGTTGGCAGTTAATTTGCATATAGCCCTGATTAGCCAATGAAAAGGGTATCATCGTACGCCAATTACCATTTTTCTCTTTTATTAGTGTAGACTAGAGGCTCAATGCACGACATTTGTGCATGGGGATGTCCTCATCCTGGCCTGTACCCTTTCCAATCTGGGACTCCTTGGGGAATGTCAGACTGCCGGTTTAGGCCTGATCCCTAACCCGGCAGTCGGACATCCCTCTCACAATCTGGGACTGGTGGCTCCTAACCACTTGCTTGCCTGCCTGCCTGCCTGATTGCCCCTAACTGCTCCCTTGCCAGCCTGATCGCTCCCAACTGCCAGCTCCTCTACCAGCCTGGTAACCCACAACTGCCCTCCCCTGCTTCTTCGTGTGAGGTGGCAGAGACGCTGGGACCGGCCTCCTCCATACCACGTGGAGCTGCAGGACCCCCAGGCCTCACAGCACAGAGCGGCCGCTGGGCCCCACCTCCACTGTGCATGTGGCCATCTTGTGGCAGCCATCTTGTGGTGGTCATCTTGTGATGACGTCACGAGAGAGTCACTTAGGCTTTTATTAGTATAGATAGTATATGTATATGTATATAAATTGTTGACAATATTACAGTTGTTTCTCATTTCCCCCCATTTTTACCCCCTTCACCCAGTCCCTATCCAACCCCCAGTTCTTCATCACCCTATTGTCTGTGTCGATGAGTTATGCATATAGGTATATAAGTTCTTTGGTTTCTCTCTGCTCAACCCCTTACCAGGTATGTCAGTCTGTTCCATGCCTCCATCCTTCGGGTCTTATTTTGTTGGTCAATTCATTTTGTTCATTAGATTCCACAAATAAGTGAGAACATGTGATATTTGTCTTTCTCAGGGTGGCTTATTTCACTTAGCATAATAGTCTCCAGGTCCATCTATGCTGTCCCACAGGGTAAGAGATTCCCCTTTTTTACAGCTGTGTATTATTCCATTATGTAAATGTTCCACCGCATTTTTATCCATTCATCTACTGGTGGATACTTAGGTTGTTTCTAAATCTTAGCTATTGTAAATTATGCTATGAACATCAGGGTACATACATTCTTTCTGATTGGTGTTTTAGGGCCTGTCAGCTAATCTTAAAGAACTCCTCCATGAGGCCACTGGTCTGAGCTGAAAGAGATATTTATGAAACAGGAGAAGAGAACATGGAGGTCTGTGAGACTCCCATATTCATGTAGTTTATTGTGCCTTCCACATCTGTTTATTTTCTTCTCAGATTTTCCAATTTGGTTTTAGGACAGATTGCTACTAGACCTTGGTGTGTGTGACAGTATTTATTTCATTCACAACAGTTCTAGCTTTACGTCTCTGGTTGTTTCATTGTAAAATGTTCCATATATATATATATATATATATATATATATATATATATATATATGCAGCAGTGCACAAAATTTGTGCATGGGGGGGGATGTCCCCTCAGCCCAGCTTGCACCTTCTCCATTCTGGGAACCCTTGGGGGATGTCCGACCGCCAGTTTAGGCCTGATCCCCTAAACTGGCAGCCGGACATCCCTCTCACAATCCTGGACCGCTGGCTCCTAATCACTCACCTGCCTGCCTGCCTGGTCGCCCCTAACTGCCCCCTCCCCCATGCCCCACCGCTGGCCTGATCGCCATTCACTGCCTCTGTGTGCTGACCTGGTAGTCCCCAGCTACCCCCTCTGCCTGCCTTGTTGCCTCACACAGCCTGCTGTTCAATCGTTTGGTCGATCCTCACTAACCCCCCTACTGGCCTGGTCGCCCCACATAGCCTGCTTGTTCATCGTTTGGCCATTCCTCATTAACCCCTCTGCCAGCCTGGTCATAGGCAGCCTTCTTGTGAGGGCGTGAGGGTTAATTTGCATATTACCTGTTTATTATATATATATAGGCTTGGGCTCCTCCCTGGCCACCTGCTGCTTCGCACACTACTACATCCCTCAGGGGCTGTTGGACTGCTGGTTTCAGCCCAATCCCTGCACCTGAAACCAGCAGCCCAACTTCCCCTGAGGGAGGTCCCAGAGTGCGAGAGGGTGCAGGCCAGGCTGAGGGACTCCACTGCTGCATGAATTCATGAATCAGGCCTCTAGTTGGTTAATAAAATTATATAGGTTTCCAGTATACAATTTTATAACACATCACTTTTATATTGTATTGTGTGTTCACCACCCAAAGTCAAGTCCCTTTCTGCACTATTTATGCCCCCTTCACCCTCTTCTACCTCCCCCATCCTCTTCTCACTCTGATGATCACTATACTGTTACCTGTGTTTATGAGGATTTTTTCTTAATCCCTTCATCTTTTTCACCCAGTCTGTTATTTGTATCTATGAGTCTATTTCTATTTTGTTTATTTATGTTTCATTCAATAAAGACCTATGTGTCTTTACAAATAATCCAGAAAACGTGCCACTTTTTGTTAATCAGGACTGAGTTGTAGGATAACATCAATGAAATAGACCAATGTGATCTGTTCTGAGTATCACAATGGTCAACGTCCCTTCTAACTACATTATGAGGAAAATTAATATATCCTGGGATGTATCTAATGTCCATTCCAGATATAAATTTGAAAATGCAAATATACATTTGGAAGCAAATATAAATGACTATTAGGTGATCCCATGGGCCCGGTATGTCCAACATAAGATGGACCTAAGCCAGAACTCCATTTCTTTCCTGTATTAGTTTCCCATTGCTGCTGTAAAAGGTTATCACAAACGTAGCAATTTAAAACAATGCTAATTTGTTATAACGTTTTAAAGATCAGAAGTCCATAATGTTTCACTAGGCTACAGTCAAAATATCAGCAGCGCTAGTCCCTTCTGGAGGCCCTATGTGAGCATCTGCTTCCTTGCCTTTTACAGCTTCTAGTGGCCACCTTGGCTTGCGGCCCCTTGCTCCATCTTCAAAGTGAATCACTCCAATCTCTGCTTCCATCATCAAATTGCCTTCTCCTCTGACAGACTACTTTTGCTTTCCTCTTATAAAAGCAATTGTGGTTACCTTGGGTCCACCTGGATAATCCCCGTTTCAAAATCCTTCATCACAATGAACAGATGTAACAGGTAGCATTAATAGGTTCCAGGCAATAGGATGTAGACTTATCTTAAAGGCCATTATTCATTCTACCACATTACCTAACACCGACCTACATCCTACTCAAACAGGGATACCAGGAAAGCATTGCTGGGTTTTAAGAGCTACTCGAATTCTCTTTTCCAAATCAATAATTGGACATTTTTCTTTACCCCATGTGTGGTCATCTGAATATATGACAATAGATTTTCTTGGAGACCTGGGATAATTGCTTCTCCCCTTGCTGTTACAAAGTCCTTTCTCATTAAGATCCAATGTTTCCTCTAGTCCAGTGGTTCTCAACCTTGGCTGCACATTAGAATCACCTGGGAATCTTTTTAAAATCCTGATTTCTGGGCCTCATCCTCCGGAAATTCTGTTTCTTTGTTATGGGGTGAGGCCACAACATTAGTAACAAAGAAACAGAATTTCTGGAGGATGAGGCCCAGAAATCAGGATCTTAAAAAGATTCCCGGGTGATTCTAATGTGCATCCAAGGTTGAGAACCACTGCTCTAGCCCATGGGTTCTAGGTCTGAAAACTATCTTAGAGCTAGAATCTGAGTAATGTATTGTAACTTTCCACTGTAGCTTACTTCAGCTTTCTGGTGCTCTACTCTTTGATCTCTTTGATTACATATATGAAACAATATATTCCTTGGCTGTCCATTTACTTTGCCTCTAAAGCACAATGTTCTAAGTCTTCTCCATAGACCACAGTAGGTCAGGCCCCTGCATGCCATTTCAACCCGAATGTCCTTTGTTGTAATTAAGCCAACATATCATCTCATTAAATGCCCTAGCAGTGGTCAGCAAACTCATTAGTCAACAGAGCCAAATATCAACAGTACAACGATTGAAATTTCTTTTGAGAGCCAAATTTTTTAAACTTAAACTATATAGGTAGGTACATTGTTATTAACTTAATTAGGGTACTCCTAAGGCTTAGGAAGAGCCACACTCAAGGGGCCAAAGAGCCGCATGTGGCATGTGGCTCCGGAGCTGCAGTTTGCCAACCACGGCCTAGGAGTATCACCTTGGCTTAACATTTCAATTAAGCAATTAAGGCTGTGTTTTCTGCCTTTTCTCAAGGCTGCAACCAACCTTCTGTTTACTTAGAGTGTGTAAATAAAGACCTGTGTTTTTATTTCTCACCTAGCCTTTTTTTTTTTTTTTTAATAGTTTAGAGAAGTCTGTTTTGGGGTAGAAAAGGATGCTTGGCATGGTGAGGACCCACAGGTGTTTGCATTAAATCTAAAAATACCTGTTTGAAGAGAGAGCGTGCCAAAATGAGGGGAGGACGCTTGAGAATAGGTAGATTCACACTCTCTCAGCCCCCTCCCTTTCCTGTGCTCCCACTGCTCAGGAGAATTGTTGTTTCACATTCTCTGTCTGATTTCTTTGTTCTGCTTTCCATCTTCATCCTTATACAAGCCTTATATGCATTGATATTGCTAAGGTGGGTTTTTGAGAACTGGAAAAAGTTATGCATCTCTCAAGATGCCAGCATTTGAATATGCCTCTTTCCTTTTTCACCAGCACCTGTCTTACAAATTTGGCTTTCCCTGCAGCAGGCAGCCAAACCTGGGTTCCGTTATAAGGATACAACTTTTATATGCCCATTCCAAGACTCAGAGCCCTGTTGCTTTTCCTATTAGTGCCCTGATTTTGCATTGGAGATTTGTTCAAGGTGCAAATTCTGCATTCTCTTAAGTTCCTGTACCTGAAATTTAGCC
This sequence comes from Myotis daubentonii, assembly GCF_963259705.1. Taxonomy (NCBI): domain Eukaryota; kingdom Metazoa; phylum Chordata; class Mammalia; order Chiroptera; family Vespertilionidae; genus Myotis; species Myotis daubentonii. The sequence continues at coordinate 91,850,197 of NC_081842.1, forward strand.
GTGTCTGTCCTTCAGAGGTAAAAGATAAGAGTTTTAAAAGTGCTGCCAAGAAAGACCTCTAACTCACACATGTTGCTATTGACATATGGAATCTCCAAACCTGTAGAGAATTTTTATAAGAGTTTATTTAGGCTGAACTGACAATCTATGATGAGGAGCAAGACCTCATATACTCCAGATAATAAGAGCTTTGCAGCTTCTTTTATGCATTTTACATTAATGAGGGAATTTAAGGAAAATTACATGGAGCTGAGGGAAAGCAAGGCTGGGATCGGATTACAGGATGTTTAACAAGATCATGTGCTTTCTTGAGGGTTAGTAGCCCCTTCCTGGGTATTACTTCTGGGATTTTAAAGGTATGTTAATCTAGATGCACAAGAAACAATGGGCAGGGCTTAAGGCAAAGATAAATATTTTACTAAAACATTACAGGTCTGCGCATGACCTTCCCAGCTAGGGATTTATGATCAGATCACCCTGTGAGATTTCTTTCCATAGAACCCCCTTTTCTGTCCACATTGTTTTATACTCGATTAACAAATCAGAACCACATTTGTTTTTCTTTTAAAAGCATCAGTGGTGCTCAGCAACAGCCACTCAATGACACAATCTTTATAGTTATTTCCCCCAAACCTCTCAAATGCCCCAGATATTGCACCAACTAGTGCTTTTTCTTCCACCTGTACCTCATCGCAGTTTATCACAGATGAATATTTTAGCAACATCACTGCTACAACGTGTTATAGACTACCAATGCCTACTTACCAAAAGCAAGAGTTAAATGGTGATGGAAAAACAAAAAACAAACAAAAAAAACTAAAACAACAACAACAACACATTTAAACAGATTAAAAAAAAAGAATGTAAGAATATTTTTTCTACACATAAAAGAATTCTTTCTAAAAATAAATAAATAAATAAAAAGCAACAGAGCTCTCTTTACCAACCCGGTAAAGAGAACTGTGGATAATCTATCATAGTTGTCTTCCTAGAACACCTTCTAACACCACCTATTCAGGTCAGGTTTCCTAAAAGCAGATCCAGAATGGGAGATCACCTCCAAGTGAGTACGTGGAGGAAGGCCCTCAGACAAAGGGGAATGAGGGAAATAGGGGAGAACAGCTAACCCAAACTTCTGTTTCAGATAAAGAACCAGCTGTAGTCTGATCCCAGAAGAAAATTCTGGAGCACAAATTGCACCAGAATTAGTCTACTTTGAAATAAGAAAACCCATTTCATACCTTCCTAGAAGGCAGCCATTGCCAGATTGGTTGGGGAAGGGGAAGGAGGCAGAGCCTCCAGGGAAAATGGCTCCAGCTGGGATGAGGGCAGTTCTCTGGAGCAGGCAGCAATTGGGAGCCATTCTTGGTCAAGACAACGGCCAAGGAATGGGGGCACTGGCTTAAAAGGGAGGATCTGGGGCACCAACATCATTCTCTACATAAAATTTCACATTAAAGAATTAACCTTTACTTTGAATGCTGTAGATCTGAATAACTATAGCAACTGAGGTACTTTAGGTAAACAAAAGACATTTTATGTAATTTTGTTTGTTTGTCTTTGTGCAAACAGAATAGCTACACTGCAAATTAGATGACTGTCAATCTCCCCATTTTACTGTAAGCTGTGATATCCTGTACATTAGCTTTGTCCATATTATACTATGTGAAATGAAGATTTGGCTATCATGTTATTTGGATAACCCAGTGTGGATAACTTGGGCCCCAAATTGGCTTTTCTTTTCTTACATGAATAAATACATTTATTTTTTTAAACTGATAAAAGCCCTCTGTCAGCTTTCGTGTGCTGGTCTGTACCTGACTGGGATTGGGTTTTCTCCATAACACCTAACAGTTTAGATGAAAAACTGAAGATTGAGTAGGTCGATGAAGAGTATGGCACCTCATGTCCATATGAGACCAACCAAATTATTTCAGCCACTTTCCAAGCTGTGATAAATAATAGTCTGTGTTTTCATTTACTCTCTGTGGTTTCTGTTTCCTGAAAGGTAGCTAATCTGATTTAATAGTATTTCTCTCATCTAGGAAAATGGGATTGCCTTTTTGCTTTTAAGGAGTAGTAATATGTCAATTAGATGCTGAAATCATATTAAAACTGGCTCTTTTTTAGTTTTTAAATTTAACTTGAGATTAAATACTCTGTTTAAGGGTTTTTTGTTTGTTTTTATTTTTTTTTCCTTTAAAATATGGAGATTTGGATAACTTATCCAAAATATCATTTTCAAAAACATTTAGTAAGCCATTATCTTTTTATTTGTTGTTTTTTTTATACCATTATCTTGAACTACAAAGAAAATAAGGTAATTTGTATAACCACTGCATTTCCATAGAAGATTGGGCTGCAATGTCTCCATGTTCTTATTTAATAGATTAATATATTTGGACTTACATTGTGTTTAAAAAAAGTGATTATATGTCCCATATATTTTTATTTAGACCATAATTTTATTACTAATAACATCCCTTTAATACTTTTGAAGAGATTTTTACTTTCAAGTTAATAATAATTTAATTTATTCATTAATAATTTGAAAATAATTTATTTTGTGAGGCTTTTAGTGAAAAAATTATTTGAAGTCTAGCCTCTTGCCTTCTGGATTTGAGACTTAATATTACCTGAGGAAAAACTTTGCAATTTTCCAAATACCTAAGAAAATGTTATTTTTTTCTAAATTGAAACTTTGAAATTTCAAGAGAAAAATTTAAAAATATTTCTATAAAGATATCCCTATGACATTTTAGACTACTTAAAAGAAATTAAAGATTTTTCCCTGAAGAAAAAAAATGCTTTTTATATATTGCCTAATTCTGCTTCAAATACTTAGGCCTCACCAACTTTGTATAGCAACACAAATTATCATAGAGATTCTTAAGAGAAGAAATCTATGAGAAACTTACTATGCAAGTGTTATTGAATGAATTATGCCTCACAAAAGTAATATGTTGAAACCTAAACTTCAATCTGGAGATATGACTTTTAGGGTGATAATTGAGGTTAAATGAGGTCTTAAGTGTGAGGCTCTAGTCCAGTGGTTCTCAACCTTCCTAATGCCGTGACCCTTTAATACAGTTCCTCATGTTGTGGTGACCCCCAACCATAAAATTATTTTCGTTGCTACTTCATAACTGTAATTTTGCTACTGTTATGAATCGTAATGTAAATATCTGATATGCAGGATGTATTTTCATTGTTATAAATTGGGCATAATTAAAGCAAAATACTCACAAAATAATCACAAAATACTCTGTTTAAGGGTTTTTTGTTTGTTTTTATTTTTTTTTCCTTTAAAATATGGAGATTTGGATAACTTATCCAAAATATCATTTTCAAAAACATTTAGTAAGCCATTATCTTTTTATTTGTTGTTTTTTTTTATACCATTATCTTGAACTACAAAGAAAATAAGGTAATTTGTATAACCACTGCATACATAATTAAAGCAAAATTTTGTGATTATTCACAAAAACAATACGTATATATGCACAAATATTGTGCAAGAGTAGGCCTTCACAGCCCTGCTGCCTTAGCCCTCACAGTCCCCTCTTCATCCGGAAGGTTGTCCAGAAGGTCGTTCGGATGGTTGTTCTGTTGTTCTGCCGTTTGGGTGATTTGCATATTACGCTTTCATTATTATAGATGTGTTTTCCTATGGTCTTAGGCGACCCCTGTAAAAGGGTCATTCGACTCCCAAAGGGGTCGCGACCCACAGGTTGAGAACCGCTGCTCTGGTCCAATAAGACTGGTTGGTATATTTATAAGAAAAGGGAGGAACACCAGAGTGTTACCAGATTAAAGGGGTCCATTTGCCTGTGTGCATCAAAACTCAGTAAGATGTGAACAGGACCTTGCAGCAAAGAAAGTAAGGGTTTATTTCAGGAAGTGGTTCATGCCCGGAGGCAGGTGAGCCCGTGCTTGGAACTGGCTCCCCGATGGCTTCCAGGAGCTGGGTTAGATAGGAGAGGAATCATTAATCATGGTACCTAGGAGAGTTAGGGTGATGATCATGGTCCTGGTCTCTATTAATTAGATGGTTCTAGGCTAGTGGGTAGTTGACCAGTCCTTTAGTCTGATTTTGCTGCTTTTCTGAGCCTGTAGCTGAAACACAGCTGAGGCATAGATGATACCCCTAGTTTGACTGAAAGTCTGTATCTGTGGTCACCAAACCCAAGGCTTTGTTCCTAAGATTATTTGATGCTGATCAGAACCTCGTTATCCTGAGGGCTTAATGACTGAAAGAGTGGACTTTAAAGGGAGAAGAAGGCAGGTGAATCAGGGTCTGGATAAGAACATATTGAATCAAAAGGAAAGGAAGGAGAAAAGGTCATATTAAAGAAATAAAGTTCCTATAAGGTAACAAGAGGTCTTTTCTTTCAATGCACACAGAATTAAAGGCCATCTTGAGGACCTTTAAGAAAGGCCTGTAAGACAGGCAGAGAGTTCTTACTGGGAACCAAATCTGCCCATACCTTGAGGTTAAACTTCCAGCCTCCAATTTATCTGTTAGAAGATAGATTTCTGTTATTTAAGCCACCTAAACTGTAGTATTTTATTATGGCAGCCCCAGCAGACTAATAGCCAAGTAAACTTTCCAATGTATATATTAGATCATTTTCTTCTTCAGATTTGCTATATACTGGTAGAAAATATCCAAAATAGAGAAAAAATAGGGATTGACTTTTACTTGGTAGCATCATGTGGACACCGATAGTGATGGCTAACCTATTGAATGGCATAGAAAATGTACTTCTATTATTGCTGATAAAATATTTTGCAGGTAGAACTAACTGCATATGCATTGATTTCTCTTGTTCCTTTTCTCTCTCTAAATAAATTTTATATTTAAAATATGCAGATGATATTTACTGAATATCTTCTATATATCACTTACAGTCATACAGAGTAGGAGAACCTACACTACTGAAATTGCAAATGTTACCAAATAGTCTTTCCGTCCACCACACCAAGAACCAGTTACTAGACATTTATCAGAGTATCACTGCTTAATATGTATTCAAAACTAAACCAGAATCCACAAAGGAGTACAAAAAAGACAAAGCATGTGACATGGCCCTTACTCTTGAGATTTTAATCTAGAAAAGGAAATGAAACTCATATGCTCGACAAGGATATTACACGATTGTTATGTTTATTCATTCAGATGTAGTATACATTAGATCATTTTATTCTTCATTCATTGTCATTATTACTTTTTGTAAAATGTTATTATGAAATATACCACAATATAGAAGTGTTTATAAAATTATGTACAGTTATCCCAGACTGGGTGGATCAGTTAGTTGGAGTGTCCTCTCACACACCAAAGAAGGTTGCAGATTTAATTCCTGGTCAGGGCACACACCTGAAGGACTTTTTGCTTATTATGGGATATTAAAGACATTTCTTTCTGGTCAGAGAGGCCCTACCATCAAATCACACTTCCTCCTACCAAACCTCTATCTTAAATGGTCGCTTTCACAGTATACTCTTTTATGACTTTTTTCTTTTAATCAGGATTAGTAGTCACAACTCATTGCCTCCCCACCCTCATCCCATTCCAGACCCTGAAAATCACTAATCCACTTTCTGTCTTTATGAATTTGCCTGTTCTGGATATCCGATATAATAAAAGCACAACATGCAAATCGACCAAACGGCAGAATAGCGGAACGACCATCCAGATGACCGTCAGGACAACCATCTGGGAGCACACTATGACATCCACGGGTGCCAGGCCAGCCAAGGCGGGTGCAATGTGCTTGGTCGGAGGCCCGGCCATTGCCCCATGATCACCCCACAGAGGGAGGCCCAGGCCACTGGCTGGTGAGGCAATCAATCGGGGTTCCACAATCGCCCCAAAGAGGGAGGCCCAGGCCACCACCCAGCAGGCTGTGGTGGGTGCGCAGGACCTCCCTCTGCAAGGGAAGCCCGGGTCCTGGGTGCCAGTGGGAAGCCGGTGCTGGCAGCCAGGGGAAGGAAAGCCTACTCATGCATGAATTTCATGCATCGGGCCTCTAATTTACTATAAATGGAATCATGCAATATGTGGCTTTTTATGTCTGGCTTCTTTCGCTTAGGATACTTTCTCAAAGTTCACTGATGCCGTAGTATGTATCAGTACACCCTACATACTATAATTTTTATTGCCAAATAATATTTGAATGATCGGATGATGCCATTTTTGCTTATATATTGATCATTGATGAACATTTGTATCATTTCTACTTGTTCACTCTTATAAACCATGCTGTTATGGACATTTGTGATCAGTTTTGTTTTGTTTTGTTTTTAATTGATTTCAGAGAGGAAGGGAGATGGAGAAATAGAAATATCAATGATGACAGAGAATCATTGATCCACTGCCTCCTTTATACCCCCCCCTCCCCCACTGGGGATTGAGCCCCAAACCCAGGCAATTGCCCTTACTGGGAATTGAACTATGACCTCCTGATTCATAGGTCGACCTTCAACCACTGAGCCACTCCAGCTGGGCTGTGTATCAGTTTTTGATAAGGTGTATGTTTTTGTTTCTGTGGAATGTATCTAGGAATAGAATTTCTAGTTCAAATGATAAAGCTACACTTAACTTTTGGAGAAACTGCCAAAGGTTTTTCTATTTTACTTTTTTAAGAACAATTTTTTGTTTGCTTTGAAAGTGATTATCTTTTTGCCTTTATTTTAAAATTTTCCTTTTAGTTTTACTGGAAAAAGCCAAAGTTTCTCATTCCCATCAACTATGTATGAGGATTCCAATTTCTCCACATCCTTGCCAACAGTACTTATTGTGACTTTTATTATAGATATTTTAGGCATGTAAAGTGGTATCTGATTGTAATGTTGATTTGCATTTACCTAACAATGATGTTGAGCGCCTTTTCACAAGTTAATAGCCATTTTATACCTTTATTTATTTTTATTTTTTAAGTTGATTTCAGAGAGGAAAGGAGAGGGAGAGAGAGATAGAAACATAGATGATGAAAGAGAATCATTGATTGGCTTCCTCCAGTATGTCCCACACTTGGGGTGGAGCCTGCAACCCAGGCATGTGCCCTAATAGGGAATCAAACCATGGCCTCCTAGCTCATAGGGTGATGCGCAACCACTGAGCCATGCTGGCCGGGCCACTTTCTCTCTTTTCTGAAAAAATGTCTATTTAAATCCATTGTCTATTTCTAATTGAATTGTCTTTTCTTTAAGTTGCAAGGGTTATCTGTATATTTTAGATAGTAGTCCACTATCAAATATATAATTTACAAATATATTCTTCCATTGTGTACTTTTTTTTTTATCACTTTTTTGTTAGCATCTTTTTTTTTTATCCTCACTGGAGGATTTGTTATTTATTTATTTTAGAAAGAGAGGAAGTGAGAGGGAGAAAGACAAAGAGAAACATTGATTGGTTGCCTTCCGTCCATGCCCTGACCAGGAATCAAACCCACAACCAAGATATATATCCTGACAAGGAATAGACCCTGTGGCTTTTAGGTGCATGGGAGGATGCTCCAACCAACTGACCCACACTGGCCAGGGTGACAGCATCTTTTGAAGCACAAAAGTTTGTAACTTTGATAAGATAGCTTATTTTTTACTTTGGTTTGTGGTGTCATAAGAATCCATTGCCTAATCCATTGCCATGAAGAGTTATGCCTATGTTTTCTTCTATGTGTTTATCATTTTAACCATTATATTTAGAGATAAGATCCATTTTGAGTTAATTTTTGTATGGGATTTGACATAGAGGTTTGCATTCATTTTTTTGGAATGTGGATATCCAGTTGTCCCAGAACCATTTGTTGAAAAGTCTATTGTTTTCCCACTGAATTTATCTGGGCATGATTATTAAAAAAAATAATTAACTATAAAAATCAGAATTTATTCTTGAACTCTCAGTTCTAGTCATTGATCTATATCTATTTGTCTATTTTCTTGCCAGTACTATATTGTCTAACTTACTATAGCTTTGTGTAAGTTTGTGAAATCCTCTTTATTATTCTTTTTTAAAAATTTATTGTTTTTGCTTTTTTGGCCCCTTGAATTTTCATCTGAATTGTAGAATCAGCTTATCAATTTCTGTCAAAAAATGCAGTTGGGGTTTTCATATGAATTATATTGAATGTGTAGATAACATTACATTTTTAAATCCAGGAACATATGCCTTGGTCTATTTTGCTCAGTGGTTAGAATATTGGCCTGCAGACTAAAGGGTCCCAGGTTCAATTCCAGTCAAGGGCCCATACCTCTCTGGCAAGTTCAATCCCTGGCTTGTGTGGGAGGCAACCGATCAATGTGTCTCTCTCACATCGATGTTGCTCTCTCTCTGTCTCTCTGCCTCCCTTCCACGCGCTCTAAAAATCAAAAGGAAAAAAAAAAATTATTGGGTGAAGATTAACAACAACAAATAAATAAATAAATCCAGGAACATTAAATGACTTTTCATTTACTTAGTTTTCTTTAATTTCTTTCTACAATGTTTCGCAGCTTTCATTGTAAAAGTCTTTTTTTTATGTCTTTGTTAAATTTAATGTTAAATATTTTATTATTTTTATTCTATTGTAAGTAAAATTATTTTCTTAATTCCATTTCCAGGTTGTTGATTGCCAGTGTGTAGAAAAACAATGAGCATTTCATGCTTTTTAATCTTACAACATTGATGATCTATATTTTTGTTATTTAAGGATTTTCTCTATACAAAACTAGAGGCCCAGTGCATGAAATTTGTGCGGGGGGGGTGTGCTATCCACAGCCCAGCCTGCACCCTCTCCAATCTGGGAACTCTTGAGGGATGTCTGACTGCCGGTGTAGGCCCGATCCCCTACACAAAATTATTTTGTTTTGCCACTTATTCTATTTATATGTTGTGCTTTTCTTTTCTTCTTCTTTTTTTTAATAACTTTGCACTTCTGAAATAAATCCAAGTCGATTATTAGTGTACTACTTTTTACATTTGGCTAGATTCATTTTGCTGTTATTTTAGTTAGGATTTTTATGTCTATAATGATTAAAGGTATTACTCTATACTTTTTATCCTTGTAGTGTCTTTATCTGGATTTAGTAGGAGAGTAACACTGGTCTTATAAAATGAATTAGGAAGAGATACTTCCTCTTCTATTTTCTGAAAAATTTTGTGAAGAATTGGTATTAATACTCCTTTAAACATTTGGTAGAATTTACCAGTATAGTCATCTAGACCTGGGTTTCATTTGTGAAATGTTTTTTTATATGTTACTAGAGGCCCAGTGCACAAAAATTTGTGCACTCAGGGGGGTCCCTCAGCCCGGCCTGTGCCCTCTTGCAGTCTGGGACCCCTCGGAGGATGTCCACCTGCTGGCTTAGGCCCGCTCCTGGGGTGGGCCCAAGCTGGCAGTCAGACATCCCTCTGGCAGCCCGGCAGCCCTCGGGGGATGTCCACTTGCCAGCAGGGAGCAGGCCTAAGCTGCAGTCAGACATCCTTAGTGCTGTTGAGGAGGCAGGAGAGGCTGCTGCCACCACCGCTGTGCTGGCAGCTGGCAGCCTGGCTTGTGGCTGAGCAGAGCTCCCCCTGTGGGAGCACACTGACCACCAGAGGGCAGCTCCTGCATTGAGCGTCTGCCCCCTGGTGGTCAGAGTGTGTCATAGTGACCAGTCATTCCCAGTCGTTCTGCTGTTAGGGTCAATTTGCATATTACCCTTTTATTATATAGAATAGAGGCCTGGTGCATGGGTGGGGGCCGACTGGTTTGCCCTGAAGGGTGTCCTGGATCAGGGTGGGGGGTCCCACTGGAGTGCCTGGACAGCCTGGGTGAGGGGCTGATGGCTGTTTGCAGGCTGGTCAAGCCCCCCAGTGGGGACCCTCACCCCATGGGGGTTTGGCCAGCCTGGGTGAGGGGCTGATGGCTGTTTTCAGGTTGGCCACAGCCCCTTCAGGGTAGGGGTCCCAACTGGGGTGCCTGGCCAGCCTGGGTGAGAGGCTGAGGGCAGTTTTCAGGCTTCCCACACCCCCTTCAGGGTGGGGGTCCCCACTGGGGTGCCTGGCCAGCTTGGGTGAGGGGCTGATGGCTGTTTTCAGACTGACCAAACCCCCAGGTGACCGAAGCTCCCAGCCTTTCCTTTTTTTGTTTTGTTTCTTATTCGCTCCAGCTCCGTGGCCATGGTGGCTGGAAGCAGGTATCGGGAGTTTATTTACCTTATATAATTGAAACTTTGTTGCCTTGAGAGGAGGCAGCAACCGGCTGGAAAGGTTGGCTTCCTCCATCATTGGAGCAACCAAGCCTCCTGCTTGCTACAGCTCCGTGGCTGCAGGCCACCATCTTGGTTGGGTTAATTTGCATATAATCACTCTGATTGGCTGGTGGGCATGGCTTGGGGGTGTAGTGAAGGTACGGTCAATTTGCATGTTTGTCTATTATTAGGTAAGATATTTCTAGTTCAATCTTTTTAGTTTTTATAGCTCTATTCATATTTTTAAATAATTTCTTCTTGAGTTACAGTTTCTAGATTGTGTCTGTAGGAATTTTTCCATTTCATATAGGTCATCTATTTTGTTACCATATCATTGTTCATAGTTACTTCTTTTTATAATTTTCTATGACACATGTTTAGGTTATTGATTTGATATTTTTATTTTTAATACAGGTATTTTCAGCAATACATTTCCCACTAAGGATTATTTTAGGTATATCTCATAAGTTTTGTATATTGTGTTTATCCTTTTTATTAATCTCATAGTATTTTAAAATTTCCAGTGTGTTTTCTCCCCCTATTGGCAAATAATTTACTAGGGAGAATAAAGTTTTACTTTTCATGTATATATAAATTTTCTAAAAATGGCTCAGTGGTTGAGTGTCGACCTATAAGCTAAGAGGTCACAGTTCAATTCCAGGTCAGGCCACACACCCAGTTTGTGGGATCAATCTCCAGTGTGGGGTGTGCAGGAGGCAGCTGATCAATGATTCTCTCTTATCATTGATGTTTCTATCTCTCTCTCCCTCTTCTTTCCTCTCTGAAATCAATAAAAATATTTTAAAAATTAATTTAATTGGTGACAAGAGAATATACTTTATATTATCATAGTCCTTTTCAGTTTACTGAGGCTTGTTTTATAGCTTACTGTATTATCAATCCTAGGTAATGCCTGTGCAAACTTGAGAATATGATTTCTGCTATTATTCACTGAAGTGTTCATATATGTTTGTTAGGTTTAGTTGATATATAGTGTTTTCAAACCTTCTATTCCCATGTTGATTTTTTTGCCCTTCTAGCTATTTTTTCCCGTCATTGAGAGTGGGGTAATGAAGTCTCCTACTGTTTTGTTGAACTATTTATATTTCCCATAAATTTTGCCAGTTTTTACTTCATAAAATTTTGGGCTCTGTTGTTAGGTATATATATATATATGTTTATAATTCTTGTGTTTTCTTTATGGTTTGACCCTTTCATGATTATAAAATGTTCCACTGTTTCTCTACTAACAATATTTCTTTTGAGGTCTATTTTGTCTGGTATTAGTATAGCCACTCCAGCTTTCTTTAGTTAATGTGTGCATTGTATATCTTTTTTCAATTCTTTACCTTTAAAATGTTTGTATCTTTTACTTTCACCTTATTTGTGTTATAGAGTACACAGGGTGGGACAAGTGTAGGTTTACAGTTGTTCATATGGAAAATAATACAGCAATTAAGAAATAATAATATAAAAATAAATCCTGTATTTTGTGTACTCACAATTGTAAATCTACATTTCCCCCACCCTGTAAATTCTGCCTATTGTAGACAACATAAAGTTGGATAAGACTTTTTTTTAAAGCTATATCTAATCTTTGTCGTTTTAGTGGTCTGTTAAATCCATTTACATTTAATGTAGCTACCAATAAGATAGGATTTAAATATGCCATTTTGCTATATGTTTCATGTCTTTTTGATTCCTCTATTTCTCAATACTATTTTATTTTGTTTAAAAGATATTTTTCTCTGTGCTACATTAATTCATTTAATTTATTTTACTATATCTTTTACTATATCTATTTTTAGTTGTTTTCTAGCGCTTAGAGAGAAGAAGGGTGAGGAAGAGAGAGAGAAAAAACACAAACATTGATGTGAGAATACAACATCCAATCACTTCTTCCTACACATACCCCAACCGGGAATTGAATCCCTAACCTGGGCTTGTGCCCTGACATGGAATGAAACTGCTGACCTTTTGGTGCACAGGATAAAGCCCAACCAACTGAACCACACTGGCCAGGGTCCAACTTAATTTTAATTCTATATAATAAAGAGGTAATATGCAAATTAACCCTCATGCCCTCATAAGATGGCTGCCTATGACCAGGTTGTCAGGGGGGTTAGTGAGGTACAACCAAACAATTGAACAAGAAGGCTGCGTGGGGCGACCAGGCCGGCAGGGGGGTTAGTGAGGGACAACCAAATGACTGAACAGCCGGCTGCATGGGGTGACCAGACCGGTGGCGGGGCCATGAGGGGTGACCAGGCCGGCGGGGGGGAGCAGTTAGGAGTGACCAGGCCAGTATGGGCGGCAGTTAGGGGTGACCAGGCAGGCAGGCAGGTGAGCGATTAAGCAGTCCAGGATTGTGAGAGGGATGTCCGACTGCAGTTGAACATCTCCCAAGGGATCCTGGATTGGAGAGCGTGCAGGCTGGGCTGAGGGGACACCCCCCGCCCCATGCACGAATTTCGTGCACTAGGCCTCTAGTAGTATCATAAGATTGCTCCTATATAGCTCTATTCCTTCTCCTACCTTGTAATATTATCATAAAAATTACATATATACATTATATATCTATCAACACATATTTACATTTTTTTCTTTGCAGTTATCTTTTAAATCAGACAGGGGGGAAATTGTTACAAAAAATGTATTTCTACTATCTTTCATATATAGCTATGTAGTGACCTATACCATTGCTCTATATTCCTTCAGGTGGTTTTGAGCTACTTTCCTCTTACTTCAGTCTGAGAGACTCCCTTTATTGTTTCTTATATTGCACATCTGCTAGGGACTCATTTTGTTTGTCTGGAAACTTAATTTCACCTTCATTTCTGAAATAAAGTTTTGCTGAATGTATACTTCTTGGTCGACAGTCTTTCTCTTTCAGCATTCTGAATATGTCAACTCACTGCTTTTTGGCTTCCTTTGGATTCTGATGAGAAGATAGATATTTATATCATTGGGAATCTCTTACATGTAGGAGTAATTTGTCTTTTGCTTTTTTCTTTCAAGATTTCCTCCTTGTCTTTCAACAATTAGACTATGATATCTATGTGTGGATCTATTTCAATTTTTATACTTTGAAGTTCATTGAGCTTCTTGAATGATTCTCATCAAATGATTTGGAAACATTTGAACCATTATTTCTTTTAAAAACTTCTATCACCTCCCCATTAGGGCCTTTCATTATGTTTATGTCTGTATGTTTGAGGGTGATTCATAGTACAGTATCTTAGGATGTGTTAATTTCTCTTTTGTTATTTTTTTCTTTGTGTTTCTCTGACTGGATATTCTGTTAATATATCTTCAATTTTACTGTTTCTTTATTCTGCCTGCTTATATATGCTATTAAAACATTAAGTGAATTTTAAATTTCAGTTATTGTACATTTCAACTTCAAAATTTTTATCTGGCTCCTCATAATAATTTCCATATGTTTATTGAAATCTCTGTCAGTGGTGATCAAGGGGGTCTCTGGCTGGAGGTAATCTCTGGCCAGAGACAGTATTCTGTGCCCCCAGTTCTTGTCTTGCTTGCAGGAACGAATCAAGCAAGAGCAAATAAATGGCAGCAAAAGCAGGTGAGGATTTATTTGTAGGGAAGCCCTTCATGTAGGTATTATGCCACTGGATAGACCACATCCTGATAGATTCTGAATCTTTTCTCCTCACATAGGGGCTTGCCACCTCCATTGTCCATTTTCAGTTTGTCACATCTCATACTTAGTTCCTGCAAGCCCCAGCTGCCTCTTCCAACCTCTCCCAGCTCATGCCTTTCTATCTGCCTACTCTAACATTCCTATTCAGAGATATGGTTCTGAAATATTCCTTGTAATTCTCTAAATAGGTTTTCCTATAGTTAGTTGAGCATATTTTATTTTATTTTATTTATTATTATTATTATTATTATTATTATTATTATTATTATTGCAGGGCTCACATTTCACATTTTATTGCACTATTTCCATAATCATTGAGTCATGCTGGGCTGTGTCCAGGGCTCTGGAGCCAGGACCTGGAAGGTGAAGCTGCGCAGCAAGCCATTCCCGCGGAGGGGCTGCCCCAGGGACCCCGTGAGGATGACCTAGTGGCCATGATTGGGAGACCCGTCGATGACTGAACCCCACACCCAGTGCCCACTTAGGTGGCCCTCATGACTCCCATCCCCGTCTGCACACCACCTCCGGAATGCTGCCCCCAAAGAGGGTAGTTGAGCATATTTTAAATAGCTTATTTAATGCCTTGGTTTAGTAAGTTCAAAGTATGGGCCCTCACAGATATAGTGTATATTGATTAATTTTTTGTCTTCTAAATGGTTAATGTTATCTTTTTTTATTTTGTATGTCTCATTTTATTGAATATTAGATACTTAAGCAATATAATGTGGCAACTCTTTAAAGTAGATCACCCTTTCCTAGCTTGTTGTTAATGCTATTATTGTTTTGGCTCTTTGTTTGTTTAATGTCTTTCCTGAACTAACTCTGAAATTTCTATTATTTGTTGTGTGTGGCCACTGAAGTATCTGCTCTGTTATCTTAGTGGTCAGCTAATGATTGGACAGAAATATTGTTAAATCTCTGGAACAGTTTCCAAACATTTGTCAGGGGGCTCTGTGTGTGTGGTGGGGTACACCTTCAATGCTCAGGCAGGCAGTTTACAACTTTCCCATAGCCTTTACCTCTTGTCTGCACAGAGCCTCGGGATCAGGTAGAGACCTTCTCAGGTCTTTCCTAGGCACAGCACAGCCTACACATGTGCATGGCATCTAGAATCCCAGGGATAAGTCAGAGCAATTTAAAGCTTCCAATGGATATTTAGCTCCTAGCTTTTCCCTTTAAGTGCTTTTGGTCAGCTTCTTGTTTGCCCCAACTATTATTGCTGCCTCAGGCAGCTGTGATCTAAATAGTTGCTGCTGATTATTTTTGACAAACTCCCCTTGGGAAAAGGCTATTTGCACTGAGTGAGCTTTGAGTCAGGTCAAATAGAGACAAGCCCTGCAAATGGGGGTTTCCATGGAACTGCCAGACAGATCAAATAATGGCAATTTTCTGAAAATACTGTTTTTGAGCATTCCAATTCCAGTATTTCTTCTCCAGTGGCTGCTAGGCTCTGCTTTTCATTGTGATTGTAGGGCTGTTAGTTTTTGAAGCTACTATGAAGCTAGGAAGGAAATAGAAATAGGGAGAGTTAATACACTACAAAGATCACTATATAAACCAAGATTTAGTCTTTTTTCATGAATATCTTGGATTGTTGCTAGCCTTTGGGTAATTTCAAGAGAACTGGAAAAATTAATTTTTATTTTTTGTTAGTGTTTTTGTTATTTTTATGGAGGAGCTGATTTTCCTACTTCTTTGCTCCAACATTCCCATCAGCATCCCTCACTTCTAATAGTGATGATATTTGGGTAATTTTAAGTTTTGCTTATTATGAAGAGTGCTGCAGTAGATATTTATGTTCATGTCATTCGGTACCTGTGTGCATGCTTTTCTCAAGGTGAGTGCTAATTTCTAGTGTTCATCGATTTTAGTTTTTCCTTCCCTTTCAGGCATATAGGAGAATGTTATTCTCTGAAAATAAGTGGGACCAAAGAACATTGGTAGCCATGGATATTTTTCATAACTGCCCTTCATCAAATTGAGTGAGTTTCCTTCTACTCATAGTTGGCTGAGAGTTTTTAATCATAAATGATACATGTTTACAAATGCTTTATCAGCACTTATTAAAGTCATATGTTATTTTTCTTCTTTATAATATGCTGTATCATTAATGAATTCCTAAATTCATTTTTATGATACATCTCAATTGGCCATGTTGCATTTTTCTTATTATATAATTTCCTGATACTTTTTAAATAATTTTTGCACCCTTGTGTATGAGTGACACTGATTTGTATTTTTATTTTTGTTTAGGATAGTTTCCAAGTTTTAGGGCTATGCAAACACCAAAAAAGTAAATTGTGAACTATGCCCCTTTCGTATATTTTCTGAAAGAGTGGATGTAAAACTGGGATTGTTGATTTTATTCCTTAAATATTGAATATAATTAATCAATGAAGTCATGTGGACCCTGAAATGTGTGTGAGTGTGTGTAGATGCTTGGAATTTTTTCTTGTATATAAACAGTCTGAATGAAATAGCTGTGTACATAAAAACTTCTTTAGTACATTAGTTGTGTTTATAAACCTACGGAAGTCATAATTTTCCCTCAGCATATTGAAGTTATAGAGTCATTAAAAGTTCACTTCAACTATTTGTACTTATTGGTTAATCATTAACATAAAGGCTGCTAACTTAAAGGTAATAAATTTTTCTCTGGATCTATTAAACCAACCAACTAAAAAATCTTTCTCTGTACTTTGGTATTTACCAGTACATGTGACCATATTACAATTTTTATTTATTTATCTACCCTTCTTGAGATTCCTAGAACTTCCTGTGGATTGGTGAATTTCATCATCTTGAACAAATTCCCAGCCACCGACTATGTCTTTAACATTTTCTGTTTTATATATTTTTTTCTTTTTATGGAATTCTGGTGATGTTGACTTCCTAATTCTTTGTTATACTAGAAGCTCAGTGCATGAAATTCGTCCATGGTAGAGGGTGTCCATCAGCCCCTCTCACAATCTGGGACTGCTGGCTCCTAACCACTCAACCATCTGCCTGCCTGATAGCCCCTAACCACTCTGCATGACAGTTTGATCCCCCTAACTGCTCTCCCCTGCTGGCCTGATCCCCCTAACTGCTCTCCCCTGCTGGCCTGATCCCACTAACTGCTCTCCCCTGCTGGCCTGATCCCACTAACTGCCTCTGCCTCGGCTCCGCCACTGTGGCTTTGTCTGGAAGGTCATCCAGATGTCTGGTCTAATTAGCATATTACCCTTTTATCAGTAAAGATGTTTCAAAAATGGAATAATGGTCATTCAAAGACTCCCATGTCTGCATCCTCAGGACCTGTGAATATGTTACCCGCTCATGGCAAAAAATATTTTGCAGAAATAATTAAGCTCTTGAGATGGGAAGATTATCTGGGATTATCAGAGTGGGTTCAATTTAATTATATGAGCCCTTAAAAGTGGAAAACTTGAGAAGGACTCAACCCACAGTTGCTATCATTGAATATGCAGGAAGGGGATCACAAACAAGGAATATGGCAGTCCCTAGCAGATATGAATGACCCTCAGTTTACAGCCAACAAGAAAATACACCTTTTGCTATAACAGCAAGAAACCAAATTCTTCTAAAAACCCAAATGAACAGGAAGTAGATTCTCTTTTATAATCTCCAGAAATAAATGCAGTCTGCATAAACCTTGATTTTAATCCAGTAGCACCTGTATGGATTTCTGACCTATAGAACTGAAAGATAATGAATTTGTGTTGTGTAAGCTGCTAAATTTGTGGTAATCTGTTATGGCAGCAATAGAAAATTAATGTATGTGTTCATAGTTATTTTTATTTTCTGAATAAATTTATAGGCTTTGTTGCAGATATTTTCATGTAATTTATCTGTCAGTTCACTAGTCTTTTTAATCTTCAGTTTTTATTTATTTATTTATTTATTCATTCATTTTTGATAACTCTCACCCGAGAATATTTTTCCATTGATTTTTAGAGAGAGTGGGAAGGAGGGAGAGAGACAGAAAGTGAGAAACATCAGATTGGTTGCTTCCTGCATATTCCCCAACCTGGGCGGGGAACAAGCCTGTGACTGAGGTACCTTCCCTTTACCAGAATCGAACCCAGATTCTTCAGTCCACAACACTCTATCCACTGAGAAAAATCAGCTACAAGTCCTCTTTTAAGCTGTGTCTATATGCTTGTTAAAGCTATTCATAATGTCTTTGTTTATTATTACTGTTATTATTACTTTTCCCCTGGAAGTGTTTATTATTATTATTATTATTACTTTTATTTTTTTCCCCTAGAAGTTTGATTTTGATTTATTTGAATCTGATTTTGGTATTCTAATAAATGTTTATAATTATTTTTTACATTTTATTCTTTGTGACATAGTAAGAAAATTTATTTACAATCTCTTCTGGAAATCCTAATATTAAAAATTATGCAGGCATATTTCTGCTCTCTGTTCACTCTTCTGATTCTTTCTCATGACTTCATGTTTATAGGTTTGAATTTTGAAATGGGATTTAATGATTTTTTTCTTAGAAAACTTTTGTTCTTGTATGAAGGTATTATGCTTCTTTGTACTAACCATTTGGTGGTGATGCTAAACAGAAATATTTTTAGAAATAAAATTGCAGCTTGAATTTTGTTTTTTTTTTTGAGCCATGTTGATGATGCAATTTTGTAAATCTACAAATATAATAGAAGGTTATTCTACATTTGTTTAAAATGTACAAAGTTATGTAATTTATGTAAATTTTGTCCCAGTTCATATTTAGTGTAAAAAATTTTCCCCCTTGAATATTTCTGATTCACAATTAAACGGATGGTGCTAACTGTGCATTCTAAATTTTATTAGAAGAGTGATGTTTTGCTCTTCAATTTGGGAAAACCTTGGCTTTTTCTCTTTCATAATAAGACTAAAACACCTTTGAAAACCATAGCTCAAATTTCCAGTTTGGCAGATGCCCTTTGGACAAAAGTGTCTTTGGTATTCAACTTTTCTCTCTGGATTCCAGCCTTCATTCAGAGTTCAGCCTGATATTTCTTTACTATTCTTCCAATTTGTCAGTTATGTTAACAAGAAGGTTTTATTCACTTTTCAGTATTTTGGGTTATCTTCAGTTGGTGGTTATGTCTGAATACCTAAGTTGTCATATTTATGGACATAATTAATTTATTAAAATTATTTATTGAGAATTTATCACACTTCTGATATTCCTCTATGAGTAAGACATGGTCCTGACCATTTGAACTTACAGTTAGTTCTATAACAAAAACAAATAAATTAGAAAAATTATGAGGTAGATGAATAGAGAATGAAACCTTGAGATAATCTAGATCCAAATTCTTGCTCATGAGACTGTGAGGTATAATTGATTATGCTGATTGCAAATTAAAGACTATCGGTTATCTCAATCCCAGATCAAGGCTCTTCTCACTGCCATAATGATTTACTTCCATTTATTGTTTGTTAATGTGTCTAATAGCTGGATTCTGTTTCACCCTGTGGATCAAGCTGATTGTAGGTTTTTCTTTAAGTGTTCTTTAAGAACTAAGTAAAATATTTGCATGAGCTCTTAAAATACAAACTGCTAAAGATGTATGAATCATTATGCACATTTGAGTTCTATAAAGGTAATAGGCCCAATTAAAAATTTGCTTGATCTAGTCTATATAATCAGAGTAAGACAAGAAAAATTGTATACTTTTAAATAAAAAGTCAAAAGAGAAAACTAGAATGTTAGATTAGAGATCTTATAAATGCTACAGGCACAAACTACAACAAGGAAGAGAAAGGGATTAAGAAACCATCTCTACAAATTATTCATCAGCAAGTATTTGAAAGTGTAGGGACACATGCAAATTTAAAATTAAAATATTTTGAGGGAGAAACCAAAATGGCGGCATAGGTAAACACCAGAAATTGCTGTCTCGCACAACCACTTCAAAAATACAACTAAAAGATAAAACAGAAATCATCCAGAACCACAGGAAGGCTGGCTGAGTGGAAATTCTACAACTAGAAGGAAAGAGAAAAGCATACCGAGACTCAGAGGAGGTGCGGTGTGGAAGTAAAGTGCAGAGGTACTGAGGCGCACATGGAAAGGGCTGGCGGCTGACAACACGGTTGTCTTTTTCAATCGGGAGGGAGTCTCAAGCTCCCAACAGCTCTGAACTCCAGTTCTGGGCGAGTGTCTGGGGACCCAGACTCATATGGGGAGAGGCTAGACGAGGGGTGGGCAAACTTTTTGACTCAAGGGCCACAATGGGTTCTTAAACTGGACTGGAGGGCCGGAACAAAAGCATGGATGGAGTGTTTGTGTGAATTAATATAAATTTAAGTAAACATCATTACATAAAAGGGTATGGTCTTTTTTTTCAATAGTTTTATTCATTTCAAAAGGGCTGGATCCGGCCTACGGGCCGTAGTTTGCCCATGGCTGGGCTAGACTGTGTGGCATCGGTCGGACCTCGAGGGCGGCTTTCTCGCAGAGGTGCTTGCAGTGATTACCAGGACACTGAGAAGTGGGGCCTCTTAAGGCAGGACTAAGGAGCAGCCATAGCTGCTTGCTCCGCCCTGTTGATTCCCTGGGACCCGCCCCAACCCCCCAAGCTGTGTGCCGGCTTTTGCATATGAAAGGCCTGGCCCTTTGGAATCTGAAAATTACCTAACAAACTGCAGCTGACCAAAGGCCCCACAGCAGCTTGCATTCCTTCACATCTGAGCTCCTGCTGGGTAGCCTCAGGCAGAGGCTAAATTAGCACCTCCTTAGAGATCCAAGAGCCAGTGTACCCAGTGGTTAGAGTGGGACCATCCAGATTACAACTCCTCAGATCCATAAGGGACACACTCAGGGGGAAGACTCAGTGAGCACCAAAGTCCCACTAAAGCAAGTCTTGCCCCATAAGTGTGTCTCCAGCACAGAAGTTCTCCCACTGCAGACACAGCTGATTCTCACAGCCAATTGGCCTGGAGGTCAATTCCTCCCAGTGATACCCACAACAATCAAGGCTTGAGAGGAACCAAGATGGCGGCATAGGTTAACGCCAGAGTTTGCTGCTTTGAACAACTACTTCAAAAGTGAAACTAAAACACGGAACGGACATCACCCAGAACCCCAGGAATGCTGGCTGAGTGGAAGTCCTACAACTAGGAGGAAAGAGAAACGCATACGGACACTCAGAGGAGGCGCAGTGCTGAAGTCAAATTCTGAGGTGCGGAGTGCACGGAGCGGGCTGGCGGCGGAGGGCGCGGTTGGCGTTTTCAATCGGGAGGGAGTCGCAGACTCTGAGCTCCAGATACGGGCGAGTCTTTAGGGACCCAGACTCAAACGGGAGAAGCGGGACTGTCTGGCTTCCGTCAGAGCGAGTGCAGCTTTCTCTCTGAGCTTTGCAGCAGGGTGCTGGGACTCAGAGAGGCAGAGCCCCTGGGGACAGGACTGAGAGCCGCCATAACTGCTCTCTCCGGCCCACCCTGTTGATCCTGTGCGACCCGCCCCGCCCAAGCCCTGCACAGAGGCATTTGCCGGATAGCCTCAGGCAAAGGCTAGATTAGCACCTCCCTAGAGGACAGAAGTTCTCTCACCGCTGACACAGCTGATTCTCATAGCCACTTGGCCTGGAGGTCAAACCCTCCCTGGAATTAGCTACAACAATCAAGATTTATCTATAAGACTGCGAACAAAGACCACTAGGGGGTGCACCAAGGAAGCATAACAAAATGCGGAGACAAAGAAACAGGACAAAATTGTCAAAGGAAGATATAGAGTTCAGAACCACACTTTTAAGGTCTCTCAAGAACTGTTTAGAAGCTGCCGATAAACTTAATGAGATCTACACGAAAACTAATAAGACCCTCGATCTTATATTGGGGAACCAACTAGAAATTAAGCACACACGGACTGAAATAACGAATATTATACAGACGCCCGACAGCAGACCAGAGGAGCGCAAGAATCAAGTCAATGATTTGAAATGCGAGGAAGCAAAAAACATCCAACCGGAAAAGCAAAATGAAAAAAGAATCCAAAAATGAGAGGATAGTGTAAGGAGCCCCTGGGACAGCTTCAAGCGTACCAACATCAGAATTATAGGGGTGCCAGAAGATGAGAGAGAGCAAGATATTGAAAACCTATTTGAAGAAATAATGACAGAAAACTTCCCCCACCTGGTGAAAGAAATGGACTTACAGGTCCAAGAAGAGCGGAGAACCCCAAACAAAAGGAATCCAAAGAGGACCACACCAAGACACATCATAATTAAAATGCTAAGAGCAAAAGATAAAGAGAGAATCTTGAAAACAGCAAGAGAAAGAAACTCAGTTACCTACAAGGGAATACCCATACGACTGTCAGCTGATTTCTCAACAGAAACTTTGCAGGCCAGAAGGGAGTGGCAAGAAATATTCAAAGTGATGAATACCAAGAACCTACAACCAAGATTACTTTATCCAGCAAAGCTATCATTCAGAATTGAAGGTCAGATAAAGAGCTTCACAGATAAGGAAAAGCTAAAGGAGTTCATCACCACCAAACCAGGATTATATGAAATGCTGAAAGGTATCCTTTAAGAAGAGGAAGAGGAAGAAAAAGGTAAAGATACAAATTATGAACAACAAATATGCATCTATCAACAAGTGAATCTAAGAATCAAGTGAATAAATAATCTGATGAACAGAATGAACTGTTGATTATAATAGAATCAGGGACATAGAAAGGGAATGGACTGACTATTCTTGGGGGGGAAAGGGGTGTGGGAGATGTGGGAAGAGACTGGACAAAAATCGTGCACCTATGGATGAGGACAGGGGGTGGGGAGTGAGGGTGGAGGGTGGGGCGGGAACTGGGAGGAGGGGAGTTATGGGGAAAAAAAAAAGGAACAAATGTAATAATCTGAACAATAAAATCTAAAGAATTAAAAAAAAAAATCAAGGCTTAACTACAACAAGACTGTGCACACAGACCACAAGGGGGTGCACCAAGAGTGTCCACCTCAGGTAATTGGGGAGGCTGAGCCACTGGGCCCTATAGGACACTTAGCACAGAAAGCCACTCTATCAACACAGGGAACCATAAAAAATGAGGAGACAAAGAAACAGGTCACAAATGACAGAAATGGAGGAAAGCATACTACTGGATATAGAGTTCAAAACCACATTTTTAAGGTTTTTCAAGAATTTTCTAGAAACTGCCAATAAACTTAGTGAGACACTCAAAAAATCTAGTGAGACTGCTGATAAATTTAATGAGATCCTCAATAAGTATAGTGAGACCCTCAAGGATATGAAAAAGGACCAACTAGAAATTAAGCATACACTGACTGAAATAAAGAATATTATACAGACTTCCAACAGCAGACTAGAGGATCGCAAGAATCACGTCAAAGATCTGAAATACAAAGAAGCAAAAAACACCTAACCGGAAAAGCAAAAAGAAAAAAGAATCCAAAAATATGAAGACAGTGTAAGGAGCCTCTGGGACAGCTTCAAGCGTACCAACATCTGAATTATAGGGGTGCCAGAAGAAGAGAGAGAGCAAGATATTGAAAACCTATTTGAAGAAATCATGACAGAATACTTCCCCTATCTGGTGAAAGAAATAGACTTACAAGTCCAGGAAGTGCAGAGAACCCCAAACAAAAGGAATCCAAAGAGGACCACACCAAGACACATCATAATTAAAATGCCAAGAGCAAAATACAAAGAGAGAATCTTAAAAGCAGCAAGAGAAAGAAACTCAGTTACCTACAAGGGAGTACCCATATGACTGTCAGCTGATTTCTCAACAGAAACTATGCAGGCCAGAAGGGAGTGGCAAGAAAGATTCAAAGTGATGAATACCAAGAACCTACAACCAAGATTACTTTATCCAGCAAAGCTATCATTCAGAATTGAAGGTCAGATAAAGAGCTTCACAGATAAGGAAAAGCTAAAGGAGTTCATCACCACCAAACCAGGATTATATGAAATGCTGAAAGGTATCCTTTAAGAAGAGGAAGAGGAAGAAAAAGGTAAAGATACAAATTATGAACAACAAATATGCATCTATCAACAAGTGAATCTAAGAATCAAGTGAATAAATAATCTGATGAACAGAATGAACTGTTGATTATAATAGAATCAGGGACATAGAAAGGGAATGGACTGACTATTCTTGGGGGGGAAAGGGGTGTGGGAGATGTGGGAAGAGACTGGACAAAAATCGTGCACCTATGGATGAGGACAGGGGGTGGGGAGTGAGGGCGGAGGGTGGGGTGGGAACTGGGAGGAGGGGAGTTATGGGGAAAAAAAAAGGAACAAATGTAATAATCTGAACAATAAAATCTAAAGAATTAAAAAAAAAATCAAGGCTTAACTACAACAAGACTGTGCACACAGACCACAAGGGGGTGCACCAAGAGTGTCCACCTCAGGTAATTGGGGAGGCTGAGCCACTGGGCCCTATAGGACACTTAGCACAGAAAGCCACTCTATCAACACAGGGAACCATAAAAAATGAGGAGACAAAGAAACAGGTCACAAATGACAGAAATGGAGGAAAGCATACTACTGGATATAGAGTTCAAAACCACATTTTTAAGGTTTTTCAAGAATTTTCTAGAAACTGCCAATAAACTTAGTGAGACACTCAAAAAATCTAGTGAGACTGCTGATAAATTTAATGAGATCCTCAATAAGTATAGTGAGACCCTCAAGGATATGAAAAAGGACCAACTAGAAATTAAGCATACACTGACTGAAATAAAGAATATTATACAGACTTCCAACAGCAGACTAGAGGATCGCAAGAATCACGTCAAAGATCTGAAATACAAAGAAGCAAAAAACACCTAACCGGAAAAGCAAAAAGAAAAAAGAATCCAAAAATATGAAGACAGTGTAAGGAGCCTCTGGGACAGCTTCAAGCGTACCAACATCTGAATTATAGGGGTGCCAGAAGAAGAGAGAGAGCAAGATATTGAAAACCTATTTGAAGAAATCATGACAGAATACTTCCCCTATCTGGTGAAAGAAATAGACTTACAAGTCCAGGAAGTGCAGAGAACCCCAAACAAAAGGAATCCAAAGAGGACCACACCAAGACACATCATAATTAAAATGCCAAGAGCAAAATACAAAGAGAGAATCTTAAAAGCAGCAAGAGAAAGAAACTCAGTTACCTACAAGGGAGTACCCATATGACTGTCAGCTGATTTCTCAACAGAAACTATGCAGGCCAGAAGGGAGTGGCAAGAAAGATTCAAAGTGATGAATACCAAGAACCTACAACCAAGATTACTTTATCCAGCAAAGCTATCATTCAGAATTGAAGGTCAGATAAAGAGCTTCACAGATAAGGAAAATATAAAGGAGTTCATCACCACCAAACTAGTATTAAATGAAATGCTGAAAGGTATCCTTTAAGAAAATGAAGAAGAAGAAAAAGGTACAGATACAAATTATGAACAACAAATACACATCTATCAACAAGTGAATCTAAAAATCAAGTGAATAAATAATCTGATGAACAGAATAAACTGGTGATTATAATTGAATCGGGGGCATAGAAAGGGAGTGGACTGACTATTCTCGGCGTGGGGAAGGGGTTTGGGGGATGCGGGAAGAGAATGGACAAAAATTGTACACCTATGGATGAGGACGGGGGGTAGGTAAGGGCAGAGGGTGGGGTGGGAACTGGGTGGAGGGGAGCTATGGGGGGTAAAAAGAGGGACAACTGTAATAATCTGATCAATAAAGATTTAATTTAAAAAATTAAATTAAATTAAAATATTTTTCCTATCAATGAGTCACTCCATTGGTTTCCTGATGAACACCTTTATCTAATAGTGAATCTATCATATTTGGGTCAGAATGTCTTGTTAGATAATTTTTAACAGGTTATCTGTTGTTGTTTTTCTCAAGCATTTTTTCTCTTTTTGGCTATACATTTTTGCAATCACTGTTCCCAGTCAAACAGTTGACATTTTACCACAGAACATTAAATCATCACATTTCCCACCCATATAAATGTTCATAAATGTTCTTTTATGTTTCTTTTAGGGACCTTTGTTCCCACAAAACTTATTACTTTGGGGAAACATTTCATATTAGCACTGATAAGAGGCAAGAATTCTGTATTTTTCTAATTACTACCTAAAAGTAGTAAAACAGTATATAGCCACTTTTATTTGCCTTTTTATTATTTATTGATTGATTTATTTATTCATTTATTTATTTATTTTTATTATTTTTATTTTTTTTTTGTAATCCTCACCCAAGGATATTTTTCCATTGATTACCTTTAGAGAGAGAGTGAAAAGGTGGGGGAAAGACAGAGAGAGACATCGATTGACTGCCTTTCGGAGCCACCTGACCAGGGCCTGGGATCGAGCCTGCAACCTAGGTATATGCCCTTGACCAGAATCGAACTTGGGACCCTCCAGCCCATGGGCTGATGCTCTATCCACTGAGCCAAACCAGCTAGGGCTTTATTTACTTTTTTGACTGTTTGTCTGTCTGGCTGCGAAAGAAGTGTTTGGTTCTTTTTGCTATAATTGAATAAATATACAGTAAAGTACTAGATATTATTATGTACTAATAACAATTTTCATCATCTATGAGTGTTTTCTTTCTGCCAAACACAGTTGTAAGTAATTTTCCTGTGGAGCTTATTTAATTCTCACAACAATGTTATAACATTTTAGTTACCCCTCTTCTACAGATAAGAAAGCTGATAACTTGCAAAGTTAAAGTAACTTGCTCAAGGGCACAGAAGCACCAAGAGGCAGAAAAAAGAATTAAAGCAAGACAGTCTTACTCTGAGGTCTGTGTACTTCAGTGTTTGCTTTTTGGCCTTTCATTTATTTACTTGGGTCAACCAAGTCCTCATATACAGAGTTTTATAGTATTTTATTTTATTATACAAACCATCATTTATCTTATATTCTTATTTTCTGATTTTGGAAATTTCTTTAAATTTTTTACTTCAAAATGTAGCTTTTGTAAGATAGATGTTGTGTGTGCTATACATATTATAAACACACATACATACATATGTAATATACAGACATATACATATACATATATGTTACTAGAGGCTTGGTGCATGAATTCATGCACGGGCGGTGTCCCTCAGCCTGGCCTGCAATTGGGGCCAATCGGGACCATCTGGCTCAGTCCCAATCAGAGCCGATCAGGGCTGGTGTGGGGGAGGGACCAAGGAAGATTGACCAGCCGAGGGAGGTTGGCTGTGGGAACACACTGACCACCAGGGGACAGCTCCTGTGTTGAGTGTCTTCCCCTTGGTGGTCAGTGCACGTCATAGCGACCAGTCAACAGGTTGTTTGGTCGTTCGGTCACTTAGGCTTTTATATATAGAGACAGTTAAATATTGGAGGCACATAAACTTTTTCTTTTTAACTTCTTTCTCTTCCAATTTCATAAAATTAAATAAGTATTCCATATCATTTAATGTTATTAAAAGCAGAACCATCATTTTAAAGGCTGCTTAGAAGTTCTATGATAACTAAATTGTTCTGTGCAATTTCATGGATGTTTTGTATAACCCATCAATCAGTTGTTACTGACTTCCATTTCTTCCATTTCATTATGATTAAAAAATACTTCAATGTTTATGCTCAGTCACTGTTTACATTCTACCTAGATCCCCTCAGTTATCATTTACCAATTTTGTATGCCCATTGCCCCCTTCCAAAACTTTTTTTTCCTTTGCTTCTAATGCCCCACTACTTGAAAATTTGCCCATAAGATAAAGGGGAGATTTGCTTGCAAGCAAAAAAGATGCTGGGTCTAGAATATATTATACAGGGTGCCAGTGTATAAAGCCCAGTTTCCTTCCATCAAATTGAGACAACCTTTATTCAAACTCAAGATTATAGTCTAGAACAACTTTGTGGGATTAGTTTAAAGCTTGTATGTTGCCTGAAATCTTGCCTTGCGTGATTTATCTCCCTTTCCCTGTCTTATGAATCCAATTCCTTACTGGTTTCCCTGGGAGCACTTTCTCAATAATTCACTTGCAGGTGAATTCTCAAAGTTAGAACTGTCTTTGAAGAAACCTTATATAAGACAGAATGCCTTTATATGTAAATCTTGGCACATAACTCTCATAATATTCTTAATATATCTTTTTAAATTTGGAATGACTATGTCAAAAAGTGTGAAAATTTTTATGGCCCTGACATTTGTACTAATATTCATTCTTCCCAGGTTATAAGAGTGCCAATATAGCAGCACTTTCTACAGTAATTTACTGCAAAATGGACTGTACAATTTTAGCTTATTTCTAACATGAGTAGAAAATTTCCCCCATTTAAAAAAAATTGGTCATTTCCATTATGAGAAGGAGCAAATAGTTAGAAACCAATGCTCATGTTTTTATTTTATTTGTAAATCTAAAGGCTCATGATCAACACTTAATTTAATTTAGATTGGTTCTACATGTATTTTAATTGAAACTAAAATTTTTAATTTAAATCAGGCACACCTATCTCTGGTAATGTCTGTGATAATAACTAAATTATTCTTTGCAGTTCTTTGTTTTACTAATAACATTGGAAATTTGATAGTCCTATTTTGTTCTCATAGTTACCTTTTGTGTTCCACAAAAGTTTATTGATTGCCTTCTACCTGCTAGAATTGGTCCAAGAAATGTTAAA
This sequence comes from Myotis daubentonii, assembly GCF_963259705.1. Classification (NCBI taxonomy): domain Eukaryota; kingdom Metazoa; phylum Chordata; class Mammalia; order Chiroptera; family Vespertilionidae; genus Myotis; species Myotis daubentonii. Next base: position 91,878,703 of record NC_081842.1, read on the forward strand.
TGAGACAGATATGCATCCTACTAACATTCTAATAGTGAATATAGACAATAACACAGGCAAATAAAAGACAATGTGAGAAGTACTTTAGTGAGGGCAGTATCCTCTGCTCTAGAAAGCACTCTGGAAAATAATTTTAAAATCAGAAAAAATCATCCTTTTTAGTGCAGGTCAAAAATGGGCAAAGAGCCGCAGCCAGTTTGGCTCAGTGGATAGAGTGTTGGCCTGCAGACTGAAGGGTCCCGGGTTCGGTTCCAGTCAAGGGCACATCCATTTCTTCCATTTCATTATGATTAAAAAATACTTCAATGTTTATGCTCAGTCACTGTTTACATTCTACCTAGATCCCCTCAGTTATCATTTATCAATTTTGTATGCCCATTGCCCCCTGGGTGTGCAGGAGGCAGCTGATCAATGTTTCTCTCTCATTGATGTTTCTAACTCTCTATCCCTCTTCCTCTCTGTAAAAAATCAATAATATATATATATATATATATATATATATTTAAAAATATATATTTTTTAAATTAAAAAAAAGTGGGCAAATAATTGAAAGTTGTCAGCTGAAAATAGTCATGGGCTATGACAATTAATGAAGGTTGTATTATGTCAGAAAAATTAAAAGTTTAGGGTCAAGGAGAATGTGCACTTTTCTAGAAGTGAAAAAGTTTGTTATTGCTGAAGGCATTCTCAGAAGCCAGTTGATGAGCACATATAAAGATGTTAAGAATTGTACATAATAGCATGGAAATTCATTGATAAATTATGGATTTGGAGAAAAATAGTATCAGGTTTCCAAGTTAGAAATATAATTGAGCTTGATGCATGAACAACTGATTATAGGGGGTATAAGTTGAGAGAAGGAAGTAAGAGCATAGGCAGGAGTTACAATTATCCAGGTGAGAGATAATTTGGTGTGAACCACCGGTAGTTGCAGCATAAAAAGAGAGAAGTGATCAGAAATACAATGTATTGAATGTAAAATTCAGGAAATTTTTAATTGAATAAGTATGGAGAAAATGATAGAGGAAGGAATAAGGATGATATGGAAATATATGTCTTTGGTAATTGGGTGGAAATTAGTGTCATTTTCAAGACAGAACAGAAGAATAGGTTTGGAACTGAAGATGCATTAATTTTGGAAATGCTGAGTCTGAGGTGCCAGTAGCAGAGTAAAATGCAGATATTTACATATAACCCATATGTGGACCATGTTTTAACATTCAATCAGTTCTGGAATGAAGATCCAGATTTGGGAGACATCAACAACATGCAGATGGCACTTGAAACAATAGTGGAAGGTGAGAGAGCCTAGAAAAGCATGACTAGAGTGAGAAAAAGAGGTAATGACAGAAACTTGCATAATACAGTATTTAAAAGAAAGATTTAAATAAAAATACTATGGAGGAATGGCCAGAGAGGAAGGAAATGTTCTAAGAAAATGAAGTGATTAATAGAGAGATCAGGTAACATAAGGACTGATGATTGTTCATGGGTTTCCAGAAATAATTAATGACAATGAAGAGAGATATTTAGTGAAATAATGGGGACTGTGGATAGATTGAAGTGAGTTGAGGTTATGAGCAATGGAGAAGTGGAGAGAGTGCGTATACACAACCTTTAATAGAAGTACCACTTTGTAGGAGAGGAAAGATATAATCTGAAGCACAGGTAGTGAAATGGATTTTAGAATGAAAAAATAATACCTTTTCCATTACAACCAAAGAGAAAGAGAACATAGATAGAAATGTAAAGAAACTCAAGAGTTAGTAACATAAATTGGAAGGTCCATATTGTGGATTGCCTTTATTTAATGAATTGCACATTGAGGTCATTTGCTAAGAGGGATTGGAAGGAGAAGAAGGGTTAAGAATTTTAAAGCCACTGAGTCTCCATACATATACATACAAGAAATTAAAAAAAAATAAAAAGTATGATAGGCTTTAAATTTTTTAAGTCTTTATATTTTAGAGCAGTTTTAGGTTTACAACCAAATGAAGAGGTGCAGAGATTTCCTGTATTATGTTCTGCTGACACTTATGCATAGTGTCTCCAATTATCAATATTACTCACCAGAATGTTATATTTTTACCAAAGATAAAACCACATTGATCTATCATAATCACCTAAAGTTCATAGTTTTCCTTAGGGTCCACTCTTTGCATCGTACATTCTATGGGATTAAACAAATGTATGTGACATATATCTAGCATTATAATATCATACGTATTTCATTGACATAAAAAATCCTCTGAGATTCCCCCTATTCATTTCCCCACCTGCCCTTGGCAACCATTGATTTATTAGTTGTATAGTTTCCAAATTTATATAGTTGAAATCATATGTATATAGCCTTTTCAGATTAGCTTCTTTCACTTACTAATATGCATGTAAGGTTCCTCCATGCCTTTTCATGGTCTGATAGCTTATTTCATTTTAGCACTGAATACTTTCCATATTTGGATCTACCTTAGTTTATTTATCCACTCACCTACTAAAGGACATTTTGGTTGCTTCCAAGTTTTGTTAATTATAAATAAAATTGTTATAAACATCTGTGTCCAGATTCTTGTGTTGACATAAATTGACACAAATTGACATGACATTTCCTTTAGGAAATATCAAGGAGCAACATTGCTGGATCATATGGTAAGAAAACATTTAGTTTTGTAAGAAGCCACAAACTGTCTTCTAAATTTTCATTCCCATCAGCAATGTATGAGAGTTGCTATTGCTCTTCGTCCTCATGTTGTTGCCAGATTTTGCCCATTCTATTTAGATGTGTAGTGGTATCTCATTATTATTTTTATTTGAATTTCTCTCGTGACATATGATGTGGAGCATATTTACAATGCTTATTTACTATCTGTATATTTTCCATGGTGAAGTGCCTGTTAAGGTCTTTTGCCTATTTTTTATTTGGATTGTTTTGTTTTGTATAATAAAAAAAAATCACGATATACTGAGTTGAGGCAAATAAAAATCAAAGTAAAGATCTTTAAATAGTATTCTAAGTCCCAGTATATCAGTTATAATATTTTTACAATTCTAGAACTTGCTTTATAGTGTACAAAGTATTTTCATGGCTATTTCATTTGACTCTATGAGAGTTTTGGGGCACCTACAGGGAAAGTATTTCACTTTGCTTGTATAAGTAAGAGAACTAAAGCTTAGAACCTGTTATTTGTCTTTCTCACTGTCATTTGGCAAAGCCAACACTCTAATTTAAGTCTTCTTTCAATTGATCATTCTGTCTTTTCCCACAGTCAATTTCTGCTTATGTATTTTTAATTTACTGCAAGTTGAAAAGGGATATATCTCAGTCATCATAGAAAAAAGTGTCTTCAATTAGAATTTATATGTTATAAGCTATACAGGTAATGTGTCATGGAGTTAATACCTCAGTTCTAATCCTAATTTTGGTATTTTATGGCTGTGAAACCTTTATTCAGTCAATAAAGCTCTCTAGACCTGCAGTTTCTTCAACTAAGCAGTACAAGAGTTGGTAATCTCTACAACAGGGATGGGGAATGTCTGCCGTGGACTGTATAAGGCCCACAAAATCATTTGATCTGGCTCTGCCAAGACATTAGGGGTGACTTAATTAAATATTTGACCAAATATAGAAAACTAATTTTTAAGTTGGTAGTTTTATATGGCCAGTGAATGATGTTATAAATATCCAAATGGCCCTTGACCGATAAAAGGTTCCCCACCCCTGCTCTAAGATCCAGCAATGCAATTCTCTGCGGCTCCAATTATTTTCATGAAATAATGACCTTTTTGGTTCACAACTACCTAGAATATAATAGCATGAGAAATTCTTTTTTTAAAAATATATTTTATTGATTTTTTACAGAGAGGAAGAGAGAGAGATAGAGAGTCAGAAACATCGATCAGCAGCCTCCTGCACATCCCCACTGGGGATGTGCCCGCAACCCAGGTACATGCCCTTGACCGGAATCGAACCTGGGACCTTTCAGTCCGCAGGCCGACGCTCTATCCACTGAGCCAAACCAGTTTCGGCGAGAAATTCTTAATATAATCACAAATGTTTAAGAAGAAAGCACTTTTGCATTTCTTTTTTAGTTGATCACATGACTAGTACCATTGCTATTCAAAAATCTAATAAAATTATTAGCTTGCTCCCTCTTTCTCTGATGTTGATGCCTGGTTCTTATAAGAACATAGGAAACACTTTAAACAAAAATGGTGTATTTCAACACTATCCTGACTTAGAGTCAGAGTAAGAGGTTCTAGTTGGTTCTTTCTTGGATAAGTACAGCTACCTTCTCACCACCATCAGTGTTCTTTGGTCATTGTTCCCTTTTCCACTTAGGGATAAAAAAAAAAATATGTTAGGTGTGTCCTAGATCCTTGATAGTAGTTCAGTGTTTGGGTAGAGTGTGTGGGGGAGGATGGTTATCACTCTGGCTCATTGATACATTTACCATAAAGTTAATGAACTTAACCTTCAGTGAGGCTTATTAGTAGCATGAGAGGAGGCCCATGGGAGAGAGAGGGCCTAGCAACATGTTCATAATTTTGTTTCCTTTAAAAAAAATGGGCGGGGGGAGGAATAAAATTGTATATACATGAGGATCCCCCAAAACATTCATCCCTGCTCTTGCTGTTTACTCAACTGGGCATGTAGTGAGTGCATTTAACTGGTTGTCTCAACTGGATGTAAGTTGATCACTGAGCTATCTTCCCTATGGTTTGCTGTTGGTGACAATAAATGGTGGTTATTTGGGTTAATGTCAGGCTGCTCCCCTAATCAGTAACCACTTTGTAACCAGTCCATAGTGGTTTTTATTTTGACTTTTCTCCAGGCACAATAAAATTAATAATGGCTGTTTTTATGAAAAACATTCTTTGTTTTAGCCTAAGCCATTATACTTATGTATCTTCCACCTTTTGGTTCTTATCCCATACTTACCCTCTCCTTTATAAAACAGTGGATAACATACCCAATAGCCTAAGGTAGAGAAGAACAGGTAGGAAATTTGGAAAATTATCTCCTTGCATCTTTAATGATTCTCAGAGTATTCGGAGTGCATTTTCCAATAGTATTGAATCACACATAACACATCCCCTTGAATTAAACTACCTAGTTTCCCCAGAAATATGAATCCTTAAAGTTATATAGCTAACCTGAACTACTTCTTTATTTTAAAAGTTTTTAGTATTATGGAGATATTCACTTGCTATAGCAATGGGTAGGATTTGTTTTGACACCTTGTTCAAGTTTAGAATTTTTCATGTAGCAGCATAACAGACATTTTAAGAAAATCATCTCCTCTTCATTTTGCCTGTTCATTTAGGCCAATACACTCTTTTATATTCTTGGAGATATTTAGCATCTTGGGATGTTCAAGAAAATACCCCAGATGCTTGGGGCACAAAGTACATTTATTCTACATAGTTTATTTTCAAATGGCTATTTTCATAGCTATGATATGATATTAAATGGACAATTATCAAGATAAAATGCAGAGCAAGAATCAATAATGAAGAATAGATAAACTGATCAATATGTTTCAGGGAGCTTTGTATATTCAACATAAAAAGGCAAATTATTGGGATAAAGAGATATTCTCAGTTAAATGCATAATTTAATTGTAATACTTAACTACAATGTATGATATACCATTTTAAATAACATTAAATAACACTGGGTTTCTTTTTTTATTATAGCCAGTTATGCTAAGTAAGATTACAACTGGCCATTAAAATGCACTACAAAAAAATATATCGATAAAAACTCTTGTCACAAATGAAACAAAATTAAACCTGAACAAAAGCAAATCAGTTATGTTTCCTCTACATTATGAGTATTATCATTTGTCATTTAAAAGAGACTTCCTTCATAGAGATTGTCTCTCAGTTTAAAGTGAATATGTAAATCTTGCCTAGCTGATGTGGTGGGACCCATTGATTGAGTGCAGTCCCAGGAGGTTACTGGTTCAGTTCCCAGTCAGGGCACATGTCCTGTTACTGGCTCAAGCCCCAGGAGGGGGAATGCAGGAAGCAGCCAATTGATGTTTCTCTCTCATGGATGTTTCTATCTCTCTCTCTCTCCATCTCCCTTTTTTTAAAATCAATTTTTAAAAATGTGAAAAAATATGTAAATCTTAGCAGTTAGTCTGGTTCCTAAAAACTTGGAATGTGCTGGCACAATGTATGCACATCTTCTAACATGCAGATAACGCATGCATACATAGCCTGCTTCCCAGAGGAATCGTGGTTTATATAAAGTGCAAGGTATGAAGAAAGTCTGGTTTACTTATTCTACAGTATCAGTGTAATCTTCTTTTTATTTTTTTCCCCATCACCATTCCCCACCCCTTATACCCACTTCAACCCCTGCAATCACCAAGTGCCTTCATCTTTAAAATTGGTTGGTAGGCAGTGTTTATGATTTGCCTTAGAGTTGGAGAAAACAATTACATTAGATTATATTTGTAATAACCTACAGATGAGTTGTAAGCAGGAGTCAGAACGGTAACTAACAGGAAATATGCCACTGGTATGCAGAAAAATAAAAATAAATAAATCACTGGCTCAAAGCATAAAATAAAGAATGAGAGTTTAAATAGATTCCAGGATAAATATTAGATAAGCTATATAGTTAAAGCCAGACTCTGTCCTTTTGAACAAGAGAAGTGGTTAAAAGGTAAGCAGCTATATATATTATCAACGTATATTTTAGGTTGATAATACTAGTGGGTGAATACAAATGTTTTGGGAAATTTAAAAGGTAGAATCAGCAGAATTGGCATCTAAATAAAGATGATTTACACAGAAAAAGCATTATGCAAAAGTAGGCATAGTAAGCATATTTTAATAAATTAGGATGATCTTCCAAAATATAAATTAAAGTATAAATGTAGTTATAATTTACTATATAAAGCAGTGATTCTCAACCTGTGGGTCGCGACCCCTTTGGCAGTCGAACGACCCTTTCACAGGGGTCGCCTAAGACCATCCTGCATATCAGATATTTACATTACGATTCATAACAGTAGCAACATTACAGTTATGAAGTAGCAACGAAAATAATTTTATGGTTGGGTCACAACATGAGGAACTGTATTTAAAGGGCCAGAAGGTTGAGAACCACTGATATAAGGCAATCATAGTAGGTACTGCTGATGTCCTGTCCATAGTTATTTTACTGGCCTGTACGCTCATCAACCCAGCTGTAAGGGGCTGCATTAACAGCTTGCACTTGGGACAGTTGTGATGCTCCGCATCACACTGCATTCAGTGACTCACTAATTAATATGGGCCCTGTGGTCTATTTGCCTATGGTCAAGAGGATGACTCTGCAATGTGACTTATGCTCATGAATCAGATCAAGCTAGTATTTATGTGAGACCGAACTCTTGCACATCATCTTCCCTTTCCCTATTTTACTTCCCTCATTCACTGGTTTTCTGATGAGAACTTCTTTAATTAATCTTGTGCACACAAATCCCGGACTCTGCCTTTGCTTGTGTGGTAACTAACCTTGTAGAGTTGGTATGCAAGTGGTGCCAGGAAGAACACTAAGGATGTGATTCTAGAAAAAGCTTACCAGCTAGCTACCTGACAATGAACACTCTGTCACTGAAATTAGGTGAAATGTTCATTGTTCTTAGCATTCTGTACCACCAGTCTGTCATTAGGAATTCACCTGTGGTGAGCTGGGAAAAAAAAAAAAAAGAGGTGGAAGGAGATGCAGGGTACTTGCAATGGCAATAACTCTGGACTGGAAAAGAAGGGAACAAACTAATGATATGGACAGTGAAAAAGGCTGGCTATTGCTGAGCACCAATGAAAGAAAATAATGAGCTCCAGATGATTAGTCACCAATGTAATATAAAGAGTGAAAATCAGAGGTCCTCAATGGCAGTGTTTAAGGACATATAAATCTCCTGTAGCTGGAGGGCTAATTATATTGAAGAGTAGGCTCAGAAACTACACATAAAAAGAGCAAAACTCCAGAAAAAGTTGAATTCTCAGCTCCTTCAGTTCTCCTATGCCTAATAGAAAAGAAGAACTGAGATTGAAAAATAAGGGTATCTGGATATATGCACTTGAGAACATTAAGCACCCAGATCCCTTTGACCTTCTGAGCTTCTAGATGTCACCCACTCCCACCTTCTGTTTCTCTTACTCGTGTTTCTTTCAGAGGCCTCAATGCAGTGAGGTGCTTTGCAGGATAATACTTTTTCCTCGTCAGGATCTGCTCCAGTTTCCTATAAAGGCAACCAACTAAACAAGCAAATAAAAAACTAGAGGCAAATTTCAGCATGACCCAACTAGTGAAGTGCTGAGAGAGAAGAAAGGGAGAGAAGGATTATAAGAGGAGGGCTTATAAACTGTGGAATGTACCTGGGTTTTATTGACAAGGCCTGGGCTAGTTTGAGTCTCTTCTCACACTGATGGTATGAGATCAAAAGGGGTAGAACACAAATCTGAATATGGTGGTATTTGTGATATTAGGATAGTTTCCCATCAAACAACATTTAAGGCTCTGACTAGGGCAACAAAGAGAGGAATACTAGCTCCAATTCAATCCTCTAATAGCTTTCAGAAACTGGGAAGCAAGACAGGGGGTGGACAATAACCAGCGTGACATGAAGTAGAAAAGCCAGAAGTGCCTGGAAGACAATGGAGGAAGGGGTAAAAGCACTCAGAGAAGTAGGCATGTTAGAGTGAATTAATTACATGAGACCAGAAGAACCACTAGCTTGAAACATTTCTTCAAAGGATCCTCTATTTGTCAAGAAAGTGAGGATGCACAAGGGTGAAAACACTGGCATTAAGAGGCTCTGTAGGCTGGGACTTAGGACAGGAAAATTGAGCCCATAATTGTGATCACAACTCTCAAAACAGAAAAGGCAGGTGGCCACACTTAACAAGCAGAAGTTAGATGGGCATAATCATTGTAATGACCATCAATTTCTGAATGTCAGCCATGGTGATAGAACTGCTGGGGATCTATAACAATGAATAACATATTACAGCTTCCCTAGAGAAGCATTGCCAGATAAAATAAAAGGCATGTGATTAAGTTTAAATTTCAGATGAACAGTGCATAATTTTTTAGTGTAAGCATGTCCCAAATATTACTTTGGATATGTTTATACTGAAAGCATTTTCATTATTTATCTGAAATTCAAATTTAGCTGGTATCCTGTATTTTTATTTGCCATATCTGACACACTTCTCTTAGAAACAAGATGACCAGTCCACAGGGCACTGCTTAATATACAGGGTGGGTCAAAAGTGGGTTTACAGTTATTCATATGGAAAATAATGGAATAATTAAGAAATAATATAAGAATAAACTGTTTTATGTAATCATGAATACAAACCTACTTTTGACCCATCCTGTATATAATTAAAGGTTGTCAAGAATAGATGAGCATAAAGCTTAGGTCAGCCAGCCTCATTGTAAAGGTTGCTATCCCCTTCTTAGGTTCCAACGTAAGACAGTTTTCACACCTGGAATTTATTAGCTAATGGAGAGATTGGGGTTCCCTTGAGGAAGGACCAGTATGCATTGTAATGATTCCCCCAGCTGTTCTCCAATGGAACGTATGTCAATTTACTCAGGTAATCATTCACTGAGGAAGAAAGAAAACTTAGATCTTTTTAAAGCACTAGAATGCGGATTCTGAGTTTACATCGAAGCCAGCTTCATAACATCATCGTGGCACACCTCTTGGAGTATTGAAACTTGGGACTTGGTAATTACTAATAAATGGAGTCCTGGCCCAGGTCTGTCTTATAGCTGCCCCATTGAATCCACAGGCTCCTCCCTGGTCACTTTCCAGTTCCTTCGAAGTGTCAGAACTCCATTGCATATATACTCCATTCTCATGTTTTTTTTAATTATATAATTTTATGTTCAGTAATTCCAAAAATAGGCAAAAATTATTAATGTATAATAAGAGAGATTAATTAGAGTAATGGTTACCTGAGAGTGTATGCTATGGACAGGGGAGGGGACAAGTGGGTATTTTTGAAGAAGGCTTAGAAATTTGGTTACACGGGCACATACAAAAAAAAATACATACACACAAGTAAAAATTCATCAAGTTATATACTTAAGATCTGCTTATTTTAGTATATCTGAATTATACCTTTAATACAAATATAAAATATTTCCATAAATCAAATCATATAAAATATAAAATCATTTGTTATCAAAATCTACTTTATCTCCAAGATTTCCTACCTCTGCAAAAGGTATCAGAAATGCAGACTAAAAACTTCAGAATTCTATTCTATTATTTTATTTTCTTTCTTCTCACTTCTAATTGCTCACCAATTCCCATAAATTTTCCTTTAGATAATGTTTATGAATTGTGTCCTATCTTTTGCTTATAAACATAATTTCCTAGTTTAGGCTCTTTGTTTATTATATTTTTAAAGTATTTCTAAGTTTACCAAGTAGTCTTTAGTTTCTTCCTCTTTCAATATTTCTTTTTTAAAAATCTTTATTGTTGAAAGTATTACATATGTCCCCTTCAATATTTCTTACATTTTGCTATAATTAACTTTTCTAAAGCATAAATATATCTGCTTATGTCACTTGTCTACTAAAAAATTTTAAAGTCTGTGGCCTATAAAGTCTCACAATGTGTTTGTTTATATGTTTTTCTCTTTCATTTCTTCTTTCTATCCTTCCCTTCCAAAAAAATATTGTTATGCTACTAGTAGTCTTTAGGTGTTTCCCTTACTTTATATTCTTGCCAACAATTAATATTATCAGATTTTGTAAGTTTGGAATCATATACTATGTAAAATAGTATCTCACTGTGCATTTAATTAGCATTTCATTAATTGCTAAATGTTAAGACAAATCTTTTTATATGTGTATTGGCCATTTGTATTTTCTGTGAAATGTCTTTATCACATTTCAAGCAGGCAGTCTTTTTTAAAAAATAGAATCTAGATTTATTTTTCATTATATGTATAGCAAATATTTTCTCTTAGTTTTTATTATATGTTTTACTCTACAATACTTTTAATGGACTTAAGTTATCAATTTTAATGTAGTCAAATGCATTAATATTTTCTCTTATATTTAGTACTTCTGTTTTCTTTTTAAATAAAACTACATCCTGAGGACATAAATGTTCTAATCTTCTTTTTGTTCTAATGCTTATAAAATTTGCCTGTCACATTTAAGTTCTTCGTCTCTGTTGTATCATGAAGGAGGAATCCAACTACATATGTCACATTTATAAAATTGTTTAAATAAGAATTCCTCTGTCAATAACATGTTATATTCCTTAAGAAGAAAGAAATAAAATACAGTGAATTATGTGCATTCAAAAGTCTTGAGAGGATTAGAGAAATAGGGTCTAGGCTGGGCTTCCAAGAATGATTTTCAACAAGCCAATGCATAAATGGATAACTAAAGAAACAGTTACCTTTGTTACAATAGAACAAGTTTGTGTGGCAACTATAGGCTTCAGAATAGTATCATCTTACCTGCACTCTAGGAATAAGATGGCTGCCTCACCGACTATTTCGTCCATAGATATACCATCACATTAAATTCCTTAAATGTATTATCTTCTCTGTACTTCAGCTAGATTTGAATTTCCTGGGTGGGTCTGATCTAATCAGATGATCCCTTTAAAAAATAGAGGTGGAGGACTTGGGAGCAGTAGACTCTCTCTTTACTCATTGGTATCTTTAAGAAAGCTAGCTGCCATAAATTCTACAGCTTACACAGAAATGAATTCTACCAAGAACCACACAAACTCAGAAGACCCCTCAATGAGAAGAAGACTCAGGTGAGATCACTACTGCAGATGACACCCAGATGGCAACCTCATTACACCTGAAAGAGGAGCAGATAAGCAGGGCCCGAAATCCTGACCCATAAAACGCTATGGGATGATAAATGAGTGCCTTCTAGGCAACTAATTTTATGGTACTTTGTTATATAGCATAGAACACTAATATAATATATTTAATTTGAAGCTGTTTATTTCTGGCTCATCTTGGCCATTTTGTTATTGGCGGTGAGAACAGCGCCAGCTGTTAGACCCACCGGTCAGACTGAAGATCAGTTCAGCAAGCTTGATACTTGAGTTTTGTCGAGGAAAATATTCAGAGTCAAGATTCAAAGTATAAGAGAAAGTTTATTTAGGAAGTGACAGTGGTAGAAGTGAGTGCCAGAAGAAATGGGCTCAGGAAACAAGTTACAGAGGCAAAGGAAAAGTCCCCCAGAGCTTAGGAGAAAGAGAGAGGCAAGGACAATGCGCCTGTGGAATGGGGTGGGGACAAGGTGTGCTCCCAGGTGAACAGTGAGCTGGGTCCTCTGTCTTAAGTGCTTTTAAGGCTGGGATTTTAGGGGAGCACCAGGGGAGGATCTCAAAATAATATCAGATTTCTAGGTATGTCCTTTCAGAGTCATGGTCTCCAGTGATTGGTCGGCACCAGGAAAGGAGGTCAATATTCAATGCAGCTGGCCCTGAGGTCAGCCATTGTGTCACTTGTCTGGTTTTGGTGCTTTTCTGGGCTTGGAGATGAAACACAATTGAGGCCTAGATGTATTTGATGTGGGTTAGAACCTCACTGTTTTGGGAGCTTAATGCTTAAGGGCTCTTCTCTGGCCCCTTTGTTTATTTCCCCTCTAAGGGGGTCTAACTCTCAGGACTAGTGGACATGTGAGGAAAGGTCAGGGGAGGGTCCGAACTGCAAAATCAGTGACAAGAACGGTCAGGGGGTCTAAAACACATGACCAGCAATATGCTGGGGGAGCAGAGGTTACCGAGGGAGCCAGGTCCATGTTTTCCCAGTTTTCCCCATTGCTAGGCAGCTACAGCTTTCCACCCTGGTGACCTTCCATACCTGGTCTATGGTCCTTGCTCTACTCATATGCCTACCGCAATTCAACATTTTGTCTTTATTTGTGAAGCTTTGACATGTATGATTATTATCCTAAAATTTCATTGAATCTCTTTTAAACGTTATTCAATTGATCTTCCTTTCATTCTACTCTTACATTCTCTGTTCCTGTGGTTCCACATCCTTACCAGTATTTTATGCTGTCAGTGTTCGGGATCCTGTCTTTGGTGCTGTATCTAAAAAGATCAACATATCCAGCATTGAACAGATTCCACGTTACCCTGTAGGAGTTTTATAGTTTTACTTTTTACATTTACACCTAGGATGCATTTAGTTATTTTTTTGTGAAAAATATGTTTCTATCTAGATTCATTTTTTTGCTTGCAAGTTTTTCAGTTGTTCCAACATCATTTTTTGAAAAAAGGATTTTTTCCCCTCCATTATATTGCCATTGCCCCTTTGTAAAAAAAAGTGGTCTATAAATAGTCGTGTAAGTATCTCTCTGGGCTCTCTGATACATTGATCTATTTGTCAATTCTTCTGCCAATATTACATTTTTTTAAAAAAGTTGAATCTTTATTGTTGAAAGTATTACATATGTCTCCCTTTTCCCTTCATTGACCCCTTCTAACCCCCACCCCCACCCCAGGTCTTCACCACCCTATTGTCTGTGTCCATGGGTTATACATATATACATACAAGTTCTTTGGTTGATCTCTTCCCACCCACCCCACAGTCTATTCTATGCTTCTATGTCTCTGGATATATTTTGTTCATCAATATATTTTGTTCATTAGATTCCATATATGAGTGAGATCATGTGATACTTGTCTTTCTCTGACTGGCTTATTTTACTTAGCATAATACTCTCCATCACATTTTTTAAATTACTGTAGCTTTATAGTAAGTCTTGAAATCAAGTTGTGTAAGTCCTCCAACGTTTTCTCTTAATATTGTTCTGGCTATTCTGGGTCTTTTGCTTCTTCTAAATTTTTAATAAATTTTTGTCTTTAGTTTTTTCTTATTTGCTACTCAACTTTTGGATTGAAACACATATACTACCACTCTAAATCCTGCTTGCTTAATTTCCTTTTTTATTAGTTACACTTGAAATTTTACCATACAGTTAGATTCATAACTTAAAGAGCTTAGTTTGTTAACTGTTTATTTCATCAATCTCCTGAATTACATGCAATTTTTTGATCCAATATTTTTAGTCTTGCATTCCTTTTTATGCCAATTATTGTTATTCATTTTAATTGAATGGTTGTCTAGTTTTATCTTCTTTATTTATTATTTGACTAGGGGCCCGGTGCACGAAATTCGTGCACTGCGTGTTGGGGGGAGGGAGGGAGTGTCCCTCAGCCCAGCCTGCCCCCTCTCACATACTGGGAGCCCTCAGGCGTTGACCCCCATCACCCTCCAATCGCAGGATCGGCCCCTTGCCCAGGTCTGACGCCTCTGACAGAGGTGTCAGGCCTGGGCAGGGGACCCTCATTTCCCCCATCACTGGTTCTGCCCCCAGCCCAGGCCTGATGCCTCTGGCCCAGGCATCAGGCCTGGGCAGGGGACCCCCAGAACCCTCCGATTGCTGGCTCTGCCCCTTGCCCAGGCCTGACGCCTCAGCCAGAGGTGTAGACCCCCATCACCCTCGGATCACCTGATCGGCCCCTTGCCCAGGCCTGACGCCTCCACCAGAGGTGTCAGGCTTGGAGAGGGGACCCCCATCTCCCCCCGATCACTGGCTCTGGCCCCCGCCCAGGCCTGAGGCCTCTGGCCCAGGAATCATGCCTGGGCAGGGGACCCCCATCTCCCTCTGATCGCTTGCTCCACCCCCCGCCCAAGCCTGACGCCTCTGACCCAGGCTTCAGGCCTGGGCAAGGGGACCATCATATCCCTCCAATCCCCGGCTGTGCCCCCCGCCCAGGCCTGATGCCTCGGCCAGAGGAGTTGACCCTCATCACCCTCCGATCACCAATCACCGGATCGGCCCCTTGACCAGGCCTGACGCCTCCACCAGAGGTGTCAGGCCTGGGCAGGGGAGCCCCAGCTCCCCGCTGTTGTAGGCTCCGCCCCTGCCCAGGCCTAACGCCTCTGGCCTAGGCGTCCGGCCCCGGGCAGCGGGGACCCGCAGCTGCAGCGGCCCCGCGATCATGGGCTCCTCTTTAGGCCCAGGGAAGGGACCCCTAGCTCCCGGGACTGCCAGCTTTGACCGTGTCCATCTCCCATCGCTGGCTCCACCCCTACTTCCTGCTATCACTGGCTAGGGCGGCAAAGGCACCTGATTCTCCGATCATGGCTGGGGGGCAGGGCCAAGGAGGCCCCAGGGCCGCCTTGGCCCTGCCCCCCAGCTCTTAGCTCCCCCCTGGGTTTCCGATCACTGTCAGTGGCAGGGGGCTTCTTCCTGCTTTCCCTTTCGCCTCCCTGCATTGTGCCTACATATGCAAATTAACCGCCATCTTGTTGGCAGTTAACTGCCAATCTTAGTTGGCAGTTAACTGCCAATCATAGTTGGCAGTTAATTTGCATATAGCCCTGATTAGCCAATGAAAAGGGTATCGTCGTACACCAATCACCATTTTTCTCTTTTATTAGTGTAGATACTCTTAATGTCTAGCTTTTTACAAATTCCCTCAAGGATTACATATTATTCATATTGTACTAAAATATGTGTACGTACTTTAGAAATACTGTTAGTGAAATTCAGTTGGTGGTAAATTCTAACTTTTATTTATTTTGAATATGTTTATGTTTTGCCTTCATTCATGAAAGAGGTTTTTTTTTGGCATACAGCACTGTAAGATAAAGTAAGGGCTAGGAGAATTCTGTAGGATAAGAACTCATGAATCTAAGTGCCATTTGGGGCTGATGTATCAGGAAGATAGTGACTCTTGAGTACTTTTATGTAGAGTTCCAGGCTGTTGAAGCTTAGAGGATTCCCTTAGAAATGGAGAAGAAAGACCCTGAAAACTATTTCCCCAACTCATGCTATACTAATCGAGTCCTCCTAAGTAGGAGGACTTACTCCCTTGTGGAAAATGTATAATCACATCACCTTTGCCTGGACCGTAGTCATACTCACTAGGATGTTTCTTCAGCAAGTTATTTATGATACTACTGAGTATAAGTATGAAAAGTTGATTTTAAAAAAATAGTACTCTGCCCAGCCAGTGTGGCTCAGTGGTTGAGCATTGACTTATGAACCAGGAAGGCATGGTGTGATTCCTGGTCAGGGCACATGCCTAGGTTGCAAGCTCAATCCCCAGTTGGGGTCTTGCAGGAGGCAGCCAATCAATGATTCTCTCTCATCATTGATGTTTCCATCTCCCCTTCTCCCTTCCTCTCTGAAATTATCTACACCAATAAAAAGATGCAAATTGGCCATACCTTTGTGACACCCAACAGCCAATCAGGAGTGGGTATGCAAATTAACCCAACAAAGATGGAGGGTTAATTTTCATACACAGGCACCAAGCAGCTGGGGCAGGGCAGGATGCTTGCATTGTCACCATGGCTATGACATAGGCGTTACGCATTGCCCCAGCCACTCTGGGCCTCTGGGCAGCATAGGAAGGCAGAAAGGCAGCTCTGGGCCAGAGCGAAGGCAGTGCCAGCAGCCAGGGAAAGGAAGTCCCATTCTTTCATGAATCTTTGTGCATTGGGCCTCTAATCCTATATAATAAAAGCTTAATATACAAATAGACTAAATGGTGGAATGACCGGCGGAACTGAACCAAGTCCAGCACAGACAATGGTGAACCTGAGGAGGGGCGATGAAGTATTAAAGAAAACAGACAAGAGTATATAGTTAGGGCCAGGTGGATCACTGCATCTGGATGAGGACACAGTGACCCCACCTGTAAGCTGAATCTTTATTTTATAGTCAGATCACACAAAGCAAAACAAGGGAGTGGTCAAGATATTAACAAAGTTCTTGCGAGTTTTAAATCTGTTTCTTTCCTATTATTGCAATTCTCTGAACTCTATCAAGCTTTGCTTTGGCAGCACTTGCTGTACCTCCCTCAGCCCACATCCCTCAGCTACCTAGGACCACAAGGATAGACTATAAGGTCAAGCTTACATACAACCATAGCCTTTGGCTATAATTGTGCTGGGAGGATTTTGCCCTCTAAGCTGGGACTTGTATGTGGCTTTGCCACAAGAGGACTATGCCCTCTCGTCAGTCCATGGCTTGATCCTGTCCAAACACTGTAGCCGCTCTCCATATGGAATGACCGGTCTCTATGACACATACTGACCACCAGGGGACAGACACTCAACGAAGGAGCTGCTCCCAGCCTGCAGGCCCTAGGCCAGCCAAGGAGGGTGCCAGCCAATTACCCTTCCAGTTGCCCCATAGAGGGAGATGACCAGCAGCAATGGTGAGGGGCATGGCCAGCCGGCAAACTGGTGGCAGTGGGGGGGGGGGGTTGGCTGGCACCCCCCCCCCCCGATCGTCCTGCTGGTCGCCTTCCACAGAAGTAGGGCATGGCCATGGGGATCAGCCTGCTGTGGGAGTGCTGCTCATCCTGGTCAACCAAGTGGCTGTGGACCCATCCTCTAAGTGGCTGCTGAATGAGGAAATTAGGCTGAGCTGATATTTTAGGGTAATGTCTTGGGTAAAGTCATGGCCTGTGTCCTGGAGGAACCTGGAAGAGAGCTTTGCAACCCAAAGCCACTTGGTGAATGTCCTTGATATGTGATGCCAGGTCAGTGACACCATGGGGGATGTTCAGGGAAGCCATGCTCCAGGATCCTCAGTCATCAGGACAACCTCTTTAGGGAGTCCACAGTCATGTCCCCTCTTGCCATCCACCTATGCCAGCTCCCCATACTCTTTCTAGAACACATCTTAGAGGGCCTGCATCAGTAGTGGGGTCAGGCCAGAGTCTGGATTGTCTCAGATATTTGATAGGTGCAGAGATTCGGCCTCACCCTGGGCCTGCTAACGGCTGCTCCTGTTGTGGGAGCAGCTGCTCATCTTGGTCAGCTGAGCTGTGCTCCCATTTTGAGAGTGCACTGACCACACGGCGGGCAGCTCCTATTTTGAGTGTCTGCCCCCTGGTGGTCAGTGTGTATCATAGCAACTGGTTGACTGGTTATTCTGGTCATTCCTCCATTTGGTCGCTGGGCTTTTATATATATGTTAGGGGCCCAGTGAATGAATTTGTGTACCTTGAAAGGAACTGTGGGCTGTGAGGCTGTGGTAGGCACAAGGGTGGGTCTTGGCCAATCCTCCGCACTCTCCGCCCAGCCCCTCCTGCCACAGCCCCCGGTCCACTGTATGCCAGCAGCCCTGCTCCTGCTGCCACCAGTCCCACACGCTGACGGCGCCGGTCCCACTCGCACCCACTCATGGCTTGGAGTGATTGGGGCCGGCACCATCAGTGGGTGCGAGGGGCAGCTGCTGCCCTGATCACCTCTCAGGAGCAGGGGGAGGTGGAGAAGCCCTCAAGGGCAATCAGGACTGGCACCCACCACTTGCACCTCCTGATGGCACAGAACGATCAGGAGCAGCTCCGGGCACTGGCAGTGGGTGCAAGCAGCAGCTCCATTGCCAGCTGCAGGTGTGAGCAGGGCCAGTGCTGGCATTGGGTGTGAGCGGCAGCTCTGGCACCAGCAGCAGGTGTGAGCACCGGGTGGGACTGCGGCACGCGGGAGCAAAGAATTTCCAGTAACCACCAGAGGCTTGCCCCGATGACAGTGAGCCTTGGTCTAGTGCCCCCGCTTACCTGCTCCATGACCTGCTGTGAACAGCGCCCGCCATGTTCTGCACATGCTCCCTGGTGGCCAGCATATGTCATAGCAACTGTTCGATTGTTTGGCTGTTCCAGATTTTCTGCCGTTTGGTCTATTTGCATATTAGGAGATCTAAAGAAATAGTACTCTAGAGCCAGATAAAAAGATGTTCTGAAACATAATTGATTATATCCTATCTAATAAAAGAGAAACATGGTAATTAACTGTAGCTCCGACACGCTTCCCATTGGCTAATCAGGGTGATATGCAAATTAACTGCCAACCAAGATGGAGGCCGGCAGCCAGGCAGCTGAAGCGAACAGGGAGTCTTGCTTGCTCCAATGACAGAGGAATCCAGGTTCCCCACATGCCGCAGCCCAGCTCTGAGCTGTTCTCTAAGAAACAATGTTTCAAATATAGAAGCTAAACAAAACCCAGAAACCTGCTTTCAGTCAGCCTGGATCTCAGAGCTGGAGTCACAACAAAGTTTCAAATACAGAAGGTAAACAAAGCACAGAAACCTGCTTTCAACAGCCGAGGTATCAGAGCTGGAGCAGAGCCTCAGAGCTAAAGACGGCACTCAGCTCCAGTGACAACCATAGCAGGTAAATAAATCCCAGAATAAAAAAGAAAAAAGAAATAAAAGGGAGGTTGGGAGCTTCAGTCACCCGCCAGCCTGAAAACGGCCCTCAGGCCCTCACCCAGACTGGCCAGGCACCCCAGTGGGGACCCCCACCCTGAAGGGGGTGTGACCAGCTGCAAACAGCCATCATCCCCTCACCCAGGCTGGCCAGGCACCCCAGTGGGGACCCCCACCCTGATACAGGACACCCTTCAGGGCAAACCAGCAGGCCCCCACCCGTGCACCAGGCCTCTATCCTGTATAGTAAAAGGGTAATATGCCTCCCAGCACCGGGATCAGCAGAGTTGAGAGGCCTCCCGGCACCGGGATTAGCAGAGCCGCGAGGCCTCCCAGCACCAGGATCAGTGGAGCAGTGAGGCCTCCCAGCATTGGGATCAGCGGAGCAGCGAGGCCTCACTGCCTCGATGTCAAACGGATCTGCGAGGCCTCCCAGCACTGGGATCAGCGGAGCCGTGAGGCCTCCTGGCCCCTGGAGTAGCGTGACAGGGGCAGCGCCCAAACCCCCTGATCGCCCTGCAGCTCTGTGTGTGACAGAGGGTGGGGTCACAACCTCCTTATCCGCCCTGCTCTGTTCATGACAGGGGAAGGCGCCCCAACCCCCTGATCGGCCCTGCTCTGTGCCTGAGACGGGGAAGCTCCCCAACCCCCTGGTCGGCCCTGCTCTGTGTGTGACAGGGTGCGGTGCCCCAACCCCCCCATGGGCCCTGCTCTGTGTGACGGGGTGGAGCCACAACTTCCCCTCGGTCCTGCCTTGAGTGTGACAGGGGGTGGCACCCCAACCCCCCAATCGGGCCTACCCTGATCGTGACTTAGGGTGGCATCGCAACTTCCTGATCCGCCCTCCTCTGTGCATGGCAGGGGGGATCTCCCCAACCCCCTGATCAGCCCTGCTCTGTGGGTGACAGGGGGGAGCTCCCCAACCCCTTGATTGGTCCTGCTCTGTGTGTGACAGGGTACAGAGCCCCAAACCCCTGATGGGCCCTGCTCTGTGTGTGTCAGGGGGCAGCGCCCCAAACACCTGATCGGCTGGCTCTGTATGTTACAGGGGTGGCACCACAACCCCCTGATCTGCCCTGCTCTGTGCGTGACAGGGGGTGGCGCCACAACCTCCCCATCGACCCTGCCTTGAGTGTGACAGGGGGCGGTGCCCCAACCCCCCAATCGGCCCTACCCTGAGTGTGACTGGGGGTGGCATCGCAACCTCCTGATCCACCCTGCTCTGTGCATGACAGGGAGTGGCGCCCCAACTCCCCAATCGGCCCTGCTCTGAGCTCGACCAGGGGTTGCGGGGCAGGCACCTAGGGATTAGGCCTGCCCTTTGCCACCCGGGAGCGGGCCTAAGCCAGCAGGTCGTTATCTCCCGAGGGGTCCCAGACTGTGAGAGGACACAAGTGGGGCTGAGGGATACCTCCCCCCCCCCCGCCCCCGCCAGTGCACAAATTTTTGTGCACCGGGCCTCTAGTTTATCTAATAAGTTGTTTTGGATCCTAAATATGATAGTCTAAGAAAAGCCATAGGTTGATATATTCAAAGAAGTGGAAGGAATTCAAAGCTTTTGAATATGTGTTTGAGTAGTAGATTGGAAAAAATAGATAACCCTAAATCATGTTTAAAAACCATACACAAAATTGGTGACTTTTAAAAATATTTTATATTTATAATAACTGGTTATATCCAATTTAGTAGTTTCATGTGTATATGTGTGTGAGACCCACCCTTTATTGAGTCAAAATTAAAAACATATGGTTATTGGTTATGTTAAAAAGTTAAATGGGAGACAGCCGTGGGTGTCAACACAGACCCCACCATTTCATGGCAGTATGACAGTGAGTCAACTATTTAAACTCGGTTTCCGGAGAACCAAGATGGCGGCATAGGTTAACGCCGGAGTTTGCTGCTTTGAACAACTACTTCAAAAGTGAAACTAAAAGACGGAACGGACATCACGCAGAACCCCAGGAACGCTGGCTGAGTGGAAGTCCTACAACTAGGAGGAAAGAGAAACGCATACGGACACTCAGAGGAGGCGCAGTGCTGAAGTCAAATTCTGAGGTGCGGAGTGCGAGGAGCGGGCTGGCGGCGGAGGGCACGGTTGGCGTTTTCAATCGGGAGGGAGTCGCAGACTCTGAGCTCCAGATACAGGCGAGTCTTTAGGGACCCAGACTCAAACGGGAGAAGCGGGACTGTCTGGCTTCGGTCAGAGCGAGTGCAGCTTTCTCTCTGAGCTTTGCAGCGGGTGCTGGGACTCAGAGAGGCAGAGCCCCTGGGGACAGGACTGAGAGCCGCCATAACTGCTCTCTCCGGCCCACCCTGTTGATCCTGTGCGACCCGCCCCGCCCAAGCCCTGCACAGAGGCATTTGCCGGATAGCCTCAGGCAAAGGCTAGATTAGCACCTCCCTAGAGGACAGAAGTTCTCTCACCGCTGACACAGCTGATTCTCATAGCCACTTGGCCTGGAGGTCAAACCCTCCCTGGAATTAGCTACAACAATCAAGATTTATCTATAAGACTGCGAACAAAGACCACTAGGGGGTGCACCAAGGAAGCATAACAAAATGCGGAGACAAAGAAACAGGACAAAATTGTCAATGGAAGAAATAGAGTTCAGAACCACACTTTTAAGGTCTCTCAAGAACTGTTTAGAAGCTGCCGATAAACTTAATGAGATCTACACGAAAACTAATAAGACCCTCGATCTTATATTGGGGAACCAACTAGAAATTAAGTGCACACGGACTGAAATAACGAATATTATACAGACGCCCGACAGCAGACCAGAGGAGCGCAAGAATCAAGTCAATGATTTGAAATGCGAGGAAGCAAAAAACATCCAACCGGAAAAGCAACATGAAAAAAGAATCCAAAAATGAGAGGATAGTGTAAGGAGCCTCTGGGACAGCTTCAAGCGTACCAACATCTGAATTATAGGGGTGCCAGAAGATGAGAGAGAGCAAGATATTGAAAACCTATTTGAAGAAATAATGACAGAAAACTTCCCCCACCTGGTGAAAGAAATGGACTTACAGGTCCAAGAAGCGCGGAGAACCCCAAACAAAAGGAATCCAAAGAGGACCACACCAAGACACATCATAATTAAAATGCCAAAAGCAAAAGATAAAGAGAGAATCTTAAAAACAGCAAGAGAAAGAAACTCAGTTACCTACAAGGGAATACCCATACGACTGTCAGCTGATTTCTCAACAGAAACTTTGCAGGCCAGAAGGGAGTGGCAAGAAATATTCAAAGTGATGAATACCAAGAACCTACAACCAAGATTACTTTATCCAGCAAAGCTATCCTTCAGAATTGAAGGTCAGATAAAGAGCTTCACAGATAAGGAAAAGCTAAAGGAGTTCATCACCACCAAACCAGGATTATATGAAATGCTGAAAGGTATCCTTTAAGAAGAGGAAGAGGAAGAAAAAGGTAAAGATACAAATTATGAACAACAAATATGCATCTATCAACAAGTGAATCTAAGAATCAAGTGAATAAATAATCTGATGAAAAGAATGAACTGTTGATTATAATAGAATCAGGGACATAGAAAGGGAATGGACTGACTATTCTTGGGGGGGAAAGGGGTGTGGGAGATGTGGGAAGAGACTGGACAAAAATCGTGCACCTATGGATGAGGACAGTGGGTGGGGAGTGAGGGCGGAGGGTGGGGCGGGAACTGGGAGGAGGGGAGTTATGGGGGGGGAAAAAAGGGAACAAATGTAATAATCTGAACAATAAAGATTTAATTTTTAAAAAAAAAGAAAAAAAAAAGTTAAATGGATGGCAAATTGAGGTAATACATGTAAGACCTGAGACTTGAAGAATATAGGATAAAAATTAGAGGTCCCAGGAGAGGAGTTATGGTTGGGAAGAGAATTGTGTTAGTAGAAACTAAATTTCTGTGCACACTTATTACTGGAAGCTTTTCAGATAGCAATGTAGGTGTTTAGAATAATAATGCTTTTCAGTTATTTTTTTTCTACTATAGTTTATGAAAAAGATGACTGAACCTATGTGGCCTGTGCTTGTGTTTGGATTTGATTCAGGACTTAGTAACAACACAGATTTGAGTATTTTTTAGGGTTCAAGTAAAAGAATCAGATCAATAGCAGGCAATGGAGCATTTGGAATTGTCTGTGAGACTTGATCTCTGAGCAAAGTGCAGACAGAGATTGTTGGATACAAACCAATTCCAAGTAGAAAAAGAATCACAGGGTAGGAAAGCAATCATGGTATAGGAAAAATAATCATGGCTTTGGAGACAAACTAATATGGTCACCAAACCTTGAGCTGTTTTTTAGCTTGGGTCATAAGCCATTTTACTTTTTGTGTCTTAATTATCTATAAAAGTAAATTAACAAACTAGCAATTATAAAACTTTCCCCACAGAATGATTGTGAGGACTGTAGGTCCTTGAATAACACTATGCTTGGCATAGAAGGAGGTCTCAATAAATTTCAGGTTTTTTTTCCTTAACCTATAGACTTGGTGGACATTAGAAAGCCGTGTGTCTTGTGATGGACATCTATAGCTAACAGACATCTCTGTCTCTCTGCCGTTTTTTTAACCTTTGTCTCTCTTTTCCATCTGTCATATCTATATCTACACTATATAGTCATATTCCTATTTTCATTG
Organism: Myotis daubentonii; assembly: GCF_963259705.1. Classification (NCBI taxonomy): domain Eukaryota; kingdom Metazoa; phylum Chordata; class Mammalia; order Chiroptera; family Vespertilionidae; genus Myotis; species Myotis daubentonii. Next base: position 91,902,579 of record NC_081842.1, read on the forward strand.
TGCCAATTTTCTCAAGTCTTCTAAAACAAATAGGTGTTTTTAGATGGAATGTGAATCTTTTCTAAATAGTATCTAACATGTTCTTAAAACTTGTTCTATAATATATAGTATTATTTTTATTGTTGGGAAGTGACCATAAACTTGATTCTATTATACATAAAATTCTATATCTACACTAATAAAAGAAAACATGCAAATTCTCCGTACCTTTGCTATGCCCAAAGCCACACCCACCAGCCAATCAGAGTGACTATATGCAAATTAACCAAACCAAAATGGCGGCCGACAGCCACGGAGCTGGAGCAAGGAGGAGGCTTGGTTGCCCCAATGATGGAGGAAGCCAAGCTTCCCGCCTGCCCCGGTGGCTCTGAGCTCCACTCAAAGCAACAAGGGTTCAATTATAGAAGGTAAATAAACCCCAGATACCTGCTTTTAGCCAGCCATGGCCACAGAGCTAGAGCGAGCAGGAAGCTTCCCTCCTTACCACCCTGGCTGGCTCTGAGCTCCTTTCAAGCTACAAAGTTTCAATTAGAAGGTAAATAAATCCCAGAATTAAAAGAAAAAAAGGAGAGGCTGGGAGCTTCTGTCGCAGGGGGCTTGGCCAGCCTGAAAACGGCTGTCAGCCCCTCACCAGACTGGCCAGGCATCCCAGTGGGAAACCCCCGCCCTAAAGGGGTGTGGCCAGCCTGAAAACAGCCATCAGCCCCTCACCCAGGCTGGCCAGGCACCCCTGCAGGACCCCCACCCTGATCTAGGACACCCTTCAGGGTAAACCAGCTGGCCTCCACCAATGCACCAGGCTTCTATCCTATATAATAAAAGGGTAATAAGCAAACTGACCCTAACAGTAGAACAACTGGGAATGACTGGTCACTATGACACACACTGACCACCAGGGGGCAGACAAACACTGACCACCAGGGGGCAGACACGGAGCTGCCCCCTGGTGGTCAGTACACTCCCACAGGGGCAGCTCCGCTCAACCACAAGCCAGGCTGATGGCTGCCAGCACAGTAGTGATGGTGGGAGCCTCTCCTGCCCTCTGCAGCACTAAGAATGTCTGACTGCAGCTTAGGCCTGCTCCCGCTAGCAAGTGGACATCCCCCGAGGGCTGCCGGGCTGCCAGAGGGATGTCTGACTGCCAGCTTGGGCCTGATCCCCCAGGGAGCAGGCCTAAGCCAGCAGGTGGACATCCTCCGAGGGGTCCCAGACTGCAAGAGGGCATAGGCTGGGCTGAATGACCCCCCCCGAGTGCACAAAATTTTTGTGCACCAGGCCTCTAGTGCTTATATAAAGGAAAACATGAAGTACCCAATATTTTTAGGATTGTGAACCAAACATACTATTGAGCATAACTGCAGGGAGAGAACAAATGATCAATTACTTATAGTTATTAATTGCTTTTCAGTTATAAATTCCACTAATTTAATACTTGACTTGATTACCTTTCTGATTAATCTAATGAAGTAAGTAGAGTAAGAAATCTTTGCTCTTTCAGTTTGTTAGACAATTTTTCCAATTCAAATTCTCTTTCCAAAGGGGAATTACATTTTATTGGAACACTATCTTTACTCATCTAAAAGCATGCTGTGGTGTCATTCTAATACTTGTTTTTAATCTCCACACTATTGGGCATTTATAGACATACTAGGGGCCCGGTGCACAAAATTCGTGCACTGGGTGTGTGTGTGTGGGGGAGTGTCCCTCAGCCCAGCCTGCCCCCTCTCACATACTGGGAGCCCTCAGGCGTTGACCCCCATCACCCTCCAATCGCAGGATCGGCCCCTTGCCCAATCCAGGCCTGGGCAGGGGACCCTCATTTCCCCCCATCACTGGTTCTGCCCCCAGCCCAAGCCTGATGCCTCGGCCAGAGGCGTAGACCCCCATCACCCTCCGATCACCTGATTGGCCCCTTGCCCAGGCCTGACGCCTCCGCCAGAGGTGTCAGGCTTGGACAGGGGACCCCCGTCTCCCCCTGATCACTGGCTCTGGCCCCCGCCCAGGCCTGAGGCCTCTGGCCCAGGAATCATGCCTGGGCAGGGGACCTGCATCTCCCTCTGATCGCTTGCTCCCCCCCCCCCGCCCAAGCCTGACGCCTCTGACCCAGGCTTCAGGCCTGGGCAAGGGGACCATCATATCCCCCCAATCCCCGGCTCAGCCCCCCTCCCAGGCCTGATGCCTCGACCAGAGGAGTTGACCCTCATCACCCTCCGATCAGCAATCACCGGATCGGCCCCTTGACCAGGTCTGAGGCCTCTGGCAGAGGTGTCAGGCCTGGGCAGGGGACCCCCAGCTCCCCGTGGTTGCAGGCTCCGCCCCTGCCCAGGCCTAACGCCTCTGGCCTAGGCGTCCGGCCCGGGCAGCGGGGACCCGCAGCTGCAGTGGCCCCGCGATCGTGGGCTTCGCTTTAGGCCCAGGCAAGGGACCCCTAGCTCCCGGCACTGCCAGCTTCGACCGTGTCCAGCTCCCATCGCTGGCTCCACCCCTACTTTTTGCTATCACTGGCCAGGGCGGCAAAGGCACCTGATTCTCCTATCATGGCTGGGGGGCAGGGCCAAGGAGGCCCCAGGGCCACCTTGGCCCTGCCCCCCAGCTCTTAGCTCCCCCCTGGGTTTCCGATCACTGTCAGTGGCATGGGGCTTCTTCCTGCTTTCCCTTTCGCCTCCCTGCATTGTGCCTACATATGCAAATTAACCGCCATCTTGTTGGCAGTTAACTGCCAATCTTAGTTGGCAGTTAACTGCCAATCATAGTTGGCAGTTAACTGCCAATCATAGTTGGCAGTTAATTTGCAGATAGCCCTGATTAGCCAATGAAAAGGGTATCATCGTACGCCAATTACCATTTTTCTATTTTATTAGATAGGATTGAGAACACGAGACAAAGGGGAGTCAGTAGAAAAGACAAGCTAGATTTTCTGAGTAACAATTAGTCATTCAAGTAGTATCAGAAATAAAAAGAGCTTGTAGAAATATTATAAAGATTATTTTCTTCTCTATTTATTTAATGATATCTATAAAGGAAGGTTTAAGTTATTCAGATAAGTGAAAATGCAAGAATGCAAGTATCCCAGAAAGGTAATTCTTATAGTCAATCTTATTCCAAGTATCAATAAGCATTATTAGCATATTTCACATGCAAAATGATTCTCTATAAATTACAAAATGGCCTCTCATTTTGAGATTTTTATTAACAACTATCCAACATTACTTTTTATTTTATTTTTAAATATATTTTTATTAATTTCAGAAAGGAAGGGAGAGAGAGATAAAAACATCAATATTGAGAAAGAATCATTGAGTGGCTGTCTCCTGCACGCCCGACACTGGGGATCAAGCCCACAACCCAGGCATGTGTCCTGACCTGGAATTAAACAGTGATCTCCTGTTTCATAGATTGACACTCAAGCACTGAGCTATGTGGCTGGGTCAACATTATTTTTTAAATATGACATTTAATGCTATTATATATAAAGCTATTTGTTCAATGTATTAAGATGTATTTTATGTACAATTTAAAAATATAAATTTTCAAATAATATAGATGATTATTTTATTCACATATTTATTTTTTAATTGCCTATGGGCCTACATCGGACTAGATAATATGAAGCTCTCAATTTAAAAATTTTAAAAATATATGTATTTTTATTGTTAACAGTATTACAGATGTCCCTCATTTCTGCCCTCTTTGACCCCCTCTGCCCAGACTCTACCTCACCCCAGGCCTTCACACTATGATCTGTGTTCATGAGCTATAGATATAAGTATATAACATATATATAATTTATATATACATATATAGAAAAATTACATATATGTACAATTCAATATTTTGTAAGTTATTAATTAGCCTAAATCTACAATGCAGACTTTGCTTTTCATTTGGCTAGGTAGTAAACGTAGCCGATTGAAACTATTAGTTCCAAGTCTTTTCTCTACACACTTGCCACTGATGCGTGGAAGGCAGAATGATTTCCTTGCCCTTTACCCTGGCCTCAGTTATATGACTTGATTTTTTGCCAGCTAGATTTAGAGAACTCAATATAAACAGAGGCTTGAAATGTGCCTACATCTTTGGGCTGTCTTGTCGGGCTCCTGATATCACCGTAAGAAGAGCATATAGCCCATATCTGCCCCTTTAACCTAAGCCCTGATAAACTTGAGCTGTATCTCAAACCCAAGTTGACTAGGTTCAAACAAACCCAGCCAATATCAGCCAAATCCCAACTTGCACATATTTCTGGGTGACAAAAATAGACATTTGTTTATGTAATCCATCAAACATTTGAGAGTATTTATCATATGCCGTTATTATATAGATCAGGATTTACATATAGTTTAGGTATTAGAATTTAAAAAATCAAAAAATCTTAGTGCTCATCAAAGTCACACCTGGAGAAAATGCTTCCCCCAAGGAATGCCTGGAGACATTTTTGTTTGCCACAAATGGGAAGATGCTACCAGCATCCAGCCCAGAAGAGCAATAATACCCATGATGATCATCCTTGGTTTATGAATTTAGATTAGTAGTAAACTAAGTCAAATACACAAGCAAAATAGTTTTAAGTGAACGGATTTGAATTACTGGCCAAATATTCCAAACCTTAGCAATGTAGCCACTAAACTATCATATATATATACCCGGCATTCTCACTGCTTCCTTTTGCATCCTGTTCTTTCACTTAGAATATTAAGCCTTGGGATGTTTTTTTCTTGATTCCAATATTGCTTGTGATTTCAATCTAACTTGTACATTGCTACCAGTCTAATTTTTATTAAAGTTCCATTTTGATCACATTGCACAAAGTACTTATATAGGTAATTTTTATGAGTTTCAAAATTTTTCATAATTTTACTAGACTAGATTCTAGAATTTCTGATTCAAGAAACTAAGACTCACTATCTCACGCATATATTATATTTATTGCACATAGTATTTCCCTTGAATATTTACTCATTTATTTTTATGTTGAATCTATTTTTAATGTTTGTTGATGGAAAACATCAATGCAAATCTGTTTATTTCCTTCAAAGGGAAGGCTTTAAAACATCTGTGTCTGTGCAATGTAAGTATATGAATGTTTGTAATATATGTCTGTGTGTGTGTGTGTGTGTGTGTATTTAGGTGTTGGACCTGGTGTTATGACTGCACTAAAGTGTCCTTTTCTTATGCAGTCTTAGGACTGCACCTAAGTGTCTGACATATCTAATTCATTATCTGTTTTTCTTTCAATTTGTTACACATAGTAAAGAAAAATCTGGTAGTTAAACATGTTAAAATCACAAACTTTGGTTAATGAATGAGGAAAAAAATTTATGGACACAGTATAAATGATAACGATATATACATACAGAACTTTACAGCGTTAAATTTTGAAATGACATTTGCAATAATCTAAGCCTGTCACTGGTTTATTTTAATGCAAATTCAAAAACTAAGTAAAATTACATGTGTTGATAGAGAAGTAGTCTTTAAAGACGCATTTTGAGTCAAACTTTGCATTATCATAGCTCTCATAAGAACATTATTTTTTTCTATTTACTCGTCTCTCTTTTCCTCTAGTGAGTGATAAGCTGTAGAACAGCTATTGTGTGTGAATGTGCTCTAAATATCATTATCCATAAAACTAGAGCCCCGGAGCACAAAAATGTGTGCACTCGGGGGGGAGGGGGTTCCCTCAGCCTGGCCTGTGCTCTCTCGCATCCTGGGACCCCTCGGGAGATAACAACCTGCTGGCTTAGGCCTGCTCCCGGGTGGCAGAGGGCAGGCACAATCCCTAGGTGCAGCCCCTGGTCTGGCTCAGAGCAGGGCCGACTGGGGAGTTGGGGCACCGCCCCTGTCATGCACAGAGCAGGGCGGATTGGGAGGTTGCTATGCCACCTTCAGTCACGCTCAGGGTAGGGCTGATTGGGGGGTTGGGGCACCGCCCTCTTTCATACTCAAGGCAGGGTCAATTGGGGAGGTTGCAGCGCCACCCCCTGTCACGCACAGAGCAGGGCCGATCAGGGGGTTGGGGAGCTCCCCCCTGTCACTCACAGAGTAGGGCCGATAGGGGAATTGGGGCGCCGCCCCCTGTTGCACACAGAGCAGGGCGGATCAGGGGGTTGGGGTGCCACACCCTGTCACACTCAGGGCAGAGCCGATGGGGAGATTATGGCTCTACCCCGTCACACACAGAGCAGGGCCCGTGGGGGGGCAGTTGGGACATCGTCCTCTATCACCCACAGAGCAGGGCCGATCATGGGGTTGGGGTGCCGCCACTGTCACACTCAGGGCAGGGCCGATGGGGAGGTTATGGCTCTACCCCGTCACACACAGAGCAGGGCCCGTGGGGGGGCAGTTGGGGCATCGTCCTCTATCACCCACAGAGCAGGGCCGATCATGGGGTTGGGGTGCCGCCACTGTCACACTCAGGGCAGGGCCGATGGGGAGGTTATGGCTCTACCCCGTCACACACAGAGCTGGGCCCGTGGGGGGGGGGGGTTGGGGTGCCGCACCCTGTCACACACAGAGCCGCAGGGCGATCAGCAGGTTCGGGAGCTCCCCCCTATCAGGCACAGAGCAGGGCTGATCAGGGGGTTGGGGCACCTTCCCCTGTCACGAACAGAGCAAGGTGGATAGGGAGGTTGTGGCCCCGCCCCCTGTCACACACAGAACGGCAGGGCGATCAGGGGGTTTGCGCGCTGCCCCCTGTCACGCTGATCCCAGTGCCAGAAGGCCTCGCGGCTCTGCTGATCCCGGTGCTGGGAGGCATAATACCCTTTTACTATATAGGATAGAGTCCTGGTGCACGGGTGGGGGCCGTCTGGTTTGCCCTGAAGGGTGTCCTGGATTCGGGTGGGGGTCCTCACTGAGGTGCCTGGCCTGCCTGGTTGAGGGGATGATGGCTGTTTACAGCTGGTCACACACCCTTCAGGGTGGGGGTCCCCACTGGGGTGCCTGACCAGTCTGGGTGAGGGGCTGAGGGCTGTTTTCAGGCTGGCGGGTGACGGAAGCTCCCAACCGCTCCTTTTTTTCTTTTTTTTTATTCTGCACAAGCTTTAGCTCTGAGGCTCCAGCTCTTAGGCCTCTGCTGCTGAAAGCAGGTATCTGGTTTGTTTGGGTTCTATAATCGAAACAATGTATAACTCCAGCTCTGAGATCCCGGCTCGCTGAAAGCAGGTTTCTGGGGTTTTGTTTAGCTTCTATATTTGTTACAATGTTTCAAACTGCAGGCTCAGAGGCCGGCAAGGCAGGCGGGGAACATTGGTTTCCTCCGTCACTGAAGCAAGCAAGCCTCATGTTAGTTCCAAGCTGCCTGGCTGCCGGCCGCCATCTTGGCTGGCAGTTAATTTGCATATCACCCTGATTAGCCAATGGGGAGGGTAGCGGTCGTACGCTAATTACCATGTTTCTCTTTTATTAAATAGGATACCAGAAAACCTGAATAGATAGTATACAAGTATGATTGTTAAGTAAATGAATGTGCTTGGCCAGTGTTGTTCATTGGTTGAGCATCAACCTATGAACCAGGAAGTTGCGGTTCAATTCCCGGTCAGGGCATATGCCTAAACTGCAGGCTCAATCCCCAGTGTGAGGTGTGCAGGAGGCAGCCAATCAATGATTCTCTTTCATCATTGATATTTCTATCTCTCTAGCCCTCTCCCTTCCTTTCTGAAATCAATAAAAATATATTTTAAAAAATAAAATAAAATAATAAATGAATGCACACATGTTATAGCTGTAGTCATAGATTCCATGTTTTTAAAACTATCTTTTCAAAAAGATAATAGTCAGCACATTTATGTAATGCATATAATTAGTCAACATAATGTCATTAATCGTTGACTTAAAAATACTCAATGAAGATTTTTACTTACCTATTTGCTACAGTGTCTGATGAGAGATGTTTGAAATGATTGCATGTGTATTTCTGCTTAGGCATTTCCTGCCTGGGGCCACTGGAGTTCCATTCCATAACCAACTTTAATTATTTTCAGTTAAGAGTTATGATGAACAAATATTATTCATTTTTTTCTTTGTTGTAAAATGTATATCAAGGTATTCTTTTAATTTGGAAATTTTATAAATACATATCAATAGAGTTATTTGGGAGAGGAACTAACTTCTAATAAATATCTGAAATAATGTTGTTACTATTAGAATTTTTTAATCTTTAAAATATATTAGAATAAAAATCAATAAAATTCAAGTTCATTGTGAAATATTTTAATATCAATACCTGTGAAGAACAGTATGTGAAGTGATCATGTATCTGTGAACTGGTATGACAAAGTCAAATGCATTAATAAATATGCCTTTATATTAATAAAAATAGGACACTTTAATTTGAATAGTTTTACTGAAATTAAATGACAATCAAAAGAATATGCTTCCATACACAAAGATTAGAATGGAATTGCCATTAAATTTTAATGTGACAAGATCAAAGGGAATATGTGAAATTCTAAAACATATATTTAACACTTTATTTGATTCCAATAATTATCAATCTATCTTTGAAACATTTTGTTTTCAGAATTCAGATTAAATTCTGATATATAAATGCATTTATGTATATATACATACATATATATCATCCTACATTAATTATTTTTGAGTACTAAAAAAATATTTGAATATTATACAAATGCTCTAACATTTTAGGGTCAGCAGATTATGCTGAGAAGCACAAATTTTTATTTGTTTGATATCCAGATCATCTGGCCAACATATAGATTTTTCCATATTTCTGAAATATTCAATTAAATGTCTTTTAAAAAAGTTATTTTAACATAAAATCAATTGGGGATCCTACATGTAACTTATATAATTAATTTGAATATATTTGGAGGAGAATACCTTTTCTATCCTTTTTAAACAGAATTATTTTGAGTGCTAGTAAAATTTTAGGCCAAATTGCATTAAAAATTGTAATGATAAAGTTTAGATATTTGCTTATCTCTCCACGTCTGAGGAAACTAAAGCAAAAAGAAAATGAGGGTATCTAAGCTTATGGTAATTTACAGAAAAATCAAATCTTTAAACCTAAGAAAATTCTATAGTTTAGAGTGAAGCTGGTATGTCCAATAGGACATAGGGACAAACTACAATTGAGCAGCTACTAAAAATGTTGTGAATTAAAAAATTAAACTGTTAAATTGGGTCTCAAATTCTATCCTATATAATAAAAGCCTAATATGCAAATTGACTAAACAGCAGAACAAATGGCAGAACAACTGGTTGCTGTTACAGAAAAACCAGAGAAGAACCAAGAAACGCTTAGAGCAGCCGTGGGCAAACTACGGCCCACGGGCCAGATCCGGCCCGTTTGAAATGAATAAAACTAAAAGAAAAAAAGACTGTACCCTTTTATGTAATGATGTTTACTTTGAATTTATATTAGTTCACACAAACACTCCATCCATGCTTTTGTTCTGGCCCTCCGGTCCAGTTTAAGAACCCATTGTGGCCCTCAAGTCAAAAAGTTTGCCCACCCCTGCCTTAGAGAGATAGAATTACATTTATTATTATGTGCGGGCCCAGAGGAAAATGTCTCTCAAATTCTGGCCGAAATCACACAGGAAGTTTCCTGTATTTATACCATCTTACCCTCTTTGTCTCTCAAATATGGGGTTCTGTTCCCGGTCCCCTTTGCAAGTTCTTAAAGAGCCCCTATGGTGCTGGGGCTTTGAGACTTCAACTAAAGGGTTGACCTGACTCCAGCACTGATAACTTCATCTGGAGAAAGTTTAATGGCCTCTCTGAAATTGGAGTAGTCTTATTTTCCTTATTATTTAAGCCAGCAAGCATTTACAGAAGCCAGAAATAGCAGGATTAAAATTTCAAACAGCAGTTTTTATATAAGACTAGAGGCCCGGTGCACAAAAATTTGTGCACTCGGAAGGGTCCCTCAGCCCAGCCTGTGCCCTCTCCCAGTCTGGGACCCCTCTGAGGATGACCACCTGCTGGCTTAGGCCCGCTCCCTGGGGGATTGGGCCTAAGCTGGCAGTCAGATATCCCTCTGAAAGCCCAGGAGCCCTCGGGGGATGTCCACTTGCCAGCGGAGAGCAGGCCGAAGCTGCAGTCAGACATCCTTAGCGCTGCTGAGGAGGCTGGAGAGGCTTCCACCACCACCGCTGTGCTGGCAGCTGTCAGCCTGGCTTGTTGCTGAGCAGAACTCCTTTTGTGGGCGCACACTGACCACCAGGGGGCAGCTCCTGCATTGAGCATCTGCCCCCTGGTGGTCAGTGTGTGTCGTAGTGACCAGTCATTCTGCTGTTAGGGTCAGTTTGCGTATTACCTTTTTATTATATAGGATAGAGGCCTGGTACCTGGGTGGAGGCTGGCTGGTTTGCCCTGAAGGATGACAAGGATTAGGGTAGGGGTCCCCACTGGGGTGCCTGGCCAGCCTGGGTGAGGGGTTGATGGCTGTTTGCAGGCTGGCCACACCCCCTTCAGGGTGGGGGTCCTACTGGCATGCCTTGCCAGCCTGGGGGAGGAGCTGATGGCTGTGTGCAGTCTGGTCAAGCCCCCTGGCGACCCAAGCTCCCAACCTGTCCTTTTTTTCTTTTCTTTTCTTTTTTTATCAGCAGGTATCTGGGATTTATTTATCTTCTATAATTGAAACTTTGTAATCTTGAGCGGAGCTCAGGGCTAGCCAGGGCAGGCAGAAAGCTTGGCTTCCTCCATCGCTGGGGGCAACCCAAGCCTCCTGCTTGCTCCAGCACTGTGGCCCCCACCATCTTTGTTACAGAGTGAGGGAGTGATGGAGTGATGATTAACTTGCATATTACTCTTTTCTTAGATAGGATGGATGCTTCAGTTGCTATGATGTGCACTGAACACCAGGAGGAAGATGCTCAATGCATGAGCTGCCCCAAGCTTGCAGGCCCCAGGTCAGCCAAGGTAGGTGTCAGCAGGGGTCCCTGTTCATCTCCCGGTCACCCCACAGATTGGCCCTGATCTCTGGCCAGGCCTAGGGACCCTACCCATGCACCAATTTCATGCACCAGGCTTCTAGTGCTAGTATAAAACTACAATAGATCTTTTTTTTTTTAAATATATTTTATTGATTTTTTACAGAGAGGAAGGGAGAAGGATAGAGAGTTAGAAACATCGATGAGAGAGAAACATCGATCAGCTGCCTCCTGCACACTCCCTACTGGGTATGTGCCCACAACCAAGGTACATGCTATCAACTGGAACTGAACCTGGGACCCTTGAGTCCGCAGGTCGATGCTCTTTCCACTGAGCCAAACTGGTTAGGGCTACAATAGGTCTTAATATGTTTTATTATTTAATATATTATAACAATTCCTTTTGAATTCAAAGCAGTTGGCTAAACATATCTTTAATTTTACTCAGAAGTTAGTGGCAAACAATTTAAAATGAAATCTAGTTGTTTAGAATGTTTGCATTCTATATATTCACCTCTATGCTTTTTCTACATAGCATGTAGAAAATGGAACGTAAAGAGATATTTTTAGGCAATGGGTTGCTATCCTACTTACTGCTCCTCAACTACACTGGCATAAGCCTTCAGATGAATCTAAGAATTACAGAACTAATTTTCCTACTTTCTGGAAGGGACCCTTAATGCAAGAGATACATTTACAAAATTGCTTCCATTACCTACAAATACCATGAAGTACTGTATAAACATAAAACTATATCACCACAAGTTAGAGAAAGAATGCATTTTTCTATCCAACTTTAACTGATAAGAATGAATAACCAGAAAAAATGTTACAGAGAGTAAAATACCAACAAAAGTCTCCAAAAGTGAAATGAGGAAAACAAAGGGCTTATCATTCTAAATTCTGTGAGAAAGCAATAGAATAAATCAGGGGAATCACGCATTATGTGGTAACTTTTATAATTTTATGCTTCTTTACACTTCTTACTAATTGAATGACAATTTCTATTTACTGTGGTGCATTGGAAAATTCTGACACACAGTGAAGTATTATGCTTCACAGAATTGAAAGGTACTTTCCTTAAAAATAAATAGGAATAAAAGTAAGTATTGTTAGGTTGTTAAATTTTAAAAAATTAAAAATATTATTCTGAATGAGTAAATTTTTTAATTTAGAATCATTAAAAATTATCCAGTAAATTGCAGCTTTTTACCCAGAAAGTGGCTGCTAGACATATATACTTCTTGATAGTCTGACCTAAATGGCAGCATGACAATATGAGCCAGTGCATAGAGTCAGAAAGGATTTAAATAACTAATATACTTTCTATTGAACAAATATGCCTGTCGAGACATTTGTAAGTACAATAGCTTCAATTTAAGGGGCTGGCTTCCAGCTAGGGTAATAATATATGTCTGGCTACAACTGAACAATAGTATACAACTGAATGTGTAATTCCTGAAAAATTTAATCTTATGTACTTTTTACATGTCTCATTAGCATAGTTTAACAAAATATTAGAAATTTGTGGTTTTGTATTATAGATCTGTATTCTAATTTAAAAAAATTAAAAATCAATAGACATAATAGATCTAAAAATATTTCCTTAAAAAATATAAGGAAAGGCAATATGCTATAGTAGAGGATATATTTGCCTTTTGTAAATTTGATTTATAGTTAAAATTTTCCTTTACTTTCAGTTTTTCTTAAACTTTTGGTAGGCAAACCAAAGCCAATGGGTGCAACCTGGCCCATTATTTGTTTTCATATTAAAAAAAAAAAGTTTTCTTAAAAACCGTCACATAATCTAAGGCTACTTATGTACACAATGGCAATGCTGAGTAGTTTTGTTGGCCTTTTATTCCATTTTGGGCCAGCAGGGGAGGGCAGTTAGGGGCGACCAGGACAGCAGGGGGGGCAGTTGGGGGTGATCGGTCTGGCAGGGGAGGGCAGTTGGGGGCGATTGGGCCGGCAGGGGAGCAGTTAGGGGTGATCAGGCTGGCAGGCAGAAGCAGTTAGGGGCAATCAGGCAGGCAGGCAGGTGAGTGGTTGGAGCCAGCAGTCCCAGATTGTGAGAGGGATGTCTGATGTCCCACAGGGATCGGACCTAAACCAGCAGTTGGATATCCCCCGAGGGGTCCCAGATTGGAGAGGGTGCAGGCTAGGCTGAGGGACACCACTCCAGTGCACGAATTTTGTGCACTGCGCCTCTAGTAGAAAATAAATAAATTCACTGAGAAAAAGTCAATAAAATAATGCTTGAAATAGAATTGAGATGATACATAAGGATTATGAATACAATCTGTGATCATGCAATAAGATAACCACTCCATAGGTGCTAACAGCAAAGATTTTGACATAATCAATACTACTGAGTAGTGGAGCTCCCTGGTCAGTCAGTCCAGTTTGCTGATAAAGTAATCAATCTAGGTGGGAATGAACCTTTGTAGTTTCTTTGACCTATTAGATCAGTAGATAGCCTAATGAGGACTTATAGCCAATCAACGATCTTACTAATGGCTAATATCCAGCTTTTTTCTTTGGAAAATTTTCTCAGATGTCTGCTGAATGTATTAATATTATGTTAGGAGCCATGCCATTCTGCCTGCTCTACTGAAGGCTGACCCACCCGTTACATCTCCTGACACTGCTGCTCATTGAGTTTCCACAGTTTCTTTTTGCATTTTCTTCAGTCTTCTAGGTCAGAGTGATTTATGCATAGTGTTGTTTCTCCTCTTGCTCCTGCTGTCATCTTGTGTCTTAATGGCATGCTTATGAGGATGGATGCTATTATTAGTCTCACTTGCTTACATAGTATGGAGCCATTATAATCTCAATGGAAGAAGGGGAACAGAATGATTCAATTATAATGGCTTTAGTGGAACAAGCTCATGCATCATACTGTTCCTGTATCTCTTTTTATTTTTATTTTAACATTTGACTTCTAAAACTTTTTAAAACCAAACTATGAAAAAATTAATAAAACTCCCTTTCTGCAATTCTCTAAGATTTTTGAAGTGTGCAGTTCTTACACAGATATAGTTACCATACAAAAAATATCAGAGTTCCTACCTTTAGGTCAGTATTCTAACCAAATGTCCTAACTTTATATCCACGATTACTTAAATTAATAAGCCCAATCTAAAAATCTCAAAATTTTATATAAAAGCACTTTATAAACATGCGGCTCTTCATTATGATAAAAAAAATTACAATGAAGGACTCTTACAAATATTTTTTAAATATAAAATTTGTCTATTGTTTCTTAACACAAAAATTTAGATGTACATCATTTTGGTCTGTCCATTACCTTGAAACTATCTTGAAATAGTCTGAGTAAACAGACATTTCTGAAAGTATTTATAAATTTGAGTTCCTTCTTCAATTTTGAAAAAGGTCAGATGCAACTATAAGTAAGAAGGTTGCTATCCTACGTACATATTCAGCTTGCCAAGAAATTAACATTTTTTACTGCCATCACACAAGACTGGGCCAGAGACATTTTAAACATTTTAATCTCACTATTATTTTTCCACTTGCAAAGATGTGTGGTCAGTGAAAATAATCTTTCAACAATCAAACTGTCACTGTGATGAGGTTAGACTATCTTGACACCTTCATACCACCACTTTTAGCTCTGAGTCTGGTTAGTGGCATAAAATAATTGCAGTTATTGATTGCCACAGGAATATGTACATTTTCTCCACTTGCCACAATGGCCCCACCTCAGTACAAGGTGGAGCAAAAGTAGCTTTACAGTTGTTTGTGTGGAAAATAATACAATACAATGGAACCTCAGTTTTCAAAATTAATTCGTCCTGGAAGGCCATTAGCAGAGCGATTTGTTCAAAAACCAAATCATTTTTCCCCATTAGAAATAATGTAAATTGAATTAATCCATTCCAGATCCCCAAATGATTCTCTATTTTAACCTTTCTTATATATAGAACATGTCTAACGGTACTGTTTACTCTATAAATAAACACTTATTTTCTTAAATTTATCAAACCACCCCCTTCTAGCTTTAAAAGAATTTTTCATATATCACTGCCTCCCAAATGCTATCACTGGCTAACTACTTTTCCTTTATCCAATCAACAACAGTTTTTCTACCTATTCAATCGCTAGTGAGTGTTTTGTGAGCACTTTAAAGCCCTTAGCAACATTAGCCTTCTTTATGTTTTAAAATTGTGCTAATCATCGATTTTGCCAGTAACAAAAGCATTATCTCTTTTGTTTGTTGCCTGACAGACATTTTTTTTTGTCATGCTGAGGTATCAGCATGAAAGGATTGTCAGGTCCAAAACCGAAGTTTTGT
Organism: Myotis daubentonii; assembly: GCF_963259705.1. Taxonomy (NCBI): domain Eukaryota; kingdom Metazoa; phylum Chordata; class Mammalia; order Chiroptera; family Vespertilionidae; genus Myotis; species Myotis daubentonii. The sequence continues at coordinate 91,917,798 of NC_081842.1, forward strand.
TCAACAACCAAGACATTTTTCTGTGAACAACTAGGTCGAGAACCAAATTGTTAATGATGGAGACATTCGCAAAACAAGGTTTGACTGAAATTACTAAATAATAATACAAGAATAACTTCTGTGTCTCACAACTGCTCCCTCTCTCTTTCTCTCTGTCTTTTCCACCTGAAATATGGTACCTATCTGCTTTGTTTAACAATGGACAGGTTACTTTGATTTCCTAAATTGTATAAGTCATCCCATTCGATTGAAAGCCTTATCGATTGAATGACTATTCTATTAATTGTTATCATACTGGTCTTAGAGAGCACATTCTACTGTACCTGGGAAACAGGACAGCACAATTACCCTAAATTGTTTTAGTGGCCACAGGTGGTGCGTTCCAGCTGCCTCAGTGTTCCCAAGACCAGGACAGCACAATTACTCTAAATTGTCCTGACAACTCAGTGGTCGGGAGACCCGAGGGCTCTAGATAATGTGTTTCTATCAACTCAGTCATCCAGAGACCCAAAACTGTAATTTAGATAACATGCCTAAGTTTAACCCAGGTTACCCAAGGACTCTAGATAATGTATTTCTGTCAATTCAGTGACCCCGAGACCCGAAACTGTAATTAACATGCTTAATTCTGCTTCTGTAATCTGTTTTTTTGGGAGCCAGGTGTCACATTCCAAACCCTGGGATGTAATCAATACCTTTGTGATTTTTGCCTATATAAGTCTGGTTTTGCCACCATCTTATGGCTATGAGATTTGGGAATGACCCCTCATAGTCCCGGATTGCAATAAATGTGACTCTTTAATTCGACTTCTTGAGGCGTCCCTCTGTGATTTGAGGGGTACATTACAACACACCTAGCAGTCAAGAAGGACGGACTTTCCCAGGATGAGGATGGCGGGGGGCAGGGGAGGGGGGCGGGGTGGGGGTGGGGATACTGGGCGATTTAGGAATTTCCTTGAAGTGAACATGCCCCTCACTGTGCCGCGGCCACAGCCAACGCCAACGCCAATGCTGCCTGGAAACATGGAAACATCCCTAAAGGGTTGATAGTAATAGTGTATCTGATTTTAAGAAAATGAGGGCAAGCTCTAAGCAATCTTTAAGTGATTATGGCTGGAGTCCTTGTGCTACAAAAGGGCTATGCACAGCAAAGGCTAAATTGTGTTGCATGAATATTCCATTTCTGCTTATAACAAATTTTAACTCTCAGGACCTTGTAGCAATTCAATACAAGTTGACTAGATGAAAAAAAAAAAAAAAAAGGACACAATTTAACTTTATAGTAATATGATTTTTAATGACTTTTCATGGAGACTTCCTAAACAAATACATAAGGCTAACAGTGATGTCATTAATAGAGCTATAATCTTCTCAGGGCACTTTATAATTAATAATTCTTTAAATAACTAACTCAAGAATCCAAATTTTTGAATATTAATTCACAGGTTGAAATCATGACATTGTTGTATATTACCTGTTTCACAGCCGATCATTAACCTACCTGTCTTAGAAGTCAATCAACCTCCTTGTTGACTATATACAAAGTTAAACTGGTCAATAGTCCTTAATGGTCATAGTTATTCTGCAGATTGCCCAGGAGATGTTTTCCAAGGGAATGGCTGAGCAAAACTAAGTTTCCTTAAAAGACTTATTTTTATTTGCAACCTTGTATAGCATTGCCAGTGGAAAACATTTGGATACAGATTATATACCCTTGGCAAGAGTAAGTAATCAATAAGCATTACGTGTTCTATTGCTACTAATAATAGTACATTATTATCAGAAAGAGACCATCTGAAAGAAAATTTGTATTAAAAACATACCAATGCCATACCCTTTGGGTAAATTTTAAATTAGGATGAGAAGACAATTTCACTTTCTGTCTTAACTGACAGAGTATCTTTCAGATGTTTCAGACAGGGAAAGGATGTGGATTTAAAGAAGATCCATGCTTTTAAATGTGTATATTATGTAAGGCATAATGTTGACATATTCTTATTCTTTTCATTTAAACTATAAGGTAAAATGAAAACCATAATATCTGCCTGAGTAGGATTTAGGATGTATTCATAATGCAAAATGAGAAGTTATGGCTGTTCTCCTGCCCATCTTTCTCTCTTCAGTCTTAATCCTTGCTCCCACTTATATGGGGTAATAAACCCTCAATGCTAGATTGAGTTTGTTGTATAAATTTGTGTTCCACTTAAGGAAAAAGTGCCAGTGAAGCAAGTTGGAAGATTCAGAAGACAAAAACAAAACAGATAAACCAACCAACCAACCAACAAACAAACAAAACCCCACACAGAATATGTAGGTATATAACAGCACATATTCTGGAAGGGATGAGAAACTTTTGATCAGGGCACTTTCTCTATATCCTTCAGTGCTATTATGTAAGGTTGCTGCCTACTGTGTATACTCAAAGGCCCACTCAGGTTAAACAATTTACATTTTTACTCTTTTGTGCTTTGGGGTTTTCAAACCTCCTTTATATGTAATTTTCACAGTGTAAAAGTAAAATTAAATGTTTAACTTTTACTTGTACTTTCTATATATGAACTAAATCTTGAAATTTAAGTTTCTAGTTGTATACATTTTTTTTTTTTCAGTATCCACCTCTATTGTGAAAATCTGTAGCAATAAAATATTTAGGAACTTTTTCATGAGCTGTTTTAACACCATAAAGTTTTTATTTGCAAAGAGATTTTTATCTCCCATGAAATGGCACCTATCTTGATAGCTTAAAGGGATATTAGTGCTGTAGGTGCAATGTTCAATAACTAATGCCTTGGTATGGCATTACATTTAGCCTCTGGAAAAGATTTGGGGAAGTATAAAAGAAAGTTGAATAAATTGAGAACTACCCAAAAGGGTTCTAGTTCATCCTTCAATTGGGATGCAACATAATCAGTTCACAAGAGAACACTGGACTACAAATTTACCACACACATGTTGTGTGTCATAAACTCAATTTGTTGAAAGGAAGGCTGTAAAATATTCCACTCTGATGCTCAAGAAAATCAAGTCTAGTATTCTCTTTTTATTTCTTGTAAATCGATGGAATGATCTATGTGACTCATTTAATATTTCACATAAGACTATGATTGTTTCAGAGGCATGGGTACATGGAAGAGATTGACAGATCCCAGAGGGGGGACTGGAAGAGATTAACCAAAGAACGTATATGCGCATATGCAGTCAGTGGACACAAAAAATGATGTGGTGAAGGCCTGGGGTGAGGTGAGGGCTGGGTGGATGGGGGCAAAATGGGGAACATCTGTAATAGTGTCAAAAATAAACAATAAACCAACAAATAAATAAAAAGACTATGATTGTTTCTTCTACCTACAAGTACCTCCTTTGTACTTGAATCTAAATAGCAGAAGCAGCAGGAGTCTAAGGGAAATTATAGTCAAAGATGTGCTTCGAGAAAAATCAATGACTACTTTGACTGGTCAGGTCAATTAAAACAGCCTGTGCGCACTGAAACGGCCTCACATCATTGAGGAGAGACCGGTGGTCTGGGGAGCATGACTCCCAAAACATGTTGTAACAGTTGTTAATTTCGGGTTTCTTTTAAGTGAAGAGAAGTGAGATTTGGGCTACAGTTTTAACCCTCATTCAGGAATTAAAATATTGTGTTTCAGCCAGTAACTGAACTCACCAGTTATTTGACATTTTACAATCTATTATATTGCTCTTCAGTTTGCACTCAGACTGTGAAGCTCTTCATATTTAATTGTTTTTCTTCATTTTAATAGCTGTATTTCTTTATATCCATTTAATTCAAAGGAAGTCTTGTCAGTGGGAGATAACAATTAAATCATTGCTAGTTAATCTTCATTCAATTTCAACACACTGATAGTCCAACCTAGATCTGATAAACTCCCATTGTCATAATTAAATATCCAAACAATCATATGAATTGTATCAAATTCAAATTTACTATAGTTAGATGCTTAACTCCTTACCATCTTCTTAATTTCTCTTTTCATAATTGACAACTATTTGGTTTTTGAATTACTAGACATGATCTGAAAATTAATTTAATTTCTTTTTTAGAGGAAGAAGACAGCTCAATTTTTGAGATCCAATGTTACTTTTAGGAGCAAGAGCAAAATCAAACTAAACTCAATTATATGTTATACATATTAAAGAAAATAATTTCTAAATATTTCAGTATAAAACCTGAATGTTCCATTCATGTTGATTCCATTCATTACTATTAATAACGAGATGATAAAATGTTATGTGATGTTTATCCAAAAGAGTGGTGATAAGACACAGCTCTTCCAAAGATTACTTTACTTGCTGCAAGGATAACAGTCAATTTGGTAAATGGGATGGACACCAATCACTGATTTTTCTCATCTCATCCTATTAATGTATCTACTCGAGGTTCAGTGCACGAATTCATGCATGGGTGGGGTCCCTAGGCCTGGCCAGTGATCAGGGCTGAGCAGGGCCATCTTGACCAGTCCTGATCAGGGCCAGGCCAATTGGGGCCTGCCATCTGGGGAGAAGGGACAGGGAGAGGGGCCACTGGAGGCTGGCCGGTCGGCTGGGGGAGGGACTGGCGGAGGGCGGGGGGACCATGGGATGTTGGCCAGCTACGGGGAGGGACTGTGGGAGGTTGGTTGGCTGTGGGAGTTTGGCTGTGGGAGCGCGCTGACCACAAGGGGCAGCTCCTGTATTGAGCATCTGCCCCCTGGTGGTCAGTGTGCATCATAGTGAATGATTGACCAGTCGTTCTGGTCATTTGGTCATAATGGTCACTTAGACTTTAATATATGTAAGTTTTTTATTCAACAGATATTTATTGAGACCTGCTATGCAGAGCACACCAGGCTCACGTGCCCTAACTTCCAGGCAGTGTTGCTACATTCTGCTCCCTGTGCACAGCTGCTTTGGGTCAGAGACAGCCTTCTTTGTCTTCATGTTTTGCATTCTTATAGTAAATAATCACCCAAAATGTATACAAGTAACATACAAACACATTATTGTAAACAAAACAATGCAGATAAAGTGAAGATTCCTCTTTACCTATCTAGCTCATTCTAGTCACAGTAATTGCTTGGGTGTGATCCTTTCAGAATTGATTCTCACTGTGTATATGTATATGATCTATGCATTCTGAAATATGTATCTATGAAGTTTGGGTATTTTAAATTTTATACAGCTCAGAACATAATGCATGTGTTATATAGCTTCTTTTCCCACTTAATGAGTCTTCTAGATCTTCCCATATCTGTATGTAGAAATCTAACAAATTCTCATTTGCTTTAGAATATTCTATGTGTGAATACTTCATGATTTAGTTTCTCTTTCTGATGAGCATTTGGGTTAGTTCCTAAAGTTTTCCTATTTCCAACAGTGCTCCATTGGATAGTCAGCATTTTTCTGGAATAAGTACTTAGAAGTAAACTCTCTGGGTGGGAGGATAGCTCATTTCTAAACTCCATACACATTGCCCAGCACCAAGCCTGGATCCATTCAAGCTCTTGACCTGCACATCTCTTTGAAATTGTGCTCATTCAACTCCGAAAAGTGACCTCATTTGTTCTTTCTGTTAGGCTATGGGAAAGTTAATCTTGAGGGCAGGGTAGCACCTCTCTCTTGGGTGTTTGGTAGGCATCCTAAGCATCTGGTTGGAGCAAGCACAAGTGCTAGATATGTAATCTCTTTTGAACCACAGACCCACATGAAAGGAACCAAAGCTTATTGTTCTTTCCCTGACTTTGAGTGCCATGCACTTTGGTACTGCCTTTATTTCTTTTCTTTTTTCATTTCATCCCCTGTAAAACCCAGAATCTGCTTGAGTATAGAGCAAGGTATTTTCTACTATTAAATCGGGAATAATCAAATTAGAAAGAACACACCTGAGGAGAATGGTTGATTGTTTTTAGAGTCTCTTTGTTGAGGTTACCCTTTCACACTCCTTGAAATAATGAGTAAGTTATATCTAAAATTAGCCTAAACCAGGTGCTAATTGCTAGTAGGCTGTTTAATCAAACATATGAGCTAAATAGTTACTCTTTATCATTTGGATTTTTGCTGGGGGGAAAAAGGCCCAAAATATTGATAAATATCGGAATCTCACAATGTGGTAGAGACCTGCTATGCCTTCACCAAATTATTGCATGTTACTTCTGTAAAAACAAAGAAACCATGTTTCCCATAGTCACATTTAGGTAGAGCTGCAGGACAAACTCTAATCAATGGAATATGGTTTGAAGTTATCTCCATCTCTCTTTAGATGTCTGAAGTAAAAGAATCTAGTGAAGGTCACTGAGGTCCTTGGATGATGAACCCCTTAAAGCCTGATCTCTGAATCAGTTTGTAAATCCAAATAGTTCAGTGTATGATTCTTCATTACTATTACCAGAATCACAGATGTGTTCTTTCCAATGTCATTCCTTATAAGCAGTCTATAGTTAAAAGGTTTAAATATCAAAAACAAAGTCAATGTCCATACACACTTACATAAACCAAAGAACTAATATTATATGCTTATGCAGAATTTGAAAATTCTTGAGCAATTGAAATCTTAGATATCCATTTATTGTACCTCAGTCACGAATGAAGAGATACGTAATATTCTTCTTCTTGTTATTTACATATGACTTAATGTTAGAAGTTATTTCAGGGGTAGACCATTCAGAACTCACAACCTGTAACTTCCCCAACTTGCTTAATACTCTACTAAGTGCCTGATTTTCATTCTTCTTTGAGTTTCATACCCAGGCCACAGAACTATAATTAGGGAGGAACAACTGGTACTCTGCCAAAGTTCACCCAAATTTAGACAATGAAAACAATAATTTCAAAGAGTTAGCACCTACTTAGCAAGAGTGATTAGCTAAAATAGAAGTTACCAGATGGCACACATGGTTAATAACATCCATCTGTGAGGCACATCATGAATAACAAAGTTGATTTGAGGGTACATTTAATGCTGTTTACACCAAATATTAAAATATATTTTTACACCTCCATTTGGATATGCTCTCTTTTGGTTGTATTGCACACTTGTTTCTAAAGCCTAAGCATAGAAATATATGTTCATGTTCTTAGTGGTGGGAGGAACAAAATATTCTAAGACATGTGGAAAGAGAGAAACTATCTTTTTACAGCCCACATTGCCTTGCCTTGTCCCTTTACTCATACTAATAAATAATGGAAATAAATTCCAATAAATAAGTTTTTTAAAAAACCAGGAAGAGGTACAGCTGGATAAATAGAAAGATGAAAGATAGCCATAGTGATACAGATATACTTCGGTGATATTGAGAGTTCAACTCCAGAACACTGCAATATAATGAGCATTGCAATAAAATGAGTCATAATTATTTTGCTGCTCTTGCCTTCAATTTGTAAAAAACACATCTGTGAAATGCAATAAACAAAGCACAATAAAATGAATAATGTCTATATAGATAAATGATCCAACACATAATATTGAAGCATCCAGATGAGATATTCTGGATTGTAAAACATGTAATTGTGAGAATACTATGGGTAGGAAATGCTTGAGATTTACAGCTAGATTATGTAGGTTCAAAACTCATTTCCATTTCTTACCACATGTGTGACTTAGATAAGCAAGTTAACTTCCTGCGGCTAAATTACTTCATCTTACCCACCTAGAAAGGGGATGATGGCAATTATACTACCTACCCATGAGGGCAGTTGGGAAATACAAATAGGCTATTATCAAGGCAGTCAGAGAATATATTTTCGAATCTAATAAGCATCCTACAGGTTTTTTTAAAAATATATTTTATTGATTTTTTTACAGAGAGGAAGGGAGAGGGATAGAGAGTTAGAAACATCGATGAGAGAGAAACATTGATCGGCTGCCTCCTGCACACCCCTTACTGGGAATGTGCCTGCAACCATGGTACATGCCCTTGACCGGAATCAAACCTGGGACCCTTCAGTACACAAGCCAACGCTCTATCCACTGAGCCAAACCAGTCAGGGCCATCCTACAGGTTTCACTAATTTTTGTGATTGTTTTCTTTTGCCTATTTCTATTTAAATAGAATAGTTGGCTTGTGTGAACTTTGTAATATTTTCTCACACAGTGTAAGAGGTTAATGCTAACTTTTAAAAGCATTTTATCATAACACTAAAGGCCCGGTGCATGAAGTCTGTGCATGGGGTGGGGGGGTCCCCTCAGCCCAGCCTGCACCCTCTCACAATTGGGACCCTTTGGGGGATGTCTGACGGGCCTAAACTGGCAGTCGGACTTCCCTCTCGCAATCCAGGACCACTGGCTCCTAACCACTCTGCCTGCTTGCCTGATCGCCCCTAACCACCTGCTGCCTGGCTGATCGCCCCTAATTGTTCACCTTCCTGCCAGATTGCCCCTAACTGCCTCTGCCTCGGCCCCCACCATGGCAGCTTCATCTGGAAGGACGTCCAGAATGATGTCCAGAAGGTTGTTTGACTGTCTGGTCTAATTAGCAAATTATGCTTTTATAATTATAGATACAATGCATTAGCATGTAATAACCTAGTGCAAATTTGTAGGAAAATATAATTTGAGCCATTATCCAAGTGAAACAAACTTGGAGACTATGAAATATATAAGCACATCTATAATAGAGATACTTATCTATTTTTTTAACCTGCCAGGGATCTAAGCTATATCCCCTGTCCCTAGAGCTCATTTGATATTTTTTTCCTGCAGAAGTGATGAAAGGTGAAGGATACTTAGGTGAATTGCCAGAGGCCTCCTTCAGGTTTCCAGAACATTCTGAACTTGTGATAAATCCAGAAATATCAATACTACTTGTTTTCAACTAGAGGATATCACCACTACCATAACAAACCCTCAGACTGAATGTGCATGTGGTGGGTAACTTTTTAAAAGTTTGGAAGGCTTGGATATTTATCCTCAGTTAACTAAAAAAATATAAAATAAATTTAAAAAGCAACTAGAACAAGACATAATATATTCATTGGATTTAAATATAATTAAAAATATTTAGCCCTGCCAGTGTGGCTCATGCACTAAGAAGCCACTGTTTCCATTCCTGAACAGGAGTTGTGGGCTCGATCCCCAGCAGGGGGCATGCAAGAGGCAACCAATGGCTGTCTATGCTTCCCGCTCATGGATGTATCTATCTCTCCTTGTCACTCCCTTTCTCTCTAAAAAAATCAATGAAAGCATATTTTAAAACATAAAAATATTTTAGGATAATATTTATCTTTTAGTGGAAAATCATCTTCTGGAAATCATTTTTTGATAACATCTCTATTTGCCTATAAATAAATTAAAGTCATTATTTTTATTTTTCATGTAAAATAACATATTTTGAACTTTGAATTTTATGGTTTTCAATAAATGCCTGATGCACAGTACAAAGAGAAAAAAAAGATTCTCTCTCCTTTTTTTTTTAATTTTATTGCTTACAGTCTTACAAAGGGTATTACATATGTGTCCCTCCCCCCCCCCCCCCCGGCCCTTGACAATCCCCTGGCCTCCCCTACCCCCCAGTGTCTTATGTCCATTGGTTATGCTTATATGCATGCATACAAGTCCTTTGGTTGATCTCTTACCCCCCTCCCGCCTGCCCCCCGCCCCTCCCCGGTCTTCCCACTGCAGTTTGACAATCTGTTTGAGGCTGCTATGCTTCTGTATCTATTATTGTTCAAAAGTTTATAATGGTCTCTATTATCCATGAATGAGTGAGATCATGTGGTATTTTTCCTTCATTGACTGGCTTATTTCACTTAGCATAATGCTCTCCAGTTCCATCCATGCCGTTGCAAATGGTAAGAGTTCCTTCTTTTTTACAGCAGCATAGTATTCCATCGTGTAGATGTACCACAGTTTTCTAATCCATTCATCTACTGATGGGCACTTAGGCTGTTTCCAGATCTTAGCTATGGTGAATTGAACATATGGGTGTATATATCCTTTCTGATTGGTGTTTCTGGTTTCTTGGGATATATTCCTAGAAGTGGGATACAGGGTCAAATGGGAGTTCCATTTGTAGTTTTTTGAGGAAAGTCCATACTGTCTTCCATAGTGGCTGCACCAGTCTGCATTCCCACCAGCAGTGCACGAGTGTTCCTTCTTCTCCACATCCTCTCCAGCACTTGTCGTTTGTTGATTTGTTGATGATAGCCAGACTGACAGGTGTGAGATGGTACCTCATTGTTGTTTTGATTTGCATCTCTCGGATGATTAGTGACTTTGAGCATGTTTTCATATGTCTCTTGGCTTTCTGAATGTCCTCTTTTGAAAGGTGTCTATTTAGGTCCTTTGCCCATTTTTTGATTGGATTGTTTATCTTCCTTTTGTTAAGTTGTATGAGTTCCCTATAAATTTTGGAGATTAGGCCCTTATCAGATATGACATTGGCAAATATGTTTTCCCATGCAGTGGGTTTTCTCTTTGTTTTGTTGATGGTTTCTTTTGCTGTGCAGAAGCTTTTTATTTTGATGTAGTCCAATTTGTTCATTTTCTCTTTAGGTTCAAGTGCCCTAGGAGCTGTATCAGTGAAGAAATTGCTCCGGCATATGTCTGAGATTTTGTTGCCTTTGGCTTCTTCTAGAATTTTTATGATTTCCTGTCGTACATTTAAGTCCTTTATCCATTTTGAGTTTCTTTTTGTGTATGGTGTAAGTTGGTGATCTAGTTTCATTTTCTTGCATATATCTGTCCAATTTTCCAAACACCATTTATTGAAGAGACTATCTTGGCTCCATTGTATGTTCTTGCCTCCTTTGTCAAATATTAATTGAGCATATTGGTTCGGGCCGATTTCTGGGCTCTCTATTCTATTCCATTGATCTATATGCCTGTTCTTGTGCCAGTACCAGGCAGTTTTGAGAACAGTGGCTTTGTAATACATCTTGATATCTGGCATTGAGATCCCACCTACTTTGTTCTTTCTCAGGATTGCTGCAGCTATTCGGGGTCTTTTTTTATTCCAGATGAATTTTTGGAGAGTTCATTCTAGATTTATGATGTATGCCATTGGTATTTTAATGGGAAGTGCGTTGAATTTATAGATTGCTTTGGGTAGTATGGACATTTTAATGATGTTGATTCTACCAATCCATGAACACGGTATGTTCTTCCATCTGTTTATGTCTTCCTCTATCTCTTTTTTCAACATCCTGTAGTTTTCTGAGTAGAGTATTTTACCTCTTTAGTTAAGTTTATTCCTAGGTAGCTTAATTTTTTTGGTGCGATGGTGAATGGGATTGTTTTTATAATCTCTCTTTCTGAAAGTTCACTATTGGTGTATAGAAATGCCTCAGATTTCTTGGGGTTAATTTTGTATCCTGCTACATTGCCAAATTCATGTATTAAGTCTAGTATCTTTTTGATGGAGTCTCTAGGGTTTTGTATGTATAATATCATGTCCTCTGCAAATAAGGACAGTTTTACTTCCTCTTTTCCAATTTGGATGCCTTTTATTTCTTCTTCTTGCCTAATTGCAATGGCTAATACTTCCAGTACTATGTCGAACAGGAGTGGTGAGAAGGGGCATCCCTGTCTTGTTCCTGTTCTTAGGGGAAATGGTGTTAGTTTTTGTCCATTGAGTATGATGTTGGCTGTGGGCCTGTCATATATGGCTTTTATTATGTTGAGGTATGATCCTTCTACTCCCGCCTTGCTGAGAGTTTTTATCAAAAATGGGTGTTGAATTTTGTCAAATGCTTTTTCTGCATCAATTGATATGACCATGTGGTTTTCTTCTTTCAATTTGTTTATGTGATGTGTCACATTAATTGATTTGTAGATATTGTACCATTCTTGCATCCCTGGGATAAATCCTACTTGGTCATGGTGTATGATCTTTCTGATGTACTGCTCGAACCGATTTGCTAAGATTTTGTTGAGCATTTTGGCATCTATGTTCATGAGGGATATTGGCCTGTAATTCTCTTTCATTGTGTTGTCTTTACCTGGTTTTGGTATTAGGGTGATGCTGGCTTCATAGAATGAGCTTGGAAGTGTTCCTTCCTCTTGAATATTTTGACATAGTCTGAGGAGGATAGGTTTTAGTTCTTCCTTGAATGTTTGGTAAAACTCCCCTGTGAAGCCATCTGGTCCTGGGCTTTTGTTTGCTGGAAGCTTTTTGATGACTGCTTCAATTTCTTCCATAGTTATTGGCCTAGTGAGATTTTTGAATTCTTCCTGATTGAGTTTTGGAATGTTGTATTTTTCTAGGAATTTGTCCATTTCCTCCAGGTTGTCTAGTTTGTTGGAGTAGAGCTGTCCATAGTATTTTTTAACAATCATTTGTATTTCTGTGGGGTCTGTTGTTATTTCGCCTCTATCGTTTCTGATTTTGTTTATTTGGGTCCTCTCTCTTTGCTTCTTGGTGAGTCTGGATAGAGGTTTGTCAATTTTGTTTATCGTTTCAAAGAACCAGCTCTTGGTTTCATTGATTTTCTGTATTGTTTTTTTGGTCTCTATGTCATTTATTTCTGCTCTAATCTTTATTATCTCCTTCCTTCTGCTCACTCTGGGGTTTTCTTGTTGCTCTCTTTCTAATTCTTTGAGTTCTAGAGTTAGATGATTTACTACCATTTTTTCTTGTTTGTTGAGATAGGCCTGTAGAGCTATAAACTTCCCTCTCAGGACTGCTTTCAATGTGTCCCATAGGTTTTGGATTGTTGTGTTTTCATTGTCATTAGTTTCCAGGATGTTTTTGATTTCTTCTTTGATCTCATTGTTAACCCAATCAATATTTAATAACATGCTATTCAACTTCCAAGTGTTTGAGTATTTGGGGTTGTTTTTATTTAGTTTATTTCTAATATTATGCCATCGTGGTCTGAGAAGATGCTTTTTATGATTTCAATCTTCTTGAATTTGGGGAGACTTCGCTTGTGACACAATATGTGGTCTATTTTTGAATATGTCCCATGAGCATCAGAGTGGAATGTATATTCCATGGCTTTGGGGTGAAGTGTTCTGAAGATGTCTAGTAAGTCCATGTGATCTAGTGAGTCATTTAGGAATGCTGTTTCTTTGCTGATTGTTTGTCTAGAGGACTTATCCAGTGATGTCAGTGGTGTATTAAAGTCCCCTACTATGATTGTATTGTTGTCTATCTCTCCTTTGATATCTTCCAGGAGTTTTTTTTATGAATTTGGGTGCTCCTGCATTGGGTGCATATATGTTTACCAGAGTTATATCTTCTTGTTGTATTGATCCCTTTAGTATTATGAAGTGGCCTTTCTTATCTCTTGTTATGGCCTTCACTTTGAGGTCTATTTTGTCTGATATAAGTATTGCTACCCCAGCTTTCTTTTCCTTTCCATTTGCCTGAAAGATATTTTTCCATCCCTTCACTTTCAGTCTGTGTGAGTCCCTTCTAATGAGGTGGGTCTCTTGTAGACAGCAGATGTATGGGTCATGTTTTTTTAATCCATTCAGCCACTCGATGTCTTTTGGTTAGAGTATTTAGTCTGTTTACGTTTAAAGTTATTATTGAAAGGTACTTGTTTGTAGCCACTTCTTTTTTTGTGTGGCTGTTTTCTTTCTGAGCTTTTTATTTCTTCGTTTTACACCAGTCCCTTTAGCATTTCTTGCTTTGCTGGCTCGGTGTTGATAAACTCCCTTAGCCTTTTTTTTTTTTTGTCTGTGAAGCTTCTTATTTCCCCTTCAAGTTTGAATGATAGCCTTGCTGGATAGAGTATTCTTGGATTCACTCCCTTGCTTTGCATCACTTTGTAAATTTCCGTCCATTATTTTCTGGCCTGATGTGTTTCTGTTGAGAAATCATTTGCTAATCTAATGGGAGATCGCTTGTATGTAACTTTCTGTCTCTCTCTTGCAGCCTGTAAGATTCTCTCTTTGTCCTGAACATTTGCCATAGTAATTATGATGTTTCTTTGTGTGGGTCTTTTTGGGTTCACCTTGTTTGCGACTCTCTGGGCTTGTGTGACTTTTCTCTTCCCCACCTTAGGGAAGTTTTCTGATATTATTTCTTTGAGTAGGTTTTCTAATCCTTGTCCATCTCCCTGTTGTTCTGGCACCCCTATTATTAGTATGTTGTTTCGTTTCATGTTGTCCCAAAGCTCCCTTAGGCTCTCTTCCTGTCTTTTAATTTTTATCTCCAATTGCAGTACAGTTTGGGTGTGTTTTTCTTCTTTGTCTTCTAATTCACTAATTCGGCCCTCCGCTTCTCCTAGTCTACTGTTGATACTTTTAATGGTGTTTTTTATTGCAGCTATATCAATCTTCATTTCTTCTTGGGTCTTACTTAAGTTGTTGATTTTTTCATCTGTTTCTTCTAGCTTCTTCCATATGTTATTGATTTTTTCATCTGTTTCTTCTTGCTTCTTGCATAGGTAGTTGACTTTTTCATCTGTTTCTTCTAGCTTCTTGCATAAGTTGTTGATTTTTTCCTCCATCCGGTTTATGCACTCTAGGACCCTTATTCTGAATTCTTTATCTGTCATGTTGCATGCCTCTGTATCATTTAGCTGCTTTTCTGGTGAGTCCTCTTTTTCTTTCCTTTTGGGGTTTCTTTGTCTACCCATGTTTGATCTCACTGACATATCTACACGTTGAGTCATTCAGTGGCTGCTCCCTGTGTGGCAGTGGCTTCTTGGGCTGTTGTTGCTCTTCGGGCAGTTGCGGTAGCAACTGCTCCTCAGTTGGCAGCCGGTCCTCTGGTGGGTGCTGTTCACAGCTGTGGTGGCTCTTCTGGCTTGTGGGGTAGGTTTCACGTACAGCTGCTGTTCCTCAGACAGAGGGTATGGTGCTCAGGAGGCTGCTGTTGCTTGGATCTGCTGCGTTGATTTAAAGGCACAAAATACAACACAACAAGGCTCCACGTACCAGGCACTAAACACAAATATATTCACGATATTAATAACCCCAAATAAAGGTGACCACCCGGATTTAGAGAATTTGGGGATAAGGGAGAAAGAAGAGAAAAAGATAAAAGAGAAAAAAGAAAAGAAAAGAAAAGTAGTGACCAAAAAAAGGAGTGCAAAAATGAAATTGGGAAAAAGGAGGGGGGAAAATAAAAGAGAGAAAAGAAAAGAAAAAAAAAGAGCAAAAAGAGCGAATGAAGTGGAAGAGGGGAAGAGACTATTTATATGAGGAGAAAACTCTTATAGAACCGCCACTAATCCCAACAAATTCCAGCAACAGTTCCCTGGAGATGAATGCAAACTAGAAACAACCAATAATATCAAGAGAGGCAAGCTAAAACTGAAGCACAAAAATAACCGGGGGTGTTGGCTGGAGGGAGGGGGAAAAACCAGCAGAAAAAAATGAAAAGAAAAAGCAAAACAGCCTCACAACCAGTCCTATAACACACACACACACACACACACAGACACACAAAAAAAACAAGCAACAACATCAAAAAAACAATATACTCAACAATCAAGCATACAGCAACAAAACAATAGAAAGATAAAAGAAGAAAAATAAAATTTTTGGGTAGTGAAGAAAGATAAGTGGTATGTGTATAAAGTTTTAGAGCAGTGGATTGGAAATAGGATATATAAGTAGGGTGAAATTTTGACAGGAGGTAAACAGAAGGAATAGGGAAAATCTAAAGCAGGAATAGGGTAAGAGAAACAGGACAACAAAAGGGGGAAAGTGAGGGAGAGGGTTTTAGCATAGAGGTAAAATTGAGGTAGGGAAAATTGTTGCTAAAGGAACGATGAAAATAGAATGGAGAACACTAATCCCAAAATAAAATAAAGAGAAAATAAAATGGCACTTTAAAAAATGGTAAAATGGTAGCAGTAATAATACTGGTTAAAAATAAGAATGTAGTAATTAAAAGGGTAAAATCAGGTGATGGAAAAAGAAGAAAAAAAAATTGGTTTCTTAGTTAAAAGGTGAAAAAAATTTGCAGTAGTGAAGGTCCTTTGGTTCTTCTACTCGACAGTCTGGCTCGCCTTAGTCCTGCCAGGTATTCAGGAGAGTGTTGAATTTCCCTGCGATACCCTGTTCCTCTGTGTTGTAAACCACAGTCCTTATTTTAAGGCAGGTCGTATTTGTTTCCCAGACTGCCTTATTGCCGGGAGCCGGTCCATCCTTGCTGTTTCAAGGGACCTGGCATATATGGCATACGGTTCTTAATATGTTTGCTCACCTTCTTGGCGCTGTGTTTTAACCAAAGTCACCTCTCCAAGAAAGGTTGAATCCCCAGGTAGGGATTTTCCCCTGAAGTTAGGGAGGGAATAAAACCCCTCAACTAAGTGCCAGGCGGGTAATTAATCCCTTTAACTATGAACAATCATGCTTAAACTACATAATCTTTTCTCCCTGGAATGGTGATAAGAAATGCCCTAACCTTTGTAATAGAGATTGATAGGATTGAATCAACTGGTATAAATACAGTTGTAACAAGACAGAAACACTCAGAACTTAGAACTCAGAACTTAGAACAGAATCAAGAAGACAGAACCTACATGGAGCCTAGAGACAGAAGAACTTCGCTGGAGAGAGCATGCCGGAGGATCCTGGAGAGGGACTGGCCTCAGAGCCTAGAGACAGAGCCTAGCGGGAGAACATGGCAAGGGATCCTGGACTGAACCTGACTACAGAAATTGACAAGAGAACCTGACTAGAACATGGCGACCAAACCTGGCTGGAGAAGTCCCTGTGTCATTCCTTCTTCGCCGACTCCGTCTACGCCTTTGGGAACCCCTGGACCTGCTGGGGTTGGACCCTGGCATCTGGCGCCCAAACAGGGACCCCTAGGTAAGCACCCTGCACTCGGGACAGATAGGACTCCACCATAAGAAAAGGGTGGATAGTCTTCCGACTCCGTCCACACCTTTGGGAACCCCTGGAAAAGGATTCCCCTAGGTGAGCCCCCCCCCCCGCATTGAGAACCCCCACACTCGGGACAGATAGGACTCCACCAGGGTGCTATAGACACCCCTATAGAGGATAAGTAGGGTAAGAAGGTGGATAGTACAGAACTTAGATTGAGAAGATGTGCCATACTGAGTCCAAAGAAAGAAGACTCTGTATTGATTCTTAGATTGAGAAGATGTGCCATACTGAGTCTAAAGAAATAAGACTCTGTATTGATCTTTTAACACATATGCTTGCTAGCAGAGGAATTAAGGTTACTCCCAGTCAGACAGAACATTTTATACAAGAAATACGTCCATGCTTTTCTGAGGAAGGAAAGGTAAATGTAATGGCATGGGAGAAGGTAGGCCCAAGGAGCCTTATCCTTAACCCCACTGCAGCCTTTCTACCCTGGGAAAGTGCAGGATTGGCAAGCTCTCCCTGGGATGATAGATCAGGACTCAGGTAATAGCAGAAAGCGCCAATCCTACTCTTAAAATGGATATAAGAGAGCATTTGAGGTTTTTCTTTTTAATGCTTGCTTTTAAAAAATAAAAAAGGGGGAATTTGCCGGGAGCCGGTCCATCCTTGCTGTTTCAAGGGACCTGGCATATATGGCATATGGTTCTTAATATGTTTGCTCACCTTCTTGGCGCTGTGTTTTAACCAAGGTCACCTCTCCGAGAAAGGTTGAATCCCCAGGTAGGGATTTTCCCCTGAAGTTAGGGAGGGAATAAAACCCCTCAACTAAGTGCCAGGCGGGTAATTAATCCCTTTAACTATGAACAATCATGCTTAAACTACATAATCTTTTCTCCCTGGAATGGAGATAAGAAACGCCCTAACCTTTGTAATAGAGATTGATAGGATTGAATCAACTGGTATAAATACAGTTGTAACAAGACAGAAACACTCAGAACTTAGAACAGAATCAAGAAGACAGAACCTACACGGAGCCTAGAGACAGAAGAACTTCGCTGGAGAGAGCATGCCGGAGGATCCTGGAGAGGGACTGGCCTCAGAGCCTAGAGACAGAGCCTAGCGGGAGAACATGGCAAGGGATCCTGGACTGAACCTGACTACAGAGATTGGCAGGAGAACCTGACTGGAACCTGGACACTGAACCTGACTGGAGAGCCTGGACAGAACCTGGCTGGAGAACCTAGCGAGGGAACATGGCTACAGAACCTCGCTGGAGATCCGAAGCAGAACCTCTCTGGAGATCCGGGCTAGAGATCCTGGCTGGGCTGCTGATCAACTGAACGCTGTCTCCGTGTCCTTCCTTCTTCGCCAACTCCGTCCACACCTTTGGGGACCCCTGGACCTGCTGGGGTTGGACCCCAGCACCTTATTTTGTGTTTAGCAAAGAGTCAGTTTGTGGCTCAGCCTCTGGGAAGCAGTGTTCTGGAGTTGGCCTCTGAGGCTATATGGCTTCTCTATTGCACTTAAAACTGGTTTGGGGAGGTCAACTATCCAGAGCTGTTTCTTTAATCGTTACCCTGCTCTGTGTTGTTGCTGGGATTTAAAATCCTTCTGTGTTGTTGCTGGGATTGAAAATCCCTCTATAGGCCAGACCCTGTTAATTCCCAGGGATTTATCAGATTATTTTAATCCTTGATCTCGTTCAGGGTGTAATCTGGGTGTTGCTGTGCTCCTTGCCTGGGGGCTAGGTAGGGGAGTCCCACCCTCCGGAGAGAATGGCTGCCCTGATCCTGGGCCCAGGGGTGTCTCAGCACTCAATTCACTGCCGCCCCCCCCCCCCCTCTCTCCTCAGTCTCTCCCCAGATTCCACTCGTCCGCACCTTCTCCCTCTCTTCAGCACAGGTGAATGTCTGTATCCGAAATGTCTTATGAACAGGATTCAGTGAAAATAAACAAGCAAATGCTGGCCGCGGAAACGGGGAAGGCTGACTTTCTTACAAGCTCCTCTATTACCGGCACTGCAGGCTCTGGTCAGCTCTTCAGGCTGTCGCCTTTAGGCTCAGTCCTCCGTGATCACAGAACCCAGCTCTCAAATCCCCCAGCGGCGCCAGGAATCCCGCGGATCTCCTTTCCCCAGTCAGGGGCTGTGCCTGTCCCAAGGGACGCGGCTGTCTGCCACGCGGTCTCCCTCCGACTCTCTGGGCTCAGAGGTCTGGCAAACTTTCCTGCCCAGATCCCTGGTTTTTTACCTTTCCAGGGGAGCTCTGCCCTTCCCGGCTGCAAACCGTCTCACCAGCTGAGTAGTTTCACCAATTTGGGGTGGGTGTTATTAGTTTCAGCTGCTTACTCCATTTGCTCCGGGAGACGACCTGGGATGCGTCTCCTTTGTGTCTTTGTTTTGCGTCTTTCTCTCTCTCCTTTTTATAAGATATATGATACTATAAATTTTGTGGTTCCAGGAGTGATTTCAATCTTCTTGCTGTAAATATGATATTCCCATTTAAATAACAACATAAAATAATGTTCTGTGTTTATCTATGTTATTTATATATAGAATGAAAATATTGGCTCATAGGTCTAATAAATGTAAATATATCTGGGAATGTCTTGTATGTGTGTGTTTAAGTCCATATACTTCTAGTTTGGTCAAAATGTTTTCCATAGCTTCCCCCTCTTTCATCTTTCTCTCTTGTTGCCTAATTTAGCTCATCATTGTTTTTCTGCTGTAAAAAATATATAATTTGAAGATATTCAATTAAAAAGTTTGGTGGCATATGTGCTGTTATGACTTCAACATAGGCAGATGGAAATGCATGAAATGTCTGCAAGAGGTATTGGTAATTGATCCATGGAGAAGGTGAGAAAATCACAGAGAAGCTTGCATACACTAAGAGGGAAGTAGATCTTACTGGCTTTCATATCAGCAAATAGAGGTGCCTTATTTCCTAGCATATTGAGAATGGGGTAAAAGAAGTAAGTATCCATTTAATCTAAAAGAAGCTCTTTAATATAGGTTGGACATTATTATCTAGTTAAATTTAAGGCAGGTTAAAACATTTCATTTATTTTGTATAAGTTACGACACTACAAGTTATAAACAGACCCAACACCTCAGTCACTTAATACAACATAAGGTTTTATCTCTCACTTCTGCATGGCCTTTTATTGGTGTTGGTGAGTCTCCAGGCCATCTTTTCAAAGCATGCTTTCATGGTGACTAAGAAAGAGACAGAGCAGTCTGTGGAGTTTTGCACCAGTTTTGAAACTTCCATTCATATGTAATATATAACGTTTATGTTCTTTTAAAAAATTTATTTATTTATCGATTTTAGAGAGAGTGGGGAGAGAAGAGAGAGAGAGAGAGAGAGAGAGAGAGAGAGAGAGAGAGAGAGAGAAATTTGTTGTTCTGTTACAGGATAGTAAGAAACTAGGAAAACTCCAGGACAAGCAGAATAGGGAAACTAAGACAGATAAACTGCAGCTCATAGCTATCTGGTATTCTATCTTTCTATCTTTCCTAAACTAAAGATACTTCAGAGTAAATTATTTGTACTTCTCCCCGCTACCCCCCAGAGAGTAAATAGCTTAAATCACCCTACGCAGGGAGACTGATAACAGAAACCCAATTAGTGCCATTTGCCAACCATACCCAAGGACAGACAAATTAAGAAAATAAATTTCATTGTAGAGTACATCAGCATGAATAAAACTGATGAATATTCTATTGATCCTCTCCTAAGACATCTCTTGAATGCCCAACCTTGTCCTAGCTAGCTTGGCTCAGTGGATGGAGCATTGTCCTGCGAACTGAAGGGTTCTTGGTTTGATTCTTGTCAAGGGCACATGCCCGGGTTGTGGGCTCAATCCCCAGTGGGGGACTTGCAGGAGGCAGCCGATCCATGATTCTCTTTCATCATGGATGTTTCTATTTCTCTCTCCCTCTTCCTTCCCTCTGAAATTAATAAAAATATATTTTAAAAAATGCCAAGCCTTTAAAACCCCAGAAAATGAAGGTCCCAGGACATCACTTTCCCTCCAGGGAGCATACTCATGCCATTTTCTTCCCTTCCTGCTCCCCCCACAGGCAAGCATCTCTTAAACTCCAAGGTACCCCATAAAACTTGCAATCAGGGGAGCAATGGGCAGTGGCTGCTTGTCTCAGTCTAACCCCTTGAACCTGTCTCCAAGGCCCCCTTTTCTCTGACTTCTCAGTGAACCGAAGCAGCCCAGCCTAGGCTCACCTGTTACTTCTTGTATCACTGTCCTAAGTATATTTTTTCTGTGGTTAATAATTTCTTGCTTGCTTTTCTACACTTTGCCTCTTGATTGAAATTTTTCCTTCAATAAGACAAGAACCAAGGTCTTGTCCTCTCACCAGGAACAGTTCCACTCATTATGCATTCATTGGCTGCTGCTTGTATGTGCCCTGACTAGGGATCACACCTGAAACCTTGGTATATTGGGACAATGCTCTAACCAAAATGAGCTACCTGGCCAGGGCCCATTTCTTTTCTTACAAATTATACCAAAAGTTTTTCTTATTAAAGTAAAAGTTTAAAAATGATTCCTTTGTAGAAGGCTTAACCTAACCTCTGCATGTATGTATGTGTGTTTGCCTCTGTGTGTGTGTGTATTTATATATATTATAAATATAAATTAAAATACTATCCTATATATTAAAGAGGTAATATGCAAATTGACCATCACACCCTCACACAAGATGGCCACCCCCATGTGGGCACAAGATGGCCATCACAATATGGCTGGCAGGGGAGGGCAGTTGGGGGAAAGTGGGCCGGCAAGAGAGCAGTTAGGCTTAAATCAGGCTGGCAAGGGAGTGGTTAGGGGGTGATCAGGCTGGCAGGCAGGCGAGCAATTGGGAGCCAACAATCCTGGATTATGAGAGGGATGTCTGACTGCCGGTTTAGGCCTGATCCCACCCACAGGGATTGGGCCTAAACTGGCAGTTGGACATCCCCTGAGGGGTCCCAGATTGGAGAGGGTGCAGGCTAGGCTGAGGGACACCCTCCCCCCCAGTGCACAAACTTCGTGCACCAGGCCTCTAGTTTGTGTGTGTGTGTTTGTGTGTGTTTGTGTGTGTGTGTGTGTGTGTGTGTGTATATATATATATATAATATCTCTGAACTGGGATTAAAAATGCTTTCTTTTGCTCTGGACAGACAGGAGCAGAGGTCAATAGTATACATTATCAAAACATGTAACTTTTCAGTATTATGGAAATTCAATTCACAGTTATTTTCATCACTTCTTTCAAGTGTCAACCTATCATAGTCTTATTCCTGCCTCCTAGTGATAGAACTCAACCCTATATTCTTTTATTTTCTATCTGATTAGGCTTCTCTGACATATGACACATTTTTTCACTCCTTCTTCCCAAATCTTTCTATTCTCTCTTCATTTCTTTGACCCTGACATTTCTGTTTTTGTTTTGTTTCTTCCTCCTCAATTTTTCTCTGACTACTCCACTATTTAGGATTTGATCTATTCCAGAATTACTTTAAGTCCTATTTTCTTCTTATTCATCATAGTTTTCTTCAGTATTGTTTTCCCAGTACTCTCTGAGTTATGGAATTTAGAGAAACCAGAGGCCTACAATTGCTACAATGGTGACTTAAGATCCAGAATGATTTGGAATGATGCTTATCTACAGAAAAGGGGAAGGGGAATATCAGTCTTCAAAAATGACATGCATAATAAACCAAAGTCTGAAAACTAAGGCCAAAAATATTAAATGGACCATAAGAAACATGTGGGGTAAGCTACAATTGTATAACAGTATAAACAGGGGATTTACATAATCAGTTAATGACAATTATACCAGTACATAATGTTCAGTAAGAGCACTTTTTACATTGGACACTCTAAAAGCAATTTACACATTCTGGTTCATAGTCACTTCTCTAAAATTCTTTGGGTCAATTGTGTTTTGCATTTCTGAATATTTCAAATTTTAGAAAGGTAGTACATTGCCTGTCCTATCTAATAAAAGAGAAACATGGTAATTAGCATACAACCGCTACCCTTCCCATTGGCTAATCAGGGCGATATACAAATTAACTGCCAGCTAAGATGGCGGCCAGCAGCCAGGCAGCTTGAAACTAACATGAGGCTTGCTTGCTTCAGTGACGGAGGAAACCAACGTTCCCCGCCTGCCTTGCTGGCCTCTGAGCCTGCAGTTTGAAATATTGTAACAAATGTAGAGGCTAAACAAAACCTCAGAAACCTGCTTTCAGCGAGCCGGGATCTCAGAGCTGGAGTTACACATTGTTTTGATTATAGAACCCAAACAAACCAGATACCTGCTTTCAGCAGCAGAGGCCTCAGAGCTGGAGCCAGAGCTAAAGCTGGCCCAGAATAAAAAAAGAAAAAGAAAAAAAGAAAAAGAAAAAAAGGAGCAGTTGGGAGCTTCATCCCTCAGCCCCTCACCCAGACTGGCCAAGCACCCCAGTGGGGACCCCCACCCTGATCCAGGACACCCTTCAGAGCAAACCAACCAGCCCCACCCATGCACCAGGCCTCTACCCTATATAGTAAAAGTGTAATATGCCTCCCAGCACCGGGATCAGCGTGACAGGGGGCAGCGCCCAAACCCCCTGATCTCCCTGCGGCTCTGTGTGTGACAGAGGGTGGGCCCACAATCTCCCTATCTGCCCTGCTCTGTTTGTGACAGGGGAAGGCACCCCAACCTCCTGATCAGCCCTGCTCTGTGCCTGATACGGGGGGAGCTCCCCAACCCCCTGATCACCCTGTGGCTCTGTGTGTGACAGGGTGCGGCGCCCCCACCCCCCCCCCCACGGGCCCTGCTCTGTGTGTGACAGGGTAGAGCCATAACCTCCACATTGGCCCTGCCATGAGTGTGAGAGTGGCGGCGCCCCAACCCCCTGATCCGCCCTGCGCTGTGTGTGACAGGAGGCGGTGCCCCAACTCCCCTATCGGCCCTACTCGGTGCATGACAGGGGGAGCTCCCCAACCCCCTGATGGGCCCTGCTCTGTGTGTGACAGGGTACGGAGCCCCAAACCCCCTGATAGGCCCTGCTCTGTGCGTGACAGGGGGCAATGCCCCAACCCCCGGATTTGCCCTGCTCTGTGTGTGACAAGGGGTGGCGCCGCAACCTCCCCATCGACCCTGCCTTGAGTGTGACAGGGGGCGGTGCCCCAACCCCCCAATCGGCCCTACCCTGAGCATGACTGAGGGTGGCATCGCAACCTCCTAATCCGCCCTGCTCCGTGCATGACAGGGGGCAGCGCCCCAACTCCCCAATCGGCCCTGCTCTGAGCCCGACCAGGGGCTGCACCTAGGGATTGGGCCTGCCCTCTGCCACCCGGAAGCAGGCCTAAGCCAGCAGGGCGTTATCTCCCGAGGGGTCCCAGGCTGTGAGAGGGCACAGGCCAGGCTGAGAGATACCCCCTTCCCACCGAGTGCACAAATTTTTGTGCACCAGGCCTCTAGTAGTATATAATTGGCAGGACCTTCAAATCAAACATGAATGTTCACACTATGTATCATAAATAAAGATTAGAAATAGTCTGTCTACAGGTCAGGTAAATGAGTGTCATCAGATAATTTTGCAACAAACTTGCCAGGACAAAAAAACAAAACAACTTTCCAATTTTCAGAATTGTACAAAAGGTATTCTGTGCCTAAATAATTTCATTCAGTTATAGTAAAAATATTAAATTTTTCTATATTTATTATTCACTAGTATTATTCACATTTAAAACCAAGAAAACTGGGATATAAAAAACAATCCAGTGATGTACTAATGATATATGGCAAAGCTAGTATTTGAACCCAAGCCTCTTCGATGTCCACTTGTTCCATAATTCCCTCACTGTGGTGTCTCAGTGAGGACATTCTCAAAAAACATGAGTGATCTTTGAAGTGTTTTCCTCTTTATTTGTTATGAAGATTATATTTAAAGGCTTTTTATTTAATGGTGCTTTATTCTCTGCAATAATGATACATCAATAGCTCCCAAGACCTATAGAGTAATATTGAAATTTCTTAACATATCATGAAAGAGCTTCCTAGATCTGACCCATTTTACCATTTTAAGTACCCTTCCTCCCATTCCCACAGCCTGCTCTATAATCCAGTCATATTATGCTTTTAATTAACTTTTGTTGTCTGTGCTCTTTTGTTCCAGGGGTGTTACCATACATAGTCCAATCTGCCTGAATTTTCTCTCTTCCTCTTTTCTTTCCTATAAACCCATTTTTCAATACCCAGGCCAAACATTATTTCCCATGTAGACTCATAAATTACTGAGGAAGAGATAATTATTCTTTTTTAGGTGCAAATGGAAATTTATTCAATGTTTGAGACAATAATTACCATGCTGCATTTTATTTATTCAACTATCTTTGTCACTCATGAATTTGAGTCACTCATGAATTTGACAAAGATCAGTTAAAAAATAGCCTTTCATAACCTTTACTTTTAGAATGTTAAGAATATAGTACATGCTTGCTGAATAGATGAATTAGAATTTTCAGTTAGGTGTTGTGAATTACATCAGTAATAAGCCATAGTCTTTTTGTTTAAGAAGCACTATATGAGATGAGGCATTCTACTTGTGCTTATCACTCCATGAAGAAAGTGGTTCTTCTTTACTATTTCATGGTCATTTTCACCTTCTCTCTGTCAGTAAATTTTCTATCTTTATTTTAAAGTAAAGGTCATCAACAGGCTTAAAGAGCATAACTACTAAGATAAAGAAGGAAATAATAAATGAAGTAGAGCAACATTAAATATTTAATTTTGTTGATTAAAACCTTAATTGGGGAGGATTACTTCAATTAAAATGATTCAAAACTTGAAGTTTTATTTTGAAAGTAGTTATTCTGTTACATAAAAATAGATGGAATTAAATTTTAAGGAGACTAATGTGTTAGCATACATATCATAAAGTCTGTTATTACATAATAACTTTCTATTAAGATAAAAACCTTTTCAAAAGTAAACAGTATGGAATATACCAGGTGCACTGGTTAATGATGAAGATTTATTTCACTAGATGGAGTTACATGTATGTTGATACATATGCGATTTGATAAGTATGCTATTTTGTTGTAGTGACAAACTTCAAAACTTCATATGTCAAATTTGCTGAAGGTATTAACATCATAGATATTTTTACGCTAAAAATATCAAATTTCATGCCAAAAAAAGAGCATTTGTGAGAAGTTTTAATTCATTACTTAATTTTGAAGAAAAGTGCTGCTGAAAGTTATCATATACTTAGGGAAGCTTATGGTGAACATGCTCCATCTCAAGATACTTGTGAACGCTGGTTTAAATGCTTTAAAAGTAATGATTTAGATGTGAAAGAAAGAATGTCCAGGTCAACCGAAAAAGTTTGAGGACCAACAATTACAAGCATTATTGGCAGAAGATGCTTGTCAAACTCAAAAACAACTTGCAGAAAGATTAAACGTTGCTCAGCAAACAATTTCTGATCCAAGCAATGGGAAAGATTTTAAAGGAAGGAAAATGGGTACCACAAGAACTGAATGAAAGACAAATGGAAAATAGAAAAGTCATCAGTAAAATGTTGCTTCAATGGCACGAAAGAAAGTCTTTTTTGAATCGAATTGTGACTAGATGAAAAGTGGATTTATTTTGAGAATCCTAAACGCACAAAATCATGGGTTGATCCAGGTCAACCATCAACATCAACTGCAAGGCCAAATCGCTTCAGAAAGAAGACAATGCTCTGCGTTTGGTGGGATCAGGAAGGTGTGGTGTATTATGAGCTTCTAAATCCAGGTGAAACCATTAATACTGATCACTACCGACAACAAATAATCAATTTGAACCACACTTTCATTGTAAAATGACCAGAATGGGCCAGAAGACACGGCAAAGTAATTTTGCTTCATGATAATGCACCATCACACACTTTAAAACCAGTTAAAAGACACGTTAAAAGATCTTGCCTGGGAAGTATTAACCCACCCACCGAATTTACCAGACCTTGCTCCTTCACATTACCACTTGTTCTGATCAATGGTACACACACTTTCTGAGCAGCACTTCAAAATGAAAGAAGTGGAAAATTTGGTCTCTGAATGGTTTACCTCAAAACAAGAAAAGTTCTATTGGGATAGTATCCACAAATTAACTGAAAGATGGGGGAAATGTATAGCTAGCGATGGACATTACTTTGAATAAAGCACTTTTGATGTGTCTTCTGAAATTATCATTTTTCTTTGATTACAAAATCCATATTATTAACCAGTACACCTGGTAAAACTATAATTTACCATATGTCCTGGAAGAGAAAAAATATATCTGTATTTGCCCAGGTCTTCTTAGAAGCTGATATCAGAATGGAATTAATTGTTCAATAATTGTATTAGGGCAAACATCTATGTGAGAAGGAATGGGGAGGGAGCCTGAAAAGGCTGGGAAAGCCATTAGGCCATACTGCAAGTTTAACCCCAAGTAAAGGCGACAGGGAGAGAAGGTTGAGAGGAAGCATTCCAGAATGCTGTACAATTGAGAAAGGTTCAACAGAGCCATCTGGAGTACATGAGCCAAAGCCAACCATCAAAGAATTAGGTCCTCCAGAATTGGGCATGCCTTATATATGCACTTAGTCATGGGGTGAGAACAGCCTATCCATATTTGAGTACTCTGTGGTGCATTCTCATGATCACTGCCACATCTTCCTCAATTCAGTTTCTTTCAGATACAATAGCATGTGTTGGTACAATAGGAAAACTGGATTTAAATGTTCTGAATTCTGTACTCCTAAGTTTTTCAACTTTACGAGATGTTTCTTTATAAAAGACTAGAACTTTTCTAACACTTCCATGGATTATAAAATATGTGACTTCTCTGTGCAGTTGACAGAACAAAAACTGTGTTTTCTAGTAGATGCTCTAGGGTGGCAGTACATCATCCCTTTCTGCTCCCCTCTTTCCCCTTCTCTTCCTCTACTGTAGAAACTATAGATATTAATATTCACATCTTGGGTGGGTTCCCTTGCAAGTAGGGGAGCTACATCATACAGTTCTGGGGGGAAAATGTAAGCAAATAATCCTATATAATTAAAAGGTAATATGCAAATTGACCTTAACAGCAGAATGACCAGGAATGACCCGTAGCTATGATGCGCACTGACCACCAGGGGGCAGATGCTCAACGCAGGAGCTTCCCCCTGGTGGTCAGTGCACTCCCACAGGTGGAGCTCTACTCAGCCACAAGCCAGGCTGATGGCTGGCTGCAAGTGCAACAGCAGTGGCAGGAGCCTCTCCCACTTCTCTGCAGCACTAAGGATGTCCTACTGCCAGCTTAGGCCTGCTCTCCTAAGCCATCAGTTGGATATCCCCCAAGAGCTCCTGGGATGCCAGAGGGATGTCTGACTGCCAGCTTAGGCCTGTTCCCCCTAAGGGAACATCCCCTGAGGGGTCCTGGACTGCAATAGGGCACAGGCCGGGCTGCCTTCAGTGCATGGATTTTTAATATTTATTTGTACAAACTTAATAATATTTGTATATTTGAGAATGCCTTCTGGAGAATCAGTGTCTTAGATCTAAAACAATTTTTAAAATATGGAGGCATCATTTAAAAAATCCCTCACCTTCCATGAGGACAGCAGTTATAGACTATGCATTTACTTATACTACAACCAATAAATAGCAGATTTTTGAGATTCTATATTTAAAATAGTTTAGTCACATGAGTTTTGTTTGGGTTGAGTACATTGAGTCAGAAATATGGTTTTGAGGGGATTGAAAATGGAAGCAAAAATTTCCAGAAGTTGTAGGTGTTATGTTGGAAGTGTTTTGTTTCTGATGAAAAAGACTTCTTTATTTTTGACTCCAATTTAGGATATTTTTATTTAAAATTTTTAAGACTAACAAAGGACCAATTTACACCATCTGCTTCAGTTTCATCTGATGCAGATTTTCTCTACATTTTTTTTCTTCTTTAAATAGATATTATGTTTGGCACCTTGTGCTTAAGTACATGTATTCGAGTAAAAAATGCAGTTTGTCTGACTTCCTGTCAAACCAATATTTATTCACAAATATCTGTTTTGTTGCTTTCTCACATCAAATCATACAGCACTTTTCCCATGTGAGGAGTTGGCTAGTTCTCGGTAGTGTGAGGTGCCAGCTGGAGTTTTTACAGTTTTTAGGATGCCAGCTGCTTGCATGATGGACAAATTGTTCCCTGCCTTTAGGTTTACTTTTTTTTTTTCTTTTTAATGGAAGTGCATTTCTTTTGCTCTAATTATGAGAGGACAAGTTATTGCCTCCTATACTCTACCTGTATACATTTTCATTGTTGGGTTAACAATAGCAATAGCATTTCTTTTATAACTATTATCTTGGTGAACCATTCTTGAGACAGGCCAGCCAAATACGATCATGCATCTTTTTGTAAGATAACTTTCAAACATCTTCATTCATGGGAAGTTCTGCTAAGATGGCACATATAAATAAGACAAATGTAGACTAGTTGTTGGAAGGGTAGACCAGGATATTTTACTCATAAAGGTATATTTTGTATGGAGTTGCTGCTGCAGGAGTCTCACATCTTGCCTGCCTCCTCCTGCTGCTTTAGGAAAGTGAGGCTTGGACCTGCCTATCCTGACTCAGCTTTGGGAATATTTTACAATGAATGAGACGATCATAAAATCATTTTCTCTAACTTATTTAACTACTAGAGACCTGGTGCACAAAATTCATGCACTGGGCTGGGGTCCCGCAACCTGGCCTGTGCCCTCTCACAGTCTGGGAGCTCGGTGATTGATCTCCCCAAAGAGGTAGGCCCTTTCCACTCGGCTGGGGTTCCGTGATGGATCACCCCGCAGAAGGAGGCCCCACCCTACCGCCGCAGCCCGCTGCCTGGTTGCCTGGGCATCCCCTCTGCAGGGCGATCATGTGATTGATTGCATCCTCACAGAGGGAAACCCCACCCACCCGCTGCAGCCCGCAGGTCAGTGGCCTGGGCCTCCCTCTCTGGGGCAATTGTGGAACTCCCTGATTGATCAATCACCCCTCTGGCTGGTGGCCTGGGCCTCCCTCTGCAGGGTGATCATGGGGCAATGGCCGGGCCCCCGACCAATCGCCTTGCACCCACCTTGGCTGGCCTGGCGCCAGTGGGTGTCATAGCATGGTCGTCTGGATGGTCATTCCACTGTTTAGCAGTTTGGTCGATTTTCATATTACATTTTATTATAGATATTTCTGAAATAAAAATTGAAATGTGAGTAGTGGGTAAGAAAATTCCCAGTATACTGAAAAGGTACTTGTTTTTCTTGGCTATTTATTTGACTCTTTCATTTAGATAAGAATACTTCTGTTTGTCATTCTCCTTACAAAACATTTTTCAGTCTATATGACAATTGAGACACAAAGTAATTTCAGCACTGATTACATAGAAAATTCTTAGTCTTGAAACCCACCATATAAATAAATAGCCATTATCTTAAAGAGGCTTAAAATTGCATCTATTAACAATAAAACTATTCATTTTTAAGTTAAATCAGAAAATAAATAAAACTAAGTCATTATATACACAGTCTAAGAGTTTGGAAATAAAGATATTGCTGAGTAGCAAAGGGGTGTTTCTAAATTCTTGTATGATAAAAATAAGACAGACGTAAAAGTAAGGTAATGTTCACTTTTTTAAAATGTGACTATCAAATACCCCTTTCCCTAATACAAATCCTACCTAAATAAGCTTAAAAAAAAGTTGAATACTTTTCCCCAAGTGCATTTTTTAGCCAAATAACTTACCAAGAAAAACAGTATTCACATAATAATTCATTAATTCACTCATTAAAAAAAACACTGCTATGGAATCTGCTATGCATATCAGCTATGTACATAACGCAAAATCAGTTTTATTCTAAGGTTTTTACTGTTTCTTCATTTCATTAACCTGAAAAGTGAGTACTCCTTAAAGTGGTATCTTTTTTTTAAATATGTTGTTATTGATTTCAGAGAGGGGAAGGGGAAGGGAGAGAGAGATGGAAACATCAATGATGAAAGAGAATCATCCATCAGCTGCCTCCTGCATACCCCCTACTGGGGATCAAGCCTGAACCGGGATCTCAAGGTTCATGAGTGGACACTCAACCACTGAGTCACACTGGCCAGGCTGAGGTGGTATCTTGAGGGTGATATTGTAGATGTCAGTTTATCTTATGTATACTTCAGATAATGCAGAGTTGATAATCTGCTTTATATGTCATGTTTTAGAGCAGTGGTCGGCACACCGCAGCTCGTGAGCCACATGTGGCTCTTTGGCCCCTTGAGTGTGGCTCCTCCACAAAATACCATGTGCGGGCGTGCACGTACAGTGTGATTGAAACTGCGTGGCCCATGCGCAGAAGTCGGTTTTCGGCCTGGGCGAGTCTATTTTGAAGTGGCGTTAGAAGAAGTGGGGGGTGCCGTTTGGTCGGGCGATAGGAGACTCGGCGCAGGCCGGACGCAGGATACACAAAGTGGGGGAGGTAAATTGTTTTGAGGTATGTTCTCTGAGGTTCACCCCTTCCAACTCTCCCATCCACACTCGTCTATCTGAAACAAATATACAAGACGAGTGTGGATGGAAGATTTGGAAGGGGTCAACCTCAGCGAATGTACCTCAATCAGATTGAGGACGTTTTTAGCAAAGGCCAGTTTAGGAGACCCTAATTAAGTTAATAACAATGTACCTACCTATATAGTTTAAGTTTAAAAAATATGGCTCTCAAAAGAAATTTCAATTGTTGTACTGTTGATATTTGGCTCTGTTGACTAATGAGTTTGCCGACCACTGTTTTAGAGAATCAGATTAATATGATAATATCTTGAAAGTTTCTAAATGTTGTAAGAATTGAGTTAAACAGAAATTAAAAGGAAAGTAATAGCAATGCTAGTTTATTCTCCCTTCAGAAATCATAAAATGTGGGACCATATGTTTGAAGTTATACTGGATCTAGATGTGCGACAAAATGATTGTTTAGATTTATTGTGCTATGAAGAAAAAAAATGTTCTGTAAGCGATTCACAGATGCAATGCAAGAATTTTGATGGTTGAATGTATTATTTCTTATGTATAAACTAGAGGCCAAGTGCATGAAAATTCATGCACTGGAGGGAGGGTCCCTCAGCCCGGCCTGCCCCCTCTCACAGTCTGGGAGCCCTCAGGGGCAGGAGGCTACCCAGCGATCAGGGGAAGGTAACACCCCATCACACCTCTGCTGCTACAGTGCCGGCAGTGGAAGCCTCAGCCATCCCTGGTTACCTGAGTCTTGGGCGGCCCTGGGTGGCTGGGGGGGCTGAGGGGACTGGGCGCCACCATATTGTGGCTGTGGGTACCACCATCTTTGAGGGCATGGCAGTAAATTAGCATATTCCCTCATTATTGGCTGTGGGTGCCACCATATTTGAGGGAGGGGCAGTCAATTAGCATATCCCCTCCTTATTGGCTGTGGGTGCTGCCATCTTTGCAATGGTGTGAGGGTCAATTAGCATATTCCCTCTTCATTAGATAGGATAAATATATGTGTGTGGTTGTATAATATAACCATACTTGCCTTTCAGATTATTTGGAGTTTAATAAGCAGTTTATAGTGCTTTTTTTTTTTCCTTGAACTGATTAAGGGAGTGCAATAGAATATATTTTAAACATTGTTATTTAAGTACACATGTCGAAATACCTCTCTATCATTTTGTTTTGTTTCATTTTAACCCACCCCTGAGAATATGTTCATTGATTTTTAGAGAGAGAGGAAAGCAGAGAGAGAGATAGGAATATCCATGTGAGAGAGAAACATTGATTGATTGCCTCCCTTCACGCCTCATCTGGGAATCAAACCTGAAACCGAGGTATGTGTCCTGATGGGAATCAAACCCACAACCTTTTGGTGTATGGCATGATGCTCTTCTAATCAAGGGAACCACCCATCAGGACTCTATCTCTCTATATTGACATAGTTTATGATCCTATGTGCATTCTTTATTTTATCTTCATTTTTCGAGGCATAATGTACAAATCATTTACAAATATCAGTATTGCATTAAAAATTAAGGTGTTAAGCCTGGCTGGAGTGGCTCAGTTGATTGCACATAGTTCTTTGCACCAAAAGGTCAGTAAGGGCATATACCTGGGTTTTTGGTTTGATCCCTGGTCAGTTCATGTACAGAAAGCAACTGATCAATGTTTCTCTCCCCTATCAATGCTTCTCTCTCTCTCTCCTCAAGTGAGAATTAAAAAACAAAATAAAATAATAAATTAAGGCTTTAAGAAATATTATCAAATTATTTAAGCAAGTTAATATTTACATTTCTGTTGTCAACTGTTTTTGTAATTCTGGATGTTTATACTTATAGTAACAAGTCACAGAATGTATATTTATTCTTGAGAAAAGAATGACCTGTCCCTATGCCGCGCATTGTGGCAGCCAACCGGCCCGATTGGGGCCCTGATTAGGCCCCCCCCCACTGCCTGTGGCCCCTCCCCCTTCGGCCCTGCCCCTGAATACCCCCCATCAGGGGTGGGGCCAGCCCCTCCCCTCAGCCGTCCTGGCCCCAATTGGCCCCCAACTGGGCAGGCCAGCCAGACCTCACCATGCACAAGTTCATGCACCAGGCCTGTAGTTGATTTATAAATGAAAAAACAAACACTGAGAGAGAGAACAAGTAAATGGGTATATTGCTGAATTGCTGCTGATTCAACATTTGTTATCACTGTTTACCTAAATTCTATTCTTACAAAAAAACAATGCATACAAAAACAAAACCAAACCACAATTTTTATATTGTTCAAAATTTGCTTTAAAATTTATATATGTTTGCTTTAAATATATATTCAAATTTGCTATTAGGTAAAACAGCAGAATTCACACCAATTTAGGGAGGAACTTTCTCTTTGTTCATCTTTTTGAAATTGATTATATCTTGATCAATTGGTCTAGTTAAATAAGCTGTTCTGATGATTAGCAGTTTTTTTTTTTTTGAGAAACATTTAAATTAATTTCAAAGAAGTGTTACTTATATAATTTACATATATATATGTTTGTCTTGTTTTTTTGGTGTGTTGTATTTCCTTCTTAAAGTGAACATTGGCCCCTTTATTTTCCCAAATGTTCTGTTTAAAAGCCAGCCATACTACATTTGTTGGATATTCTTTGTTCTACTAGGCTTAGTTCTTCCTTTGCTACCTTTGCACTTCTAGCCAGGGACTGTGACCCCAGTGTTCCCACCTGAACCCTGGGGATGAGAGCAGAGCCATGGTGGGGCCCAAATTTGAGCCAGGTGTACCTGCTTCTCACCTGTCTGGCCAGCCTGGAGTTCACTGAGGACTAGCAAAGGATGGCCAGGCCAAAGGGTCTACCTCCTGGACCTTCACCCACAGCCTCCCAAGCCTCGGTGGTGAGAACATGGCTCTAGGCACCAGGCTGTTTCTGTAGATCCAGTTCATACTCCATGCCCATAGGCCCAGCCATGGTCCTTGATTGTTCCCTTTTCCAAGGGGCCTTTGCTGAATTGAGACTCCTGGTCCTCTGTTCTGACACTGTCATGCGTGCTCCTCTATGTGAACTTCCCCTCATTGTGATAAGTCGACTTGGATTCTGTGTCTCCTAATTAGACCTGGAGATCAAGGCTGTTTCAGCTTGTTTCCAAGAACCTTGCATTAGTGTTTGGCAATTGGAATCCAGTGAGTGGGATGTGGGAGCCATTTCTTACCCTGAAACATTTTCTCTCCTCCTCCATCTAAATTTCAGCTGCTCCACCCTCCGGGAGTAGCTGAAATTCCCTCATTCCTGAAGCTTCTTCAGCCTGAAGTGGCTCTTCACCATTTGTAGGATGATAAAACTCAAAAGGGCCTTAGCAGGGATGAGCTTGTAACAACAGTGGAGAAATATAACTCACCCACCATTCTTTTAGATTGTTTCTGTAAATGCTGACTCTGACTAGTCTGCAGCTTGTAGGTAAACAGCATTTTGTATAAGAATCCTAGGAACTAACTTCAGAAGATATAGACTCCAACCTTCAATCATCCCTGCTCTAAGAGAATTGCTGACCTTCAACTGTATATATATCTATGTGTGTATTAAAATGAAATTACACCAAAGTAACATGTGTATGGTGAGAAATAAGAATCATATATATATATATATATATATATATATATATAAAAGCTGTGTTTTCACCACCTTACCTTTCCTACTTCCCTTGATGCAATTATTTGATATCTTTCTTATTTTAGCAATTCTGATGATTTCCTGAAGTATGCCTAATCTTTCCTTGTTGACAGATTAAATTTGAACAGCACATATTTGATTGTGTTCAAATATTTAATTTAGTTGTGTGTTCGTGTGCTAGGCCCCGAGAAAGAAGATACCCACCAAGAATGGTTCCTGGTAGCTAACTGGGCTCAAAGTAAAAGACAGAGCCTAGAAGCCATTTCTAAACAGGGGTCTCTTGTGCAAGTCACACTTTACAGAGAAGCCTGCACTAAACTGCCTGTCTCCTGCCTGAACTATGTTCCTGCCATCTGACCCAGCCCTTATAGTAGAGTTCCTGGGATTGCATTTCAATGAAAAGGGCTGATACTTTCCCTATCCAAGTGGAACTGAGCAGCTATATCTGCGTTAGCATCTTCACTGACCAATCAGAGTGGCTCCATTCTGATCAATCAGGACAGTGCCGTTTGGACCAAACAGTGAGAATGTGGAGCCCTCGTTTGCATGAGGACAGACTAATCAGAGACTGGAAGTGGGGACTTCTCTCCATATGAAAGTAAGCTCCCCTCTGACACAGGGAGCACACTTTCCCTTTACACCAAAGACAGAAGATTGCAGTTTCCAGGCTGAAGAGCAAACACTACAGAAGTCTTGCCACACCAGAGCAGAGCAGAATGGAGCAGGCCAGCAAGGGCCAGAGAAGACCAAAGCGGTGCGGCAGGAGGGGCGTACCACAGCAATGCTGCTCCGTAGCCTTTCTGATTCATAATTGAGCTGTAACACTATTAAGTTATGAGCTACTCCATAGCCATGATGTTTCCCAATTGAGCTGTTTGCACTGGATAGTTTTCTTCTTCACAGCACCCCAAATTGGGGATTCTTGTTGGCATTGAATTGGCAACAGCAGCCATGGGTTGACTGTGTGTGTGTGTGTGTGTGTGTGTGTGTGTGTGTGTTGCTTGTGTGTGTGTTTGTATTATCATACCCTCAAGTCAGTCAGCCTTTCTGTACTACCATGCCTACCATGCCTGTTTTATGTCTAGATTCTGTCTCAAGGAGTTCTTCATTCTCCTGGTAAATTATTCCTTCTTCATCCCTTTAACCAATGTTTTTCAGCACTTATAGGTGTCAGATATTGTTTTGGGCATTTGGGTATATTAGTAGCCCAATTTTTCTTTGACCTTTATTTTAAGACCTTTTACTACTTTTATATGTGAGAACCTATGGTTTTCAAGAGTCTGTTCCTGTCTAATTCTTGAATTTTGTTTCATTTTATTGGAGAATATCCTGAAGTAAGAATTCATATACTAGAAATAACATTTTTGAGTGTATCTTTATTTAAATGTGGCTTTAGTCAGTCCTCCCAAACTCATTTGTATATATCTCTTTCTAGACTCCAAATTTTCCTCAGAAGCAATAAGACATTTCCTTATTGTCTTCTGATATTGATATTTATGACAGTTAATCTGATAGCATTCTATAGGGAGCTTACTTTCTCCCATTTAGAAGAATTTAGGATCCTTAATTTAGACATAGTTATCATATATTTTATGAGACTAAAGCCTGTATCCTTTCTCTGCTTTTGAAATTGTTGGCTAGTACTTCAAAGATAATTACTTCTCTTCCATCCTATTTTCTGTTCTCATTCTGATAATGATAATAAAATAAAGAGAATAATAATTATGAGAGCAATGATATTAAAATAAAAATAAAATATTTTTATCATATTTTTAATCCCATGTTTAATTTTGTTCTCTGATATTTATTCTTTTTAAGATAACATTTCATGTATGCTTTATGCTCTTAAATAGTTCTGCAAATAACCTGCAGAAATTAAAATATATTTTCTCTAGTCTCCTTAATTATGTTTCTCCAGAAAACAGTATGTTTATTTGATTTTGATATGCTACTGATTATATAAATAGATCAGCTTATTGACTCTGTTTATACTAAGATAGTAAGTTTGAGTAGCTGCTATGTACTTCCTTTATTTCATGTGAGTACATTTTTTTTTTCCTTGAAGTCCAAAAAGGAAGTTGACCTATAGGTGTGGTTGATATTTCCTGGAGTGTGATGAAAATTTAATCAGGAAAAGAGAAGATAAATACTAATAACTAAAATATACATATGGGAAAAAATAGAATAATGCGGTATACATAACAATAGTACACT
Organism: Myotis daubentonii; assembly: GCF_963259705.1. NCBI lineage: Eukaryota > Metazoa > Chordata > Mammalia > Chiroptera > Vespertilionidae > Myotis > Myotis daubentonii. The sequence continues at coordinate 91,954,914 of NC_081842.1, forward strand.
CATATATACTGCATGGGGATAGAGATGCAATAGGGTTTGAGATGGGCACTATGGACAAGAATAGGTCATAGGGATCTTGGACTTGTTTCAGCACATACTGGAAAGAGAGATGTAGAGTCCAATTAGAAAGCCCTATAAGCTTCCAGACGAAAATTAAGATGAATCTGAGCTAGAGAAGAATTAGTATATATATGAAAAATGACAGAACTGGGAAATTAGTAGTTGTGATAGAAACTAAAAAGAAAAAGGTATATAAAACATTATGAACATACATACACACACACACACACACACACACACACACACACACACACACACACATCCAAACCTGTAGGGACCCTTTATGAGTTTATTTGAGCCAAATTGATGATATATTATGAGCAAGATCTCAAATGCTACTGAGAATAACCGTTTTGTAGTTTCTCTTATGTATTTGACTTTAAGGATGACCGGTAAGGAAGATTGCACGGAGGTGAGAGAGAAAGAATAGCTGGGATTGGATTCCAGGATAGTTAACAAGATGATGTGCTCTCTTGAGGGTTGTTCAGGATTATCTTAAATGTGTGTTAACTTAGATGCACGGAAGCAATAGGCAGGGCTTGTTTACTGCAAAGATGAACCTTTTATCAAAACGTTATATGCCTGGGACATAAGTATCCACCATGACTTGCACAATTAGGAATTTATAATCAGATCAACCTGTGAGAACTCCTTTTTTTTCCATCCATAACATACAGAAAAGAAAATAAGTTGACTAAGAGAGGAGAGAAAAGTGGGT